>NC_088887.1:42828099-44267099 GCF_037157495.1 Lathamus discolor
AGAGGAGAGGGGCAGGATCACCTCCTTTGAACTGCTGGTCACGCTCCTTTTGATGCAGCCCAGGATACAGCTGGCTGTGAGCGCACACTGAAGCCGGCTCATGTTCATTTTCTCATCAACCAACACCCCAAGTCCTTCTGCACAGGGCTGCTCTGAATCTCTTCTCTGCCCAACCTGTAGCTGTGCCTGGGATTGCTCCGACCCAGGTGTAGGACCTTGCACTTGGCACGGTTAAACTTCATAAGGTTGCCATAAGCCAACCTCACAAGAATGTCAAGGTCCCTCTGGATGGCATTCCTTCCCTCCAGCGTTATCAGCCAAACCACACAGTTTGGTATCATTGACAAACCTGCTGAGGGTGCACTCAATCCCACTGTCCATGTCACCAACAAAGATGTTGAACAAGACCGGTCCCAACACCGATCCCTGAGGGACACTACTCATTACTGGTCTCCAGCTGGATATTGAGCCATTGACCACAACTCTTCACATGCAGCCATCCAGCCAGTTCTTTATCCACCTAGTGGTCCACCTATCAAACTGATGTCTCTCCAATTTAGAGACAACGATTTTGTGTGGGACAGTGTCAAAAGTTTTGCACAAGTCCAGGTAGATGATATCAGCTGCTCTACCCCTTGTCCATCAGTTCCTTAGCCCCATCATAGAAGGGCACCAAATTTTTCAGGCAGGATTTCCCCTTAGTAAAGCCATGATGGCTGTCACCAAGCACCTTGTTGTTTTTCATGTGCCTTAGCACGGCTTCCAGGAGAATCTGCTCCAAGATTTTGCCAGGCACTGAGGTGAGACTGACTGGTCTGTAATTCCCTGTGTTATCCATTTTCCCCTTCTTGAAAATGGGGATTATATTTCCCTTTCTCAAGTCAATGGGAACTTCACCTGACTGCCATGATTTTTCAAATATGACGGACAGTGGCTTAGCAACTTCATTCTCCAGCTCCTTCAGGACCTGCGGATGCATTTCATCAGGGCCCATGTAGTTGTGCACGTTCAGATTCTTAGAATGGTCTCGAACCAGATCCTCTCCTACAGTGGGCCCAAGGTCTTCATTCTCACACAATCCCTGCATCTGCCTTCCAAGACTTGGGTGGTGTGGTAGGAGAATTTGCCAGTGAAGACTGAGGCAAAGAAGTCATTAAGAACCTCAGCCTTCTCCAAATCCAGGGTAGCCAGTTCTCCTGATAGCTTCCGGAGAGGGCCCATGTTGTCCCTAGTCTGTCTTTTGTTTGCACTGTAACTATACAACCCCTTCCTGCTATCTTTCACATCCCTAGCCAAGTTTAAGTCTAACTGGGCCTTAGCTTTCATAACCTGGTCCCTAGCTTCCCGGACAACATCCCTGTATTCTTCCCAGGCCTCCTGTCCTTGCTTCCACCTTTTATAAGCCTTTTTTTCCCTCTGAGTTTCCTCAGCAGCTCCTTATACATCCAAGGAGGTCTCCTGGCCCTCCTGCTGCACCTCCTTCTAGTCACGACGCAGCACTCCTGAGCTTGAGTAGGTGATCCTTGAATATCAACAGTCTTGGGCCCCCCTGCCCCCTAAGGCTATATCCCATAGAACCTTACTAAGCAGGTTCCTTAAGAGCCCAAAGTCTGCTCTCTTGAAGTCCAGGGCAGTGAGCTTGCTGCACGCTCTTCTCACTGTCCTCAGGATCTCAAACACAACCATCTCATGATCGCTACAACCAAGGCTGCCCAGGAGCATCACATTTCCAACCAGCCTTTCCCTGTTGGTGAGTATGAGGTCAAGCATGGCACCTCTCCTTGTTGGCTCCTCTATTATTTGCAGAAGGAAGTTGTCTTCCACACAATTAGGGAACCTCCTGGATTGCTTGTGCCAGGCCGTACTGTCCCTCCAACAGATATCAGGGTGGCTGAAGTCCCCCATGGGGACAATTGCCTGAAAGTGTGAGGTTGTTCCTATCTGTCTGTAGAGTGCTTCATCCACAGAGTCCTATTGATCAGGCTGTCTGTAACAGATCCCCACAGCAGTGTCCCCCATTGCTGTTCTCCCTTTAACCCTGACCCACAAACTCTCTGTTGAGCGCTCACCTGTCCCCAGACAGAGTTCCATGCTCTCTAGCCTATTCCTAACATAAGTAGCAACTCCCCCTCCCTGTCTGCCAGGCCTGTCTTTTCTAAAGAGCCTGTAACCTTCCATTCCAACACTCCAGTCTTAGGAGCCATCCCACCATGTTTCTGTGATACCTATTATATCTGATCCCTGTAGACGTGCACACATCTCTAATTCCTCTTCTTTGTTCCCCATGCTATGGGTGTTTGTACAGAGGCCTTTCAGCTGAGCTCTGGATGAAGCTGGCTCATTGGCTGGAGTGGCTGAAATATTTTTACATTGCTCCGAGCATTTACTGTAAGTGCTGGCAACTGACTGGGTGTGTTGGAATGGAATGATGCTCCCCACCCCCAATACACCTAGTTTAAAGCTTTCTTGACCAGCCTGGTAAGCCTCCTACCAAAATCACTCTCTCCTTTTGTTAGACCAGCTCCATCAGCCTCCAGTAGACCTGGCCTCCCAAGTTGTGTCCCATGTTCTAAATACCCAACGCCTGACTATGGCACTGCTGTTCTAACCATGTATTAACCTGGCCAGTCCTCCTAGCCTTTTCAAAGTCCTCCCCTTTATCCTGGAGAATTGATGAAAAGACTATCTGAGCTCCAAAGCCCCTAGCCACCTCTCCCAGGGCTCTGTAGTTCTTCTTAATGTTCTCTGGGCTACTGCTGTCTATATCACTAGCATCCGCATGGATGACTATATGCAGGTAACAGTCATGAATTCATGAATTAATTAAGATATCTAAATGTTGGATGCCATAGGTTAAGTTGCAAATCAAAGTTTCTTTTCCAGCCTCAGGATATGAAGAATGTTTACAGTCTAAATGGTTTTAATCAGTAAATACTAAACACCTCTGAGAAACTTCTGTATTTTACATAATTTTTGCATCCTGGAATGTTCACCTTGCCAGAACATGTGTCTAAATAAGCTCATCAAGCAATATTGACATTTCAAAATTATTTCACTGGTTGGATCAAAAGCAGATATTAGTACAATTGTCCTTAGATCACTGTTGCATGGAGATAAAAAGCTCAGCAAATGTTAAGTATGAAATTGGCTTGAACTTCAAAGTTTTCTGACTCCTGTCTGCATGTTTCAGACTGTACAATTAAGAACTCACATTTCTGCAAACCTTCTTTTCATATAATAAGTTGCTATGAGCATTCTGGACTCAAGCCCTAGCTAAAATTATGATTCTTTCTTTATGCTCCAAGCACCCTAAACTGTCTTGAAATCTTCCTTCTTCACAAAAAAAACCCAAAACTTATAATATCTGATGGGGACAGCAGATCTGATAAGGTACAGATCTCTTATCACTAATGAAAATGTAAACCACAGAACAATTTGGCCCTCAGTATGAGAGCCGCCTATTTATTCATTTGAACATTAATAATGCACTTACAGTTGTAATTCATTTATATGGATCAGAAAATACAGTTTAAATTCTTCATGTACCTTGCAATAAAAAATGTTGAAATATTGTATTATAGATTGCACACATGTAGGTAGAGGAAAAGTTTAAATCTCTATCTGAAAATACCATAGCTATAAAAAAAAAGTACCAAAAGAATTAGGACAAAAAACCCAACTATTTCAGCTGAAAGAAAAAATGCTATTTGGTTGTTTTGGGTTGTTTTTTTTTTTTTATTCTTAGAAAACATAGACTATGAAATACATAATTTCCTTTATCTTTGTATTATGCATGATTGTGGGTCTAGAAGGTAACCATGGAGTTCCAGGTATATGAGTAAAGTTGAACAAGATTTCTTTCTCATTAAGAGATTTATGTAAGGTTGTTTCTCTTTGCTTAAAAAAAAGATACAAGGACAGAAAAAAAATCCACACCTTTCTGCACTACAGAATTCCAGCATTATAAAATAAAATGTACCCAGGATTGTTTTCCTGTTATTTTCCACATTTCTGTATCTAAACTACATTAAAAAAAAAAAAATGGTCAGGCTTTGTAAACCTATGGAAGGGATGCTTAACTAGGAATCCAGTCCTTTCAAAAGGCCTTGTTTCTGTAATAATTAAGTTGAATTACCGTCTCTGTTAACTAACACATTAAAACCACTCCCTAGTTTTGGCGACTATCCACACTAATCAATTAATGAACACTGCAATCAATTAGATTTTTCTCCTCTTAGCTTTATATTTCTGAAATCTGTAACAGTCACACTGCTTAATTAAAAATACAGTATTTAAGAGATGTATTATCACTAGATCTTTGCTCTTACATAATTGCAATTATTTAAGCCCAAGAAAAATGCATGATAAATGGTAGTCTACATATTTAAGTAATGTCATAAAAAAAATTGTTTGATTTTCAATTGAATCCGATATTTTATAAGAAAATATATACAATTTTCATAAACTGAACTTGATGACTCCTTTGGAAGAGGTTATATATTGTCTTCAGATTTTTTTTGTCACCATATAGCTCTCCTTCAGAGTTAGTTAAAACTACTAGAACAAAAAAGGACTAGAGGTCTGGGGTGACATCAAGAGAGACTGAGGATCATTTCCATGCTCTATGTCCATTATTTCTTTCTTAGTATTAGATTATTTAGGTAGCTGAAACAGAAAACTTACAAAATAAGAGATATATCTGTGAGAGCAGATATTACTGCTATCATTATTCAGGAGAGATGTTATTCAGCAGGATAGCACCTGAAGAACAGCACAAAGTACTTTCACCCACTCCAGCCAATAAGGCAGCATCATCAAGGGCCCAAATGAAATGCCTCTATGCCAGTGTACGCAAAATGGGGCACAAGCAAGTGGAGTGAGAGGTGTGCACACACCTGAAGTACTACAACATAGCTGACATCACAGAGATGTGTGGGATGACTCCTACAACTGGAGTGCTGCTATGGAAGGACACAAGCTCTTCAGGGAAGACAGGGTGGGGAGATGAGGAGGGGTGTTGCCCTTTACATCAGTGACCAGCTGGAGTGCACAGAACTCTGCTTGCGGATGGATGAGGGGCCAACTGAGAACTTAGGTATCAGGATTAAAGGGAGGACAAGGAGACATTACAATGGGGGTCTGCTACAGGCCACTCAACTAGGAAGAGCTAGAGGATGAGGCCCTCTATAGACAGACAGGCGCAGCCTCACCTTCACAAGCCCTGGTCCTCATGGGAGACTTCAACCCCCAATATCTGGTGGAGGGACAAGACAGCAGGGCACAAGCAATCCAGGAGGTTCCTGGAATGTGTTGATAACTTCCTTCTCCAAGCAACAGAGGAACCAACATTCAATCTAATGTTTTAACAATTCACTAATCACAAAGCTATTAGCAGAAGTATGTGTTTAAACTTAAATACATGGGTCAGAATTTGCAGAATTTGCCTCAGTACTTTTGTGAAATACAGCAGTAGTTTCAGTCCAGTTCAAAACATGTAGGTATCTAAGCCATGATACTTAGATTGGCAAATACTGTGATGACTGAAACAAAGTTTCCACTCGCACAAAAAGCAATTCTGTTACTTAATACTAACATTAGTAACTTCTGAATAATTAATTACTAATTATAGTAATTAATTAACAATCAATTAGGCTGCATCTATAACTTTGAGATTGTAGCAAATACAATATTTTAGAAGCTAGTGCTAGGAAAAAAGGGCTAATAAATTGTTTATTATTGTGTGGAAGATTTAATTAAATAAAAATTCTCTTATACGAAAGCCTGTTTTTCTAAAGCATACAGTAATATACTTGCCAAAACACAATATGCACCTCTTTAAAATTATTTTATAAAGTCTCTTCCTCTTGAAGGCACAAATAACATGTATAGCCCTATGTACAGCTTTATTCTTCTTTGCTTCTGCAAGACAAACAATTCTTCATCTTAAACAGTTCAAACACTGTCAGATGGAAGTACCTATTTCTTTTCACATCTAAATTTCTGGAATTTACTTATTTAGATATTTAAGGGTAAGTATCTATTTGTGCAAGATACTAAGAATCAAAACCACTGGCTTTTGTTGTTAGTTTTGATTCTGTATAGCTTTGGGCAAGTAATTTCATTGCTTTACATTATGTTTACGGTAAGTGATCAAAACCCACTGAGTTGTGAGAATATGGGATTCTGAGAGAGCCGAATTCTTCAGGTTGCACTTCCATCACTGTGGGGACAGGAATCAAATGAATCCAGAAAGACCATTTTAGATTTAAAGTATATTGTGAAAAATTGAATCTGCTAACTAGCATCAGGTACAAATTCTGTAGAAAGTCTGTGGTACTGATGGATTCTGAAGACTTTTACAGGATTAATTCAATAGAAGGTGTTGTTGAGTGCTATTTTTAGTGTCCTAGGATTTTCAAGACATCTGTGTGGGTCTGGCAGATACGAATCTGTGAGAGACCTGCACTGCTTTGAAAAAGAAGCCAGCATTTTGATGGGATAACCTAGGGCATTTATGACACTAGACACTGCCTGAAGGTAGAGCTCATCTCCTTATTTTATACCAATATTACTTTTTAAAGTTTCACTTAACACATCTCATGACCATTCATTTTAGCAAACTTGAAGGGTAAACTTGCCTAGAAAAGGTTTGCTTACTATGAGTTTTCTGCTTATTCTTAGATAGTTTGCATGGCACTCAGTATTGAGCATCATGCTTAATGTATACTTGAGACAGAAGCATAACAAAAAAAAAATACTATCATTGATCAAAACTAACTTTCTGAAGTCCAGCTGGCACCCCACACACACACACATCCAAAACACCACACACCCAAACTCCAAACGAAGAGAAAGTGGTGCATAGAGCTCTAACCAGTAATAACTACTGATACATTCAATTTAAGTACAGCAGCCAGAGTTTAGTGTATGACTTCTGCAGATGTGTTCACAAAAAAAAAAAACAAAACAACCAAAAAACAAACAAACAAACAAAAAAAAAAAAAACCCATGACCAAGGAATTTCAAGTTTCACTATTTACCCCATGTTTATGGCATGAATCTCTTCCCACTGACAGCACTGGACTGAGAGGTTTCGTAAAAAGGAAAAAATGAAAGTAACATCTGAATACAGTGAGGCCTTTAAAAAGGCAGCAGGACATGAAAAAAATTCTCAGAAACAGATGTATATTTCTGCTTTCAGATTTCAACATTACTAAAGTGTGAGGCAAAGCTCAGATCTGACTTTAATGATAGGATGATTGTTTTAATTTGATTATAAAACTTATTCTTGGGATCCAAGTTTCTGAAAAGTTATTCTGGGTTGCCCAAAGTGGTCTCATTATTAATATTTTACTCCAGATTTACCTGCTCATGATAGCTTTAGTTTAAAGAAAGTTATGTAGCATCTAGAAATTAGCTGTACTACCTAAATCTGTAACTATTCTAGTGACAGCTTTCATTATTTAAATCCTGTTTCTTTTTCTTTTAGATGTCATTATTTAAACTGAAATCTATGAAGCCAATACAATACATACAATTACATTTCAAATTTTATTTCTAAAATTTCAGAAAAATCAGGTCTTTTCATTATGTCAGCAGCACATAAATATGTCTTTTCACTTACATCATCTATCTGCAAGCTTACAGATAGACTTACAAGGTAGAGTCGATACAGGCTGAATTTAGGACATTCACACCTAAACCTTCTACAGTTTGGCTTTGTGGCAGCTTCTTTCCTTAGGCACTGGAGTAAAAGAAACAGCTAGAAAGAGAACTAGATGATTTATGAACCCAGGATGTTATGGCTGTTAATGGCTTTAACAGGAATTTTTGCAGCATTGGCATTGCTGCAGGGGTCACAAATGATTTACTTTTATCATCATTCATCTTGGAAGGACATGTTCTCAGTTTGGCTGCAGGAAGTGGAGAAATGCATAGAGACCGAACTCCTTGGAATGTGCTAGAAAAACAGAGTTTCCACAAATAAGTGTGTCAATGCTATATTTTTGGGGGAATCTTGCCATGAGTTGGAGAGATATGGGTATCAGGTTGAGCAAAATCATGACAGTATTTCAACAGTCAGAGAATTAATTTAGCAATAAAACAAACAATAACACACAGAGGAAATGACTTTGTTCTCAAGAAGATATCATGCCAACAGGATCCCTGAAAAAGAGAAGGCAAAATATACGCTAGAATAAGAAGAGGAGAAGCAGTCTGTGTCACCAGAAGCAACAAAGAGGGACAACTGGATCTTTAAGTACTCCATTTCCTTTTAGGTAAGTGAAAAGGACATCCTCCAGGTGCCACAAAATAAAAAATACCACGAGAGTAGCACATAGCCAAATGGACACTGGGAAATAAACATCTAGTGTATGCAGCTGGAGCTGAATGAAAGAAATTAGCACAATGCTATAGCATTGTAACTGTCTCAGGTCTTAAAACCTCAGTCATCAGTTGTTACATAAAGGTAGTGTTTTAAGAGTAATTTTTACATAAAGTCTTACTTTTTTTTTTATTTAAAAATCAAGCATGGGTTTACTGATGAGAACTTCACTTTCACTTTTTAAATATTTATTAACCACTGTTTTCCACTTTGATAAAGGAACTTGAATGATATTCAGTTCTAATACGGGCAGGATGCATGCATTTGAGTTCTGGAACATAACTTCTGAAGAAGTACTCTACAAATACTTCTTCATATGGCATTTATATATGTCTTTTGAGAAGAAAATATTAGTAAGATAGTAACTAGCAATAACAATATTGTTAATTTTGCTTTTCATGTGAACTGAGAAATATGGCCTGTTGTGATAGGACAAGGGTTTTTCAACTAAAAAGGGATAGATCTGGACAAGATAGAAGGGAAGAATCTTTTTATGATGGCGGTGGTGAAACACTGTAACAGGTTGTGCACAAAGGTGGCAGAGGCCTCATCTCTAGACACATTCAAGGTCACTTCGAACAGAGCTCCCAGCAACCTGACCTGGGAAGATGTTTCTGCTCATTGCAGGGGAGTTGGACTGGACGACCTTTGGAGGTCCTTTCCAACCCAAACTATTCTATGATTCTTGTCCTGGGTTTAGCAGTAGCAGTCAGTTTTTCTCCTTCTTAGTAGCTGGTGCAGAGCTGTGTTTTGACTTTCAGTCTGGGAACAGAGCTGATAATACCAATTGTTTTTAGTTGTTGCTAAGTAATGTTTACTCTAAGGACTTTGTGAGTCTCATGCTCTGCTAGGGATGAGGGGAGGCTGGGAGGAAGCAGAGACAGGACACCTGACCCAAGCTAGCCAAAGAGGCATTCCATACCACAGCACCTCATGCCCAGGGAGGTAACTGGGAGTTACCCGGAAGCGCACGGGCTCTCTTCGGGGGGGGGTCGAACTCATTCGGTGGTGGTATCGTATTCTCTTCCCTTGTTATTTCTCTTATCGATATTATCATTGGTTGTAGCAGTAGTGATTTGTGTTATACCTTAGTTATTGGGCTGTTCTTATCTCAACCCATGGGAGTTACATTCTCTCGATTCTCCTCACCATCCCTCCAGGAGTGTGTGTGTGTGGCGGGGGGGGGGGAGGGGCAGCGAAGGAAAGAAAGAGGGAGAAAGGGGGGGGGGGGAGGAGTGAGTGAACAAGCTGTGCGGCTCGGTTTAAACCACAACGATTCTATGAACACAGTATTAATTGCATAGCATATAGTTAGAAATTTTGTTTAAACCTCTGGCCTGCAAAATGGAAGGTGAGACAGAAGAAGTGTGAAGCGTTCCTAAAACTGAGAAGTAGGTAAGTTCTCAGACTTGCACCTACAACCAAAGTTGCCAGCTGCTTCCTACACCAACCTCCACATTTTTGCACTGCATATGAAAAAAGAAAAATAATTAACAAATACATAAACTGGGTGTTTAATTGTTCAAAGAAGAAGCAGCCCTGTATTTAACAAATTTATGTTTATGGTATATATATATGTGTGTGTATGCGTAACAACATTAGCTATTATAGCTCCATTTTGGAAAAATATTTAATGCAAAAAGTAAAGCATTGCCAGAATGATCCCCAAATATTTCTTTTTTTAGGGCTGTATTAAGTCTGACAGGCTAAGAAACATTGCAGATGGAAAACTGTGAATGTACTTAACACCTTATTATAAAGAAAATAAGGTTGCTCTCATTCGAAAAGTCTGCAGTGTCTGTGAAGATTATCTAAAATAATAAAATGAGAAGAAAGAAAACCAGGCAACTAATGATACATATACCGTAAAGACTGAGTAGAATACTTATCTTTATAATTTAGTGTAAAGATTATTTTAGTATTTAGAAATATAATAATTTTCTCTGATGTAGTACTAAGCAGAAATGGGAAGCGAAGGGAAGGCAAGCGGCAGGGAAGGGGAGCAATGGGGAGGGGAAGGAAGGAAGGGGAAGGGAAGGGGAACAAAGAAGAGGGGGAGGGGAGGGAAGGGAAGGTAAATAGTCTGAAGCTCTGAAACTATAACAGTTGCTTCATTTTGAAAAGTACAGTGTATGAAAAGAATCTTGGTAACCTAATCAAAATGATCAGGACATTTCAGGATTAAAAGAAAATAAAAACCTGGGATCTTTCAGAGTATTATGCTTCCTACTGTCTCCTGTTCCCATCATGATCAAGAACTACAGTGCTAATGTAGCTGAAAATTCATAGGTATGCTTAAGGATGATGATATCCCTTCTGAAGGTTCTGATTCTTTACCAAAAATTGAGTGTTATTTTTGTACGAGACTGTTCTGATTCCTGTGCATTACATACAGAAATGCAATAAATACTGAAAATACCCCTGTTACTTGCATTCTGTATTTGTTTACGACATCCAGAAAATTTATAAGGCTTTCCCATGGACATAAACTTAGAAGTAGGAATTCAGGAGAAGAAATTATTTTGTTTTCAAGTCTTAATGTTGTTTTAACACATTTAAGGGTTTTGAAGTTAATTTCCAAGTTTACAGTCTGCTGTTAAGAGAGTGCTTATAATAGCACATGCTTTGTCTCCTACACTGTAAATCTTAACAGTGAAGAGCACTCTATGTTTCACACACAACATAAAAGATGCATCATGGCCATTAACCTTCCCCTTAGTTGCTGATAAAGTAAAATAGGCCCATTCTTTACAGTAACAGTAATGTATCTGTTCAGATAAATATTCCTCTTGGTGCAATAAAATGTGGTATTTTACAGCTGCATACCATCTTTCCAAACTATAAAGTGGCAATTAAAATTGAATATGAACAGAATACTAAGTGAAGATGTGAAAGCAAACAGGGAGGAAAAAGCTTTTACTAAAACTTTCCTCAGCAAAACCTGAAGTTCAACATATAAATCAACTAGTGTTTGCTTCCGTGATTTTTGAATCTACAGCAAAGAGACAATACTAAATGAATTCCTGGTAATTTTTAAAGGCTGTTAATTTGATATAGCTCAGTAGCCAACATATAGATGGCTGGTACTTCTGTTTTTGCACACAAGCTAGTTACATCAGGAGGCTGTAATTGAAGGACTGGTGCTACTTAAAATTTAAGAAGCAGACTTGTAAATACAGAAGTTGAATTATGCCTAATATTATAAATAATTTAATAAAATGCATTATGATTTCATAATTGTTCATAATTTTAAGTTTTGCAAGAGACTGAGATTCAGGAGCTCTAGCTTGTCTCATTAACCATGTAGCCTTGTGCAAATCACCAACAGTCAATTTCACCAGCTTTCTACGCCAAGATGTGTGTTAGCATCTCCCAACCAAGAAGTATATTTAGGATTAGAGCAACACTCACTGTGAGGATCAGCTCCTCACGCTTATGTGCAAAAGCTAGCTGGTGGTCTAAGACAGTGAGAACCACCAAGTTACAGATCTCTCTTCACATTTATATGTACAAGCCACATTCATATATGACTGATCCCAGATAAGACTTGTAATGCTGTAACACCTGAGGAGATATGCAGGTTTTGCACTGTACAGATACTCCTGAAAAAAAAATCCATTCATGGATCTCATCATATAATCTTACAGCCACGTATTTGTTTTTACTGGGTATGCCATGAAAATAGCCACATTACATGACTCCTTCTGCATAATTTCCTCATGACTGTGACACAAAGACTTTTCTGACTACTTAACTAAAAGTTAAAAGAGATTCTAGAAAAGAAAATAATAACTTCAGAAACAAGGTAGCCTAAGGAGACATGCCAGCTTACCAGCTTGTAAAACCCTGAAACTACTGTTCAAATGTTCAAATACTGTTTTCAGATAACACTGTACATTTTCCATGTCACAACAGATAGAATATTTTTCAAACTAAATTATCATAAATCACATGATCATCAAAGTAAGAAGACAAATTCTTTTTCTTATGATTCATTAGCTGTTTTTCATATGGGGCTACAGAACTAATGCCACACAGGTACTCACAGTAACACATTTTACCTAAATACATGAACCAAGAGAAATTCATAGGATTGGAGCCCAACAGTCTGACCACTTCTCCTTAAATGTACAAATATGAGATGCTAGCATTAAATAGAAGGCACAAGAAAATGAATTAATAAAGTCGGGTTGACATATTCTCAATTTCAAAGGTTATAAAATAACTAAAGTTTCTGCACGTCCACGTGTTTCAGCAAAGTTGTCAAATTTAAGGCCATACTGAACTGATTGCAAAACAATTCTTTTTCCTCTTGGTCTCTGCAAAATATAATTCCCAAAATTACAGAAAAAAAATTACACAAAGTATAATGAGATATACATAGGTAACTACCAAACATGTAAGTTTTAGAAGAAAAATGTATATTTTCACCATTCAAAACTATTCCAATCCCAGTGTTTTTATGCTTCTTGCAACAGTATCAGGTGAAAAATAAGCAGTCAATACTACAACTCTCCCCTGCCCAAACTCCCTGACTCTTAAATATTAAGATCATTTGAACTGGAATGAAGACTATCAATAGTAACTCTGTCATTAAGTGATTCAAACTATATATTCCCTAAAATGACACACTGATTTTTAAGCTTACACCTACTGAACACTTGAAATATATACTGAAATATACTCTAGTCAAATTCCATCTTGCAGCTGAATAAAATAATTCATTTAGTAAGAAATAAATTGCCATTTATATGAAGGTAGGTAATATGTGTATGGTAAACATATATGCAGGTTTATCTTAGGCAGTCTGTACAACTGTAAATTGTTTCTAAGTACAGCTAACCTGATTCACAGATGTGAATATGGTATAGTGTTGGAGCTGTATGAAAATGAATGCAGAGGGTTGCAGGGTTTTTTTTGTCTCAGCTTGGGATTTGTGGCAATTATGGACTACTGCATATACAGTACAGTTTTAGGAGGGGATGTAGTTTTTATTTAAGTCCATAAAAACACTCTCAAGCACTGGTGCGTGCATTATTATACTGCAGATCTTGAAATACTCAAAGTGCTTGAAGTATTTATTTACTGCCTCACCCATGATCTTTACTTGACCTTTTTTTTCCCTACTGCTGTGCTTTCAGGTGCCACGCATTCTTTTCTGTTTTAGCCATAGCTAAATGCAGATTATTTATCTGAAAAATAAAAAACCCAAAACCAAAACCCAATAAAAAAAAATCCCACCAAACAAAAATCCCACAAATGACCACATACTATACTACTGTTGTTGTTGTAGACGTATAAACATTAGACATTCATGAACCTGACTACCAGAGCTTCTCACCAGACATCTCTGACTTTCCTGTATCATGTGTAAGTGCTGTGGGAACAACTTCCATCTTTTTCACCCAGTTTTGAGTTTAGTTCATTATTTTTCCTGTAATTTCAGAAATATTGAGAAAATTAAAATTATAAATTCAGAAAATTTCTAAAGTGAATGCTAGCAGAACAACTGGGAACAACTTTTAGCTCTGTGAATCAGCTGTTACTTTTCCTTTAAGCTTTGAACTACTTTAAATACTATTAAACTACCAAACTAACAGTTTTCTGTTAATCATCTCCCAGAACTGCAATGGAAATTGGAATCTTTAGCTGTTACCGGTGACGAATTATATTGGAAAAATAAAAGTGCCAAGAATTATAATACGTGTCATTCAAAATCTCATGTTTTGGCTATGTTTTACTTGTGATTTATACTAATTCCAGCTGTAAGTAACTATTTGCTTGCAGCCAGTCAGATCTGAGAACTTACTGATGTTGTCTACCCTACTATTTTAAGGTGACCTATACCTGCAGCATTGACTGAAAGGTAAAATCTGACTTCTGCCCTTATACTGGCAAAGGCAATTGCACACCAGCCCAGTGAATCAGATTGGAGTTTTGACATGGTATCAAATAATCTTGATTTCCTTTCCATTTCTTCATTAGTTTCCAATTTGGTTTTCCTAACAAGGTCTCTTCAGGCAAATTAAAGTTAAAATTATATCTAAGAATAAAACAAAAAACATAGAAGGCAAGAAGTTACATGTGTTATATTTGCAAGAAGTTGTATGTGTTAATCCCAGACAAAACTGTACCCCAAAGAACCAGCAAGCATCACTAGTTATGCAATTTTTCCAATGTTTTTATGAAAGGATACAAAGAGAAAGAAGAAGCTTCAGGAACTGCTAAAATGATCTGTGACATTTTGTGTAATGACTGTGGAAACCCTGGATATCTGATTGGTTAAAAAAAAGAAAAAAAAAGCCTTTTAAAATATGACAGCTGCTGCAATCATAGAACGACAAAGAACAAAGCAATTGTGAGCACTGAAACAGAAAACAAAATAATAATTTCTATAGTTAGCTCACCATTTTTGATAAATGCTACCAACAGTTATTTTAAAATATGTAATTCCCCTAACATTCAAGAAAAGAAAATGTAAATATGGCACAGTAATTTATTAGTTCTACTGGTAATTGATTTTACTTCTTTTCAGACCATTTGATTCTCATGCGCATTCTGGCATTAAGCAGGCCTAAGTTGCAACAGATCCTTCAGATGTGAATTGTTAATCACTGCTTCAATACCTATTTCATTTCAGTTATTCCTTATACTAGATAAGAAAAGACCAAGGCTAATTATAAAAGAGACATCAGAACAACTCAGTAGTAACACCACACAGTCACTTAGCAGAGGCACAACAAAACAATGTGTAATTTCTTAGGTTAGATTTTGCTCTTTGCATCATTTTGTGCCTCTATCACTTCACTTTTACACTTACACATATTAGCTCTACAAGACTACGTGGCTATAAGTAAAGAGCTAAATATTTTTCTCTGCTTAAATCACACTTAAAACTTGATGTTAGTATCTCAGAAGTATGAACAGCAGTCTATAATAGCACCATCATTAAGATGGTTTAAACATAAGATTCAAGAAAGACTGCAAGTCTTAAAAAAAACCCTCTTTTGCATACTTGTAAAAAGTAGCATCCATTTTTATTTTTTCCTTTTTCTTTTTTTTTTTTTTTCCTTTTTCAGTAGTGGTATGGAAAGAGTTGATAACAAAGGAGAAGGAAAAATAAAAATAAAAATGTATTCTGGTTTCTGTTTTCTGTATCTGGGATTTTGAAGAAGCCTCCCATTCAAATGCCAGCAGATGAGGGACTAATAAAGTTCAAATACCAGACATATTTTGTTTCGTAAGGCAAGGCAATCCTCTGTTGTTTAAAATGAAATACAAATACACAGTAACCATGTTTAAGTGAACATAAACTGTAGCTCAACTATAAGGGAAAGGATATGGAAAGATCTTCAAGCAACTACACTGATGGCATTGCTCTTTCTATGCTGCTACATTCCTGGATAACGAATGTCTGATTAAATGCAAGCGTCTCTCAGTTTAAACATTACATATACGTAAGTAACTGGCTGTTTTGCTACATCTGTATTAAAGGCTAAATCCAACTCCACTCCTTAATTCTACTAATGTCTCCTTGTTGGCTTGTAAAAGGCAGGGTCCTGACGCTTTAATTACTTTAGAAAATTACTATTTCAAGATAGACTAAAGAATTTCATACCAAAGAAGACTGCCACTGGTATGAATTAGGAATTTTCAGTGTGGAACATTACATACCATATTACTGGCATGGAGAGTCAACTCTCCAATATGCTATTTGAACAGACTTTTTCAACCTCTTTACCTGCATTATTTAAAAATTTTATCATAAAACATTTAACATAAGTTTATAGAATGTGGTTTTGTTAACTAAGAAAGCAAAGTATCTAACCTAATATTATTTCAATAAATTTTTATGAAATAAATGTACAAAAATAGTTATAAAAATCTGTGAAAATATTTTTATTTACAGTGACAAATGTTTAAAATTTAATGTGTTAAAGTTTATTTCATTTCATTCTCTAGGTATAAAAAGAAATGAGGTAAGGCTTATTTTTAAAAATCTGGCTTTTTGAGTCTTCACTTTCATAAAGAAAAATCTGCAAAAGAGTGATCCTTTTACTGATAGTGATTAATTATATATGCTATCAGGTGACAATTTAGGAAAAACAGAAGGAATCTTTGTTTATAAAGATTTACAAGACTTCATTCTCAGTCAAGACTTGTGGAAAAAAAAACTACTGAACGATAAAGGATAACTTTTAATCTGAATTAAATGTTTATTCACAATTTTTAAGCAGTACTCATAATCTTCTAAGAGCTTAGATGCTTAATCATTTTTCTCATTTAACAACATCTTTTCCTACACTTTAAGAAAATAAATAAATTAAAACCAAAACACATAAACTTTGCAATCCCATTTTATTTCTCTTACCATTAGCTGGAAATATCCTAAATGTCCCCTGCAAGCTGTTGTCAGAAGCATTTTTGAGACTGTATAACCATAAGCCTGAAAGGATGAGAGTGAAATGGCCAGTGACAGATAGCTTAGCAGTTACCTAGTGAAAGATCTGCTCCTTGCAAATCTGTTTAAGAAAAGCAAAGGTTTTTACACTGTTCTTATGGTTAGGTGTACTTTTTTATATATTATATATTTATGTGGATTTTGACAGGCTAAGGACATAGGGGCTGTTCAGCCTGGAGAAAAGAAGGCTGTGTGGAGACCTCATAGAAGCCTCCTGGTAACTGACAGAAGCCTATAGGGATGCTGGAATGGTACTCTTCATCATGGACTGTAGTGACAGGAGCAATGTGTTTAAGCTTGAAACAAGATTAGGTATAAGGAAGCAATTGTGGGTGGTGAGGCACTAGAACAGGCTGCCCAAGGATGTTGTGAATGTTCCTTCCCTGGAAGTCTTCAAGGTCAGGTTGGACAGGGCCTTCAGCAACCTTATCTCCTGTGAGGTGTAGGCGGTACTCCCTCCATGGGAGGGGGATTGGAACTAGATGATCTTTTTAAGGTCCTTTCCAACCCTAACCATTCTACAATTATATGATTCTATGGTTCTATGATTTATCTTGAAAGACATTTATTATTGTGATTGTACAAGCCGCTATAAAGATACTCAATTTTAGCAAATATCAAAAAATGTGTCATAAACTAGAAATATGTCTTTCCCCTTTGTGATATTTCTACCACTCTTTATCTCTAAATCACCCTTTTTCTTTCCAAATCATCCCAAGGTTTATTTCTTATGACAAAAATCTGATTCTAGAAATACTCATGAATAGTAATGGTTATTTGGGTTTTTTTTTTTTGGTTTTTTTTTGGGGGGGAGGTTTTGTGGTGGGGTTTTATTTTGTTGTTTGGTGGGTTTTTTTGGCTGTTTTCTCCTATTTTGGTTTCTCTAGTAGTTGAAAAATTCCTTTTTTGCCAAACGTTGCTCACTCAATAGTATTAAAAAAATCTGTTACTACAGTTGTCAGTTTACTTCATTGCAGAAGATAAGGAATGGCATAACTGTTCCAAGAGTTCTCTTTCTGAAAAAAAAAAAAAAAAGTAATAAATCTTTAGCCACAACTGATTGTCAGTGTAGTGTTTCCTAAGAAAGCAAACAAAATATTGAAATATCAGTAACACACATCATGTTACAAAGCTAATGGGACAAGTAAAAAGGGGCTATCATGAAGTGCAAGACATAGGGGTATGCTGATTTCTGATGCAGACCCCTGGCCATTCAAAGTGACAAAATTTAGTTTCCAGAATGAAATTTTAGTTCTAAAGAAATTATATGGTCTAAATAGTAAGTTTCACAAGGGGTGATGAATAAGCATTCTAATGATATTTAAGGTATGTGGGGAACAGTAGGAATTTTGTAACAAAGGAAAATAAGAATTTATAAAGACATACAATTCCAGTTTATAAATCAAAACTGAAGTACCTGCAGGGAAGGCTCCATTTCATGTCTAATGCTGAAGAACTGTAATTTCCATAATGCCAGGAGAAACCTAGAGCTGGTTCATACAGTCAATAACAGTAGATAAAGAGGATACCTGAAGGAGTAACTGGTCAAGCTGATGTATTACTCCACTAAGGGTCTGACAGCATTGGCACTGCAAAGCTAAAGTCCCATTTCACAATTTTTAATCCATGTGCAGTTCTCTTAGTGTGGGAAATAAGGTACACACACTATCGTTCTTAAATGTTAGAATTATTTTATTTCAATTCATTAGAACCATAAAATGGTATGTTGATAAAAATAACATATGCAGAGACTGAAAATGAAAAATCCACATATTTGAATTTTATCACCACAGAAAGCAGAAACAACTTCATACCTGATTTGTGAATAATGGGAACATCTGCATTATATTTATTGTTATGTGTGCCTTTATCACTTTTATTGTTGTGCTGCAGTATAGTCCTTTGAAGGTCTGCCAAACCACTGCGGCTTGCTCAAATGCAGGACTGAATTTTAATTAAGCTTAGCAAAATACTCATTGAATTTTCTGAGCCTGATTAGGCCAGTCATCCCGATAGATGTGCAGAGGGCATCTTGCTTACTTGTTTTAATAACTGACAGAGGCAATTAATAGATTATTGTAAAATAGTTAAACATGAAAAATACAGGCTGTCATCACCTCTTTCACAAAGAATCTTAGCTTTTTTTGTATTTAACATGGCTACAAAAGATTTTTTGGAATTATGAAATACTTAACAGTAATTCAGTATTCATATTACAGCCTTTCAATACCTAAAAGGGGGATATAAGAAATCTGGAGAAGGACTTTCTACAAGGGCATGTACTGACAGTGCAAGGGAGAATGTTTTTAACGTAAGAGGGAAGATAAAGATCAGATATAAGGAAGAAATTCTTTACTGTGAGGGTGGTGAGGAACTGAACAGGTTGCCCAGAGAAGCTGCGGCTGCCCCATCCCTGACAGTGTTCAAGGCCAACGCAGATGGGACTTTGAGCAACCTGGTCTAGTGTAAAGTGTCCTTGCCCATAGCAAGGACTTGGAACTAGATGATCTTTAAGGCTTCTTCCAACTATAACCATTCTATAATCTATGATTCTAAGGGTAAAATATATATGGTTTTTTTTTTTTCATTATAGTGTTTCCTATAACATCACAGTCCAGTTAAGAGGAGTTTCCATTGTGAATGAAGTGACTTTTTACAGACAACTTTTACTTTCTCATGGAAGTGATACCAGACCTCTCTCCAGATTAGGCAGTTAGAGCATCCCACATATATATAATTATATACATATATATATATATATATATATGTATCTTCAATCTTTCCTGTGAAGATTGACTACGAACTGCAAAAACAAATATTCTTCTTTATCTCTTTTCTTTGTGACAGTGACAACTTCAATTCTTCAGATGTTCAAGAGTCAGGTGGATTTTGACACAGTAACAATGTCCTTAGGACACTGCTTAGGAATGCTGGTTTTGCAGTTTTCTCCCACCTATTCCCACAGTCATTTTAGGGAAAAAAATTGTGATGCATTAAAATCAAATGCGTAATAGCTGTCCAGCCAACCAACCAGTTATCCCTAAAACACTAAAAGAAAGGGATAATACTACATTAAAAAAAAAGGGAAAGGATATGTAGACGGATGGTATGAGGCAGTATTCACAGTAAGATGTTCTAGGTTCTAAGTCAGGGGCGAAAACTTATCAGGGTACTAAAGTACCCTAACCTTTTGTATGGTTAGCAAGACCACTGATACTCTTTAAATTTAGTATTGTCATCTTCAGTATTGTTGTCAAGAAAGGATATGAAAAATAAACATAAATTAATAGACAGAATTTGCATTCACTTTGACAGGTTTGGTATCAGGCTATACGAAAACAAATTTTTAACTACGAAACTAAGATTCTGTATTCAATTACTGAACTTCAGTGATCAAAAAAATCCCAGAGTGACTTGCAGCAGAAGCAAGACTAGTAAATAAGTTATTACAAACCACAACATTTAAGGACTGAATTACAGAGACCTAAGAGCTGTCTTCCCTCTAACTGAAATGGTAAGAGAAACATAAACATAGAAGATATACAGGAAAAAGTTGAAACAGGGAATATGTACATGTAAAAGATGGACAATAAATTTTTGTTTTAATGTCCTTTAGTACAACTAGCAGTTTGTGCACACAGAAGTGAAGAGTGGAATAGATGTTGCTAGTCTTTGATTTCACTGCTCAGTAGCAATTTTCACAGGTTTGGTGTGCTAATTCTAGGCTGAGGGTACAAAAAATACTAAAGTATTGGGAAGAAAAGTTTCTGTTACAGGACTTTGCCTCAGTGTACAGACAACTGCCCATAAAACAGAGTAATATGTTTTTTAAAAAATATTGTTCATTACATTCCTTTCCCCAGCCTCTTGCAATTAATCTTTTCTATTATCAATCAAGCTAAGAAGACACAAAACTATGTTATCCTTACTATTATCTTATTAATCAGGATGTTTGCATGTCTAAGCAAAGGATTTGCTTTTAATAAGGATACCAGAGTTGGACAAAAATAAGATCAGAAAACAAACAAACAGAAAAACAAACCCAAGAATACAAAGCCCTTTTACTGATTATTTTATCTACTGATAGAGAGAAGCTATATGGACAAGGATCATATGAATTATACAGAAAATTTCCAGAAATATTGGCTGAGAGAAAATTCTGCTTCGTGTAGTAGTATTTAAACTTATTTTCTAAATTTCTATTGCCACATACAAGGGGAAAATAACACTTACATGTACTGTCAGCAGCCTGTTCACTGCTGCTATCCATGGCATCTTCACACAGTCACATTTACAATGTGATATCAGCCATATCCCCAGGATGGTATTTTAATTGGGGTGAAGTGTTTATTGTTCAAAGGACTGATGAAGTGTAGAAAATAATTAGCATAATCTAAACTTTACTATGCTATTTACAGAAATTTCCCTTCGACAGCTGTATCAATGTTATTCAAATTCATTCCTCTGTCCCTGCCTAGCTTCACTGACATCAATCTAAATTTATAAAGCAAAACCCACGATTATTGCTTTTAATCAGGATATATAAGCTTTAATGAAACTATTTCAATTTTTCCTCTTATATCTCTTCACCACAGAAATACTATGTATTTTTTATTTAAAAATCTATATGATCAGGATAAATATTATTACATTGTTCAGTAGAGAGATCGAGGTCACACAGTAAGTAAGGAAAGTAGAAGTAATATTTACCTTCTCAAGAGGCTTCAAATAGACAAAAATTACCTGAAAATCAATAGCATTTTTGGTCTATGTATAGAAGAATTATGGCATTATCCAACACATTTAGGAATCATTTACGTAAAAATTAGTTTGATACAGTTATAGATGCTTTTACCAACACTACTGCTTCATCTTTTGTTTTTCCACAAGTAGAAAAAAAAGCATTTTTTTCAAGAGATGTGAATTATTTTGCAAGTTTTAACATCAAAATACTGAATCTTTTTTCTTTTCTTTTTTTTTTTTTTTCCCTAAAGCAGCGTTGTTTACTGTAAATTTGGTGAAACCTGGGCAGCTATCAAGCTATTGTTCTCAGTAGGTGCCTGACCAGTGCCATCATTATAATCCTGGCAGGCTTCGAAGACAGACACCCTCCATCTGTTACTGTTTCATAGAAATGGTACCTTGACGTCCACTTGACCCATGACCCCTCAGACTCCCCAGCGATTTATTAACATTTTTTTTTCAGTCAATGAAGTTGACAAAAAATTTTCCATGAACCCTCAAAGAAATTCATTCAAGTGTTACAAAGCCTGTGGCTCTCATGATTCAGGGCTGTGGTCTCTAATGAGAGAATGTGGAAGTGCTGAGGTTGACAGATTCATCTGGATGCTTAGGGCTTCTGGGGTCCCTTTTTACACGTTTGGAGATTGCCTTTGACAAGAGAAGAAATGTCATAGTTTCACAAGCCATGCATTTGTTGGGAATACTTGAGAATTACAAAGTTAGGGAAATCAACATAAAAACATTTGTTACCATAGTATGAACAATTCATAGGTGATAGGATGTTCTGTATCCCAGCATTTAGCAGCATTATAATTTTACTTTTATTCAAAAATATTGATCATACTGATACACAACAAAGGATTGAAGACGTGACCCCAGAGAAAATGGGGTTTGATTGTTCTGATAATGAAATGCATAAGGCTTTTGCATGCATGACACATTTTCTGGTCATCATTTCTTTGCCATTTATGACACAGAATCTGTTGATGAATACATGTCAGAACTCTGATTTTCAGAACAATCATCATGTCACAGGTTCAACTAAGAAACTTCAAAAGCAGATACTTTGACTTGGGACATCTCTTAGACTTCTGATCTGTGGCAAAGACTGATCATGGCATCATTTGCCAAAGATTTTGTCCTGAGTAGTCTGGTTATCTAATGAACCTTAAAATTTTCAGTTACCCTTGATCAAAGGAAGAGTGTGAATGAAAGTTGATTATTTCATTCTTGTATTTTGCTGCTCAACTCTGAAGGCTTGAGCAAGCATAATAGATGGAGAAGTGAATAAATAAAAAATGAGGGGAATGAAAGGTAAAGGAAAAGGAAACAGGAAAAAATATGAAAATACGAAAGAGAGAGGGGAAATAAGCTATTTAATCTTATCATTTTAAAATATTCTGCATTCCCACAATTAACAGGCAAGTTCTGAAAAGAGAATATGCATTTTTTAGCATGTCTACTGTGTGGCTTAAGAGTATCTGATGTAGCCTAGTTCCAATTATATTAATGAGAAGGGAAAAAGTCACATCCTGATACAGCTCGATACCATTAGACTTCTTGGCAAACACAAAGAGAATTCACATTATTTCAGGTTAGCAAAAAATCTCAAGGAGGGAAAGGCTTACACACACATGCACACACAGATTCACACACTGATTATCCGCAGTCAGTACAACAGTATTATCAGAATATTTGTTTCACAAGTATTAAATGCACGTCTTCATAGGGAGTAATTACCCATTGCTAATTTTTCCAAAAAGTGAAGCCTTAAAAGCTATTAAAGCAACTATTTCTTAAAGTTGCTCTTATAAAGTCACAAGGAAAGTCCAAATAATTTTCAGAAACATTTCTAAGTGCTTTTTACCTACTAAAAAAATATAATTTTATACTTATGAAATAACATGCATGAATCATGTTAAAATACATATAACAAACATGAGTCAAGCTGAAGTAGAAATTACAGTAGATTTTTGTGTCATCTCTTTTTATACATGCACTTGCATGGGTGTGCATGTCTGTGCACAGAGAAAGGAAAAAAATATACTGCAGCAGAAGCTTGTTCTGCGGAGAGATGTGGGAAATCATCACTTACACGGCAACTGGCATGCACGAACTGCATCTGGATCCGCAGTCCCCAAGTCTAACATAAACAGAAGCTAGTCTACTTTTCTGAAACTGATTAGTCTTTTTTTTTTATTTTTTTTGAAATACCAAGGAAGAGTACTGTCATTTTAAAAGTTTACATGAAAAAGCAACAATACTTACAGCTTTATTTTCAAACATACACAGGAGTTTTATTCAAAAGAATTTCCTTTTTGCTAGTTATATCAAAGTCCTTTTACTTTACCTCCAAAAGTCTTGTTGATTGACAAATACATCATTATTACAGGAAGAAGCTGAAGAATCAATTTTGTTTAATGTGTCTGGCCGGTACTGGACTTTATAAACAGAAGTATATGCTCTTGAAAAGAAATCCTGTCCTCATTCAAATCAACTGCAAAATGTTATGTGACTACCTTGTCATCCAGACTTCATAACAAGGCCTTTTTCCAAAACCACTGTGACTGACAAATAAACCCTTGCAGTGGAAGGCGGCTGAGGAGATGGGCAAGGGGATGGGATGTGACCATGAATCTGAGGAAATAGTCCAGAGTGTGACTGACCACAGCTATGTATAGAAGCTGACTTACCTCACCACCAAGGTGTCCAGAGGGTGGCCTCTGCTTTAGGTAAACAGCTATCAACAGTTAAGTGGATCAGCTGATGGTGTAAATGTTTCTCCCTGAGTTCATTAAAAAAGTGTGAATGTCCCCTGAGTTAGCCAGACCAGCATAGAGGGGAGTGAAATCCTGGCGCAGCCCAGCAGAGTATAAGCAACTAACAAAAAAACTAACAAAAGAATTTTGAGCAGAGCAATGGGCTTGAACCGGCTTCAATCCATACGTATGCCTTTGTGCTGAGTGGGGATGCTCAGCATCATAATGGTGAGCATGTAATAGAGACTGGCAATGAGAATCACATCGCTATTGTGACTGAACTGTGTATATTACTATATTTTAAGTGTAACTTACATTTGTATTATAAAATATATTTTGTATTGTTCTGCTAAACCAGAAATCCCATGCAACGTCAACTGGCTTCATATAAGGAAATTTGATATCCATCCACATCAGGAAGAGCTAAAAGAACCTGGTCAAGTAATATTGGACTCTGACAACTATATGTAAAAAAATGTAACACTCAAAGGAGTAACACATTTACAAAACATGCATCCCTCATTTTCTCTTGCAAAACAATTAGCTCATGCAGTTTTCTTAGGAAAGTGCCAAACACAAGACAAACTCGTTGCTTAAAGAACAAACATTAATTCCAAGGAGAGGAAGCATTTCTAACTAAATGACAGAAATCTATGCCAGTTACTGGATAATGCTTAAACAATATACAGCAACAGTTTGTTCATGTTATCTCCACAGAGCTAAACTGCCCCTGCAGGGGAGGATATGAAACAATTCTATCACTTCAATTCTGTCAATTCTATCTATATTGGAAAGCCTGTGGTGAACAATCTGATGCTCATTAGTAAACTGAAAAACAAGCAAACAAAACCTCCTGTAATGTTAAAGTGCAAATATGGAAATGATGCTGTTCCCCCCGCCCCCACCACCACCTTTTTTCTCTACCATAATTACTGCCTGCTTATATACAGAGAGAAAAAAAGAAAATGTGTTTGAAGCCTTTCAAAATGAGAGCTCCAATCTATTTCCACTGAAATCAGATTACAGTGTTTCATCTGACATTAGTAAAAACAGCACCAGTTTCTCAGAGAAAAAGGATCTTTGGGTGTCTTAGAATATTAGTGTATCACAATAGACTTACTGCTTTCTACTCCCAAACCTTTGCTCAAATTTGCTTCTGTTTTACAAACATGAAATAAACAAACTGCAAAGAAATCATAGTCATGAGTAAATTGTAGGAATAATGCTGATTGACTTCAAAAAAAACAGGCTTTTATTTTTATCTCTCTTGTCTCCCCTTTACTTCCTTGGGATAAATGTTAAGTTTCAGAAAAATATTGCTAGCAGCCTTTTTTTTAACAACTTCAAAAAGAATAATTTTCAGAAAAATATTGATGCTCATACAGAACACTAAAAGAGAGCTTTGCAAAATGGGTAGTGTCCTATAATTCAAAAAACTTACTTAGGCAACATAGCATAAAGGAAAGACTAAATCTTGTAACATCATTTTTCTAATCCAAACTTGTTATTGTTTTTTTTGGTTTTTTTTTAAGGGAAGTCAGCAGTATGTCACTAACCTGAGTTCTAACCATATGTGTATTTCATCTGATCTTTCTTTTATAATCACTGTTCCTTAACCTCCTATAATTTCCAAGAAACCTGTAGGTATCAACTATGGTACACTTTCTAACAATTTCAGCCCTACATTATGTCAAATACCACTGCAATTTCTTATTTTAGCTATTGAGAAATACTGCAGATATGATGCTGGTGTAACTGATAGCAAATGCTGGCATTTTAATAGTAGCTAAAAAAACAGGTGAGATTAAGGCCACAATGGATAAGCTACTACTTCTCCACCATAGATGTAAATGGTATTCCTATGATTTATGAGTACATTTAATGTCTTTCCTCTTTACCGTGTTCCATAAGAAGTTAAAATAATAGAAAAAAGAAAATAAAATCAAAATTCACACAACATAATGCCTTAAAAAAATCTCAAGCTAGAATATCCTCATATCCTTTTAAGAAGAATACAAAGTAAGAATAAACATTAATGTTTATTGCAGATTAGAATAATGATAGCTTGACAACTTGTTCATGAAAGACATTTTCCTTGAATTTATTTTTTTTTTAGAAATAAGACTTAATGAATGTATTCCATTAACTGTTCAGTACCTGGTTGGAAAACTTGGCTGTTTTCAGTCTTTAAATATAAAACAGCCTTAGGAAACCTCTCATGAAAACTGCTTTAAAATGAAGAACTTATATGCAGCGTCATACTTGCCTGTAGCAAACTCAGTTTCTGTCCTAATGCTTGCATAAATGCACACTGAATGCATGACTGTGAATGAACAGAGTAAGAATTATTTTTTCTTCCTCCTTCCAGTATTGTTTTGTGGGGGTATTTTTGTGCCTGAGCTTCTGACATGATAATAAAAGTTAAGGAAATTAATAGCATACCTTACTCCTCTTTCCAAGAAAGCTTTACTTGCATAGTGTGTACCTCAACTCAGAGGCAAATAAAACCTAAATCCATTGTCTTCACCAGATAGGGGACAACTTAGTGATGAATTAATTAGTAATGAAGTAACATGTGGTCTCCAAAAATGATAATTTGATTAGGTCTTCTACTGTCATCTTAAAATCTGTGACCATTTTTTTCTCTGATTGTATGTAGCAACAAGAATATGACAACAAAAACAAGTAAGCAAAAAACACATGGGTGTAATCTTCTAGATATTTAGGATGGGACCAATCTATGGAAAAGGAAGCTCTCTGGGTAAGAAAAGAAAGGATTTTTTAACATGGATAAAAATCTGCCTCAGTTCTAATCAATCTTTCACAGAGATGCACTACAAGCTTTATCTGAAGCCTGCGTCTCAGACTCATAGAGAGGATAAAGCAGGAAGTCACCTCTGGAGATTGCCTAGTCCAGCCCCCTGCCCAGAACAGTCAGCAGGGTTGTGTCCAGTTGGGTTTCAAGTATCTCAAGGGAGAGAGACTCCACAGCCTCCATGGGAAACCTTTGCCAGTGTTTTCCTTCACACTATAAAAGCATCCTTTTTCTTCTCAAGGAATCTGATGAGTTTTGTTTTGTGCCCACTGGTGCTTGTCCCATCAATGGGCACCACCAAAAAGAGTCTGGTTCCTTCAGCATTCCCTCCCATCAAGTATTCACACATACCAATAAGATCCCCATGAGCTACCTCTTCTCCAGACTGTCCCAACTTCCTTAGCTTCTTTTTTTATGTCACATATTCCACTCCCTTAATCATCTTTGCTGCCCCTTTACTGGGCCCAATCCTTCAGGTGTGGTGTCACCATGGCTGAGTAAACAGGATCATATCCCTTGAACTACTGGCAACACCAAGGCTCATGTAACCCAAGAGGCTGTTGGCCTTGCTGTAAGGGCACATTGCAACCTCATGTCCAACGTGCTGTCCACTAGGACCCCACGGTCCTTGTCCACATAGCTGCTTTCTAGCTGTCCCTGATCTTTACAGGTGGCTTGGGTTATTCCTCCCCATGGTCAGGATTTGGCACTTCCTTTTGTTGAACTTCATATGGGACATTACTAGCATGCTAAAGAAAAAAAGATGGCTTTCCTGTAGCAAGAAGGTAAATTCAGCTTGAATATTCTATAAAACTAACAGAAACGATCTTGCATTTTGCTTGTGTGCTTGATGGTTGATTGGTTTTGTTCCTTCACACATGAGTTGCAAAATTAAAACATCTGTCTAGTTTTGTTTTGATACTGTCACCACCATCATTATAGCTGAATGCTAGCTACTTTCTATGTTGAAGCAGATCATGGCTTAATGTTGTACCCTTATGAATTCCTCTAGGTTTCATCTGCTACATAAGGATTAAAATAAGTGAACCAATTAGTATATTATCTCCCATCAAATAAAAACAATTTATTAAACAGAAACATTAAAACAAACAAAAAAATGTAGACAGTTTTTCTTTCTTGACTGTTTTCTCAGCTTTGAGATCTCCACCCTGAATACTTTGTTCTCTGGATCACAAGCCTTACTAGAACTGGAAAAACTCTTTAACCTTTGGAGACATGGTGTAGATACATAGATTTGATTAGGTGTCCAGATGTCTGAGGAAAGGGAATCAGATTGATTTTGTTTTATTAAAAAAAAGATTGTAGATGTGAAAAACAGAGAATTAATTAAGAGAATACATTTGCTGGAATATTTGACTCTGCAAAAAGTGGAGGTAAGACTCAAAAAAAAAAAAAAAAAGGAAGTCCTTAAGGTAGGAAAAATATTTTTAATAGTAAATCTGTAAGCTTCTATTTATCTATTTATTTATTTACCACCAATATACTAGGATGAAAATACTAAATTTTAACTCAGATTATGAATTATAAGGGTACTTTAAGGAAGCATTCCTTTATGAAGCAAATATTCTCTCCCACACCCATAATATAGGGTGTTTTCTTTGTTCTTTACTACCTCTATACTTGAGATATATTTGTATCTTGGTGTATATATATTTAAAATATTTACTGAAACCTGGCTAAAGCACAACCATGTTAAAAATATGAGGACATACTAGAGGTGTGATTAGGAAACGAAAACATGAGAAGAACCAAAGCACAGAAGCTATGAAAGAACAAGATTCAAGAAAAGAAGTCTGTTCAATTGTGTAGAAGTCACAGGAAGGATGAGGCTGAAGTAATGGTTCTGTTACCTGGTGAGGAAGAGGTCATTGGAGTAAAGTGCCAGGAACAAAAGGTAGATTGAAGGGAGTGGATGGGGATGAAAGGAGAGGAGCACCAGACATTCATTAAAAACAGTATTCCGTAAACTCAAGATTAAAGCAACAAAAGGAATGGTGCTGTCATTGGAGAAACAAGTCAGGTCAAGTGGGTTTCCTTTTCAGCCCAGGAAACTAGGACATTTTACCTTGCAAAGAAGAGCACCAAGAGAAATTGAAATATTGAAGAGGAAAGTATGGAGAGGGGGAAAAAAAGGCACAAGACAGACCAGCACAAAGTTCAAAAGGAACCAGCAACCATGTCCAACGAAAACGAGAAAGAGTGGTCTGGAATTCACAAAACAAGGCAAGATGTCACCGATCATCTCATATTAAAAATCACAAAAATGTCAAGGTACAGATTCAACAGTTTCAATTTTATCTAGTCTTCACATTTGCTTTGTAGTTTTAAGCCTTGAAAGATAGACAGTGAGGAACAGTGAAGTCAGGTCAAACACAGAATTTAGAAGCTGTGAGCCAGCTGCTGACAAGGCTGACAACTCAATAACAAAAAGACCAAAAGTCATATCAAATGACGCTAGTAGAAATAAGGTAGATAGCAACCATGTAGCTAATGTAGGTCTATCTGAAGTTTCGAGTGAAATTACCATTATTAAAAAGAAAAAAAATAAAAAAAGCAATATACCAGAACTTCAGAATCAGGCCTGAAATGTGTATTACGCAAAAAATTTTTAAAATGCACAAAAAAAGTCAGTTTGCTGAATATTCACAGTATGTCCCAATGATTTTAACTTCCTGCATGTCTTACGATGTAGGTTATCCAGGAAAAAAAATACCTTACTCTATCTGTATTCTAAAGACATAGAAATATATATAAATACAGGTATGCTTCTTACTGGAATTAGAAATTACTGACAATGGAAACATCAAAAAGATAGGATTTTTACCTGAATGGCACCCAATATGCGGTCTCGTTTATTTAAAATATAAAATGTATCATGCCTGCCTCTGTGTTTTCACATTCTAAAAGCTGTAAGAAAAAAAAGTCTCTTGGAGTGAAATCCTATTGCTAGTGACTTGTTTCAAGTTTCACATGAATGTCAATAGAACCAGGATTTATAAATAAGATATTAGAACTTCCCTCTGTTACACATACATCTGTTTAATTATACGTGTGTAAAGGAGAAACTATTTCTATCTCCTCTCTGGATAGAAACTATAATAAAGATACATTTATTAGATATAAACCAATTATTCTAAAAGAACACTTACGGTATTGCCAAAGTAACTCAGGCCTGAATAGTCAAACCCTCTGCATATGCATATTATATTGACATGGTAATATGCTTTTTTTTTTTCCAGTCAAATCCCTGCTGCATTCAGCCTTACAATGGGTGGTGCTTGTTTCATGACAAATCACTCAAACTTTAATTTCCTCCTCATTGTTAGACCCTTCAAACCATTTTCTGTAAACAAACTGCAACATCTCAACAGCTTTTTTGACTCTCCATAGCTATCTGCACCACCATGAGACAAGAGGGCATTACTGTCCCATTCTACAGAAGACAAATAGAAACACAGAAAGAAAATTGGAAGTATCTTCTAATTTCAGGTGTCTAAATTTACAACAAGCACTTGATATTTTCAGTGATATGATCCCACTGGTTAATAATCAGACTTCAAGATCTGAAGTTCAAAACTTGAAAATAAGGTATCACTCATTAATAGACTGAAAAAAGTAGTTCTAAGAAACTACTCATATATCTATTCTCCAGCAGAGATAAAATTTATCTCTCCAGGGCAATATCTGATTTCTTTAACCACATCTTTGTTTCTTTTTTTTTTTTCTTGTACTATCTTTTCAGTAATGATAATGAACAGAAACCCATAAACCAGTAACTATCTCCACCTTTTCTTTTAGATGAAGGTTGGCCTTTTATTTTAGGAATTGGTTACTGACATGCTCCTAACTCAACAATCATTAAAGTAATGACAAAAAAATTGCCTCTTCTAAGTATCTTTTTTTCTTGCTCCTGCATGCAGGCTCAGCCCAAATTAGACCATACTGACCCCTGAGATCTGTAATGATTTAGTGCTTTTATGAAAGATTCATAACGAATACACAAATGAGGCAGAACTGAAGCTGTGAATTTTCTAAAATCTTACAGTATTTCTATAATATTAATTTTAAAAGCATGAAACCTATTGGTTTAGTACATTTTATAGATTTAATTTCTATGATTTTAATAACAGTAAATTGGACAAAAATACATCAAAATTATGTCTAAAATTATTCACAGATTTCTGAAACAGAGTGACATTAGCAATTTACATTAGCAAATGACAAACTACACAGTGAGACACTGTGCTTGAAAAATATGTCTGCCTTCCAACACCAGAGGAATTGCAAACATGGACTTTGAATTGTCGTCAAATAAATATGGACTCTTCTACTCTATTCTTCCCTGTCTTTCACTCAAATCTCAACTCCTTGCTTCAGACATTTTTCCTTACATGCTTCATCCAAACACCTAGATATCTAGATATCATACTCTGTTTCCTAGCTTATCCCTTTTTCTCATATAGTCATTTCCCTATTTTTGTACCTTTATCCTTGTTCACTTTCCTAGATGTCTCATTCCTGCATCTGCTTTCCCAAAACCGGATCCAATAGTTGCTCTCCTGCCCTAGGCACTACCCGTGCCCATATGTTAACACCAGTCTTGGTCCCATTGTCTGACTGGGTTTTCCAATCAGACCCACTCTCCTGTATACCTTCTTCTTTTCTCTTCCTTCGCTTGCTCAAATTTCTCTCTCAGCCTTCCAGTGGGATTTCAAGGAGGTTTCCCCTGCTCCAATGGAGACTAACACTTCCCATGAAAAAGGCCAAGATTGTTTCCTGAGTTTTTCGGTCCCTTTAAGTGTTGTCCATTTCCTCACACCACCCCAGGGTCCCTCAGTGTGGGCAGTTCCCCATGGCCTCTCCTCCAGGACTCACAGATTTCCTCTCTGAGCCACATTTCAGCAAGAAATATGAGTGGCTGCAGAAGAGAGGGAAGGAGACAGGACCCTCCCTACAGCCTTTTCCCTGCTCTGTAAGAAAAGGAATTCACAGAAACCCCACAGAGATCGGGCAGGTTGCTGAAAACAGGGAGGCAATGCAGCAAAAATACAGAATTGCTGAGATCAAGCCTAGGTAAGTACTACAAAAGAGCTAGAAGACTGCAATCAATAATATTTCATTACTAATAGTGTTATGCATATGAAAGAGAGGATACAGATGAATTGTCTGTATAATGCTGCCCATTACTTAGGGTAGGAGGCTTTTACTGTCAGCACAGAAGAATTTGTCTCCTCCTTTTACTTGCTTCTGGTTCAGGTGCCTGAATCTAGACTCAGCATGACCCAGGGAAAGCCCATCTCCACACCAGCAGGACATGCTCCAGGTGACCCAAGGCTTCCACTGCGCCAGTGCTGGCTGTGCTCTGTGCAACACTCCTGCCTTTGTCAGCTGGGCTGTGAAGTCCTAGGGAGGGCCAAGAGTGCCGCCCCATACGGAATCCTTGGCAAGGTTCAAGTGTCTCCTCTGTAATATGTACTAGACCTTTCCAACAAACAGCTGCCAAAACTGTGCCTTTTAGGTGGGTAAAGCTGTATCTTTTTCCCATCTTTTTGTCTTGACATCTACTCACCAGTTTGGACAAAAATGAGTCAAAACTGCCTAGAGGCAGACTAGCAGTTGAGCACTAGTCCCTGTGCTATAAAGTCTGGAAAGTAAGTAAGAAGGTGAACTTTCTCAGTTTTACTGCAGAGCCAATTCCATTTTCCTTAAGTATTTACTTGGTAAATAATACTTTTAAACTTATAAAACCTACACATCAATTTTAACAGTAGTGGCTGTATTCTGAATCAATAACTGGTAATCTGAAGAGTCTCAAGACGTTTCCTTCACATTGGCTTTACATAAAGACACAAATGTTAAGCTTTGTTTCTTTGTTTTCACTTAAATCATTCAGCTTCAGGATTAAGGGTGCACTGACCTGAAATGAAGGTTTTCATATTTATAGGGATGTTTGGGTTATTCAGAAGAATAAGAGAAATGCTATGAATTTTACTTCCTTTCCTAAAATAATGAAGAATAAAGCACATTCTCATCAAGTCTAGCAGACTGCTGTTGGTCCTCACAGCAATAATATTTTTTCTTCTTCTGACAGCATTCCCTTTTTCAGCTACTGAGTGTATGCTACTTTCTGAAACATTCTCTTAATTTCTAAGCATTTCTCATAATCATTGAAATTATTTATATCAACATTTTTGGTACATTTTCCTCATTCGTATAACCTAACCTAACCTCCTAATAATTACCCTGCTATAGGCATTTTCCTTTGCCTACATGCTCATGAAAAAATAACTTAGAAATTCCAGAAAATCACTTCGATGTAATCAATTAAACTGTGGTATCTTTTGGATGCTAAAGCAGAGCCAATCTCAATTCAATAGTTCAAAAATTTTAGAAGAATAAGTTTTCTAGAGACTTTTTAAAGACCAATGACTTAAACACACCCTGAATCCCTCTGTTATTTCATCACTAGATATTTACAATGCTAATGTTTCAACAAAACTGATATACAAAATGTGCTATTATGAACTGCATGCTCACTTATGATTATGTCAGTATTTATATTGTGAGGGTTCCGGGGAATTAAAAAAGCCCCCACAGCCAAGCAACCCAAGTTTTGCATTCCTGTCTCTTCGGGACTAAACTTTCCTGAAGTGATACCTCAAAGGGAGCTCACTTCTATAATCCCAGGATTCCAAAAATCCCTGACAGTGCAGATTTATTTTCACTTCAACTTTTTATTGAATTTTGTTATTTTGCCATGGAAAATACAGTGAGCTTCTCAGACCTTTAAATACTACAAACAAACAAAACAAAAGAAACAGAATACCTTTCCTTACAAGAAATAAAGTTTTAAGTGAAGTCACACCTCTTAAAATATTTGTGACATTTTATTCTGTCAAGACATCTCACCTGGACAATCTTTCAGATTAAGTACTTTCAGATTAGAAGGGTATTTATGACTAAGGCAGAAAAAATAAGTATGAAAGGAGTCTTGTGAAGGTTAAAAAAAATATTATCCCCAGGTTAATTTAGAGCTGGTAGATAGTTATCTGTAAAGAAGCAGAAAAGACTAAGTTATAGCTTCACTGCAATCTGCCTTAGTGAATGGGAGTATGCAGCTAAACTGTATAGGGAAGACATCTACGAAGGAAGCATGAAGCAGACTGAGAGCTCTGCTATGCTTCCTTCAGCTCCCTGTGCATCCACAACAGCACCACTACCTTTGCTGATAAATGCGAGATATATATTACTTAAAGTAACTGCCCAGCTGCTGTTCAGTGTGATGAATAATGAACTAGAGCCCTCTAAAACCACTTGCAATTCTGAACAAGGTAATTTACCTATGTTTAAATAGGCTTAAAATTACGTATGTTCAGTTCATATCTTGAGTATTTAAAATAATTTTACTTAGGCTTATTTACTTTACCTATGAAGGTGATTCATCTGGTTTCTCTGAATCTTGGTCATAGCAAGACCAAGCAATAAGGTTTGTTTACATTTATTCTCTTCACAAAAGAGTAAATGCTAAAAAAGTTAATCGATAATTAAAAGTTTTCAAATATGTTAGCATTCTAACAATAGTAAAAGGCACCAGTGATGTACCTCCTGAGTACCTCTTTCTAAGCACCACTCTGAAGAATTATGGAGTATTGTGATTCTCAATCAATTGCTAGTCTTGCTCCACACCGTTTTTTAAATTTCAGTTACAAAATTCGATCTTGAACCCAGTAAGTGATCCTAGCATATAAAGAAACACATTTATATTTTTTAAAAAAGTTTGATAAAATAGAAGTTTGAAATTCCTTGTTTAACTCTCAACTTCACAATCCTGCTTCAAACCTGAAATAGCAGATCAGAACCATTTAGTAAGGTTTAAATAAATGCAAAATAAATGGGTAAATAATAATAAAATAAACAATTTACAGTTTTATAATTTATAGTTTAAGGACATATATGATATATAATTTGTATATATTTTGTTATGATAATAACTATAGAGGGTTGTATGAGTTTTCACCAACTCTACAGAAAGAATAGGATGTGAAAAACAAAGATTAGGAACTGTGGAAAAAAATAAAAAGAAAGGAACACCTTATCAGTGATGCTGCCCTTTCATTTCATAGAGGAAAATGCGTACTAGTCAAAAGACTAGTCCACAGTTAAATCATAGTCCTCCACAATTTTCAGCACCTGCCTTTAAATTACTAATGTCTAAATATGGCAGGGCAAAGTCTTTTAAGTCTTCATCTGAATGAAGAAGAGAGGTTGTGCTTGATAAGTTTGTTAATTATACAGGTAACATGGATCATTCCTTTCTGAATTTTCTTTTGGAGTATGGACCAGAAGAGCTCTAATGCTGGCTTCAATGTGAGTAGCTGAAATGTCTAAATATTATATATTGAGATCTTCATGGTCCATTGGAATACAAAATTCTGAAAGGATTTGAAAACAATATTGGACTCAAAGATAGGAATATTTTATTTATTTTGTAAGAAGCACAGCAAGTTAGTAATAAATATGGCGTAAAAATTATGCCAACTGACCTTTCATTTAACATAAATGTTAACATTAAATACGTGTTCGTATATTCTTTGTTGACATTTTGATGCATTTATTAAATATCAATATTTTAATCTGTGAGGGTTTTTAATATAGCAGGATGTACACATCGCATCAAGTACAGATATACTAATTCTGGAACGCATACACTGCAGCTCATTTAGCCATGTAAAATATTTCCTTTCACATATTGCTCCTTTATAATTTGCCCAGTAGACAGTCATCAGGAGCAGGAAAAAAGAGGAACTCATTTCACAATTAAACACTAGGTAACAAAACATTGCTAGGGATTTCCCCTAAGTTTTGATTCCTTGTAAATCTTGCCTTTGATCTTACTCTCAAGAATAATTTCATAATTACAGGAATTTGTCTACTCAGTATCACAATTTCATTATTTCAGCTACTTGAGCCTTCTGATTTTAGTCCTTACAAATTATTTTCTATGCAGTATCTATCTTCTGAAATGCTTATCACCATAGTATTTGAACACTTTTATTAAAACAAACAGTGTCTTTACTCAAAATTATGCACAACTACTGAAAGAGATTTTTCAAAATGTAAATTTGTTCAGAAACTCACCTCCTGGGAAGCAAAATACAACATTTTCTAATTACGTGCTTATATTTTTTTAAACCATGCTTGGCTTATTCTGGTTCAATTCCCAGACATATATCAAAAGTTCTTTTAAGATGTATATTGTAAAAATACATTACTCTATGTCCCAGAGGAGACATAGTCTAAAATAATAAATTTTGGGGATACTTTTAATAGCTACTTTCAGTTGTGCCACTGATCTACTCTTTGTCCTTGAGCAAGTAAAACCTGTCTGCCTTGGAATTCCCCATACATAAACTGGATTACAAACAACCATGTGAATGTAGTTTTGATTTTTCTTCAGAATTTTCTGCTATTTTGATTATGAGAGGTACATTCCTGTAACTAGTTTCCACAGCTGTCTTATTCTACAGCGCACATGCTGCATTAATACATAAACAGTTCTAATTGTAATTTTAGTAAAGTTGTATCTTTCTAGACATTTTCAAAAATGTGGTGGGTTCTTTTGGGGGTGATTTTTTTTTTTACTGCTGCTTCTTTTCAACTCAGCCAGAGATGATACAAACTTATACAATATGGTATGTGATTGCAGCAAGAAAGGGAGATTCTCTACAAAGTTGTGTTTACTTGTACTTTCATTTTTCAAAGCTAGATCAATGTAGAAACAAATTAGTCACTGTCATTCATACGTGTTCTAGGAACATGTGTCTGGCCCCTCCAGAAAGAATCTGTAGCCAGCTACACTGCAATGACAGTCAAAAATTCAATAGAAAAAAACAGATATAGGGCAGAATCAGTGAGAGTGAGAGATCCCTTGCTAGCCTTCCTGAATTTGGCTTTGCTCTCAGACTCTTATCCATGAAAAAATGTGATTCGACTGAACGAAAAAAACATCAGCATGATTTCAGATTCATATTTTGTTTTCAGACTTGGATTACAAATAGCTGTGGCTACTATATGTTCTACTGATTATGTTCAAAGGGATGTTTTCATTATATTTATGCTTTTCATTATTATTTACTAACCCCAAGATATCTGCATGCTATAAAAAAATCATTCATAAAATATGGCTCAGCAGTATAGGAGCAGATATTGTCAAAACCAAATTCTACCAATGCACTTGACAGATAAGGTCTTTAACATTGCTCTTTGTTTCACTAGAGGAGTGGAGATCTACACAAAACTAGAAGATAAAGTACGGGCAAATTCCTTGAGGAAAAGAGGAATGTACATGTTTCACAGTTCCTCAGGAAATTAGTATTCTTAAATTATTTTCTAGTCTGTACTTTGTTTCAAAATGTTCAGTGGTTCAAGTATCGAAACTGAATCACAGATTATAAAGTAACTCAGATGTTATCAGTTTCTAAGTTTCCATCAGTTTAACGTGTGAATTTCTTAGTTTAATGTGTATGTAGTACTCAAGTGGTTCTATAGGCAACTCTAATCCTTTATTTCTTATTTAAAGCTTTTTTGTTGCTGTTTGGGCAAGGGAGTTGTTGTTTTGTGGTTTTGTTTTTTTTTGATTGGCTGGCTTTGTTGGGGGTTTTGTATGTGTGAGTGTTATTTTTTGGTTTTTTTTTTTTAATAAGCCATACTCAGGCTTCTAGAAGTTTCCAGACCTCCATACTTCATGACAAACTTTACAACATTAAAAAAATCTCACGTATCTAGATTAAACATAATTTCTTATTTAAACCCATTATGTACTGACTAGAGGTAAAAAAAACTGAGTGCTTTTTAATGTCATTTAGCAACTACTGTATATATAATGGACACTGAACATACTTACAAAGGAAGAGAGCAAACAAGGGTTTGTTAGAGGCTTCGGAACTGAAACAAAAGCATGAAAGGTACATTTGTTTACTAAAAGCATTTTTTTAATATTTCTTTTTGCATAATGATGAACAAATACACTAACAACTTAAGAAAAGCACAACATATTCTAATACATTTTCCCCCCTTAGTTCCCTCTCTTTCACTTAATTTCAACCTCACTGGAACAAGGTGGATTTCCTTTTATTATTTTTGTCACTATGTAATATATGGGAGTATCCATGCATGCTTATATTTGTTTCTTCAGGATGGTTCTGATGTGCCTATGGGCTGTACATTTCCTTTCTGTTTGACCTCATGCCTAACTTGTTAATTTGCTTTCCTTCAGGGACTTTCTGCTTTTATTTCTAGTCTACCCTAAACTAACTGAAATGTAAATTACATCAAGGACATGAAGTCTGGAAAAATAAAATCTGCCTTAAAAATAATAATACATTCATGTGGCATGAATAATCTTGCACATGGAGCAGTAGAAATTATGGAAAGAACTATTTTCCCATCTGCCCACTCCTGCAAAAGAAGTTCACTTTAAAGAGATCCTAGAAAGACCAGTCCAGAAAGGGCAGAAAAAGAAAGATATTGATAAAATACCTGTGCTTCTGCCAATAACTATCTGAATAACTTGACACTGAAATATTCCTGCAAAATTTAGCAGCTACTTCATGGTACATAAAAATTGAACAAAAGATTCCAAAACAGATAAAGAAGTAGCATGTAGAATACTCTGCAACGCATACAGATTAGACAGTTTTTCAGTTTTTTAGCATCCTTACTGAAGAACACAGAGCATTATACCTCATCTGGAAAAAAATCTCAGACATTTTTGTTTTTGGAAAAGCATACTAGGGCTATATGGAATTAAAACTGGTTTGCAAGGATTTGCAAACTTCAGGAAATTCTGTATATCACTGGTAAAGATAATGACAACAGTGGTTCTGGATTAAAGACCTCTCTATAGAAAGAACATACAGGTCTTCACCAAAGGTGAGAATACGGCAAACCAGTATCCCACTGTAGACTAGGTTACAGGCGCCAGGTAGCGTAAGTCTACATATCACAAGTGTATAGTGATATTAATATCAAGAAAGAAAAACATAATGAAAGGTAACTGTTAAGCACGTACAGAAGTTTCAATTAGGGAAAATACATTGAGAATTTCCAAATTGCAAACATACATAGTAAGAACATATTGCTGAGAGAAAATTATACATAGTTCTTTGTTTCACTAAAAAAAAATGTTTCCTTTATAAAGTGCATGAGATAGGAGGAAGGAGGGATTTCCAGCTATCACTTGGTAAATCAGAAAATTTCAGCACAGTATTCTGCAGAACTGGAAAGTTCTTCACCTACCTTAAGTCAAACACTGTTTTCAGTCAAACAACATTAACACTTTCTCTTACACTGATTGTTATGTTTGCCTATGAACCACTTAGAACTATTATTAGAATAGGAGACCGGCAAGCCTCCTTTAAGGCTAGGGACAAGTGCTTATTTGGAATTACAGATGCACAGCTGAATTCTGGAGCAATATGGCAAGAATAAGCAATCTCATGAAAGAGTGACAAAAGAGCAGAAGAGCAAATTTCTGAGCTAGGCTTTGGACCCTTCCAACACAAAGGGAAAAATAAGATCTCTTTACTTTGACTGCTATTGCCTGTAATATCAGTTAGGATGGAACTCTGAAGAAAATAATTATGGATAGCATCAAAGAATGCCTGGGACACTGCATCCTCAACCCTTTTGTCAATTTAACAGAGAGAGAGAGAGAGCAAAACATAATACAGAATTTTACTTAAAGAAACCATGCTATTGATTCTTAAAATACTACAAAGTAACATGTTAAAAAATTATGATATTCACTTCAATACTGAGAAATACAGGAGATAATGGTTCATATTGGACTCAGAAAAAGTTTTGCTTTTTAAGAAAAACAGTGATTCTTGTTTTGCCTAAGCAGAATTCAACCCATATTAAGCAAAGGAATCCATGCTCCTGGAACAAAGCAGTTGAGGTTTTACAGCACTGTTCCTTCTCAGTGAGCTTTCCCAAGTAACATAAGGAAGCTTTGAAAAATAGTGTCCTTTCTTTCTTCTGGTCATAATCTTTAATTCTAAAGCTGTCTCCCAGTCAACAGATGATCTGAAGACAACAATGAACATATGATTCTCAAGGACTAGTGGAGTTTAGAATCTCCAAATTATCCAACCTTCCTATTTTTTAAATACTGTTACATGTAAGATGAGGCTTCAAAAAAAGACGAACAGTAGTTAAGCTGAAGCCTTCAATGAAAGTCAGATTATCTGCACTTTATGATTCAGAAACATCCCCTATTCCAGTTTTGAATGTGTTTGATTACTTTAAATGCATGCTATACTAGTACTTAATTTCCCACCTCAGAAACTGCTCCTTACAGAGTAGCTACATGACAGGCTTTCTAATCTACTAACTAATCTAATCTACTAACAAACACTGCAGGACTCAAAATTAATAATTTGCAATAAATAAATATGCCTAAGAACTGGTATGGCAAGGGGAAAAGGTAGAGGTCTGAGATTACAGTTTGAAGTGTGTAATGATTTATTACCTGCCAGAAAAATGTTACAAAATTCAAATGCATTGCAGGACTTAATTAACAGCAAAATACCTAAATTGTACAGTCTTCACCAAAAACTGTGTGAAATTTTGTATTAGGACTGACATATTAACCTATAACTTATGCAGTCTTAAACTAATTTCTGATGAACTCTGGTAAATAGTAAATTTAACCCCTATGATGGTGGAGACACCTGGGCTATACATGGACTTGTGGGGCTGTGATTCAGAAGCATGATGAAGAAAACCCTGACTAAATAGTCACATACTGTGAATACTAAAAAGACAAATCTCCTTCTTCAGTCAACTGCCTCTTTGAGAGACTGTTTTGGCTAGACAGTGAAATTATTTCCTTAGGATTGTCTGCCTGTGATTTATAGTTCTGACTAATCTCTGTTGAAACTTCCAGAACAAGGAAATGTGCAGAAGGAAACAGTGTATTTTGTTTGGACAGTCTTGGCTTGGGCTGACTTGAAGATTATTTTGATGAAATGGCAAGAATCAAGCTAGTATAACTGGAATAATTCCAATTTCAAAGAAAGGGTGTTTACAAGACATGGAAATAATAGCCTCTTTACCATCATGTCAAGAGATATGCTTCTGCTGGTAAGTGGCTGGGACTTCATAATATCTGCAACCAAAACACCTGTTAGTATAAGTAGGTATTTTAAACATTTAGTCATCATTTAACTTTCAGGATTTTTTTCAGAGTTATTTGGTAAAGAAGTGATATTCCGTGCCCAGCCTTGTAGCTGGTCTGCAGGACTCGTATGGTAGCTTTAACTGGGCACCTAAAAAATCAACAAATGACAAACATTTCTGAAGTATGAGAAAAACTGAACTACAGAGAATATGAATGGTAAGTCTGGATGTCCTGGAATATTTCAGCTTTCATCAAATACCACACAAATGTACACACATTGCTATGCTGCAAAACTCAACACTAATATATGATATTGCCAAATATCCTTGCACTCTCTGACTTATCAGGCAGCAATGCCTAATGTCCTACCACACATACTAAAGTGCACTATCACAACTTTGCTTTCATCTGTTTCTTCCTACTGGAAACCAAACAACTCACATCAAAACCTCCTGGCACTCCTCTGGCTTGGAAAAATTCAGCACCATGCCTCACATCCCATCCTTCTTCTTCCATGACAGATTAGAAGCTCAGGCCCAGAAAGGAATATGAAAGGAAAAAAACCCATCCACTTAAATAAAATGTGAGATAAAAGGAGAAAGTTTTGCACCTAGCCACTGTGTTATCCCTGCTGTCTTGTGGTGGTTTAAATGCCCACGTTGGGCACCAGAAAGAACTGTTGTGGTTTAAACCCAGTCAACCATAAATCAAGCAGTCGCTCTTTAACTCCGTCCCCCTCAGCCCCCACCCCACCCCCCCAACCCACCCCCGCCCTTTTCTTCCCCCTGCTCCTGGAGGGATGGGAAGGAGAATCAAAAGAATGTGACTCCCACGGGTTGAGATAAGAACAATTTAGTAACTAAAGTATAACACAAATCACTGCTGCTACCACCAGTAATAACAATGATAAAGGAAATAACAAGAGAACAGAATACAACAACTCACGACCCGCCAACCGATACCTCGCCCCCACCCAGCAGTGAACCAGCCCTTGCAGGTAACTGCCAGTTACATCCTGGGCATGATGTGCTGTGGTATGGAATAGCTCTTTGGCTAGTTTGGGTCAGGTGTCCTGTCTCTGCTTCCTCCTGGCTTTTCCTCCTCCCTGGCAGAGCATGAGACTCAGACAGTCCTTGGCCAGACTAAGCATTTGAGCAGTAACTAAAAACATTGGTGTTATCAGCACTGTTCCCAGGCCGAAAGTCAAAAAAACAGCGCTGCACCAGCTACTAAGAAGGAGAAAAAATGACTGCTACTGCTGAATCTAGGACATGTCTTACACACGTATCATAGAATGGTTAGGGTTGGAAGGGACCTTAAAGATTATCCAGTTTCAACCTCCCTGGTATAGGCAGGGACAACTTCCACTAGAACAGGTTGTTCAAAGTCCCATCCAGCCTGGCCTTGAACATTTCCAGGGATATGGCAGCCACAGCTTCTCTGGGAAATCTGTGTCTCAGTACCCTTACAGTAAAGAACTTCTTCCTAACATCTAATCTAAATCTACCCCCTTTCACCTTAAAGCTGTTCCCCCTTGTCCTATCACTACATGCCTTTGTAAAAAATCTCTCTCCAACTTTCTTGTGGGCCTTCTTTAGGCACTGGAAGGCTGTCAAAGTTATTGACAGTTCTGACATGTAATTATGAATGTAGGCCTTCCTTTTTCTCCTGGTAAAATTTAGCAAAGATTAATTATTTCCCATTTTAGTTTCTGAAAATGTTCATAAAGAGTTATATAAAATCAGAGTTCCCACTTTAACTGAAAATATTTATCTAAATATAATGAAATTTGTAACAAATGATGGCATCTGTCTTTTCCCTTTTTTTTCAATTTTGGAAGGTGAAAACAATATTCTGGATCAGAGAATGCTTCCTTTCGTAGTTTTTTTTTCTAACATTTTACAGTACACAAGACAGTTTTACCTTAATCAGTGCATAAAATTGCACCTTGAGGGGAAGAAAGTCTTTCCTCTTGTTGCAAATCCAGAAAAAATCCATGAGAATAAATGGTTATCATCATACTCTCTATTGAGTGATTTCTGTTTACACGGTGTTCCAGCCAAAACCAGGGCATGCCCATGTTTTGAGTACAGATGCTTTGTCCCTGAGTTCACAGCTAATACATAAATATAGAATGAAGATTCTCAGCTGTTACAAATCAACAGAGCCCCAACACCACAGAAGTATCAGCAGGTGTCTGAGAGCCACCCGGTGGGTAAGACTGTGTGCACCCAGCAAACGCTCTGAGAATAGCCATATCTCAGAATATCTCCAGTTAACCCTGTCAGCTTCCAGCCACTAGTGGCTCAAGGACTTTGAAAGCCAGTGGTTACATCATTTGGTTTTGATATCACTTAATGGACTCCTCCTTCATGTGCTACTCTTTTGGCACCAAGGCAAACTTTAACAATGCTCTGTAATTAACTGCTTCCTGCACCTTTGCTTTGTGATGAAAGATCTCTCAGGATGGTGATGACGGTCTCAAAAAATTCAAAGAATATAAAGTTTTGTAATTAAAGATCTAAGTACAACCTTTACAAAAGCATAAATAATTTGTTAGTAGGAAAGCAGTGTGAAATGAATGGAAACTGAAAGAAGGCTTTTACATCCTGTTCAATTATTATGAAGTGGTGAAATTTTAGTAGTACTATTTCAGTTTTATACAGCTACACATGCTGGAAGTGCATAGAAATATTTATGTGTGGGAAAGTATTACATGAATTTAAAGATACTTTACTTTCAATGCAACAATGAAGAAATACATGCTTTATTTTCAGAGAGAAAAAAAAAGTAATTTAATTATTCTTTTCTGCCTAAATGTAACCTCATGCAGTACCAATCAGTATTTAGAAGCAATCTTAAGGATTTTTTAATTGAAAAAATTATTCTGAATTATTTAAAATGTGACAGTGATTTTTAGCTGACATTTATATTAACAGCAAATCATTGCACTCCTCCTTTAAGGCTGGCTTGACGATTTTGATTACTAAAGACTTCCTAAGCAAGGCTTGACATGAGTGATGATATAACAACACACATTTTAAAAACTGTCTAACATGTCTAGATCAATGAATGAATTTTACTTTTTTAAATCTGTATTAAGGATGTAATGCTGCATATAACTTTAAAACATAGTAAAGCATGTGAAAAGGAAAGATTCATTTTCAATCTCTGCCTCCAAAGACAGATAAATCAATGCGTAAAAGAAGGCAGAGGTGAGGAGAAAAATGAAATGTCAATACAAACTCTGATCTGAATTTCAATATGCATCCTAAATGACTCCTCTATTTTGGAGGGATTGTTTCAAGGACAGGTGCTTCTTATTAAATGCAAACAAGATTCTCTGTTTTAAATTGTTACTTCACAGCAGCTAACCTGAGATAACTGATGGGATATGCTTATCCCATGTTATAATTCTGATAGTACAAACAGTAGTACTACTGTAACGACCAGATATTTATAACAAGATGGTACCAAAGCATTCACAGAACCACGGAGGTTGAGGTTGGATTGAGGCTGGATCTCTGGAGGTCAGGTGGTCCAAGCCCCTGCTTAAACAGGGCCACCTAGAGTTGATTGCCCAGGACCGTGTCCAGATGCCTTGTGGGTATCTCCAAGAAGGGAGACTTCACAACCTCCCTGGGCAATCTCTACCAGGTCTTGGTCAATCTGATGGTCAGATAGTCCCTTCTGTGTTTCAGTTTGTGCCTGCTGCCTCTTGTCCTGTCATTGGCCACCAGTGGGAAAAGGCCAGCTTCACTGTCTTTGCACCCTCCCTTCAAATATTTATAGACATTGATAAAATCCCCCTAACCTTTCTCTTCTCCAGGCCAAACAGTCCAAACTCAGCCTTTTTTTGTATGTGAGGTGCTATAGTCCCTTAATCATCTTAGTGGCCCTTTGTGGGACTCTCCCTATTATGTTCATATCTCCCTTGTACTGGGGAGCACAGAACTGGACACAGCACTCCAAGAGTTGCCTCACCAGTGATGAATAGACAGGAAGGATTGCTTCCCTTGATCTGCTGGCATAACTTTGCTTAATGCAGACTGGGATACCACTGGCCTTCTTTACCGCACAGACACAATGCCAGCTTATGTTCAACCTGGTATTCACTGGGACCACCAGGTCCTCTTCATAGAATCATAGAATCATAGAATAGTTAGGGTTGGAAAGGACCTCAAGATCATCTACTTCCAACCCCCCTGCCATGGGAAGGGACATCTCACACTAAACCATACCACCGAAGGTTCTGTCCAACCTGGCCTTGAACACCGCCAGGGATGGAGCACTCACAACCTCCCTGGGCAACCGATTCCAGTGTCTCACCACCCTAACAGGAAAGAATTCCCTCCTTATATCCAATCTAAACTTTCCCTGTTTAAGTTTTAACCTGTTACCCCTTGTCCTGTCACTACAGTCCCTGATGAAGAGTCCCTCCCCAGCATCCCTATAGGCCCCCTTCAGATACTGGAAGGCTGCTATGAGGTCTCTCTCTTCTGTCAAGATTTTTTCACCTGGGTGTCCCCCCAGCACATTTTGGTGCCTGAGGTTGTTCCACTCCAGGTGTATGATTTTGCACTCCTTGCTGAACTAATTTTACCCATATGTTTCTATGTGTCTTTTAATGGATCACAGTTTTTGTAGTCCCCAAAAGTATGAGCACAAGATATAGGCAGAAGCACTGAACCTGCTAGCACGAGATGATGCCAGAGGCTTCAGAGCTATAAACAAAAATCATAAATGGTCAATTGCTGGTTAATAAAGGACCTTGAGAGAGTTGGTAAAGATGTTCTTCAGGACAGCTGTTAAAGAAAGATCAAGCAACCACACTGTAAATTTGCAACATCATGCTTCTAATGGTGAAGGATGGGGGACACAGACTACTTACTGAAACTCTGCCCTTTTGCAATTCTGCTTTTCCAAAGAGAAGGTTGTTGTCATTGAATTTGAGACCCAGAAGATGAGAAAAAGGGTAAGCATAACAACAGAGAAAGGGTGCATATAAGAAATTTTATCAGTTTTCACTGTGCCACAATTTATAATACAATATCATAAGTTAAGACAATCTAGAATTTGTTACTTTCATTGTAATGCATTGCTCTAGAACACTTTGGCTTCTGCATGTCATGGAGACACTGACCTAAAACAGAACTGCACATAGCAAGCATATTTCCTGCATGCAACAATTCAAACCTGTTTTAACACTTGGTGTTAAAACACCAGCAGCAGAACACAGGAAATCAGATTATGTATGGAGAAGCAATGAGATGATGGTGACCACTTATGAACAAGCAAAAGAGCAAATAGAAGAGGAAGAAATCGCAGACAGGTCGAGTCTGGACTGACATAAAACCTTGTCTGTACAACAACTTGCAAACCTTGTCTGAACAATTTGCAGAGGTCACACCATGCTGAGGTTCGGCTTCCTTACACTGCCCAGAAGGATCTAGGGATCTTGGAGTGCAGGCAAACAAGACGCAAACATCAGAAAAATCACAAATTGCAGATGGCAACATCTCCTTTGCACCTGAACAGAATCCTGTTGCTCTAAGAACCTAGTCTATTCAAATCAGCTTGGAGCAATTTATACTCACAGTAATTCTTTGATTAGAATAACACTGAACTCTCAACTATGCATAAAAGTTACTCTTCTTTGTGTCTCATAAATTAGACAAGATATTTGGTTTGGTACCCTGCCCACAAGGATCAGCTCATACTGACATTAAAGTTGAAACCCTAAGCTATCACTCTTAACAATGAACTAAATAGATCTTGATTTTCTTCCTGGTTTCAAGCAGAAATTTTATTGTGAGGATCTGAGATGTTTCACCATGGAAATCTCAAAATTCTCTCTTAGGAAATTCTAAGAATGTAAATGCTCTGGTGAGAACAAAACAAGAAAACTAATGCAAGCATTTCCAACAAAGTCTACTTAATAAAGACTGACACTCAAAACACATTTTCCTCACCTGCCAGCAATTATAATTACACAAAGGCAGAGAAAGACAAGACTACTTACATCATTAAGACAGAGAATACAAGATAAAAACCTGTGAAATTTTTGAGAGGGATTTGGATAGGCCAATTCAAATCTTTTCTTGCATATTTTACCAGAGCTTTAATTGTCTTCCCTTGTGGAAAATGAAATATGATACATGTGACATCTTCTTAATTACTTCTTGGGCTTAGATTAGTTATTCTATTATGTAAAGTGTTATATTGTTAAGTTGTGTTTCATATAGATTTATAGATCATTAGCTAATTATATCTAATATGAAACGTGGTGTTTAAATTCTCATTAATGACAGTTAATTTGATGTTATTAAAAAAGTGATAATTTTATTCTACTTAATTTTAATGCAGGAATGAAGTGCACTATAGCTTAATTACAGCTATGCAAATAATTAAAATAAACTAAGGAGTCAGAACTGTTCCGACAACAGCATCTTTCCCCCCTTTAAATGAACATTTATTTATTTTGGTCATAGTCTGAAATTCAGTAACTTGCTTTGTACTTCCTTAATTAATGAATTATTCAAGAAATTGCAGAGCAAGTAGTACAAAAAGTAAAGAAAGTATTGGAGATAAAGTGTTCTGGTATAATGTGCTGCTTTGAGCTTTTCCATGTAGTGAGAACACAACTGCTCTCTGATACATCAATTCTATAAACTGTTATTCGGAAAGAAGTATTTCAAACAACTCTTGCTTGTTTCAATCCACTTCTTGGATTAACAAATATATAATAAATATAGAAAATACAACAATATTTTAATATCACAAATACAGAAAATATAATAAATATAGAAAACAATACAATGTAGATAGAACTTAAGACTTTCTATGTTGTCATAGTCATTGATTATTCCAGGAAACTTGCTGACGTGCCATAAAATTATGTATTTATTTATTTAGGACCTGATTCTGTACTTTTCTAAGGAGCAATGTATTGATCCTTCAGTTTTCTTCATAATTTCTACATTAAAACTTTTTCTTAATCTGATGTATACATCAACTTTACCTAAATGAAACAACTCAAGCAAACTCTTTTCCTGTATTTACTACCTAATTTTTTGCTATTTATAAGGCAATGACATTGCAGATTTGCATAGCTCTTTAGGTCTGTACAGACACCTAATGAGTCTGGCTGTGTGCATGCCTGGACCAAACACTAATTCTCTAAATCCCAATCTGCAATTCACTTATTCACTCATCTGCAAAAATGGAGATTGAAGTATCACCCCATATGACCAAATAAGGAAGAAATTAACATCTCTACTTTGGCTAATTATACCTTTGTTCACATGTAACATTAGCCATTAAATCTTAACTACTGGGAATTCACCCATGAGGAATCTGTACAAAAAGAGTTTCTACACAAAAAGTAACATTTCATATTTATACTGAATCACAGAATGGTTTGGGTTGGAAAGGACCTTAAGATTATTCAGTTCCAGCCCCACTACCCCTGACAGGGACACCTTGCATTAGACCAGGTTGCTCAAGGCCTTGTCCAGCCTGGCCTTGGACACTGTCAGGGATGGAGCATTCACAATTTCCTTGGGCAGCCTGTTCCAGCGCCTTACTACATATATATGATTAATGAAATCTGTCAAGGTGACCTCTGTACTATGAAGAGTTTCATAATGGAAGAGGCACATGTACAATGTAATTTCACTATGTCCCATAAATTCAGTAAAATATGCATGCTTGATAAACCTATGCATATAAACACCAAGCAGGACTCAGCAGTATAATTAATTATTGTTTAGTAATTGTTGATGAATGTTCAATAATAACATTAAAACAAACTCTCTTTACCATGATGCATAATTAGGCAGCCATGGGTGGTTCTTTCCTTCTAACAAATGAATCTCAGAGACTCTTCTTGTTTACAGCTTGAGGTCACCCATCCAAGGAGGTTTAATGCTTTCAGAAATACTCTTGATCTATGACAATTCAGCTTTGTGACAATCTTTCAGCTTATATCGGGAAAAAATATATTTTACACATTTATGTAAAATATAAAAGAATTCAAATATATGGCAGCTGCAGTCCAAAATATCTCATTAATCAACATTCATCTGCAGTAAAAAAAATAAAGTTTTGTAATCAATGTTTTAATCCAGGACTTTGGCAAAGAACTTCAGTTCTACTATTAATTACAAAGAGTGGAAATTTCTAACATAAACTAAAAAAAAAACAAAAAAACAAAAAAACCAACCAACTAACCCACATTTTTTTCTTTAATAGCCACAATGGATCCTCATGTAAAAGAGAATATAGACTGTAACTGAAACATTCTTAACTAATTTTTCAATAGTAGTAGGGAAACTGAATTTGCCAAGATAACACACTGTAAACATCAATGTTTCACAGCAAAATCTTTTGTAAAATTATGCTTGTAACTTCTGAAATGAGAGAAAGCACTTAGCTTTAGTGATTACTTGCAACTAAGGAATGTAGAGCTGCCCTTTACAGAAAAGAATTTATTATAAGCTTCTTAACAGTTACAAACTTTTCAGCGCTTAATATTATATAAAATGTTAATTTAAAATTATTAAAATATTATTAAAAAATTATTTGGTTACTGATTTTTTCATGGTTCTTCAATTACCGCTGAATATTTTCAGACAATACAATTCAACAGCAAAGACTAAGCAAGCCTACCATAATGAAGTTCTTATCCCAAAACAAAAATGGTCAGCTTGGGGGCTGGTAGAGAGGGTACTGTCTCCCTGAATTAGTGAAAGAAATTCTTTTGACATTTTCAGAGTTCAGAACCTGTGGGCTTCAGCTTTTCTCTCATAACGCAACCTAACAGGTTGAAGCCATGAAGTGTGCTAAAGAATGGTGAACAATAGTATTGCAAACTTATCAAAAAATCAAGTGTGAAGAGGTCTTCCATTGAAAGAATTTGGTCATCGTGACAGCTGAAACTGGAGAATAAATTTCATACTGTTGCAACTGTATTATGTTGAAATGTTTTATAAAGCAGAACCAAATCAAATTTCTCGAAACTTAATTGTCAAAGCAGTTGTGGCTTAGTTATTTTTGCAACTCTACCAAAAGCCCTCTGCTGTGAAAGCAAAAATATTTACAAACACAAAAAAACCCCATTGCTCAAGAAGACACATCTATGTTACATATACAGGAGGTCTTAATGACCTAACAACTTCCAAGCTGCTCTGGGATCAAGAAGGCTCTGGTTCTGAATATTAAATAAAGACAGCACATTGCAGATTATGTCATATAATAGAAATTAATCCTAGGTTAACCAGTGAAGCGATACTGCTGTTACTAGTATTTTCAAAAGCATGGATTGTATTTTGGTAAATCCATTTTACTGATCAGATTTATGGGCACATTTTGCAGCTAGTACTTAGAAAAAAAAAAAAAAGCAAGCATATTAATAATATGGCAAGCAAAGTAGACAAAGAAATTGAAGGTCCTTCTATTTTCTTGATTTTTACCTATTTCTTTCCCAATATAGTTTGAATCAAAGATAGCTTGGTTAGATACTCATGAACTTGAAATGAGCATAAAATCTATTAAAATCAACAGGGTTATGCTATAGAAAGAACCTTCTTCCTTACTATGGCTATGCCATAAAGAAAAAGAAGACATAAATGGCACCTTGCCTTACACATTTGCATCCAGAAGCCAGTAAGCCAGCACTATGCAGTACTGTGAAGACAGGAATTGTAAGCAACTCAAGGACACAACAGGAAGGGAAGGATTCATAATTCATGGGGCTTGACGGGATTGAGCTACATGATCTGTACTTTAAATACTACAGAAACCTGTAGAAAATTTCTTGGGAAAACTAAGTTACATACAGAAAGAATTTGGACTCCATCTTTCTTTCCTGGACTGAATTCAGTGTACTGTGTGACTACCAGTGAACAAGAAAGGAGAAAAATAATGTCACCAATAAGTATCTGGCTTCTCATTCCCTTTCTCTGTGCAGTAACAAAGAAGTTAGTAACAGACTTTTGTATACAAACCTTGGAGGCAGAGTTTAGGACTACCTTTACAGAGTAAACTCAGGCCCAGAAATAAAACCATATATAATAATCTTCTGAAATTCTTTATTCGTCTTCCTATAATATTTACTTTTACAGCTATTCTCACTTTTGAATCAAAATATTATAAAACATTTAAAATAATTAAGACTAAAGTAAAGTTTTTATCATGCCATGGTAATCCTCTGTGCCATGTTTATGTTAATTCAGTAAGTTAAAAGAGAAAGTCATTAACTTATAATATGAAAACTAGATTTGTCACACTGTAATATTTTCTAAAGCTAGTTCATACAAAATGCAATACTGAAGGTCATCTAACAGATGAGCTCATGAGTGTTTAAATGGCTTTGAAAACTTTATCTTACATGCCAAAATATTTTTGTTCTTAAACTGACAGAAGAATCATACACCTCTACAATACGTGTATGCAGCTTTACATAATTTTTCTACACATTTACATGTACTTCCTTATTGAGTCATTTCACTGCAACTATTTCTTTCACTGTATAGATTCTGGAGGAATAAGGGCAAGACTGTCAAAGATATTTAGGCATTTAATGATGCAATTCAGACATTGCTAGGTTTTTGAAAAAGTCGGATTCCTACATGTAGATGCCTGCAGGAAACTGTTTCCTAATAGACTATGGTATTTTTACCATTTTCATGTGAGGCTTCAGGTATCTAAATCCTTCTGATTCAGTGAGCCTCTGGTACTTTTTAAGCGGCTAAGATTCTCATTTTGCTACAGTAGTTGTTCCCACAGCATTCCAGACAGCAGCAGTGTATTAGAAGAAATGCAGTGTCAACTATAGACTCTGATACCTGATACTTACCTCTCTTTTCTTGTTTTTGCTTGAAGTACAGTGAAATATAACATCTTGTAGTGGCAACATAAACTTGAACCCTGACAAGGTATTACCTGGCTGTGACCTTCTAAACCAAATATAAACCTTGTACAATAAAGTTGAATTAGTTGATAAAATGAAAAGAAACATTGCTATAACAGAAAAGACATAGTACCTAACTCCTTGCAAGTACAAAAGATTGCTCTGAGATGTAAATGGATACTTAGCATTGAAATTAATGATCTTGATGATGTATTGTTGTAAATAAAATGACTAATTAAACACAAAATGTGGTGAAAATCTCAGGTAGGAAGGGTTTGGTGTGAATGGAGAGCACTAGTCTATTGGTATTCGTGAATTCATAGAACTTCACAACTGACCTTTGTTTTGACCAAGTGAAGTTTGTCATCAAGCATGTATTTTCTGCTTCTTCCGGTCTTAAAACTAAAAATAAAGCTGAAGTACTTTACAGCTTCTCACTGCACTGTGTTTATACTGATATTCTCCAAATGTTTTCTTTACCAACAACCAGAAAGCATAAGAAGTGAGGGTAGGATAGAAATGGGAAGAGTGAAAGGAGGAAATTGTTAAGCACTAGATTTTGCTAAAGACTAGCTCATTTGGTTTTGATTCTGTATGTGTTTGTTTGATCATCTGTTCAAGACACATCTCTAAACAAATCCAGATACCTCTAATAAAGCCAGTTACACTTTAAAGAAATTAAAAGATAATCAGATCCTAATAAATCCTGAAACAATTTCCTGCTGCTGCTTTTGTAAGTGGAAATTGAAAGACATAAAGATTATTCAGACTTTTAATGCCATATTTATGAGGAGACTAACTGTCCTGCTAGAGACATATGCCCGTATCAGCTGCAAAATATGGCTAAGCAAACTTGCAAACCAGCGCTTTCATCGGAGTGACCACTGATCATCGATCAATTTACTCAAAGGTTTTTACAGACCAGTAACAAAGACTTCTTAACTCTATTTAAACAGGTTTGATTAATAAAAAGAAATACTGAAGATACAGAGATAAGTGTTGAAAATTTTTCATTAAGAAAAAATAAAAGTAATTTTGCAGAAGTATTTTTGTTTCCTGATTCAGGAGTAAATGATGGAACAATTAGGGGAAAAAAAAAAAAAAAGAAACAGCAAGAAACATGATACAGAAGATTATAGAAAAGACTACTCTAAATTGGTACATGATAAAATATACAAACCATACCTTGGCCATTACAATGACATGAGTATGCTTTGGTTTTCATATCTGTCACAGGAGAGCCAATTAAGTTTATAACATTGATAAATAACTTCAAAATAATTAGATGTTATAAAATTAGTCAGCCACTGACATTATTAAATTATACTTTAGTTTAGACATTCCTCTGAGTATGTAATGCAATAAGAGTTATTGAGCACTATTTGCAGTATAAACATATTCTTTCTAAAAGGTACACTTTATAGAAGTCTTAATACCAGTAGCCATCTGTAGGACTGGAGTATTTTAATTACCCTTTATAATTCTGAAAGTTTTAGCTTTCTTCTTCAATGTTCATTTTATTTTTCAAACCCCATCTGGAATTGATATGTGTTACGTAATTTTTCATACAGTTCATCATTTAAAAAAAAAAAAAAAAGTGGATACATTTCTATACCTGTCTAGATTTCATGTACTGGTGATGCTTCAAATCCAAACTAATTAATAAGGGTCATAACAGAAAATGAGGGATCACAAAGATTAAATTGGAGGAACTATACTTGATTTCTGGAGTAGACTTGTTTCAGTTTTGTGTGGGATTTTTTTTCCCCCAAGTTGTCTATGGTTTGATATCCCCTTATGTATGTGATTAGACCACAACATTTTATAAGATATATTTATTTTTTATAGTAATTAATCATAGCAAGTCTCTTGATAATCAAGAAAGTCAGTGATATTTTATCTATATTCAGTGAATCTATTACCACTCCTTCCTTTTTTTTTTTTTTTTTTACTTTAATACTAATTATTGGTAAAAGCCCAGTAAAAGAATATCTCAACTGTGCATTGGTTGTATGAATACATGAGAAAATATGGATAATATGTCACTCTAACTGCTGTTCTAAACTGTAAACTACATTATCGTTTTCACAATATAAGACTTAGACTACTTTGTGCTCATTAAAATATACATACTATGCATTTCATAGTTTCCTTAAACTTAGCAACCTGCTTGCCAGTGCAATTTAGACACCATCTTACATGGTCAGCCATAATGAAAAAGGATTTTATTCCTTATCCGTTACTTTTATGGATTTAACATCTAGATGACATTACTGAGAGACAAAAGGTATTGTTATCATACAGTGCTAGAGCCTGTAGCACAATTCTGGACCTGATTCGTAAGAGTTCTGGTGGCATATTCGGGGACTAGTTCTGTGTGAAAAAAAAAACAAACAGGTCTTTTCTTAGGAACTGGCATTTTTTTAGTTCAGAATTATTTGTGCCTTATGGAAATTCTGACCAGGAGAAGTAAATCTTTTTTATGCTAAATACCTTTGAGGGGCTGCACTGAACACAGACAACTTCTCATTCAGTGAATGGGATTTCATATGTGTTTGTTTATGTGTCAGTAGTTCTTCTGTTTTCACCTACATTATTTTGTCCTGAAGAGGTAAAACTTTGGCTATATGGACAAAAAGTAATCATGTCATCTGTCAGGAAGCTTCTTTCTAATTTATGCAGCTGTCAGAAATAAATTACATTCTTCCAGAATTTGTTCATTTTTTTCAGGTGAGTGCTGGTCTGTATTACTGATAGGGCTTTGGCAACTCCTTAATAGGATGAAATTTTATTCTTTGCAATAGGCAGACCTTTCCAAGGCCTTAAAAAGGAAAGGATATACAGAGACATCTAAAAAGTTATTGTTTTTTGAGATACTAATGAAACATCAGCAAGGCTATATACACTGACAGTCCTTGGCTCTGACATCAGAACTTAATTAATCCATCTAATTCATTGATCATTTTAGATGTAAAAACCCTTCAGAGCTAAAATTAGCCTTTCAGTCACTCTGAGTTATGAAGTACAATTTATTACATAACTTCTCTAAAAGGGAAATAAAAAACCCCGAAGAACTATCAGTCATGTAAACAGTGCTAGCCAGGCTGTTAAATTTGCTTCTAAAAGTTATACTGGACTCCTAAATTTACAGTAGTTTATATTTCTACAAATGTAATCAAAACAAATCTGCCAAATCTGCTAGGCTAATTACTTTCTATACCTTCTAAATGTTATGGATAATAGGTAACTGCAGTGTTACTCTTGTTTTCCAGTTAGGAGGTTAAATGGCCACTCATAGTTGTAAAAGAAAAAAATCCCTGAGTTATCTAAAGCTTTAAATTGTATGACAGGAATGGTTTACTGTACTTCCTCTGATACTCAAAAATTCTCAAGAGAAACATTAAAACCTCATGTTCTAATACATATCTTGACACTTAAAATAGAAAAGCATTTGTAGTTCAAGAGAACTTTAATCCCAGCAGTTTCCTGTACAGATGAGTCAAATAAATTACTCTGTCATGGCTCTTTAGTAAAAATAAAACATTTTCAAAACATGCCATTTATCTTGGACATTTATCTGTAACTCAGTTCCGAAGTCCATTCCAACAGAACAAGATTGTTTCATGTATCGTAAGCAATCCTTATGACATATATGAAAATGTAATATAAATGTTTAGCATACACTAAATTATGTATTAGACTAATACATACACAAGCAGATAACTTTTTTTTTTTTTTAACCATATGTAACTTTCAGCACTTCGACTTAAATCTCTGCAAGTCCACTAGCAAAAACCTGAGTCTGAATTGCACTTTGTCCATTTTTTATGCCTTTCTGTGCTGACATAGCAAAAGATGGGTCATGTTACTCTCTTCTCTTACAGGTATTGTTGAAAATATACTTTAACTATAAATTTACCATGTCCAGATATTACTCTAGCACCGGTAATGACTCAGTTCTTTAAAATAAAGCTCATCTTTCTCACACATCTAGAAAGAAAATAACAATTTCTAAAGCACTGTGGTATTTCAGTGAGGTTGGTATTATAGAAAGGCAGAACTACCGGTAACGAGTGGTGTCCCTCAGGGATCGGTGTTGGGACTGGTCTTGTTTAACATCTTCATCGCTGACATGGACTTTGGGATTGAGTGCGCCCTCAGCAAGTTTGCCGATGACACCAAGCTGTGTGGTCCGGTTGATACGCTGGAGGGAAGGGATGCCATCCAGAGGGACCTTGACACGCTTGTGAGGTGGGCAGATGCCAACCTTATGAAGTTCAACCATGACAAGTGCAAGGTCCTACACCTGGGTCACAGCAATCCCAGGCACAGCTACAGACTGGGCAAAGAAGAGATTCAAAGCAGCCCTGCGGAGAAGGCCTTGGGGGTGCTGGTTGATGAGAAAATGAACATGAGCCGGCAGTATGCGCTCGCAGCCCAGAAAGCCAACCATATCCTGGGCTGCATCAAAAGAAGCGTGACGAACAGGTTGAAGGAGGTGATCCTGCCCCTCTACTCTGCTATTGTGAGACCTCACCTGGAGTATTGTGTGCAGTTCTGGTGTCCTCAACATAAAAAGGACATGGAACTGCTGGAACAAGTCCAGAGGAGGGCCACGAGGATGATCAGGGGACTGGAGCACCTCCCGTATGAAGATAGGCTGAGGAAGTTGGGGCTGTTCAGCCTGGAGAAGAGAAGGCTGCGTGGAGACCTCATAGCAGCCTTTCAGTACCTGAAGGGGGACTATAGGGATGCTGGGGAGGGACTCTTTGTCAGGGACTGTAGTGACAGGACAAGGGGTAACAGGTTAAAACTTAAACAGGGGAAGTTTAGATTGGATATAAGGAGGAAATTCTTTCCTGTCAGGGTGGTGAGACACTGGAATGGGTTGCCCAGGGAGGTTGTGAGTGCTCCATCCCTGGCGGTGTTCAAGGCCAGGTTGGATGAAGCCTTGTGTTGGATGGTTTAGTGAGAGGTGTCCCTGTCCATGGCAGGGGGGTTGGAACTAGATGATCTTGAAGTCCTTTCCAACCCTAACTATTCTATGATTATATGATTCTAACTACAGATATGTTAACCTCCATTTGATGTGAAACATCACTGTGATTTCTTTTATATTAGCAGACTATTTAACTTGAAGAAAATGTGTCAGGATTATAGAACAGTATTGAAAAATCATCTCTCCCCATATGTTCTTTTAATTACTTCATTAATCTTCTCAAGATATATGAAAAAAAAAAGAAATTTTTATGTTGTATATTTAGAAATTTGATGACAATAAATATTGTAAACACAAAGTAAAAAGCTGGTAGCACGGATTTTTTTAACAACGAAGAGTATCCGATCAGTAAAATGTCTGAAAAAAAAACCCAGGAGAAGATAAAAGTATGAATGCACACAAACACAACTTTGCTTTGCATCTTGAAGGAATCAATCAATCAGAACTGTCTACAGATTCATGCTCTGTTAACATTATTACATGAAACAATAAGGAATTATAATACTAATTGCAATAATGTGTAGGAAAACTGTATGGACATATACATATTTTCCAAGTGGCTGGATTTAAATCAGCCTGGTTAAATATTGCTCAGCACAATCCTACTTTACATTCCTACAAGTTAATCAGATCAAAACAACTGACAATCAGGAAGGGACAGCATTTACAGTGTCTGAACACAAGAAAGGCTATCACCTCTTTCATTCAGATCATCAGACTACAGCCCTTTTTTATTCCTTTGGAAGCCATTTTATGTAAGTTCCCTTACGATGACTGGAGGAAGGAGAAATACCGTTCACTTGATAGAATAATAGAAGATGGAGACAATTTTGCATACAAACTGAGTTTAAGCTTGATTTTATTTTTTTAATAAAATTTACAGCAATTTTAATTATTTAGAAAAACAAATTTGCTAGAAAAACAGATTTCTCTTACAATTCCCTGCATTTAGACAGTGGAGAAGTGGGAAGGGTATGCCTAAGTAATCATTTAACGAAATGTCTCTTTACTTAATTGAACGTTAAGTAGAGCCCTGAATCATAAGCTGTTCTGTCTGTCCCTGTTTTTATCAGGGAACATCTAAAATAATCATCTGGATTTATTTTACATTTACAAACAGAATGAAAATATTTATTTATTCTTTTTCTTAGTAACTATGCTCTGACACACAATTTCAGTTAAAGGAAGATAAGCAACATCTTTGATACACTAGCACTCTTCATGTAACAGGTAAACACCTTTAGCACTGTGCAGGTTGTTAAAGGATTTCCTCTGCTCTAGGAAAGGTGGAGGTATAGGACAGAAAGTAAAGGATAGAACTAGTTTTCAAAGGCTTCCCTAAAAGAGCTAGACAACTTTGTACTTTTAGTTATATAACAGATTTACTTAACAGCCTTCAGCATGTGAGACTGGATGAAATTCTGCTTTGAGGCATTTTTCTTCACAGAATTGTTTCTATAGAAGCTGGGAAGAAACTGTGGGATTCATCCCTTTGAAAAAAAGACTACAAGGTAAAAAGGAAAGTCATTCCTATAGAAATAGTAGCCAGGAATAAGGAAGGAACTTTATCTTCTGAAGAAGGGTGCTGCTCAGAGCACAGCCAGAGGAGGACCTGCATGGCTGTGTGCGGCCAGGCCCCACAGTGCCTGGTGTGTGCTCCGAGATTGCCTGCACTCATACCAGCCTCCAATGGCAGACTGCCACTGGCATAACTCTGGACTTAAATTACAAGTCCTTCATATGTCAATATTTGGGTAATCTACTATATACTAATAACACGCACGCTCAGGTCAGCAAAAAACACTGGGGCTGTGGGGGAGAAAAATGCCGGAATGTCAGTGGCTGTGTTTCAGGTGTGTAAAGCAAGGCAAATGTGGATTTACAGGTTAAATTTTGCCATCACAGGCGAATCTTTGAATCACTTATCTTTTTTAGTGGACTGTGGTTTTATCTTTTCTTCCTTTATAACAACCTTTTCTTTCTCTAGTCCTCAGCTTCCAATCATTGCCAAATACTTGCTCAAAATATATGCATTTCTATATGAAGTGTCAGGAAAAGAAGAACTTGCCTATGGAAGTTCGTAAAAAAAAAAGACATTCTAAATCAGGAAAAAAAATAAAATAAAAATCACGTATAGCCACACTACTCCATAAAATATCATTTAGCTGTTGATGGTCTTTGGTTATCCTCTGAAGTCATAAGGAAACTGCTGCACCTGTGTCCTTCTATACAATATATAGAGATTATTACAGCCCTTTGAAAGGGGATTCTGGATTCTGCAGTAAAAGGTGAAGGGCAAAAAACAAAATCTTGATCTTACCATACTTTTTATACAAAAGCAATGAATATCATATGCTCCAAATAGATTTCCTATGCTAATATAAGCAATACGTACTAGACTAATAAATGAAGCTTTAGAATTAAAACACTTTATGTTTCAGAATCCAATGATTCAAGTCTTCTATCTCTTTTGCTCTTTGCCTTGGAATAACAGCAAAGGAAGGAGGAGGGTAAGAGGCAGAAAACAAGCTCAAAGGCAGGGAGAAAGTAAGATCCCATTTTGGTTTCAGAACCTGTAGGGGACTGCATTCTCTCCAAAACACAAGACTAATCACAACAACTACTGAGTAACTGCCACCTGCTGTTATTATTGTTAACATATTACAGATGCAAGGAATATTTTAAGGCAGAGGAAGAACTTTACTAACCCTCTCAAGATTACCAAAATTAGGAGACTGAATAATAAATTTTGAAAGATACCGGATTATTACACTGATATGGTCCATCAGAAATCCTTCTTGATATGGAGAAGAAAGACATTTAAGATCTAAAGAAAAAGTCATAGGAAAAATGGAAACTGAGTTTCTATTTTAGAATAATCTCTCAGTACTGCTAAGAATATATTTGCAACGACAATAAAGAATTAAAATTTTAAAATTCTGTGTTATACAACATAAAATACTGATACTAGTTTATGAGTTTATAGCACATTGTGCAGTGATACTATTTTAATCTTTTCTTCTTTTGGTATTTTAAAATTTAGCATTAGTAAATATGTATCAAAAATAATACTTAATCCAAACATTTCTTTTGACATGAAAAACTCCAAAACACAATTTTTCCACAAATTGCATCCAGTCTTTTTCAAGTTAGTTCTGTTGCTCATACTCTCATTTTTGACAATGAAGACACGAGCTAGTGTAATAACTTATACCCAAAAGATAATCAAGTTTTGTACTTAAGAACAGCAAATTAACTAGTGCATTAGGTCTTGTTTAACATTTATTTCCTGTTTCATTTATTTCTGATCCACACACTTATGATCAGATTTTTTTGGGTCTCCTCACAATATACTACCTCTTGCTACCAGCTGTCAATTATGAGCTTTGGTAATATAGTTCTGGCCAGTAACAACACTGCCTCTTTTGCTTGTTGTTACTTAAAAACTGTTTCTGGAAAAAAAAACAAACAAACAAAAACCAAGCAAACAAAAAAACCCACACCACAACCAAAACCCCTAACATAATATTAAGAGTTTCTGTAAAAGCTGCTGAGAAAAAAAAAAAAAAAAAAAAAAAAGAAACTTGTATAAAATGATAAAATGAGAGAATGGGATAATGAAAGATATAATTCATAAGGACTTCTATGCATGTTCTTATGTAACTGGGAAAAAAAAAAAAAAAGAAAATACCTGTTAAAGAAAATAAGAAAGGCAGCACAAAGATAAGGAATCCAATGCTTTAGTTTGTATAACCATCATTCTGTCACAAATATCTAGCTAGACATGGGAGAAGATCAAGTCTAGTAAACAACAAGGATGTTACAGTATTTTATCTACACGTTAGAGTAGTAGCTTAAAGAACTCTTGACTAAGGAGCAACATAATGAGTTTTAAGCAGAGCTACACCTCACTTTAAGGAAAATAAAGTCAAGGCAACTGTGAAGACAAGCAAATGCATCCTTTTATGATGGCAGATGTCCACACCAACCCACACATCAGGATTAAAACAGTCAATGTCCTTGGAGAAGCTCAGCTGACAGCTGTCAAGAGCAGCATAGACAGTGATAAGTCTTACGTTACACAGAAATCTAAGAGGAAAAAAAAAAAAGTGATGTGGTAGAAAAAGCTGGTGTTTCCTTATTCATTTTGATGTTTTAGCTACCATGATGGGATCCTCTTTCATAGGTCATTACATGGGATACATACATACATACATACATACATACATACATATATATATAAGCACACATGTATATAATATATACACATTAAAATATATGCATTTAAATAAAATGCACATTATATAATACATATATATATATATTGCTTCTTTTTTTTTCTCTGTATTGCTTTACTCCCCCATGTTAGCATATAAATTCCAAGGTCTACATGCAAAAAAAAAAAGAGAAAATTGGTACTACTTTGAAGTAAGAAAACATGTCTTATTACCAGACTATGCAGATGAAAAAGAAACAATCCACATGACATACATAACTTCTTATTGAGATAAAATGAAGTTGTAATTTCCACTTTCTATTTTTTATTAGAAAGAATATATACATTAATATATACATAAAATGCCTTTGAGAGTCAAAAAAAGTTACATGACACAATCAGTTTTCTTTTGTCATATGAAAAGTCCTTTTGAAGAAAGAAGCTATTTCATTAATGATAGATATTAGTTGTCTGAAAGACCTAATTCCACTGCTACCACCAGAAGAAAATCACTAAAATATCATTTTTTGGCCTTTGTCTTCGAGTCTTCACTTAAAGGCTCAGTCTTTGTGATTTTGCTGTAAAGTCTAAACTTCCCAACTTCCAACAATTAATTTCATTTTTTGTTTTGATTTTTACTTTAAAATATTATGGAAGACATATTCTGGCATGAATTTCACCTATGACAGCATCAAAGTTCCGAGTTTCTCCTTTCCATCTCAAGCACTAATTGGAATTAATAGCATATATAAGAAATCTTACATTAGTAAGAATCTGAAAGTCAGTCTTACCTACTGAAATATTTAAGCAGGTGGTTTTTATTGCCCTAAGGTATCTGGCATAAAATAACATTCTAATCATAAGTAATAAAGTTGTTATGAAACATCTTCTGCACAGGCATCTCACCAAACATGTTTCTGAAGTGTTGCTGTTATTGCAGGAGATTGCCATAGATCATCATCACTAGCATTTCTGGAAAGGCTTCTGTTGAGTGTACATGTATCAAAATGAGTTAACAGCAAAATGACAAGTGACAATTTTAAGTTTATTCTTCACTGAAGAGAGATACATTTTGTTTGCATGTTTTACTGGCTGGTAACAACTTAGATAACTTAGTAGGGAAGAAAATTATACATAAATAACTTGGAGAAATAACAAATAGAGAATTCATCCTAAACACCCTTCTTTCTTCCTAACATTACTAATGAATAAACCACAATCACAGAATCACAGAATCACAGAATCCCAAGGGTTGGAAGGGACCTAAAAAGATCATCTAGTCCAACCCCCCTGCAAGAGCAGGGTAACCTACAGTACATCACACAGGAACTTGTCCAGGCGGGCCTTGAATATCTCCAGTGTAGGAGACTCCACAACCCCCCTGGGCAGCCTGTTCCAGTGCTCTGTCACTCTTACAGTAAAGAAGTTCTTCCTGATGTTAACGTGGAACTTCCTATGCTCCAGTTTACACCCATTGCCCCTTGTCCTATCACTGGATATCACTGAAAAAAGCCTAGCTCCATCATCCTGACACCTACCCTTCACATATTTGTAAACATTGATGAGGTCACCCCTCAGTCTCCTCTTTTGCAAGCTAAAGAGACCCAGCTCCCTCAGCCTCTCCTCATAAGGGAGATGTTCCGCTCCCTTAATCATCTTTGTGGCTCTGCGCTGGACTCCTTCAAGCAATTCCCTGTCCTTGAACAGAGGGGCCCAGAACTGGACGCAATATTCCAGATGCGGCCTCACCAAGGCTGAGTAGAGGGGGAGGAGAACCTCTCTTGACCTACTAACCACTCCCTTTCTAATGCACCCTAAGATGCCATTTGCCTTCTTGGCCACAAGAGCACATTGCTGGCTCATGGTCATCCTCCTATCCACCAGGACCCCCAGGTCCCTTTCCCCTTCACTACTTTCCAGCAGGTCACCCCCCAACCTGTACTGGTACATGGGGTTGTTCTTCCCCAGATGCAAGACTCTACACTTGCCCTTGTTAAATTTCATCAAGTTTCTCCCCGCCCAACTCTCCAGCCTGTCCAGGTCTCGCTGAATGGCAGCACAGTCCTCTGGTGTGTCAGCCACTCCTCCCAGTTTTGTGTCATCAGCAAACTTGCTGAGGGTGCACTCAGTTCCCTCATCCAGGTCATTGATGAAAATATTAAACAGCAATGTCAGACATATAATCTAACTTTGTTGAAAACAGCAAAGAAGGCTACAATGAAACATTCTATCACTATGAACTAGCACTGGGTAAGAGATAATTAGTGTTTGATTAGGCATTCTCCTTAGGATATAGTTTACATTAGATATTCTTTTGACAGTGTATCTGAGTTCATAACTGCCTGAATATAAATCACTTCGGGTGAAATAACAACAGCAGTGATGGGTCCCTAGAGCTCTGATTCTTGTATCAGGAATCAAATCAGTTGATAGCCTGTAATCAGGCTTAGTTGACTTCAGAGAACAGTTCCATGCATCAAGAGACTACTGTATATTCCCATTCTCTTCATAATGTAGCCGTCTACGTACACTTTTCTTATCCCCAATATAAACCTGAAATGGTATTTATTTCCCTGCAGATAATTTCTCTTAGCATAGTTGCACATAAATAGAAAGACGGTATTTTTTCTCTTTATATGAGTAGAGCCCAGCACAATGAACTTGCTACGTCTGGCTATAACACCACTACAATAACAATAAGGAAGCATTTTTCCAATTCCTATTCCAAATAATAACAGCAAAATCACAGCAAAATTTTACAATCCATTAACAATTTAGGGATATAATTTGTTCCTAAAAAAACTTTCATATCTTTTTGATTGTCACACTAATTTTTCTTACTTTACTTCCTCTAAGCCAGAATATATTTACAGTAATATTTAATAACTGAAGGAAAATACTACTAATATTTTCCTCTGGTTTTATTCTAGGGTGCTTATCAGCCACTTTAAATGCTTGGATAGAAGCATAAGTATGGTTCCATTGTGTAGTATTGTAGTTCAAAATACACAAACCAAAGTATCTTAAATCCAAGTGACTTTTCTGGTTATATTTTTGATGCTCAACATGAGAAAACTGAAAAACATAATGAAAAAATATTAGTATTTTATATGTAAACCTCTTGGAAATCCCTCACCCTCATGGATGAATCTGCCTCCTTGTTTTCCTCAGCTGTATCACAAGAAGAAAAAAAGAAAAAAAAAAAAGGAAATACAACACAAATATAGGAATTGAAAGAAATTGAAGTTCTCTAAATCATACATAGAGAATTATATTCAAGACCATCAGAAAAAAGCAAGACAGTCACAGAGAAGCTTGTACAAACAACAATGGCCTTTCTCTTCATGCTGGGGTACTTTGTCATACAGCAGAATAATACACTGTGCTATTCCAGGTCTGGAATTTTCATCTTTCATTTTCCAGATCAAAGCAATTTTTTTGTCCTGGTGGTGATGTACAAGTGTTAGAATTCTGCTCTCAATTAATTTCAGCAGCTATCAAGCCCCACCCTATGTTTCTGGAATTGTGGTTTTATATTCCCATCTACAAAATGAGTAAGAATTTAATTTCAGGAAAGAATGCTAGTCAGAGAAATAAAAAATTGCTGTCATTAGAAAAGAGATAAAAAACAAAAGGTCTGCTGGTGAGGAATAAGGGAAAGGCAGAATAAAGAGAAACAGAAATGCAGTACCTAAAGACATATCAGGTCACTCAAAAAATTAAACCTGTGGAAGAGAGCCTTCTGAATTTTCACATTTATTATGTGCATTATTCAAGTGAATATAGACCCCCATGATACTGCGGTGGAAGAGGATAAGGAAAAAGTACTCCCTGCCTCAAAGACTTTGCGGAATATATAGAACTAAACAGTTCAGTTAACAAACAAGCCCAAACATCTTATGCAATTTTTCATTATCTATTTAGTGGACCAACAATAGTTCTGCAAAAAACCTTTCAAATACAACAAAATAGAGTTTGTACAAAACACAGAATGCCCCCAACACTGAATGAATATAACAGACCTTTTTTTTTTTTTTTTTTTTTTTTTTTCTGTTCATTAGCTTCTTTTTTGTTTAGGACATCTGTGTCTAGTATAAAAAGCTGTATTGAAGAGACTCTACCGTAACAGAAATTTTACAGGTATTAGTGAAATCCCATGCTTGTGTGTTATGTGTATACTTATACGAGGTACCAACCTGTTACCAGCCCACACACATACACCACACCAGCTCGTCACCAGGATGGTGATTAATAGAGTGCTTCTTATTAGCACTGGACTGCTAACTTTTTCTGACTCACGTTGGCAGGTGTGCCTCTAATGCTGGAGGCAACTGTAATAAAGACAGGGAGATGTAGGAGGAAACCTTGAAACAGGCAGGTTTGGGAATGAAATCAGAGATTTGCAATCTGTTATTACGATTTCAGCAAGGAAGGAAATAAATCCAAGGATGTGAGTTTGAACTTTTGCACCATTCATAGCTCTTATCAGCATGAGAATGCAACTTGCTCAGAATTTGGTGTTTTCACACACCAGCAATCATGAAGCTCTATTGCTGCTTTTCGTAACAGAGGGACTGTGAGACTCCATGTGGCTCTGCCCCAGAGGCAGCCCTCAAAAGCCCTACTGTCTCAGCTATGAGTCACTCAGACTGCCTCTGGCACTCAGAAAGGCTCAGCAGTGCTGATGATACCATGACTCTTTTCCATCCAGATGAGATCAGTCCTTCACACTGATGAACAGTGGAAAGAATGAAATGCACTTTCACTAACATCCTTCTTACAATTCAACTGTACAAACTATGCACCTAGGCAGGAAAAGCCAGAAACAGGTCTGGATGAGCAAATGAAAAGCAGAAAAACAACCACTTTAAACAAAAAGAATTAAATCACAATTTGCAACATATGATCTACCTAGAAAACATAACATATAAGCTATTCATACCATTCTAATCTTATAAATACAAAGGAAAAGGACTTCTGATGCACATGGAGAGAGAATATCTCTCTGAATAATTCAAACTGGATTTTCAAATGCCAAATTAACACACAGTTGCCCGCACTGGGCACAAGAAGCACTCATTTTTCTACCAGGAACACCAATCACAGGAGCAGCAGCTGGAATGTACATGGGATGTTAATCCTACAAATAGTATCAGATACTACCAGTCCGGTGGTTTTTGCTGTGAGAGGCAGCAGACTGTTGCACCTTAGACAAAGATGGTCACACTCCTCTCGCATGCTCAAGCTATGCTCCACAAGCTGTATTGCCATTTCACAGTGAAAAATAAACCAACATTATATGGCATAATCTACAACCAAAGACATTACTTATTACATTCTCCTTTTGAATTTTAAATTTTACGTGGGAACACGCAGTTCAGTGACATAAGCCTATACTGGCTTAGATATCTGAGGAAGTGCCACTGCATCTTTAGAAATGTTAACCCAATTAGTAAACTCCAAAAAGTCAAAGGACTAAAAGAAAATCTGTGGAAGCCAAGTATGTATAAACAATGCACAGTTCAAGCTAACATAAATAATAAAAGAAAAAAGTCCATCAAGTTACTGTGCTATAGAAGGACTCCCAACTAACATACATATCTGTTACACCATTATAGTTTTGCAAAGAAGAAACTTATCTACTGTTCAGAACCACTTTAGGATTAAACATGCAAAATATATTCAAAAGAAACAGTTTTTACACCCATACAAAAATTTTAAATGTATATTTTAAATGTATGCCAATTATAACCTAGGAAAAAGTTTGAATACAAACTTCAGTTCTTTTATTCTTTTCTTATTCAGTTCTATATTTTGCTTCTCTTTCACATTTTTCTTAGTTCTGTAATTCTTCTCTTTGCTTTCAAATCATGCAGGAAGGATGGGAGAGAAACCTTCCTCTTTTTACCTTTTTTTTTTTTTTTTGTCCTTGCCCAAAGACAAAGAAATAATCAGAGCACTGAATGGATAGACTTCTATTTACAAGCATCAAATAAAAGCCACTAACAGTTGCTTGCAAGCATTAAAGACACCTCTGGGATTAGCACTTTATAAAATTCTTTTGGCTTAATAGACATATGGCTGTTTATATACAATATATATATATAAGTTCCTATTCCTCAGAGACCTAAATCCTCTTACTCAGAGAAAAGGTACATGCTTTGTGATTACATATCCATCGGCACACTTACCAAGGAAACAGTAATAGGTAAAATGGGAGAGAAGGAAGGCTGTATTTCAGGCTTGTAGCTGTTACCCAAACTTGAGGATACATTTCAGTCACAGTTACTCATAAATTTTTCCCCAAAATACTTATTTGTTTTACACAAATTGACTGCATGTCCTATATTTGGCACTGAAACTTGTTTCCACTGTTTTTGCAAGAATATAGAAAAGCAAAAATTGAAAGTATCACAAACTTCAATCATTAGAATTTTAGCTGAATCAGACCCTGAGTTCCTAAAGTCAAATGACCTGAAAAGAAAAGGAAAAAAAAAAAAGATGGCAGCCCCCTAATCTGGCTGAGGTGGAGAGAGAGAAGGGGACGGCAAGGAAAAGGGTGAGCCCGTAGTGCAAGTCTAACAGTGCACTTAGTCACTTGCATTTTGAAATATGGGTAGGGATGAAGATGAAAACAGGAAGGAAAAGTTGAATTAACCCAGCCAAAAAAAATCCAATAGAATAAACAAAGAAAACCAGATTTATTTTAAGTATGACATTACTAATAAAAAAAAAGGTCTGTAAGGTAATTACAGAACTTAGAAAAAATACTGAGTCCATCAATGTAGTATTTATGATGCATCTTAAATATAAGTATACTTTTTAAAAAAATAACAGACTGAACTAGGAAACAAAAAAATGTTCTTTAACAATCAGAAGATACAGTCTCTGAGTTTCTGAAATACAGCTTTCAATTCAGAAATACAGAAACTCTTCTATGAATCTTGGGCAGAGCAGACAAAGCAATGTTGTATTTACCTTTTTAAAAACTAACATATGTATATTAAAAAAAAGTATTAGGGATTAAATTATACTGGAAGAAATGTGCAAACGTAGTTTTGTAATACTGTGGTGCAACTTTGAGAACAACCTAAAACTGTCAGTGTGCTTATGTCCTGTGTTTATCAATAATTCATGAATCCTGCAAGAAAAAAGTCCATTAATTTGGCAACAAATACATAAAACTAGATACAGCACAGTCTTGAAGTAATTCCTATCTGAACTGGAAAACATTCTGAGGATGAAAAAATACTTTGTGGTGGGTTGACCTTGGCTGCTAGGCCCCATGCAGCCATCTTTATTAAAAAAGTGAATCCACCACAATCATTCTTCCAAAGGTTAAACGATCATACTATAAGAATGTCTGCCTGATAGCTAATCTGGTTTTCCAGCTTCAACCTTCAGCCACGTTGGGACATTCAGTATTCATGATTTTTACTCCTATATCATGGATATCTGTATTAATAAATGTCAGGGTGTACTAGAAAGAATGATGCTTTAAAGCATTCATTTTCATAAATTCATTTGGCATTCACTGCAATAACAGTAGTCAGAAGAAATCTGTTTTGTAGTAATGTGGATGTCATATCTATTTTCAAAAAAACTTTGTTCCAATCTAGCATTATTATACTGGTAAAATTAGGTGCCTCTGGACACTTCAATAAAGATTTATGATGTAGATGTGTAATGTAAGCAAATCATTACCTGATTACTAGTTAAAAATGATACCATGAAGGCTGTATAGGTCATCTCAAAATTTACCACCAGGAAGGTTTAACTGTTTAAATTCTGGAGTAATTTCCTGTAAGAAATAAACAAACTGCAACAATCAAATATCCACCCCTGACAGCTCCACTTCTGCCTAACAACTATATAAGTCTGCAAAATATACATACAGATTTATCAGCCTGTCGGATTTGAAATACTGAAATGTAATATAACATCTGCCCTTTCCTCTAAGGCTGCAATAAACTCCAAAGATCCCTTCTTACATTGACTTTAATGAAGAAAGTACTGGTTTGGTACACAAGCAGCTTAAAAAACAAAACAAAACAAAACAAAACAAAACAAAGCAACACAACAATACAAGCAGACACGCAAAAACATGCAATTTATTTAAGAAAAAAAGTTAATAAAAATGAAGTAATAAAGACCATTGAAACTTGCGTTTTTAAATACCATAGAAAAGTGAAGACAGATCTCCGAGATGTACTTTTGAAGACTTTTCAGAATTAAAGTTTCTCCCAGTAGTTCAACATATTTTTGCAAACTTTATCACTTAAAAAAAAAAAAAAAAAAAAAAGGATTAAATGCTAGTGGAATACGAACAGAAGGTTTTGGTTGGGTTTTTAAATATGTAATTGCCAGGTTTTCAGAATGATTTAAATGTCAGTGTCATGCTTGTTTTAACTAAATCTTTTACCACAACACAATCAGTGAAGTAGATACCAGGTTGTAAAATAAATGAAGAAAAAAACCTGCCCTCTACCAGCTGTTTCAGTGATTCATTGATTAAAGGTTTTTCAAAAAAGAGCAAAACAGAATTTTGTGACACATTGCTCAAGTTAACTAGTTTCTCTGAAGAGTGAGAGTATAACCTGTGTGACAGCATTAGAAGGATGAGTTATTTCTTCACCACGGTAATCATTAGGACATATAATATACAAATCTTCTGCATGATTAAGACTGACATGAAGTGGCAATAAAAATGCCACAAAAAAGCACTGATCAGTTCTGCATATCCATGCAACAAATGTAATGCAGAACAAACCATAACGTACTTCAGTGGCCTGATGTGCTGGTTTTGACTGGGATAGCATTGATTTTCTTCACAGTAGCTAGTATGGAGCTGTGTTTTGGATTTGTGCTGGAAACGACATTTGATAACACAGGGATGTTTTTGTTATTGCTGAGCAGTGCTTATACAGAGTCAAGGCCTTTTCCACTTCTCACTCCACCAGCAAGTGGGCTTGGGATGCACAAGGATCTGGGAGGGAACACAGCCTGGACAGCTGACCCCAACTGACAAAAGGGATATCCCATACCATATGATATCATGCTCAGCATATAAAGCTGGGGGAAGAAAAATGAAGAGGAAACATTTGGAGCGATAGCATTTTGTTTCCGAAGTCACATTGTGCATGATGGAGCTCTGCTTTCCTGAAGATGGCTGAACCTGCCTGCCGAACGGCAACTGAATTCCTTGTTTTGCTTTGCTTGCGCGCACGGCTTTTGTTTTACTTATTAAACTGTCTGCATATCAAGCCATAAGTTTTTTCACCTTTACTTTTATGATTCTCTCCCCCATTGCACTGGAGGAGGCAAGTGAGTGAGCAGCTGTGTGGGGCTTAGTTGCCATCTGGGGTAAGACCACAACACCTGCATGATTACCAAGATTAGACACTAAGAGACAGGAAGGAATAGAGCAACAACAAATAATACCTCACATTTGAAACATTATAGAAGCATCTTTTTACAATGGTAAGGTTGTGGATCTGCTTTCATGGGAGTTTTCCAAAGATAAGGACACCTCCACTGAGCAGGAAAGCTACTAAACAGGCTAGAAGCACAGCCTCCAGGAAAGCTTCTACTACAGTCCTTTGTGGATGTTTTTGATTGACTGAACATCCACATCCTTGAGGGATTTTTTTATTTTTACTTTGCTAAATTATGGGTATTCATGGAAGTATAAGGGGCTAACTGAAGATTTTCCTAAGCAAGCAACTTGACCATGTCTCAGGAGGATTTACTTGTTTTTTCCATTACTTAGAAATATCATACACCATTAGAATTTAGATTTAATGCAGCCTGTGTGCCTGAAGTTGTTGATAACCCAAGAATTTCATAAATGTCTAAAACATGAGTTGCATAATTTTTATATTACATTTCCACCATTTTAATATATTAACTATTGTGCACGCTGCCATTCAGAAGTTTCATAAACAATTCATTAGCTGTTGAAAACATGAAATACAGAATTGAACGGTTAGATAATTTTGGTTGTCTTAGAAATAGCAATGATTCAGAGTTTCTGTTTATGGAAAAAGCATCAGGCTTCCCACACCTGGCACTGTATTCCCTACCAAAGCATGACAAACAATAAAACAAGATGTTCTGAATACTAACATACCCCACGTCCCAAATCACAGCAGTGTTGTCAATCCAGCAGGAACACCTGTTTAAAGATGCTTATTGCTTACTGTATGCTTATTGCAAGAGCTTGGGATTTTGAGTCATAGTTGATTGCCTTTCTTTAGAGGTGAATCACATTAAAAATTAGGGGCCTTAGGGCTGGGGTTTGTTTGTGGGTTTCATTTTCTTTATAAGAACAGAGCAGCATATCGAGAAAGTTTCTCCTTCATGGTACGCATGATCTAAAGCTGCTAAGAAGTGTAAACTTAAAGGATCTGGACAAGAGAGATGCCAAAAATAAAACCCTACCTAATTTCTATATAAGGAATAATGATAGTAAATTAAAAATATTACTGGGTTAATGCAAAATATTGAAACAAGACCACATTAATTGTACAGATAGGCAAGACATTAAATAATAAAAAAAAATAAACAAATAAAGGGTATTCCTATTTTGAGTCTATTAGGACTATGCATGTTGTTAAAAAGGTCAATACACAGTACAAGTTACATTACCTTTAATGAAGGTAAATGTTATTGGGCTGCAATGCACTTTTATGAGAAAGGGATCTGTTTGATATTTAAATACATTTCAGATTTCCAGTGGCTCTCTAAATAGCATAATTTCTGTTGAAGCTATTGAATTATGACAGAAAAAACAAGATGGAATATATCATATCAAGTGTTCATTTCTATCATTGCCTCTTGGCATTTCTGTAAAGGAATCTACCATACTTAGATTTCATTCTCCCCATTTTTTTAAGGTACTCTGAATGCTAAAGTAAAATGGAGGTATTGGATAAAAAGACATATGTCTAGACTCTGAATGCTAAAGTAAAATGGAGGTATTGGATAAAAAGACATATGTCTAGTTTTCTTTAGGACTTAAATACTCCAAGGAAAGGGACAGACATGAGACAACTTATGAAGGGAGAACTAATCGCAGATAGCATGACAAATTATTATTTGAATACATGATCATTAACAACAAATCTGAGTTTTATTTTTCTTTCTTCCTGTATTCTGTTTCTTATCTGATAAAAAACAATTTGCATGACACATTCAATTTTTATAAGCCAGAGTACCTTTCAAGGTTTTCGTTACATGTGACACAAACCTCACTTAAATTTACAAACACACTGTTGAAATATGAAAGCTGCCCTCTGAAAAAATCACTAATCAGTAGTGAAGCTTTCAGTTTGTCTGAACAAATGAAGAAATTTCAGCACACACAAACGAAATCTGACCAGAGCTTGATGCTTTTGTCAGACAGACTCTATGTTTTGGCTTCATAATTGACAGAACTTGTAGTGATCTTGAAAAGAATGAAAGAAAAGATAACTGAGCACATTTTGTCTTTCCACTCTGCTTTTCCTTCAATGGAAGGTAACATTTAATAAACAACTATTTCTTTCTAGTGAAACATTAAACCACAGAAATGCTGTCTGAATGTTTTGTGATGAAGAAATGTCTTATAATAAAGGTACCTGTTGCAAGGTGAGATGTCTGAAATAATTTTTTACTATTTTTTCCCCTATATTTTAGCACTGCTGAAAGTGCTCTGTCTCTGACTGTGTGTTTTTTTTTAGCATATCAAAGATGAAGAAAAAAAAAAAAACACAAACCAACAACAAAAAAAAAAAATCAACAAGTTAAGAGTGTACTGGAGGGAGAATGCTGTGGTTCTTTTTAGGATTTCCTCCTTAATTCCGGGGAAGAAATATGGAAAAAGAGACATATATGACCTAAACCACTGGGTGGGCTGGCACTATTTAAAGAATTAGGGAAGCTATGGGATTTTGACTCCTAGGCACAGGTGACCAAGTGTCGTGGTTTAAACCGATCCACACAGCTCGTCTACTCAACCCCCCCCGACCCTCCCTGCTCCCAGAGGGATGGGGAGGAGAATCAAGAGAATGTAACTCCCACAGGTTGAGATAAGAACAGCCCAGTAACTAAGGTATAACACAAATCACTACTGCTACCACCAATGATAATATCGATAAGAGAAAATAACAAGAGAATACGATACCACCGCCGAACGAGTTCGACCCCCCCGAAGAGAGAGTGTGCCCTTCCGTGTAACTCCCAGTTACCTCCCTGGGCATGACGTGCTGTGGTATGGAATACCTCTTTGGCTAGTCTGGATCAGGCGTCCTGTCTCTGCTTCCTCCCGGCCTCCCCTCGTCCTCATCAGAGCATGAGACTCACAAAGTCCTTGGCCAGAATAAACATTACTTAACAACAATTAAAAACAATCAGTGTTATCAGTTCTCTGCCCAGGCTGGAAGTCAAAACACAGAGCTTGCACCAGTTACTAAGAAGGAGCAAAACGGCTACTGGTAAACCCAGGACACCAAGAATAGAAATTTGGGGCATGGGAATAATTCCCAGGTTGCCTTAAGAAAAGTAACTTTGATGAATAAGAAGAATGAATGTCAGAAACAAGTCTGTATATAGTCTACATTTATCAGATTCTGCTGGATCATGTTATTTTAAAATCTGGATAGTTGGTGTAATCAAGTATGACCTACCAAACAGATACAGGGAGAGCTTAATTATGTTAAAATGTGAATGGACTTCAAGAATCTGAACTGAATACAAATTCAGAAGGAAAATATGATATTGTGAACAACATGATAATATCTCAAAAACTAATCCTCCTACTTGCTCACACCTGATTTTTCCCATCTTATTCAGCATGAGTTATACTGATAAATACTCATGGATTATCAAGTTAGCAATGACACTGAAAAGCTGCTGTGAGCCTTTTGAAAATGCTGCATAATTGTTTTTAGTTTACTTCAAAAATCTATACTGCTATCATATTTATAGAAGCAGTTTATCATTTAATAGGTTTTCATATATTTCAGAGGAAAGAAAGCTTGTCTATGATTTGTCCTATTTTTCTAGAAAAATATTTCATAGTAAACCATCATTGCAGAAACAAACTCCAAGCAGTTACTGATTGGATTCAGGTTATCCAAAGATTTTACTAACTAATGCATTATGTTTGTTTTCCATTCATATGTTTCTGAAAAGAAAGCTTTAGAGAAGATGCTGATTTTTTTTTTTTTTTTTTTTCATGGCTGAATAAAAACCAAATTGTAATGTTAAATGGTCCATTGCCATGGGTAGAGTGGGTGGGGAATCACAAGGGAACTCTCTTCTTCTACTGTTTACATTGAGGTAATCAATTCTGTTGAATGATCCAGCAAATGTAAGTAAATAAAAAGGTTTACCAGTTCTCTTATACAAAGGATTTGGAAGTCAACTGTCAGAAAGCAGACACAGTCAGAAGCAAAGATTTTATTTAGTAAAGACTCTCTTCCTCAACCATTAATCTCAAAAACAAAGAGAAGGGAATGTCTGCATGAATATGCAGGACTTAGTCTCTTATATTTTCTTTTGAGGTGTTCAATTATTTTATTTCTTATTTCTGAGAGCACACAAGCACCCACTCTGTAACACCAAATCTGAAAGCAAGCACTGTGCAGGCAGAAAAAAAGCAATGATGTATCTCTGGTGAATCACAGAATCAAAGAATTAACCAGGTTCAAAAAGACCTTTAAGATCAAGTCCAACCATTCCTATGGGTCCTAGGTGACAGAAATTAATGCTATGACCTAGATAAACTACCAATTGTGAATCCTAAATTTCTTCCCAATTTTCTGGTCCAAAAAATAAAGTCACTGTCCCAAAGAACCTACACTATAATCAGTGATTGTTATAGTGCTATTTTGGTAGTACTTGCTTTCTCAGCAGTATCGATATCTTGAGAATTATCATCTTCACAGCAGCATTTCTATTCACAGATAATGGTATCAATATGCACAGAAGAAAATCACTGATACAAAACCGGCACTATACACTACACTATTACCTATTCTATTCTACTCTGTTCTGTTATGAGATACTAGGCAAGACAGTGAATGCCAGGAAAAATGGCTAAAGATACAGATTTTTCAGCTGACTGGAGTTCTACGGAAAGCAGAAATAAGAACCAAGCATTATGTCACTGTTTAGCAAAAGCAATTTTTTGGCCCATTGGCTCTTTATATTTTAATTTAGAGTTCACAACTAAAGAACATAATTTTTTCCTCCTTCTCAGGCTGTTTTATTTTAAGTTCTTGTCTTGTTTTTTAAGTTTAAGGAAAATGGGCTGGTAATTATTAGTAATGGAAGAAATAATTATATGTTCACAATTACTTCAGTGAATAAACTGTAATCATTGAGCCCTCTATGACAACACATTAGACATTAAGTTCTTTGAGTTATACCATGTACTCTTAAACATATGATTATATTTCTTTCTGAACAAGTACAAGTAAGTGTTGATTTGGTTTACAGTCTATATTTTTTATTATTGTCTATATCTTATGTTTAGAACTGAAAGAAAGCTTGCTTTCCTGACCAGACAGCCAATAACGACAGTAGCAGGGGAAGACTGTGAGGAGTGTTCTCCCTGACGAGGAAGGAGTAGCAGTGACAGTGTGTGATAAACTGACCACAACTCCCATTCCCTATCCCTCCATGCTGTTTGGGAAGGATGTGGAGAAGCCAGGAGTGAAGTTAAGCCTGGGAAGAGGGCAAGAAAGTGTTTTTTAGATTTGTTCTTACTTCTTATTATCCTATTCTCTTATTAATTAGCAATACATTAAATTAATTTTCCCAAGTTGAGTTGCTTGATGCTAATTAATGAGTGATCTCCCTGTACGTATGAGCTTTTTATTGCATTTTCTCTCCCTGTCCAGTTGAGGAGGGGGGATGACAGAGCAGCTTGGTGAGCACATGGCGTCCAGACAAGACTAACACACCACAGCATCGTACTGTTAATCTTCTACATTCTCCTGTTCTGTACTCAATTATTTAATCTGTTGTCATGAGACACTTTCTACATTAAACACACATTCTTTTGTCTCCAGTTTTCACCATACAAACTATAATCTCTGAGAAAATATTGAAAAGTCAGGTTCTACGTCTTATATTCTGAATTTAAAACTTGACTTATATTTTGAAATCAGATTGTCTGTGGACTTTTTTTGCTATGATAAAAAGGGAGTTTCCCATAAAGCTCAAATGCATACATTAAATACGGTGCACATGAACATCACACACACACACACACAAAAAAAATCCCTCAGGCCCCACAGCCAGAAGACAGGAAGAGAGCCAACTATTTTAGAGTATTAATACTAAATATCAGTCAAGAAGCAACATAAAAAATGGATATAAAACTAGTCATATTTACAATGAATTGCCATTCTGCTATTTCAGCTCATGCTGCACTGGGCCTTAGTTAATAAGTATTGCCACCAAGATGAATTCACTAAACACTCAGAAAAACTATTAGTAAGACTGTGAATTTTCTTGGCAGTAGAAAAGACTTGGCTGCTACTCCTCTGTACAGAGCCAAATGGAAAGTATTGCCTTTTCTCCCATCCCTTTTTCTAGTATCACTCTTACAGACTGTTAGGTCTCCTAGTTCAGATAAAATTCTTCAGATTTATTATACTTTGTTGATTTACTAACTTTACTAACAGACGTAAGAAGTGTTATTTGCGTCCCTTACTATGCATGATGCACATTCACACTACAAAGTATAGATTGCTTAAGATAGTAAGAGCATTTGTTGGCTTTCTCATACTTCTATGTTTACACCATTTATACAACAAAATTCACTTTGCTGCTTTTACAACCTGTTTCATTCAGTTATTTACAAAATTACATAGACAGCAAACAGCTTTCAGAGAAAATTTTATGTTCTCTTTCCGTTAAATATAAAATGGACCATTTGTATGGTATTTATGTATATTTCACCAGGAACTAATTGCAGTTAGTGGCATTTTAGAGAACACATCAACAAGACAATGATATATTAAATAAAATTCTGTGATGGTGATAGCATTTTTTCACCCAAGTATCTTTCACTGACTGACCCATCAGAGGCCTGTCATTACTTTTTCTTTCTTACTGTTAATATCGAGAAATTCTTTGGAAAAAAAAAAGAAAAGAATCTACATAACTATAGATAGTTAGCGATAAAAAAAATGTCAAATTCATACAAAAGATAGTAACTTTAAAGTCTAAATTTGAATATGAAATGAGTCAAAGGCCACAGTTTTGCTGTCTGATTTTACAATGCATTTATTTTGTAAGCAGTTTGCACATATTAATTAAGATAGGAAAAGTAGAATATTCAATGAATCATTATTTCTTTCCTAGGTAGTATTTAGGCTGAAACGTTAGCAGACCCTTTTTAGCTTCAGAACTGCAGTAACTGAGAAATCCTCACAGCATTTTTGTGTAAAATAGCGAAAATAAAGTATGTATAAGAGTCCTCCTGCCTCTCTGATGAACAGCAAAGGAGAGGAATGAAGGATAGCGAAGCCACAGTAATATTTCTTCAGTTCATCAAATTAAATATAGACAAACCCACAGCAGATGCTTTTTGTTCTTGAAAAAGTCAAAGGTCAAAATCTAAAACACGGAATTCAAAACCTCTGTGTCATGGATGAACTGCCCATGCATTTGGTACTGGTGAAACACCACCTCAGTGGAAGTTTATTTATCTGACTCACAATTTAGATCTGCTTCATTTGTTTTTTTCAAAATGTGTTGTGTAAATACTGACTTTTTTCTTTTTAAGGGTGAGCCTGGACACCAGAAAGGCAAGCTGCTTTATCCTGTTTGATACCCTATGGCTCAAATGGGACACTTCTCAAGGGAAAGGGCACAGTTCTCTTGAGAATAACTGAGGGTGCCCAGAAATAATTTCTCAGTGCTAATGTACAGCACAGAATAAGGAAGTCCATAAACATGGGATAAGTACAGCCAGCACAGGTGAGAAGTGTCCTGAAGGACCCCTCCTGAAAGGAAACAGTGGATTGGGAAGGTTTATTTTCAAATATCTTGAAATATCAGATATCAAACATCTTCTGCCAGATCCAGAAGCTCAAGAATTCATCTATTGACAAAATTGCTTTTTAAAGTTGAATTTTAACAAAGATGTATTTCTATTGATTAGTTCCTATCACAGTATTATTGACCTCCATACGTAAGGGAACCCACTCAGAGACTGGGAACAATACCATCACAATTCAATATTAGTAGGATAAGAACTATCTTACAAGTATTCATCTGTTCCAAATTGGCCTGCAAGCAGCATAAGAGACAAACACAAAGGAATGATTTGTTTCATCCTAAGAGTAGGGAAGTCTCCACCTCTGGATAGAATTTTCTCTCTTCAGACTTCAAACAGGAAGATGGAAGGACTGCCTTAAATCAAAATTAGGGGAGATCAGTATAACCACTCAGAAACACGTTTTCAGGGGCTGATCAAGCCTGCCCCACAAGACATACAAATTTAGGTATAGTTTCTAATAAATTTACACAATTTTAAATACATGTTTCTAGAGATGATCCCTCTGTAATTTGAATATTTCCTTTATGGTTTTATTTTCATTTCAGGCCTTCCAGGATGTCTGCAAAAACAACTGTCCTGACCAAACCCTCAGCTCACAAAACCTCTCCCAAAAAAGGGGAACAAAAAAAAAAAATTGCTTCTCTGCCTTGCTGATATACCTTTAGCATTCATTCATATCAGCCGTATCTGGGAGGAATGTGTACATCAGTGCATTTGATACAAGATTCCTGGCTCTTTTTAAAGGTTGTTTTAGGATGCTTTTTGGCTGGGCTATACTAATTTTATAATTGCCAGTCAACAGCAGTCAGTTCTGAAGTATCAATAACCCAGACACATCTGAGGATCAACTTTTGTGTGAAATTACAATATTTAAGTTAACCAACAATATTTTGAAATACTACTTTTCAAACAACCTGAAAGGGGAAAAAAAATCTTTTGAGCATTATACTATGCATTTAATTGATACAGTCAAACCTATTAATAAGTAAATATTCATGGTTAACTTCCACATTTTCTTTGTGCTAAGACAGTGTGGAAAAAAAAAAAAAATATGTACATTACTGCCACAGTAGGATAGTTTGCGAAGTGAGTCACAGATGAATGAAAATGTAAGAAAGATAACTAAAAATGCAGCATATAATGAGGACTAAGATAACACCCCAAGCACTATTATGTCATTATCTTTCCAATATCTGTATAATGTCCTTGTGCCTTTCCTGGCATAAAAATGCTTAAAAAGTGCATTAAACTCTCAGGATCACATACATAAGCAACTTAAATAGTGGTGCATATTACTCAAAAACTGAATAGCTTCCTTTATTTTCTTTCTTTGGCCACAAACACATTTGATCTCAGCATGCTGTACATTTATTTTTCAGTATATAAAAAACTGGTACAACATGTATCATTTACATCTGTCCTCTCAGTTATTTACCTTTGGTAAGCAACAGCTCAAGCTACACTTAAAGCTGTTCCTGACATCAAATAAGTGGCCTGTCTCAGATAAAATGAAGCAAACTGTGTTTCAGAGTTTGAGCAGGAGGGACTAACATAAGAAGATATTTATTCCCTGATGTTATCAGCAAAGCTCCCTTTACCACATGGAAGTACTGCTATTTTCCTTCCTCCAGGCTGCTCATACACCTCATTTCCCCTTCTGTACAATCTGCTTGAGATGGCAAAATAATATTAAACACAACACACGTTTCCTCTTCAAAATAATTTTGGCATAAGCAAACATACTTGCCAAATTCAGGCTGAAATGTTCATTAAATCTTAATACAGGGTTAGAAAAATGCCATGTTTACTCATCTGCGCAACAAAGTAAGGAGCTCCACATACCAGGGACATCTTTAAGTATGTAAATGCATACCACCTGATGGTTAAATCCCAGGCAATAATAGGTTCGTTAAATATTGTATATTCAATAATGTCAGTAAAGACACCAGTGAACGTTTTGACAGCCATTCCTAAACAAAGCCCTCAGAAATACTACAAAATCTCAGGGGTTCTTTAAACACTAGAAATCTTCCAACAGTCCTCTATTATTTTTTGGATCCACATTCCTAAAGGCTTTTTGCCATAGTGATGGCCAAATGCCAATATCCAGCTGATGAAAATGAAGAAAAAATAGCTTAAGTAAGTATTTTTTGTGTGTGTTTTGTTTTAATAACAAAAAAAATTTAAAAAAACCAACAAAGCAAATCTGTAGAAAAAGAAATACCTACTTGTTTAATGAATACATTCCATAGGACTTCATTTAGTAGGTAATCTTGAACTTCGAATTACTATTAAGTAGTTGTGTTGAACATATTAATTTCATACATGTGAATATTAGTATTAATTTCAGTGCATATCAACATCAAAACAGGTTGCAGAAAACAACCTGCAAAGGAAAAGAAAGGACACAAAGCCTGACTATTTTAACTGCTGCCACACCTATCAGCACCTGCTGATTTTTTGTTTCCTTATTGGTCTTTAACATGGAATCTGCGGTAGTATTTTCAATGACTGAAATAAACAAAAATATTCTCTCACAGTTATCCATAAAGAAGAATAAAGGTAGAGAATTTATTTTGGTTGAGATTTTTTTTTCACTGGAAAATTCCTTCTCATATTTACCTTAAGATGCCACAATTTACTTTGAAGGGCCTGACCAAACATTCACTGAAGTGAATTACACTGATCTTCAACAGACTTGAGTTTAGCCTCTAGAAAATTGGCAACTTTTACTCAGAAAATGAGTGCATCGCTCTAATGACCTTCACACAACAGTTTCTTTTATTTTTTTTTTTTTAATTCTCAAACTATTTATTCTTAACTTTTCCTTTCTCAACTCAAAAGTTTTCAACCTACTCTATAACCATTCAGTCCTTCACAGAAGCATATGTTCAATAGCAGAAAACATCATTTTCAGGCTAAATTTGGTAAACAGAACTGTCTTCTCAGTGTTAGCATGGATTCCCCTCAAAAATTTAAAAAGCCATAAATAACAAGACAGATGATAAGAATTTACTGGAACTTGCAAAGTATCTCTGTTGGTGCCTTGTTTAGAGACACAATATCCAACGTATTACTTTGCAGAAATAAATACTTAAAGACTTCTAATTAACCATTTTAGCAACAAAGATGAAGATAAAAATGACAGCTATTACAATTCAACAATAACTTTGAAATAGCTGTGATTACCTTAAAAGCCAATTCACCTGCTTTTGTCTTAGAATAAAAAACTTATATTCTGAAGAACTACATATTTCTCTTTTAATAAGTTACCTTAGAGGCTCTATGCTGCATAGGGTTTGCATTTTTAATTCCCTTTTTTTTTCCAAAGAATATGTTTCATCTTATCTTTAACCTTGTGAAACTGTAGCAATATTTCTTCAAAACATAAGTGTGATACTGTCATGTGGACTCTCACAAGTAAAAGACTGAACACAGCATGTAGATGATTTGTATTTTGTTTCAGGAAATAAAGCACACAGGCACGGGTGTACTTCACAAGGAATTACAAAACTGGAAAGTTTTAATGATTAGCCTTGTACAGGAAATGTATTAAATTTATATTCCAGTGAAAATGCGCCAATTACTGAATCATATTTCTTTTAGACTACTCTGTTAGGTTATTGAAATATTCTATTATCTTCTAAAACATAACAGTACTGTTCATCTGACATTAGATAGCTCATTAAATACATGTAATATGCTTCTAGACATAATTCATTTGGAATTTCATTTTCCTTTTTTTTTTTCCCAACTATTTCTCCAGCAGTTCTTTCATTGGACAATGGAAATTGAACAGCCTCCTTACTGATCAATGTTAAAAAAGATCCCTAACATCCTGGCTTTATGGGAACCTCGCTGTGAGTACAGTCACTCTAGGGAGTGCCAGTTATGTCTGGCAACTCTGGAAGTTTTCTTATGAGGTGCTAACTTCTTGTGATCACTCCACTGTGACTGACCTATAAAGCAAGTATACACATAGACATAAGCAACTAAAAAAAAAAAAAAAACAGTCGTCACCATCTAATTACCACAAATGACAGAGATGTTGGCACTATACTTCTTATATATAATACTGTAGTCATCTCAGGTTTTCCTCTGCAATTCTTTTGTTAGCTGAACACAATCAACAAGGTTTTATTCCCTATCTCCTTTTTTCCTTCTACTTTCATATAAATAATATCCTTGTTTTCATTACCCAGTTTCTCAACTTTCTCTAAAATGTACTTATAGATGGTAAAATGACATCATTGGCAAGAAATAAATTTGATCTGACTAATTTGACATACTTTGTGCTATAGAGCCTACTTAACAATAATTATTAATTATAACTTACCCTTAAAAAATTGCATTGCTTTACTTGCTTACAAGTACCACCCTAATAAATATTTAATCATCAGTAAGGGTACTGCCACAGCAAAATGCATCACCAGTGCTCAGGTATTTGCTTCAGCAAGTAAAACTTGCATTTACTTGTTGATTTATTTTTTTTCTTATTCCATTTACAAATATTGCTACCATAATCTATAGTAAGGTAAAGTACGATATCTATACTGACTTATTTATATATAGGTTCCAGAATTTCAGGTCAAAGGGGAGAACATGAGGCTTCTGCACTTCACCATGTTATTTATGAACTGACCACAGGGCGGGATACCACTGTTCCCTTTCTCAGAAAAGCAAGAGAAGGGAGGTTGGGAGGCAGTAATGCATCAAAAGTAATCCTGCTTTGTGGGGCAGCACTCCGTTGAATTTGCTGGGTACAATGAGAGAAAGAACATACAAATGCGATCATACAGGAATGATCACTCTATGATAACCAGATATTAAAAACACTTTAACCAACACATGATTATACTTCAGACAGAAAATGCCTGCACTTCAGGGATAAAGGTAAAACACTTCCCACTGGAACAGAGGAAAAGACTTACAGAACAAGATAGCAACTATTTACATCTGTGAAGAATATTATTGCTCTGTTAAATGCAATTCTCAGCAACTGATTTGAGCCAAAACAAAGGTTCCTAAAACTTTGCTGTTGCTCACTAGAGCACAAATTACTAGATTAAATATATTTTTTCATCTACCCAAATGTGTCAAAATATTAGAGATAACTTTCTTCATCTTTAACAGAATTTTTATTGTACTAGTTTATACTTAGTACATGAAGTTTGAAGATCTCAAATCTGCCTATAAAAAGAATGGAAAAACAGAATGCAGCAGACTCGGACTACTGGCACTGAATGATTATGTATCTGCTTTGACTGGGAGCTTAGGACAGTGTCACATAGAAATTGCCCTTTCCCACATTCTCCAGTTCTTCCCTGAACAGTGTAGGTTTGTTTTGCTACTCGAAACTATACTTGATGGCTGAGTTGCCAAGTGTACATACTAAAGCTGCACAATCTATTTTCTCCATTATACAACAATGGTTTGCTTTCTTTCAAGAAATATAGCATTGATAGCAGAACTACATTTTACTGCGTAATCCTCACCCACTTCTTGATGATGTGATATGTTTACTTCAGAATACACACTGAAATTAAAATACATGAGCTCTTCTTTATTGACTGCAAAAGTAACTACTTAATCTTCTCTATTAACATTCCCATGAAGGATCACAGTTACCTGGAGTTACATGTAATAGAGGTACTTACCAATACTTGCTTAGGTGCAGAAACAAGAACATTCAGATATTGCATACTTATAAGAAAAGAAGGGGAATATTTTCTAGTGGACACATAGTGAGCGGTCTAACAAAGAATGGAAAAGGAACTAAAATAAGAAGAAAAAAATCAAGGTAATGAGAGGGAAAATTATGGCAAGAAGTAGAAACGGAGGCAAAGAAAAAAAATCTTGATATTCAAATAGAATTGAAGAAGCAGTATGAAATAAACAAGTGAGAGAGGTCAAGGAATAAGTTAAAAGAGTGCACACTGTTTATAAAAGCAGTTGGATATTTCAGTAAGGTTTCCAGCAGAGCTTAACCATTTGATATTCAGGTCAGAAAAGGAACTGAAGCAATGTAAAAGCAGTTTACTTGAAAGGAGCTGAAAGGAATAGAAATTTGCCAAAACACAGTTTTATTAAAATACTTCTGAAATTTGAGAATTTCAATACAATGCAAAACTGCAGAACTATCCATACAGGATGCTTAGCTACTTCAGACTTATTATATGGGTTCTTTTACCCCAGATATTCCTGTTGCTCAATAATCCAAACACCATAATACAGAATTTCGGCCTACCTGAAAGGCCTTTTCATTTTTGTCTGGTTGGGTTTGCTTTTTTTTTGTTTGTTTGTTTATGGAGCAATCACATGTTCCCACCCCCTCCCCCATATTATTTCAAGGTCTCAGTTTTCATCAACAGGAAGAAAAAGTAAATAAAAATCTTTAGAAAATAATTTTCTATTTAAAACCAAAACTGAAATTAAATAGTTGGAACAACACAGAACTCATTGATCAACAATGCTAGTACAGTTCCAAATGGTCCTTCTCTGAAAAGAAATTTAAAGGACAAAACATTAAAGGTGAGCAAACTTCGTTACAAATTTCAGCTTGACATGACCAGAAAGAGTGGTCAACACTTGCAACAGTTTTGGCTTTACAAGAGGTGGTAAACTAACAGTACATTTCCCCAATCTTTATTTTGGTATCTGATTAGAGGTTAATGTTAAGGCAGCTAGGTTTCTTGTCTTCTTAAATATAATTAGAAAACCACACTATATTTAAAAAAACTTCCACACTTGCAGAAAACACTACATAAATTTTCACACCTATGTAAATATTTAAGTTGGCAAAAACACTTAATCAGGTATACTGTTTGAACTTCTGATTGACTTTAGCAGAAAACACCTGCTCTTGGAAGATTTCATCAACAGCCTCAAGCTTACTCAGATTTATTTGCATTGTGAATAATCAGTGATGTCCATTCCACCAACTTTCTGAGGAACAGGAATATTAAATCTTATGTACTGGCTGTGTTCAAAAGAATCATATTATCCTCCTAATCTTCTTTTTTGGAGAACTTATTTGCATATTAGAGAGTTCTTTAGGGAAATTACCCCAAGCACGCACTTACAGAATACTCTGAATATCCTGTCATTAACATGAAAATCACTCCATTGCCAATTTATAATGTGTCTTATTATCAATGTGGCTTTTTTAAATACAAATATGCTATTCATTGGAACTAAAGATGCAAAAAACTTACTTTCCACAAATTATAAGTAAATTTTAAAATATCTATTTCAATTGAAAAAATCTTAGTAAACCACAAGTTAAATGTTTTTAGGTACTTCTGTAAGTTAAAAAACTTTATACTGGAAAGGATTATACACTTACATCATTTTGGCATTCTTTGTGCTTCCTGCACTCCTATAGACCTGCACAACCGGCCAAATACAAATCCTTCTAAATTCTACTACAACTCTCTTCTTTCCTAAACTAAAATCTAGAAACCCCACATATCAATAATTATACAATAGGCTTTTAAAGCAAATTGACTGCCTTTCAAAAATATTTTTATTAATGCACGAAAATAAATTTTTAATTTTCGAATAGATATTTCAGTCTGCCATTAAAACTAGAAACAAGATAACACTGTTTCACTCTCAAACTAGACGTCCGAATACTTCAGAACTTTCTCATATTTGAAGAGAAACGAAACATTTTGAATGAGATAATGATGTTATCTTTTTACCTCACCACTCTTCGCATTTCCTTTTTACAAGTTGGAAAAAAATCCCATCTGTCCTATTCAGGAAATGAGTGATGTGGAAAGGAGAAACAAAAAAGTTAGTATTTTTTTTTTTACTCTTGATAAAGAAAACCATTTGCCAGCAACAGTTAAGATTTCCATTTCAGGCGTTTTGTGCAACCTTCCTGAAATGAAAGGATAAGCATCTCAGGGTATGCTTATACGTAAGGTTTTGGCTTAAAGACATTTGTGGGGCTCCTCCTATCTTCAAAGCTGTGACTGAAGTAATACATTTGACAATCTTTTCAAAATTTTTATGCAGAAAAGCCTATACCTTTCTTTACTCTTTCACCTTCATGAGCACGGCCTTGGATTCTTTATTTCCAACATGATGAGCAAAGGTAAAATGAGTCATCAGGAATGATGCAGTGATAACTACAAAACTGAAATTAAAACCACAACTGCTCTGAGGAAAAAAAAAAGACAACTTAGGACCATAAGTTTAGCATAATCTACTCTCAAGGGAAATTGCTGTTGCTACATTTATGCTGCAAGGAAAAACTTCAAACTTCTGTTAGAAATGTTGCAAAAAATCTTCACATCTAAATTGCAGCTTATGTAATGTTTGTTAAAGTCAAAAGGAAAGTTTTACTTATCTATTCAATGGAAGATTAAAGAAGTTCTAAGCAACTTCAGGTAATCAGTAGAAGGGTTTAATTGAAGTGAAAATTATTTCTGTACACTCTTTTTAGAATTTTAACCACTTAGCCAATGCTTACTAAAGTGCCCTAGAGAAAATTCATAGCCACAAAATGCTACAGAACAATAGTAATATTAATAATAATCATCATCATCTTTCCAAAGCATAGAATTGTCCGCAGGACATTTCACTATACCACTGACACAGACTTGAAACACGTGCTCAAGTTAATTCAGAAGATACAGTGTCAAAAATCAGCTTTTGTATTTTTATAATAAAGGGTGGCAGCAATTTCTTCATAGAGCTTGCCAGCCATATTTACTATGTGAAGTACTAATGCAATTGAACAGTGAGAAAATGCATACACACTATTCGTATTCCTAGTTGGAACTTAGCATTGCATGCAAGAAAGTCTTCAGCAGTTGAAGTTTTTTTCCTTTACGGAAAAACAGACCCATTTGAAGCTAAACGGGAGTCCTGTTGACCCAATTTTCTGTAAAAGATAGCCTGAGCCTAATAATGAAGGCTTTGGAAATATTCTAGAGACCTGTGACCTAAAGGAAGAGAAAAAGGCTCAAGATCAAGCCTAATAGTTTTAAATTATTCCCTCTGCCATGCTCAAAAGAATCATGGAGTCTTTCTGTGCACAGATATTATTTCACTGCAGGAAAATAAAAACAAAATATTCTCAGAGTTTGTATAACAGCAGCATCCTTATTTTTGCTGTTTTTCCTTGGAAGTTTTAATTTATAAAGTCATCCCACAAAGACAAACCAAAAAGAATTTGTTATTCTAAGATGCACCAAAGTTAGTAAAGATTGTATTCTCATGTCAAACAGCTAAATATTAGAGTTTCTTAGATAATCATTAGTTATTTCTTTCCCTGAAACCACATAGCATTCCCTTCTCTCTTGGAATCCAAGTGAGACAAATAAATCATTACCTAGTTTCCATAGCAAATAGGAAAACCACATGGAAACACTCAGAGTGCAGTAATTCCTGTCTTGCTCTTTATTTCCAACAGGTTTGAAATTCCTCTCTATTTGAACAGTATGCCTAGGTTCTAAATATTTTATGCAAATTGGATGTTAGCAAACCAGAGAAAACCTTCTAGTTCACAAATTAGAAAGTCCTAAGATCTCTCTCATTACTTACTTCAGAAAAAAAGATTTTGTTTGCTGCTCTTTTTCTCTTGCTTTCCTCTATTCAAAAATGGGTAATAGGAAAAAAAAAGAAATCACTGGGACTACAATACTGCACATATGTAGCTTTTCACTGTCCTTAGATTAAATGAAACCAGTGAAAAAAGCAAAAATTTGTAGGATCAAAGTCCATAATATTTGCTGGAAATTATCTACACCAGTTGAGATTTATTAAAATAAAGGAGGGAAGTTTAAATATTTTCTTTTAAATAAACAATTCCTAATTCCCACAGTCCTAAGATATAAAGTATGTTGACTCTCTCAAAAATAATGCATAAACAAACAAAAAAGAATACAGTTTTGTTAAAACTATTTGCATGCTAGCTGACGAAAAAAACAGAAGCAACATGTCCCTCATGACATCTGCACTTTAACTGAAGAGGCATGAATATGAACCATTCAGTGGATAAGGAATTGGCTGGATGGTTACACTCAAAAGAGTTGTGATCAAGGCCTTGATATCCAGGTGGAGATCAGTGATGAGCGGAGTTCCTCAGGGGTCAGTGTTGGGACCAGTGCTGTTTAACATATTTGTCAGCGACATGGACACTGGGATTAAGTGCACCCTGCAGAAAAGGGATGCCATCCAGAGGGACCTTGACAGGCTTGAGAGGTGGGCCAGTGCAAACCTTAGAAAGTTCAACAAGGCCAAGTGCAAGGTCGTACACCTGGACCAGGGCAATCCCAAGCACAACTACAGGTGTTGAGGAGAATGGATTGAGAGCAGTCCTTCAGAGAAGAACCTGTGGGTGTCGGTCGATAAGAAACTGAACATGAACTGGCAGACCGGACTTTGAGCACTGTGGTCTACTGGAAGCTGTCCCTGGCCATGACAGGGAGTTGGAACTATATGATCTTTAAGGTTCTTTCAACTATAACCATTCTATGATTATGTGATTAATTTAGTTTCATTATTGATTAATAACTTGATCAAAGTCAAATAACTTTTCCACTTAAAATAAATAAATAAGTTTTCTTATAATGTTTGTTTCAGTAATTGCTGGCTTTGTTAAAATCAAAAATGCGCATAGAATCATAGAATCATAGAATAGTTAGGCCTGGAAAGGACCTTAAGATCATTTAGTTCCAAAACCCCTGCCATGGGCAGGGACACCTCGCACTAAACCATGTCACCCAAGACTTCATCCAACCTGGCCTTTAACACTGCCAGGGATGGAGCAGTCACACCTTCCGTGGGCAACTCATTCCAGTGCCTCACCACCTTCACAGTAAAGAATTTCTTCCTTATAGCTAACCTAAACTTCCCCTGTTTAAGTCTGAACCCATTAAATACCAACAATCATTAATGTGATGTTAATCATTTGATAGCCAACATACAAGTGTCTGTTATTTCTTATATTTATTCCTGTTGACATAAACAAACACAAGAGACACCACTGCAAAGAGTGCAAGGGTTTTGACAGGTGGACCTTTTCTTTAAAAACTCCATTTGCTTTTAGGCATAAAATGGGTTAAGATTAAGTCATGCAGAGGTTTCAGTGTTAATATCTCATTAAAAAAAAAAACAGAGAATAAATGTCATCATATTTTCAGTGTGTATCACTAATGTATTAAAATATTTACTGTACTCCAAATTAAGTCCAGTTAAATTATCAGAAGTCAACAACTGAGTGTAAAATTACAGAAGTTGAAAGTGTATTTTATTTTTTAATCTTTTTTTTTCTTGGTTGTAAATCCCAACACCCCCCCCCAAAAAAAAATAGTATTGAGCAGCATGAGAAGTAAATCACCATAGAAAAGAGATTCAAACTGTTCCTGACTCTGAGAAAAATTTTCAAGACTTCACAATTTCATTTCTTGTATTATCCACATCAGTATCCCCTGGTACTGCAGCTTATCTGTATGTTCAGCAGTGATAATTTACCCAAACTTGGAATTTCAATCACTATAAATTATTTTAGTTGGTAGATTTATAAAAGAATTCATAGAGTGAAATAATATTAGGTCAACATTAAGGATGTCTGAGTAGGAATAAATCACTATCCCCATATCAAGTCAGCAGTTCTATTACCCTGAAGTAGACTGCAAGTAAACACTGTATAATACAGCCATCAGTAACCTATGTGGCTGGAATGCCATTTCAAAGTGCATAATATATTATTCTAATTTTAGTGTGTGCACAGTACCTCTTGGTGAAATCTCTAGGTTTTGACAGTAAAATTACTGATTGTAGATTGGTATTCTCTGGGGTGATTTGTGCTTGCATTATATTTTTCATTATTTCCTCAAGCTGCCATTAAACATGGTGGTTACAAGCTAACTATGACTTTTCAGTTTTCCTTCTAAGAAACTTAACTGGGTTTTACAGACACTTCTCTGTGAAAAACATGTATTTATCAAATACCTGCACATCCTTAGACACTGACATCAAAAAACATATTTGTCAGCAAAAGAAATAGTGGATATATCCTCAGATGATTTCATCGGGGTAAAGAAAGCATTGCATGCTACACTATTGCAAGTTCACACCTAGAAATGAAGCCAGATCCTGATTTTAACCATACACATCCTTCACAAGTAAGTCAAAGTGTGGATATAGTGTCCAGTCTAAAACACATAGCCATACTAACTGATCCATGGAGGAAGGCAGTAGTTGAATTTCTTTGTTCATTCTCCTCTTAAGCTCCCAGTTTGGAGAGTGTAGATTTGGCCAAGCCCCCTTTCCCCATTCATCAACGTTCTGGGCAGCTCAGATCTGCCTTTCAGTTAGGCAGAAGCAAAGGTTAAAACTTGCTCCTGAAAATTATTATTCTCTTAATAGTGAAATAAAAGGGATTATTGCAGGGACAAAAGTGGACTCAGAAGGATGAAACTTTCACATCTGGCCATATTGTGGGATTGCATTTTGTGAGCCTTTTGATCTTGAACATCATCAGGGCATCCTTACCTTACTTCTTGCACATTCACTGCAAATTCCAACTTTATCACCCAAGAGAAAGGAATTTTATTCTGAGGACACTGACAGTTTTTTGGTTTGTTTTTTTTTTTTTTTTTTTTTGGGGGGGGGGTGGGTTTGTTTGTTGGTTTTTTTTAGAAGTAACATGAACAAACAATGTGCAACAAGCAAATATTTTTTGCAGGATGAAAGCTAATAGCCAAGTCTCTGACAATTTGCTATTAAAGCAGAATTATATTCCAGACAAGTCTGACACCAGTGTCTACCATCAATAGTGAAACATATTTGTTACAATGTTAGTTCTTATCTGCCCAAAGACACAGATATTAACTTCAGCAGAAATATCTTAAGCCGCTTCAAGACAAAAACACAAATCCATGACACATGCTACTACTATATTACAGTCATCAAGATCCTTGATGTAGGTAAACACATGACTTAGAATGGCCCTTCAGTGAGAGAAGTGCCTGCATGCCCCAAGTGAAACACCAGAGAAATCCAGTCCTGCAATAGAGGGGTCAAAATGCAAGCTGGAAGCAAGGATGCTGCTGTTACTGTGCAGTCGTTATTCTCAAATGAAAATTCATTCATAGAAGAAAGACAACTAAGCACCCAGTGGAATTCTACCACTGAGTATGAGTTAAGTCACAAGATGAGAAAGTCAACATTTTCTTACAGCTAAGACAATGGAACTTGTGTCTCTCCAAAACAATGTTACCCTGACCTTTCTTTTTGTTTTAAGAAGATACTAATCAAAGGCTCACAAAGATGAAGACATAGTGTGAGAGGGTATAAAGAAAATATTATAAAGGTCACCTACAAAACAATCTTCTTTTAGCTTAGATCACAGATACTTGAAATTAAAACAAGAAATCAAAACATCAGCTGCTCTTCTGTCATTGTTTTTGCACATATTTTGGTGTAATCAGATCAGACTAGAAAAAATTCAGACCACCACACTAGCAAAGCAAGCCTCACTCCTGCACTACTACCACATAGAAACAGCATTTTTATTGCATCAGGAATTGCAGCGAGTGTTTTTTTTCAAGTAAATATGCCTGCACTGTACTCTACTGGAATATTAAGTATCACAGTACACTTTGATACAATAGATACTAAAAAAAAAAAAAAAAAAGGGGGGGGGAATAAAGGTCCTTATTAGAAGCCTGAAGCATCAGAAATACTCAAATCACCACATTTTGACAAACCACAAACATTTTATTCCATCTTACTGAAAAGTTATTCTTCCTCTGAATATCTCTGTTAATTTTCTATCATGTCACATGAAACATAATAAACACAAGGGAAACAGAAAATAGTTTAACACAAGGCTATGACAGCACATGCAGTAAAAGAACATGCTCGAAATATATAGTCCTTTTTGTCATGAACTGCATTAATAACACGTATAACTAAAAAAAAAAAATCACACTTGTTAGCATATTCAAAGTTTTATCTAACTCATCAATATTCTGTTTAACAATGGCAGTATCTCTGCCAGATAAGTGGTGGCTATGAATGCATCATTTATGAAGGTCTTCTCTGCAATACTGGAATGAATTTCATCTTTTTTAATTGAAATGAAGAACAACAAATTCTAGTTATGTCTTCTATTTTTAAATGCCTTTGTGTTCATTTTCTTTTACAACCACAATTTTATCGGTTCATTATACAGCACATTTCTTTCATAGTGGATGAACTATGGCGCAGTTATTTTGGACCAGCGTTTTAACCAGCCAGAGTCCTGGTGATACTTCTTTGACCTTGAGAAGTCACAAATTCTCTAAATAGGGATTTCCAAAGAGATACAATTTCAGAATAAAAAAATGGGCTAATGCCCTACCAACTAATTTTCTAATTATTTGCTTCAATGGCAAATATTTAGTTTGCACAGAAATGTGCAAGGTTTGGTGGGGGTTTTTTGTGTGTTTTTATATCTACTTTCTAGGTAATCTACATTTTACCCCTTCGTAAAGCCTGGAGATGCACAATTTTCCATTTTGAAGAATATTTTTTGGATTCAGAGTAAAAGGGACTATGTACATGGTGAATATAGAATAACAGACCCTATAAACTGCCAAACATTCTCAAGGAATTCCTTTCCAGCTTCGACTAGCATATTCTAGTAGAGGAACGTTTAAACACAAGTGCACATATACACACAGATGCACAGATGATACACAGTTAAGCAAAACTTAGTGTTCACATGCTTTACTTAGAAACATGTGAATTTAAAAAAAAAAAAAATAAATAAATAAAAAGGCCTAGATGTAGAACTGACCAGAAAAACAATATTCTGCATACATAAGAAATAACAGTATTTTAGATTTTTTTATAAATAACCAATAAAACAAGAAACAGATTTCTGGATTTTGTTTTGGCTTGAATTTGACCTTCTGTAAAAAGGCTACTGCCTACTGCCTCAACCATTTACATAAAACATAGGAAACTCAAATTCACGAATCTGTTCTAAATTACTCAATTAAAAATTTCCTACATCTTGGATAAGTGCCAAAAGTGGAACAAAGGTATTGCTATTCTGTGCCATATTGCTTTCTTTTGAACTAATATTCTGTTTCAGATCTGAAAATATTTCCAGTCAAAGTTTTAAATTTATATATGAGTATTTCCTGGAAAAAAAAAAGAAAAATATCAAAACTCAGAGCAACCCATCAGCCACGTAAAGCATTCCCTATTTGCCTTTTTTTTTTTTTCTCTTAATTTTATGCTTTCTACTTCAGAACCTTAATCTGTAATCATAAACTATAGAAATAGGCATCATATTTAGGGTGCTGCAGGTTTTGCTATGTTTTTATACTTGAAAATTTTTTTTGCTTACCTCTTTCTAACATGAAAAACTCCCAGTGGGGATTAGTTTTGTATTATAACTTCACAGCAAGGTAGATTTTAAAGCTTGCTTTTTTCTTTTTTTTTTTTTTTTTAAATAATTCTGTTTCCTAAGAAAGATATTATTCATATTCATGCTCAATTATATGTGACTACATCACCTATTTACCAATTTTTAAATAGGGAGATACAAGGTTTGGGTAAAAATTGTGTCTTCAATTCTCAGTTAATAATATAAAACCGATGATTCTTTTTTGCAATGGAATTTGCAATAAAGAGACCAAAGGCTGCAGAAGTTCATGTACTGTTATTTCTCTTTTCGGTAAGTTACATATGCATAAATCTACTTACATACTTGTCGTGTTTTAAACCCAGACGGCAACCCAGAAAAAAAGCCATGCAACGCTCGCTCGCTCCCCGCCACTTCCAATCCCGGCCCCCCCAGGCTCCCGGATGGATGGGGAGAAGAATCGAAAGAATGTAACTCCCACGGGTTGAGATAAGAACAGCCCAGTAACCAAGGTATAACACAAATCACTGCTGCCACCACCAATAATAATAATGATAAAGGAAATAATGAGGGGAGAGAATACAACCGCTCACCACCCACCAAACGATACCCAGCCCAACCAAGCAGTGATCTAGCCCTTCCGGGTAACTGTCCCCAGTTCCTGTACCGGGCATGATGAGCTGTGGTATGGAATACTTCTTCGCCTAGTTTGGGTCAGGTGTCCGGTCTCTGCTTCATCCTGGCTTCCCCTCCTCCCTGGCAGAGCACGAGACTTGGAAAGTCCTTGGTCAGACTAAACATTACTTAGCAACAACTAAAAACACTGGTTTTATCAGCGCTGTTCCCAGGCAGACAGTCAAAAACACAGCACTGCACCAGCTACTAAGAAGGAGAAAAAATGACTGCTACGGCTGAACCCAGGACAATACCTCTAATATATAAGGATCTCAGTTCCAGCATTAATAATCTGGATTAAATGAGACTAGTGAGAGGGCAATGGATTATTCCCTACTTTTTCACCTCTTCCTGGTCTCCTCACCAATAGTACTTTTATATAACACTGCCATATTTCCAAAGACCTTTACATCTTTAATGCCTCCCACAACACTGCTTTTAAGAATGTCTGTATGCTGTATATTTCTGTTTTAAATTCAGGGTGCTGAATTAAATCCATAGGGAAAAGTAATATGGAAATACTTCCCTCAATATTTTACTTCAGAGACCATAACTCTTAATGGAAAACATTGTCTTTCTTCTTGTGTTTCACATAAAATAGAAGTCGGCTAAAGCAATAAAAAGTACACATAAATTGGAATACAATAATATTACATGGATGCTGTCTTGATGATGGGGGTATATCTGGATGATAGGGGTGTATCTAAGGTGGAAATGGCTAAAACTGAGTATTGAATGACAAGACTGCAGACTCTTACTGAAAATACTATTAGAGAACACACTTATATTATTATTAAATTAGTTGGCAAATCTGTTCTGATTTAATAGTATTGTACAACAACAAGAACCACAAAACTGCTTACTCCTAGGCTCTAACTTAGAGATTGCTGTATTGGGTTTGCCTGGTAAGGTTTTGGTAGCAGGCGAAGGACTCACTTTAGAGACGTTTACGGAAGACTGTCTCGCATGAAGGCACCTCATGCTGGAGCAAGGAAAGTGTGTGAGGAGTCCTCCCCGAGGATGAAGGAGTAGCAGAAACATTGTGTGATTAGCTGATCACAGCTCCCATTCCCTCTCTCTCTCTGCTGCTGGGTGGAGGAGATAGAGAAAATAAGGAGTAAAGTTGAGCCCAGGAAGAACAGAGGGGTGGGGGAAGGTGTTTCAAGATTTGGTTTTATTTCTCATTATCCTACACTGATTTAATTGGTAATAAATTAGCTAATTTCCTGAAGTCTACCTTTTGCTGCGACAGTAGTTGTTGAGTAGTCGCTCTCTATCCTTATGCTGACTCATGAGCCTTTCATTTTCTCTTCCCCATCCAGCTAAGGAGAGGAGTGATAAAGCAGGTTTGGTGGGCACCTGGCATCTAGCCAGGGTCAACTGGCTACAGTTACTTATATGGATAGCATGAAACTTCATCCTTGATATAAAAATGAAAAGCTCAACATTTTTTTTTAGTTGCATCAGATTTTTTATTAAATGGAAAATGTCATAATTCTTACACCTTCAAGTATTAGTTTTTCCAACATAAAACTACTAGATAATCCTACTGAAAATACATCCTGTGATCCAAATATTCTACCTGTATTTAGATCCATTTCTGTTTCGCTCAGAAAGAAACAGAAATCATTACAGCAAAATATGTTCTTCATTCTGATCTGTAGAAGTGCATTTTTGAGATGTGCCTTACTCTAGATTTTATCTACCTCCCATCATTTAACCAAAAATACTGGTATTCAGATAACATAACAGTTGTACAGTGATATTAATGTTTGAAGTGACAAGTAAAAATAACAACTTACTAAATTATGAGAGGTTCAAGAGGCTACTTTCTTTTTTTTCCATACATTTTGAGATAAAATTTTACAAATGGTTTGGTATTATCTACTTGCAAGCTTTCTTCTCCCTATTCCCAATCCTTGGCCATGTGCTTCCATCCATCCCTCATGTTACATATTAGGTTCTAACCTCCCATCAGATTAGTCATCTTTTGTGACCCTCTGCAAGGACATGTAATTGCCAGTGTTGACACCAGAGGTGGCAGGTGAGGAAGAACCTTCTTTTCCAGTAGCAGCCTACGATCAAAAAAAAAAAAACCCAACCTTACCTGTAGCATAAGGGATAAAGGAATAAGGCAGAAGAAATACTGAATTCTCTAAGGCATCTGTAGACTCTTAACCCCAGGCAGTATTGACCAATTGCCATTACAATTTCTTGTCTATATACAACAAAATAATGAATTGGTCTACAAGATAAATGTTCTGTAGAGAAAAATTACATACATTCCAGAAAGAACAAAGTTGTTTTATAAACAACTCACTTTACATACAAAACATAAACCTGAATTCTGAAATGTTTATATACACACCCATATAAAAGTACATATAAAAGTTACATGCACACATATATGCATACATATGCACACATATATCTGCAAGTTCCTTATATAAATACAATGGTAACTTTCCTACCTGCTGTAGTTGCTACTTGGAAGCTAAGTAAAATGTTCACACAGATTAATACAGAAAATGTCAGACTGATCTGTATCAGCTTACTCCCAACAGTTTGGGAATTTTTTTATCCAATATGCCATGCCAAATGGTCAGGCAGAAACTCACACATTTATAGTCACTCAAAATTTCCTACCTGCATGCGGCTGGCAGATATAATTCAGGAGTGAAGGGAGGCTCTGCTTTTCTGCATGAGCAGCTGGAAACCAGGCTGGATCCCTCATGCCATGGTACTTCAGACAGTGCTACACACTCACATATAGGCACCTGAATAAAGCCCTGAAACACTGTTCTATCAGTAACATAAAACAAAAAAAAAAATCTTACCTGTATTTAAATAAGAAAGGTCCCAAAGACCTCTTGTTTGTCCACCAGCTGAAATGCTCAACCTAAACTTTCTTTATGGAGTATCATTATTGCTGACATCAACAATACCCATGGGAAAGAGGGAAATTATCAACATGTTCTTCTAAAAGATGTTTTACCACCACTAAATAGTTCAAGGTGTTTAAATGGCCTTAAAAAAATGTCTTTAGATTGCCAGATATGCCACAATTCATACAAACAGGCCAGAAGGAGGTAATTAGCTTCAACTCCCCCGGTATCTCAGCCTGGTTCCCAGTTACGGATTCACAGCTATAGATCCTCACTCCACTCCAATATTTGCCCAGGGAGGTTGTGAGTGCTCCATCCCTGGCAGTGTTCAAGGCCAGGTTGGATGAAGCCTTGTGTTGGATGGTTTAGTGAGAGGTGTCCCTGTCCACGGCAGGGGGGTTGGAACTAGATGATCTTTAGGTCCCTTCCAACCCTAACCATTCTATGATTCTATGATTCTATGATTTAGTGCAATAAACGGGCACTCTTAACTCATCAGTGTTAATTCTCAGTTGCTATGACAATGATTTAGCAATGAGCAAAGGACTACCCTTGGACAAGGAAGTGGAAACCAGTCCCTAACAATTTCTGTTTTGGTAGGTGGCTGACAATGAATTTGTTTAGTTTAAGAAGATTTTTTGGAGGGAATATTCTTTACACTTTCAATATCTGGAGGAAAAAAAATGGCTTAGAGCCATGACTCACTTCTATGATTCACTAAGTGCATTCCAGTTTATCCTTCTCCCAGTTTTAGTATTTAGTTGGTTACACATACAGCTTCAGAAGTTTGTCAATTTTTTTTTTCAAATTATTCATTTAATTATTCAATACACAGTGTTTATAGTAGTGCATTATTCAGTCTATGTACTTAAATGCCAACTAATAATAATAATTAGAAATGCGCATACATATTAATAGTAATACTGAATAAGAATAAACATCAAGAGGTGATACAGCATATCCACTACAAGAGGAGAGTCTATAAACTAGGAAAGAAGAATAAAGTTTTACAACAATCCACCCTTGTGGCACACTTCCTGGAAGTCTCCGGTGATGACTACTTAGTCTGAATTGCCTTCACCTCACTCACATAAGAGTTACATTCAGCTTCCTGGACTCTCTCTAATCAATCTGAAAGCGGCTGCTTTTAAGTACCCTATTGATTCTTACAGGGGTTTCTTAAAAACTTATTTATCCTAAAGCGCTCTGCTTGTAAGAGTATCATCCCAATTTTTATCTTGTTATATCATCATATAATATTTTAAATTAGATTTTTAGGAGCTCAAGAAATCACCTAACATGTTAACTAAAGAGTTAGCAAACTGAATGGCATGAAACTCTCTCTTGTATTTTACCTACAAGCTTCTCACAGTCAGAGCACCACTGGTCATTGTTCTCCTGACTTGGCTCCAATCCCACAGGATGACATGGAAGAGCTCAACAGATGATAACAGGAATGGACTATTAAAGAACAATATACCGAAAAGCAGAAAAATCTACATCAGACTGAATCTACATAAACAAGCTTTTGTAATAAATTACTGAAGTATTATGTTTTACATGGCTATTGAGGGGTGATTGCACCATTTCTAAAACATCCACTTTAGTGACCTGAGTGTTCTTTTTTGTACAATTGCAATGCAACCATGAAATTATAAATATATTTTGAAGAAATCTTTGTTGGATAAAACTAATGATTATGATAAAATACCTGCCCATGGGTGGCTTCAGGATAGAGCATATTGTTGGGATTTTCTTTAAAATTACGATTGTTCCTGTTCCCTATATTACTGAAAATGATCTTTAAATGTATACGCTGTCTTCATAGGCTGATGAAAAAACTGAGCCTGAAATTCTTATAAGGGATTTAATATGCATGGCTTTTCTTCTTATTTCTCCAGCATGTTCAAAGGGATATTTTGCTGATAAAATTTTAAATATTTCAGCCTAGAGCAAGAAATTTAACCTTCACAAAACAAGATCAAATAGTTACGTCAGAAAAAAAAACAAAATAAAAAAAAGGAAGTCACATATAGAAAAACAGATGGTACTATGTACATGATTCTTGGTGGGAATTCCCAATACTAGTCAATCTGCTTCACCCAGCAGAGTTTTTATGTAATTATTTCCTCTAATTTTATTAGTCATTGACTGTCTATTTGGTTTTTATTTGCTGGTTTCAGAAGAAGCATTTGTCTTTCACTCTTTCTGAGATGATAAAACTCCATATTCTTCTATGCAGCTTTCCAGCTCCAGTCTGATCACTGCTGGCTCTGGTCTGAGTGACTCTATAGCCATCATCTCAGTGCCTCTTCCTGTGAGGGTGGTGCAGCCTGCTTTAGCACTGCTATTTAACAGTGTGAATTAGAGAGCAAAGAGACTCCGTCAGCACGGACATCAGTCAGCATGGTATCCTGACAAAGCATTTAATTCATCCCGTCAGCACAAGGAGAAAGAAAATAGAAAAATAGTTGTTTGTCCATCTCCCCTATGGCTTTGTACGCTAAAATGTAGCATTACTTTGTCTTTGCCAGAATAGTTACAATTCCTAGGGGGGATTGGTTTTTTTTTATTAAATAGTGACTTATGGAAGCACAGGTATTTTCATAAGGAAACAGGAACTAACTGGTACACTACACATTTACGAAAATCCTTCCATATTAAGGCTCTTTCAGCATGGAGGAAAATTAAATTGTACCACTGTTTAAATTAAAAAGCAGTATTTCAAGTATAGGCACTTCATTTAACACAAGGAAGTCAAGAAGTTGATATGTGAGCTAAGCACTGACTTGATTACTAGGATTTATGTAAGAGCAAAAACTTTTTACCAGGCCACTTGATTATCTTAATTATACTATCTTTGTAAATGTGTAATTGTATTAAGTGAGATCCACCGTAAATAGAAATGCAGAAATAAATCTTTGATTTCCATTTTGAAGAAATCCGGTAAAGCATCCTTCCTTGGTCAAAAAGAACATTCTTGGCTTAGAAAAGAAACCTTGTATAACACGTGATAAACAACTCTCTTTGGCTCTGGAAAATCTGTTGGAGGCACTGATTACTTCAGCTCTACAACTTTACACACATTACTTAAAGCATCCTCAAACTGATTGTGAACATTTTTAATCCCTTCAGTCTCTGAGTTGAGTTCACAGAAAGCTATCTCTCATTGTTCTAACCCGCACAATGTTCAAGGCAGAAAAAGTATCAGTTTCAAGGAGCCAAAGCAAAAGGAAGAAAAAAAAAACAAACCACCAGAAAAAAGTCTGATAACAATTATGCCCACAAATGACATGAATCTTACACATTTGCTACTGAGTTAGGCTCTTAAATTCCTAATCTTTCTTGAAACCCTCAGATTTTATTCCCCTTTATGGCACTGGCAAGCTTCTAGACAAAAATTTTCACAAAAAATGCTGCAAAACATGCACAAGAATGCAAAAGTTTCTGAAAGATAAAACCCTAATTTGTTCGAGGCAACCCTGAAACGCTTTTGTGAGTACAATAAATGTAGCAGTGAAATCTTTTATGCACAATATGCATAACACGAATTGAAGCAGCTTTAGCATAATTTCTTGATGCAAAAACTTTAATCTTACTCATTTTTTGAGTAAGACTGCTTCTGCGGAACACAGAGTTTATTTCACCTTCTTTTGTCTAAAAAAAAAAAAACCAAAACTATAATTAGGCAATGTATCTTATGCTTACACTGTCATAATTTGGGATGTTTCATTCTACAATAAAAACATACCTAACCATGACCACAATTGGAGCACATACTGAGGACAAAAAAAAATCATCAGTTATCAGTCAAAATAATTATTTACAGAGCTAAATTCAGGACACACTCTTTCACAAAAAGCTTTATATTTACTTTCCCCTTTCATGACCACCTCAGCTAAACTCAGAGCTTGTTACTTCAAGAAGCTATAATAAAAATAATTCATTACAGTGTTTGTGAGTGAAGTAATGCATGTTTCATGAAAAAGAGTACATAAATTAAACAAGCTCAGTTACATTATCTAATTTAACTCAAATAAAAATATCAGCATATGGCACATCTAAAAAGTTTTGAGAGCCTCAGAAGTGGAGTGTGGAGGACATCCCACAGCTCCCAAGCACTGCCAAAAGTGTAATCGCACTGTAGAAAAGGCCCAGTTAAAGTATACTCAATCTATTCTGAGCAGCTCTCAAAATACATTTTGTATGTGTCTGGGAGAAAAGAATAATCTAGAACTAAACATGAAAAATACTAAACCAATGCTCTCTATTGGAGTGAAAGATAAATCATTTAGTCTTGCTGAAGGGCATGAGAACTGATGCAAAGGTGACTGCTTCAAAAAGCTCAGTATCTTTTGGGAATGCTGCAAGTAACTTATCTGTATTGTTTTACTTTGGTGGTATACTGTGACGGTATGCTTCCCCAACCCCAACCTGTGTCAATGCGTCTGCTCATAATGGCTGCATTTGACTCAAAGTGGATTCAGATGAGACAGGTAACAACATAACAGCCACAGGTTAATCTGAGCAACACATCCCCTAACTACAGTCCTGGTCAAGGTCCAGTTCAAGCCAAATTTGAAATAAACTAACTTTTGTAGTTGGTATGCAAATATGACTATGACTCAGTTATCTTACTCCATAAACAGTGGATATCCCAGGGCCTATTGAGCTCTCCTAAACATCAGGATCTCCCCTTGAAGCTAAGGTTGAGAGATTCCTTGCCAGAACAGATTCTTGGTAAGTGATTAACAGCATGCTAAACTTTGAAATCTTAGCTAAGTGATATAAAGGATTGATTGTGCACCTGTAATCCTTTAGACATAAACCACTGACCAAGTCTAGGACTAAGTTTGGATCCATTCACACCAAGACTCCTCTCTGAGAAAGAGTTTAGGATGCAAGGTGGTCCAGTCTGAATATCATGACTTGATAATTTGATTCAACATGTCTCTCTGATAATTTTTGTCTGACCCTGTCCCATATGCAGTAAATAATCAAGTCTACCTTGCCACTGAATTTTGTTAAACCAGTGTCACATTTACTATCAAACAACATATTGCTACTTCTCTTTCATGAGAAAAGTGCATTACTCCATCTGTGACATACACACATGTATGTGATTTTGCTCCAGAAGTCATACTCTAACTCATACTCTAGAGTCTTACTCTAACTGTACATTCAAAACAGGTGTATTACAGTGTTTCTGGAAGTGCCTTAAGTGATTGCAAAGAAAGAAAATGAAACCCTTCTCTTTGTGACAGCCTATGGTAAAGGTTTCTGAGCCACTGGTGAATTTGGGAGATTTAAAAAACAATGAGTTCCTTCTCCTTAGATAGGTCAAATTGGTTTAAATCCATTGATTTTAGCATTTCAGAGTATGTTATCATCATGCAGTGTTCCCTAAAGCCATATGCACACCAAGAGAAAATACTAAGGAAGGCACAGTTTTAGAGTACTAAGTATCTCAAAGAGTATAAAGTACAACTCTCAACAGTAAAACGATGTCTAGGTCCTAGCTACACGGTTCGGATATAAGTTAAAATAATTACACTGAACTGCAACCTTACATATATTTCAGAACTTTTTGATTTTCTTATGGATTTCTATGTTTGAAAAAAGTAACTGATACTACTAAAGAATTTGGGTTTCAGATGCTGACAAGTTTACAGTTTTACTTGATTTCAAAATGAAAGAAGTTAGTTTGGAGTTGGGAATGTAGTAAGTTGAACAGCACACTGGTTGCAATATATTCTTGAAACAATTAGAATTAGAAATAGGGGAGGGGTTTTTTTTTTAGTTTCTCAAATGACAAACATATATTCCCTATTGCACTTAAAGGAAAAGTGTGTTCTGTTGTGGGTTTGTGGTTTTTTTTTTTTTCTTTCAAGAGAAAAGAAAAAGAAAGGCAAAGAGAAAGACAGAAGTGCCTAAGTAACAACAGAATTCAAATCCACATACATTCACCTACGTATAGCCATATATCAATTTAAAAAAACAATGCATTTATTTTTCAAGTGTGAAAACTCAGCAGCTTATTACTTGAAAAGATTACTGACAAGATAATAACGTATTGAAAAAACAGTAACATAAGGTACTTTAACTTTCTTCTACTATTCATACAAGAAATGACTGCACCAAAGGCTGCAGATGTATCCTCCCATCAAAATAAACAGAACTTAAGCACTATTTCGTTTTGATGTTTTGTGACTTTATATTTGTTTTTAAACTTGTTAGTGGAGCATTAGAAGATGGAGAAAAGAGCACACTTCCCTTGTCCCTTGATTTATCAGTTCTTTATTCTCCTTTTCCTCAAAGATCAGCAATTTTAAGAAACACTGCTTTTGTCTTATCTTTTCTTTGCTAAACAAACCCAAACAACTGGCTGTATGATTACAAAGAAGAGCTTAAAAATCGAAATCTGAAAATTCAGAACCAGAAGAAGACAAAACAGTAGCTTTAATTCTGGAAAATACATTGTCATTGCAGAAGTATGCAATGTAGTACAGAAGTGACTACATGGAATTTACAGTTTGCACCATAAAAGGTCAGAAAAAGTAACATTCCCCTTCAGGCTTTAATTTCATAGATTTTTGCCTAAAAAATATTTCCCTGTCTCGTAGCAATCACTGGCATTTCACACAGTTATCTAGACAAGGTTACTTTTCAATTCTTACATATAGAGTTTTATTTTTAAAAGTGAAGTATCAGCTGAAGACTTTTCAAAGAATGAGTTTGTCCAAATCCATTTCCACTGCACTATTAGATGAAAAAAGCAATGATAAATGTATTTTGATCATCATGCAAGATGACAGCAGTCTAATTAGCAAGATCAGGCAGGAAAAACTGACATCACAGAAATATTTTTTTCACATGTGGAAAGAAAAAAAAACAGACAAAACAAAACAACATGGTCATTATAGGGCTTATTACTACTTAATGAAATTTTAATTACTGAATCTGACAAGCATTGCTTAAGTGAATTACTTTTAATTAAGCTAGGAATAAAAAAAGAGATATGCCAAGATACGCTAAAATGCTAACGCTCTTCCATATTTGTAGTAAAAGATTATAGTCTGCACTGTAATTACTTCCCAAACTTTATCCTAGCTGCACCTATCAATAAATAAGTCTTTTTAATTCTGCTGATAGGAAGATTTAATTAAATTAATGTATTCCTACAGCATAATATAAAATGCTTTCAAAGACCTTGCAAGTAAATGTAAAGTTACAGGATTTCCTTTTTCTTTTTTTCCCTCCCTGGATTTCAGGGAAATTATGAAAAAAAGATGAAGGCACCTTCATATCATTTGATTTTAACAAATGGTTGAATAGCTAATTAGGTCCTGCAAGCTCTCTGCACTGTATATTGAATCTAATCTTACTACACATGAAATCTGAAACAACTTTTTAAAATCTAAGTAAACAGTCTTTAATTAGTAATCGTATGTGTACTCAATTTTGTGTCATAGTGGCAACTTCTAAAAGGACAGGAAAGGCTAATTTGCTACTGCATAGCACACAAATTAAGATACTTACAGACTAAGAAATTCTAAAAATTCAGTCTCACCAAACTCTATCAGAATAGTAATACATAAACTGATTCTGATACTGATTCTTCCAAAGAGAGAGTCCAAAGTAGGTGTCAAAAAATGCATTATGATGAGTCAACTCAAGACAAATTTTTATGCAAAGCTACTTTGATTCTGTCCTCAAGTATTTCTGAAGAAACTTGTTTATCTCCTCAAAATATGTTTAAAAATCTGGATTTCAAAAAGTATTGGCAACAATTTAATTTATTTATAGACTAGCTCGGGGTTATCAGGCCTTACATAGGAATAATACTCTGACCATGCAAAAAGACATTGGTAGAATGAAAGGTACAATCTTAGACAATACTTGACCTTCTTAGAGCAAGCCTTGCTGAACTATGCGTTTTCCAACAGAGATAAAATGCATTGTCTGTTTTCCAGTGGAACAAAGAGCTTTATACGGTAGTAAGGGTTTGCAGTGCAATACTCCGAAAATGTATTCTTTATGTCTCAGGAAAGAATATGAGGATCATGTAGCAACACCTAACTGGCTACATATCATTCAAGATGCTGCTAAAGAGGATATGAATTTTAACGTTGCCAAGAATTATTTTATTTCCCCTACCTTCAAGTTATGTATCCATTAAACATAAAAGCATAAAATACCTTAAAACATGACCAAGCACCAACTATTTTTATTTCCACTGAATATAACTGGAAATATCTGGAATTTTTCAACCTTCAGAAAACTGTACACCAACTAATTTGACACAGAAATACCATGCATAACATCCATATAGTAAACACAGTAAGTTAAATAAATCTATTTTCTTGAGTATCATTTGAAGAATATTATACTATCTAGCATCAGTGAAATTATCCCATATGATTTGGGAGTGGCCAAGGGTCCTAATGAAAAGAAACCCTTTACCCTCCCCAACAACTACAAAAACAAAGTGCTACAAGTAGTTTATACTGTACTTTTTCTCTCTAATAGTAGATTCCATAAATACTCTCTGGTTGCAGTTCACACTATTGTCCTGCTTGTTCTAAAGCTGAAAATAAAAGCCCATGCTTCATTTATTCACAAATTCATTTCCTGATTACTGGTGCTCATCATTCTCTGAAAACTACAGTCCAGAAAACTGATACATCCGAATCACTCACAAACATAGAATCATGCAGTATCTCCAACGAGAACACAGACTACAAATATTTTTATTGCAGCACCTCCAGCAATTCCTTACGAGTTTGAGAACACTTCAGGAGATGTTTGTCTTTGCTATAATTGTGTTTTTTCCTGTGAGCTGGTGAAAATTCATACAGCATGTTTAAAGAAAAAAAAAGAATCAAAACCAAAAGACAGAAAAGAAAAATAAAGTTAACACTCCATTTAATTTTCTACAGTGATACCTTGTCAGCTTCTTGAAAATAAAAGGTACAAAGATGTGGCATAACCATGAGAACCAAGCCTGTACCCTCACTGTTCCCTTGAACAATGCGAAGGAACAGGAGAGGTGGAATTATGTCAAGTATAAAAAAATTAAATTTGTTTCTATTTGGAAATTTTGCTATAAATTTTATAATAAAAAAATATTAGAATGGTTTAAATGTCAACAACTATGGATGGAATCTGGGAATCAGAACAATCCAGATTCCAGTTTTCCCTTTTGGTATCTAATTTTACCCTAAGCTTGACAGCACCTCCATGTACCAAAAATTAATCTTGAAAACACAACGAATAAAATAAATGAAGCAAATAACTCATTCTGCATTCATGAACTCTTATTAATAATCATAGAATCATAGAATCATAGAATAGTTAGGGTTGGAAAGGACCTCAAGATCATCTAGTTCCAACCCCCCTGTCATGGGCAGGGACACCTCACACTAAACCATCCCACACAAGGCTTCATCCAACCTGGCCTTGAACACTGCCAGGGATGGAGCACTCACAACTTCCCTGGGCAACCGATTCCAGTGTCCCACCACCCTAACAGGAAAGAATTTCCTCCTTATATCCAATCTAAACTTCCCCTGTTTCAGTTTTAACCCGTTACCCCTTGTCCTGTCACTACAGTCCCTGACAAAGAGTCCCTCCCCAGCATCCCTATAGGCCCCCTTCAGATACTGGAAGGTTGCTATTAGGTCCCCACACAGCCTTCTCTTCTCCAGGCTGAACAGCCCCAACTTCCTCAGCCTGTCTTCATACGGGAAGTGCTCCAGTCCCCTGATCATCCTCGTGGCCCTCCTCTGGACTTGTTCCAGCAGTTCCATGTCCTTTTTATGTTGAGGACACCAGAACTGCACACAATACTCCAGGTGAGGTCTCACAAGAGCAGAGTAGAGGGGCAGGATCACCTCCTTCGACCTGCTAGTCATGCTCCTTTTCATGCAGCCCAGGATATGGTCGGCTTTCTGGGTTGCAAGCGCACACTGCCGGCTCATGTTCATTTTCTCATTGACCAGCACCCCCAAGTCCTTCTCCGCAGGGCCGCTCTGAATCTCTTCTCTGCCCAACCTGTAGCTGTGCCTGGGATTGCTCCTTCCCAGGTGTAGGACCTTGCACTTGTCGTGGTTGAACTTCGTAAGGTTGGCATCAGCCCACCTTACAAGTGTGTCAAGGTCCCTCTGGATGGCATCCCTTCCCTCCAGCATATCAACCGGACCACACAGCTTGGTGTCATCAGATTTTATAGTAAAATCATATTCATGTAAGCCCTTTCTAAAAAATAAAATAACAGTTTCTTTAAATCTTTTCTTTTACAATATGGAAAAGAAAAAAAAAAAACAAGTAACTATTGTATCTTCATTTAATAACTGTTTCCTAACAATTTTGATATACCACATAGAGTGTGGTGGATTTCTCAGCATTCATGTATGTTGAGGTGGGTTTTTTTTAATCCACTAAATGTTCTCTACCTTAACTGAAAACCTTCAGAGTTAGCATATATTGATAATTTTTTTTTTTTTTTATTTCCTTCTTTCTTTCCTTAGTCCCTATCAACTAGGTGAAGAACCCTAGTAAAAATTACATGATGCACTGGTAGTATCCCTTCATTTTGAGTCAATTGCAAATAACAGAATTGTATTCTACCTGGAAAAGGTGAAGTAAATATATTTTGAAAACTAAAAGGTGACGTAAGTATATTAGGCTCTCATATACGGCAGCATAACACTCAGAAATTCTCAGGAAGTGCTTTATCTTCCTTATTTTGTCCTTTTCATTACTAAGCAGCACTATGATTAAGATCATAGCTGTGTACTTCAGTGAAGCAGTGCATTTTTTAGCCTCCAAACCTTTATTCAGCAATTTCCTCTTGCCTCTTTTAAAGTTAAGTAGCAAATAACTATATCAAAACAAAATGTTTTGTTCTGTGCTGATGCACAGTCAGCAGTAAAACGTCAAGCCTTATTCCTGTATTAACAGGGTGTAAAAAAACATCTTCAGAGGTTCACAAGAAGGGACTGTCAATAACTGAGTTCTGTCTTTCAAACTATGGTTTTGTACCCTCTTTCTACAAAAAGGTGTAAGCAAAGATTATTACTCTCTGATGCTTTTCCTTAAGATACTGAATAACCACTTAAGCTTCCATAAAACAGGAGTTACTAGTATTGTATAAAACAGAAAAAAGAAAAAGATAGTATAATACAGACAATGGAAAAACATGTTCCTCCTTCTATTATACGCAATTGCCAAGCATGTGTGACTGACAAAGAATCTGAGAGAAAAATGTAGACTATGTGTGGGTTCTGGAGTGATTTCCATTTAAACTATACAAAAAGGAAATTCCCCTGTGATGACAAGCTAAATTACCAAACAGTGATCTAGACAGTTTTGAGCTCAGCAAATAGGCTTTATTGTTTTTCTTTCACTGCATTCACTTATTTGCTATAGGTAAGAAAGAAATGTCATATATTCTACGAAAAAAACCCAGTATCTTCTATTTTCAGGGCAGAACCTTTAAATACACAAAATTACACTCACATCTGGGGGTTACTGTGGTGGAATTAGCTTAATATAAGAAGTCAGTGTGGGAAAATAAGATCTAGCAGGTCAGAAATCTGCATACACACATAAGCACATGCAGAAAGATTGCCTGAATTCGAACATGTTGATACAACAAGTAAAAATTCTAAATACGTATTCTAGAATGTCATCTTTTAAGTCACTTTTTACATGTAGGAAAATCATAAAAAGAATGAATGAAAACAAGTAACAGTATTAGATTTGCTGCATACTTTCAAACATGTCTTTGCTTACTCAACAAGACTGCAGTAGGCCTGTTACCTTTTATCTATCTATTATTAACAGTTGGGAAACAGTTCCATGAACAACAAATTAAGCTAGATTGTTTTTTATGGTTTCCTTAGAGTAGTTTCCTAGCACAAAATCTTAATATTTAAACACACAGTCTGACTTTCTGAAACATGGTCCATGACTAGCAGCTTCTTTCTACTTCCCATTCAGTTACTGACCTCAAACATACGGGCGAAAAGTGATTTTCACACCTCTCTATATTCAGTCTTAGTCTACCCTTATGCACAAGTTTGGGGTGAGGGAAATAGCCAGTACTCATGGAAAAAAAAAAAAGAGAAAGAAAAAAAAAGTGCATTTGTACATTTGTAAAATCATTTCTATCAGTTTATGAAATGATAAGGGATGGTTTTGTGAAAGAAGATCTCTTCCAGAGTATTTAAGCACCTAACTTCTAGGCCAGTTTCCTGACGTTCACTGCCATCTAGAAAGGAAATCAGAGTCTTCCTGGGTGTTATTCAATGACTTTGATCATTCACACTGGATTTCTGCTCTCTGGGGGAAATCTGTCTTCAATAATTCTAAGAGGGCAGATTAGCAGACAGATGATTCAAGGCTGGGCCATTTCCTCAACTTTTGCAACTCAACTTCCCACTGCACTAGAGATAAAACTGATAAGTTTCTTCTCTTCTCTCTGTCTTATCGACAACTGGGAAAAGCAATCTCAAGTCAAGATAATAAAAGTTCTTAAAGAGTTTTCAAACAGTCTGGGGAAGGGTTTTAGCAACTTTCAGTAAATATGTGAGTAAATAAATGGAGTTAAACAGTAAAAAGATTATACTAATTTTAATTTTTCTGATCCATCAGAAAAAAAAAGTCAATAGTTTCAGATTTCAATGCCGACAAAAACTGCAGATGCTTTTTTGAACAGAGATCTTGTTAATAATAGATAAACACGTATCTTGAAAATGTACTTGTCAACAAAGGATCTTTCTCACTAAAAAGGTGAAGCTGAAACTGTTCTACTAGTTTCACACTCCAAAAATGCCACCGCCAGGTCAGGTATAAGGCTCACATTAAACTGCACTTGCTATAATATTCAGCTTCCTTCCATTTCTCAAATGCTTTCTCTTTCACTGAGACAAAGAGCTGAATTCTGCTTTGAAATATGAACATTAATAACTGACAAAAGAAAAGACATGCTTCAATCAAGAACTATTCAGACAAATCCTGAATTGTTCTGAGTATTGCAAAGTTTTGCATTTGTAGGCAAGAAAGAAATTCCAATTCTTGAAAAAATGCAATTAATTCTATTTTTTTGACACCATATTGTTAATGTGTCTTTTTTTTTTTTTTCAAATACAGCACTATTTTTATTTGTTTTTATTTATTTGTTTATTTGTATTTTTATTTTATTAATATGAATTAACTTTGAAAACAATCATGCTGGAAAAAAAACCAAAACAAAAAAAAAAAAAAAACAAACCAAACAAACAAACAAACAAAACCAACCAGGAACTGCTTTACTCTTCTCCTTAATCTTTTTTTAATTTAATCCTTGAGAAGAAATATTTTTATGAAACAATTTGTCATTTATACAAATAGCAAGGTGCCATGCTCAACAGTATGATCTCTTTAAAAGCACAAAAAAAAAAACCCAGAAATAACAGTCTGGCTTTGTCCTTAGATTCTTTAAAAATCTGCAAACACTTCTGCTTAACTCAGGACTCTTTTAGTTTAAAACCTTTAACCCTTGTCCTGTCGCAACAGGCTCTACTAAAAAGTCTTTCCCTTTTTTTTTTTTTTTTTTTTTTTTACAGGCCTCCTTTAAGTACTGAAAGATCTCAGTGAGTTCCCAGCAGAGTCTTCTCCAGGCTGACCAACATGAACTCTCTCAGCCTTTCCTCATAGGAGAGATGTTCCATCCCTCAGGTCATTTTATAGAGAAACCTGGATTTTTTGCAACACTGTTTTTACCATTTTGAAGCTTGCATTATCTGTATTGTCAAACTTACAAACAGAATTACTAATACAGGAAAAAAAGTTGCATCTGGCACACATGGCTGACATAGTACTGGCTGTGTGACTTGCCATATTTCTAGATAAGGAATTCTAACATAAAATAAATAACCTTCTCAGGTAATAAACTTACAAAAAGAAATTAAATGAAGAAATTATTAGAACAAGATTTTACTTATTCTTCCTTCACTTTAAATGAATAACATGTAAAGGTGCTGCAGTATTTTGTCTTCAAATTTCTATTAGCTTTGAAAGACTCAAAAAAAAGTCATTCTGTTCTAAAAAAAAATAATCGTGTACTTATTGTAGCATCTCTTATTTCACTAAAACAACTAAACAGCTGAGAAGAGCTGAGAACTGCTTTATTTCTAGAGTTATACACTGTTTGTATACCTAAATCTGTTGGAAACAACAAACACCATACTACTGAAGATTTATTTGCTTGTGTAGTAAGAAAATATTTATATTAAAGTACCCTTTACAGACTTTGCTTTTTTTTCCTAACCACTATGTTGCTCTCAAAATTAATTCCACAGAGTAATTTGCTGATTGCTATTTGTCTTAAATTTATCCTTGTTAAAAGTATTACGCAAAAGTGTACACATAGATGTTTGGAGCTTGAGTTAGCAAGGACCAACAGCTCCTAGAAACTTAGAGCAAACACACAAGTATATTTTATTATGAATGTGTGGACAGAAATGACACTGGAATGCAGCTTTTGTAAATGTTTCTAAACACATAGAAGCTAATGTCAAAACCAATATTTTTCTAAAATGTTGTTCAATGAATGTGGGGAAAAAATTTAATTCAGATCTATTCAGAAAACTATAGAATTCATTCATATTGTTCAGCGTAGGAATTACCAATGCTTTACATGCTACAGAGACTGCATGTGAGAAAAAGCAACTCTGGAAAAAAAACACGTGAAGACACTAAAGACTGGATCAAGAATGACTGAATCTGTGCATCACTTCAAAGTTGTGCCAGGGATCATGCTGTAAATGATCACATTTGCCAACGATACTAAAACAGCAGTCACACCAAGAAAAGAGAGGAGGCAATAAAGCACAGAATGATTAGCACAGTACAGGAAAACAATAAGTTTATACAAATCATCATAAAGAAATTAATGGAGACTGGAGGAAAAAGGGGAAGGAGGCAAATGTATTGTTCATGCTATAGATACTGGAAGACAGAAAAAGGCGTCTTGGATTAAAAGCAAAATATACACTTTTGCACAATGCATATCAGCACTAAACAAAGTAACAACATTCTACTATAAGTAAATAATAATATTGCACATATCCCTGGCCATTCTATTTTAGGACTTCAAGAAAGAGTAGCCAAGTAAAACAGGAAATACAGTGTTCCTGTTTTGGCATGTGTGGTTTATGCACATTAAAATGAAAATCATAGAAATAAAAAGCATAGAAGACAGAAACTAGAGGCTTTTAACTGAGTTTTAAAAAGGGAATTGGATATTTTTAAGAGATTTTCCTGTTTTTCTAAAAATTCTGGAAACTAAACGTCATTACTAGAAGATATTTACATGAAATAGCTTAAAAATTCAAGATCTTCTTGCCCAAAACAGAACTATGCAAAGCAAAGTTCAAAAGATCCAGAGGAAGGAGCTCCAACCTGTGCCATCCTGTAACCGTAACTAAACCTGTCTATAGCAGAAAAGTTCATACAGCTACTATTCTTTTATACCATAAAAGGTCTTGATGGTTGCACATGGTTATGAAGAACTACTTCCAGCCTGTCTCATTTAGAGCAAACTACAGCACATGAACAGAGGATAAGTCTTTATTTACCTCTGAAAGCTTGATAATATGTAGTAGGACTGTGCTTATTTGATTACTGTCAACACCTTCTACTGTGTTTTCCTAGGGCACAGGATCAGTTCTCACTGTTAGGTTATGTTTTTGAATAAGTGTCATATGAATGCCTGTAATCAAATACAAGGATGTCAGAACAGCTAAATGAAGGCAACAGTTTCCCAAAGGATTTACAGAAGTATCCAAAAAGAGAAAAATCAGACTCGAGGTAAACTACAAAATAGAACAGTTGAGTAATCTTCAGATTTTATTAAAAAAGACTTTAAAAGTAGCAACAATAAGAAATGTGTGTCTATGTTAAAAAAATCTTGTTCTTTCTCTGAGGACCATGTCTTAGACATGCATATTCCATTTCACTATCCTCTTTCTTGTACTATTTGCCCCTTTGAATCTCAGGCAAACCATTGAAATGCACTATGGAATTCCTAAATTACACTCACTTGAATGTAATTCAATTCCAAGCAATTCAACTACTTTAAAAAAAAAGAATAGATTCATATTAGACTTAAATATATATATATATCTCATTGGTATCACAGTAATTTCTATTAATTTGTCACTAGCACTTATTTATATACATAACAATTTAGTTTCCTGTTAGGACTGCCATATCAGATCTTTGTCTGAGGGTCTGACTCATGAGAAATCAGCAGATAATAACTATGAGAGTCAGGAAGACCCTTTTAAATTGGTGCAAATGAGGAGAATCAGACTACCCTAGATTAGGTCTCTTAAAACAAGTCTCAATTATTTTCCTTTTCAACTCCCTGAAGCTCTAGGGAAAGAAAAAAACAGAAGACTAAATCAGTCTTTTGCTATAGCATAATAAACATGAAAAATCTCCATGTGTTGAAGGAAAAGGAAATACTGGAAATAAAAAACTGTCAGAAATAAAGGCAGAAATGATTGAAACTTACTTGAGCATATTTAGATGTTATAAGTAATCTGAGCAACTGAAAAACAAAGTGTTCTATTATTTTCAGTGAATGTACTTAAGTGGAAGAGTGTGCTAATACTGACTGATTACAGAATACAGAATCAAATCATATGATCATAGAATAGTTAGGGTTGGAAAGGGCCTTAAGATCATCTAGTTCTAACACCCCTGCTGTGGGCAGGGACACCTCACACTAAACCGTGTCACCCAAGGCTCTGTCCAACCTGGCCTTGAACACTGCCAGGGGTGGAGCATTCACAACTTCCCTGGGCAACCTATTCCAGTGCCTCACCACCCTCACAGTAAAGAACTTCTTCCTTATATCAAATCTAAACTTCCTCTGTTTAAGTTTGAACCTGTTACCCCTTGTCCTATCATGAAAAGTCCCTTCCCAGCATTCTTATAGGCCCCCTTCAAAGATGTAGAATAAGACACATAAAACTCAATTTCCATAATGTCAACATAGTCAAGGGAGAAAAAATAAACCTAAAGAAATTAGAATTCAGTGAATTTTTTACACTGATTTTCATGTCAGTGGAAGAAACGTGCACCATGTTCTCTTCAGCATTTGGTTTACAGTATAAGTATTTTTACAAGAAGATTGAAAGGATCTTTCATGAATTTTAAGGTGTCTAAAAAATTAACTAGGAAGAACGTGGTTAATTTACTGATGAATAGTTGAACCAAGAAACTTTCTGCTTTCTACTGGCTAGTAGCTAATGAATCTCTAATTAACTGCAAAAAAATCATCCCCACACAAATGATTCAGATGAACATTAGTCTTGTGATGAAGCTAAACTGGCTAAAGATAACTTAGTAAGATAACTTTAGTAAGATTTACAAGAAGTTAGTGGAAATTAGAATGGGAGGTGTCCTCCATTCAATAAGTGAATGGGAGGTTTCTGTGGACAATGCAAAAGAGTATGTTATAACTGAATCAATCATCATTTTCTACTTCTAAGTAAAATAATTGGCCAAGTGGTTCTCTGAGTTTATCTCTTCTATTTACAGCAGTGATCAGATATTGTTTTTTTGCCTTTGCTCTAGCTTCTACCAAATTCTTTGGAGAAGGCACAAAATGCCGGTGAGTATTCAAGTGTATTCTTTGTCTACAGGTTAAACACACATGATTGTTATTGAAAAGAATGGTGTTGCTTTGTTCATATAGAGGGGAAGTACATAATCACGGATAGGTGTATTCTTCTGGAAACTTTAAGGTAAATGTCTACGTTAATCAGGCTAAATTTAAAAAAAAAAAAAAATCACTTTGTTTCCAGAATTTTATTACCTTGAGATGTCACTTAAGTTTGTGTTGGGAAAATAAAATTAAACATATGCTTCTTTTTTTCTAAGGGACAAGATTAAATTAAAGGCGTTCTATTTCTTCCAAAGGCAGTGAGAGAGGACTGGACAGATACTTCCAGAATACACCAAAATAGGTATGATTGGCCAACATAATGCTAAGGATGCACAAGTGACAGAAATCTGGATGGATTGTACCCTATAGGGATTTTAAATACAGTAGCACCCTATGAAGCTACTTAGAGTGCTGGGAAGTAGAGAGATAGCTATACGCATCAATCCTCACAAAAAAGAAAAGATGCTTTTTGTGGAAGTGATTTGTTTTCTGCTTCAGATGCAGAATTTAAAAACTGATGTTGATAGAAAAACGTAGCTTTTAAAGACAGTTTTATAGGTACGTTTACTTAAAAAATAAATGAACTAAGTAATAAAAAAAATTGAAAACATAGACTTACTTTCTCAACCTTTTAAAGAAAACCTGGATTTTAAAAATTTAAAGTCACCTTCTGAGAGTCTGAATAACTGATAGTTAAAATTAAAATAATATATTTTCAGTGATTTTGATCTTTTTTCACTCTGTGTGTACTACGTTTAAGCAAGTAGGAATGAATGTAGTTATTACATAATCACAGTCCAGGAAAATATTTTAAAATAGTATCACATATTCAGAGTAAGCAAACTGAGAACTGTGGCTGAACAGAGACAAAGGTATTTAATAGTCAGCTCCTGCCTAGAGAAAAGAGACATGAAACGATGCACAATGCAGTCAGGAGGTCAGAGAAAAAAAAAAACTAAGTAATTTTTTCCTTGGAACATTGAGATGAAGTATTATGTGATATTAATCAGCAAAACATCACCTTCATTAGACCACTCAGGGTTCTTGCATGCAATAAGACAGATGTTAGACGCTTTAGAAAATGTTAGTAGGGCTCTCGCTGCTAATGAAAGATGATAAATACGTTTGAATAAACAGCATTGGTTTCTGCTCTGCACATACATCATGGAAGAAATGTGTCTTCTTTGCAGACACTCAGATGGTTATATCAACTGGCTAAATATCACATGAAGGGAGGGAGGGAAGTGTCTCTACCATTCATGGAACTGCATGATACTGACATCAGGGAAGCCTGTAATTGTTACAGGATGTTGGGAAGCCCCCGTATCCAACGATCCATAGAAGTGTTCTGTCTTGTTCCTTTCTGAACAAGGTGTCTCTTGCACAGCTTCTCTTAGCCTTTATGGAATTGAATGTTAGTGTTTAAACTAGCCATAACACTCTTGATGTAACAATCAAGAGCTTCCACTAAATCACCATTTCTTAGACCTCAGTCACTTTTCTCTGCATCTCTGTAACTTCTTGTAAAAATGAGGAGAGAATTTTGAAAGGTCCCAGACAGTTTCATATACATGATAGACATATGCAGTACATGTCCAGACCTAAAAATAAAATCTTTGCCTTTGACTTTTCTTTCAAAAAGCTAAGACTGTTTCTTTGCATATGAAGGCTTCCCCTACTCAACTGTTACACTGGAGTTTAGCACAATTCAATACAGTAACTACTTCTGTTGTTTTTAGGAGAGCTTGTAACATTTCAGTTTCATATCTGCTTTATGTGCACACAGATACTTAGACCAATTTTTTTATAAAACTTCAAGCTTATGCTCAAAACCCATGTTCCAATCTTTCCTTCTTTCTCTTCTTTTCCTTCCCTCCTCTGTTAAATGCAAAGTCTAACTTGACTGCCACCTCTATTTCTAGAAATAACTGTAAGTAGATTCTTTAGCTGATGATAATTGACCTCTACCATATGAGTTCCCATGCCAGGAAAAGATAAGAAATAGTAAAGACGCATTTTCTACCTGGGATGTTTGATCTGAGAAGCACCTGAATACAAAACACCATGTTACAATGTTGTCACGAAGTATCTTGTAGAACCTGCCTTCATCAAAAGGGTGTTTGTTGAGCTTCATTCCTTAGTAATACAGAACTGTATGGTCACAGCTTTGAATTATGGTACATTTATAAAAGTCAAATAGCAGAAAAGGAAATTAGTCCTCCCTGTGATCATAACATAAATTTAAAACTGAAGCCAAATTTTATGGGATTGAAAATGAGGTGACTATTAATATAACAATTTGTAGAAACGCCAAACATTCCTGCCCGACTGCAGCCCTACCAGTCCTTTTCAACACCAGTCAGATTACTCCATTCTGTTATTTTTTATTTATTAACAAAATTAAGACTAGAAGGCATAAGTATACACTACACTAAACAGAAGAAATAAATATGATTCCGTGTAAAAGAATCTCTCTTAGAACTGTAACATTACAGGAAATGTTTTATTTAAAAAAAGTTCTCAGCATATCAGGGTTATGAAGCAAAAAAAATGTAAAAGGTATATAGCCATGTATGCAGAGAGAAACAGTGAAAAATCTGCTCTGATGGTCAAATGCAGAATTTCAGAAGTCAAATACTTCTGACATTTGCCATCTAAATTAACATTGTGCTTTTAAAGTACTGAGTTGGGCTCAGTCCATAGCTACACTGATTTAAATCTGGATGTGCTGTTTTGCAAACACTGAAGGAAACAAAGCCACCTGGATTTGTGCAAAGTGTTTGACACTGTCCCACACAGCACCCTTGTCTCTAAACTGAAGAGGCATGGATTTGATGGATGGACCATTCGGTGGATAAGGAATTGGCTTCATGGTTGCACTCATAAGAGTTGTGGTCAAGGGCTCGAGATCCAAGCAAAGATCAGTGATGAGTGGTGTTCCTTGGGGATTAGTGCTGGGACCAGTGCTGTTTAACATCTTTGTCAGTGACCTGGACAGTGGGATTGAGTGCACCCTCAGCAAGTTTGCTGATGACACCAAGAAGCTGTGTGGCGCATTCGACACACTGGAGGAAAGGGATGCCATCCAGAGGGGCCTTGAGAGGCTTGAGAGGTGTTCTTCCCATGTGAACCTCAGGAAGTTTAACAAGGCCAAGTGCAAGGTCCTACATGTGGGTTGGGGCAATCTCAATCACAACTACAGGCTGGGCAGAGAATGGATTCAGAGCAGCCCTGAAGAGGAGGACTTTGGGGCGTTGGTCAATAAGAAACTGAACATGAGCTAGCAGTGTGCCCTCAAAGTCCAGAAAGCCAACCGTATCCTCAGTTACATCAAAAGAAGCATGACCAGCAGGTGAGGGTAAGTGATTCTCCCCTTCTGCTTTGCTCTCGTGAGACCCTGAGACACCACTTGGAGTACTGTGTTCAGCTCTGGTGCCCTCAGCGCAAGAGGGACATGAAGCTGTTGGAGCAAGTCCAGAGGAGGCCACAGAGATGATCAGAGGGCTGGAGCATCTCTACTGTGAAGACAGGCTGAGAGATCTGGGCTTGCTCAGCCTGAAGAATAGAAGGCTCTGGGGACACCTTACAGCAGCTTTGCAATACCTAAAGTGCAAGAAATCTGGAGAGGGGATTTTTACAATGGTATGGAGTGACAGCACAAGGGGGGGTGGCTTTAAAATGGAAGAGGGTAGATTTTAGATTTAGTTTGATATTAGGAAGAAATACTTCACTGTGAGGGCCATGGAACATATTCCCCAGAGAAGCTTTGGATGCCCCATCCCTGGAAATGTTTAGTGCTAGGCTGGATGGCGATTTGAGCAACCTGCTCTAGTGAAAGGTGTCCTCACCCCTGGCTGAGAGTTTGAACAACATGACCCTTAAGGTCCCTTCAACTCCAAGCCAAACCCTTCTATGGTTCTAGGATTATTTGTCATTTTTTGATATACACTTGTAAATGTCAAAACACGGTAGAGCTCATACTGGAAAGAGATGAAAATTGAAGGGCTCTACTGTTAACTGAACAGCACACTTTCTCAAGAGCAATGCAATGCAACGCAACATCTCCCCACATTCTTTGCTCAGTCTTTCGAAAACTTGGATCAGGAAGCATTTTCTGTACAGAGAATTGAAGCTACACATATAGGAAGAGATGGTAGAGGGAAAACCGGAAATTTTGTGCTAGTAAAATTAGGCCAGTAGGAAATTACTACCCTCATTGCCTAAAGCAAAAATAAGGAGGTGTGACTCAGATGTGTCCAAATTTTGATGTCTCTAGAGCATCTCATGAAATAATGCATTTCAACTATTGCATTTATGTTCTCAATAAAGGCAATACTATCCTAGAACCAATTATTAGGATGAAATATATAAAATTCAGGTTATTTTAAAATAAATAGATGATCCCTAAGGGCTATAATTGATGAGTAATTTGCCATTTTGCTTCTGCTTCTGAAGTAGAAGAACAAAGTGGCATACATGCAATTCCCTGGAAATTTAGTTTCAGGAAACTAAAAAGATTCGCATCTTGAACATACTCTAAAGATTTTTGAGAAATTTGATTGTCAAAAGCAGTGATCTTGAAAAGCAACTAGAGGAACTACTTTCTATTTTCAGATATTGTCGAGAAGCTCAGTAACAACTCAAAAGTGAAGAGGGAAACTTGCCAAAAGAGCTGGGTTGTGGATAGTGCTATTGTTGGATAGAAAGAAGCAAGTATCCAGAAAGGAGGAAAGAGCATGATTGAGAATGTAAAGAATATTAACATGCATTTAATTAAAACTAAGAAAATACCTCTGTAGACTAAAGACTGAAGGGTTTATGTTCTCTGCTTTTTTATAATTTTGTTTTAAAATACACATTCCACATGGAAGTACCCAATTTGATAACTTAACATTTTCCTCAAAAAATATTTCATGTGGCAAAATATTTGCCATGTTTGACTATATTAAAGTCAACATGTAAGTTACATCTTTCACTTAGTCAGGATAAATACTGTTTCACAGATCTTCCAGCATCTGAAATAAGCTCATGTATTTGTCTTTAAATATTTGCTGGTACACGTAACTGATTGAGAGATTACAAATTATTTACAAATTATTTGGAAAACTCTTCAAACTGATGCTGCACCCTTGTCTCTCTCTCTGAAGTGGCAGCTGTTTCATTATATAGATTCTTCTCATCATGAAGCAGACTCATGTCACTGATGCTCTGTGTGGGACTTTCAATTCGATACAAGTAGAGTATAAAGAGGCTCATCCAAATTTTGTTTTAAAAAGTAATATTCCCTTCATCTCAGAGTGCTTCACCTCTACACAATCTCATGCCAAGCTGCATTCAGCCAAGACTGAGAGAAAGTCAGTAACTTAGAACCCAGTTTGAAATCTCTGCTTTAAATGTAAACTACTCTGCTTCAGGACTGTTTTCTTATCACATATGTATTTTATTTTAAAAAGACTTTCCAGACATAGCTCTATTACTGTCTTGGGGACTGAAGAAAACAGAATGGTACACAAAATGTTACAAAATGTTACAAAACAAAATGAATTCAGAGTTCGTATTTTCATTTTTTTGACTTTTGTTTTAAAATCGCCTCCTCTCCTACCTCTGGCCAGAACTTCACACCTTTTTTTCAATGGAAGCAAGTCAACCCTACTTTAAGACTCTGAGTTTAGCTATATATAAATCAGTTTAACTAGCTGTGATTAGCTTCTGAGCTGACACACTAATGCTTTTGGATGTCAACCTCAGAAGGAAAGTAAGACTAAGAAACAAAGCAAACCCAAAAGAATCTGACCACCGTCCTTGAGCATGATATCCTATAGGTACCCATCAGAGTCCTGAAGAAGGCATGGGAGGCTGGAACATCCATTCACAAGACCCAAAATGTGTTCATTTTACCCTTTAAGACAAAGTTTAAATTATAGATTAAAATGTTGTTGAGAAGTCAATTGTCACCAAGAAGATTTATTTATAAAGGTTTAGTGCTTACCATGAAAAAAATTACCCACTGATCCCATCTAAAACAGAGAACATCCCTCACTAAGCTGGAACTTCTCTGTCCCTCACCCCTCCCCCAGTTTCCATCAGTCCTTCTAATTTAAAGCTTTAAGTCAAACATTGGAAAAAAGAAGCCTAGTCATGTAGGTAGAGATAACATTTTATTAGAATAAAGAGGCTATTAAAAAATATATTTAATGTGCAGAAAAATAACATTCAGAAATATTTACTTTCTATATATAGGAGATGCAGGCAATTATAACATAAATTATACAATATTCAAGATAAATAAGCTTCTGCATGTTGAAGAATGGGAAATTTTGTTTCTTAGGGACAAGAATGTCCTCCTTATAGTAATAACATTCTCTTAAGGAACTGTAAATGACCATGGTTATTTTTGAATTATAAAGCCCAATAGAAATGGAATAGTTTCATGATAGTCAAGATTAATTATTGTCTCTATTGAATTTGGGTTAACTGCTTAACAATTTATTTTATTTTTCAGTACGTCCCTGTTATAGACACTCTCTTCCAAGTGATCTGCTTCCTCACATGACCTGACAGTGACAAAAAAAGACCTTCTTCAACAAAGAACCCATTCATCTAATAAAAGATGTTTTACTTCCTAACAATTTTTTTCCCTGTCTATATTATTAAACAAGTGCTGCAACAGTATCACTACAAATTTTAATGATTTTTTTTTTTACATGTTTAATCAAGAGCTGTAATGGATTTCTCAAAACAATAATGAACGGAAGCTACAGTGAAACAATAGTAAGCAATGGTGTTAATACAGTTGAAGGCAATTATTATAACTGAATACTTTATTGACAACATTATTGCTGGACAACATTATTGCTGGATTCTCATAATGATAAGGATGAGTCCTTTTGAATTATTAAAACTGTGTGATTTAGGATTTTGTGCCTACTTCTTAATTAAAAGGAGTAATATCAGTCAAGGTTTCTATTCCATATATTAAAAAAAAAAAAAAAGTTTTGTTTTTGTATATATTCAGGTTAGGGTTTTCCAAAGGACAAAGTACAATGATGCTTATTACTGCCCTCTTTCAAAATGTCCTATAAGCTAGCTAATGAAAACTTAAGTTTGCTATTCAAGAACTAGTGTCATTCATTGTTTCAATGAGGTATTCTAATACACTAAATATGTATCAACTTAAAAACAGGGTTTTGACAGTAAAGGTTTCATTGACAGAGCTAGTTACGCTTCATGGAATTAAAAAGAAAATATTGTTTCTAGTGATCAAAATCCTTATGAAATTTAAATCATTTTCGAAAATTCTCTAAAATTCTTCCAAATCACACAAAGGTCTTACTTTAGCCATTAATATAGTAGAGAAATCAGAATTTTTATTTATTTAAAAACCCCACATTTCATGTAACAAATTTTGAAAGGATTGCAAGTAAATTAAATAACATTATATGCCAACAAAAAAAAAAAAAAAAAAAACAGGTAGAAGGGTCCATCAGGCTTTTATCCACATCAGGACATAATTTACAGCAGTCTTTAACACAGCAATAAATTGCCTTTATGAAAAAAAAAAAAAAAAACAAAAAAACATAAACAAAAGAAAGCATACATATGGAAACAAATTATGCAGAAAGTTGAACTAACTAAAGTATCTCTTTCGGTTTAATCATAGAGCTTTTTTTAAGGAAAAAGTTAATTTACTTATTTTTATATTAATTCTTTTGGGGTATTTTACTTCAGATAAATTTTACCAATCAAGACTGTTATCAACTAACTAACTTTGCATGTTTTCTTGGGTGTTTTATTTTTTTTTCATTTTGGGGTCTGTATCAGGCATAGTTTTTAATTCACGTTTTAGCTCATCCTGAACTATGGGAAAATACTTTGTAACAAGAGAGCCCTAGCAGAAGGCAAGAGTCTCAAAGTAATTTCGTCAATTACCCAGAGAATTTGTGCAAGCTCTGTCTCTGGAGGTTTTAAAAGCCTTGTGGATAAACCTCTGAGCAATCTGGACTGATATCAAAGCCGGCCCTGCATTAAACTTGAGACCTCCAAAGGTCTTTTCTGACCTCAATTATCTTACAAAAGAAACCTGAAAAATCAAAAGTATTACTTGACTAAGCCAGCTTCAGCTCATGACAAAAATCTTTGTGCCATCAGATCCAACTAAATTTGAAAAAAAAATCTTCTATTGTGGTCAAAAAGCACTTCAATACTATTCTGCTAACAACTGTAGCACAGGAAATCCACACCAGTTACATATCTCACATTTAGTTGCAATTCCTCACAGGCATATTTTTATATCATGCTGTTTAAACACATCTTCATGACAAAACCTTAAAGATGCATTGTACAGAACAGTACAATGTATAAAAAATCCCTCTTCTTTCACTATACGATAAAGCACTTCTATAAACAACTCTTGAAGATGTTTTCAAAATTTAATATATTCCACCTAAAATTAGTATTTTTTTAATATTTCTATATAGGTAACATTAATATCTTTTTTTTCTGAAAAATTTGTCGAAGAGTATTATAATCATTTCCTTAACACATCAGGTCGGTTTTCTCTTTAACACCATTGCGACTCATATTGAGAAGCAGAGCCAACCTCGCATGCGGATGGATCAGGACTCTGGTCACTTGAGTCTGCCTCAGGAGATGACAGTCCTGGTCGGAAACTTCCTGATTGCCTAAGCAGCCTTTTTTTCCATGCAGATTTGCCTATCCCACATGCCCTTGGTCACCGTGCTTGTAGTAAGCGCGGGTAAAGCCCTTCCCAAATCTTCACTTGTGAAGCCAAGCCATCATAATCAATATAAAAAGAATGAAATGTGCCCAGCAGAATTACCACATGCAGCTCTGAGGCACCCAGCACAAAAAAAGACATGAACCTTCTTGAGCAAGTCTAGAGAGGCAAAAAGAGGATCTTTACAGGATAAGGCAGTAGCACCTCTCCTATGAAGGCAGACCAAGAGAACTGGGGTTGTTTGGCCTGGAGAACGCTCTGGGGAGACCTTAATAGCAGCCTTTCAGTGTGTAAAGGGGGCCTACAGGAAACCTAGAGGGGGGCTTTTTACAAGGGCATAGTGATAGGACAAGCGGGAATGGCTTTAAAATGAAAGGGGAGAGATTTATTTTAGATATTAGGAAGAGGGTGTGAGGATGGTGAGGCACAGAAACAGGCTGTCCAGAGAAGGTGTGGCTCCCCCATTCCTGGCAGTGTTCAAGGACAGGTTGGATGGGGCTTTGAGCAACCTGGTCTACTGGAAGGTGTCCCTGCCCATGGCAGGAGGGTTGGACCTAGATGATCTTCAAGGTCTCTTCCAATCCTAATCATTCTATGCTTCTATGATTCTAATTAAAACTAGTATTTTTATTACTTTCAATGAAAGTGCTGTGCATTATGTATAAAATATGCAAGCAGTAGCATAAATAGATATATAACTCCTTTCAGTCTGATATACTAAAAGCTGCACAGTTTTCCACCAACTCTATATTTTTGTATTCTGTTTTTCCTTATCTAAAAGTAGGCATAATCACAGTTGCAGTCTTTCATAATGTTGAAAATTGTTTTCAACTTCATTAGAAAGAAAATTGGAATGCACTGAATAAAAACAATGTGTTAATGTAAAATTACTAATAAATATTAGAAAAAAAATCAGGGTCAGAATGTATTGTTCAGGTTAAGTAATCAACTATAAACAATCCTACTGAAGTTAAGTTCAATACTTTAAAAATTATCTGATCTTGATAAAGAGATCAGCTTTATTGCAATAAAACCAGTACAAAATAAAGAGGTTAATGGTAATTAAATGAGTCTGCATCTATTAAAATGAAAAGCTAATCAAAGATGTGCAAAAAAATGGTAATGGATAATCTACAGTTCTGTCTGCAAAAAACAGTATAAAAAGGTCATCAGTGACTGAAAAAAAGTATTCATCTCCATGAACTCTCAGAATATTTGCTGTTTGTATACCTTATCTTTTTGTCCTAAATCTTGCCATGTGAATTTTTGTTAATCACAACTCTAGGTTCAAGATTGAAAGCTACACAGTATGTATAATTTATCAATAGGTATGAGGCGACTGTTTTCCAAAGTATTTTGAAGGAAAGATGCATCAACTAACCATCACATGTACAAAATATATAAAAAAAAAAAAAAAAAAAAAGTAACATTACACAAGAACCTGCCATTCCACTATTTCACTGAAGTTACAAAATTATGAACTTCAGATTAAACAGTAACTAAAATTAAATAATTTGTGGTAGATTGAGTATTTTCTCCATTTGCCCTTATTCAAATGGAAATTATCAACTACATAGGTGTACATATGTAATACATATATTGTAGTTGTACATATACATGGGCAACTTTAATCATTCATGTTTAGATTAGGTTATTATCCTCCTGTAAGTCAGAGACTCATTCAGCAGGTGTTCCATTTTGATCCCAAAATGAGCAAAATAGACAGCAGTGTACTATTTATACAGAAATTAATGATAATAAAAAATAAATCCAAATCAAAAAATAATCCACGAGTACACAATAAAGACAGAAAGAGGTCCTCATGAACGGGAAGGGGGGAGGAAGTGCAAAATGTTCACCTTTTTCTTTGACTGAAGTAAACGTAAACAGAAATTACTTTCACATGTGGCTTTGCATTGAGAATTCATTGCAGCAGAGGAGGACTGTGAGCAAAGCATACATAACATTATTCTGCTCTCTAGAGTGTGATGGAACTTGATGCCTGATCTTTCCCGTAAAAGAAAGACTTCATACTACATTTAGGCTAGAAATTAAGATCAGGCAAATGGGAGAGAAAATAGCCATTTTTAATGACATATTAATGAAATCAGCCTAAAACATAAATGAAATTTAATTCTTTTTAATAAATTCATATAGAAAAAGGAAGCTGAGCAGCTTTCAGAGAGTAGCAGAGCAGTTTTGATATAAACAAAGAATTAGAGAGTTGGATACTTTTAAAATTACACAGCAGCGTGTCACAGTAATTCACTTCCAGGAGTTCCTATATATTACTAACAATTGCAACAGCCTCTATCAGAAAACTAGATTCCTGTGATTTTTAGTGTAAATAAAACTGATGTTCTCCTTGACAGAATTCAGAACATGGACGTAAAATTCTGAATAGCCACGTGTTTGAGGATGGTTGTTTTACCACCTGCAGTTATGTAGGAAATTATCTGCAGGAGACAGAGGCCACTTTCTCTCCGTTTGTCACAACTGTCAATACCTTGAAGCTGATGAATACATCTTGGCACAGAAAAACAGCTTTTAAAGCCTTTTCTTGAGTTTCTCAGCCCAGGAACATCTAACAATTTGCTGTTCAGTCACGGGCAACTACCATGCCTCGTTACATCCTTCACATTATGTATCTATAACTGAAGGAAGCAAATGGGAAAAAGTCATCTAGTAACATGGAATGTGCATTTCTTCCTCATCTTCTCCATCTTCTTGTTCAAGTACAGTTTGAAATGAATGACTTGAGTCTCCCCACTGGAAACAATAGTATTTCCAGGTATGAGTTATTGTGAATCCTAAGAGCAGCATGTACTCTAACTCTGGTATCGACAGCACCACCTTAACATAACTGTCTTCAATACCAAACTCATACAAAACATGTCAGCTTGGTACATGCATGAGAATAGCATGACCTACTTTGAAGTGTAGGTTTATTACATGTGCATTAATGAACAGTGACAAAGTGAAATAAAACCATGAATGAAGCCATCTACCTAGTTAAATATGAATTTCAGTTCTTTAAAATTTGCCCCAAATTACAGATGGCATGATACTACTCAGAAATAGCAAGGACAGTTGCTTTTTAGGAGAATCTTATTGTGAGGCTGAGCTAACAGTTTCTATGGGCACTGTAAAAGTGTAATCACACTGGAATTCAATCACTGCATTACCTCCTAATAATTATCCTCTGCTTTTTACAGCAGAGTGAGTTGATGGGGTTTTTTGGTGGGGGCAATGACCTCTTGCATTTTGATGTACTCTTGTCGTAAACTCTTACACCGACTAATTTTTATGCTGCTAAATGACATCCTGTCTGAACTACTTTTTATTAAATCATCTCATTATTTCTACGCCACTGCATGGACCTCTGATAATTTAACTAGTTGTAACAAAACAAAAGTTCAAATAATAGTAATAGTTGGCAGTTATTTCAAGGGAATCAATAAAATTTGTTAACAGACCACACTACATTCATCATGAATTTGTTTTCTTTGAAAATTTGAGAAAAAGAATTAATAGGTGTTTACCTTATTTCAAATCTGTATAGGAATTATTTTCAAGTGGTTTATGGAATAAATTTCAAATATATATAGAAAAATTATTACAATTTAAAAATATAAGCCATCCTATTCCATCATTCCTCATACTCAGAACCAATTTGTTCCTCCACTCCTGGACAACTACTTTTTGCAATAAAAATGCATTTTCTGAAAAACATGGTTTGCTATGATTTCTTCCCCAACTTTGTCTGTTTTAAGCTTCCTACTTCATCCTTAATAGTATCACTTTGCTAAAACTTTACAGCAAATAGTATACTATAAAATGAATGCATACCTATTTGTACATTTATACTCACTTGTAATTCTGCTGAATAATTATTTCAAAAAATGTTTATTATCCAACTGGAATGTTCTGTCACTGACCCTTATTTAATTTCTTAGAAAAATGCAAAACTTGATTTTGTCTCAAATTATAAATATGCAAACTATATTTAAAACACTGCCTATGGCAAAAATTAACTTACAATATGAAAAAGTGATTTTGTTGCAAGGTGCTTGAAGTGGCCTGGCATAGTCAGCAGAATACAAGCAGGGCATTTGCTCATCTCATCATGAGGTATGCAGTGGTCACTCCTAGAAAAGATAGCTTGACTCCTTGTCATACTGGGCTCAACCTGTTTGATTAGAAAGGGCTCAGAATTTTACGATATTGATCCATTTTTTCCCTCTTCCTTTGCTGTGCTGCACCCAGGTGATCACTTATCAACAGCTTAACAGCTTCTCTACAGGCTTCATGATCCCTGGGAAGGAATTAAGCCTTCCTCACGGCACAGTTACTTTTTCATTGTTCCTTGTCCATCTCTCTTTTTTTGCCTTCAGGATTCACTCCAGGTTATACAGCCAATGACATCCAGCAGAAAATTCAGGAGTTTCAGACAAGCCAAACTTGTACTTAAAAAAAAAAAAGCATTAAGAACAGCTTTGCTTCAAGCTGTGCTCTTCTTATGCAGACAACCCACGTATGTTGCTGATTTTCTTTGAAGCTGTTGACTCTATGGCCTGCTCTTTAAATTTTTATATCACAAGTCACTGCCTCTGTTCTACCTACAATGACAAACCTCATTAGAAAAAAGATCATAGTGAATTATATAAAAAAGCATGAAGGTAACATGCTTAGTATTATCCAATTACTTTTCCCATAAGAAAATACTATGTTTCCTGTATTATCAAGGATATTAACTATGGTTTAAAGTAAGATGGCAAGAGAAAGATAAAACACAGATTCTGTACACTCATTATTTCACATAGCTTAACACATGCCTCATTTACTGGCTTATGTTTCAATAGAGTTTGAAAACATTTGTAATTCCAGGAAATAAATAATCTTATTGTGAAAGAAACGGAACACCCTGAACAGGTATTAAGTCATTTTAACTGATGCTGCTTGCAATTAGGTCACATTTTAGAACCTGACATGACAATAGTTCCAGGTGTTTCCTTGGTATATTGCAACTCCACGTTACAGCAATTTGGTGCTACTATCCTAAACATGTCACAATTTCCACCGGGAAATGAGACAACTCACGATTAACAAGATGTTTAGGAAAGCTGCAATCTGGAAAAACTGAGGGTCAGGAACTACAGCATGAACATATAGCCTCTGAAAAGTCTCCCTAAGCACCTTAAAAATACTCCTTAAAGAACAGTCCTGAAATCACTTAATTCAACTGCTTGCAATCCTGAGCAACCTGCTGTAGCTGACATTGCTTCAACCAGGGACGTCATACTATATCATCTGAAGAGGTACCTTCCAACTTAAGTGGTTCTGTAATTAAAATTGGAATTATCAATTGGAACCATTTTAATTGGAATCAAATTTGACTTAAAAGATAATAAAAAGTGTTCTTTTTTGCCAAGGATGCAAAAAAGCCATTTTTGGAACTGTGCTACTCCAAATGCATTTGCAGATTGCTTTGCAACTGTACACCTGACAGTTTCCTGAAATGAGTTAAGCGTTCAGAACAAGATGATAAAATTATGGAGCACTCATCTTTCAACTAACCCAACTGTGTCATAATTTACCATTATAGCAGTCTGATAATTTTACTTATAATTGCAAGAAGCTTTCGAAAAACAGATAAAGTATGTATCTTAAAGTAATGACGGGCAATGTGCATGTTGCATTTGAAATAAAGACCTTAACAGCAAAACCAAGTATGAGCAAGAATGGCTGAAAATTTCTGCACTGCAATCTTAAAAGGACAACCTTCTCATTTCATGCTAAGTTGCTTCCCATATATCTGTGTATGCAGTACTGAGAGCACTTTCTCCCTTCATCTTTCAGAAAGAACAAGTCAATAAGCATTTTAATCTTGGACAGATTGCATAGATTTTTATCTGCTTTAGGCATAGCAACAGAACATACCCTAATGGGTGAAACTTCATATCCCAGCCCTTATTTCTATATTTTAATAATATTTAACAACAGAATACACTTAAATAAAAAAGACAAATCTATCTGCTGGCTTGAGGCTATTTCGTCTGTTTTCCACAGTCATTATTCTACATAAAATTGACAGCAGAATATTCAAATAAATAAATCTTCTGCAACAGCTATTTCTGATCAAAGGTCACTTGTTTTTTTTTACATCTTCTAGGCCATTTGCCAACAGATGTCAATCACTGAAACAACTGTTAACCATTCCCCAGGGAAAATAAGGTCTGTGGAAGCAGAGAGTCATTCTGAACCTCCACTAAAACTCAATGACCACACTATGTAAGAATATCTATTACCGTCCTTTTGGCTTTAGATTTTGCTTTGTCTCCTTTACTATCATTAGTCATTTCTTAATATGTATTACACACTACAAAACATTGACCCTTTGCTAATGCACAGGCTTTTCACATACTGTGGTATTATTCACCATCTCACAGGACTGAAAACTATCAGTATGGATCCTAGCAACAACAAAAGGTCATATAACTATTTTTAAAATGCCAGCCATCCTGTTCATAAATGCTCAGAAAACAAGTAACAGTTACTGCTTTCATAGTGCCTCCAAAAAGTAATGTGTCACAAAGGATTTATGCTTGTGATGCAATCATTCCTTATTGCCCAAATTGTCTAGCAGCACACAACTGTGTTTCTTTCTTTCTAATACAGCCCCCACCACTTCTGTAGATACAATCCGCAGCATTGGTCCTTATCTGATTTACTGAGCAGGGTCCTTAGCATAAAAAAAGGAAGACAATTGTAACTGGACCATCCCAGTGGCCATGCATCTGTTTAAGCTCACTAACAAAACTAGTGTTCTGTCCAATAAGATTATTATTCAGGTTTTTTTTTTCAAATGGAAACTATACATTGAAAATTATTCCACAGCAATCCAACATATGGAACATTCTGTAGCTAAAGAAGCATACAGCATTGTAACGTATTATTCTTTTAAAGAAAAATACATGCTTCCCATATAGAGCTGGCATCAACAACAAAAAAAAAAAAAAAAACAACAGGTTCAAAACAATAAGATAAAGGAACCCACCAATTTCCTGATTATACAGAATGTTACTAAAAATTTTGAATTCCTATTTTCTTCCAATATTGCTTGATTCACAAAAAGCACATCAATTCTTTTCTCCTAACAATAATCAGATAGATAGGTTTTTCCCTTCATAAACCAAGAAAGAAGGTGAAAAACTGGCAAGAATTGACTGCAGGATGGGGATATGGATATTTTTGCTGTCTAAATAAGGTGCTCAAGGCCACTAATCACTCTTTTAACATCCATGTAGAAAAAGCAGTAAAACTTTTCTGTGGCCTATATCTAATTCCAGGAGGCCTCATGGTTGTGTCAGACGGATAGCAAAAGTTCAAGACAGACGGTGAAAGCACTGAAGGATGCAGAGCATTTACACGGTCTTCACAACTCTAGATCCTCTAGACCTCCCTCCCAACACACATAAGCATTCATTCATCTCAGCTGGCCCTATTACTATATACTCAAGGGTATTGTTGAAGATTTTCTATCATCTTTAAAAGAAATGTGCACCTAAGAAAGCAAATAACACCCTCCCCCACTGATACGCACAAGGTTTATATCTTGTGAAGTAATTAGGTAAAATCCAAGAAAGTGGATACACACAGTTAATTAATTCTTGAACTATTTTGCTTATGCCAACTATATATGGAAAGCATGTATGTTTTATTAAAAATAAAAGTTACTGATTTCTACTACATAATAAATGAGGAGGAACAACCATCTTTAAATCAGACCAACAAAGATGCAAAAAAGTAAATTAAAATATCTTTCATTCTTAAGATATAAAGCAGATGAATATTATTGCTAATAAAATCAATATGGAACAAATTATTAGATCAGGACATAAGAAAGTTCCTTGAGAATGAAGCACAGGGATTTCTGTTTATCTATCTCCACTGTGGTTTTAGCTGTAAAGGTTTCCCCTTATCTTCCTCTCTCTTCTCCCTAAAACCAAAAAATGTTTCAGAGTTTTCCCAGTTCAGCCCCACAGCTACAACCACAACCAAGGCTGCACATTTATATGCCAATTCAGAATGATTGGGTTCTTTTGAACAATTCTCAGATGAAATAAGGTAAACTTCTTTAATCAGGTCATGATGAAATATATTCCCACCCCCACCCAGTGCAATAATATAGTTATAAATGTTTTTTTTTCTGAGGACTGTCTTTCACTTTTTGTTTCTTGTCACAAAAGAGAAACAGAAAAAGGTTTTCACAGTAATAACAGTAATCTTAATTGTTCCAACTTGAAAACTCCTTGCTCACAGAAGTTAATCTTATACATCAGATAGACACAGATAGACTCTAAATATTATTTCAGGTTCTGTATAACCGCCCAACAAACCACAAGTCTCATCAACTAATAATGGAAAACTAACATTCTGTAACAGAGTGAAAACAGTAGCTAGGGGCCATCAATATCAATTGATATAAACTCCTATGGCTTGCAAGAAGCATATCCTTTAATTGCTGCAAATGCTTTGCTCCAAGCCCAGCGTACCTGGAGTACTGTATATGAGAGTGTTCTGCCTATAAACTGTGTAAGAAGAACAACAGATAAATTATTTTTGACCCATATGATTACTATTCAGTACATATTAGATCCAATATGACATTCATCAACTAATTACCTTTTGACAAGAATCCAAAAAGAAAATACTTAGGTAGTCAAGACACAGGCAGAATGAGAAAGAGAATGGCAGAATGGCTCCACTGAAGGAAAGACTCTAAGAAGAATAGCATGACTTATGTAGTACTATGCACTTAGGACATCAAGTCTCAACCAGAAGGGTTATAAAAAAAGAAATAAAAAAAACCCTACAAAATTTCAAATACTGGGTAACAGATCTCTGCTAAGCCACAGCAGTTACTTAATTGTGTACAATTTCTCAAGGTGTTTTTGTCATGTATGCTGGATTCTAGATATATATATTAAATTATTTTCTGTAAAATAGTGACAACTCAATTATAAGGTACAAACGATTAAACTAAACTCAAAAATTCTCCCTACCTGAAAAGAGTTCTCAAACTGTCTTGACTTTTGTATATATATTCCTTACATATGGCACAGGTGAGTAATTTCTATTCCATGGATTTATTTTCTTGTTTTCTGTTTTATTTATTGATACGTTAATGAGTTCTCATTACAATGTTTGTCATGAGATGTAAAATCTTGGGTTTGTTGATGCTAATGCCTACAAAGCATTGATCATGTGTTTCATTTGCAGTTAAAAGAAATGGTTTTGAAAAACTGTCTTACTTGTGCAGAGATATCCTTTATACATCTGATATTATTTTTTAAAATACACTTATCCTTACATGAGAGACAATTTATAAAAAAATTAATAGAGGACCATAATTTAGAAAAATGTCTGCTCATAGTTCTTAACAAGTATGGAATTTGTCAAATTATAACTACATGAGAATTTTATATATATATTTCTAGTCTGTTCCACAGAATTCTACTAGTCTTAGAAACAAAAAAAAAACCTCTTCGATTATCTTTACCTAGTTAAAATTCATATTTTGCTCTTACAAAACAAACTAAAACTCAGAAATACCAATGTCACAATGTCAAAAGTCTTTCTTTTTTTCACAGTGCGGATCTTCCATACAAGTGCAATAACTAGAACCACCCATATTCATTTGTAACAGCTAAGGCACAGAACTACTACAAAAAGAGAAGTAATCTGCTACATAACAAAATACATCTATAGACTTTAATCTGATCATAATGATGTGACAGATCTCATACATATCCTAATAAACCATCACTGGAAAGATTGTTTTTCCAGTTAAATTATTCAATCATAGAATAAATTTGACCTAGAAAAGAAAATTTCCATTCACAATAGCACACACAATAGCACTGAACACAGAATACCAACTAACTTGTAATGCATAATAATGTGTAGAAAAAAACAGAGAACTACAAACAGTAACAACAATCTCTCACCTTTTTTGATACAAGGCAACACCAGATTGCCATTAGGCAATGTGAGCGTATAAAATGCCACTACACTACTATTATCTAATTATACTAATATGATATAATTCTTTACGTAATAAATTTTTCTACATACTTCTCACCCCATTCTCCCTTTTATCAGATTTGGTTAAACACAAAAAACCCCACAAAAATCAAAAACCCTTTCTTTCCTTTGTCTATTGAGCATGCTTGGAAAAAACCACCAGGTGGCAATACAGTGTTCAAGTATTTTATTCTACATACATGTTACAAGGAAAAAAATCTGTACTGATCAGCATGACAGTCTCTCCTAACCCACTTCCTCTTTGATGAATATTAAATAATTCATAAGCAAAAACTCTATTCACAACAAGTGATCAAATACCACTCAACCTGAAAAGAACAGACTTCAAGAAATGTGAGTTTCTAAGGATGTAAAACCATATAGCTAAAAAAAATAAATAAATCTACACTTTATTTAGGACTATGAAACAGGATAATTTCAGGAAAAATCACTGAAAGGAAAACATTTAGAAATGCATTACCATAAAGTTATCAAAATACTATCAAAGACTGAATTAAGCAACAATTAGTTGCGATATAGTCATCAGACTGCACAAATAATACATCTACATATTTTTACGCATTTTGTAAATTTACATGAAGTTTGGCATCATGCTAAGAACCAGGCATTATTTCCCACACTTTAGAGTTTTAAGCCAATTGCAGTAAAACTATGTGATGAATGAATCAAAGTATGAATGCTTGAATTATTTATTCTTCCTCTGCATCAAGCAGGACACAGTGATCAAAGAGAGGAATTGTTTCGTGAAGCAAGACACTTTCCGATATCTCAAAAAGCCAAGAAGTAATGCTAGAATCAGCTTCCCATTCAGTAGATTACATCTGATATCTACCGTGTGCCAAATTAAAGTTCATCTTTGCAGTTACTGTTGCAGGCTCTAAAACCTCTGGAGAAGGTCATGGGGACTTCACTGAATAGCTAAAATGTCCAATTAACAATCATTACATCTACTCTGATGTCAATGGCTGGAACAGCAAAGCTTAAGGCAAAGGATCTTTTCTTTCTTTTTTGAGAAGAAAAAAAGCTATAACTTTTAGAGTTGTAATTTCAACCACAATTGACAGGAAAAGTTTAGGTGTAAATAAGCCCAATTTAGTTTTTTCTTATGTGGATATTAGAAAAAATTTCTTAAATCATTTGTATTTATCAATGGAATTGCTACTGGAACTGCTTACCCAACCATTCTTATGTAACAAATAATTACACTCTTAACGTAAAATAAATCCACTGTATGTTAATGAGTAATTTGAAACTGTTCATTGCATTACAGAAATTATTGAAAACATTAACTGGAAAAAAAATGCATCTTCTGTCAGATAGAAGCAGAATCATGCATACAAGATAAAGTGCAAGATAAAGGTACATCACACAGTTATGAGCAAGCTAATTTAAAGCATGTTTTCCTGCTAATGTAATAAATATTTAATTAATACTCTTCACTTCATGCCCTGTACTGTTATATTTAACTGATAAATAGCACAAAGTGGTAGAATGATTCAAGACCTGCCTTTATGTAATGTTATTTAAGTGCCTTTCGTAATGACAGCTGTCATGATCAGAAATTTAATCCAATGCAAAACAACCTAGGCTATCTCTTGCAATGTTTTTTTAACATGCTTTTCAATAAAAAAAAAAAAAAAAGACAAGAATACTAGATTGATACTGTTTATACATACTGCTAATTCTTTGATATAATGTCAGTCCTGAAAGCCAATAGACTGTCAGAGTTGTTACCCATTTTTAGAAATAAAACCAGGAATTGAGTCTATGAAGTATTACACATGACTTTATGAAGGTAGGTTCTTGTGCTCTTGACAGATCAGAGAAGTAGTTGGAAGTGTATTTCTAACAGATGGAGAAACTCTTACTTTTATTAATCACTATCATTTTAGTATAGTTGATAACAAACTTTTAAGAGAGCTGAAGTACTCTACTAGGAAAAATCTAAATGACAGTATACAAAATATGTATTTCCAAGAATAGAACTCTTTTTAACATAAAATACTTCAGTTAAATACATGAAGAACACAAGATCAGTGTTTTTAGGTCTGGTCCTTAGAAATATATTCAACAAAAGTGATCACAAGGAATAAGTCACAATTGGGATAACCATTTATCATACTAATGCAACAACTTCTTTTAATACATTCTTTTTAACAGAGAAGAAAGTACATAAAAACAACACATCTCTAAAAGGTTGATACCACTGCTCCCCATTTATAATTATATCATCTCGTAAGTATAAAAATATGCCAACATTTTTATTTTGCTATTAATTGTACTTTCATGCTGACATTTCAAGGACGAAGTAAACTCACAAGTAGAACTGACTAAAGAGACTTAACTATGTTGTCATCATCCTCTGCCTCTGGTTAACATATTAATACAAAACTAGAGTTCTGTTTTCCAAGTTAATTTTTCTTTCCCGCTTCCAATTACATGCTGCATCACATGCAGGAAGCCTTTTCTATTTTCAGAGTACAGATAAGTGCATCTTATTTTGCTAAAACATCTGTTAAAGTAAATAAAGTTTTCTTTGTAAAAACACTTCAGGATTGCTGAATAGGCCTCATGATCATCCAAAGGAAGGAAAAAACATAACCAAACCAAACCAAAGGACAACAAAACCAACAAAAAAAAACCCAAACCAAGCAGCCACACATGTCATTATACTCCTCCACCTGATTCTGTGTAAGTCCTCCCATTCTCAAGTCATTAAATGACATGACCAAAGGCAGCAGGATCTGAGACTTCAGTAAATCAGATTTTTCCTCTGCACTTACATTATGATAATCAACCCTCTTGGTGATACAGCTAATTGAAACTATATACAGGATAAGCAGATCTCACATGGTAATATCAAAAACCCCACGTTACATTTTACTGTAGTAAGGCATGATCCAAAGATTTCCATTACAGTTTTTCCTTTTTATGACAGCATCAGGATGAGAATATATTCTGGACATCTTAAAAAGTATTGTATGCTCTTTCTCTTGCTGTTATTATAGCAACTACATTACTTTACCAAACAAAAATTAAAATGTATATTTACTGCTCTTCCTTGCATTGGTTAATCAGAGGAAGACAATACAGACAAAAATGATGAAATAAAATGGAAAAAAACAACCCAAGTTCTTATTATTGTCACATTCAAGTAAAGGTATCTGATGACTGGCTATTTTTTTAGTTCCTTAAAAATGGATGCCATTGTAAAATTTACTTTAAGTTAATCAATGATATTTATACTAAATTTGGATTAAGAGGCCTCAACTTAAATTTACAAGTATTAAATATTAATCAAACAGAACCACCTCACCCACATTCAAAGGGTATCTGTGATGTCTATCTAGGCTTCAACATCATATTACAAACACCTTTTGATGATATCATGATACAGAGATCACCAACTCCTTTGCTTGCACACACTCCGTAAACTACAGTTTTCTTGAATTTAAATATATTCTAATCTCAAGCCTTGGTTGAGGAATACCTTACTTCATAGTGGTACTTATTTGCCTTCCCTCCATCTACATTTCCAGTCACTATAATATTGAACATATAATCAGGTTTATAGTATTATTACAAATATAATCCATTGAAAATAAAAAATATGATTTAGGCTGTTGTCCAGAATGTATGAAGACCTATGTCCTCCCTAAGCACCAGTTTACAACAACCAACACCATCTGGAAACAAATTTTAAAAAATACAAAAGGAAATCAGAGACAGACTTCTGGAACAGTACAACACAAGCTACCTAAACCATGCCAATGCCAAAAGGAAAACTACTAATAACAACAAACCTAATTAACTAATTACAACAACATGGGATCAAGACATCCATTAAGGATTAGTGTCCTTTAATGCCATAGAGCAAGACAGTTTAGAGCAGTAATATCCTGCCTTTTTTTTTTTTCATTATCCAATGAAAAGTGAAGGAATGAAAAATCAGAATTTCAGGGTCACAAACAAAACATTAATTCAAAACTACTCAATTGTCTCAATATTGGTGTTCCCCTCATTTATATATGAAGATAATTAATGTTTAGTAAAAGTATGAAAGATGTTTGGTAAACACGGCACCCTCTGCTTGGTTTCTGAAAAACTGCCTTTTCTTCGTTGAATTAAACTCTTCAACCATGTATCAAGTAGACCATTCAAAAACACATTTTATTGCTCACTTTTCATGGTTATTAAATTTACTGTGCTCAATCTATTTGTTGTGTTACAAAAATCAGTAGCCTAAACCAAAACTGTATTATCTGAATTTCCAGAAGATTCTTCACAATAAAATATATAGTCAAACAGCTAAATCTAGCAGCTCACACTAACAACACTGACTGCAACAAAGTCTTTTAAGTAACATTGATTTCACATTAAGTATCTGATTTTAACATATTTGGGTTTTTTGCCTCAAGTTCACATAACAGGATACAGTCTGAAAAGATACAGAAGCTACTGAATTTTTTTGCTGCAGAGTTTCAAATCCTCTTAATTTTGTTTCAAATCACTGTAACATAGTATATATTTGCACTTCTTTGTATGTATTAAGCACTTTGTTCCAAACCACATATTAACCGGAGATAGAGATTTACTTACCTGATCCCCTTTTGGTCACAACCTTCAAGCTCTGAGTTACAGTAGCATACAAGACAATCAAGTTGGGAATAGGAGCTTTCATCTTCTGTCTTTCCGTGACTGCTTCCTAGAATACCAAAAAGAAGAAAGAAACACTGATTTTATATTGGTGTTGAAACAACCCTGAAGAAACTAATGATAATACTGACATTGTGAAAATGTTGAATACAGTGTTTGTGAGCAATTTAATGCACAAAAAATTATCTACTGTTCCTGACAAAAAATATGTAAACTGAAATCACCATAAAACAAACACGTGCACACACTACATTTAACGTTGGCACTTAACTTCCAGTTTTATCTACTCATCGAAAATTCATTGGGTCCTGTTGAAACTTTCTAACAGATCTCCAGAATGAAACAGTTTTGAGCAAATTATTCTATGAAAAAAGTGTGATCTTTCCACTAAGCCTGCAAAATAACATCTAGCTCTTTATCATATAATCTATTGCCCCACCCCAAACAGGAAAGAGAAAACAATGCCCTTATTCATTAGTTTTGCTTCCATTTATTAATTCCACAGATTGAGCACAAGAATCACAATGAAATAAGAAATTAATTATAAGCAAATCTGGTCATCTTCTTAGGAACAGTGAAATGGGAAATATAAGAGTGCACCAGAGGAAGCAAAAGACATTCCATAGATGTAGCAGAGACTTCCTTTTAGATGAGCTGAAATACCATGAGCAAGTTCAAACTAACACTAAATTAGAAGAGGATGATATAAGGATGGGAGAGAGGTGAATCACAGGATGTGAGTGGCTCATCCTTCACTTCTAAGATGTTATAACGGATGGGAACCTAGCTGAGATTTGATTCTCACTCATGATGGGGAGACATAAGAAAGTAAGGTTTTTGTCACAGTGCATTTGGCAGAGTATATATGCTTATATTCCTTGTAACTGTTTATCAGAAAGAGGCAGGAAAACACAGGTGTGCAACTGTTCTATGACCTTACTTAGTTGCACTGGGCACCTGGCCGATGCTCTCGGTATGAACAACAGTGAGATCATGAGAAACTACATGGCCCCCCAAGTAAACAATTACAGATCTGGCATAAAGACAGTTGTTTTTCTAAGAGTATAAAAGCTGGATCCTCTTGTAGGAAAATCCAAAGCCTCACCTATGGGAAAATGCACCATGCAGGCATTTTCCCAGTTACCTGGTACTCCTAGCACCAGCTGCAATGGGGCTTAACAGCTTGAAGTGTGGACTGGATGACGATTAGGAAGTAACTGGTGATATATTTCTTCTTAATCACTATTCTCTCTATGCAGTAAAGATTTGATGCATTGCTAATTTTCCTCTCTGCTATACACATATGTACCTCTGATTAGCTTTACTGCGCTTATTTACTCTCTATATATATACACATATATATCTGATTCGCATTAGTGTGCTTGTTTGCTTTAGTGTGCTTATTTGCTTTAGCATGCTTGTTTAATAAACTGCGTATATTATTTGGCTAGTGTGTGGTTGGTTTGTTGAGTACCCTGCCTTTTAGCAGAACAGATGTGAATAAAAGTTTTGCATTTCTATTACTTGTGTCCTCTGAGGATTGGGTGGTATGAGCAACTGGTGAAAGAAGGGAATAAAGTTTCTTGTTAATTCCTCGTATAACCAGGAGGGTGTCATCTCATCATGATGATTATAAGCTTTGTTCTGGAATGCTTGATAGGACTAACATCTCACATTTCAATGTGTTAAAAGGGGAAAGGGAGGCCAAATCTTCTGTCTAGTCAAGCTAGACAGTAGAGGCTATCTATGCTATCTATATTCATTATGGTATTTTATGCAAAAATACTCTTATCTAACGGGGAAAAAAGGGTCTGTGATCAATGGGTTTTTAACATTACAAATAAAGACTCACAAAACTAATGTGGTTTTGCTATTGACCTCTGTTAATCACAGCAGCATACAGCAACAAAAAATTCTGAAAAGGAACCACATGGTACAGGGTTTGATTTCAAAAGAGACCATGAATCTTTTACACTTTCACTGGCAGTCAGGTTACTGAGTACCCAAGATAATTTTTTTGAAAGCAGTAGCTTAAAATACCTTAATCTTAGAAAAGAACAGGTTAGAAATGAAATAGTGGGGGTGTAAAACAGCACATTATGGGAAGAATTACTTCAATAATGACTTCATACAGAATCCATCTTTATGTTTCAAGACATTTGAGAACTAAATGCAAACGTACTGCAATATGACTTTGTGGAGGATGAGTGAGAAAATACAGTCTGATGACAACAGTTTGTGACATCTTACTTTATATAACAATATTTATACTCACAGAGAAACATACTAGCATGAATATGTTTGCTTATTCATTGGCTGTAAACAAACTAGCATTTCAGCATCACAGATGAAGGACTATCATTTACCTACATTCGTGTGCAACTGCAGAAAAGCTAGGCAAAAAATTGCCTATCAATGTAGAAATTAAAGTGTGAAAGATGGGATTACTGTGAGTTAAATTACATGCATGTTAACATTTTTAGTTAAATTTAAAATTTAACTAAGTCTCATCATCACTGGCAATTACAAATAATACAAATCCTTGAAATTTTAGAAGCTAGAAATGAAGGTTAATTTTCCAGGGGCACAGTGAGTAGATATTACCAAATGTTATGGCACATTTTACTGCAGACCTGAGTCAGACTTCCTGAAGTCAAAATCTCATTTCCCAGTCAATGCACTAACTGATGCTGCAGGAAATCCTGAAGTTGGTATCTTCAGCCTCCAGGGTACGAGCAAGAATCAGCTCTTTGCTCTGTATGAGCCTAATAAATACTGTCCAAAGAACCACAGGATCTCACCATACAATTACAAATTCACTAAATAATAGGTTCTTACTGTGAAAGCAGATCCATACACACTCTTTTTGACCTTCTATCAAAAGATGATATTGCCAATTACTGTGATAGAAATAAAAATTCATACATGCATACGCATATATGTATATATATATGTGTATTCATATGTATTTATACATATTTTTTGTGAAACCATGCAGTAGCTATAAAGCTTGAAGTTACCAAAGAAAGCTTCAGTAAATACAAATATATCAGCAGGAAACAATTCAGTCAATTAAATTCTCCTCCTGGTCCATGCATATATCACTCATTTAACTAGTCAACAAGGAGAAATATATTTATTACAATGGTATAGTATGCATTGCATTTTAAACATGTGACACCATTATGGAAGCCATTCTCATGTACATTTATTCCCAGAGATTCAGCTCTAGCTTAAAGGCATAAGCAAAATTGGCTGTTGCCTACATTGCTTGTGGTAAATCCCTAGAAAGTAAAGTCTGCTACTGTCTTTGAAATATGAGAAAACACTTACTGCTAATGGAGATTAAAAAGGGGAGGGATGGCTCCCAGCAGCAGCTACTGCCTCCTTGCAATAATATAAGCAACAAATCAGATCTTACATAGGCTCTTCCTAGAGTTTTCCAACCCTTCTCTTCTGCTCCCATTCCCTTTTCTGCAGTAAAGAGATATTTTTTTCTAGTCTTTTCTTCATTTAAAAAATCAAAAGTTCAAACAAACAAAACAGAGTCAGCAGCCAGTAAAGCGGAGGGAGCTGGTGCCTTATGGTTTTGGAAGTTGTCTAAGAGGTTGGAAAATCTGCTTCATGCCATTCATATGACTGATTCAAAGCAGACACTTAACATCTCAAGTCCCCTGTTCCAGGTGAGTGCCTGAGCAATAGACTATTCTACAAAATATCACCCTAGTGAAATTGGTTGTAAAAACAAAATAAGCAAGTCAGAAAGGAATAAAAATAACATCCCAAGGGGGATCCCACAACAAGTCCACAGAAAATGCCTTCACTGTTGCAATGAGGGCGCCTAAGGCCTAGACACTGTAACATAGTTAGGTCTTAAACTGAAAAACAAAATAAAACGTCATAATTCTGAGAAGTCAAATTCTTAAGAATAACTGGATTGTGATATCCCATGAATTATAAACAATTTCCTCTCAGCAATGATTTTTTTTTTTTTTTTAATAACATTAAGGAATTTTTATTTTAACAAGTAGAACAAGTCTGCTTTTTTTTAAGTGATAGGCAGATAATCAGCCTACATAGACATCTATGTAAATCCTTTTTATTTATTTTTTTTTTTCCCTGGTTTTCAGTTACCTCAACCAAAAAGCTAAGACGACGTACGGTAGTTATAAACTTAACTGCTGCTTTTTAGGTTGCATCAATGTTAGCATGTTTTACATGCTTTTTGGCTGTTATACTGCATGGGTGAATAGTCAACTAGCAAAATATTTAAGAATCAGGGAATTTAGTTGCTTTTTCTTTATATGATAGCAAGAATTGAAACAATTTACATCTTTAAACAGCATTCACAAATTCAGGTTTTCAGTAGTGGGCTTTTTTGTCTGCATGAGCCACAACACTGAAAACATGTTGAATATTCTTGGATAAACATATTCCACACAAATTTTAACTGGGCATATTACTATTTTTTTTAAAGTGTTTTCTGTATAGGGTGTCACTGCTCATCACAAAAATTATATAGAAAGCCTCTAGCATCTGTATCACCAAGTATTTAATTTTCCAGTTGAGACAGAAATAGAAATACAGCTGTATCTCAATGCTAACAGCCTTTGGGGAAATGCCAAGAAAGCTTTTTTCCTTAAATTGTCATGAATACTCACTGTGAGGAGACACATGCACACATGCTTCCCAAAACAGCTCAGCAGAGAGTATATTAACAATAGTAAGGCAATTCCTGATAAGACAGGAAAATGAAAAAGAAAATTCTCATTTCTTAATTTCCTAATTTTACTTATGTTCATTTTGGGCCTTTCCCAAAACCCAAATTAAGCTTAATTGAAGTAAGAAATATTCCATTGGCTCACTCCCTCACAATAATTTTAGGGGCTGATTCTCAGTTAGCCTATAAATGCTAGCAGCTTCCATTACCTAATCATCTGAAAATCATTTTTCTTCCCATGCTTCCTAACTCTGAAGAACGTTCTTTTACTCATGTTCAAAACTACTTCACTATCTTCTTCCATTACAAAATTGCAGGATCTTGTAAACCCTGCAAAGCAATTCATGACTGTTCTATGGCAACATCATGGAAGTGTTATCTTTGCTAGCAAGATTAGTCCACTTTAAAAAAAAAGGGGGGGGGGGGGGGCAAAAAAGATCCCACACAACAAAAACCCCAAGTAAGACAAAACTAACTCTTCCCTTAAGCCTGTGTATTTTCACGTGACAGAAAAGACTTTAAACAGCAGTAAAAATCCCACAGTTTTCAACTTCCCTTCTTGACAAGTGATAACTGGGGTATACACTGAAAGCTTCTTTCTTGGTGCGAGTATTACCGAATAAGGCACAAAACTGTCCTTGATAAATTATGAATGAGTAACAAAATTGTAAAGAAACAAAACCTGAATATATAACAAACAAATTAACAAAAATGTCTGTTCAGTAACAGTCTCTTTTTAGCAGTTCTTTACAAATCCCTGAACAGCATGTCATGAGATCTCCCAAAGTGTAAAAACCAGTACAAGATATTAGTGTAATAATAGAATGTATCTTTGGTACATTCAGAACACAACTCAAAACAGCTTGAAAACAATCACTTTGAATTCTTAAATTTCAAGGAGAAAGTAAATTATAATCAGTGTGATTTCATAAACAAGTGTCACTTTATTGTCATAAGGGGTTCAGACTTAAAGAGGTAAGATTCAGGTTGAATATAAGGAAGAAATTCTTTACTGTGAGAGTGGTGAGACACTGCAACAGGCTGCTCAGTGAAGCTCTGAATGCTCCATCCCTGACAGTGCTCCAAGGCCAGGTTGGGCAGGGCCTTGAGCAACATGGCCAAGAGCAACATGGGCAGGGAGGTGTCCCTGCCCATGACTGGGTGTTGGAACTAGATGATATTAAGGTTCTTTCCAACCCTAATCATTCTATGATTCTACAATTACTGTTCTAGAACACAAGGAAAGCCCTAACAATACTCAAAATGTTACCTAGAAGACAATACACCTATTTCAAAGACATAAAAATAATCCTTTCTGAAGTACCAGGAAACAGAAAGTTTCAGCAATCAGATTCTAAGAAGTCATGAAAAACAAGTCTTAAGCACCAGGAAGGTGATAAAGTGCTGGTTCTCCTTTGCAAATCACCCTCTTCTTCATGCTAAGCAGCATTCCCAAGTTCAAGAAAGTTGTGACTGTCATGAGAAAAAAATAAAACAAAGGGAGGTGATTAAAAAAACACTAAGTGTTGAAGGAATGGTGACAGTGCTTTAAGCAGTGATAACCAAAAGCCGATACGCCACCTGTGCAGCAAAGCAGGCTGTGAATAGGAATTCACTAGAGTCCTTTGGATAGCTTTCCAACCAACTGCATCACCACATTTCACATTATACCTGGCACTCATTACTGCTTTCTTTTAAAGATTCTTTTCATTGCTAAGATTTTCAACTCCTTAAGACTCCATGCATCATGCATGGTACAGTACACATGGCAATTTGGCTGGAAAAATTTAAGATCATTTCATGTATCTCTATATAAAAATACAATCTGCCATGCCCAAAAGTTTCTGTTAAGAAACATGCATTGCTTAAACATTTAGAGTAGTTAAAAATGATTTTACAAGCAAGAAACCTTCTGTCAGAACTAGAAAAATCCTGGTATCTGGCTCAGTATTTATTTTCCCAGTTTTTTATAAAACAGTTTTGTCAACAAAAGCATTTGCACTTAACATGATGGGCTAGCAAAGATTCATATTTTGCATACTGTTTACATTGCTTAATGTGTTCCTAATTATTTCATTAAGTGATTTCTTTTTATGTGATAGGTAATGGAGAAGATTTCTGGAGAGTGTTTTATCCAGTAAGAGACAAATAAATTGCAGCAGGTTGCAGATGCCTAAAATGTAACACATACGCTTGAGAATTCTCTAGAAGAAACAGATTAACATCTTGTCTCTCTGAACTATAGGTTAAAATAGTTACATAGGTGAAAACTATCTAACACATAATTTGATAGCTGTTGTGGCTAAGAAAATAAAGTACTAATTCAGGAGAAACACAAAAAAGGGAAAAGGCAGTGGCTTTCCAATGGTCTCATAGAACCTTGTGGGATCCAGGTTAGCAGGGTGTCCTTCCCACTTACAGATAATTCATCAAGGCTTGCTCAATCAGTCAGAAGTTCACAGCTACACAGTTCACAGACACAGGTTGGGTGGAGAAGAGATAGAGAGCAGCCCTGCGGAGAAGGACTTGGGGGTGTTGGTCGATGAGAAAATGAACATGAGCTGGCTTCAGTGTGCGCTTACAGCCCAGAAAGCCAACCGCATTCTGGGCTGCATCAAAAGGAGTGTGACCAGCAGGTCGAAGGAGGTGATCCTGCCCCTCTACTCTGCTCTTGTGAAACCTCACCTGGAGTATTGTGTGCAGTTCTGGCGTCCTCAACATAAAAAGGACATGGAGCTGTTAGAGATAGTCCAGAGGAGGGCAATGGGGATGATAAGGAGGCTTGAGCACCTCTCATATGAAGACAGGCTGAGAAAGTTGGGGCTGTTCAGCCCGGAGAAGGGAAGGCTGTGTGGAGACCTCATAGCAGCCTTCCAGTATCTGAAGGGGGCCTACAAGGATGCTGGAAAGGGACTCTTCATTACAGACTGTAGCGATAGGACAAGGGGTAATGGGTTCAAAGTTTAACAGGGGAAGTTTAGGTTAGATACAAGGAAGAAGTTCTTCCTTAGGGTTGCGTAAGGAAGTTGTGAATGCTCCATCCCTGGCAGTGTTCAAGGCCAGGTTGGACAAAGTCTTGGTGATATGGTTTAGTGTGAGGTGTCCCTGCCAACGGCAAGGGGTTTGGGACTGGATGATCTTAAGGTCCCTTCCAACCCTAACTGCTCTATGATTCTATGATTCTGTAAGTGCTGGTGCAAAAAGGGCAGGAAAGGAAAGTGCTTGACAGCGTGCCAGTGAGTTACTCTTGGAGTAAGATAGCAGTGGATACACAGGAGTTCATTCCTGGGAGCCTTTACATGAGATAAAGAAACGCATCAGCCTAGGTTTGAAACAATCCAGCATTGTTAGTACAAGTACATGCCTCCCTCTTAATAACTAACAACTCATGATTGCAAAGAAGAATCTGAAACTGAAGAAAGGTTTTTGCAACAAAACATGTAAATAAACTGAACTGAAATACTAGATGAAAACAACTTATCTATGTGCTCAGGATGCTAATTAGGCCAACTGGTTAATGGAAAATATTAAACTATAATTTCTTTTGCTGGAAAGAAAACAAAAAACTGGTAACAACCTGGCAGACAACATTAAAAAAGTTAGCTCAACAGCAATGTTTAAAGAAAGCTAGATCAAAAACGGCTATATTGTTACTTAGTTTCTAGAGGGAGTTAGACTAGCAATGTATAAGAGGATAAATAAAACACTTGCCCCTTTTCATAGTCTCAAGTATGTAAAGTTAGTTGAAGAGACAAAATTCAAATATTATCTTCAGAGAAGCTCTAAAATGCCGTTCTTCCAAAATTAGTAACAAAGGTCTTCCTTCCAAATCTGTGTGCATGGGTAACGAATATTCAACTTACTATGACATGGTTTTGGCATGTGAGATATCTAATCATAATTATCTGTGCTTGTATTGTTTCTTGACCATTCTGTACCTTTGCTTTTTGCAGATGGATAGCTTTGTTCTTGTATCGAGCTGAAATTCTACCTCTGCCAAAACTGACAAAACAAATTTTTAATACAGCAAATACAATTTTATTGGATAATTCTGTCTTTTCAAGCAATTAAATGAGCTCCTGAAATACTGACAATAGCAGCATAACAATAACCTTGCTCTACTAAGTATATTCAAACTCCTTTTCTACATATGGCAAATTTTCGAAGACTACCTATTTACAGCAAAACCAACAGCAGAAAAGCTGGGATACTTCAGATTCCTATGGGTGTTGTTTTCTCCCATTTTCTACTAGGTGAACAGTAGCAGTTACTTAGCATGTTTTGGGAAAAAAAAAATAATTGCTAGATGCAACTTAAAGTAAGTGAAGAAATCTCTAATTTTGAGCCTAAGTTAGGATAAAAGAACATTTTTAGAAGTTCAGTCTTCCTGAAATTTTCTGAATAGATACTTGACAAAGTAAGCGTGATGTTCCTCAGACACTGGCAGATGATTCTAAGTACTTTGACAAGCAACACACATTAAAAGAATGATTTAATTAAAAAAAAAATTCTAAACAGTATTTCCCATCTGATTCACTAATGAGAGAGAGATTTTCCCTCAAAATGAAGGACAGAAGAATACGGAGGACGAAGCTCCACTGTGGATATTCTGACAGAATATTTGTTTACATGCAGGATAATAAACCCCCTCAACACCACTAACATTACCAGTTTACATAACACTAACATCAGTGGGTTTATGTATATACAGCAGGGTATGTATTTTCCTTTTTCCACAGTTGATGTTTGTAACACCATCTTAAAAATGCAATGTAATCTCAGGCCCTTAGAGCACGATCTGCCTCTAATTTAATGCTTACTCGACCCTGCCATATTAGATGTTTAGGCAAGTGGTCTGTAATTCACATTATACTTCATACTATAGGAGCTCACTTTGTACTTTAGAGTTGTGAAAAGGGAGAAATAAGTGTTTTGTTTATCCCTTCACTTTCACAGGCTGATTGACAAGCCCTTTACACTGGTTCAAACCAGATTTGTCAAACCTGCTGTCAGACCTTGAAAACATTACCACACCTGACTGTCTCTGCCCAGCCTCCCCTGGGGCCTCCCCCCCATAGGACCAGGACCCCATTTCAGCTTATCCCAGAGACATCAGTCCCTGCTCAGACACTGTAGGAGTGCTGGTCTCCAGCTCCATCTCTGGCCCTGCCTCTTAGACAGTACCAACACTGGAAGGGGTCCATCTCAGCATGGACTAACTTATAATGGCTAGAGCCCCAGGAGAGACTCTGGCTCTGTCTCACCACTTGCCATGCCAGGGGCTGTCAACAGACCCCATAACTAGCCACTGTGCTGTGGAATTACACACCTTGGGTGCCAGCGTCGTCCCTGGGGTCAGGGTTCCCACTTCAGGGGGGCAGTCAGCTCTCACTGCACCCTGGCACCTCCTTCCTCAACAGGGTCTGAAATCCAGAATAACTATTCACCAGTGTCTGCCTCAAATCTTTTTGCTTCCAACAGGAGAATTTTTCTCACATTTTAATGCTGTAAGTAATATGGGAAGAGTCACTACTTCCCCTTGAAAATGCAGAGATTATAAGAGATTTGTGTGCACAGAAATGATAATAAAAAGTTTTAGAAGTTCACAACTTCATAGATTTATTTATGATAAAATAATTTTAATATGTCAGCCCACTACATAACATATAAAAGCATTTGGGTAGCAGCAATTCAGCATCTGTATGAGATTTCACAGTCAAGCTACTACCTGATAAAGACAAAAGAATCCACATAATGGATTTGCCATTTCCACAATAACAACAAGGACATGAAGAGAAATACACATAGAAAGGGTAAGTCAGCTTTGCCATTCAGATACAGCACCTTGTGGATAATAATTAAAAGAAATATCCTGCCCCTCTACTCTGCTCTTGTGAGACCTCACTTGGAGTATTGTGTGCAGTTCTGGTGTCCTCAACATAAAAAGGACATGGAACTGTTGGAACAAGTCCAGAGGAGGGCCACGAGGATGATCAGGGGACTGGAGCACCTCCCGTATGAAGATAGGCTGAGAAAGTTGGGGGTGTTCAGCCTGGAGAAGAGAAGGCTGCGTGGAGACCTCATAGCAGCCTTCCAGTACCTGAAGGGGGCCTATAGGGATGCTGGGGAGGGACTCTTTGTCAGGGACTGTAGTGACAGGACAAGGGGTAACGAGTTAAAACTTAAACAGGGGAAGTTTAGATTGGATATAAGGAGGAAATTCTTTCCTGTTAGGGTGGTGAGACACTGGAATGGGTTGCCCAGGGAGGTTGTGAGTGCTCCATCCCTGGCGGTGTTCAAGGCCAGGTTGGATGAGGCCTTGTGTGGGATGGTTTAGTGTGAGGTGTCCCTGCCCATGGCAGGGGGGTTGGAACTAGATGATCTTGAAGCCCTTTCCAACCCTAACTATTCTATGATTCTATATCTCCATGACAATGTGTTATGCCACACAGGACTACCCAACACAGTGGCTGGAAGATAGTAATTATTTCAAAGGAGAGGGAGTCCCCAATTTTGTTTTATTTTCCTATAATAAGTATAGCCATTATCACAGCAGCTCTTTTGCTTTGTTCTACACCCCATCCTGATAGCCAGATTGCATACAACACTGACAATCACATCACAAATTCATAAGCTCTGATCTTCTATTATAAAAAAAGAGCAGAAGGTTAAAATAATGCAAATAATGCTATAAAGCCTCTCGCATTAAAACTCGAAAGCGTTTAACTTTGAAACTGCCCAGGCCCATCATTCAGTTTGGAATTACACTCCTTAATCCTACTTCATTTTTAGCGTTAATGTTCTTTGACTAGATTTTGAAAAGCATAATTTCTTAGCCAAACTCTGCTCACTACTTCAGTGCTCTAGCACCAACCAGCTACCTAATAATTCCAATGCTAAAGAATCTGAGTAGAAAGTAGCAGACCTGTGACTCTACTGCTTAACTTTGGCTGTGATCTGAAACTGTACTGAGACCAAGGTCAGAAAATGGTGTTGCTGGCCTAACTGATTACAACTTCTAAGTGCTGCTAAATATTACGGCTTACTAATAACTGCAATTTATGATATGACACTAAAAGGAAGAAGACATTTTCAGAAGAGGCAGAACTTCTGTTTACCTATGATACATTACCAGTGTGCAGCCATGAAATTCATATCCAGACTTGAAGCTTCAACAACAGTCTAATGGATAACAGTGGCTGTTCCAAACCCTTCCAAAATTAATTTCACATTATTAGCAGTGGAAAATATAAATCAAATAAAGATATATGCATATCCAGGTCACAGGCCGAGTATTATACTCTGCATTACATTCAATATGTTTCTGTCAATTTTCATAGCTGGAGCTATTATAATGAGATCCTTCAAAACCTTGATTTGAGAATAATGATCAAAAGCAGAAAAAGAACACTCGCAAAAATAACCTTCCTCTGGAAATTAGGAACAGTGTCCTCTAACATGACAGGTACTCATCTACCCCTTCAAAAATCAGATTTCAAATACTCACGGATCAGGAGGATACTGAGAGCCACTCTGGTCTCAGCTGTGGTAGATCAGACTTGGGATTCCAAGCCCCTAATTCAAAGCTTTTTGTCTTAAAATGAATGAGATGCATAAAAGAAATAACAGAAGTGATTGGAATCCTGGGACTTTCCCACAAAATTTTTATAACTATTAAGCCGGAATTTGTTCCCTTTTGCTTCTTTTTTCCAGGCCCCTGAATTTAGTATGCATAGCTGCACGGTGGTTCGTTTTCCCCAGAAATCATTGAGACTGCTGTTGTCAAAATAATTGGATAAGACATTTGGAAATGTGGGTTCAAATCCTTCAAATCAAAATGCTCCTATTTCTTGAGCATGCGCTGTAACTCCTTAACACATTGTACACATTGCGTGCTTTCAAAGGAGTAGTTTCTGCCCTGTAAAATATTATGCTGTAAAACAAATGCAGCAAATGTTTATGGGTAGCTCATTCAAAACTACTCAGTTAATTTCTGCCCTGTTGTACAGGATGGAATGATTCCCATCATATTCACCAAACATAAAAGTAGAGCATTCCATAAAAATTTATCAGCTCCCATTGTGTAAGCCCCCAGGAAGTTTTAAAAGCTCACTAGAAATGCATCTAGTTTCCACAGAATTCAAAACTGAGCATAAATGTATTTAGCCATGAATCCACCCCGTTGACTGTCTACTATCATACCAATAAATTACATATACAAAATCTATATTCATGATAATACTTCTGAGGTTTTACCTCTTTGAAAAATGGATGTACAAAATGTAAGATTTTAGGTACATTCTAAAAATATATGCATCAACATCTGATGCTTAAATTATTTCCACAGGATTTTGAATTCAAGCACATACTCACTCATGCGCACTATGAAGGAGCATGCTCTCCCACTCTCTAACAGCAGTCATCCCCAGCCTCAGAAAATGAACTGGGAAGGCAGTATTTTTTGGGTTCCTGCAGAAGACGCACAAGAAGTGACAGTCATCTATCTGTTCCTATCTTGATTGTTTGAGGTTGTTGTGCTCACCTATTAATGGGGGATCAGAAGTGGGCACATATACAAGATAAATTCATTTCACAGGTAGTGAATTCGATACCATGCACATATATCCTATTAACCCTTCATTGGTTATAGCACCAGGATATTAATCAGAGCTATTACAGTTATTAAGTAAGTTATTAGTAGAACAGTTTATGGGGTTCCAGTCCTTCTATTTTTATTTTTTTTTCACTTTTCTTTTTACATTTATTTAAAGGAAGGCAGTTATTTTGAGGATGGATTTTGACCTAAGGCTTCCAAAAAACAATTATGGCAGGAAAGATGCCATTGTTTCATCAAGATGACCAAAGGCCAACAGTTTGGAAGGACAGATACCAAGTGGACTTCTACACAGCCTGTTGTTAGCTCAGTATTAGTCATTAATTATTTACATGATGGGAAAAAAAATGTTATTACATTTCCAGATTAAATACAGTGGGATGAACTGCATAACTGTTTGAGGTCAGGGACAGTATTGAAAATTATCTTGACAGACCACAAATATAATACAATACAATAAAATTGACAAAATTCTAGAGAAACAAGTATAAATTATCACATTAAGATGAAATGAACCAAATACAAAAAGGATGAAGAACAGCTGGCTACATATGGTTCTACAGAAAAGAAACTATCGATTACCATAGATCAGAAGCTGACTACAACTCATACTACATTTACTAAGAAGTTAAATGCCAACCTGAGATGTGCTGAAAGCAGGGTAATCATGAAATCTTTACCTTTGAAGATCTAAGGAACTTAGGGTTTACACACATTGCATTAGTACATTTGACCTTGACACTGGACAGTGGAACAGGTTTATTCTATGCTTTTGAATCTTTGAAACTTCCTCTGAAAATAACAGTGGGATGTCTATGAAGTGAACATGCTTTGGAACATACCTGAAAACAAACAAACAGGGAACAAAAGAGTTCTTAAGAGGGAGAGCAAGAGTGTCAAATACAGATAACTATCCGTTCACCAGTACTGGCAGTGGCCTCAGCGCAGAATGTATCATTTAGAAAGAAATGATGATGCTATAAAGGCTCATTCAGCCACTGACACAGATATTAGGGGTTGAACTACTGGTTTTGCCTGACCTATTCAACATCATTCAAAGACAAAAAGCATTCCTAGAATAGATACTGGCATTGCTGATGTTTGTCCACAGTTTGGGGTAAGATATTCTGAGGTGGATCTCAAAGCTAAGTGGTGTTTCATTTATTTTCCATTAGAAAAGGCGTAAAGAAAGGACTCTTAACAGTGTAGGGACAAATATGGCAGAATCAGAGGGGCATGGATGTTGGCTTGAGGCACTGCTGCAGACACCACAGTTAAGCAGGAGTCTTAAAAAAAAAGTGTTTTGCTCCATCACCTGTGGTTCCCTCACTATGTATATGCATTTTGTGATAGTTTAGAAGTTCCAACCACTTGCAAATATTTTCCTTGCCAGTATTGTGCTTCATCCCCAAAGACATGACAAGTCTCCACCAGATGCGACAGGGATAAATGTGATGGTGTGGTAGGCAATTACAAAGCTTTGCAGAGGGGTATAAAGAGCGGGTGGAAGGCAGGAAGGTCAGGTTGCAAGATCACACTTCAGAGTAGCTAATTATGACTGTATGTGACAGAAGGTATGGCATAAGGCAATGCAAGATGCCACTCAAATGTATTAAATTCTTTGAAGCACACAGAGGTAATATATGATGGAAATCTAACAGAGTTTGACAGGTGCCCACCAAAAGAAACGTCATTTGAATTGTCACAGGTAAATTAAAAGATCAATTTGTTAAATCAGATCTGCTATCAAGATTATAGTGTATGTATATCCCTGTGCTTACTTCATTAGACATTTGTCTTTCAAGCATGGTGTTGAACAGATGCAATTTTTCTGTTGATTTTACCCCTTTTTTCCTCATTTCATTCTACAGTTGAAAAATACCTACTTAGCAGTTCTATTTCACTTGGAACAACTGAGCAAAGCCCTTTAGCATTGATTTAAGGGCATGTTTAATGAGACCCCATTAGACAAACTAAATAATCTTAGTTCTATTCATCTACAGTATTTCCAATTTGTAAGTAGAGGAGACAAAGTATTTTCCAGTAGATGTGGCTTAAAGAAATTTTATAATTGTATGAATGACATCAAATCAGAATGCTTCTCAAGTCAGATTTGTTTATTTTTTAATTTCTAATAATATATACAACTTGAGTAAGACATTTAACAGTTGCTTATCACTATAAGTACGTATTTAGATGGAGGATAGACTCACGACATGTCTGAAGTTGTTACTGTTACAAGAAGCATTATGAGAATATTCCACACTCTCTTACAAGGCCAATAAACAACAAAAACTTTGCCTGAATAATTTAATGGAATAATCCCTTTACTGAAATAATTAGTACTGAAGTATTAAAAATATGTATTAGAATTAAAATGTACAAGATTTTTCTTGTGTTGAATTTACTTTAGCTCAATTTTTTCATGCATCTCTTCTTCTGAACTCTGCAAACAATGGAAGCTTTGCATACGTAAAGTATACTGAGCATACACAGTCTGTATGCTGCTGGACATTCATTTAAATATGCCAGTTAAATATTAGCTAAGATTTTGGTTGAATGGTTTATCCTAAGAGTTTTCTTCCACATGAATGTCATCAGTAAAGGTTAGTTCTGATTTTAAGAGTTAAAAATCACATCCATATGTATCACCTCTGATTTATCATTCACAACAATTCACTAGTAATTTTGTCTGTCCCTGTCCCCCCCGCCCCCCGTGAAAAAATTGGTATTACAGCCAAGAAAGTCCTTCCTGTGACTATTGCTGGTTTAAAACATTTTGGTTTACAATGTTTTCAATAAGGTTAATTCCCCGTTCTTTGTGAATATGCCCGATCATCAATGGGAGTTTTACTGACAAAAGGGATGACAACTCAAACTGTAGTCTTTGTTCATCTCAGTCAGTTGAAAATTTGGACTGGAGAAAAGCAGACTGCAACTCTCATTTAAACTCATTAATACTGTCATGAAATCATTTAGCTGTTTTATGTATTAGAGCAGCTGCTAGTGTAGCCTAAAATAAAATGAGAAGGGACCATTCTGCTTTCAACAGAACAGTCTTTGGGGGCTTGAATTTGGTAAAGACATCATGCTATCTTTTAATGACTGTTCCCTGGATTACTATTTCCCTAACAACAGATGATGCTTGTGTAATATTGTCTGAAACAAAAGGGCTTCAGTTTGTAATCCTACTCTCATCACAGTTTGATTACCAAAACAGGCAAGACAAGGAGCCAGATTACTTAATAGTATCACCCTCTCACTACCACCCTCAGATAAAATCTGAGGTTCTTACTCAGAAGATTATATCTCATCTTAACCATATCACTTCTTAGAATACAAGAGACCAGTTTTAGGATCTCCCTTCATGCTTTCTTTCTCTTACCCCTTTCTGAAGGCAAATTGTTTCCCACAAGATGAGAACTCTTGTTTTATTCCTGTAACCTGCATGCTCACCAGCATCTCTGAAGACAAACATCTGTATAGGCTCCACCAGAAAATATTTACCCACTTTGAACAAAAGCACAGACATAAAACCTCAAGGACTTTACTTTGTTCTCATGATCACCTTTTGTAATTAATATATTCTCAAAAAAAAACAACCAAAAACAAAAAAAAAAAAAACAGCTTTTTTTTTTTTTTTGTCGGATCCATGCTTATTCAAAGGCTGCAAAATACTAGGAAATCTTATTTTTATATATTCCAAATAACAGCCCTTATGAGGGACTGAAATGAGTCCATGAGATTTAATATTGAACCTTTACAGACGATGTGCACCATGCCTTTGTATTTTTATACTTTAGGCATGTGCATGTTCTCTTCTTTGAGAATCAAACCAATTAGAGACCCCATTCTCATAGAAAAACACATTTGCCAAACAGCATCACTTATTTTTAAAAGCAAAAAACAATGAGTCATTTTGGAGTCTAAATTCAAAAAGATCAGAGTAATAAAACCTTTGCAAGCTGTCAGGTGGTTCAGTGTTTGGGCATATGACTTCTATAACGGCAAACTTGGAAAATCCTGAATAATTCTGCTATAATGCTGTTCAGAACAATCCCTGACCTTTCAACTAAATCAATTATTTATGAAAGAGTGAATACTTTGCTTACAATTGCATCTATATTTTTAGGAAGTGATGGAATAAACATGATTTTGGTGTTTAATACCAGCCAAATAAATTCTGAGTGCTACAGCACAGTGGACAAGAGAGAATAAATTTTCCAAATTTTTAATTAAAAGCTAATGTGCTTCAAGATTGTAAAAGTGTTTTGATGAAGTAATGATTGCAAAACAAAGAATTAAATTACCTGTTCTTGCTTAGATTTTAGAAATGCATTAAGTGTGTGTGGAAGGAAAGAAATTAAATAACAAAAGGATGTCATCTGTCAGATCTGCTAGGGACCTAAGGGGAGCTACCTGCTGAGCCTTGCAGGGAACCTCCACTGCAGGGCATCATTCCCTGCAGGCTGTGCTAAGGCATCTCCAAGAATGCACGCTGAACTTATACCTTTTATACCTAGTCCTGAGTATGTGTCCTCTTCTGGAAATGGAAGAAGATTTTTAAATTCATGTTAAATTGCCAAATTCTCATGTGACCTTGGGAAAGATGTTCCATATTTAGAAAAATAATAGTAAAAAGCCAAATTTCTTTTCAAACTTTTTATTCCCTGTTCCTGCTTGTTGAAATGAAAATGAATCAATGGTGAACTCAGTTGCAAGTTTAGGATAACAGCAGGATTTAGTTTTAATTTCTGGTTAAATTTACATGTGCACCCATCAGTGTAATTTTAAAACTGCGTCCTTCAATGTTTCTCTATGACCTTAAAAAGCTTTTCTGCACTTTAAGATTTATTGAACATCTCTCTACTTACAAAGTACATATATTTTTTACATTTTTAGATAGGAAATATTTACTATATAGGTGTAAGAAGGAAAGCATGCGAGCTAAGTGGTACTCTCTTTCCTTTGTTGATACTCAGTGACAAAAAGCATAGTCCGTAATAAAAACCAGAATGAGTACAGAAAAAACCTATACTTAGAATTTGCTTGGTGCAACAGAGAAGCCATGTCCTTTTAATCTGCTCCTTAAACATTACAAAGAGCAGAATGGTGGGATAGAAAAGTATGCATTTGTCAACTCAGAGCAACTGTGCTCATGGGAATTATGAATGACCTCCATGGCACGCCTTATTCCTAGACAGTCCCTGCTAAAGTGAAATATTTTTATACCATTTTGACAAGCCAGATCACATTTTGTACTTCTTGTACACAGCAACAAAAAGAATAGAAATACTACCTGGGTAAGCTTTCATAAAATCACCAGTGACCCACTCTGTAAAAGAATGCTACCACATTGTCCTGGAATGATTTCTGGGCTTAGAACTTTGAGTAACCATAGTAATTTTTGTAAGGAAGTGTTAGCTTAAATTGCTAAGTCTACTGAATAGCCAGCAATCATTAAATGGTTTTCCAGTTTAATGGCATTATTTATCTTCATGGTATGAACTGTACTTGGCAGTGATATCAAATGTGATGTAAGGTATGACATAGCACTGGGTCTTGGCACCGCTCTTCTCACCAGAAAATCACCCTGGTCAAGCTGCAGACCTAAAGAAGATATTAGGGGGATGCACTAGTGGAGGTGAAGCAGGAGACACCTCAGCTTATACAGCTGTCAGTGGGACAGAGTTGAAACAATGAACTTTTCTCCAGTGTTTTAACTTACATGCAGTTTAATATTCCTGTTTAGTAGTCACACCTATCGTCTTAAAAAAAAAATAGAGCAAGAAGAATGGGGTAAGATAAATACTCTTTCTCAAATTATTCTTGCAGGCCTATGATATTTACTTATATTTTAACGGCAACTAGATAGAGCTCAATATCACAACCATTAAAAAGATAAAGAGTACTATCCTGGTGAAGCTAGGTGGCTGGCTGCCATTAAAAAAAAAACATGCGAAGACTGCTTAAGTAATTCTGACAGTCACAGAGCTCGGCAAATTACATTTTACAAGCTCTCCAGTGCAGATGAACCAGAAAAAACTGTATCAAATGATTTTTAATACATATAAAGGACTTGTATTGAACAAACAATAAATGAACAAAGTAAATGAGACCTGATTTATGTAAACAATGTTGTTTTAACTGTCCTTATACAGTATTTCCTTCCTACGTTACAGCAAATTTTTTACTATTAAATTCCTCTAGCTAGAAGCTAGAAACTTTTATGTCTTTGTTTTGGGTGGTTTGTTGAATTTTTTTTTTACATGTTACAAACACTTGTGAGTAGAACAGGAAAAGAGAGGCAGGTAATAGTGTTGCATGAGACCTGGAGCAGCAGGGCACCTTTAGGGTTATGATCAGTGCCACAGAACCTAGATGGAGACCTGTAACTAGCAATGTTCAGCAAGGGCCAGTTCTGGGTTCAATAGTTCAATTTACCCATTAGCATCTTGGATGAAAGGATAGAGTGTCTTCTCAGAAAGTTTGTTGACAATGCAAAACTGTGAGGAGTGGCTGATACCCCCAAGTGCTGTGTTATTATTCAGAAGGATGTAGACAGGCTGTAGAGATGGGCAGAGAGGAACCTTTTGAAATTCAACAAAGGCAAGTGCAGGGTCCTGCACTTAGGGAGAAATAACCCCAGGTCCCAATACAGGCTGAGGTCTGACCTGCTGGGAAGTAGCTCTGAGGAGATGGACGTGGGGGTCCTGGTGTGCAACAAGTTGTCCATGAGTCAGCAGCAATATGCAGTTGTGGCCAAGAAGGTCAATGGTATCCTGTGCTGCATTAGGAAGAGCAGTGACAAAGGGAAGTAAGCCCAGAAGGGGTTGCTGGAGATAGTCGAGAGTTGACTGGACACAATCCTGACCAATGTGTTCTAGGTGATCAGGGAGGCTGGCCTAGATGACCCATGGTGGTCCTTTCCAACTTTAACCATTCTGTGAATTTTTCACCATTGCAATATTTGTAAAATGGCAGTTTCACCTTAGGAATGTTGTTCTTGAAGGGCATCAGCATGAGATAAGGATAACACCTTCTTCAGTGTTACACATGCACACTGTCATGGTTTAAGCCCAGCCCCTCAGAACCATGAACAAAGAGAAAGAAAAGGTAGTTTACCAGAATTAAAGCAGACTAGCAAGGATAGTTACGGTAACTTAAAAATAAAATGGTGCTGTGTCAACTGTGTCAAAAGATTTTGCTTCTCTGAATAACACAAATCAAGTGATCTTTGCTGTGAAAACTTTTTTTTTTTTTCTTGTAGGGGTAAATGAAATAGGAGAACAAGATATTATCACCTTAGGATATTTTTTACACATACAGCAGTAATTACATAGCCTGCTAAATAGGTATCTAGGCTAAATAGTAGAAAACATGCTGCAGCCAGCTGATATTAAAAATACACTAGAGAAAGTGTACATCTAATGAGGTAACCTGTACTAGCTTAACAAATATTTGGGTCACAGTGTTACTGGTATAAGTCTGTGCTATTCTGCTGACTTGCACGGAGTTGCAGAAATTTCTGTGACTTAGAATGTAAGCTGAAGTACATGCTCATTTTATGGTGAAGTAATACACATTTGATTCAGACAGACATGCAAAGACAACAGACACTCCATAAGGTGACTTCAGAGAACATAAATAGATAGCAAAACATTTAATTAAATTAATTTCTATAACATTTTGTCTGATGTATTTCTATATCGCTCGTTTGGAATTGACCATGTTAAGATACCTTAACATAACTCCCATTCATCATAAGATACCCTTGCAAGATAAGGGCTCAGTACTTTCCTCCATCAGCAGTACATCTCTGTCTAATACTGAGATCCCATATGTTCCTTACTAACTCCTGCCAAAAATCCCACAGTACTGTGGAGAGAAATTCAGAAAGGAGAACTGGAGTTTCCAAAACACAATGCTTATTACAACAGTACACTGACGGGAAATGCTTCGTGGGTTTGGCTTGTAGAATGGGGCATTTGTGGGGAAACCACTCATTAACACATTTTGCTCTAATAACAAAGATAATACCCCCATTACCAGCATCATTCCCTGTCATGCATACACTCACTCATAAGGTGTGTTTCCGTGCTTCAATGACTTCTTGACTTAATAATTTTCTAAGAATCATTTAACCACTGTGAGTAAAAGATGTGGATATGGGTATGTAGTTAAATAATTTGAAGGAGAAAAAAAAGGAAAATCCGTTTCTTCTTCAGTTGGCAACTTTGTCTAAAAGTAAGGCTGCATGTGAAGCACATCAAAAAGCCAGTTTATATAATTAGCTAATAGCCACTATTGACATAATAAAATCAATTTATGACAGCTATCCTAGCAAACCCAAGCCAGTTTAATGCAATATATTGTCCACTATTCACTAAAGTTTAATCACTGTTAGTATCATAGGGAAGATATATTATGCGCATATACCCAGTATGCATACATACAGTAGATACCCAGAAGCTGTAACACAACATAACCTATAATGCAGCCAGCCTATGTATTGTCCCTGAAAAGACTAAAAAATTCAGCTTTGGCACTTCTCATTTACAAATAATCGTCTTGAGTTTCAAGAGCAGAACTCTTTGGTAAAATCCGTGCTGGAACAGACTCTACTGCAGAACTGTCTGGGACTAAGTGCCAAATATGACCTCAGTTCTTGCCCCAACAACAAAGATCATTGCTAAGACTAGTATTGACAATGTTCATATTTTTTTATTCTTTCTTCTTTCTCCTACCACCAGCAAGAAATCTATGATCACCATGTCTTTCTTCAGAATAAATGCTGTAAAGTAAGGTAAACAGCAACATTCTAAAACATTGAAAAGAGTTATAATATTAAAAGCAAGCTAGATTAGCTTTTTTCATAAAAATTGTCAGCTTTATAATTGGCTCTCTACTTCTTAAGCCATATACTTGTCAGCTTTCAAAATATATATTCACAGCAGGGAAGCATTCAGCTGGAAGGTTTTATCAGATGCAACTGAAGCAAGCCTTTAGCTGGGGGGCAGAACACAATTGTCAAGATCCATGCAGCCTTAAAGCACGTGGGTAATTGCATTGTATCTGGGAGTTTTAACTTCAACAGGATTGCTTGTGCAAGTAAAGATTATACAAGTGAATAAACATCGGCAAATCAGTCCCAGAATATATATTCTTTGCATATATTTTTAAAGTAGACCTGGGAACACATCTCCTGCATGCAGAAGAATAAGTTTTTATTTTGAAACAGTGAAGACATGCTAAAGCCAGCAGTTTCACATGAAATTACCATGTTACCAGAAACTGTACCCCAGAGATACTTTTTCAAACATGTTAAAAATATTCTCTAACACTTTATTGTTACAGAAGCTATTCGGACAAATTTAGATCTCCAGAATTCCACTTATATGAGTGAGATAGCAGAGGATATAAACTACCACAAAATATGCTCTTTTTGCATTCAGTTGGCACAATATGATAGTATCAAGGAGACAGGAATAAAGTTTCTTAAAGCAATTAGGCAAGGGAAACAGACATATCTGATGTGTATGTTAAGAATCTTTGTAAGACTGATAGCACTGAACGAGCACTGAGGAAATAATTTAATTTTCTGTGTACATTGATTTTATTCAGTTTTCAGATTACCACTGATAACAAAGCAAAAGATTTCAATGGAAATTAAACTAAAAATACGGTGTCCCTCTAGCACAGAATAAATTAGTGCTTTCTCTGGGAAAATCTGTATAGCATTCAACAGAAAGTAAACTTCTCACCTTGAAACAGCAAAGAAACAGAAAGGCAAAAAATAAATGTCGATGCAGTCAGACAGAAAAATTAGAACCAAAAGCAAGTATGCATTGGAGTATAGCTCTCATTTTTTTCCAGTGTTTTCCCCAAAGTCTTATTTTCCCTTATCTGTTGATAAAGCTTGCTTGTGGGTTTTTTAAGACTTAGGATGTAACAATTTGCATTCTCTCTGCAGAAGTTAAGTATTTGTCATGAAGCATTTCTACAAAGGCAAGTGAAACAAATACCAGGAACACCTCAAAGAACTCCAATTCTTTCTGATGCACACAAACGGCAAATAAAAATATTTCCTAAGTGAATTCTTACAATTCCAGGAGAAATTCTGTCTCCAGACATCTAAATTCACATTTATTTATCATTTCATGTCTGCATGATCCATTATTTTCCCAGGCCTCTCGCACTCTCACATCCCCTTGTGAGACATGCCTTGTTAATTCCATGACACCTCCTGTTCCAGCTTGGAGCAGCTGAGAAACAAAAAGACACAGTGTCGCTATGTAGCTGAGCGTGTGTGATGGGATAGAATTCACTTCCAGCTTAGTATTCCTTCAATCTGTCCAGGCTGAGCTGAGTTGAGAAGTTCAGGAAAGCCTGTATTTTCGGTATCCTAAGGACTGAATACCCTAGAGTTTATTAGGTCATTCACAGATGGCTTTATCAACAGGCATCAAAGATGACTGTTACTAAAAATTCACCAATACAATGTCTGAAATGAATATTGAAAACAAAAGTAGAAAACGAGGAACTGCTTCTAAGCTTTATTTCATTTTTATCTGACCTTGCTGCTTCAGCATCACCTTCTGCAACTACCTGGCTTCCCTACAGTACCCCTCTCAAGCTCCCATCAGAGCACCCCTGCAAATACTCCCTCCAAATCCCTCCAGCAATGAGGCAGACTGGGGTCCCATACAAAATGTAGCCTTCTCACTTCAGTGGCTAGGCTCTCCAAAACTACGTAAATAGTGCTTGTAAAACCAACGTTTGTTGTAAAACCAACGTTTGTTGTAAAACCACAGATCTCACACAAAAATTGTTTAGAAACATGTTAACGGTTTTTCCCCATGATGGATCATAGAATCATAGAATCATAGAATAGTTAGGGTTGGAAAGGACCTCAAGATCATTTAGTTCCAACACCCTGCCATGGGCAGGGACACCTCAAACTAAACCATCCCACACAAGGCCTCATCCAACCTGGCCTTGAACACCGCCACGGATGGAGCACTCACAACTTCCCTGGGCAACCCATTCCAGTGTCTCACCACCCTAACAGGAAAGAATTTCCTCCATATATCCAATCTAAACTTCCCCTGTTCAAGTTTTAACCCGTTACCCCTTGTCCTGTCACTACAGTCCCTGACGAAGAGTCCCTCCTCAGCATCCCTATAGGCCCCCTTCAGATACTGGAAGGCTGCTATTAGGTCCCCACACAGCCTTCTCTTCTCCAGGCTGAACAGCCCCAACTTCCTCAGCCTGTCTTCATACAGGAGGTGCTCCAGTCCCCTGATCATCCTCGTGGCCCTCCTCTGGACTTGTTCCAGCAGTTCCATGTCCTTTTTATGTTGAGGACACCAGAACTGCACACAATACTCCAGGTGAGGTCTCACAAGAGCAGAGTAGAGGGGCAGGATCACGTCTTTCGACCTGCTGGTCACGCTCCTTTTGATGCAGCCCAGGATACGGTTGGCTTTCTGGGCTGTGAGCGCACACTGAAGCCAGCTCATGTCCATTTTCTCATATACCAGTACCCCCAAGTCCTTCTCCGCAGGGCTGCTCTGAATCTCTTCTTTGCCCAGTCTGCAGCTGTGCCTGGGATTGCTCCAACCCAGGTGTAGGACCTTGCACTTGGCATGGTTGAACTTCATCAGCCCACCTTACAAGCGTGTCAAGGTCCCTCTGGATGGCATCCCTTCCCTCCAGCGTATCAACCGGACCACACAGCTTGGTGTCATCAGCAAACTTGCTGAGGGTGCACTCAATCCCACTGTCCATGTCAGTGACGATAGAGAGACACTAAATAATAGAGTGTGTAAATGATAGAGACACTAAATGCAAATGAAGATTGCAGAATTGGTTATATTGTATAACAATGTAAGATTTAATTATGCATGCTAAAAGGAAATCTTAGTGTTGTTTAAAAAGATTTTGACAACAAAAAAAATTATACTCTTTCTCTGTTTTAGGCAGAATGAAGCAGTGACTTCATTGACATAGAAACATCCAAACCTTGAATAATAAGGTCAGTGAACTTTATGTGTCCCCCTTGTCCCAATATCAAAAAGGCAGTAAAAGATAGCAGTACATAGTAGCCAGCTTCTTCATAGAGACTTACTGGAGTGGCAACATGAGTTTCACCAGTACATATGACAGCTCCTTAATGCAGCTATTCATAACTCCATGCTTCTATGACTTGCAAGCATTTTATTATTTATAAAATATTCTTCTTGTCCCCTAACCTTTTATGACATCTATAGTTCCTGCTTAATCTATCATCTGTACTTCTTAGTCTTCTGTATTTCCATCCATACTCCCAGAAGTACTTGCTACTGATCTCATGCATCTCCATCTACCATACTATTCATATTTCCTCCCTTCCTTGTGCCACTACACAACTACAGTTTTTCTCTGTTACCACAAATATCCTTGCCTAGATCTTCAAACAGTGCAGGACCTCCTGGGGGGAGCTGCTAGGAATTGCTGTTCAGCTCTTTCAGTCTTAAGCCACGTGAGGTCAGCATAAAAATGTTCTATAAACATGAAGCATCAGTACATTTTTCAGACACTTAGAATGCTATAAGTCTGTGTAGCTCTGTAGCATATGTAGACTGATAAAATGTAATATGCATTTTCACATAGGACATGCTATGAATGAGGAAACCACACATCAAATTTCAGATTCCTCTTCCAAAGGATAGCAATACTAGAATATTTTAAAACATATGTAGTTTTTGACTATTTTATAACTTGCAGTGTTGCATTGCCTTACTAGAAGTGATCTTCGCTTTCAAGATAGTCTCAATATAAGCAATTTTTAATAAGCAGTAACTGTCCAGGCTCTCAGATATGACTCTAGCATAAACTGGAGATAAAAGTCATACTAATTAAGCAGCCGTATTCTGAGTTGACATGCAAGAAAAACAGTAATCCCTTAATGTTTTCCACTGCCACCTGTTTCCAAATTTAGTCTTTCAATACAATAAACTTATAGAGAGTTTTCTTTAATATGAGAATCAGAAGTAACAAGAGAGATCAAAGCAATACAAAGCATTATGATTTCACTCAGTTCCTTGAACCAAAACAGATTTTTATATGGTACCTGTAGAGGCACGAGTGCTCTAAGCATTTTCTTTAGCATATTTTATGCTATTGCTCAAATCATGAAACCTGGAATCTGAAAGCATCAACCTGCAGTGGTTGATGGAGACAGAAGTAATTGAAATCACATTCAGAGAAAACACATTCTGTATATATATAAAATCGTTTTTTGTGTAAGAAATCATCCACATACAGCTTAGTATTGCTTTAAGGATAAGCTTATTGAAAAGCAAATGAATGAATGCAATTAGTTTTCTTTCCTTACAGCTTAGGAGCTGTCACCAGATTTTCATAAACATAGTTTGGCCTCCATTTAGCCTTTATAAATCTCGTCCTTTTGAGGATGACGTCTGTTCTCTCCATACTGTTTTCCCTTTTCCAGAGCCTCAGCATTTCAAGAGTCAGAGCTGTAACTGAAGCTAATTCACTGAGTTCCTAAATCATGTTTAGATATCTTTCCCTTTTCCTCCACTTCCTCTCGAGGTTGTGGAGGTGGGAGCTGGATGGAAGGGAGCAGAAGGAGGAAGCAGAGAATTCAGAAGTAATGCCTTTTTTCCAGGTCAGTCAGCATTCATGTCTTTCTCAGTCATCAGTTCATGATGCACTGATAACTTTCTAGCCAGCTTTACTCCCTGAAGGGAAACATATTTCCTCCTTATTTTTGCCACTACTCCAATGTTTTCTTTACACTAAAAATGCTTTTTTATTTTTTTAACTAAGCCTGAAGCTTATTGCAATCTGCCATGCTCATCACTGACAACAAAAGGAGCTAAGGCCAGCCATAAGGCTTCCTGTAAGGCTTTTTGCGCTCTTTAATAATTTGCATAGGTGTTTGCACACACCTGGATGGATTTGCAAGCTTAATTCTTACAGACAGAGCTTATTTAAAACATTTTCTTCTTTTGCATTTCCCTGATGTACAGTTTCACTCTCTTTTCATTTCAGTGATTTAGAATAACAAAGCTTTATCTTAAACTGTAGCAGGTTAGCACACAGAGCAAAAGGACAGCAAAGATCAATAGACAGTATTAGGAGTGATGCAGCCTTTGTTCATTAGGAAGAGCTTATATATATGCAAAAGAACAAAGTTCTTGAGAACAGATAACACATCACCTCAGCAACAGCACTTAAAGCAAGCAAGGAGAGGGCTTGTTATTATTTGTCAGATTTTCTTCATGCAATATATATTCACAAAGATGTGGGGACTGTATTTCATTCTTTCCTCTGCCTCTGAAAGGCCTGAGTCAGTGCACTTCCTAAACCTTTACATTCTTTCCCAGTGACTTCTACCTATCTGGAAAGCTGTCTTTGTTTCTAAGGTTCAGGAAAGAGAGAAGAACAGGAACACAGAAAGCCACTGAACATATTATTTAACCTAGTATCCAGAGAATAGAGCACAAACCAAATTGTGCATCCCCAATTCCCACTGAAGCCTACTTTTTGAAATACCTTCTCTCAACTTAAGGCACCCACCCCAATAGGAAAATAAGAAATATAAGAAGCTCCGTATGTTCCCCAAGACTTTTATCAGGAAAACATAGTCAGCTAACAGTGGGGCCTGGTAAATGGGCAGTGCTGGCAGCCTCTGGACCTTCTCACTCTTAGAAAGACTTAGTCATAGCTGTACAGTGTCATGGGCATTTTAAGAGTTAGGTCCTGCAAGATGTCAGTGGCAAGATTTAATTCAGAGGTGATGTGTCAATCAGCACTATAAACAGCAATCCATGGTGAACTGAACTGTATCTAGGATCAGATGGTACAGCATTTAGTATAACAAGCTGCCTGCTTACAGTTCATTGTACCTCTTTTGTAAGTTTCATTCCAGTGGAAAAGACGAGAATAGCAGCACAGCCAAAGGCAGGCTGTTGGTTTGCTCCTTTTACTCTACTCCAGCGCCAAAGAGGGCAATTTGGCTCCCTGAGAGCATGTCTGTACATCCTTCCTTTGGAAAAACCTGCTTGGAAGGTATAATAAGCAGGCGGCCTGTATTAGAGGTATGGACAGTACTACACTGCTAAAGGAGCTGAAGTCCATTTTCCTAAACCTGCTTCTGAACTGGGAGACTTTTGAGGGAAACAGGGTAGTGCTTGGCAGTAGGTTGCAGATCCACAGCAAATTTTCAGAGGCAATAGAAAGTGGATGTGATTCCTATGGAGTGGGAAGTACGGCACTGCATTTGTTGAAACAAGAAACTCATAGCAAATTTTCAGGTTGAGACCAAGACTGATGGAATGTATTTTCCTTGCCATGACAAAGCTGACATGGGACAGGCTGGTTTCCAAACTTGGTATTACACACAACAGAAGGAGAAAGAAATCTTTCAACAGTTTCCCTACTCAACCAAAATTTTAAAGCTAGATCAAAAGGAATGTATGCATTGCTGTGGTACTATCCACCTCACTGCTATTTAGGTACTAACAGTGCCAGAAGAAAACCTATTCTGATTCACCATCAAGTTCAGACCTTGCAAAGAATTGAAAAGATATAAAAAACACTGTATTTTCCTTCCCAGAGATTAAAAAAAAAAATTATTTAATTCCGGAAGTGGCAAGATTACTCACAGAGAGGAAAAAAAAAAATCACTATTTTTTTGTTAATGATAGCAAAATGTTCACTGTGCTCCTGAAAATAAACAGATAAGATATGCTAAACTATTCTTTTCAGCTAATTAAATTACAACTATACCAGCTTATAGTTTTGAAGAAAAAGAGCAATCAGAAGTCTGGTACACTCCTTTATATCATTGCAAATCACAGTTCTGTAACTGAACATCTAATGTTGTAGTGGGTTTAGGAAAAGGCAAAGGAAGACAAATTAATTCATAATTAATTCTCAATGATCAGGAAGTTAATATACTGTAAATTTTCTCCCAGGAAAGCCTGACCTATGTTGAACATGGTAAAAGCAGTTTGGTGCTTACACATTATTTTATATATCAGTATTTTGTACCATTACATGAATTAGTTGCAGGTTCATTAATCATTTTTGCAACTGGACTGTTAAAATTATGCTAAAACTGAAATGAATTAAAGAAAAACAGAGCCCTTTTGTGAAGAAAACAACTTAAAAATGGTGTCATACATATATTCAGAGAATTGGGTATTTTATTAATTCATTGATATGTTCCACTGTGAACTGTTTTACATTTCTGTGAATTATATTTTACAGTTACATCCAGTGGGTAACTACAGTTCACTCCTTAATCTCTACAGTAACCCTATGAGACAGGTGATTGCTATTCTACCTTATAAAGAGAGCTGGTGCAGGTGATTTCTTTTTTTTTTATTTATTTTTTATTTTAACTCAGAGTGGTTTAAACAACCCAAGTAACCTATACACAGCAACTCCATAGAAGGAGATGAGAATTTATGATTCAGTGTTCCAGGGTCAAGCTCATTAGATTATGTTGTTCTAGACAGACTTCACAGGTCTGGTCTGTTCAAAGCTATTTACAACTGGCCAAGCAGTGCCGGTCATGCATTTTAGCAGATCTCAGCTATGGTATATAGAAGAGCTGGAAAAACAATACAGGGCTGGTAAAAATATTTTGGGTTTAGGTTGTTTGGAGCTTGGGTGGTTTTTTTTCATTTTTCCATGTATGAACTATTTTAATTATAAAAGGCTGAGAAAAAAAAAATCCAACGCTTTTATACAATGGTGATTTTAATGTTACTACTTGAAACATTTCAATAAAAAAATATAAAGTCATAAAACATGTATCCAAATATATAGTTTATACAAAGAAAAAGATAAGCATAAAAAGTTTTTGTTTTCTGCATTTCATTAATTCAATGACATTTTCAACTACTCTTTATATTAATAAATGAGTAACTATGTATAATACAGAGTAATTCTACATTATATAATGTCTAAATTATCTTTTTGAATCAGTTTAATGTTCTTTATTTACCAGAAGAAAAATATTATCATCTCCTATGAGCACAGTAAGTTATAACAGTATAAAAGATTGAAACTGTATGTATTTATAACAATTCAAATTTACCAACCTCCTATTAGTAAGACATTCGCCACTAACTGGTGATTGGATCTTTCTCTGACTATCTGAATATTTTCAGAGTATTTTCAAGAAGGCAAAGGAAGAATAAACATGTTGGCAGAGAAAGACACAACTAAAACGGAAAACAGCCTTGCCTCAGACAAAATTGCTTGTGATAGAGATTGGAGATCCTTAGTCTGCTTTTTTTAATAGCAGCAAAGGATTTACACACCTAATTAGCACTCTGATGCATTCAGTTAACAAAAATTACTAAAATGTTCTATCCTCAACCATCACACATTTGAATAGGTAAGTATCTCTAGAGAACATTATGATGTTTATTAATCAACAATGCTATGCAGGAGTGGTCTTCTATTCTGCCTAGAATGTCTTTCTTGTTTATCTTGATTTTAATCCCCAGTCCTTCTCTTGTTCCCCTAGATCTCCTCCTGAGTAACCATAGCACCTGAAATTTGCCAGCTCTTCCATACAGAATGCACTATGACTTACTTATTAAAAAATATCAAATGTTTGAAAACACTTGCTCAGAGATAATGATAATGCCTTAATGTTATCAGTATATGACACATGTACAGAAAGTCTTCACAGAGGGAGAAGAGACTAATTTCTATTCCTTACACACACTTTCAAAAGTGTGACGCTGTTATTCCCTATTGATTTAGGAAAAAAAATAGAAAAAAGAAAAAAACAAGACCCTTACCAAGACATGAATTTTGCAACTCAAACCAGGCCAAATCCTGATATATACTGAGCTCTTCTGTCTCTTGACTGGAGCTGCTGCTACTACTGAATGCTCAGTACCTCTTGAAAGCTTCAGAAGTACTGAGAACATTCTGGCTGAGAAGTAAGACATTCTCCAAGTAGTGTACTGCAATCCAAACCCATTATTTTTCTGTTTCTGCATGAAATAGCACATTCATATGTTCTATGATTGTATATGAATTTCAAAATATTTTAATGAGAATGATGGATCTGATTTCACGAACAGAGAATCACCAGGGTGCTGAGCGCCATAAGCTGAAGCAAGTCAGTTGTAGCAGTAGGCATGTTTGGTTCTGTTTTATAACAATTTTTGAGCTACAGGTAGCTATTAATGGGCTTTTTAATCCTATATGTCAATTTCTTATCAAATTTTCCATCAAAAGGAGATATATGAGCTTCAGAGAGTTATTTTTTTTTCTCTACAGCTCTATCTTTGTATAAATCTTGAGTACATTTCCTTGATGTTTGATTTACATAAAGAAAACCAAACACACAAACTAAACTAACTGTTGTTTTCATTTAAAGCTAAATTCTATGCTTAAAAATGCTACAGTGTGTCTTTCTGTGGAAATGTGTGTTGGTCAGAACAGTTCTTTCCCTTTCTCTCCCCATGAAGACTTATTTGTTGCATTAATTACTCTTGAACATGTAAAATTTATACATCTCTGTTACCACTGTGCTGCCTGGTAATACACCTATCTCTTTCCCTCCCACTCCTCCATCTCCATATGTTACTTTTTTTAATAATCTGTGACAAAACTTTTCCAGAGATGACTTCACTCATACACACTGTGGTATGAGAATGGGAACCTACAGTTAAGAGCTCATAATGGTGATGCAAATTCAGTTTGGTTTTCATAACCTACTGAAGAAGTGCATAGTTGAGAAGCTTAAATTGTATCCAAATCTGAGAACATACTAATCCTTTGTAAGAATAACACCAACAGTCTATTCTCTGCGCTATCTGTGATTCCACTGGGGCCAACCCTGAAACCCACAACTGAGCACTTCAAATCTGAGTTCTGATGTGAATCCAACCAAGCCTAACCTGTATTTCAGCTGACAACCATGCTTGTTTAGCTATTCTGAAGTACAAAGCTTTTCTTGCTGAACAATGCAGCTTTTCTTGCCTTTCTTCTGGAAGGTAAATGATGACTGTAATATTCATCCTTTTGACATTTCACCAGTCATCTTGTATTTCTCTGCACTTACAATCCAATAAAGTTTTTATTCAGACCTATGAATGAAATATGTCTCCATTAAGTTATCCAAGATGTAGAGCAGTTCATCCTTGATACAATACTTCCTGGCCTGGCATACAAGCCTTTTGTGCAGCACTGAATCATAAAAGTACATTGTGCTTTTTAAAGTCCACATATCTCCTGTGCCTTTTGCACCCTTTTCACAGGCACACGCACACAGCTACACACAAGCTTTATTAAACATGAGTCTATCTGTTCAGTTTGTACCTCTTCACCTTAATTATATCCTGCCTGAACCCTGAAGGGGGTTCAAATACTGTGGTCACTGAATGTTTCTTCCACTGTACTGCAGCTCTTCCTAACCCTGAAAATTGTTTAGTGCCAGTGAAATGTCATATATATGAATAACTCCAAAAGCTTGCCGCAACTATTTTAGTATTCTGAGTAAGCCTCATCTGGTTTTGTCAGTCACTGGACATCGATCACTTTTTTTCTTCCATGAATCTGATTAGAATCATAAAATCGTAGAATCAACTAGGTTGGAAAAGACCTTTAAGATCATCAAGTCCAACCATTACCCCAGGACTGCCAACATCTACTAAACCACATCACTAAGGGCCTGTAAACGGCCTTAAGTCAGGTATCACCTCCTTTAGTATACGTCACTCATCACCAACACTTCCAAATAACACAGCAAATAACTTGCCATTTTTATTCCAGTAAGTAGATGTTATGTTTACATATAAGAAGAATCCCAAAGAATCTAATCTTCAAAACAAACCTCATATTTTTCATGTGACTCCTTATCAAATGGGAGTCCCCATCTTCTTTGTACCCATACTTTCAATACCTCTCCACAGAGATGCTCCCCTGCCAAGTAGATCCCAGCCTGTGCTGCACTCTTGTATTGCGCTTACCCAGTTGCAAGACCTGACATTTGCCCTTCTTGAACATTATAAGGTTCTTGTTAGCACATTGTTCCAGCTTATCGAGGTCATCCTGCAGGGATGATTACAGCCCTCAGAAACTACAGGTTTCAGGGTGAAAAGACAGTCACACTAGTACTAGTCAGTGTGTCATGAAATCACTAGAATTCACAGGTTTTTGCATTATCTATCTGGCTTATGTACTTCTTTATCTACATAAAAAGATGTTTTCTTTATAATATCCAGAAACAAAGTTTTTACCTTGACAGGATGCATATTCATGTAAATAATGCCAATTTATTCTATTCCAGATAATCTTTTGGAATCATTTACTGGAGTCTTTCACATTCTTTTTAAGTCTACCCCTGATCATCTTTCAGAATCTGGCAAATGAAGTTCTCTATTTTCAGTGACAAGGGTAGGCATCATTTTGGCTTGGTTTTTTGTTGTTGTTGTTGTCATGTAAAATAAAACGGTTTATTTTTATTTTGAAGACACTTCTGCCAGTTCCATCCTGCCCTAAAAGGACTAATTAGAGATGAATATCTTCCATGAGCCATCACCTCTCCAGCCCTCATACAGAGATCAAAATAAGTCATTTTTCCCATACACTAACCAAAGATGTATTAGTACATCACTGCACTTCAAATGTAGAATTCTAAATTATTTTATGATTTGTATCTTATGATTAAATTTCATCCCCAGACCCCCCACCCCCAGAAGTTAGAAGGTTTCTTGTTTCTTGTGCATCAAGTTTCAAAGCAGTTCAAAGTCAGGCAATGCAAAGGTGCATATATAAGCAAACAAACGCATACATAAATATCCAGTATTAGGAACACTTCAGCCCACTTTTCCAAAGAACTGATGTGAGCAGTTGAGAAACTACGAAAGTAATCTAGCACTGAACAAAGCACCAGAAATCTTCATATGACTTCCAGCAAGTACTGTGGATCTCATTATCTCACCTTTTTTCTCTACTCATAAAAAACATCTTCCCAGCTGATACAATCTATCCTGCATGTTACAGCTCTGAGGCTTTCAAGCTAGGGACTGAATATCACGTAATTACTTCATCTGTTAAACTTTACTTCTCTGAAACACTTTACTGAGGCAGGTTTGCCTCCAAACACTCTTACTTATTCTTGAATTGAGTAACACATTAAAGAGTTTTCTCTAAATGTTTCTACCTAGGGAGCACTTCTGTTTTCTAGAAGACTATAATGCACGTATCATAAAGATTTTATATACCCAATTCCATATATGAACTTTGTGATAATTAAACTACAATTATGCGATGTTCTAAGCATTTATTAAAATCTTCATATGTGGAGATGGAGAAGATACACCCAACTGTTTATCTATTCATTTGGAAATGACTCATTGCCTTATAAATCTTCCTTGCTTTATCAGTACCTAACACTCAACTTTTAGTTTTAAAATGCAATAAATATGGACAAAAATATATATAGGACAATTGCACTCTTTTTGGGGAAAAAAAAAAAAAAGACTTTTGTGCTATTTACAATACTGTCTAACCACTGAATATTCCTATAAATTATTTACTCATACAGGAACAAGTGTCAAATTCAAAACCACTCTAGAATTATAACTAAGATAGCATCACACTTCCTAAGTTGAAATACAGTCACATAAAATGTATAGATACCGATTTTCAATGCATTCAAAATCTGATTGAGTTTACTTAACCCCACATTTTTTTAATATCTGACAAAAATATTTCTTCTCTCTCAGACTTTCATAAGTATGACTTAACCAGCATCAGGCACCATGAACATTATTTGAGTTGGTCTTAAAGGAGATTTCAATACATTGCCTTCAAACTTTGTCCTATCAGTTTGTCAGGAAGAAGAGCTGATTTATTATTAAATCCTCCTGTTTATCACAATAAAAAACCTGTACTTACCTCAATTTTTCTGTATATCTTTCAAAGGTTTAAAGTTGCAAAACACCTAGAATTCAATTCCAGTGGAATGAAGTAGTGTGTGAAGAATTTCACACTTCTTAAAACTAGCCCCAAGGAAATGGGAGACGCTGATTACAGTCAAGCTCCCTTTCCTTGCATTCACTGTGCACTCACTTTACACCCTATAGTTTACAATCTATCTGCACAGCACTACAAGTGATAAGAATGTTGAATTTAATAGTTTAAGATTAAATTCTTGTATTATTTCTGAAGCCCAAAAGTGATTGCCTAGTTTAATCTGATCTGAATAGACACTCAAATGTCTTGAACTTTGACAAAAAAGAGAAAAGATTATGAGATGAAGATGTGTGTGTGAAGCATCTGACATGTCATTCCACCAGCTGGAAAAAAATCTTAGTCTGTCTCTAAGGTATATTGCTTCACATTAGTCAGATACCAAAGCAAGGAACCTTTTCATTTGGAATGAACAAAGTTCAGTATCATTACTAAGATCACTGAGGAGGTGATCAGCAGTGCAGCAAAGTCACTAAGAAGCTCTCTCAAACAGCTGGCACAGAACAGAGGGTGCACACAGTTTGGGAAGTTTTGAGTTGTTCTGTTTTTTGAACCAAAAAAAAACAACCAACCAGACATAATCTACTGTTACCTGGAGGACAGAGAGATAGAATCCTTTCCTTTTTAAGAAAGGTAGGAGAAAATAACATTGGCATAACACAGACGATATTACAAAATGTATTATCAGACTGAATCTGAAAATCTGAATCCACACTACTGCTACCACTGTACTATCTACATTTCTGTTCATTCTTCAAGTCATCCAGAAATAACAAATCCTCCTGAGAGCTATATAAGATTTCCCTTTGTGTAGCAATTTTCTCTACGAACTAAATATTATTTAAAATGTAAGAATCTCACTTACTTTCAGAACATTCAACATACCTACATGAAAGAATGAATTATGCTGGCTATTATAAATTGAGATATTGTGCCAGAAGGGCCAACCATTCCAGATGTTATACTTGATAAGAAAGAGTGTTCAGTATCCCTTTTAATTAATCCTTGTAATCTTTGAGTATCCTTAGCCAGTTAATTTGAAAGGTAAATGTAGAAATTAGTGCACAGTGGTTTCACTTCAGAAAACACAAACTCAGCTTTTAATTTAGGTCGCTTTATCTCTGCTTCTTTCCCATGTACTCACTTACAGAAGACTGGAACATAATGTGACTCAGCTTGACTCTTCTGGCACTATATCCTCAACAGAGGTACAATGTTAAGACATTTTCAGGTCAGGGCTCATGTATACTGGTGGAGCATTGCAAGTATTAGTGTGCCTATCTGCTTGCAGTCAGAGCTATTAGTGTTTTGTCTTTTATCAGGAAAAGTTGGTTTATTTTCCTATTTGTATATTATGCCAATAACTAACTTCATGGTGATATTTTTATTTGCTTAATGGCCCTTTTTCGACCCAACTGCAAGTATTCCCATAATCATTAACCCTTGGCCTATGTTCCAGATTATCATGCAAAAGACTTTTTGTAGCTTACTGCTTTAACACTTCAGCAGTCAAATGTATTATTTCTGCTTTTAACTGCCTTTTTAACCCCTGCATCTACCAACCTAAACCAGATATATGCAAATGTGAATGCACAAATGCAACTGCATTTGTGCGCCAAACTTATTTGTGGAGCAAAGGGTTTTGGATAGTTAAATGTGATTCAAGTCACTTTGAAAGCATGTTTTTCTGTGGAAGGCATGTAAGCAAATATCCAGCATGTTGACTTTTCATAGCCTTCTCTTTTTAACTTTTTTTCTGATGGGTGTGCTTAGCGGAGTGATCAAGATACACGTTCTCTTTGAGGAGAAAAATAGTAAAATGACTTAAGTGAGAAGAAGGAAAAGAGACATCAGATAACACATCAAAGAGCAGCCAAAAATCCACACAGTCTCAAGCAGCACGAAGCAACATCAGTACATGGTCACCCTACACTTTAAAAAAGAAAGCTTCAATAGAGCAGTGACAACATGAAGTAACAAACCAGCGTTTGTGCAGTAATGACTGTATTATTCCCTTTTAACTTCACTCAGGGACAGGAGAGAGCACTCAGCTTTTCAAAACTGAGCACTATATATCATCAATAACTTGCCATGCTTTTTCCTAACAAATTCATTCAGTTTTTCATTCTGAAAGATAATCTCAGCAAGACTTACATTTTTTATCTTTTTTTTTTTTTTTCAATTCTCTTCCTATCACATAGAATCATAGAACAGTTAGGGTTGGAAAGGACCTTAAAACCCCCTGCCATGGTCAGGGAAACCTCACACTAAACCATCCCACCCAAGGCTTCGTCCAACCTGCCCTTGAACACTGCCAGGGATGAAGTATTCACAACTCCCTTCGGCAATCCATTCCAGTGCTTCACCACCATCACAGTAAAGAACTTCCTCCTTATATCCAATCTAAACTTCCCTTGTTTAAGTTTGAACCCATTACCACTTGTCCTATCACTACAGTCCCTAATGAACAGTCCCTCCCCAGCATCCTTAGAGGTCCCCTTCAGATACTGAACTATGAGGTCTCCATGGAGCCTTCACTTCTCCAGGCTGAACAGCCACAGCTTTCTCAGCCTATCTTCATACGGGAGGTGCTCCAGTCCCCTGATCATCCTCGTGCCCCTCCTCTGGACTTGTTCCAACAATTCCTTGCCTTTTTTGTTGAGGACACCAGAACTGCATACAGTACTCCAAGTGAGATCTCACGAGAGCAGAGTAAGATCACCTACTGGGGCAGGATCACCTCCTTCGACCTGCTGGTCACACTCTTTTTGATGCAGCCCAGGATACGGTTGCCTTTCTGGGCTGCGAGCACACTGAAGCCAGCTGATGTTCATTTTCTCATCGACCAGCACCTCCAAGTCCTTCTCCGCAGGGCTGCTCTGAATCTCTTCTTTGCCCAGTCTGTAGCTGTGCCTGGGATTGCTCCCACCCAAGTGTAGGACCTTGCACTTGGCATGGTTGAACTTCATAAGGCTGGCATCAGCCCACCTCACAAGCGTGTCAAGGTCCCTCTGGATGGCATCCCTTCCCTCCAGCATATCAACCAGACCACACAGGTTGGTGTCATCGGCAAACTTGCTGAGGGCGCACTCAATCCCACTGTCCATGTCAGCGATGAAGATGTTAAAACAAGACTGGTCCCAACACTGATCCCTGAGGGACACCACTTGTTACCGGTCTCCAGCCGGACATTGAGCCATTGATCACAACTCTTTGTGTGCAGCCATCCAGCCAGTTCTTTATCCACCGAGTGGTCCATCCATCAAATTGATGTCTCTCCAATTTATAGACAAGGATGTCGTGTGGGACAGTGTCGAACACGTTGCACAAGTCCAAGTAGATGTCATCAACTGCTCTACCCCTGTCCATCAGTTCTGTAGCCCCATACAGAAGGCCACCGAATTGGTCAGGCAGGATTTCCCCTTAGTGAAGCCATGCTGGCTGTCACCAAGCACCTTGTTGTTTTTCATGTGTCTTAGCATGCCTTCCAGTAGGATCTGCTCCAAGATTTTGCCATTTATTTTGACTGTAAAGTTTAATCTCACCTTCTTTCCTAAATGCAGTAAAACTTCACCAATAAAGCATGTTCATGCCAGGAGACATACAAAAATCTAGTTCAAAGTTTTCCAAGTAAACCTTTTAACATTACTTGTTTATTCTTAATTTTGAGATATTCAAGTTACATGAGTTTGATACCTTTTCCTTGGGTTTAATCTACTAGCTGATATTTTTTATTTCCTGTGTTTTTATATATTATCACAAGTTATGTCAACCTATAAAGGCCTTTGGTTACATATTACATGACTTATGCAATGTTCCTTTACAGTGGGGCAGCAGGAACACTATAAAGAATAGTACAAGGCCTAAAACACCCATGTACCACTGCTGAAACAATCCATCTCACTTCTGTACAGTACCTCAGGACTTCTAACTACTGAGAATCAGCACAGTGAACCTACACACTGAAAGCTGTTGTGTTGGGCTTTTATAGGGCTGCCTAGCTTGACTGACAATTCGCTTTTCTAGATCTCACTAGGTTCACACTATTACTCATCATTCTCACTAGTATGTCACTATTACTCTTCAAGATATCCTTCCTACATTTCTAAAGCAAATTCTATGTTGTACATATCTTATTCTTGATTTAGTTACTGAACTTAGAATTCTACAGAATTAATACCTCTGTAGTATGCTTTGCAAGCTATTTTCATAAAAACTCTGGTTTTGAAACCAAAATGTATTAGTCTGTAATTGTGTCTTTCTGCTGGATATCTGTATTTCTTAATATCATTGCTCACTGTAAATACATACGAGTTTTTGCTTGATTGCTTGCTTGGTTGTTTTTCCTGGTCTGTTAATATGTGTAGCAAACTACAACAGTTTCAAATTATTTTTTATCCAGTTTAGCCCATCTTAAATAATTGAATAAAAATCTCATTTGAAAATTGAGAAAAATCCGCTTTTCTATGTGACTAAATTTAAGCCTACAGAGGCATTGACTCAGACACCCAAGCACTGAATGATAGAAACTGAGGTCTGGTTATATTGCAGTCTGCAACTTTATAATGCTATACATGCAGCCAAGCAGTCATGTGCCTTATGGAATGAGTATAGATGACATACTGAAAATCTGGACAGAGCTTAAAAGCTGGTCTGTGTGTCTCCTGAGGTTTCCCTCTTCTCCTCTCCTCTCCTTTGAGCAAAATTTAAAGTCCACTACCCAACTTCACAACATTTTATTCTCTTGTCTGTATCTCAGCTCATAAGCCTGCTACTGAATTTTTTAATTCGTAGGGCTGGCCCTTTGTCATTCAGCTCAAATGCATTTTATACTGCATAGAAATACCTCCTTATTGCTATTACGCTTGGACAACCTCAGTTCTTTTTTTCCTTATATTTAGTAAGTTCAATTGGTCATTACACAATTTAAAGAGATTCAATTTGCTAATGTTCACCTGACACATGAACTCCATCATTACTAAATTTACCCAAACACAGTGTATTTCCTTGCACACAACTGTTGTACTCAGCCATGTTCACAATCTAGTATTGACTGTTTATCACACTGACGATGAATCTGTCTCATCCAGCACAGTACCTACCTCTCTCAATTGCATCACTGACTAGATCAGAAATACAGCACTAATGTAACCCACTCAAAGCAATCCAGGAATTCCCACTTAATTCTGCATCAGTTAGTTTTTTGAAGTTTTTCTCATACCATTGAAAATCTATGTCAGTTATAGTACTTCATGGTAGTAAATACTAGTGGTCTTGTCAGCCCATGAGGGAGATGATACAGCTGTGACCTCACCAGCCCTGTGCAGCCATATAGCCACATCATTATTTTATGTTTTACGGAAAAGAGAACAAATTTTTTGAAAGGACAATATCCATGCTTATAAAATGGAGAAAACCACCTCTAATTCTCTTGTTTACTGATGGCCTTTTATGAGTACCTTCATAGCTCTGGTCACATTCAGATGACAATGTATCCCTGTGCAACAGCTGTAGTCAGTGATCTGCACACACTGCCTTGGTGAGATGACACTACCAGGCAAATGCCCTACTAGCTTTGTGGCTGTCAAAGAGTTTTCTAACTGTTTTCCAGCTTGAAAGTCAGATGTTCCATTTGCATCATGAAGGAAGTGGGATTTATCCAGTGTTCACTGCAACCCTGTTCTGCACATCTGCTTCTGTGCTGGCTCCTCAGAGTTGTCATCTTCTTTCTGTATTTTCCTTTCTCCTCCTCTCAAAGTGCTCTGACTGCAGTGAGCCCAGCCCTTCTCATAGAATGCTAACTGAAGATCTGACTTTTAAACAGATTAAAAGCCAAAACCATGGTCAGGTTCCATAGGCAGTAGAACAGACATAGCAATGCATTTCTGAAAAACCCGAATTCCTGTTTGTAAACGCAGCCAAGACAATGAATGATGAGTAACAGGCTTAAGCAGTTGTAAATCAATGCTATTATTTACTGATGATCTGTGGAGGCAATAAATGGATGTGGGCACCCCTGGCAGTGTCATTCTAGAAATGAATGCTCTAGAAACCAGAACCTTGTAACTTTAAAACCTTGACAAGTTTACCTGCCCACAGATACCTCTCCCCATACTCTCTTGGCGTCCTATCGGTTTTAGCCCTTCCACTGACTGCCAATATGTGACATCTGACCTCTTCACGTTACACAATATATATCGTCTCAAAGTCTTTCAATAGCGAGAAGATTTGTGTGTCTGGTTTTGACAGCAAATTTTTAAGAGACTTCTGTCAACACTCCGTCCAGCACATTGTTGTTTTTGTCTATATACTCCATGCTGTTATCTCTTCTAAATCCTGGGCAACTGCCGTTCACCCTGACTCAGCCACATGCTCTGCTACTCATTTTTCTTCCTGGTGGTTGTCACCCTGCCACCCTCCAGGGAGAGCTCTGAAACTGAGCTCAGCACCTTATTCCCCACCTGGCATTTTGACTTCCTGTTTGTTGTCTGTACTACTAGTTGGGGCACAAAAGCTTACCTTTTCACCTTGAGGAGGAACGGTTTGGCTGCTTGACACACAGCTGTCCCAGTAAAGACCTGGAGGCATGGGGGAGGCACATTCAGCTGGTTATACACTGTGCAACTTTACTGTGCTAAATTCTACAAATATTGTTAACAGAAATTGAAATGACCACATCTAAAATGCCATTTGAAGAACACCCTTCTCGTATCCTGGTCAGCTGAATCTCAGTTGTTGTGCTGACCAAGTCAGAAAGATTTGCAAATCTTGCTCCCAAGGTCTTACAGTGTCAAATGTGACTGGTAATACTGATGGTCTTTGATTCCTAGAGGCACTTTGTGTCAGCTACTTTGACAGGGCTGACCCTGGCATTAACCCCAGTGAAATACTGTCACATACCAGCAGTTTCCTTATCGCGTACAAGTATCACTACCAAGGGTTGTGTCTGGAAAGTCCCCTGAAGAAATAAGGAGTAGCATTAATAGTCATGCAGCAAACATATGGAGCCTTAGAGCAGCTGGGAAAACACGGTGCTCCAGCTTTCTTGATGGAAAGCACTTTTCCTCTGCCAAGTGCATTTTGTAAAACAGTTCAAGCCTTTTACAAGCTTTCAGGGAGCTGCCTGCCACAGGGAAATGCTTGTGAAAGGAGTGGGCAGGCAGGCACCCAAACAGCAGAAGTCGCAAGATGTCTAGCTACATCTCCCCATCTTCCAGCTTCTTCAGAGAATGCTGGGAATAACTGCTGAGAGTGAAAATTACTTAAGGTATCTGGATACAAGTAAGCCCCCTATAACCACAAGGAGGCCAGTTCACATCATCAGGTATACTAAGGTATTGCTATTGAATGGTATTGCTAAGTCAGTCTTTTCCTGCCATCCACTTCTTTTGACTATGCCCCACTGAAATCCTGCTTCTTCTTCGCCCGCCTTTCTTCTCTGTGGTCAAACACTTTCTGTTCCAGTATCTTGCCAAGTCTGTATTCAAAGTGTTAACTTCACATCTAATGTTCAAGTAAATGGAATCCCATGACAGGTCCAAAAGGGCAGCTGATTAGCACCTAAGAGCCCCCCTTCACCTTCTCCTCCATGGGCAGCCACCCTGCCTTCATTTCTCTACTAGGTTCTATCAAATATCACAGCTGAACTTCAGGTAATGGCACTGTCTATCCGATTTCTCGGCCTAGTTACCATAGTTATCCTTCAGACTTAGAACCACACAATCGTAGAACAGGCCAGGTTAGAAAGAACCTCAAAAGATCACCTGGGCCAACCTTTTGTAAGAAAGAAAGCCTCAAAGGAAAGAAAACTTCAAGAAAGAAAGAAGAATGTTATGAATATCATGTCTACCAGTAGAAGTCATCATACGGAGGATAGGGAAAAAAGGTCCACTCAATATAAAAATCTCTCTCACAGTGGAGCCACATACCATTTTACTTGCCCAGCTCAGAACAACAGCATCATTTGACAGCTGCTCCATCAAAGAGTAGAACAATGAGAAAAAATACAGGATTACCTGCAGGAATCGTATGTTCTTTACATGTCCTTAGTTAACAGTTTCCCAAAAAGGAAGGGGAACCATACTACATATTCTGAATCCTTGCTGAACATAAAAACTGTAAATCACAGTCTTCCCTCAAAATAAATGAATATATTGCATGATCATAAAGCACCACTCTAAAACAACGTATTAAAATACGTCCTCTTCTCCCTCAAAATGTTAAGGAGAAAAGAAGGACAAGTCCTACATATAAACAGATACAGGCTCCAAAAGATTCAGGGAGTGAATGCCTTAGAAAGCAAGCCTTTTCTTCTTATCCTTAAATAATAATGATAATAAAATCATAGCTTGCGCCAACTTACCTTTCTTAAGCTGGGGAACTAATTTCAGCTTTAACTGCACATGTATTGCCCTGAAATCAGGCCCAAAATTGTGTTGGGTTCTATAGGTCGAGATCAGCTTCTTAACCTCTATCCAAAATCTAATTGTCAGTCACTGAGAGCTACACAGCACTATATGAAATAGACCTTAGAAACTGGCTTTCTGTATCCTCTATTAGTTCTATTTCCCAGTGTGAAGATATATATATAACCACTTTGTACAAAGAAAAGGCACTACAAGTATATTCAACTGAATTCTTACAGTATGAAAGTTGCTATTTCCCTTAGTACCACACAGCTCATATAGTATATATTAATAATCTTATTTTGAAAAAAGTCTGGTTCTTACACTTACAAATTGTGGCCCGGAAATCAACAGGCATCCTTTACTGCTAGAACAACAACTACTAGGAATAAAAATGGACTAACCCGGCCTTACATTTATTAAGTTCAATGCACTTCTTCTCATATGAAGGGGAAAAATCAGATCTTAGCATGGAAACTTAGTTAATATAACACTAATTGTTTAACAGAAAGAATAAATCTCACTTCAAACCATACTGTCACTGGAACAAGAAAGTGTATTTGTTCTTGCAATGAAATGATAGGGCTGAAAAATCACAGGAACATGGAGCCATCTTTACAATATGGATTTTAGAGAAAAACTGCTCTTCAACAGATGAATGATAGAATGGAATGGAATGGAATGGAATGGAATGGAATGGAATGGAATGGAATGGAATAGTTAGGGTTGGAAAGGACCTCAAGATCATCTACTTCCAACCCCCCTGCCATGGGAAGGGACATCTCACACTAAACCATACCACCGAAGGTTCTGTCCAACCTGGCCTTGAACACTGCCAGGGATGGAGCACTCACAACCTCCCTGGGCAACCCATTCCAGTGTCTCACCACCCTAACACGAAAGAATTTCCTCCTTATATCCAATCTAAACTTCCCCTGTTCAAGTTTTAACCCGTTACCCCTTGTCCTGTCACTACAGTCCCTGACAAAGAGTCCCTCCCCAGCATCCCTATAGGCCCCCTTCAGATACTGGAAGGCTGCTATGAGGTCCCCACGCAGCCTTCTCTTCTCCAGGCTGAACAGCCCCAACTTCCTCAGCCTATCTTCATACAGGAGGTGCTCCAGTCCCCTGATCATCCTCGTGGCCCTCCTCTGGACTTGTTCCAGCAGTTCCATGTCCTTTTTATGTTGAGGACACCAGAACTGCACACAATACTCCAGGTGAGGTCTCACAAGAGCAGAGTAGAGGGGCCGGTTCACCTCCTTTGACCTGCTGGTCACGCTCCTTTTGATGCAGCCCAGGATACGGTTGGCTTTCTGGGCTGCGAGCGCACACTGCCAGCCCATGTTCATTTTCTCATCGACCAGCACCCTCAAGTCCTTCTCCGCAGGGCCGCTCTGAATCTCTTCTTTGCCCAATCTGTAGCTGTGCCTGGGATTGCTCCGACCCAGGTGTAGGACCTTGCACTTGGCATGGTTGAACTTCATAAGGTTGGCATCAGCCCACCTCACAAGCGTGTCAAGGTCCCTCTGGATGGCATCCCTTCCCTCCAGCGTATCAACCGGACCACACAGCTTGGTGTCATCGGCAAACTTGCTGAGGGCGCACTCAATCCCACTGTCCATGTCAGCGACGAAGATGTTAAACAAGACCGGTCCCAACACCAATCCCTGAGGGACACCACTCGTTACTGGTCTCCAGCCGGACATTGAGCCATTGACCACAACTCTTTGTGTGCGGCCATCCAGCCAGTTCTTTATCCACTGAGTGGTCCATCCATCAAATTGATGTCTCTCCAATTTAGAGAGAAGGACGCCGTGTGAGACAGTGTCAAACACTTTGCACAAGTCCAGGTAGATGACATCAACTGCTTTACCCTTGTCCATCAGTTCTGTACCCCCATCATAGAAGGCCACCAAGTTGGTCAGGCAGGATTTCCCCTTAGTGAAGCCATGCTGGCTGTCACCAAGCACCTTGTTGCTTTTCATGTGCCTTAGCATGCTGTCCAGGAGAATGTGCTCCAAGATTTTACCAGGCACAGAGCTGAGACTGACTGGTCTGTAATTCCCCGGGGTCTTCCATTTTCCCCTTCTTGAAAATGGGGGTTATATTTCCCTTTTTCCAGTTGTCGGGAACTTCACCTGACTGCCATGATTTTTCAAATATGATGGCCAGTGGCTTAGCAACTTCATTCGCCAACTCCTTCAGGACCCACGGATGGATTCCACCAGGTCCCATGGACTTGTGGCACGTTCAGATTTTGAAGATGGTCTTGAACCAGATCCTCTCCTACAGTGGGCCTAAGGTCTTCATTCTCACAGTCCCTGCGTCTACCTTCTAAGACCTGGGTGGTGCAGAGCCTTTGCCCGTGAAGACCGAGGCAAAGAAGTCATTCAGAACCTCAGCCTTCTCCAAATCCTGTGTAGCCAGTTCTCCCGAAAGCTTCCTCAGGGGGCCTATGTTGTCCCTAGTCTGTTTTTTGTTAGCTACGTACCTGTAGAATTCCTTCCTGTTATCCTTAACATCCCTGGCTAGGTTTAATTCTAACTGGGCCTTAGCCTTCCTAACCTAGTCCCTAGCTTCCCGGACAACATCCCTGTACTCTACCCAGGCCGCCTGTCCTTGCTTCCATTTTTTATAAGCCTCTTTATGATGTCAATGCCTACAGGAGAAAAAGAGAAATGAGTGTGTAATGGAGCTCATTCTCCCTTTAGCACCATTAGGATAGGAGCTGTAATTCAGGTAAAGTACAAAATGAATGCAGTAAGGAAATGGTATGGCAAATCTGCAAAAGCTTTTGTCATGGATGAGCATGCCCAACCGTCATATTTAGTCTGATGCTGCCAACCATCAGGAGAGCTAGACTGAGAGGTACTCAAGAGCCATGCTGGGAATACGATTATGCTGTACACTGACACTTCATGTACTCCTTGATGAGTTTCTGTTTTCCTCTTAGAGGATGCCATTGGGTCACATCTTATCCCAATGTGCATCACTGCAAGAAAACTGTATGTTTCTTTTGTTCTTTTACCACTGGTAAAGATATGAACAGACAGAAGATAACAAAACTTAACAGATGATATTTCAAAGCTGTTTGTGTGCAAATGTGCATTCACTTCCAAGAATACATGTATCAGCTAGTGCTAATGGTGCTAAAGATTTGTGTGTCTGATCTGGTCAGTCCAAATATTTTGTCTTTATATTCATACTATCTTTTACATCTTGTTTAGTTAAATAACAATATGAATTATCTCCAAAGTGTTTGGGCCTGAATTTCTGCTAGTTACCAGAAGTGGTTCTCAACTCTTAAAATGTCACATCACTCTGATTACTTTTGAGGCAAACACACTTTTTTGCTAAGAAATGGTGAATCAACATTGTAAATCTCCTATCCAGACAAAAATACTATGCTTCTCTAATCCACTCATTGTTCTGTCATCTTAAAAACAGCCAATATCGTCTCAGAACTACAGTGTTGCAAGGACCTGCATTTTCTCACCTTCACTGTGATAACTGCATTGAAAGATAATGCCATTGTGTCAAAGAGAACAAAAATTCTCCACATTTTGGAAAAGGAATGACACCCAACTGAAAGAACTGAGGAAATGCAAGTCAATAGAATGTGATTTTCTGACATAGTAATTGATTAGGGCAAGCACTGCTTTTCTAAAGCACCCCATACAATCTACAGTAACCACTTGAGTGCATCTCTTTATTTTAAAGTCCTTTTAAAAGACAACAGCTTTCAGAAGCAACTTAAGTTTAGTGCTGATAATATTCGAAGGAAAGACTGCCACCTACTGAATCTTTCTGTCCCTATTCCTCTTAAGTCCTGAGATCACCTTTAAGCACTGAAAAGTTCAACCTTTTCTTTGTTAAATTTATTCATCAGGCAGGATAACATCAGCACCCAAAGAAAAAAGAAATAATGGACTTATTTTTATACTATCGAAACTCCTATAAAGAGTTCAAAATTAAATATCAGACACATGACCTTTGTTTTTAATGTTTCTTTAAAAATAATTAAAAAATACTACTACAGGATGTAGATACATTATGTGCTAAACACATACCTACTCATAGTTACATGAAGTAAAAAGTCTTCTAAAACCATAGTGCTTCTACAGTAACTTCAAATATACCCTTCAAAATAACTCATTTAGTACCTACATTTGTTTTCCTTTATTTAGTTTTTAAAATTAGCCTAAGGCCATTTTTCAAATAGTGGTTTGGCATATTCTTCACCTTACATTAAAAAAAAAAAAAACAAAACAACAAAAAGAACAAACCACAGTTCCAAAAGAAATTGCTGCATCATGGCTCCTTAGCAGTAAAGACAACAGCAAAATCATCAGAAGATAAACATTGGATTGGCTTTTGCCATTACATAAAAAGTGCTCATCAAAGGAGATTAAAACTCAAAGTACAAAATACATGATATGTTTGTAAATTGTTAGGTAATACTCCCAATTTCAAGATTACTTCTTGGTTTTAGGATTATAGATTTAGGTATAGATAGTATCCAGGGCTGTTACTGGGTTGAATTAATATATCTTGACCTACCAAACTGGGGAAGCTTCTTCTTTCAGTCTGTTAGCCCTCAGGTGGATACACTGAAATATTCAGCTCTCCATGACTCCAGTCATTTATTCATTATCTAACATATAACTAAACACCTATAAAACTGCTTGAACTGTTACACATTAAATTCCGTAAGAACATTTTCAGGGAAAAGACAGGATTTTTCCCCAGAAAATTGTAATGCACTCTCTTTGTTTCCACACCCTATATCTCTGATATATCCATATTTAAGGGAAGAAGTAAATGTCTCTTTTACTGTCTAATCTGAACTGAAACATTATGAAGCTTTTCTAAGCACCTTTGTTTCTACTAGTTCCTAGACAACTTGGATCAAATTAAATAATTTAAAGCAGTGTCTTCAGTCAAAACAAATGAAATAATAGGTCTTCTGTTGGTCACCTTTTTGTTAACCTGCACTATAAACATTAATGAGAAGACCACAGAGTAGGTTTCATAGCTGAGGAATGACTAACATGCACTACTTTTTTTCTTTTTCAACTTTCACTTTGTTTGTCAAGGCATAGCTCCTTTACATAAAATACAGGCTACATGAGACAATATTTATACAGCATAAAACCATTATCTTTTTCTACGTAGATTGCATCTCACAAATACATCTGGTAAAAAGTTTTCACGTTTTTGATTATGACAGTTTTGTCTTAAAAAATATTAAATGATGGCACTTCTGCTAACAGATGTCTCCAAAATTTGTCATTATAATACTATAAATTACTTGGAGATTAAAGAATGTAGTCCCATTAATTGATAGAACCTATATCCTTCTACCTAAGTACACCAACACATCCTCCACAGCTCTGACAACTCTGACAAAAGGTCCTAAAGTTTATGGAAAATTCAAAAAAAAAAACCTATAGTAAATTTGGTACGTATATATATGATCAGTCCATGAATATTGTTCCGATCTTACCAAACTCTACATCTAGAGTGGACTAAGCAAGGTAGAAGCTTTATATTACACTTAGCAAATGCTTTGTTCATGAGGTCAGAGCTGGTATCTGAAGACTGACTGATAAGACCTGGAAGGTGTTAAGAGCTGGAAAGGATTTTAGTACTGTATATTTGGAGAGAAGGTAATCGGCTTTAGACAGCAACGTGTTGGAAGGCAGAACCAAATCAGATAGAAAGCCAAATCAACAAAAATACTCAGTCACTGCAAACCAGTTCTTACAGCGTTTCCCATCTGGCAAACTCCTGCCTAGCAGAGTTTGCATGCCTGACTTAAATGAACAGGCTCTTTAGTGTATGTAAGAAGAAAATTTCTGAATCTCCAGTCTTGCATGAAGCAAAATGTAAGAAGAATGTAGTATTCTCAGTATGCTCTTGGATTGAGTTACCACAAATAAGGTAAGATATTAAATTTGAAATATGGAAGCTGCAGTTAAAACCTGTGAAGAACCAGGTTTAGAGCCCATCTCTGCTTAAACTGGAAAACAGACTTTGAGTTTACATCACTCTCCTGCGAGATTAGTTGTTTAATCACCAAACAGTTAGTGTATTCTGACCATTTCCACCTACAATACTCTCACATTGTTTAAAATATTCTGTATCTGACCCACTATGCCTGACAATTAGTAAGTATTTTCTAACTATGGTACATATCTGGAAGCCCTGAATTTCACTTTTACCTACAAGCAGTACTTAAGTGGGTTATCCAATGAAGATTAAATTTAACAGTTAACACCAAGGAATCATTACCCAGAACATCCTGCTATGCAGGCAACCATTTAGGATATGAGTGATAAATCTCAAACATTTGTTTCACCATACTTGCTCTTTTACCTATGCAGAAGAGCTAAATGTTCATTCTGCATGAGTGCCTGAAGCACAACATGAAGAAATTCATCTACATCTTCTGAATACTTGTGTCTGTGTGAGTCATGCTCTCCCTAAGGTGCATGCAACAGGAACAAACCAAAATAGAGAAGGCTCCCTCTGAACATCGGGAAACACTTTTTCACTGTGAGGGTGATTAAACCCTGGCACAGGTTGTCAAGGGAGGTTGTGGAGTCTCCACCTTTGGAGACATTCAAAACCTGTCTGGACATGGCTGCAGCTAATGCCCTCCAGAGGTCCCTTCCAAATTCAACATTCTCTGATGCTGTGATTCACAGAATCACAGAATCACAGAATACCAAGGGTTGGAAGGGACCTCAAAAGATCATCTAGTCCAACCCCCCCTGCAAGAGCTGGGTAACCTACAGTACATCACACAGGAACTTGTCCAGGCGGGCCTTGAATATCTCCAGTGTAGGAGACTCCACAACCCCCCTGGGCAACCTGTTCCAGTGCTCTGTCACTCTTACAGTAAAGAAGTTCTTCCTGATGTTAACGTGGAACTTCCTATGTTCAAGTTTACACCCATTGCCCCTTGTCCTATCACTGGATATCACTGAAAAAAGCCTAGCTCCATCATCCTGACACCTACCCTTTACATATTTGTAAACATTGATGAGGTCACCCCTCAGTCTCCTCTTCTCCAAGCTAAAGAGACCCAGCTCCCTCAGCCTCTCCTCATAAGGGAGATGTTCCACTCCCTTAATCATCTTTGTGGCTCTGCGCTGGACTCCTTCAAGCAATTCCCTGTCCTTCTTGAACAGAGGGGCCCAGAACTGGACGCAATATTCCAGATGCGGCCTCACCAAGGCTGAGTAGAGGGGGAGGAGAACCTCTCTTGACCTACTAACCACACCCTTTCTAATGCACCCTAAGATGCCATTTGCCTTCTTGGCCGCAAGAGCACATTGCTGGCTCATGGTCATCCTCCTATCCACCAGGACCCCCAGGTCCCTTTCCCCTTCACTACTTTCCAGCAGGTCAACCCCCAACCTGTACTGGTACATGGGGTTGTTCTTCCCCAGATGCAAGACTCTACACTTGCCCTTGTTAAATTTCATCAAGTTTCTCCCCGCCCAACTCTCCAGCCTGTCCAGGTCTCGCTGAATGGCAGCACAGCCTTCTGGTGTGTCAGCCACTCCTCCCAGTTTTGTGTCATCAGCGAACTTGCTGAGGGTGCACTCAGTTCCCTCATCCAGGTCATTGATGAAAATATTAAACAGCACCGGTCCCAGCACCGACCCCTGAGGGACTCCACTAGTCACAGACCTCCAGCTAGATTCTGCGCCATTGACCACAACTCTCTGACTTCTTCCTTTCAACCAGTTATCGATCCACCTCACTACTTGATCGTCAAGCCCACACTTCCTTAGCTTATCTATGAGGATGCTGTGGGAGACAGTATCAAATGCCTTACTGAAATCAAGAAAAACTACATCTACCGCTCTACCATCATCCCTCCACCTAGTCACTTCCTCATAGAAGGCTATAAGGTTGGTCATACATGACTTCCCCCTCATACTTCCAGTTGCCTGTAGAAAGCCTCATCAACTCCTTCGTCCTGATCAGGAGGTCTATAGACCCCCACAACTGTATCACCCATGCCAGTCTGTCCCTTAATTCGTACCCACAGACATTCCACTTGCTCCTCATCCGACCCCGGACAGAACTCAATACATTCTAGTTGCTCTCTCACGTAAAGAGCAACTCCACCACCTCGCTTCGCTGACCTATCTTTCCTAAAAAGGACATAGCCATCCATGACCACATTCCAGTCATGTGAACTGTCCCACCATGTCTCTGTAATTGCCACTAGATCATAACCTTTAGCCCGCACACAGACTTCTAACTCCTCCTGTTTATTCTCCATGCTGTGTGCATTGGTGTACAGGCATTTCAGGGAGCCAGTCCTAGTACCCTTCTTCCCCTGCGGGACAGGGTCTAAAAAGCTATCCTTTCCCACAAGTGAAACAAGAGATTGATAGTCCTCCTTAGCCCGCCATCCTTCAATCCCTAGCATGTTCCTCTTGGGCTTGTCCCCAACAGGCCCAGTTAAATCCCCTCCCCCCTTCATAACTAGTTTAAAGCCCTGTCAATAAGCCCTGCTAACTCCTGCCCCAAAACCCTTTTTCTTCTCTGGGACTGGTGTATCCCGCCTGTCACCAGCAAACCAGGTGTCCCATACAGCAGCCCGTGACTGAAAAACCCAAACCCCTGCCTTTGGCACCAGTCACGTAGCCATACATTAACCTGCAGAGTCTTCTTATATATCCCTTCACCCTCGCTTGCAACAGGTATGGAGGCAAACACCACTTGCGCTCCAGACCCTTTAACCAGCCGTCCCAGGGCCCTGAAGTCTCTCTTCATTGCCCTTACGTTCCTCGTAATAATTTCATCACTGCCAACCTGAAAAACCAGCAGCGGATAGTAGTCAGACGGCTGCACCAGTTCAGAGAGTTTCTTTTTAACATCTCTAATCCGAGCCCCAGGCAGGCAGCAGACCTCCCTGTGGGGTGGATCCGGTCGACAAATGGGCCCTTCTGTTCCCCCCAGAAGGGAGTCACCCACCACAATTACTCTTCTTTTCTTCTTGGTTGGGGAAGTTCTGAGGCATGGGGGTGAGTGACTAGCCCTGGGTGACTCACTAGATAGATTTGCCTCTCCATCTCCATTCACCTGGCCCTGAATTTCCAAGACCTCATACCTGTTATTCAAGGGCAATTGGGAGGGAGGAAGGGATTGTGAGGGTTTCCGCTTACCTCTCCGAGGAGGGACCTCTCTCCATCCATCCTTGTCCATTAAGCTCTCTCCTTCTGTCTGATGGTAGGAGGGAAGGGGATCCATCACTTGTTGAACCACTTCCCTCTGCCCCTGCCTTAGGGTGTGGTTCCACCAATCTATTTCACTTTCACACTCTCTAATGGCTCTCAACCTTTCAACATCCTCCCTCAGTTCAGCCACCTGCCTGAGCAGGTCATTTATTTGCTCACAGCGAACACAAGCAGTATCACTGGCTCCCTCCAATACAAGTGCCAGGCTCAGGCATTCGCTGCAGCCAGAGACCTGCACAGCTGCATGTCTGCAGGAAGGCTCAGTCTGGATACCCACATTAGTACTCACTACAGCTTTCGATCGTGTTGTAACCATGATCTATCTGGTCAATCAATCCGTCTACGTCTCTCAGCACTCCTTCCCCCTCCTGTACTCCAGGCGAGTCATCTCGATGAGGCGGTTGGAACACTTCCCTGCCCGCTCCCCTGCCCGCTCGCCTGCCCGCGCAAACTGCCGCGCGAACTGCCTCGACCCTCTGCCTCGACGCTCTCTGTTTGCCGGCTCTGTTCGCCGCGCTCCCTGGGAAGGTTTTTTAGCCACTCCCAGCTGGTGCCACTCCTCCTGGCTCCGCCCCCTGTGAGTCAGCCCCTCGCGGGAGCTGAGCTTCCGAGTCCTGGGCAAGTCCTGTTGAGGACTTGAGGCTCCCTCCTCAGTGGCTCTTGTCGCTCTGAGTTGAGGCTCCTGGACGCTGATCTCTCCCCTCTCCGCTCCGGTGTTGCAGGCGTCCTCTCTCAAGCTACTCACCTCAGCAACTGATCGAGATTCATTACTATTGAATTTGCCCTCTCTGCAGTTTTGGTGAAGTTTATTAGAAATGTCTGTTTTGGGAATTTCAACACTGCAATTCAACGGCAGGAACATAAGCTTCAAGATCTTTTGCTACTTTCAAACTACTGCGTTACTTTCAAACTATCACCACTGGGTTAATGTTTTGAAAAATCTTAGAAATATGTAATCTTGCATTAAGAGGTTTAATGCGACTGTTATCTATAGACTTTGTAGTGAATTTATTCCAAAATGAATGACAAATCAGAAATATTCATTAGACTTCAGTCTATACAACCAAAGTGCATATGAAGAAATATAAAACAGCTGGGTCAAGATAAGAGAAATGGAAATTTTAGCTTCAAGGACTCTTTATGAGATATAACACAAAACATAATGATTATTAAACATATTGCAAGTATCAGAGTAACAATGCCCTCATTATATTTCTCTGTACTCTGCTCTGATCTGCTTGATCCAGAAGAGATTTGTATTTGATGACAGCAGGCAGTGCTAGTGATGTCATACTGCAGTCATTTCCCTATTAGAAATTACCTTAAAGTTACAATGAATTTTGAAGACAGACTATTGTAAGGGAGACACTACTGCTTTCGTCATTCACCAGGCAATGAAAGGGCATGGCACTTGTAGAGCTGTGAGAGGCTGCTACAGACCTGACTGTGATCTCTCCTCCATTCAGCTTTTCACTGTCTCAGAAATCCCATTCCATAAAAACTAACTGCAAAAGCTGAAATTACCAAGGACTGAATGCAATTGCCTGCTGTTATTTTGTGCCCCCTCTGCATTACCAGACACAAATTATGCCTGAAACTTGAGGACACATGATGTGAGTGCGGAAGAGTGACAATGTCAGTGATGCTCAACATTTCAATAGTTATTTGACTTGCTGAAGCTTCTTTCCTTTTCTTGCTTGCTTGCTTGCTTTCCTTTCTTTCTTTCTTTGTGTTCTTTTAAGTTTTTCTTTCTTTCTTTCTTCCCTTCTCTCTGTACACCTTGATTACTTAAAGGATATGCAAAATTACTGCAAAATCACTGCACTGAGCACTAAATGATGCATGAAAAAGAAACAGGATATGTTGTGCTACGCAATCACTGCTCAGCTGCTAGACACTGTTAAGTGTAAGACAAAAACACCTTTCACTTTTGTAGGAAGAGAGTAAATACATAAATCTAAGAGATATTTCTTCCAGGTAAAGAAGGCAGAGCTAATTTCTGTTTCCTGGTTAAGCATTCTTAGAAGTATTTTTCATGCCAGTACTTTGAATTTGGTTCCATTTCTAAAAGTACAAGAAACATCATGCTTGATTGGAAGCTAAACAGTGACACAGACAAATCATTTGGCTAGTCTGCAAATAGGGAGCTTTTACACATTCCTCTGTTTGTTACACTGATCCATGGCTGCTGACTTGTTTAATGAGCATAAACTTAAAAAAAAAACAAAAACAAACAAACAAAAAAAAAACCCAAACAAAAAAACCCACCACAACTAGGATTTTTTTTTTTTTTTTTTTTTTTATGTTATTAGCATACCATCATCTACTGGTCTTGATTCTGACTGCTGTCAGTCCTATATAATTATACACTATTACACCTCTAATGACTTCTAGAAATTCTCTAAAAGATGTGGAAATCTAGCTTTTTCCTTGTCTTCTTTAGTTTAATGTGATAGAATTGCTTGTACTAAAACTGAATTTAATAGAGGACAGTAAGAACCATGAGTGAATACTTAAAAATTTTATATGTGATACAGGAAAAAATGCCCAATTGAATGGAAAAATGATTCAACCAATACCTTTTCAATCCACATTTGTTTACTTTTTAGCATTCAACAGGACATGGTCTACTTTTTAGAACATGCTTACTCTGTGCTTCTTGCTTTAGTATCAACCTGAAGTACAAAATACAAGAGTTGTACATTTCTCATTTGTTAACTAGACCAACAGAAGTAGAATGCATTAGTAACCCAGTGATACTTCCACACCAACTGGAAGGTCTGAAAGGCTTTTGATAAACTTTGGCAATGAGCTTCTCAAAGACGTGAATGTAAACACAAGCTTTAGAAGTTCAACCGTGTCTCAAATATGCAACATCCACTTGATGAATTATCAGTCGATTTGTAACAAGCATTTAGAGAAGGAGAATAATATATGTGTCAGGAAAATCAACACAGTTTATAAACACAGAGAAAGCACAGAAATAACCTCTCTGGGGTGATATTCAGAAAGCTGTTGTGATTTGTGTCCATACAGTGAGCTATGAAAGACAATGAGTGCTTTTCTCATCTTTCAGGAAGAGAAAACAGTAATTATCAGGTAATATATTTTTATCATGAGAAAGGAAGGTAAGGAAGAGGTTGGTTGGTTTTGTTGGTTGTTGCTGGTTGTTGATTTTCCCCAGAATTGCATTTTCACACAAATGCTGTGTCCTGGTTTAAGCCTAGCCGTTAACTTGGAATCAGGCAGCTGCTCGCTCACCACCCCCTACCCCCCCTTTTCCTCCCCCCCACTTCCAGAGGGGACATCAAAAGAATGTAACTCCCACTGGCTGAGATAAGAACAGTCCAGTAACTAACGTATAACACAAAATCACTACTGCTACCACCAATAATAATAATGGTAAGAGAAATAACAAGGGAAGAGAATACAACCATTCATCACCCACCAACTGATACCCAGCCCAACTGAGCAGCAATCCAGCCCTTCCGAGTAACTGCTCCCAGTTTATATACTGGGCATACGTGTTGTGGTATGTAATACCCCTTTGGTTAGCTTGGGTTGGTGTCTTGTCTCTGCTTCATCCTGGCTTCCCCTCCTCCCTGGCAAAGCATGAGTCTTGGAAAGTCCTTGGTCAGACTAAACATTACTTAGCAACAACTAAAAACACTGGTTTTGTCAGCGCTGTTCCCAAGCTGAAAGTCAAAACCACACCACTTCACCAGCTACTAAGAAGGAGAAAAATGGCTGCTACTGCTGAACTCATGCTGAAAGCTTAGTACTTTCATAAAGAATACTTCTGTGTAGCATAGCCTGTATTTCTCAAGGTCTTCCCAGGAATTTCTTTAAGCATGTAATACAGCATTAATTTCTGGAATTATAGGTAAACTGGAAAATCCTTCTGGGAGAAAAAGAAAAAGAAAACAGTGATCCATAAAGATCCTCTTGCTATGTGAAAATAAAAGCATCTGGTAGTATAATTGGGTGTCTTATCAAGGCAGTGCAGTTGATCATCTTTGTTCTTGCAGGCAATCAGCGGACATTACTGTAGGAGGTACCTGGAGATGCAATGATTATTTCTCCATTCAGAATGTGTATTTTATTCAAATGGTAAATGCTACAAGAAAATGCTGGAACCCCAGCTAGCAAGTGTGTATAAAAGAAAAGCATGTTTAAATAACTTTGGAAGTGGGAACAATTGATATCTGCACAACTATTCCTATTGATAGAAAGTTGAGAAGATGAGTTTGAAATGTTTAAACAGTAAGCAAAAAAAAATAATGGAAAAGTAAACAAAAGAAGTACATTAGATGAGTCACCTATACTCCAAACCTTAGAACTCTGCACAGAAAGTTGTAGCTGTGGACTAGATGTTTATATGCAGTTTTCCTTTTCTTTTTCTAATTTAGTGTAACTAGGTAATAACTGCTTGCATTTGCAATTTAAATATATGTCTAGTGTGAAAAGTCATTAAAATGGTGCAATATAATTATAATTATCTTACTAATTACTTCCAGGTCAGCTTCTCATATTTAAACTAGAAACATGGCTTTTTGAATTGCCAGCATTGCACACACATTCCTGAACCCGAGAGTCAGACTATTCCTTTCCTCCACATCTCCCAAACCTATTTTTTTCCTTTCCTCATTTACCATCTTCTGCAGATTTTGTAACAGTATCTTACCCAGAAGTTAATTTTAGTGGCCTAGAATAGAACTTTATGGTTTTTCATGAACTATATTGAATTTATAGTGCCATTAGAAATGTAGTCAAAATTGTCTCAGCAAAGTCAGCAAAGATGACATACATAAAGACAAAGGACAAGCCTGTTGTAGAAGATTCACTATTTGTACAGTTATCTATCTAAGGAAGATTAAAATACTTCTCTAGAAAAATATACTATTTCTCTAGAAAAAATACTATTGCTACTGTCTTAATCCATATCAACATGGTATTTGTAGTACCAGATGACTGACAGATCTAGGAAGTAAATACATGTAGATAGGAGATTTTAAGCTTGCACAACAGATTGATCCAACACTAAGAGTAAGACCAAACTGATCTGGCTTAAAGAATTCTGGAAATGCTACACACTACTGAAATTCCTCTACCATTTAGGCAGTCCTTCCTTACAGCAAGAGATCCGAGCCAGAGCATTCAATAAATAAGAAAGATCAGTTTGATACATCACTGAGAATGATCCTGGCTTACTAATAAAAAACAAAACAAACCAGCCCAACATTAATTTATTTTTTGATCCTCTAACTTATCTGTACAAGGGCAGGAAATGTTGCCACCTGAAGCAAAAGATACAAAGGAGGAATGGAGTTAAACTAAGACAGTTAGATTTAGATTGGATGTAAGGATGAAATTTTTTATGATGAGGGTGGTGAGGCAGTGGACCAGGCTGCTGAGAGAAGCTGTGGATTCCCCATCCCTGGCAGTGTTCAAGGACATGTTGGACAGGGCAACCTGATCTAGTGGAAAGTGTCCCTGGCCATGGCAGGGGGCTTGGAAGTAGTAGATTATCTTTAAGGTCCCTTCTAACTCAAACCATCCTATGATTCTGGGATAGAGTGAGGCTTATCAGGATCTTACCTTTTCCACAAATGTTGTCTCTGCAAACACTATGTGTATACATAGATTCTTGTATACTTTTAATTTTACCATCTACCTATACCCCCATTTTCCTTCATATATATGCTAATGCTCTTTCAGAATGCAAAGAAAGTTAAGCACACATTTTGCTAGATATTAACTGTAATTCTTTTAGATGACTACATGAAAATAAGCCTTCCTGTTAGAGAAACTCTTTGATCAATAGAGGTAAAAAATGTTACCCTTGACAACAAAGTGGAGTTCTTATCTACAGTTGTAACAAAATGTATCATTTTGTTTACAGGTTCAAGCCTTAATAGCCATGAAGATGACAGCTGTGATAGCACAAAGGATCCTCTAAGATGTTTACCAAACTATGGGGATGCCATCCTTGGAGAGCTGCCTTCCTGTGCAGAAGTGTGTGGCCTAATGCATTTACAAATCCTTATTCCTTAATGGAAGCTACAGAAACTGCACTGGCAGCCTGATGTCCCCACATTAGCAATTATATTTATTCTGAGTAAAACAATGTAAGTGGGGCATTTTAATATGTTGCATCCAAAATTAGTCATAGTATGGGAGACAGGAAAACATTAACAAATGTTCAAATTGAAGTTTTATTTAATGGAAGATAGTCCAACATTTGCAACTGATGGGTTCTGGTAGGGAAAGGTACATATTTTTCGTAAGTGAAATAATTAGAAAGCTCAAAATAAATAGCACAATTATTTAAATGTGGCAACAGAAAAGAAGAAAAAAAACCCAAAAAAAACCAAACAAGCAATAAATGCACAATGTGTATGCAAATAATAAAAGCTGTATTTTCTCCTTGAAAATCAGTCTATAAATGTTTGTATTTGGGGGAGGCTAATTCCCACCTTATCTGAGCATCACTTGAAAATCCTGTTATAACTGTCGGGGCTTAACACTGGGAAAAGAAAAGGATTTCAGTTTTTCTGTTTTCATTTTGATGTGACCTGTGTAACCCAGAGCAGCCTGAAGAATGTACCTTCCTTTCTAAAACTCCTGAATGCTGGAGAAAAGTATTATTTTACTAGTGCAGGTAACAAGTCCCTCCTATCATTTGCATGAAATTCTCATGCAAATAAGAAAGGTTAAGGCTGAACCCCATGCTGTCCATGAAACACCACAGATGTTTTAAATCAGTTGCTAAATATTTAACATATTTTATATGAACTTTTATTTATGATAGGATAAATATGCATATTCCTGGACAGAAAACACTGCTAAGCAGCAGTATAATAGCAGTATAATAAAGTTGGAATCAATGAAGCATCATGATTCATTATTATTTTAGTGCATGTTGCTGTAATTTCTCTGTGATAGCATAGATATCTTGACCTATTCTGCTTTTTTGCTATATATTCTCATTGATAACTCAGCTGTAAACATATGCTGCAGAATAAAAATTCTATGGAGATCATTTTTAAGTCCCCTTTCATTTTGCTTGTTTGAAATTTTAAGTGAGCATGTTTGAATGCGTGAGAATCTCAATTAAAGTTGCTTAATTTTTGAAATCACTTTTTCTATTTTCAAAAAATACCAATAATAGTATAAAAAACATACATGGACCTACCCTCTTTCTTCAAATATTACTATTTGCATTGTTAGTACATCAGGTTCTTCTCCACCATTAGAGGCTCCACACAAACAGTTTGTCCTCATCCTCAGATACCTTTCACTCTGAACATTACCAATTTAAACCTAAATAAAAGAAACCTAACTTCCAATGAATTTCAATTAGGTTGTTTTGGCAACACAGCCTACAGTTAAAAAAAAAAATAATAGCCTGTAGAACTCTCTGCCATACTGTTGGACTAATCTTGCAGACCGTTTAAACTATTGGGAAGAATGAACAGCTATCTTTTTGTTTCTCCTTTTCTTTTTCTTTTACCACTGACACAAGCTAAACAGAAACTCACTGAATGCAAAACCTCAATATTGTACTTTTGCTGATTTGTACTGCATGAATAAAAGGCAACTTCTTATTTACTAAATGTCATCAATTATCCAATATCTTCATCAGCTACATAGGTGACTGTTAAAGAACCTAAACTGGAGGCACTGCATCTATGAGTCATGCCATTAAATCTGTTTTGGAAGGCTTTAGGTGTTAGTGAAGATACCAGGCCTTGGCTCTATAACCACTCATCCACATGAATAACCTCAGTTACATAAGAGAACCTGATGAACTTGGCAACATCATTAAAAACGCATAAAACTGGCTCTGAGCCAAAACATGAAAGCCAAGCTGATATTCATATGTTAACAGTAATGATCCCCACTACTTTTAAAGACATCAAGTGAAAAGCTGAACATATTTACACAATCTACATAGAGATGATACATAACACATTGCATTTTGTTTTAATTAAAACACCTCTGTCTTTTTCAAAAATCATCTGCCATACTAAGAGTGAGCTCCAAGGAGTTCCTGGGGATGCTCCTGCTGCAGTGGGAGGAGGAGCGAGCCTGGTCTCCTTCAGCTCAGCCTACGGAACTGTTTGCCTTTAGCCCATCCTCTGTCATACTGTCAAGTGGAGGAAAAGAGGCACACACAGCACGCTCTTCAATTCTTCACCTCCCACTCTGCCTTCCTTTACCATTACCTTGCTCCATTGCCTTGCTTACCTCTCTGGAAGGAGATATGTCTACATAGAAAATGCAACAGTAAATATAGATACATCTGTAAGACTTGCATGTATAACAAATTGTGTTGCAGTGTAGAGATGCAAAAACCATCACGAAGAACTAATTGCAAGTCTCCTTAAAGATTTTAACAGGATACGCAAGTGAAAGAAAAGTTTCTACAACAGTAAGTGAATAAAATAAAAGGTTCAGTGCTACATAAATAAAGGTATGTTGCTCATGTCTTAAAGGTCACAGACCAAAGTAGACTTTCTTAAGAGGCCAGAGGAAAAATAATTTGCTCTATATGTAAAGGTAACATGGGTTATACACAACTGTGGAACTTTCAAATGAACTAAAATTGACTTGTTTTGCTAGTTTCTAATCAGCATTATCCTTCAATACTATGTAAAAGAGTCTTATACTCTCAGACACCATAAATGAGCACAAGAAGCAAGTACAGGCCCTCTTTCCCATCTAAAACACTCCAGCTGCAGTTTGTGTAAAGAGAGGTTGCCATAAAGGGTAGAATCTCATATTACCATTGAATAATTGCAAATGACTAATCATGACATTGTGGACTGCACTTCAGTATTAGATATTCCATTACTACCTGAACCATCTCAACATCTGTCGTGGTTTAAGCCCAGTTGGCAACCCCAAAAAAAGAACCACGCAGTCCGCTCATTCCTCCCCCACTCCACCCCACCTTTCCATCCCCTGCTCCCAGAGGGATAGGGAAGAGAATTGAAAGAATGTAACTCCCACGGGTTGACATAAGAACAGTCCAGTAACTAAGGTATAACACAAACCACTGCTGCTACCACCAATAACAATAACGATAAGGGAAATAACAAGGGAAAAGAATACAACCACTCATCACCCACCGACCAATACCCAGCCCACCTGAGCAGTGATCTCGCCCTTCCAGGTAACTGCCCCCAGTTCTACATCCTGGGCATGATGTGCTGTGGTATGGAATACCTCTTTGGCAGACTGGATTATTATCATAATCAAATGCAGATCGAAAAAAGTATCAGGATATGATTATGCAGGTATGTGAACCTGTAGCCTGTGAACCCATAAGCCACAAAAGCATTCATTTACTCTATTTTCCAGCAGTAAATATTGAAATTCATACTTTTCCCATTGCAAAAAACAATTCTTTTTCTCTTTTGTTTGGGCCTACTATTCAAAACTTATTCTCAATCTTTATTGATTTTAAATTCAGTTATATCTTCTTTCTCAATGATGTTACTTTATAGCAGATATTTCAATGCACTGAAAAAAGTCACAGCTGATTAAATCAGCAAAATTGTCACCTTTTGAGGTCTGGAAACAGAATTTAAAATAAACTTTGTAGTTCTGTAGCACATAAGTCTCCATTACTTTTCACATTTCATCAAGGGTGATGGATTTTCATTGTCTATTATCTATAAACAATAAAACTTGTAAAATAATGCATATTGAAGAGCCTATTTTTTGAGAGCATAAAGGGATCATCTTCAACGTAAAATGTCTTCAATATAAAATGTAAGAAATACTTGAGAAAGTCTTTGAAAAGATATTTCCAATCTGAATAAAGCAAAAGAAAAAAGTTTCCTCAATGATCAGATACTGCAAGTCACTTGCTTTGCTTTGTAATACCAACAGGGAACCAGCAAGCATATCCCCATCCTTGACCAATTAAAGTCAAAAAACCTGGCATGTTTCTGTCAAATGGCTCATCCTAAGGCAGTAAATAAAATAAGCTTATTCTAGTATATTAACTATATAAATAAATGTTAGGGTTATGATTTTTGAGAAATCTAGTCGTATCTCTGTCCAGCAAAATTCATCTTTATCTGCTTAACTCTAGCCACAAAGAATGCCTGAAGGTTTCAGTTAATGACTTTAACATGTGCTTTGTTGCATAAAAGCTGGAGCACTTGGCAACCTGTAGAATCACTCTTTCACATGTAGGAAGAACACTAAAATCCCCTGTTCTGCTCAATCATTACACTCAACCTCAATTACGGTTGAAAATCAAATAAAGTTAACTATAAATTATTAAGTAAGACATACTGCCTAAGTTCAGATTGATACAGTATTATTTTTTGTTTCATCACCTCTTTCTAGATCAGTCATTTCCAAGCATAATATTTATCAACCTTTTTCAAGAATATTGACCAAATATGGCATAGCTTTCTCTGAATGGCTATTAACTAGGTAAGCATGGATTCTATATTTTTAACTTGTGAACTAGACCAAGAAGACTATTAATAAGAACTATTTTTAATATTTATTAAAATTAGTATTATTTCATTAATACTCAAATACACTTCCACTTTTATACTACATGAATTTCAGATAGTTCAACTTTTTTCCTTTTGTCTAAAATAGACATTTAAAAAGTAACTTCCTTTTTTGTCACCATGAATTAGCATTTTTTAACTCATTAAAATGGTTGTCATGGGTCAGCTTCCTAGTTGGAAATGTATTATACTGGAGATCCACAACCCTGACAGTACTAAGCAATATACCATGGCAGTACAAAAAGGCTCAAGAGCTGATAAACCAGGTAAAGTTACTTATTTTTGGCCAATATAAATATAGTTTAGCTAATGCAAAATCTTCTTCAGAAATCAAACAAAAAGGCACACATAGAGCAGATTCTTTAGCTCCTGGTGCTATCCCACATGCGTGCAAATTTGATTTCCAGCAAGAGGCAGGAGGGCATGCAGTGCTAAACCCAAGCCTGCTCAAACAAGCTCCTGCCTGTTCCCACAGTGTGACTGGTACACCCCTTTCCTGCTGGGCTGCACAGGAATTTAGACTGCTCAGTACTGGGCAGGAGTGGGACCCACCTTCTGGATGTTTTTCTTTTTTGGAAGAGTTTTATAGTAGTTGCTTAGGAATCTATTTAGTGAGACTAGGATGGCTGGAAAGCAACAAAAAATGGGCCACAGAAATCAAGTGTAACTGAACAGACCACTTAAGGGGAGAATCGGATGTTCCATGCACACAGGGTATGGGGTGCCAAGAAACTACGATGTACTCGGGCTCAATAGCTTTTATTAAGGCAATAATAAAGTAAGCCTTGTTTGTCTATGCAGCTGGTGAAGTCTCCTCAAGTCACCGTCTTCCAGTTTCTACTCTAACATCTCTTCCTCCAGCTTCCCTTCAGTAAAAGAATGACCGTCAACTAACCTTATTAAGACAAATGGCATTTTAGAGTTAGGCAGCGAACAGTATTTATGTCAATAAATTCTTATGCATAAAACAGCATTAAATTAATGCAATTGCATCTGGACTCTGCTTATGATATCCAGTAAGGCAATTACTGCAATTAAAATAACAGGGACAACGGCCATTTGAAAAAATCATGCATGTAATATGTGTTTACTGGAGAAAAGTTAAAATTTAATACATGTCATTTTCTATTAAGACAGCACTGACCACTGATAAAGTCTTAAATTCATATGGACCTTATCTACAGACCAGTTTAGGACTCCCAAGTTTAAATCTGGATATGAAACATATAATGCAAATAAATCCAAACATATTATGCAACTGAATACACATCTACAAAATTTCTTAGGTCTTAGTAGATTCTAACAAGTGGTGCTACTTGAAAAGCAGTCAGAAATGAAAACAAGCAAATGCAATTTTGCAACTAACATATTAATTGCAAATATCAAAGTTCAGCTGTACACAGTTTACAGCTGCCAAAATCTGTTGCCTTTGTAGTGCTGTTGTTCTAATGTTCCAGGTCAAAACAGCCAACAGCTGTTCACTGAGGATTGACTAAATAATGCAATGCTACACAAACACTGGGATATATACTGAACCAGCCCCAGTAGAAAGCAGAAAATGGGAAAATAATTATTTTTAATCTCATTATGGATTAAAAGGCCATATTATATAATGAATTTCTTGTGAAACCTGACAAAACAGTGCTACACAATGTGTAATCTCCTCTTGCTTTTTCAATTTTTTTTTCTTTCTTTTCTTTTCGTGCCAAAGTGTGATTTCAGCTGTTTTAAAACTATTTGCAAAACTAGGTCAAATTCAGTAAGCAGTTTCTACTTTAAAAAAAAATTTGGTTGTCAAATTTACAAACCAGCTGAAGAAGTGGAAACCTCCTTTAACCTAGGAAGGCAGGAAGGGGGAGGGAGGCTGGAACATTCATGCACACAGTCGATGCTCCTGTTTTAACAGGAGCAATGGCAGCTCTAGAAACCAGTTTTAGGCTGATCACTTTTAAAAGTCTAGCCCACATGGCAGTACTTTGTTAAAGTTGTATTTACTTTGTTAACAGATGGGTTTAATGGATTATGTGAGTGGTAAAAGCACTTCCTAATTATTACTCGCTTTCACTTTTTACTAGAAAGCTAATTTCTTCTATAAAGGTAAAGATGGCTCTTCATTTAACTCGCATCACTTTTTACCACACATTATACCATTCATGCATTTACCGCCATCCCCATAAATTGCCTTCTTTTCACTTATCCTAGTTTCCTATCACTGGTCTTTTCTCTGTTTTCATGAAAAAAAAAAAAAGGGAAAAAAAAAAAAGAAAACACTCCCCTATTTATCTGCTAATTCATGGCAATAAGAGTGAAACAATAATTAAATCAAATCATGTGGCATGGAAGCCCCAGTTTCCACACTGCAGTAGACTGCACTTCCGAATGGACATAATCTGGTCCTCGAAACCAGATCAAGGCTGTTTGGAGATTCAGTCAGGGGTTTAAATCCACATGTGCCCCATGGGGATCAGAATTCTTGGGGCAGAGGTGGAGGGAGCCAGTTTCCAAAAGCTGTCCCTAGGAAGTGGGAACAGCCAAGGAATTTGCTTCAAGACTGTGTTACTGCTTCAAACCAGAGTGCTAAGGTGGACAGAGCCTAGTGCAACTCATGTAATTGAAAACTTTTTTGTGACATTCAGCTTAATCACAATTCAGCATAGCAACATTCACTCTGACCCAGCTGTATTGTGTTCGCATGGAAAGGTTTTGGAGGTGAGGGGCTACAGGGGTGGAGAGGATGTGAGAAGATGGCAGAAATTTCCCCATGTCCAATAGATCCAGTTCCAAGACAGATCCACTACTGGCCAAAACCGAGCCCATCAGCAACAGTGATAGCGCCTTTGGGGTAACATAGTTAAGAAGCAGGGGGAAAAATTGCACAACAGCAACTGCAGACAGAGAGAGGAGTGAGCATATATGAGAACAGCAACTCTGCAGGCACCAAGATCAGTGCAGAAGAAAAGGGAGGAGGTACTCCAGGTACCAGAGCAGAGATCTTCCTGCAGCCTGTGTAAGACCACACACTGTGCCCACAGGAGGCTGTGCCCTCCCAGAGGAGAGTGCCCATGGGAAGCCCATATTGTTGCAGGCTCCTGGCAGGACCTGTGGCCCCATGGAAAGAGGAGCCCATGCTGGAGCAGGTTTGATGCAGGCCTTGTGACCCCGTGGGGGACCCACACTGGAGCAGTTCATGAAGAACTGCCGCCTGTAGGAAGGACTCATGTTGGAGAAGTTTGTGGAGGACTGTCTCCTGTAGGAAGGACCCCGTCCTGAAGCAGGGGAAGAGTGTGAGGAGTCTTTCGCTGAGGAGAAATGAGTGGCAGAGACAACATGTGATGAACTGACCACAGCCCCTTCCCCATCCCCTGCACTGCTGGAGGGGAGAAGGTAGAGAAGCAGGGGATGAAACTGAGCCCAGGAAGAAGGGAGAGGTGCAGGGAATGTGTTTTAAGATTTAGTTTGATTTCTCATTACCCTTCTCTGGTTTGGTGATAATAAATGAAATTAATTTTCCCCAAGTTGAGTCTGGTTTGCGCATGACAGTAATTGGTGAGTGATCTCTCCTTGTCCTTATACTAGCCCACAAGCCTTTGTTATATTATTTCTCTCCTGTCCAGCTGAGGAAGGGGAGTAATAGAGCACCCAGCCAGGGTCAGCCCACTGCACCCAGCACAATAATTTTTTTCATAGTTGTTCTTCAGAATGCTCTGTTCATTGTTTTTATGAATTTTGAAGAAATTATTTCTGAGAGAAAAGTTCATTAATTCCGTTTAGGATCTCATGTACAGAAAACATTGTAGTTCATCTACAATACAAGAATTCACTTCTTGTCTACAAGAGTGGTTTAAACTTTATTTCACTGAACAATATAAATCCTCTCTCATCTTTGTAAATTGGGAAAGAAATTTTGTGAAATTACTGCTTGGGGAAACATACTCACTTCCTGTATTATCCATGCAGTTTGTTTTTCTCTAGTGATATGAAAATGTGGATGTTTTTTACCTTGAAAATATTCAAAATGATGTGTAAATTCCATGAATGTGATAATCTTGCACTTATTAACTTGACTAAATGAACAATATTAATTTCTGCAATGGAAAGTAAAACCAAAAATAAAACTGAAGAAACATCTATTTCTTTCTGTTGATTTTTTTCAGGTGGTGCCTGAAGAGGTTCATTTGGCTTGGCTGTCCTACTACCAGCACGTGGCAAAACTGCTTTAACTAAGGGAAGGAGGAGAAGACATAAGCATGAAAAATTACTGGCCTTCCCCTCCTGGAAATACTATTTCAGCCCTAGCTAGCTCCTCCACACTTTTGCAGTAGCAGCCTCAAAGCAATCCTTTCTCCCGTTGTTGCTTCCTTGGGCAATTATTACATCTTGTGACAGGACGAATACATCTTTGCCTAGCTGATTAAATGTACCTGAGATTAATAAGAATAGCAATTTTTGCTGTGTGCCCTTCACAGAAGGGCCTGTGAAGATGCTTCCCATCTAGATGTCTCATTTGGCTCTCGTTGCTCTGATGTATGTAAGAACATACTGTTTCTGGAGTGCTTTTTCCTATCTGTCCTTTCCCATCTTACATATTAATGAAGAAAAATGATATAATTTTTATACAACATGGGACTTGTTTCTATTTTTAGTAATTTCTTCTTTAAAACTTCCTAATTTACTTTAATAAAGAATGTTACATCAGTATTCTCACTGCTGCACCACATATATCCTAGGACACCCCTAATGTCCTTGATTTCTCCTGCTCTTTTTTTGTGGCACATTGTAATTTCTGGGGCTTTTTTTATTCTAATTAATTATAGGATGTTGCGAGTTATTAGCTTGGAGCTTCTGACACATAAGTGGTGTGGGGTTGGTGCTCTGTAGTCCTTTTTAAACTAACTGTGTATTTTATTTTTGCAGTCAGCTAGATTCCTGACTGCACCACTGCTAAATGAAATAAAGCCAGGAAGAAAGTGCAAGCACTGGATCTGCAGCCGTCCCCACTACTTCCCTGCTAGCGCACTCCCTTCTAGCCTGTGGATTGGGAGAACTGTATGCCCCTGCCCTGATGTGCCACTCATCAGGTGCACATCACCCCATTACACGACACAATGCCTTCACATCACATCGAGCATCTTCAACTGAATAAAACCCCAACAGACTCACAAAACTAAATAATGATGTTTTAGGCAACAGCAACAGAAGCCTTCCTCACAGGATTATCCCTCTGGGCCATAAATGACAGAGCATTAAGTACAGCCTGCCCCAGCCACTTGGCCTCAGGGGCTGGGAATGGTCCCTGGCTCTGCTTGTATTCAGCAATACAGGTACGGCCAGTTCTCCAAACGGTTTCCAGCATCTTAATCCTGCAATTTAAAATTAGATGACCCCCCCCTCCCAGTCTTACTCCTATACTTAAGGCCATTCTGAAACACTAAGTGCCTAACACAACTGGATCTTTTAAGACGGGTTATGCAATTTGAGATGATATAATAAAGGCCAGGGGTTCCTAATGTAGTTTTATTCTTACATCTGACAGATGTCACTGCCATTGATGACCCTAACTCACATTGGCTATTCCTTAATTTTACATCCTCAGTGAAGCTTAATTGTATGTAAGATGGAGGGGGTTTTAACAAAAATTTGGTACCTGATGAGGTCATAAGACTAAAGAACTGCTAATAAAATATTTAAGATACTAAACGCAACAATTGCCACAATACTCTAGAAAAGCTAATTTATATTACTCCTAGCTAAACTTAGCCAAAACTCGAGGTTTTATACTTAAATCATGCTGATATTACACTTTACCACCACATGACTTTCCTTTCTTTTGAAAGCTAATACTCTTTTCATGCCAGGTGCATTATTCTTCTATTTCTTCACTTGTTAATAATGAGGTATCTGCTGAGTACTACCTGTCCTAACTAAACATATGCCATAGGAAATTTCTGTAAGTCTGAAATTAAAAATAATAAAAAAAAAATAATCAAAATTTCTCTTAGCTTCATTTGTGATTTGCATTGGAATGCCAGATTCGCTGGCATGGTTTTACCACTGAGAGGAGGGGATTTTCGAATAGCATTTGCTAACTATAGGAACCAATCAGAAAGACAGTGTCTTGATACGGTAAGGTAAGACATACTCTATGAGGTCTCTGTTTCCAGTTATCCAGTGAATGTACCTATATTCTGTGAGTAAAACTGACCTGTTCAATCTTACATATCTATATAGTAGTAGCTACATGATATCACATATAATGTATCTATGAAATAGCACTGAAATAGGCAATCCTAGTACTAGGATTAATTTTTAAGCAGGTTTAAGCTATGAACAATTAATGTCATTTCCCACATTGCGAGAAGAAAGACCACTGTTAAGAGCGCTTACAAGAACAGAAAGAAAGCAATACTTTTGGCTATCATTCAGATTGGCTACTAGGCAGATTCTCAGCATTAAATACACACTTAAATTAGAGTGGTGAAGCATTAGAGATTGGCTGAGACAGCCACAGACTCCCAGTAAGGCAGAACGCCGCTACAGGTTGGATGTCAGAAGAACCATATGGGTTAAGTACAATAATCTAAATGGCATTTCACTGAATAGCTGCAAATTTAGCATCTGTATTTTAAGACAGGTATGTGGGAGAGCTACTGCATATGACACTAGCAAGACATATTCCGGCATAATGCAGAGGTTTCTCGCCAATATTCTCCAAAATATCAACTCAGTTTACAAAGTGCAAAGACAGCTGCTAAAGGACACAACAGGAATAAAAGTCTTAACTAGAATAGAAAATTTTAGCTTGTTCATTGTGATAAATATCAGGGAAGTTATGACTGCTTTCTGTATACCATCAGCGAATAGACATGAGTCAGAATAAAAGCCATTTATTGCCATAAAGGCACTAAATCTCAGCTGTCCAGCAATTATTTTGGCTTTGAAAGCAGAAACAAGAGTAGAAGGACAAATCCAAAAGAAAACTGTTTTAAGAGGGAGTAGGTACTGAATAATAATAAAGCCCTGTTCTCTGTTCCTAAGTATGGGTATTTATATTCATAACTGGAGTATATCCTGAGTAGCATATGATAGCATTTACAAAACAATTCATAATTAAAGTTTATGAGTCATTGTAAAATAGATCTTGAAAAATAAATACAAAGATAACTCATTCAAGGAACTATTCATCTGCTGAACAACTTTACTGTATTTGAGTAAAAATTAATATGGCAGCAGGAATATGTATCTGTAAATTAATGTGGTGGTTAGTGCATGCTTCACCAGTGTCTTGTGTTAGCATGGAAATAACTAGACAGGAAAAAGTAATTAAGTATATCTCATGTGAATTATGCTAAGTCATACTAGAGTTATTTTTTTTTAAAGATGTAACAAAAAAAAAAAACTTTTACAAGGGGCTTTGAATAGCCTCTTTATTCATCTTTACTGTGCTAGCACCCATCATTCATAAAACACCTTTCTACAAATTTCTTTTAGTAACTCCTGTCTAGTCTGGAGATGGGTACTGGAGGACAATTTATAGGTCAGTGTATTTTTCAGAACCAGACGCCATGATCTATGAGCAATTCTCATAATTAATTCTGAGTGATAAAAGCAATATATTCAATTTTGATTGTCATAAGGTGTTTCATTTGGTACCATGTGACCTTCTGATTATTAAGAAAGTAAAACAACACGAAGTCTACATAAAAAATTAAACAGCCTTTAAATTCAAATAGATTAAAACTTGCTTATAAAATGAGGACAAAAGTCCAAATTCAAACTAAGAGCCCAAGTATTCTATTTAAATACTCTGAGTACTGTGTAATATGAAATTATGCTTACCTCCCCTCAGTGACAGTTCAGCTTTCTGTTATCTAAACTTAAAGTGCTGAGATCTCACTGACGGTGGAAAGATTTATGCCACAGAGTTATGAAAAGCTCATGGGAATTTGCGCAGAAATTTCTTCTTCTATAGGTAAAATCACCTTAAAGAATCAACATGACTTTGAGCAAGCTAATAGTTTTGACAGACCAGTGAAAACTGGACTGTTGATTGTTATTCCTTAGGTGACATCTGCAGGTGGGCTGGCACAGTAAAAGCTTTCTGCTCTTCCTCCAGACAGACCTTGCCCTTCATAAGAATTGGCTGCTATGAAATTAAGCCAGAGGTGGCTTTTTATAGCCCTCCTCAATCATTCAAGCAGACTAAAAAGACAGTGAACTCCAACCTCTGTTCCTTCAAATCCCTTCTCTACTGTGATGCCTATGAAAAACTGAGAAGCGGTAGCTGACAGCTACTGTCAATAGTGTGGCCAATATGGTTTTGCTATTACCTTGTACTCCCTAGCTGCCCCCATCCAATTTCTCTCTCTTGTAAGTTGTATGGAATAAGTTCTGATTGTGCACAACATGGAGGGAAATGGAAACTGAGTGATTATGAGTGATCTTGTAACAGAAGGAAATAATAAAATTTCCTCCACCAATAGTACAATCCCTATACCCATCCAAACCCTAAACACAATGCTGGCCTCCTCCCACAGCGGACACTGTTGCTGACTCAGGCAGGGCAAGGTAAAAGAATTTTTTCCACAACTTAATCATAAAAGCTTTCTAAGGATATAGGCAGATGCACATTTTGCCTGTATAAAGCAATCGTATGGAGTAATATATGGAGAGGAAAAGAAAAAATCTGCTGTGGGAAAAGTCCGTCTTGGCCTTTAAAAGCAGTAACACCCTTAACTGAAGTCTGTTGAACAAACATGATCTGCTGGAGTGCCATGCACATTTCAGCTCTCCTACAAATGCAAAATATAGCTGTGTCAAACTGTCTTTTAACAGAATTGTTTTACCAAACCTTTGTTTCATTAGCCCTTTTTTAGCAGGACAATTTGTGGAAAGGAGTGCACCACAGCAAGCAGCTTTCACAGAATCACAGAATCCCAAGGGTTGGAAGGGACCTCAAAAGATCATCTAGTCCAACCCCCCCACAAGAGCAGGGTAACCTACAGTACATCACACAGGAACTTGTCCAGGCGGGCCTTGAATATCTCCAGTGTAGGAGACTCCACAACCCCCCTGGGCAACCTGTTCCAGTGCTCTGTCACTCTTACAGTAAAGAAGTTCTTCCTGATGTTAACGTGGAACTTCCTATGCTCCAGTTTACACCCATTGCCCCTTGTCCTATCACTGGATATCACTGAAAAAAGCCTAGCTCCATCATCCTGACACCCACCCTTTACATATTTGTAAACATTGATGAGGTCACCCCTCAGTCTCCTCTTCTCCAAGCTAAAGAGACCCAGCTCCCTCAGCCTCTCCTCATAAGGGAGATGTTCCACTCCCTTAATCATCTTTGTGGCTCTGCGCTGGACTCCTTCAAGCAATTCCCTGTCCTTCTTGAACAGAGGGGCCCAGAACTGGACGCAATATTCCAGATGCGGCCTCACCAAGGCTGAGTAGAGGGGGAGGAGAACCTCTCTTGACCTACTAACCACACCCTTTCTAATGCACCCTAAGATGCCATTTGCCTTCTTGGCCGCAAGAGCACATTGCTGGCTCATGGTCATCCTCCTATCCACCAGGACCCCCAGGTCCCTTTCCCCTTCGCTACTTTCCAGCAGGTCAACCCCCAACCTGTACTGGTACATGGGGTTGTTCTTCCCCAGATGCAAGACTCTACACTTGCCCTTGTTAAATTTCATCAAGTTTCTCCCCGCCCAACTCTCCAGCCTGTCCAGGTCTCGCTGAATGGCAGCACAGTCCTCTGGTGTGTCAGCCACTCCTCCCAGTTTTGTGTCATCAGCAAACTTGCTGAGGGTGCACTCAGTTCCCTCATCCAGGTCATTGGCTTTGTAGCATACTTATGAAGAGCAGCTGTGTTACAGAGGGATGCCCCAAAGGGAACCTGCATTGGAGACCCACTTGCCTTCCCAGTCCTGATTTGACAAGCAAGAGGGGCACACTTCCCCATCCTGCCAGAGTGAAACAGGCAAGAGAAAAGGTGTACAGCTCTGCACTGACCTGTCTCAACAGCATATTGATGATGGGAGTCAGGTTTCTGAGGCTTTTCAAAGGGCAATAAAAAAAAGAGGCATAGGCATCTTATAAACACAAATAAAGCCAAACATACCTCCAAAGCATAAGACTAAGAGTGAACTAATTTACTCTTAAGAAAAAAGTATGTTTATAAATATGCTTTTCATATTTAGTTATGAAATAACTCTCTCCATTTCACTCTTCCCTTTCATACATGCATGAGTTTTATAATGTAATAATTAAAAAGTACCATCTACATAACAAAATCCACAGAAACAACTGCAGAGCCCGTGGTTATTAGCTTGCAATTCAGAGGAAGAATACAGCATGCATTAATGCTTTACTGAGGGAAACCCATCCATCTTCTCAGACAGAAGTCTTTTTTTTGTGGTCTCCTCACCCTGCAAAATCCCGTATCTTACCATATTGTAACATCTCACAGTTTCTAATGTATCTATTCCCTTAGTGAGCCAGTGAGGTGAGAAGTGCTGTCACCTCATCCTGCTTGTGGGAACTGAAGTCAGTCAATATGCCTGCACTGCCAAGTAATGTAGTCCCCGAGTAAACTCCCTCACGCAGACCACCTACACTGCTTAACACGAGTTCATTGCTGGCTTCTGTTTGAAGTCAACAGAGAAGGAAGACAGTTCTCTCCAAGGACTGCCTCCAATACCAAGGTGACAGGCTTGGTTTGGTCTGTATTGAACCGTCCTTTGATACTATCCCATCCTTAAGCTTACCATGGAGGGGGAGGGCCCGAATCAAAACTACAAACGCCCCCAAAACCTACAGGAAACTACAACAGTAATAATAACTCAGTGTTGGGACCACCTCAGGTGGCTGAGAAGGGACTCAAGGCCAAACAATAAATATTGTGGTCTTGGCCAACATGATGGAAAGCGGATGGGCACCAAGCTCGGAACTGCTCTCCACCACTTGCCTGTCACAGCCTGGAGCACACTAACCACTTCCTCAGCTCCTGGCCAGAGAGCTGCCGTAGAGGGACAGCTTCCCCTGCCAAGTCCCCTTCTTCACTTGGGAGCTGATGTTAAGGAAAGGCTTGACATTGGCCTAGGAGGCAAGGATCTCTCCCTAGGGATGACATATACCACTGAAAAGACTATGTGATCAACCCAAAGTCACGCCAGAGGCCACTGACCAACACCTAGGATTTCTTAAATTCTTAATTATTAATAGCCATTAATATCCATCCAAAAGCAGCCTTCAACATGCATATGTAACCACAGGAATGAAACGACAAGGTGGCAATACCAGTCCACAACTTACCTTCAGGAAGAGGCAGAACTTTGCCAAAACCAGCCCCCCAACCTAATTGCAGAGCTCTTGTTATTTTAACTGGCAGGTATACAGCTAATTGCCCATGTGGGTTATGAAATCTCACAAATAACATACTACATAAATGCACTACTGCCATACAACATAAGTGATGCATGCAGAAGGGAGTCACAATCACTGCCAGGGACTGGTGACAATTAGAATGTCTCAACTGATAGAGTTAAATAGATTCCACAGTGCTGAAGATAATTCATGTATTTGTATATCACAGCACACAAAATACAGGATCATTTAAGGGTATTTTCTCCCCTATGGCTTTTTTTTCAACTTAAATTTAGTGTTCATTAAAAAAGAGGCATGAACAGCCAAAGAAAACGAAGTCCCCATTTGCTCATGGAAAAAAGCTATGCACCATACGTATCATAAAACAGTAAAAGTGGGCTAGATTTCCAGACACCAACAAAACACAACCTCCTGCTGAAATCAGTGATTCCATACATCAAACTCCAACAGCTTTGTTATAACATTTTTGACTTCCATAAACTAAATTTTCTGGAACCCCCTAGAAGTACATATTATTTTGATACTGAAATTAGTGGTAGTGCTCTCTTCCGTATTTTAACTATTTCTGAACATCTACAGGAAAGTGAGTGCTGCTGGACAGCATTTTTATTAAACTAAATAAATTATTTTATTATTTGATAGGGACAAAAACTGGGCAACTTCATAACAAAGCTATTTTTAAAATAAGCTTTAAATATTAAAAGGAACTCTCTGCCCTCTAAAATAAGCAAAAAGACAATTTGCACTTAAAAGCAAGTTATGGACTTAAAGAAATGTGTATCTAAATTTAACTACAAAAACTTCTCTTTTTTTCTGATATGCTCCTTTCCCTTGTCTTCAGGGGGGTGAAGATGGGGGGGGGGGGGGGGGGATGCACCAAGTCTTAATAGATAATCCTTAAAATCAAAAGTTTGTGGGTGTAAAAAAACTATTATTTGAACATAGTCATATTCTTCTATTTTTCCTCTATCCTGCAATAACCTTTAGACTACAAATTTCCAATAAAAGATAAAAATGAAGAAACAAAATTTCCTTTTTAAGCTGAGAATATGGTGCCAATTTTGGTAGAAAAAAATACAAGATAATGTTATAGGAAATTGTCTCTAATTGAAAACTTATTCATCCTCATTCATCACAATAAAGCACAAGCTTAAAAGCCTATATGGGAGCACCATGCAGGGTTAAAATCACAGCACCAAAAGTACTAATAAAAGCAGGGATGGTAGAACCACAGTCCCTGCCAAATAAAAAATAAATTTACTTATTTCTGTGGTTTGGGTGGACTACATTATATTCACGTCTGTTTTCATGTTCAGGTTTCACTATTAGATAAACATCAGTCTGACTATATATATATATTGCTTTCAAGCAATGGTTTTCATTGTCTGTATCAGTGTGTTGTTAAGCACACCAAAATATGTGTTAAAATCTTGACTCTTACTGTAATGTAAAATTATCTACACAGCACACAGCTCCTGCCAACCTATGAAATGTACTGCCTGCAGCTTCCCCTCCTTCACAAAAGACAGATTCCCTCTGAGTTATGAATTCAGGACTAATACAGAGCCAGTAGCCTATCTTGCACATGTCAAGATACTGTCGTTCAGCTGCCTGGTGGTCTCTTGACTCCTTGACTTTAAGAAACTTTGAACCAGCTCCTGTGGTAATGCATGAAGGAGTTCAGATGGAAAAACACGTGTAGTTCTAAACTAGACATGCAGGCGAGACTTTGGGCCCTGGGTCTTGGTCAGGTAATGCAGTGTCCAAACCAGCGCTCTTGAATTCCATGAGAACAACTTAAAGGGGCATTTTCAGTCTAACAATGAGTTGGATCAGGCAGGAAAGCATAAGAAAAGCGAAACTCTTGTGGTTAAACACCCTTTAACTGTGTAAATACAAAGATAAAAGTAAGGTAAATGTAACATCTGAAAATGGACATTATAGTTGTAACATCAGTATTGACTCCTATTATTCTGCAAAAACAGACATGCATATAGATACACCTCTGCTTACATACCTGTATACCTCTGCTTATATTTGTATATATACAACAGCACTACTTGAAAGACACCAAAACAAACACAGATTAAAGCTAAAAGATTCATTTTGATATGAGGCATTTGAGATGGCTAGCAAGCCTTATTTACACATTTCCTGTGGTTTTATATATTCAAAGAAACATCAAAGGTTTTTAACAAGAAAATTATATTCTCACAGCCATAAAGTATACTCTTGTGATTCCATTAGAGTGGCTGCACAGTATTTCTTTGCGGGCTGACAATGGGGTTTGCTACGTTAATTGAATAAGTCATGTGTCTGTGATCTTTATTCATTAAAATTAACAAAATAATATCTACATTGAAGGCTCATATTGGACTCAATCTGGCAAGCTAAATGAAACAGCTTCACTGGAATTACTCTAAGCTTATTCTTGATGTAACACAGAGCTCTGACAGGAGTTTCTGTGTGAAATCTGTTTACTTTTGCTTCACTTAGTATTATTTCCAATCAGCAAACACCAGAGCATCAGCTCTGATTATCACCAATCAGCAAAACTCAGAGAAGAGAAAAATATCTTGTACTAAACAAAGCTATGGAGACCATGAGCCTCTAGGTGACAGGTTGTGGCGGGCGCAGAGCCCGCTGGCTGGGTGTATTCCTGCGGCCGGCTGTGAGAGGGGAAATGCTGCCGGCGTACCCGCTGAGATCTGTGGTCGGGCCATGGTCGAAAGCCGTCAGCTGGAATTAGCCCAAAGAACAGCACTTGAGCATGGCTTGTCATTTCTAGTAATGAGACTTGAAACAAATGGCAGAGGTTTCGTGTATGAAAGCAGAGATCTCCTTGCTTCTAGGATCATCTTCCAGCAAAACGGCAACTTCCCTGCTTCAGCTTTCCTTTTGTAAAACTGCTCTTCGCAAACACAGTGATACCTATGAGCATACAACACGTGATGGCCCGGCACCAACAGGCAAATTCACCACATGAAATAAGAGAATCTTGCTGCTAAAATTATAAATCACTACACACCGAGACCAAGAGCAGTCTTTCCCACAATTCCCTGGGCACTGGATTAAGATTTGATAAAGAGTAGCAAATATGGGGTCAAAGTTTGGCATCAAAGCCAGAAAGACCTATTACAATTAATTCTTTTGTCCTGGTAACTAGGTGGGTTACATCTGAACCCTGGCAAAAACCAAAACCACAAACTACCTTTGATTCATGCCCACCCATATTCTGTACACAATTAATATAGGCAACATGGAAAAAGAAGATGAATAGTGAGGTAACCTTAAATTAAAAAGACTGACTAGTAAAAACTGCAGCTGACCCAGCCACCCCCAGTAGTGTGACTTACAGTACTATTTTCGTATTTGTATTTAGCACCTAAAGACCTTAGCTGAGAGTCCTGTTCTGCTATGAACTTGCATTAAGTAACCTGAAATTATCTTGCCTGATTATAGAAAAGAAAATGCTTTCATTTCCTTAAAATTTTGGTGCAAAATGTCATATTTTGATTTAATCCTCCCAAAATCAAAGTTCTAAATAATAATAATAATAATAATAATAATAATAATAATAATAGTAAAAATTAATTAAAAAAAAAAGAAAAAGATGACGAAAAAATCCACCCTATAACCAACATGGAAATTACCTTTTTTTCCAGAGGAAAGCAAATACTTTCCACAATTTTCAACAGCTGGCATTGAATTTCCATTAAGGTAAGCAGAAGAAATTAACATTAAATCTTCCTCTGACCCTCCCCTATATGTAATAAAATAGAAATCTTAAACTAAGAGTTTATATTATAAAAGGTAAAACACTTCAAAAGACAATAAGGCAGAAGGTGGTTTTGTCTTCCAGAGTTTAGAAATAGGAAAACATAAGCATTGATAAATCTAGTAAAGTTTTATAAAGAAGAAGTATCTGGAACTAGCAAAACAGACTGATTTTAGAGTGTGGAGGTCCAGTAACTTCAATTTTATTAAATAGCAGCAGTGCTGGGAAAGCAGTATGGCAAAGCAGCAACTGGAATTAAATGCCATTCATCTGGAATTTTACTTCTGGTTTTACACTGAAGTATTCAAAATCCATTACTAAGGACTTGTTTCTTTGTTTCTACCAGGAACATTCAGAAAGTGGAAACATTATAGTGATACCTCATTAAAGTTAACATCTGGCTCTCAGCTGCCCCTGGAAGCACCTCTCTCAACAGTAATGATAGAAAGGGTCTGATGTTTTGTGAGCCTTTGTGGAAACCCATCTTCATTTGCTACCTACCCTAATTATTTCTATCTTTGTTCCAGACCTACAAAACTAATTTTAAGATGCTGAAGAAATAAAAGACATACATTACATAAGCTAATACAGTAGAATTAAGCACCTTAAGCTACTACAAAGGGACACAATCCAGAGAAAACACTAATTAAGGAAGATCTCTTGTAAGTGAGCAGTCATAAATAGAAGCACAGTGTCTGTCCACTGAGCCATATGATTGTCCTTTAATAGAATATACATTATAAAGCACTGAAGAGGCACTAGGATGGGGGATATGTTAAACAAACTAAATATTAAAATACATCTGTAATTTTTTTAACCTGCCCATTTTTTAGAAATAACTAGCTGAGAATGTACATGAATACTGCATATATTTTTAGTAATTATTTTTAAAGGGCTTAATGAGTTTTCATTCATTGCAATTGAAAGTACCAGAGAGGGACTAACAAGCATTTAAAAATCTAGACATTCCCTTCTATTAAGAAACAAAGTACCAGGGTTGCATATCTTCTAATGATGGAAATTGATGAGACTGACTATGCTGTAAATAACAAAGCAAAGCTTTACTGAATTCTACAAAAGTTTACAGGATTTGATTTTTTTTAATCAATATTAACCTAGCAATATTAACCTAATCAATATTAAACTAGCAAAAATAAGGAAATTAGATGATAAACCTAGAGACTGAACCAAAACCTATCAATGGCATCTTTCCACTTTCTTCAGTAACTTTTGGATCAGGACTTCAGTAATGAGGACTTAAACAGCCAAATTCAGTTGCTCAGTCAGCACTAATAAAGTCTTTATTAAGCAGTACCGCAGTTGCCAGATTTGGAAACAGAATAGGTAGTGAAGAACTATGGTCAGAGGAACACATTTGCAGTCCATACAGTCAGACAGCAGACTTCCAAAAGCAGCCAGGAGCAAATCCTTTGGAAGAAGAATCTTTTAACACTAGAAATCACAGACACATACATCCACTGATTACCCTGTAACTGGAAGTTAGCAGGTGGTCCTTGGGGTACACAAGGTGATAGCCTCCCAATCTATCTATTACACATGCTGATAATCTTCTTATCTAGTTATTACAATGCAAAATTCTAAAATTATGATTTATTCATGGGCTTACTTAAGCTATTCTATTCTACTAGACCTTTTTCTTCACTGTAGCCTTGCCAGTAGGAGACAAAGCATTTGAGTGAACTATATCAGAGTGCTCTCCTTTACTCATTTTAGATTAGTCACAATTAAATCTTACTGGTCATGAGGAAAACAATATATAAGAGAAACCAAAGTATCTTTCAGCAGCCTTCAGTATTCCCCTGTTCTCCACGTCATATCTTCCTCTCTTTTCTGAGTCAGAAAACTTTCATATCTTTCTTCAGATGGTAATCTTTTTATGTGAAGTTTTTTCTTTCTGCTGTCATTCTCTGTTCCTTTCTTCCTTCCTTAATAGCTTTCTGGACAGGAAGTGACCAAAGACGAACACATTATTCATACTGAGTATGACAGTCATCAGTTGGTAAGGCAAGTGTTACACAGAAATACTAAAAGCTTTGCATTCTTTTTTTTTTTTAATATACATAGCTTCCTTCTACTATGAACTGAGTAAACACTCTTGAGCTTTTCCATAATAATGGACTAGGGATTTTCAAGAGTACCTGTTGTTCTGTTGGAGAGGTATACAGGAAACATTCAGACTGCACCTTCCAAAGTGTTACCATGTATATTTCTAAAATTATGGATGATACCATATAGCCCTGACTGGTATCTTTAATAGTGCTTTCATAGTATTGGCATTTCCAAAAAAGACTGTGCTGTCTTCAAATAAACTGTGTTTACAGATAATTAAAAAAATATATATTAATAGTAAATCAACCCTCAAACCCATCTACCATCTCATGGTATGTTTGAATGGTGTTATGCTTCCTACATTTAGTATAAGAAATAACTAAAGTACTTTCTTTTAATGGCTTGCTCTCAGTCTTCCTGCTTATGTATGTGAGAAAATGCATATGTATGGCAAAAAATACTTAGGTATGTATATACATAAGTGGGCATATGCATTTGTGCATGTACGTAACTAAATATACATATATATATATGTACAGAAACAGTGCCAATCAGTGAACCTGATTTAACTTTAGTGTAAGCACACCACCTTCAGCTAGCAGACTCCCCCAAACACACATCTAGTAGAAACTTCACAGGCCTTTTCTGTTTCCTAAGGGGAGATGTTGAATAAACTCTAAGTGTAACACATATGCAGATCTTATTGATAGACTGACATAAAACAAACACACATATCTCCATCATGCACACAACTTCCTGAAAAGGAAATACCATACATTTCCAGTTGCATTATTCTAAAATGATAAAAAAAAAGTTTCAATTTGAGAGGAGACAGCCAGAAAGCATTGAAGAAAAGTCAAGGATGCAGGAATGCCAACGTGCTATATGGTAACAGCTGTGCCCTGCTGCTATCCTGAAATTCTGTACACTGAACAGCAACCTGACAGACACAGGCCTAAAACTGTTGCCAGGGATCACTGCCACACAAAATCCTCCTGGCCAAACACATCCTTTTGCAGACATAGTGGCTCCATCCCAAGTCTTCCATTATACCAACATATCTTCTTGGTGTAGGAATTATCCTTGAGGCATATGATCCACTGAGTTCAGAATCAAATCCAACAAAGATGCACTGCCAAATGGATGTAGGCAGGGACGAATGTACATGCAGGTCCCTTACACCATTCAGACACAGCAATTCTCATTCTGAGGCAACTGGTGTGGGAACCCAGACAAGTCACTGATGGTTAAATGCACTCCTAACCTCACCAGCACACGCCTTTCCCCATACGTTATAATGATGCACGTTACTGTGATTTAATAGAACACTTGTAAGAGTGTTGTGAGATTCCACTCAGTTTGTGCTTTGCCAGAGGAGAATTTGATTTATGTAATATATCTGCCTCTTCTGAAATAGTCAACAGGTAACACCATTTTTCTCATGTTCCTGCTACTTTTTATGTAGAAGTACCTCAAGTTTCCTCAGTGGAAAGATCAGAGTCTCAGCTGTGAGACTGGAAACATGCATGAAAATGGGAAGGTGATGGCCCTCACACTGAAGAGTTTCAGAATTCTCAAAAACACTCTAGCAGGGGGAGCTGGGAACCACAGAAACATTAAGCATTCAGGTCTCACTAGTGGAGAGCAGGCAAAACGAATATAGAAATATACCACATCTCTGAAGAAACAGAATCTACATCTCCAATGTCTGTATATTTATACGCTTTTCTGCCCCCTTTTTAACCAGTTCTGCTAGTCTCCATCTTCCTCCTGTTTTACAATGCACTATTCATTGAGGACAGCTGTGAGGGACCAGAGAACAGAAAACTTTCTGACACCACTAGCCAACTAATCGCCAAGTAGTACAACCCCTTGCCTGCCTGCTGATTGTATAGATTTGTATAAATTGTCTTGGTCTTTTCAATGCATGAATTAGGTTTCTGTGTTCCTTTTCAAAAGCTACAGTGAGCATTACCTAAATTATGCTCAGAACTAAAAATAAAATGGAAATAGTATCTACTGCATTGGCAAAAATCTAGATATTTTCATTTCCTCCCTTTCTCCTTCTTCATCCACAATCAAAAAATCTTTGTGGGTAACTGCTGAAGTTGATGCTATGACCACTGAAGGACTATTGTTTGTCTGTGTGCTGTTCTTACAAGCACAAAATTTCTAAGCACAGAAAGCAGTTAAGACTGATGTCCTTGGTTCATTTGTTCAGACCTAGTCATTGAGGCATAAATAGTGTGCTGTATAACACCATGAAATAACCTAGGAGTACCTATAATGCACAGGTACAGCGAGACCTAGAAAAACAGAGTATCCAGTACTAAAACAGAGAACCAGCATTACCCGATTTCCTTGCCCTGGTCTTACATAGCTTTGGCAAGTAACACAAGGTTTTTCCCTTTTGCAATAGATGGAGTTCCATATGTGACTACCTTAGAGGAACACTCAAAGCTTGAATATTAATATTAAAAGACCCCACAACCTTTCATCTTCATTCTTCCCCCTCCTCCCCCCCCCCCCCCCCCGAAGATCTTTCTTCCAAATGTGCATTAATTTGAAGCTATCAGAAGTAAAATTCATTGCTGCATTTGAAATGGGTTTTCTTGTTTGTCTAATGTGAAAACAATACAAAAGTGCATGAAAAACGGTAGATTAAATGATCCTCCTGAGTCATTGTGGTGATCATGTTTAATTACATGATCTCATGTTTAATTACATTTTAAAATAAAACAAGCATACACTTAAACTGATATAGCATGATGGCTGCTTTGGTGCTGCTGTAGACAGGCATGTAAAGACTTAAAGAAACACATGGACTACTGACCTGACAGGCCGTGACAGTAATCCAAAATAGCCATTAAGGTCTCTACTGTAAATTCTTATTTCACGGACCCCTGACACAACGGATGGCAACAAGATAGAGGTTTATAATAGAAATGCTGACACAACCTTATCTATAGCTGTGCAAATGGTGCCGCTATAATTAAACTTTACAACTTGAGCATCACTAGATAAGTTGCTAGTTTTTAATCATATTAATCAGATCCTGGATATTTCAGTTGCCATATATTATCATGCAGCGTGCACTATAAAAATCAGATGATTCCCAGCCGCTGAAGATCATAGCTGTTATGAAACACAGAAGTATATCCAAACACTTCTCTGCAAGTGCGAACATACCAAATGAAAACCTCAGTCAGTTATCCTTTTTGTGCTTTGTTTCCCAATACATGGGCTTGATATAATAGCCACAAAAAGTACTCTGAATACATTACAAAAATATCACTGAATAGTAGAAAAGCTTCATTAAGATCTGCCCCATATGTTTCAAATTTTCCTATCAGCAGTAAAACAAGTCTACTGTCTTGAGTGATAATGACAGAAGCCTGCTCTTTCAGAGGGAGGCACTGAGATTATTCTTCATGCACTGCTGTCTTCTTTAAAAGCTGGCTTTTCAGTGCTAGCGAGGAGTGGGTGGCAAAACTCCCACTGCTTTCAGTGGTCTGAGATTTGGAGCCTGGGAATATTTTATGTAAATATTTCTCTTCACATTTTCTCTTCATTTGTCCGACTGATTTACAGTTTTACTTCAGCAAAGAAAGTTTCCTCTCAAAGATGCTATATTTGGTGCAAATTGAACAGATACTGCATTGGAGCTGAAACCCTCTATTTTTACTGAGTGGGTATCACTAACTATAATGAAATTAATCTATTAATAAAGCTTGGCTGCTCGCTATCACCCTGAATTTGCAAACCCTTGCATGCTGCATGCCAGCTTACATGTACCATGTGATATATTCCCACACTGTCAATGCCTACTCTTTTACGGTACCAGTTTTATAACATTTTCTGTAGCAATTCCTTTAAGATGGGTGGCACAGGTATGTTGCCTATGTGTCACGAGAAGTCCCATAACAAAAGAGCATGCCTGTAATTATGTGTGGTGGAACAGAGAATGCCATGGACATTTCTGAAAACTGTAAGAGCTGTAGCAGTGCACAGGAGTTGCCATAGTGTTATTCTGACCCCTGAAGGATGAAAACAGAGTTAACTTCATATCCCTTTTTTTTTTTCCAATTTATTCAGTATACTCTATGAATGTCAAACTCTATACTACATTAGGAGGATTTATTAGTGCTTGCCCAGAGTTATCCTCCAGAAATATGAAAATAGTCATGAGCTAATGGTGAACCAACTTAAAAATACTGATGTTTTCAGGGAAGCAGAGGTAAAAATGATTTTTCAGGTTTGTTGCATGGTAAAAATACTGTGAGTTTGATAGTTCATTAAATCTAGTAGCTATGTGAAGATCACGTTTATCAACAGATGCAAAACCCACTGTGCCCTAACCTCTTCTTAACTGAAAAGCATTTTAGTGGATTTTTTCTGGAAGGAATTCAGAGTGAAGTGAGGAAGGACATAGGCCAGTGATGGTAAGATCACTCATTTCACCTGACTTAAGATTTCATCAGGCTTACATTTTTTCAGAAAATGCATCTGTTAAAGGCCTCAGCAGTGCCTTTACAAGCTTAACTGTATTCCAGAAGTACTCTTCCCCCGCCTCCCAAACAGATAGGAATAGGGATTTATGATTCTAAAATGGCTATTAAGATAAAGTATATCTTGATACTACTATCTTTGTGGATAATTTGGTGAAAAGTCCATCCAAGTTAAATCGCTGTGAGTCCTGTCACACCTTTGCTCTTCCTCTGCTCACTTCTGAGATGCTTGAAATGTGTTAATGGACCACCTTTTAGGTTCCCCATAAATGTAACAGGTAGATTAGGCTGTTAGAGCTGACAATGCTTTTTTCTAACGTCAGTCATGCTGTACTGTAAAATATCAAAGCACCATCCTGCTAAAGCTGTGACACAGTCACTGCACACACCGAAAGAGACAACACTACCTGTGTTAAATATCCTCGGGGTGAAGGAGCACCAGCTCTGCCTTAACACTAGAAGAGGGGTCAGCAGAACACCACTTGAAGGCAGGCGACAGCGAGGAGGGGAGGAAGCCCGATTTTAATTTTGGGTTTGTTCCTCCTCCGCTCAGCTGTTGCCGTGCACTGAAGCCCCAGGTTGCCGAGTGACCTTGCCAAGGAGCCCGCAGCCGGACCTGCTGAATGGTACCATTGTGCAGACTCCTCGCAGGGGCTGCTTCGCTGGAGCCCTCTCCGCGGGTGTGGCTGCGCTAGCAACTGGGCAGCCTCATCCTGGCTGGGCATCCTGTCCCGGGGAAACTCCGCCAGGAGCACGCTGAGGCAGAAAAAGGCTTCCTGCGAGAGGCAAGCCCCTTGTCAGGAGCAGAGGAAGGATGGCTCTTCCTCTGCCCAGGTCTCCATCCCCCGCTGCCAGCAGCACTACAAAATTAATCCAAGTGATCAATACGCTATATAAGCATATTATTCCACTATCGGCGACTAATGCCACTGATGTAATCAAGTTACATAATCGCCGTCTTTGCACAAATACATCCATCTTCCTACAGATAGATCTGCATATCTTCTTCTATCCATTATGCATGAACCCAGCAGCAGTACATAAGGGTATGTATTTTCGCACACACTACAGAACTTTAGCGTTGCAGTGTGTTGCACAGCACAACATCATCACAATTGATTGCCTCAACCTTCCCCCATTCCCTCTATCAGAACTGATCGGGCAGAGGAAGATTACCAGTGTGCATTGCTTGGATCCCTTTAAATCTTTAAAGGCTGAAGTGCTTCCCTTCCTCGCTTCTGTTCTTAAGAAGACAATCTTTTCTCTCCTTTTTCTCCCAGTCTCGCTTCACACCACAACTAGCAGGAACTTAATTCACACACAGTCCCTCAGCCAGATGCATGTATGTATGAAATACCAAAGATAGCATCTCTGTTTGCAAATCTTCAACTCCCATACACGTGGTCTGGGGTTTCAGTAGGTAAGTTGTTGAGGGGAAAAAAATATATAAGAGCAGCTGGATCAGAGATTTTCACGCTAGTGACATTTATGATATTACTCTATGACCAAGATGAGATTTTTCCTTACCCGTCCCTCAGTTCATAACTGCCTTGCAGGATCTACAGGAACAGTTGTAACCCAAATTACCAGCGGCATTTAACACCCTTAGCACCAGAGCTCTGTACCACGATCAATAAGGATCGCCACCTTAAAGTTTGACAACTTGAAAAGCAGGATTTTTCTCCCTCCACTGCAGCTATGAAATGCAGCAGAATGCTGCACAGAGTTGGAAACACTTGTTTTAACCAGCGGATGGGATCCGATCATCATATTAAACAGATTCCATCACGGAGAGCTTCTTCACTATCACCTTTACAGTCAAAAAAAAAAAAAAATAAAACCGGGGCAAAAGGGAAAAAAAAAATAGAAAACAAGGGGAAAATAAAATACTCCTTCCCAAATCAAGAGAGTGCAAGAACAGAGAGGGAGGGGAAGATTTTTATCGCAAAAAGCACTCACCAGAAGACCTACTGCAGTTATTCCACTCAACTGCCAATACCGGCTGGAGCCCTTCGCATTAGGATAATGCAGCAATCCCGAAAGTACCCATCATTTCAATCCCACGCCACCAAGTTTAGCAATGCCAGGCTTTTGCCTGGATAAAATGACCTTACCCTCAGGAGTCTCCCGCAATATCCCTCCTGTGCGATCAGTCAGCGAGGCGAGTGCCGGTCACCACACTGCGCACTCGGCCGGAGAAGCCCCGTGTTTACTCCTGGGGCTGAGCTGGCCGCTAGTGCCGCGGCGCCCATCCATCCACCGCTGCCAGCCCCGCCGCGGGCGCAGGTAATTCCATACAGACTTCGGCGGCGCCCCCCACCCCCCACGCGTCGCCCCTTCCTTCCTAGTTCAGAAAGTGCCCCCGGCGCCGGCGGGAGGCACCATCCAGGTGTGGCGGAGGGGGGGTGTGTGTTGGAGGGGGCGGCCTGCCTGGGAGCCCCCGTGCTGCCCGCGGGCACCTCCGCACCCGGCTCCCCGCCGCCGCCGAGGGCCGGATCCAGGCTCTGCCACGCACGAATATCCAGTGAGCAGCGGTCCGGCGGGGTTCCCTGTTGCTGGGCGGCTATGGGGAAAGCGCTGCGGAAGGGAGGAAGGGGGCGGCGGGGCGGAGGGAGGGCGCTTGCCGGGTCCTAGCACCCGCGCCGCCGTGCCAGGGAAAAAAAAGGAAGGGGGGGTCGGTAGGGGGAGGAAAATCTCCAAAGGGAAAAGAGGAAAAAAATCGGTTGTCCGCTTGCCCCGAACGATACTAATCCCCGGTGAGAATGACAAGTGATCAGCAAAGAAGAGGAGGTCTTGACTGATAACCACAATCCACCCAAAATATCCTAAGGAGCAGAGGCAGAGCGAGAGGGAGAGAGGCAGAGGAACTGCAGCGTATACACGGCTCCCCTGCTTCCACGAGCCGGGCTCGATCGGCGGAGCGCGTCCTCCGCCGGGCCGCCCGCCGGCGGCAGCTGCCGGTACCGCCACCCGATGGACGCCGCCGGGTTGCGCGCCCGCACCGCCAGCACCCGCCGATGAGGAGGAGGCGGAGGAGGGTGGGTGTTTGGGAGAGGGAGGGAGCGAGGGGGGGAGGACCCTTCGGAGAGATCCTGGAGAAACTCCCCGGTACGGGGCCTCCCTCCCTCCCGCCGCCCGCCTCCCCGCGCTGCCTCGGTCCGCCGCGCTGGGGCCGCGCCCGCCCGGGGCAGGGGCTGTATCTGGGGCAAAGGCAGGGACTGGGGAGGGAGCGGAAGGCTGAACGCCGGCTGCGCAACATGCGCAGGGGTCAGCCGACTTCTCTTCCCCTAATGAGGCTTAATTTATTTCTACACACACAAACCACACACACACCACCTCCCCCCCCCCCCCCCCCCCCCCCCGCTCCCCTCCGGTTTCCGAAGCGAAGTGCTGTTTTAGGAGAGATGATACATTATCTATTCTTGGATTTTTATAAGGCAAACTGTGGGCCTCGCTGTTGCCATGGGATCTTCTTTGTGCGAACTCTCTGAACTGTGTGGGAACAGTTTTATTTCCTTCCCTTCAAATTTTTTTTCCCCTCTTCTCAGTAGCTCTTCTGAAGATATGTAGCCAAATGTAACTGCATTATTGCCAATTAACAGCAGCTGCAAGGTGCATCTAATTAAGAATGTTAATTACTTAATGAAATAAATAGTGATTTGCAGATGTTTATAATACTAAACAAATGTTCCATAAAACCTAACTCTAAAATTCTGACACTCCCCACAATAAATTGGATCGCATTCCTGCACAAAGGTGCAGGTGGAGTAGACATCCCCTCTTCCTTAGAACTAGCCCTGCAGACACACACTTTGGGAATATATACATGCAGTTGCCTGTCCATAGGTAGACAGTTGTGTCAAGAGGCATTCCATACTCTTGCAGCCTATTGCATGGGGTGGGAGGGTGGAGGAGAAGGAAGTATCTGAGCATTGTGAACATATACAGTCGTGTATCTGTTTATGTCTGTGTAAATGGTACTCCCCAGAACAGGGACAAAGAGACTAGGCAACATTCCATTACCAATAAGTCCATCCTGGCTTCCTTGCAGGGCTGTAGAGAAGAATCCCAACTGCTACAGTTGTTAAACCCCCAACATCTTACAAGAGAAGACAAGAGAGGAAAGAAAAGCAGCACGTGGGAAAGTGTGATTTTATTACAGAACATGATAAAGGATTATCGATAGATAATGTGTCGTGCAGAGTCAGTGGGTTGCAGGAGAGGTGGGAGCTGTTGAAGAATTTGTGGAGCTCGCTCACACCCCACACCACCTCTCCTTATGATAAAAAGAATGCCATTCTTCATGCTGGATAGAAGAGTAGAATAAACCAGAAATGAATGCAACAACTAGTAATCAAAATTAAATTTTAAAACACAGAAATTAATGTGGCTGGTTAAGGCAGGCATTCAGATACTACTATGATGAGTGATCCATATGAGTGGGTAGCTAAAAGACATACGAAAAACTTTTTGGGATTCTCTTTGTGGATCAGTACGGGGCATTTTAAGTTAGCAAAATGACTCATCCTGTCTACTTCAGAGAGCTACTTTGGGTGCTTGATTTAGAAGGCCAGGCATCCTAGCTGGTTGGGAGAGGGGGAGAGAGGGAGAACGAGAGAGGCTTCTAACTTTGATTCTCACCGTTATCCTTTGAGAGAGCTGCTCTCTTACCACTGAGAAGCAATATCAGACTCCTAGCACAGGCACTTTCATTACATGATATCAGGAGTCTTTGCTCCTGGACAGAATGATGAGTGCTCGAGGCTGTTCATGCTCTGCAATAGGCAGAGTAGGAAGGTGGTGCTTGGGGTTAACATGTCAGCCAGACACTCAGTGCACTTGCCTTCAGTTCCTGGTGCTTTACAGATTTCTCTTCCACTGATACGCAAGTCATGTAATTTCTCTGTCCTTTTGTTCCTTTTCTCTATAATGTGAATTAACGCTGTGCTTATTCACAAGGGTGCAGTGAAGATAAAAAGTTAATGTTTGTGAGATATTTGTATACAGTGGTCATGGGAGCTATGTAGGTTCCCAGGGAGGCTGCTTAAGGGTCTGGCAGGAGAAAGGAAAAATGAAAAAGAGTGGAAGACAGAAGATGTGAACAAAATACAATGCAATTGCTACAATAGCTGAAACCAGACTAGTAACACAGTAAAGATGTAGACCATTCACAAGTGCAGAATACAGATCACCTGTGTTCTTGGTTAAATTCACCCCTGGGTTGAGGAAACTGGTTTCCGTTCATTTCTCAGTCACTGAATTGCTGTGAATAGCAATGCAGTTGTACAGACACAAGTAAAGAGATTTTAGATTTCTTTTTTCCTCAGCCACATACTGAATCTCTATTTGGCTTTGTCCTCCCATCAATAAGTGTGGCATGTATAATATAGAAGGGGGTCTCCTTTCTCCTGATGATGACTTGAGTGTTTTCAAGATATTTTATCAAAGAGAGAAGCATAATCTTATTTTTTCTAAACATTGTTTTAATTCTGTGGCACTCAATGCATGGGGTAATGTCAATGAGTAGTGTGCTTGTACTTGCACCAATCCTAACCATTCCCTCATTCTATGATTCTGTATGTATAATCTTGAGGCACCGTGTCCCTTGAAGTAAGGAAAAGGCACAAACCACATCCTCATCTATATTTCAGTAGCTGACTTTTAAAGGATTATCCCATTTAATGTGTCTTAAGGAAAGCAAAACAATGTAGTCGAAGTAAACTCCCTTTTCTAAAAGTAATACATATTTAAAACGAAAGGGCTGACAGAGTATATGGCTCTGAAGAGTGTTAACATCATGTAGAATGCTTTTGGTTAGTAAGTTCAATTTGCTCAAATGGGTAGCATCTGAGATCTAATTAGCATGCCTTAGCTGCATGGTGCCCTTAAAACTTCCTGGCCTTGTGTTTACCTTGCTGGCAAGTCTGTCCAGAGGTTCTTGATTTCTCGCTACCTACCTCTGGACTTCAGATATTGAACAGTGTTTCCATTTGTATATTTGTTTCACAATTTTTAACAAATGTAATGGGAGAAAAAGGCTCAGCAATACAAAACACCAGCACTCACACATTCTCTTGTTTAGTGTGCATGTATAATAGAACTACAATGATACAGATGGTAACAGGATGATAAGCCAGCATAGTTGTTTTATATGAGGAAAGAAACCCTGAATTTCAAAAATACACCTTCATTCCCCCCCTGAAAACACCAAACAGAAGCCCTGCTCATGTAAAAATCTGCATCTGAATCCTGTAAACTGCAGTATCAATCTAATTGCTAAACAGTTTCAGTAAAGCAAAAAGGTCAGCATTTTATCTATCTTTTTTTTTCTTTTCCCTTTTCCAAGCACAATTGCATTTATCTGATTAAAAAACAGCTTCACTTGTCATGACTAAGTAATCTGGACTACTTCAAAGAGAACAAGGTAAAACCTGCAAACTGCCATATGATTAACTTCTCTGATTCTCCTTGACTCTTGTGTATTTATTTATATTTTTAATTTATATATAATTACATTTTATGTTATGTGCTTATATATTGTAGATTAAATATTACAGATTTCTAGTAAGTCCAGGCAAGAGTGTTCAAGAGAGCAGATATTTCAAAAAGAATAATCCGTAATTCCGTATCTTATGAAAATTTCAAAAGCAATTTCCTTTACAGAGGAGCCTGACTCTGAGGAGTAGTATCTAGTCAGGGAATAATATCTCATAATGAAGAGATTTAATCACAACAATTCTTGTTTATAGTCTTAACTGCAATTATATTTGTCTCTTCCTGAGCTACATACACATTTCCGTAAGTATAAGGGTGCTGTACTCACTTCTGAGCTACGTTGTCCCAAATGCTACAGTTTTACTATGCTTTTTTGTTGGTACTACTTTTGTGTGACTAATCCAGCAGCTCTGTGCCGAGCATGCCAGACAGCTCAGGCTATTTGATACACCGCTCTGCAGGGCTTTGCTGTCTATGCAGTTGAGAGAAGCCTTCCTGTGTCGGGAAGGCATCAGTTGTAGGTGGCCTGAACAAAGCACTACGACACCTATAGATGAAAAGTGACATTACATAAAAGCTAAATATCTTGTTACTACTTGAGTGGGAGGATTCGTTCATTCAGAAAGCCATTCCTCCAAAGCATGCATTTCATTGGTTCTTAATGTTTAAAGAAGATGGAAATAGATACATATTAAAAAATAAAAAATAGCTCGGTTGTCCTGCAACTCACTGCTTTAACCTAATTTAGCAAAGGATAATGTCAAGGTAGTTAAGTGCACATTTCTCTTGCACATTTTTAATTTTGTAGAAAAATGGTTACTTGCTGTTCCTCTAGTCTCTCATTAGGGTATATCAAATGAAGGTAATATCCATCCATAAGCTACTTAGACCCTATACCTCATCTATTTAATTAAACAGTACACTATCACAAAATGGGAAAACAAAAAAGACGGGCTGCATTCATGCATTAAAAAAGATTCATGTTTTGTTTCAGAGTTACTGCTTTTACTTTTTTCCGAAGACCTAATAGTAGGCAGTAGTAAGGGATTATTTTCCTTTGACGATCTGTTTACTTTCAGAATAAAGCCAATAGAAAGGCTCCTACTACTTCAACAGCAGTTATAGCAGGTCTTGCGCTACTGGTATCCAATCAAGTATCATAAATCAGAGATTTTAAATATAAACATTATTTAGACAAAAATACCATAAGAAAAATTGGCCCAAGTTAGGAGTAATACACATTGGCCAGCAACGTATGCCCAGCAGCGACAAGAACTGAACAACAGGGGGTTAGAAAGGCAGTGCTGATGAAATGCAAAAGCAATACTTGCATAATACACCTCCTGACTTCTGACAACTGTCAGTGCAGGGAATTTCACTTTTTGTCATGAGAAAATGCCAGTCACGGATATGAAAATTAAGAGACAAATGTGATCTGAATTGCAAAAAAAACCCAAAAAATAGTGGAGAAATCAAGAAAGCAAGTAAATCCTTCCTGAGTCATCCAGCTGCTTTGTGAAAAACTGTTTTTCAGTCTTTCTATGAAGTTTTTCTTTTTTCATTCTAAAAATTGCCAGAAGGTGGAATAGGACAAGGGGTAATGTGTTCAAACTTAAACAGGGGTTATTTAGGTTGGATATAAGAAAGAAATTCTCTAGTGTGAGAGTGGCGAGGCACTGGAACAGGTTGCCCAAGGAAGCTGTGAATGCTCCATCCCTCGCAGTGTTCAAGGCCAGGCTGGATGGGGCTTTGAACAACCTGGTCTAGTGTGATATGTCCCTGCCCATGGCAAGGGGGTTGTAACTAGATGATTTTAAGGTACTTTCCAACCCAAACCATTCTGTGATTCTATGTGCCAAGAGAGAAGATCCCACGGGGCACAGCTCCCTTCCCGCTGTGCTGCTCCCCAGCCCCACACCTCCTCTATCGCCTGCTCCAACCTTCTGAGCCCCTCTGTCGCTTAAGTATTTTCTTACGAGGAAAGGGATTTTTTTATGTCCCCCTGCCCCCATGCAGGCAGGCCAAGGTGAGCAGCAGTGGGGCAAACCAGGGCAGGCCAGGGCAGGCAGCAGCAGGACAGTGTGGCTGCGGCCTCCTCCAGCAGCACCATCCCTCCAAGCCTGGAGGTAGTAAGCAGAGCCTGGACAAGGAAGATGCCTGAGATCTACAAGCTGTCTGGCAAACATGAGGCAAAGGCAAGAGCTGGAGTCAGGCCAAGGTAAATCTGGGAGCCATGAGGCTGATCAGGGACAGTCGTGTCCTCATAGATGCCTGGGTATGCATAGAGGGTATTATAAACAGTTCAGTAAATATTTGTTATGCAGTCCTAGACATCTGTCAAAACATGACTGTTGTCACTCTGAGATGCACTACTGGTACTCTTTGCATTAATGTGATTCAGGTGGTCATCATGTAGCTAATGGGTGCATAGCACAAATTTTCTTCCTTTGACTGCAGGGTTTTCTGTTGAAGCACTCACCCACTCCCTACAAAAATGACTGCTGCAGCTTTGGTGCAAGTAAACCAATCAAAACATGAAGTTGTGTAGGTCGGTGTAACAGTATGGATGCTAGAAGCAGGGTAATAAGGTGTTTGCAGCAAATTCCCAAAGAAGTATGGTTACTTCCATTCTGAAGTACATTAAGTACTAAACTTTCATGTATCAGTATGACTGACAAAATCAAATCCAGAAACTGTCTGTGTAGATGTAAACACTTTGACAAGAACAGACTAAAATTTAACTGGTTTAATTTCTTCATAAAAATATCCTTTTGGAAAGTCATGAAGCAGAATAAGAGGTTGCTAAAATCCAAGCTGTGTGAACTACCTACCTCACAGAGCTCATGAATCAATTATAATAAAGCTATACCTGTCAAAATTAATTAACCTTAGAAATGTTTATTGTTCAGTGTTGCTGATTTTCTGTCTCCTACACATGCACATATGTGTGCATACATATGACTTGACTTTGAGCTTACAAGTGCACTCAATTTAGCAGCTGCAAAGGTTTATCCCAGTTATTAATATAAGATACTAGGATTTATCTGCAGTCAGAATATTATTTTGCAGCTTAATTTTGCTATTTGGATGCCAGGGGATATTCAGACTTTTAGATACAGGTATAGCCTGTGCATGTGGGAATAATTCACCTGAGGGCAAGACAAGAATGATGCACACAATGGAAAAAAGGACGAGAAAATCAAATCTCCATTAGATGTATGACAGACCTTGATTGAAATATCTGGATGGGAAGAACATACTACAGCTATACTCTGGACCACCTATCTAAGATTGTGACAATGACTGTAAAGGAGATTAGAAAGATTATAGAATCATAGAATCATTTAGGTTGGGAAAGACCTTTAAGATCATCAGATCCAACCATTAACCTAACACTGCCAACTCCACCACTAAACCACGTCCCTCAATGCCACATCTACACATCTTTTAAATATCTCCAGGCAAGGTGACTTAACCACTTTCTTGGGCGGCCTGTTCCAAAGCTTGACAACCGTTTCAGTAAAGAGATTTTTCCTCATAGCCAATGTAAGCCTCCCTGGCTCAACTTGAGGCCATTTCCTCTTGTCCTATCCCTTGTTACCTGGGAGAAGAGATTAATACCCACCTTGCTACAACCTCCTTTAACGTTTTCCTGTACTTCTAGTCATTTTTAGAGACAAGACAGTGGGCTAGTTGGGTCTTTGTGCTGACTCTCCATGGACATGTTTTTCTGCTTTTACAGTATATAGACTGTGAAAGTTTTGCATTATTGAAAGAGTTAATGTGCCTTATGCAGAGTTAATGCAACAAAGAATCTGGAAACAGATGGAATGTCGCTTTCCTGAGTTTAGTGTACAGGTATTTCAGTTTCCACTGCTGTGTACTTCTGTCTAAAAAGGGAGTAAAAACTGGTAAAGGTAAGAATTCATGCATTGATTCAATGCTCTTTCTTACAGGTGTAAGTAACCAGATATTATGAATGCAGCAGGAGGAAGAGCAAAAGATCCTGAAAAAGCAGAAAGTCCAGGCTGAATTTCAGTTCTGTCTGTCAGGCACTATTAATAAAGGTACTGAGCTGTATTAAGTATACAAGCCAGTTCAAAATGGTACAGGTTACACTTTTACATGGGGTTTACATGGGGGTTTGGGTTGGGTTTGTTTGGTTTCTTCTTTTGTCTGGTTGGTTGTTTGGTTCTTTTATTATTAGTTTATTCCTGCTGTACAACCTGTAACCTTACTAGCAGAGCTGCTGGTATTTCAGGAAGGTTGAAAATGTTGTTTATAGGACAGAAACCTTCCTAACATGCCTTCAGGTTTGGAGTGACTAAACAAATGCATTTGTGGGTGATGGCAGCATGGCAGGGTCTCTGTGGTATCAGCAGTAAAGGGGTTAAAGAAAACTATTTTTTAACATGGCTGTGGGGTTTCTATCTCTGTCTGAATCTTTCTTCATCTCTATAGAGAAACATGACAGCCTTAGTGGGAGAGTATTGTGCACTACTGAAATGCTATGTGGCTACAGGACAACTTTACAGCATCAACAAATTTGAAGCTTCACACAGCTTTATAAGGGTGCCAGCTTTTCCTGATGAGAATCTCTGAACGATTTTGTCAGACTTTCGTTATCTACAGTCTGAAATGCAGATTTCCCACTTCCAATGTTTTCTTTATGTCTTATATTCTCTTGAAATAAGAAGCAGCATAAGGAAATGCCACAATTTTAGCATGATTGTTACAGGACATCTATGACAGAACAGAAAGCAAGCTGCAGGCAGTGAAAAATAGAAGACCAGCAATTACCAAGATTTACAAGAACACTCCCTTATACCTGCGTTCTGTGGACCTGGAAGAAACATAACTTCCATTTCAATGTGTAGTTTTGCCTTGCTTTACCTTAAAAATGCTAGTTTGTTTCAAAGGTCGGTGTTCTTTGTTCTTACGAGGGCAACAAGCTACTCCTTATGAGAGCAACAATGATGGTGTAGCATTTACTGAAAGAAGAGAGACAAATGTAAAAGCAAAGGAGGAAGTTTTGATTTCAGCAGTGGAGATAGATGAATCAGAACAAGAAAAAATAAAGGCAGAGGAGAGTGGCAGAGTCTGAAACAAAGGCAATGTGATCTGAATATTGATAAAGAAGCATTGAGAAGATGAAAGATCTCTCTCTGTCGTGCTGTTGCCCTCTTATTTCCAGTGTGTAAAATCTGTCCTGTTGACACACTTTTGTGCTTTTTTTATGTTGCAGAACTGTAACGAACAAGATTCACAATCAGTGCTGGTGGTGGCACAGGCCCTGTGACAGATACTTGCTAGAGGAAGGGCTCATTAGCTGCATCCCATTCTCACCCATTTTCTGAGACCCTTCAGCCCATGGAACTGGACTTTATCAAGGTTTGAGAATTCTTCTCTGAGTAATTCAGGTTGATTACAAGAGAAGATGGTCTACGACAATTCACATCCATGGTCCAGGGAAACATACAGTATAGTTGAATACATTAGGTATTTTACCTGTATATAATTTAAGTGTATTCCTAACTTAACATATTTCTCTGATAGATGTCAGTACTTAGAGGAAATCCTGTTTTGAAAACAAACAAACAAACAAAAAAAAAATGACAAGCAGACATGCCATGTTTGAAAATAAAAGTTTACCAAACTTAAAAAAACATAAATCATAAAATTTATAGTAGGTAGGTACACCAAGAACTGCTGAAGTTTTGTTTCAACACATGCTGCTCCACTGGGAAAAATGTCACCTTCAAGCCATCAAGCCATTGGCTTTGATGGGAGCTCTTTTCAGAATCAGGGTCCTCAGATGAGCATGGCTGTTGCTCAGAACAGTGTGTATTCTCCCAGTAAATACTTTTTCACAGTGTAGGTCTAAATATAGTAACATATATCCGTATGTGTATAATATGGACTTAAATGGGTCGTTAGATTGTGAAGTATGCAATATACAGGCCACAAAATTTTACAGTGAGATGAAAACATAATCTTCTAAAGTTTATATGCTGAGATAGTACTGTCTTAATTGTCCTTCTCTATAATGGCTTTTTGTAGTACATCTGAAGCTTTTTTGTTTTTTCTCCCTCTGTAGTACAGCTGCAAGGAAACTGTGATTTCACTGGAACCAGTCAAGACAGTCAAGAAAACCAAGGTGCTACTTCAAATCCTGACCTGTTCAATGAAAACCATGTTTACTTTTGTGGCTAATTTGTCTGACCAAGAAGTTAAAAGTTAAATTATACTTTTTTTTCCTGGTATGTAGAAGTCATGAATTTTAGTTAGTGAATACCTGTGTAGCTTTTCTTAAAGGTAAAATACATTTGATAACTGTAGCATGTTTAACAGCAAGGAGCAGGCAGAACAGCCCAGTTAGAATTTTTCAAAGGCACTTATGGTAGGTTTCCCCAAAATTCAGTAGGTCTTGGATGCAGTAAAGTCTAATTTACTGAGATGCTTGAACCAAAGCAGATTTGTTATCTTGATATATATCTCTGTGTGTATACTGTTATTCCAGCATTTAAAATGGTTGTTTCAATATGCCTAAGTGCAGTTTCAAAAAAAATAAATATGACTGCAGGGGATGCAAAATTGCTAGGACATCCCCCAAAAAATTGTTGGCTGGTAGACAGTTGTTTGGAGCATCAGATTTCTGGGTACTGTAAAATGTCTGTAGCCTTGCTTTGTCCTTTGCCGTGTTAAAGCCTCAGAGAGCCAGGTTTGTTAGATGCATGGAAATGCTTAGAGTTTGGGCCCCTCATCTTTTGGGGAATAAAGTTCAAAATTAAGAATTCCACTGAGCATAAATTTGTTCTGGGAGAAACTATAAGTGCCTAAACTCACCTCCATCTCCTTTCTTGCTTAAGATCAATGCGTTACATTACAGTACAGTACAGTATTAGTGCAGCCTTGTATCCAAGTCATACCTTAATCTGATCACACCTGTGTTGAGCAAAAGACGTAAATTGTAAAAGAAGCTGTTAATTTTAATGCAACCCTAATCTATTAGGATAATTGGGAAAGTCTAATCTTTGTTATTAACTGTTTCAAAGACAAGGAAAATAGTGGAAAAAAAGCCCCCAACCAAAACAAAACCATAAGCCAAACCCAGTTTCTTGGGATTAATTCCTATTCACATTTTCAGTTCTGAATGGAGTACCTGCGGGTGGAAGGACAACTTCAAATATTAGTGTTCAGAGGCAAAATTGTCTGCTGTTATGTCTCCTACATAAAGTTATAAGGATAATTCAAAATCCTACTAGGCTGACAACACTTCATTGCAATATCCCGTTCACAAAAAAAAAAAAAAACAACAAAAAAACAACCAAATGAAAAAAAAACCACACACACAAAAAAAAAAAAACCACCAAAAAACAACTGCATAAATCATAAAGGGGAAAATATACATGTTTTTTATAACTGCACGTAGCTTATACCTAGGTTTGGTAGAAAAAAAAAAAGCAGAGCAGCAATGAATTTTCTCAGGACATGTAGGTTTGGAATTCACGTGTTAATGAATACTTTGTATATTTGCAATACTTTTACTATCTCTGGTCCGCACATTCACAGTATGTCACACACATTTTCATATTATGTAGTAGGGATTTCTTCTTGCTGATACACCAAGATACAATAGAGAAGGTTTAGCATTAATGATAAATTGAAGGATTACAGATTGAGAGAGTTTTTTCAGGTCATTTGTTTAATTTCTCCTGTTTCCTTTCCCTGCAGTTCTTGCCAAAATCCCTCATCTCTCACATATTTATTTTCTGTGGTTTGACATTACATTGAAAGTAAAACCACTGAAATAAATTACTAAGATGTTACTGCCAGGTTGTTCTTTAATCCATGACTTACATTTGACTGCATCTTTATGAATTTTTAAAACAAGAATACTTACAGTAAAACCACCAAGCAAATTGGGGGGTAAAAAAGCCCCAAAGAAACAAAAACTAAAAAGTAAACCCCAAACCAAACCCAACTTCTCCACAAATCAAAACCTTGTTTAGTGCTATATCAGTAATGATAGAAATAGCTTCAGGTTTTTCCACAAAGGCTTACAGTGTAGTCCAAATATATATCTATAAATATATAGATACAAAAGAAATTATAAGGCAGCTTCTTAAGAGAAAATACAAAACATTCTTAAACTAGTTTTCAATTTTAAATAGAGGCATGACTATCATTTATAGCCATGAAACTAGTAAGTTTCTCTCTCAGAAGATCACAAATTAAATAGTTACTTAAATCGATTTTAAAAGATTTGTCCAAATGAATAGCAAGAAAACTTTGCAGTGTATTGTAACAAAACAATTTTTCTGACACCGCAATTTGTGATGCTAACTCTGGTAATTAGGGCAGAACTAATCTTCTATAACTTTAGGCACTCAGGGTGTTGTCATCTTCATCCTGAGCTCCTCATCTGGAGACCTTATAGGCACTGGGGAGAAATAGGACTGCTTTCAAATGATTCAGGTCATTCCAGTGTAGACATCTTAAGTGAATCTCAGACCTATTTCACCCTCTCAACTAGACAGGAAAATGCATGAAAAGCTTGAAAATACAAGGTACATGACAGATGCATAAGGCTGTGTGAGGTCATTCCTGTTGTTAATATGTAAAGAGGATGTAAAATAGTAAGTAGAAATGAGCTTGTACATTTACAGAGTACGCATTACACATACAAAAAAAAAAAAAAAAAAAAAAAAAGGTGATTTTCCAATAGTTCCAATAGTGGTAGTGAGAAATATTAGTAAAATTTATGGAGATTAAAAAAAAAAAAAAGATGTATCCTATGTTTGTGCCCTTGCATGCAATACAAGGATCTCAAGGGGCTGCTAAAAAGCTACTCACTTGCCTAGGAACATATTAAAGTACAACATTTTTTCTGTTTTCCTTTGCTTTTATGGTGCTTTATAATAGCATACCTATATAGACATTCAACAACATTTGCAAAATAACAACTCAATACTGATAATCCTGAAATCTCTAAACACCTGAAGAGCAAATGGGGAATTGTGACTAATGGCTGTCAGGTCTAAAAATAAACCTAAAAGCAAATAGTTTTTTAAACCCACAAATAGATCTCTTGCTATACCTTCTGATTACATCTGACTTGATGGTCAAAGCCTTACAGGAGAAACTGAAGTCACTCTCCAACCCTAACTAGTCTATGATTCTATGATTCTTTTCAGGAACAAGCTGTTTGATACACTTTCCCTTTAATTATCTATGGCCGGGGAATGTCATTTATTCTGCCCTCAGCTTCTGTACTGAGATTCCATTAGCAGCTTGTTTACACAAAGCGCGCAGCAAAGTTAAGACAAACCAGCTTAAGACATCTATTTCGAGTTATATTTGTTAAAGCACATTGTATGGATGGTTTGCTTCAGAAAAGCAGCTATTAAATATGACACACAGGTTTGTATGGGATTATTCCTCATTTCCTTCAAATTTACAACTTAAATTGCTTTACATTTTGTCGGTTATTCTAAACACTTATCTGAACTATATCAGAGATGATAGAAAATAGACCCATAAATGAAGACAGACTTGTGCATTTCTTACTTGTGCATACTTCTCAGGACGTAGTCAAATAATCAACAGCTATTACTTTTCTTCAGTGTTATGCCACTTTAGCTAGTATGTTTTAATTACTTAAAATCTATTTTAGTTTGTTTCTCACTTCTAAGTGGCAAAGTGTTGCAGTCTTCAGTGGCACAAGGGAAAAAAAATTCGAAAGCTTTGACAATAAGGAATATTTATCAAGTCACTATTTTGTTTCCCTGTTTTCCAGACTGAACTGGCATTCGCACTCAGAACGTTTATCTAGCTTCAGACATGATTGCTGGAATATTAGGAGTGTGACAGACTGTAGGAATCTGCACATGATACTGAAGATTATACTTCTATATGATATAATACTGGCATCTAATGGCATCAATGGCTATTGTTTCATTGTGAAGAAACTAACAATCTTCAAAGCTGTTTCATTACTTGAGATTATTAATTTTGACACTTGTCCTGTAATTTTTTCCTGCAGCCATATCTGGAGATGTTCTCAGAGATAATTACAAGAGAAAAGGATCTCACTTTTTACCAGGGATGTCACCTTTGTAGGTAAGAGCCAAGTTAAAAATAAAACCAACACCCTAATTAAAAATCTTTCCCTAAATTTCCCTCCTCACCTAAAGGACAATGTGACATGGCATGAATAAATTCTTAACTAAGCTATAGTCTGTCAATAAGCTTCCAATTTAATGGATACTGAACAAAAAGACATCAAAGCTAAAGTTGTAACTCATTTGTTATGTCAAGAAGTCATTGAAAGAGCTTAAAATATATTTGAATTTTAATCAGTGTCCTTTTCTCTTTTTCTTGTGGTTACAACTATTTGGTCACTAATTGATTTTTTAAATCTTAGCTAATTATGATTTGCCTGTAGATGTAGCAAGTTTAGCAAGTTTAAACTAAGGTAGAGAGAGGCTTCTCTATTAAAAAGAAGAAGGAAAAAAAGTGGGTTTTTTTTAAATTAGTGTATGCTTCTCATCAGGAGAAAAGGTCTAAAAATAATTTAAGGAAATTCCTAGTTCACATTTGAAAATTTTATTCCTTCCTGCTTACTTTTTGAACTCTGAAAACATGCACACATCTCTCGCCTTATATTGAGCTAGTTTGATTTTTCAGCCAATTAATAGTGAAAAGTAGTGTAAAGGACACTCTTAGAAAGACATTCCTCATTTCTTTGTGTGAGAAGCTGATAGAAAATAACAGGTGAAATATGACTATGAGACGCTGTTAGGGTTCAGGTCATCTGCTGGCAATACCTATCGAAGTATTTGAGACTTATTTTATCACCTGGCCAAAAAAAAAGCTAAACTGGAGACAGAGAAAGATAAGACCTTATTTCAGAAAATGGTTCATAAATTTATGTCCCAAATTATTCAAATCTGAAGTGACATGATAACTGGAACAAAGTGATAATGATTTTGAAATTTGGTCTTCCCCATTACTTATATTTAGAGCAGATATATTTGCATCCATTGCCTTCTCAGGTTGCTGAACCTCCCGATTTCTCTGTTATCTAAACTTCCAGCACAATCTGGAAGTCCTGAGGGTGCTGACACTTTCCATTCATATCCCTAAGGATACATAGCAACATTGTGCATGTTCTGCCTTAGTATTTTTTTTAAATCACTGTGTGTTATTCAGAAACCCCAAGTACAGGCAGGATGTGCAGCACTCCAACACCACCATGGTGGGTACTGAATCTGGTTCTGACAGAATTGAATCTATTACAAAGTGCTGGACAGGTTTTCAGTTTCTTCTATATTGAAGGAGAATTTAAGACTTCAGTTTTGGAAACAGCACCCTCGACAGGCTCATGAGAGTTTACTATCTAGCTTTGGGCTAAATGAGCTCTAGGAAAACAGGAAGCCACACTTAAGCCAATGACAGAGAATAAAGTGTAAAACTGCTTGATCTGTGAGCATGAGATGTTTCAGAAGGTCCTCATCAGGGAGTTCAGCATACAACCTATGGTCATGCATCAGTCCCCCTGAGCAGATGAGCAGGAAGCACATCTCTTAGAAGAGAGGGGAGATAAACCGTGGCTGCTAGCCACTTGGCCCATCCCAAGGCTGAAAAGTGGCTGCTTTTCAGTTGATGTTCAGGCTGGTGTCCCTGACTATCTCTCTCATCCTGGAGAGAAGGGAGCAGGAGACACTACAGCAATGCTGTTTCTTCATCCACAATAAGAATGTCAGGCTCTGCCTGGCCGAACTCATAGGGATCCTTGCAGCCTCTTGTTCTTGTTTGTCCTTTTGCAGCTTTGCAAATGACAGTTTGTCACAGAAAAGCGTGCAACAAGTTCTGTGAAGACACTGATGTGCCAAAGCTTTCTATATAGTGAAAGACATGGGACTAGGAAAGGACCCAAAGTGGATTACAGGATAAGTGCTTGATGTATTTGCAGGTGGAGCCACAAAGGCTTGTGCAGTGTATGTTGTACCAAGAGGGTCTTTAGTATTTCAGAACTACTCCATGAACTCCATGTTGATGCAAGTGGAAAGGTCCAAACTAAGGCAACTACTACTGTCTTTGGAAATGTCTTCAGTCCCATGTTCATCTCTCTAAATTTAAAATGGAGCTGAATTTTTTTCTGATTTCTTATGGTTCACTGCATTTACTTACAACTCCTTTGAGAGCTTCAGTATAGGAGAGAGGGTAGGGGATGAAATCACTATCCTTGTTTGTACACCCAAGACAATGAAAGAATTTGATGGCACCAATGTGGAACCAAGTATTCCCTGTGTCAGCTAAACCATGAGTAGACAATCTCTCTTTACAAGAAAAAGATTTGGCACAGTATAACTCATGATGTTCTTGACCCAGTTAAGCAGTGATGCCTATTGTAGATCAGTGTGAAGGCTGAAGCCAGAGAGGGTCTTTTCATTTTTATAATATAAGGTACATTTTGAAAAGAGGGGTTGTAGCATTTGTTGAAAGGCTGAAATTGAACTGCTGAGAAGTGAAGGGCTTTTAATCCTTTTTCTCCTCTTCTTTCCCTTGGAATTATTAGCTAACAACACACAACAAAGAGAAGGTATAAAATGTCCTTCAGCTTTTCTGTGAAAGAAGCGGGGCTGCCAAAAATTCATGCTCAATCCATCTCCAAGTAATCCTCAGTAGAGCAATTTCATTATCACCCATCCCTGAGGACAGGGTAGCTGAGAGTAAGGTAGCTATATAGTAGCTTTCCTTTCTTCAAGGTGTCTTCAGAAATTTCTCACTCAAGAGAACTAGGTCTGTCTGACCAGGGGATCAAGACAAAATACATGACTTCATTTGGCTCCATGCTATGGATCTTCCTAGCCTCAGGATTTGTTCAAAAGACATTTAAATTAACATAGCATTAAAATATGACAGGATTATGTTCTACGGACTCATTAACACATTCCTCTAGTGCAGTGGGAGACAAGGAGTGCTTGAATATTCAACCACCCGAGGCATATATTAATATGACTGACACCCCCTGCAATGCCTCAATACATAAAAATATGACTCCTATTGAATGCAACTTTGCAATTTACATGCATTTTTTCAAATGTACTAAGAAAGTATTTATCTTTTCATTCCACCAAGTAATTCTTAGATTTGTGATGGGAGAAGCACTTTCTGTATGAAGCTACCATTACATTGTAACATTTTCCTCATTCATGTGCCCTTCCCTTCTGACATTATTTTCTTGCCTAACTCCCATGAATTCAGTAAAGCAAACTATGATACTTCAGGATTTTTATTTTCTTTCCCTTGATACCTTTGCCTGACTGCTGTACTCAGCAGACCTTCAAAGGCAGGCTGAGGTGCTTTCAAGCTTGTTTCTAGTTAGAAAGCTAAATGGAAAGCTGATCACTGTTTCCCATTCAGCTTTTAAATACAAACAGCTCTGTGTTTGTGTTTGTGAATACAAACTGTGAAATCAACTAGCCACCTCTGAATCTCTAGTAAGCCTACAGGCAGTGGAGGATGCAAAAACTTGGAACCAAAAGATACCAGCTGTAACTTGTCCTTACTTACAGATCATTAGGTGGCACTCTTCTCTCTGACTTAGCACTGAATCCGGAAGGGCAGAAAATGCAGCCTGGTGTTGGAGCAGCCATTGTTCTAAAAATACTAGGATACAAAATTATTAAGATGAGTAGTCATTAACGATGTCCAACCATCTAGAAAAAGAATAAGATTGTTGAGCACAGTATCTTGACCACATTCAATTACAAAGTTTCTCTACTCCTTGAAATACCATTTTGGGCTTAACTCTTGTGGATGCTACCACAGGTGATCGTGTAGCAAACAATATATGAAATGCCAAAATGCATGGCTGTATCTTAAAGCCTAAGTGTCTTAAAACCTGTTAGATTCATGTCCAATTTATATTGTTATGAACAGGCAAGAGCCCCCCAAACAAAACAGTTTATGATATTTGAAAAACCAAAAAGGAATTGAACGTATTTCAGAGAACTGTTTAATACCCTTGTGCATGCTTTCTTCTCTACACACATATATACATACAGAACAAATCAATTACTGTAAGTCATGATTTTTCCTCAGTATAACATATTTTAAAGCCTAAGGAATGCATGAATTAGGACCTCATAGTCATTAGAAGATAAGACGAGTTATCCCCATTTTGTACAATGTTTAAGCATTTTGTCAGTGGTCAATCAGATAGTTCGTAGCAAGGCCAGGAGTTGAAGCAGACCCAGATGTTCAGCTTTCTCCTTATCTGTTATTCCCTATGACAAGAAAGCCTGCGGTGCCTTGTGTATGATGCTATCCAAGTAAAATGTGATACCGCTTGTACTTGTTTGAGCCCCTGAGTATCTACTGAGCTGTCTCATTTAAGATTGAGATGGAGTTTTCTTTCTACCTTTTGCTGTAAATGCTACAATTTACAATTGTGTTGTAAATCTAAAATTTGTCAGTGGAAACTGGGAAGTGTTGATTTTGTTGGACTACATCTTTTTCTGCACCATTACCTGTGAGTGCAAAAGGCATGACACCTTGAATCTTTGTGTAAATTATAGTCCCATGTTTCAGTGAAAAAAAAAAAAAAGTTTTTTCAACAGGTTTGTCATCCTTTATCACTTTTTATCCTGCTCTGCAATGCAATGTATTTGCATCTAGAAGAGTGCACATCAGACAGCATCATACTTTGATTTTCCTTTGCATTCACTTTGACTTTTTTAAACTTGTGGGGATGTAAATTATACTGGAGGGCTTAAGGGTTGAGAATCATCACCTGATGGAAACAAAGGACCTGGATTCTGTCTTTACAACACAGACAGAAACCTCTAAGTTAACCTTCACAGAGGAAAACTGGATAGGACAGCAAAAATTAATTTGGCCATGAGTATGTTTGCAACAAAAAGTTGAAGGACATCCTAAGTTGGTCATATTTTTACACTTGGTTTCCCTTGTCCCACATTATTACTGAGAATGTCTCAGCCTGCTTCTGAATTATTTGATTCCACCAAGAGTATTTTTTATTCTCAAGTCACACTCATTGGCTTCAGTCTGTGCATGAAGTTGAAAAGCTATGGGATTGTTTGCATGTTTGAGCCAAATGTAGAGCTTAAAGATTTCTAGACTTCATTATACACTGAAAATTTTTTGGCCACTTCTCTCTATATTTCAGAATAATGAGGGTGAGAACCTAACCTTTTGCCATCAACAAGTGCTCATTTTGCAAACATCTGCTCCAGTTAAAGTTTTTAACGTCACCCATATGCCTATCATCTTCAGCTGTGGTGGTAGAAAGATCACGTGAGCAGTCTGTAACCTCATTTACGTGAAGTCAGCTGGCTAAGTATATATACTAAAAAGCTAATTTGACTAATTTACTTGACTTTGAACTGCTCACTGAATATTTTATGCTGCAAGAGGTGTAGAAGTAAAAATTCCTGTAGTGCAAATAGAAATAATATCTTTAATCAGGTCTGTATCTTCAATAAGATATTTGTCTGCTTAATTATTTAGCCTTTGTTATTATTGATCTGATTGTAAATGGGAATAGTAACAACTTATCTTGCCTGAAAATTGAAGTTTTCACTTCAACAGTAAGTTATTAAGTAAATGTTAAGAAATGTGAACACAGAGCGTTAATCCTCATGAAGTTTTAAGAGAAGAATTTTGCTTAGCCTTTAATTAATTACTTCATGCTATGCTTAATGTTTTTACTTTGTTTTTAATGGGGAAATCTAATAAATTCTTAAACTTAAATTAATAAATAAGCCTTTATGTAGTGAATCTTCAGCAAGCTGGATTGTCTACCTGTTATCTCAGTGGGTTTTCCTTTTATCCTCCCCCAAGTTTATAAAAGTATGCATAATAATGCAAACTTTTCAAAACAAACCCAGGTAGACTCAGCTGGGTTTTATTATTTGGGGGTTTTGGTTTTTTTTTTATGTTTTAACAGTATCAAACGTTGGTTCCTTGCAGTTGCAGTGCACCCACAATCCAAGGGCAAAAATGCTCCTTTTTTTTTTTTTTCTAATCCTTCTTGAAATGAAGTGGTGTAGACTTATGTTAAAAGACTGAAATGAAGTCTGAAAAAAGTGAGTCAAAAGTATGCATATAATGAAATCTTTACCTTGCCTCCCTTTAGGCCTTGAGCTGTTATACATAAACTCAAGGATTTGTAGTTTCAAAAGTCAGTTGTACTTCTTGCCAGCAACATAAAACAATAAGCAGGAAACATTTTTTTCTGATTGTTTAAATGAATTAGAATTAGTCCGATTAAAATATCTGTTTGACATTACAGATACATACACAGCTTGTACAATGAAATGTTGGGAACTGGTGCACAATAAGCATAATGGCTATGGTCCTCTTTTGGGTTTGGTACCATAAGACCTCAGTTATTCAGTGCACACCAGCAGTTTTAGTGGGGTTCCCTCTGTAAGAAATGAGATCTTATTTTTGCTAACACAAAAAACAATGTTGAGGGAAAACTTTTTTTGTTGCAGGGAAAAAACATAAAGCTTATTTATATGTGGTAAATATTTTTTACTTTTTAAGAACATAGTAAAACATGAGTTTGCATTTCTGCGCTTTTTTCCTGTCATGTCATCTTTTCTCCCAACTGGTATAGTATGATCCTTCCTATGACTGCCATACATTATTATTGAATATGGTAGAAATTATTCTGAAGCTTACATTAAAGAAAACCCTGGATAATACTTTGTGAATTTAAGATAAATGGTCTGTAGCAGAAAGGTAATTAAACCTTGCCCTGACTGACCTGGCTTTTTAATTAGTATGTTTAACTCTATTTAGTGGAAGTACTGTAGCACAAAGTATTCTGACTAGCAATATATCATTTAGACATTCCAACGCTTTTGTTGACTTTAGAACAATGCTGGTTTAATTCAGAAAGCTTTGGTTCTTTATTCCTCAGATTTTTTTCTCCAAAAGTGCTTTGACCCCCCATTCTCCCAAAATTTTCATAAAACATTTTTATCTCTAACGTTCAAAATAGCCTTTCAATTATTCATGCTAAAGGAAACCACAAAAGGCAAGATTTGGCTACCTTCATGTGACTGAATAATCTTATAAAATATTCCTGCAAATTTGGTGAAATTATACATTGACCAACATTATTTGCTGTGAATAGAGATTGTAGAAACTTACTGTAAAAGAAGTGTTTTGCAGCTGTAGGTACAAAATATTGCAGTGTTCACAAGTGGCTTTTTTCATCATTCTTACTGAACTTGAGAAAGAGAGAATATAAAAATATTGTTACAGAAATGTAGATAAGAGTTTTTTGATTGCTCAATTATGCATATAAACTGGGGAAAATCAAAGATACTTATGATATATTTTCATTTATTAGAAATGCAATATTGCTTTTTACCTGAACCTCCACCCACAGCCCCATGCAAGAGCATTTGGCTTCCAGATCAGGATTAATTTTATTCCTGTGCTTTTTGTTTATGATCAGGCACCAAAGTGCGAAAGAAGAGGAATAGAGTTAATTCCTTATATAATGTTCAACAGAGGAATATAATAATTCTGATTTTCTGAAAATTTTCTTGGAGCAATTTTCAGATCTATTATTATATGCTACTTCTCATTAAGCATGGGTAGACCACAATACTTCTTATTCCTTCAGTGTTCAAAGAACAAAATGCCAGAATGTCTCATTACACAACATCATTTCTGAAAGCAATCATGGTAAATTATGGACCTCTTCAATCTTCCACCAAAGAAATAAAAAAAGTAGAAAGGAAAAATTGCAGTTCCTGCCAGGGTTCTGACTAAGTCTCCAGCTGTTAGGAAAGATGGAAAATTCTTTAAGTTTTTGCTTTGTAGCCCTAAGAATTGTGAATTTGTAGTCAACTTTTCATATTTCCTTTTTTAGCCATCCTTGACTGAAAAGATGAGTAAGAGGAATAGAGGCAAAAAGAAGAATATTTAGTATTGTCATTCCATGTCATTGCGCAGGTGATGAAGAAAATTAAGACAGACTACTGATAAATCCTTTACTTCAAGATGCCTACTTTTAATTTTGAATTAAAAAAAAAAATATTGGAAAGCTCATTTTGAGCTGCACATGTAGCAAATAGAAATTGGCTAGTTTCATAAACTTTAGCTGTTTTACATGGATTTTTATCAGAAGAGGCTATATCCCATTGTAAAGACTTTCTTCTGAAAAACAGAAGAAATAAGAGTAACATAACAGGCGGTATAACAGAAAAACAAAAGACCTTCTATATTCCACCTCACTCTGAAATACTAGTTGTGTATTGATCTGCAAGTCATATTGTATAAACATCCAACAATGCTTGGCATCTAATATCAGCTTCTGCTTATAGTTCTTGTCTCATGTTAGTTATTCTAAAAAGACTCTTATTAACTTAGTAAAACTGAAAATAAAAGGAGAATATATTATTATTGTCAGATAAAATGCAGAAACCTTTGCAGTTAGTGGATTGTCAAATGCTAGCAAGGAAACATCTCTCTTGCTTTTCTGAATGCATTTTTATTGGAACAGTGTGATTTTTGGGGTTTTTTTTTTCTTTTTTTTTGTGGAAAAGAGGAAAAAATGTTGTGACTGAATTTTTTAAAATACACAAGGGTCTTAAAATGTTATACAATTTAGTATGTGAACCTGTTTTTGATGTATGCTTATGAATGTATGAATACGATTTTTCTGACCCTCACACTCTCAAATGTCTTCCAGATTAGCCAAATTCACTGAAAGTCTGCTTTGGACAAAGAAGTTTTGCTTTAAGACCATGGATTTAGTCTAACTGATGGATTTACTTAATTTTAAACCATCAATTCACAAACTGGGCGCTTAAAATTTATTTCTGAATTCAGAAACTCACAGATGCTACTTTATAGGCTGATTTTCTGGACATGAGTTTTCCCTGTATCTTTAAAGGCAATCTAATATGCAGAAGTTAGAGTAGATGACTCTTCAGTTAGATACTTTGCCCCTTTCTGGTACTGGAAATAACCATACCTGTTTGGTTTTGGTTCCAAATCTCAGTGTAGCACCCACGTTCCTAAAAACCTTTAGCCAAGACTTTTCTGCCTTTTTTTGTGTAGTGTTTTACTTCCTTGTTTCATGGGAAACTGTTACCTTACAATCACTAAACATAAGAATTAGTAATACCACTTTAGAATAGCTGTAAAATTGGTCAGCCTAGTCTGAGGACTTCCAGATATATTACAAAAATGTTACTGTGGATACACAGCATCTGTCTGTGCTGCTTTGTGATAGTGAACACTCTTTCTGCCTTCATTTTGCTTTTCAGTTTTATAATATATCCTTTACTTACCTTGCTTGTTTTCTCCTATTTTTTCTCCAAAGACAGGTTAATAGATTTCACCACAACAGAATTTCCATATGTAAAGGAGCAGAAAGTGCACTAGTACAGAAATCCATCCATTAGCTTGGACTTGGTTCACTGTCCATTACAAATTTCCACAGGTCAAATATACAAACTTAAATTCTTTAGCAGTTAAGAAAAACTAAATTGGCTACATACCTCAGTTGCTAACTCGTGAGCAAACCTAAGTACAGAAAAGACTCCTGGAAGTCTCTTTGTCCAGCTCCCCCTGCTCAGCCAGGGCCACTTAGAGCCAGTTGCCCATGGCTCTGTCCAGGCAGCTTTTGAGTATCTCAAGTGACAAAGACTCCACAACCTCACTGAGCAACCTGTGCCAGTGCTAGGTCATCCATGACAGGCTGAATACTAGTTGTCTATTAACTGAATGCTGAAGACTTGAATTTAAATTAATAAAAACACATAGAGAATGGGATCAATTAATAAAAATGCATAGACTGGAATAGTAAGAAAGAATATGCCAATCTAGTAACTGCTTTAGTAAATTTAAATTTATTCAAGGGCAAACATCTCTGGGATCTCATTAGGTTATAATATTGTAGGTAGCATTATGAAAAAATATCCATATTTACCATAATAATCTACATAATTCAACAAAAAATAATAGAAAAATCAAAAGCCAGAAATGATGATAAAGTTACTGCAATCTCTTTGTATGTGTCTCCAGAGAGACTATTAGCATAAGTCTACCTCACTGTCAGTTTTAGTAGACTGTAATTCAAATCATAACTTATGGAAATGACCCAATTTCCAAATACTGATTTTGAACATAACACTGTTGAAAAAATATTCTGGACTATCTGAAGTAACGTGAAAACCTATAATAATTAATTAATCCTATTCAATGATCTAAAACCATCTCAAGAGTGTATAAATTGAGGTAAAATAGTCAGAAAAACCACTGTCTATATATGATGGGGGAAGAAAAGAAATATTTTCAAAATAAAATCTTACTATTTCTTTTGTTCTAAATTAACTTCATATAATTTTTCCAGGATTACAGAATATAATATAATCTGGGTTTTTTAATATTAAAATCTTCTCTATTAAATTACTGTAACATTTCTGCATTTAATTAGTTATTATAGAAAAGAAAAACAGTGCTATGGAAATGCACTGCGGCGTCCTTTTAAGCAGCACCATTGAAAGCCCACCAATCCTCTGAATCAGGAAGTTGCTTCCCCTTGATATTTAAATGTACCTTCTTTTTTTAAAATTCTCTCTTCACCTTCTTTGCTGTTGCTTGCTGACCAATGAACACTATCAGCTTTGATAAATGCTGTAAATTATAAAGTAGGAGCAGAAGGAAGACTACTGGTTGAATTTCATAGTGCGTTAGTGACAGTAGATAATGGTCTGTGGTGAAGCCCACAAAAATAGAAAAGTACTTCTTGGGACAGGTTGTGGGAACATAACCTTGAAAATAAGGGAGTTAACACCACTGTTAGCAAAAGAGTGTCTTACACCAGTAAACCTCTGTTCACATGTTGGCCATGTGTGCGCTGATGTTGCAACTAGTAATTATTTTCCACTCCAACTCGACAGGGGATATAAGGACCTACGCAGGTACATTCGGATGAGAAGGCCAGATGCACATGTTGATTCGGGGGACACCCTGCCAACGGACTGCCTACCACCCTCCTGACTGGGCAACATCTTCCATCTCCTTCTCCTGCTCGGCAGTATCCCATTCAACCGGGGATCAGTATGTATGTAACCTGCTTCGTATTAATGCATACATATTTGCTTTGCATTAATACCTCAATAAGTAGACCAGAGCACTTAATTATATATATCTTGTGTTTGGTGTCCAGTCTTTGTACATGCGAATCCTATGAACCTGTAACACATAGCCTCTTCCCGACCTGTTTGTCTTTTGCAGACGAGAAAAGTATGCCCGTGTCATACTAGACTGGTTGCAGAATTAGGTTTTTTTCCCTCTCTTGTTATCTCAACACCTTCTTAGGAGTTAACATTTTAATCATTTGCACATGCATATTTTCAGGAAAATGTGTGGCTGGTAGAAGGATGTAAGAAGAAGAGCAAAAAAATAATTATCTTTAGTTCTAAGATCCCCAGCACATGAATGGATGTATAGTTTGCTTAATGATGTGCCAGTTGATTTTTAGTAGGCATTGTTCTGCAAGAATTTTCAGGTATACTCAAAGTGAAAGGAATGAAAGAAAATAAACTCCCTTAGCCATTCCTTGCTCTCAAGACTTCAGTAGGAATTGCAAATCTATTTCCAGTGAATCCAAACAATCCTATTTTTATATAGGATATCTTATCTTTGGGGGAAAAAAAGTCCTTGAGAGTGAAGGAGAATACAGTGCTTAAATTACTTAAAGTATCTTTCTTCATGTTATTTCGAATTGACTAAAGTTTTTTTAAAGGAAATAAGAAGCTTAAGTTGTCATAGTTTTTTACTAATAATAATGTAGTTTTCTACCTGTCTCCATAAAACCACCTGTTGTGATAGTATACAAATATACGTAAACCAATTCATTGTTACCACAGATGATGAGAAAACTAAAATTTGAATGTTGATATGATGGAATAAAATTATTTATAAATTTTAAAGAAGCAGTGCTATCTCTCACACAGAAGGAAATGCTAAGAACTGCATTGTGGCTTATTGATATTCAACAGTTAGAATAATCAACATCAGTAGATTTCTCACGGGAAATTTTCTTGTTGAAAATTAAAGATGCTTAGGTCCTTCGCTCCCAACTGAAATACACCCATCTATATTGGAAATGTCCTACATAGTTGTCCTGGGTTCAGCAGTAGCAGTAATTCTTCTCCTTCTTAGTGGCTGGTGCAACACCGTGGTTTTGATTTTTTTGGCCTGGGAACAGTGCTGATAACACCGATGTTTTTAGTTGCTGCTCAAATGTTTGGTCTGGCCAAGGACTTTCTGAGTTTCATGCTCTGCCAGGGAGGAGGGGAAGCTGGGAGGAAGCAGAGACAGGACACCTGACCCAAACTAGTCAAAGAGGTATTCCGTACCACAGCACATCATGCCCAGGATGTAACTGAGAGTTACCCGGAAGGGCTAGTGGACTGCATGGTTGGACGAGGTATCGGTCGGTGCTCAGCTGGAGGGAGTGGGGTGAGTTATTGGTCGGCTGGTGTTGAAGTTGTATTCTTTCCTCTTGTTATTTCCTTTATCATTATTATTATTAGTGGTAGCAGTAGTGATTTGTGTTTTACCTTAGTTACTAAACTGTTCGTATCTCAACCCATGGGAGTTGCATTCTTTTAGATTCTCCTCTCCGTCCCTCCAGGAGTACGGGGAGAGCAAAAAGGTGGGGAGTGAGAGAGCAACTGTGTGATTTATGGCTGACTTTTGTTTAAACCACGACAATAGTTTGTTGACTTGATTATGCATTATTCTTCTAAAAGACAATATCTTTTAATAACAGGTTTGTTCTTTAAAGATTCTAAGTTTTGTTATTTGCATGTTCATATTATTTATGTACAAGTTTTTTGTTTAACATTCTATGTATGTGGTGTAAGTTTTAGCCTGTGTGTTTATACATTTTTTTCCTGAAGTAAAAGTACAAAACCTTAGTGAAGAAAAAAATAAGAAGACAGAACTTACCTATAAAAGCAGATTTCACTGCTTGCATAAATACATTTGGGTGCTTTATGGCTCTTGAGACTGTGTTTGGGTAACAAAGCAGAACTGTTTTAAAATTAATCTAATTAACTATAACATTTTCCACTACATATTGTAAGCATTTTATATATAAGAGTAGTGGGGTTTATCCTTGCTGAACCTGAATAGCAGCTTGTGCTGATTTTAATGTGTGTGCAGTTTGGTATATTTTTTAAAAGGCAACACTTTTATGAAAACATTGAACTTTTTATCCTAACACTTACTCAAGAGCTTTCAAATCCCTAAACAGTCGTGTTAGAATAGAACGATTAATCATGCTTATTCTACTTGAATATATTTAATATAATTGCTTTAGTGCTAGATACACTTTCTGGAGGGGTCTATTGTGTAGCTGATTTAGCATAACTAAAATGGTACAGTGTTAATATTTTTTAAAAATTTTAAGACCACACATATTCCATTTATCTTTGCACTAGTATATTGAAAAATCATGGAAGGGACAGGAAGGACAGTGAAACAATATTTGAAAAGAAGACAGAAATCACAGAAAACATGAATGGAGAACAAACAGAAATTTCTTTTGTTTGTTTTCAGTATACCAAGCAATCTGTAATGCCTGTCTTAATGGGAGAGGGAAATAAGACTGAAAACAGAGTTTAAGTTGGTAAGAGACTTGATTACTCTATACAGTAATAGATAGTCTATTGAAAGAAGAGTGGGAATTGACTTAATGCCAAGTAATTCTAAGGCTGAAAAAGGCTTACAAACATGTTCAGCAGATCTGAAAAAAGGACTTCCTGTCCAAGAGGTGGTTCTTGGTGGTGTTTTTTTAGGTTGTTGTTTTTTGTGGGTTTTCTTTTTTTTTTTTTTTGGGGGGGGGGGGTGTTTCAGTTATCTTACCTGAACTTATAAAGAACATAACTTCTTTAGATTTTAGCTTAATCTGTTCCCTTGGCACTAGATGCAGTTAATGAGGGTGAGGGCACTCTTAAATATTTGCTAGATTATGACTTAATATGCAGCTAAGGAGTCAGCACAAAAAATAGTTTCAAATGAATTTCAAAAAGCCATTTGAATTTCTATGCATTTCCACTGCGGAGACTAATAGAAAGAAGTTAACATAAGCAGTTAATGTGAAAAAATGCAAAAAAATGAAAGTTGTTAAATCCTTTACAGAAATTACTTTTTTCGCCATGTCTGTGATCATTAAAGTAATTAGAAAATTTCTTTGTTTTTTAAAAGAGTTCAGATTTGCGCAGTATTTCTCCAGTGCCAAGAGAGACCTTTGTCACTTCAGTGTGTAAGTCTACTGTGGATGAAGGATTGTCATGGTTTAAGCCCAGCCGGCAACCCAAAACCACACAGCCGCATGCTCACTCCTCTCTCCTACCTCCCCCAACTCTTGGAGCGATGGGGTGGAGAATCAAAAGACTGTAACTCCCATGGGTTGAGATAAGAACAGTCCAGTAACTAAGGTATAACACAAACCACTGCTGCTACCACCAATAATAATAATGATAAGGGAAATAACAAGGGAAGAGAATACAACAGCTCACCACTCGCTGACCGATACCCAGTCCAGCCGAGGACTGATCTAGCCTGGGCATGATATGCTGTGGTATGGAATACATCTTTGGCTAGATTGGGTCAGGTGTCCTGTCTCTGCTTCCTCTCGGCTTCCCCTCCTCCCTGGTAGAGCATGAGACTCAGAGTCCTTGGTCAGAGTAAACATTACTGAGCAACAACTAAAACCATCAGTGTTATCAGTGCTGTTCCCAGGCTGAAAGTCAGAAACACAGCACTGCACCAGCTACTAAGACAGAGAAACATGACTGCTACTGCGAACCCAGGACAGTATCCACCCCTTATTCCATGCCATTCACTTCATGCTTAGATCCCACATTTTTCAATATACCATCACTCTTGTCTCATATATATATATATATATATATATATACATACACACATAAAGAGAGAGATCATTCCTTAGTGCATGGGCCAATCCCTATAAAACTGCTGAGTTCATCCACTCCATGATGTTGGGCTCCATTTCTTGTAACAGTCTTTCAGGGAAGGAGAAAAAGTGTGATATAGTCAATCTGCCAGACCTCCCCATATTTGTACTTCAGCCATTGTCCTCCAAACCAAAGAGGCTATAACTGCTTGGCTTGCTTAACTGCAGCACGTTTCACAGTCATGAATAACCTGGGCAATAGTGTCCATTGTTAAGTCCACCCCTTGATTACGAGTTCATCTATATCTTGCATCTCTGCCTTGATGGCCTGAAGTGTCATGGGCCCACCAGTCCAAAACTAATTTACCTTCATGTTGCCAATCTAAGTCCATCTGGGCCACTTCAATCTTAGCAGCTTTCTCCACTTGTTGGTTGTTCTGCTGTTCTTCAGTGGCCCAATTCTTGGGTACATGAGCATCTACGTGGTGTACCTTCACCACCAGGTTCTGCACCTGGACAGTGATATCTTGCCACAGTGAAGCTGCCCAGATAGCATTGCCAGTTGCTCTGCTTCCATTGCTGCAACCACCCCAAGAGGGCATTTGCCACTATACATGAGTCAGTATAGAGATAAAGTACTGGCCACTTTTCTCATTCAGCAATGTCCAGAGACAGCTGAATGGCTTTCACCTTGGAAAACTGACTCAATTCACCCTCTCATTCAGCAGTTTCTGCAACCTGGGGACTCCATACAGCTGCCTTCTGTCTCTGATGCTTCCAAAGCACTGGAGGGGCCCAGTGAACTACATACTTGCCCATACTGTCCCACACAACCTGCCACTCATGACTGTCCAGCCTTGGGGAAAATCTCTTGGTGGTCCTCCTACATCGTTGTCTAATCCTAACAAGACCCAAACCCGACTCTGCTTAACTTTCAAGATCAGACAAAATGGTCATGGGTAAAACACACTCTGTATGTGTGTCAACATGCTGATCCCCATCACAATCAACAGGCAGGTCTCAAGGGTACCCAAAGTCCCTTCAAAACTTTCAGAACTCTCAGATGATGGTGCTGTACTTGTCACTTGGGCTAGTGTAGCTGCTGTGCTTTGAGCTGAAGTAGCTGTGCTGTCTGCTGTGATCAGGGTTTGAGTAGCTGCTGTACTTGTCACTAGGGATGGTGTAGCTGCTGTGCTTGGAGTTGGAGCAGCTGTGTTATCTATTGTAGTCAGAGTTTGAATAGCTGCTGTACTTGTCAGTAGGGTGTGTGGGAATGTCTCCCTCATAGGCTGATCACCCGAAGAGGGGAAAAAAGATGTGTAATTGCTAAACACTTCTGTTATATACCTCCCAAAGTATAGGGGTGATGACCACACTGGGAATGCAAGCCAGATCTGTTTCATGACCAATGGGTCTATTGTATTAAAAGTCAATACCATAAAGTACAGAGAAACAAGAACTTTAGGCCAAGGCCCCCAGCCAATAAACACTAACACAGCAAATACCAGCTGTAAGTAAGGTACATAATGCTGAAACTCTGAGATCAAGAGCAACAACTCTGAGAGCCAATAAATGAACATTGTGATGAGTAACTATTAATCTGAAACAATAAATGCTTATCACAAATACGAATGCGATTAGACACACTCTGGTCAGACCTGTCATTATCTCAACCCTTCAAGCCCCACGTTGGGTGCCACAAACAACTGTCATGGTTTAAGCCCAGTTGGCAACCGCAAAAAAACCCACACAGCCCGCTCTCTCACCTCCCTCCCTTTCCTCCCCCCGCTCCCTGAGGGTTGGGGAGGAGAATTGAAATAATGTAACTCCCATGGGTTGAGAGAAGAACAGCCCAGTAACTAAGGTATAACACAAATCACTACTGCTACCACCAATAATAGTAATGATAAGAGAAATAACAAGGGAAGAGAATACAACCGCTCACCACTCGCCGACCGATACCCAGCCCGAGCCGAACAGTGATCTAGCCCTTCTGGGTAACTGCCCCCGGTTTATATACTGGGTATGACATGCTGTGGTATGGAATACTCCTTTGGCTACTTTGGGTCAGGTGTCCTGTCTCTTCTTTCTCCCAGCTTCCCCTCCTCCCTGGCAGAGCATGAAACTCAGAGAGTCCTTGGTCAGAGTAAACATGACTTAGCAGCAGCAAAAAACATTGGTGTTATCAGTGCTCTTCCCAAGCTGAAAGTCAAAAACACAGCACTGCACCAACTACTAAGACAGAGAAAAATGACTGCTACTGGTGAAGCCAGAACAAGGATGTAAGACAGCACTTGGAAAAATGTTATGTGATTCTCTGTAGCTCTGTTCTGCATCTCTACTTCATACTGGCATACAATAATGCAGACTATTTATTTGCTAAGAGCATTCTCCAAAATCTGGGAGTTTTATGCTTTCATAGGAAGTCTATCTTTCTTTCACAGCTTCTCTCACCACCTTTGTGTGACTTAAGCAGCAAAGAATGCTTATGGGAAGATGCAGACATCCAAAGTGAATAACCTAAGCCAAGGGATCAGTCTTACTGATATCAAATCTTCAGACCTCTAATGAAGCCCAAGTTGTCACCTAGAAACACAAATAAAACAACCAAACCTTCCTGTAGGTTTCATATTCTTTGGGGCCAAAAGTCTTGGGTAAAAAATGTTTATTGTAATTTATATGCAAATAAGCAAACCATCTGTGCCTTGATTTCCTAAGATAAGTAATAGTTCTGTATTTCTATATAGAAACTATATTTCTTCTATTTGTCATTAATGTTAACACCTTTGCAATACTGAAATATGTTTTTGATGTTTAGCTTCTACACTCTTATTAAAAGCAGCAGATAAATGTATTGATTCACACTGCAAGAATGCAAAGGCTCATATTTCAAAACCCAGAAAATTCTTACCTAAGCTACAGTTAACAAAAGATGGAGTTTTGCTATCAGAGCACCAGTATCTTCATCTTCTGATTAGTTATCTTGCTTCAAAACACTCATTCTGATCCATGAAAAATAAAATTAAAATTAAAAAAAAAAAAAGAAAAAAAGAAAAAAAAATCATGTTCTGGGTGAATTTTAGCTTCTTCTTTGCCATTTTTGTTTTATTTTTCTGTCCTGTTTGGGTTTTTTGTTTTGTTTTCTTCTGTGTTCTCCAGCAGATTTGTTTTAATAACTCAGTATTTATTGCTTTTTTAAGGGCTTTTACTTGGTGGGAACCTGAGGGAGAGCTCTGGGTTGTAGTCCTCACTGAGAACTCTATTTTACCTATTGCAGTCCTATTTACCTGGGTTGGAGAAGGTCTTATGACTGTTCCCTTTTCCAGAGGTGTGCCCTGAATCACCAGGCTGCAGTTATAAGTTGTCTTTCCTCCTTTTGCCATCAGCTTTTCTTAATAAATCAATGACTAGTAGCAACTCTTAGAGATGGCAGTCTTAAGTGCACGTTGCTTGCCTTGTTGCTGTATTATGACTTCTTGTTCTCCAGACATTTTCACAGAAATATGTAAACCTCTTTCTGGAGTCATTCTCCCTATAGTAGATAAACCGAATGGTTCTGTACTGACTACATATGTACTGCTCTATTACTATGTTTCCATTTATGTTTCTGGGCAAGAAATTAAGAGAAATAGCTACTCTTTTTAGAAAGCAGACATTTTCACTCTAAGATTTGCATTTAGCTGATAATGGTTCTGAAAAATTATTTTTGCAACTTTTTCCATCCCAAGATTTTAAGGCAGAAAAAAGGTTTCATTGTAACATTAAAAATAATTGTCCACTTTCTGAATAAAATCACATTCTATTTACTATATCAGAAAGCTAACTTTTGAAGCCCTTGCGATACCTATTTTCAAGCAGGTTGTTTCTGGAAAGAATTTGACTGTGTTCCTGTTTCTTGAAAGCCTGAGCTCATAAAACATGAGAGAATTAGTTGGACTACAAATTAAGTAAGAAGCTTTTTCCATTATTGTAGGTAATTCTTGAACGCCAGCTCAACAGGAATGAAATGGGCTGGTAGTGTACCTGTTGCAGACAGTGATAAACTATCTTTCAGCCTTTTGCCTAACACAATTAAGATTTAAGCAGTTGATTTGGCCAAGCCTCTTTAAAGCAGTGACATCTTTTTTGTAGGTAAAATAGTACTTCATTCCACAAAAGCAATGGGTTGTTTCACTGATTGTGAAGAGGAGAATACCAATGAGTATTAGAGATATTTTGCTACTCCTTAGAATCAACACTCAACACAAGATTCACAATCCGCTCCCTTTACAGTGTTTGTCCAGGTAGATATTAAAAGGCTATTTTTGTATATAAAATGCTAATTATATGTGAAGTGAGGTGATATTCATAGGGTCTTTGTACAATACCTTCTCTCCCAAATATTAATAAGTTATGTGACGTTTGACAAGAAGGGGAGCTTGTTCCTTCCACAAAGTATTAACATCACTGTGTTTTTGTAACTACATAACAAAATCCAGGAATGAATATAACTACTGGGTGGGTTGTTGCTTATAGTTACATGCTAAAATGTTAACTTGTAAATCCAAAATCATTCCCTCTAATCCACAACCTCCCTGGTATTTCGTCTCAACCCATACTATTAATTTTGTATGATTCAGTTTATGAGATCCTATGGTTCACTTGTTTACTATGCATCTTTCCTCTTTGTAAAATACATTTCTTCAGTACTTGACAGACATAAATGCAAAGAAGACCCAGAATATTATCCAAATTACTTTAAGCTTTAATTTATATCTGGGGCTGATGAAGTTGGATGGAGAAGCTAGGGTAGAAAACCTCTTCTCATGGTAGCTTTTGGAGTCACATGTCTTGTAAATTAAAAGCTTAGATACAAAGTGGATTCATACCAGAAAGGTAATACTGAGCATGGTTAGTGTACTGGATCTCAGAAATAAGTATCAGGCCTAATCTAGCTCTCATAAATGTGAATGGAAAGCTTCCACTTTATTTCAGGAGATGTGTTAGGTCCATGCAGCTAATTTCATTTTAGCCTCAAGCAATGATGGCCTGAATGCTAGCCCTGGGCACTGCTGTGCTCCATTGTGTAGCTGTAGATGTTCAGAGACTTGGATGACCGCATTCTTACCCATTTTGACACAGATAAATCTATGGCTTGTCTCATACAGAAAACATTTTATCTGTAGGCCTTAGAGACCTGAATTCTTTGCTGTTCAGGGATATATCCTTTGACAGGGAAATTTACTCCCCTTGTCTTTGGCATTTATCACCTCTTGGTCACAGTTTTACCTTAAGCTTTCTCTCTGATGTAGTGATTTTCAGCTCGTCTTCATCTATGCTTCTGACTTTGTCTCTGTCCAGATGTCATTTTTTGTGATTAGGCAATGAAAGCTCAGCTGACAGCTTTTATGACAAGAACAGTGCTCTCTCATGTGTATTCTAATATCCTGCACCAAAGCAGACTTTCATTTCAGCACCACAGTAAGATGCACTTATCTTATTTTTCTCCATCTCTGTAAATCAAGGAAGTATTCCATGCACCTTTCTGTCAAAAAGAAGTCTGTTAGACAAAGCCAAATATACATGCCTATAAGCAGTGGTAGGTCCTTTAAGAAGATCTAAGCTAGTACACAGCGAGGGTAAATCATTCAAAGTCTTGGTTATTGAGCAGGTATTAATGAAATGCAAGTTCAAATGAAGAGGAAAAATATCTCAAATTACTTTTGATTTTAAAAGCTTAGTGTTAAATCTATAGGAAAAAATCTGAAGAGACCTAAGAAGGGAAAATAAAAGGGAAGGACACACCCCCAGGTTCTACATCAAAGAAAATAGCTCTTCAAAAATAATGTGATTATGTCCCATTTTACCCTAATCTGCACTCTTGTCACTCAGTGTATAATAATTTTTATCACCTGATTTAACCTGCTGTGAGCTGGGGAAAAATCAGGTCCATCTGTCAGCACAAAAAGGTTTTGATTGAGGATTAAAAGCTTTATTCAAATTGGGGGGAAAGAAAAGAAAAAGAAAAAAAGAAAAAAATACAGAAAAAGGTTTCCATCCTCTATGCCTCTCTTGCATCACTAGCAGTTCTGCCATTAATACATAAAGTGTTTATTTTCTCTAACAGATACTGAAAAAGGGAGGGCTTCCTTAGTTTTGGTAGTCTTATTGTCTGGTAGGTACTTATTTCAAAGAATCCAGAAGAAGAAGTCATCACTACTTTAGAGGACAAAACACTCATCCTGGGTCATTTTCCTCTTTTGCCTGAGAAAATTCAGGCAAATAATAATGCTTACCTATAAATTAGTGCTCTAAAGAGGTGATCAAATGAAGCTAAACTGCTAGGTAAACAGAAACTTCCTAGTTTTTCTGATGGTGTAAGAGAAACAGGTGGAATAATCCTTGTGTACGGAGCTCTGAAGGGGCTTCAGAGGGAAAACTAATTAAGCAAACCCAAAATGAATTGAGAATGAACTAGACTGTAACATGTCAGCATCTGTGAAGACTGAATCATGTTTCCGGGCTTATGCAGAAGCTGAAATTGAAGTGTCAGGAAATTCTGTAGAAACCTTGAGTGTGTCAGGATGACTACTTAAAGTCACTTCCTCCCTTGTGATATGAAGTATCACGTGGTATGTGTCATTCTGATGGCTTTTGGTGTCACAGATTCTGTTCTCAAGGTGCAAAGTGTCTGTAAACTTTGCCTAACTTGAAAATTCATGCTTTTGCAACAGCTTCTACATCACTAGAACAATAGATTCCTGATGGAAACTTCTAGCAGATTCAGTCATTTTACAAGCAAAAGGAGCTAGTTTGGGTAATATATTTCCCTTTCTGGGTGATTAATTTGGTAATTTGTGATGTTCTGGTCTGCATCAATGAACCTCGGATTAAGTCAATTCAGTGTTTAAAGGGAAGACTCTTTGTCTCCTGCTTTCAAGAAGAGATCTGGCCAACTGAAGATATGCTATCATATGTACTTACCATACTCTAGTCTTGATGTGTAATGTGCCTCCTTAAAAAGAAAAAAAAGTTCCCTTTTCCATATTAATTTTTGCAGTTGGTGATTGGCTTCCTCATTTCTGCAAAGCACAGTGAGATCTCCTGCTGAAAAATCAATCTAAATAAGACTGTGTGAATAAGTCTAGTCGCCTGAGATACTACTGAAGTTGGTCTTCTTATCAAAACTAAACCCAAAAATCTATTTTAGCTGACTCAACAAATGATAAAAGTACATACTGATTTCTAAAATATCCATTGCAGTAGGCAGTGGTTACTACATGCCAACAGAAAGTATTAGTGTGTTCAGCGAGGATACAGGAAGCCAAGATTCTCTTTTCATTTTTGCTTAATTATTCATGTGTGTTTTCCTAATGAGCAAAAGTAACCTGAAACTACTTTGTAAAAGACTATGGCACCACAGAGCTCTCCATCCCTGCTCTGTTTTGTACAGATTAAAAGTGTTTATTGAAGAGATGCTTTTTTTCTGTTGTCAGCATGCATAGTATAATGTACTTAAACTGTGAATTCAAGAGGAAGAGAATACCTTATGTTGCACAGCTTCAAAAGCCTATTTTTTTATAGATTGATTGCAGGGAAACGTACTAACCTGTACATGTGTACTATTTAGATTGCAGGGAAATAAATTGTAGGGAAATGTACTAACCTGTACATATGTACTAATAGCAGATGGCTGGAAATTAATTAGTTGATATATGTATAGATAAATGGTTCTTATGCATGTAAATACATGCATATGTACATGATTCTTGAATAGTTCAGGCCAATGTGATGCTTGAAGAAATCTTTAATTGCATAAAGATTACATAAAAAGGACCATGACAGACCCATGAAAGAAAGGTTATTTTGTGGTTTGTCCATAATTCTGCATTCACTTTGCAAAACTTAACATGACTACCATGCTAGGCAGTAAAGTCCTCATCCCTATACCAGAGCCAGATGCACTGTAAATGTTCATACCTTCTTTGAAGAGCCATGAGTTCATCCTAGAATTTATCACTCAACTGCTCCCATGCACTTTGGTAATGGGAACCAAGAACTCTTTTTCATGCATGTGATAGTGAAGAATTGATCTTCAGCAGTCAGAAATGTTAGATTCATGTAAAATGGATGAGATTCTGTGCTACCTTTTTTCTCCTTCTTTTTATTACTCTGTATTTATGCCATTTATCACTTTTGATGGTGCTCAAAGTTATGTTCACTAGCAATGGCAGAGCAGCAACTCCACTACAGGCTCTGTGTAAGAGTGCAGTATGCATCAACTATTGCTTTCATCAGGTTAGGTAGTGGCTGAGGCTTGAAAACCCTCCTCACCCTGGGCAGTTGCTTGAAAGAACACTCATCATACATATCGATTTTCAAAGTCGAAGTGATCTTCAGCTATTTTTGACTTCTGACTAGAATTCTAGGAATTAATCTACTGCTTTTCAAGTGCATTTGGCTATATGTGCTGATTCTGACTGAACAACCTTTTGTCATTTGTGTTGGTTCATTTAAGACACTCAATACAGTGCAGTAGCAGAGAGAAGGGGTTCCTTTTAGCAGCTTTTTTTTTTTTTGGAAGATACGTAGCCTGTTAAGAGTGAACTTGGCAGCTTGCATCCAGTGTAAAATGATTGAATTTAATGTGAGTGACTGAATTCAGTGAGAGTGACTGAAGTCTTTGAAGATTTCTACTTCTCATTGTATCAAGAATTATTCCAACCGTGAAAAAATATCTGTAGAGATCCTGTATTTATTATTAAAGCAAACATCTAAATCCTGCTTCTTGTTGGGTTACAAAATATGTAGATTGAGATTTATGAGGAGGGAAATCACTCACTTCTTTAAAGTCCAGACTGAAAAAAAAATGAAAAGTATTATTTGCTTTTAGTGATAAATGCAGAGTTTAAAAACTATGCAACGGTGGTATACAAAACCAGAGAAACTGTGCTAGTATCATTTATTAAGTTATTGAAACAAGCTCAGGTAGGACTGAACTTCTGCACGTGCACATACTGCTGAAAAAGGGATACATTATCAGTAAATGTTCAGAATATATATTTTTTCCTGCTACCATACTAGTGCAGAAAAGAATTTACTTCTAGGTTGTCACAACTTAAATTAGATCTCAGTAAGTACAAGTCTGTTGCTTCCTGTGCTGTCCATGAAGTTGTGAGGATAAAGCAGCTGAAAATGTAACCCTTGTATGGATTAACTTCAGTTTTATAAAGCTAAGGTTGGTGTTCTAATGCTAGCAACTTCAAAGGAATATTACATGAAAGAATAGTTTACACACAGTTTGACACTGCACTGTCAACTGTTCCTCAAGTCTGTTATCTGATGGTGCCATTGCTGATGTTATCTTGGTGACTTTCAGCTGTTCTCTATAGTATAGAAGTTAGCAATGGTTCCATTGCCTTAGTTTCTCAAATGACTTCTTGTTACATTAGCAAACTACAGAGGAAAATAGTATTCAATAGAGCCACCAAAGCAATATAGAATGTCATTAGTGTTATAGTCTGCAACTTTCAGGTTGTATTTAAAAGGTGCTTAAAGGGCTCAATTTTCTTTTGTGTATCTGCTATCTGCTACACTCCAACAACTCCCAGATTCTGAGGCCAATAACAAGGTCTTACCCATGTAAATGAGGAAGGGAAAACAGTGCAGACCCTGTACCTTCCCTTTATATGTCTATACAGCACATTCTTCACTGCTTAAAAAAAAAGTCAAACCGAAAAGAATGTCCTTTAATTCTCTATAGAATTAAAATTGGAAGCTTTAGAAAGCCTTTGTTTTATCCTAGTTAATGAAAATGTCCTTTTGCTTTTCTATCACCCAGCACACATTTTCAGTTATTGCCCTCACATATTGATACAGTGTTCTTTTACTGGTAGCTATGCTATTCCACTACTGGCTCAAAAGTAAAAATAAAGGAATGTTTTCTCTCCTCTGATGAACAACATTAAACACATGCATGTACCTGCAGAAGCATATTATTAAACCACATCTTGCTGTTTTTTTCCTATAGTTATTTGTCTTAGCAAGCAGTCCTTTCCAAATACACTTGTATTTACATTCTAGTTCATTGAGAGCCAATTCAGGTTTTGGTTTTTGTTTTTTTCTGTCATTGCAGCATCAGCCTAGTAGGGTGGTGGCTGACAAAAGATATTGTCATTGCATGCTTTTTTTTCTTAGAGCAAAATTTATTCCTTTTTTTTTTTTTTTAATTGGCAATTGACAATACTGCAAGGATTAACATAGCTTTTCTTCCAGAAGTGCATTAATTTCTGACCTAAATAATTTCCAAAATTCAGAAGGGATGCTCAGAATGTGTGCATTCGGATTGAGAGTATTTAGGAGAAGCAACTGATGTCAGACAGAAGGCAAAAATGCCTGACTATATGCAAGACCAGCAACTCTAAATTTACCAAACTGCTATTATTGTACAACTATTTGTCTTTCTCATATTTTTATATCTTTTACTGAAAACTGCTATAATGATAGTTCACCCGTATAAACTGGGAGTAAAAATATGTGCACTGCTATCTCTGTCACCTAATATGGGATCCTAAAACATCCCGTATATACAGTGGACAGAGCAAAGCATGCTCCCACCTGCAAAAGGCAGAGCATGAAGATCAATTAAGTTAAGCAGTATCTTCATCTCTAAGTAGCATGGAGGTGTCTTCTGAAGTTACCTCCTGTTGATATCATGGGATGGTTAAGAAATTATAGTCCTAACTGAAACACATAGGTGAAGTGAGGAAGTGAAGTTGTTAACCTGTGGTACATGAGTGCTTCCACCATGAAGGCCAAAGGTAAAGGAAACTGTGAAGGGAAAAAGCACAACTGCTTTGTTATCTGATGAAAAAGCTATTCAGATCAGACGCAGAAGAGCCTGCAAGGACCAGGGAAACAGTGATACCTGGAGAATCTCTAGTAACCTCATCAGTGAAAATCTAACCAGTGACAATTACAGAACCCTGAATCAGGTGCTCCTAAAACTATCAAAGGAGAAGGACTAGACCACTGAATCTGGTGTGTAATATGAATTACACTAGTATGAATCAGCGAAGGAAGCCCTCTTTGCATTATCATGTAAACTAAAGTGGAATATCGTGTAAGGGATGAGGGAGGGAAGAGTATTTTGGGATTGTGTGAAACTTTTTATGGGATGATTTAAGGGGGTTGCTTGGGGGAACGAGCCTGGTAGATAAGAGAAGAACAAACATGAGAAAATAAGAAGGAGATTAAAAGGGGCTGGTGATGTGCAAACAGGTTACTGGTCAGCATGCTTGTCTGACTGATGCATGCACTTTGACACAGTTTATCCTCTCCTCTCACTAAATCCCATTTCCAACTGTTTTCAGTGTGTGTGCAGTCTGTGTTATGAGCCTGTGTGCATGAGCACTGATAAACACCAAGCCTGCCTAACAGGGGAAAGAGAAGTTGAGCTGTGTGTCAGCCCTGAAGAAAGGCTGAGTGGCCTGTGGGTCCCAGGACAGCAGCTGGAGACACTCTGCTCCAGACCACGGTGGGAGAGAAGGAGGAGGATGGTGTCTGGGAATGCAGGAATGAGGCCAGAGGCCAAGGGAATTGCAATACCCTGATAGGGGTGATGGGCAGCTGATGGGGGTGATTAGGCTGCCAGGTGGAGGCCATATGGCCCTTAATGCTGCCTTAAATGGGTGGGAAAACTGTTGGAAGATACCTGGGTGGAACTAAGCTTAATGAAATACCAACTGGTTTATCTTTACATGTGAGCTCAATTAACTGTTGGCTAGTTTTGGATTTTAGTGCTAATGCAGTAAGTGAATTTATCAACTGCAATTCTGAATCTGTATTTCTGTTGCTTCCAATAAAGCACATTATTTATGAATTCATAATTATGAAAGTTATTGAATGTAACTGGATGTATAGTGTCAATTTTGTTAAAATCAGAAATTATGCCTAGCTTTACCCTGACCCTCTGATCTCTGAGGACTGGCTGGAACACAAAGAGGTTTAGTTTCTGCCAAAATTCTATACTCTTAATGACATGTGGAAAGACTCCACAACTCATTACAGTTGTAAAGTAGGTATGCTTTATTCAGCTCTGAGGCGCATGTGGGATAGCTCATCCAAAGGCATGAGCACCTCAGCGTCGTTTCTCCTTTTACATTTATCCTCCAAAGTTATACATATGCATGAGGTTGCACAATATGCCTATACATATTCATGTCCTATCACTGCTTCGTATTATAATGAGCTAAGAAGTCCTTTGCCCCTGCGCAGTGCCTTCTAGTGGTCATGGGCGAGGGTCTCAAGATCAAGTAAATGAGTTTTCCTGGAGCCTGAACTTTTCATCTCTAGTCATTACGCATGCTCCCTGGAGGCTTGGTCATTGTCCAAACTTCAGAGCCAATTTCAGCCGGCCTAGGCGTCCAAAGGACAGGAATCAAGTCACGGTCCCTACCTCTTAACAATAGCTGTGTCCTTACATCTTGTTCTAGCATACATGGCGAGTACCATAAGCATGAATGAGTAGTAACATTGTTAAGCAAGTGGCTTGACCTACCCCCATTGCAAGCAGGATAAGCATGAGAAAGCAGTAACACTGTTAAGCAAGTGGCTTGACCTACCTCCCCGTATATCTGTTAACCCTTTGCATCATTAATGTAACAATCAGATTCAGCTGCCAAACTCACTCTTAAGCTGCTAAAAGGAACCTTTTCTCTCTGCTATTGTACTCTTTCAAGAATCTTACATGAATCATCAGACAGGGATGGGAAAAGTCTCCTACATCCTGGAGTTCACTGGGCCTGGGTGCATCTAGCAGTAATGAGCCTGCACAATTACTTCAAGGGAAGTTGGGGAAAACTGAACCAACAGATCTTCTGATTCACACCATTACCCAATATCTTTGTATTTCTGTTTTTTGAAAGTAAGAATCAAACTACATCTTGAAAGACTAAAGAGGCCCAAAGCTCTAGTGTTCAGACCACAAAATGTCTACTTAAAAAAAAAACCAAAAAAACAAAGCCAAAACCAAACAACAACAAATTGACTAAAAATAGTGGCATGGACCACTGAGAAAACAGGTTCAATCATTAGTTTTATTTTAATTGCTTAAATATTCTACTTGAATTCTTTTATCCTTGCCTTCAGGCTTCCAGCTGGTATAATTCAAATGCCATCAGTGCAGTTCTTCTGACTGAGGCACTGATGCAGCAAAATACTTAAATATACTGCAAAAATTAAGCAAAGGTTAAACTGTGATGTGTATTGGGGGACAATCTGGTTTTGTGAATCACAAAGAAAACATTATCCTTGTAATGATTTATGTGTATATTTGTACTTTGGGTGGACGTTCAGCTAGCTTCCAGCAAAGCATCAGCAGGTGGGGTATCTATCCTTCATGGTGTTATGTCTGAGATATTGTTCACAGAATAGTGATATCTGTTCATTATATGAAAAAAAAAACAGTGATTTGCATCTGAATGTCTTTTTAGGCACTACAGTTAAAACATCTGAGACAGTTCTCAGCTAACAGATCTATTGTCCGGTCTTGCTGCACTTGAGCATCCTGTTGACATTCTCTTAACACCCATTTTAGGCTTATAATTTTGAAAGGATTTTTTTGCAGTTCTTAATAACTACAAAATAGTATAGTATAATGAAAGGTAAGATTTGGGAGAGCATACAGGGTTTTAAATATGAGCCTGATAAGAACAGAGTCATAGAATCAAATAGGTTGGAAAAGACCTTTAAGATCATCTAGTCCAACTATTAGCCCAGAACTTCCAAGACCACCACTAAACCATGTCACTAAGGTCCTCATCTACACAGTTTTAGGGACAGTGATTCCACCACTACCCTGGGCAGCCTATTCCAATGTCTGCTTACCCTCTCTGTGAAGAAATTTTCCCTAATATTCAATCTAAATCTCCCCTTGTGCAGCTTGAGGCTATTACCTCTTGTCCTATTGCTTGTTACTTGGGAGAAGACACCGGCCCCCTCCTCACTGCAGCCTCCTTTCAGGTACTTGTACTGATAAGGTCCCCCTGAGCCTTCCTTCTCCAGACTAAACAGCACCAGTTCTCTCATCAGACTTGTTCCCCAAACCCTTCACCAGCTTTGTTCCCCTTCTATGGACCCGCTCCAGCACCGCAATGTCTTGCTTGTTGTGAAATGAACACAGTATTCTAGGTGCACTGTTTTGGAGTTTTAAATTTATATTTATATTCCAGTGAAGTCATTGAGATTATGTGTGTGCTTAAAGATGTGACACTAAATACTTGTGTACTTAAAGATGTGACACTAAATACTTCCCCAAGGCAATAGTCTTACTGCCAAGGACCTTTCTATGAAATGAATATTTTTTTTCTGGGATGTGATATGTTAATATATAAAGATACTAAAATTCGGCACTGATGAGATCATTATTCAGTTTGAAGGAAGAAAAAGAAAAAAAAGGCTTTTTCTAAATAATAACCAACGCCATCTGAAAATAGAAATAAGAATTCTGTAGTTTTTCAGGTACCAGATGTAAAGTGTATGTAGTACCCCTCTCCAAAACATAAAATGCTAACATTAAATACAAGTGTGTTGTGTCCTTTCATGATCTACAGTTGTTAACTGCAGTGCTCTCACTCTCTTCCTCTCACCTTCATAGATATACACATATATAGAATCATAAAATGGTTTGGGTTGGAAAAGACCTTAAAGATCATCTAGTTCCAACTCCTTGCTGTAGGCAGGGACACCTTCCACTAAACCAGGTTGCTCAAGGCCCCATCCAACCTGGCCTTGAACATTTCCAGGGAGGGGACATCCACAATTTATCTGTAGTTGGAACTTGATGATCTTAAGGTCCGTTCCAACCCTAACTATTCTATGATTCTACATATACACATACAACCACAATGTCACTTTAAAAAAAAAATAAAAATCAGACAACCATTAAATACAGCCAAATAATATCTCTGCTTATTCTCTTGCATATTACATTTCTATTACATTTCTATACTTCAAGTGTAGATTCTGATGCTATTCAAATAAAATGCTCTACGACAAAAAGTTAACAAATAGACACAGCTTGAAGTACATATCAATGTAAAAAACATCTCATACACTGGTTACAAGGCAATATATCATCATTAAGGGGTGGGAGATCCACATAGGAGTTGACTGATTAAAACCAAAAGACAAAACTGTTCTAAGACATAATTGCTTTCAGTTAATTTCCCCAAATGAGCAGAAGTCAGTAGAGGTGGCCATTTAATGGAAACAATTCAGTACCCTAGAGATTAGCCTTAATTAAATGTTTTTTTGTTCAATATTTTGTTCTAGGGGGCAGGAGGAAAAAAGATATTGCTTCTTATTCAACTTCAAAGGATTCCCAGGCATTTAATCTCTAGTAAGAGAATTTTTCAATTTGTTATTATGATATGGCTTTGCCCTCTTGCAATTGCTTTGATTTTTCAGACACAATGAATACTTGCCATTCACATTAATACAGTGCTTCAAAAAGGAAAACAAAAATTAAAAAATCAAATTTGCTGGAGTATTTAATAGCATAAACGCTAGATTAAGCAATAAGACTTAGCCATTCAGTCAGAATAGAAACAGTTTATTAATGCAGTTGCTGCAATGAACTCTCAGGACACTTACCCAACATGGTCCTTAGCTGATGAATTGCAGAAGTGCTAGAAGTCTGACAAAAACATTAACAGTCGAACCCATCTGCAAGCAAGGCACTTCCTAAGAGAGTTATTGTAACAGTTTATGTTGTCACCTTCCACTCTTACTTTTAAAACTACTCAGGGCAGAGTGGAAAACCCAGGTTGCTCTTGCTTAAAAGCAGTCTGATTTCAAGGGCAGATCAAAGTTAGGTTATTTATTCTCCTGTACTTTTTCATTTAATGCAGTGTAACTGTTTACAGAGAAGCAATAGGACAGAGACATATAATGTCCCAATGTAGAAACAAATAAAGTAAAACCTAAGGTGATAAGTTTGTCTTTTCCTCTGAAACTGTAGAGTGACATATGCATAATTCAGTAACTATTTCCAAAGTGAAGACTTTCGCACAGTAAAGTTTAGCTGCTGAACAGAAATAAAACAGGTGCTGCCCGGGGATTCTTAAAATGCTGTTCTGTTTGCAACTTAAATGTTAATACAGAAATATGTAGCTCAGATTTTGTCTTGCTTCATTTTTTTTCATAGAAAAAAGGATAGCTATGCAGCTATCACTTGTTATCAGAAGATGAAACAACAGGCTTTGTTACTTACCAACCCACTTTCCTGTGGGATACCTTTTGCCCCTTGTTTACTGTAATAATATGTGGCATTTAAAGAAAATTTTTATCTTTAAATAATTTCACAATTATTCATCTGTGTTGTTAGTATTTGTTGATATGTAGTACTGAGGCAATGCAGTAATGAAAACCTAACAGAATTTTATTTGATAGAAACTGTGACAGAAGGTAATGGTATAGTTCAAAGCAGATCTTAAAGGATGCTTTAAGTCACCACTAGGTATGGCACCAGGTTGTGTGTAGGTCAAGATATATAATTCTTGACTTTACTGAGAAATTCTCAATTAAAATTAAAGATCTAGTCTCTGCAAATAAAACTACACACAACTACTCTTCAACACCTGTAATTTTTCTTCCAGATCCTCATTTTGTTTGTGACAATTTCCACATCTAGAGCCACTTTAACAATCTGATTAAATGTCAAGGTTAGCTATTCTTGTTTTTTCTTATTAAATCTGTGAAATATCTGAATTTTTAACGATATTCTCTTCCTACAAATTGAGCTATACCCAGCTACCTCATGTATCTGTTCCCTAATATTCTTGAATATCTTGATCTCTTGAATTTAATGTCTTTGTTTCTTGTGCACCAGGGCCTCCAATTACTCTTCTATAATTTGTTATTTTATCGCCATATTAGTATTGGTCATATTCTATAACATTTACCATCATCATGATTTCTCCTATGCCAAAATATTTCTGACATCATCTTTATCAACTGAATTCTGAAAATACTTGTTGTCACTAACACCATCTTTTCTGTCATTCAGTCCTGTAATTGAATTTAGTTTTGCCTCAACTTTGCCTTTGACATATGCATCTGAGTGATCATTAAGTATTTTTGATCCATCTGCCCTAAGACTTCCAATATATAAACTTTCTTCTTTATGCAAATACTTTTTGCTCTATTAGAGCTGTTTTTAGTAAGTGTTTCTGGCATCATGTGTTTTCTTGGCCTTACTTGTCTTTATGAAGCTTTTTTTTATATCAACATATATATTTTATATCAACATATACGTATTTTTATATCAACACTTATCAACATGAGACACCCACCTACTGAACATCCATTTCTCTTTTGTCTCAGCCCTCATTGCTCTGAAACTACAGTTCCCACGACAGCTTTAGCAGATGTGTCTAGCCTCACTCTGTATTCAGTTGGGATTGAATGTTGTCTGAATTACAGGCAATCAGGAACATCTTGTACACTTTTCTTAACACACTGTGTGCCCATTCCACCCCAAATAGCAGCCCAAAGCTGCAATATTCTTCACACATGGCACAGCAGTCTTTGCTAAATGCCCAGAGTGCCTGCCTTGTCACATACCTTACCTTGCTACAATCCTGACACTAATCATTTGCATTGAAAGATGTCTGAAAAGACAAGAATATATTTTTCCATCAATAACAGCTAGGACCCATTAGCTTAAAGAAAGGAGAGGAGTTATATCTTTGTTTTTGTTTTCTCCTATTCAGTTGTGTTCTTTATTTCTGCCTCCCTCCTTTTAGATAAACTCTGTGAATAATAAAAACCACAAACAAACCTGAAACAAAACCAAACACTGTACACTGGTCCTTAGAGATAAAGTTAGTGCTGTAGAAGTCTCTTCTGAGACAGAAAGAGGAGGACTGAAAGATCTATATGTACCTAGGTATTATTTTTATGAACACATCACTGTCCTGGTAGCATTATTTTACTATTTTTATAAAGTACTTCACAAGTTCCTGTTGAAAAAAGAAATCTCCACAACTGAAGAAACTGGTTTCCTTCCTAGCAGAAGGCATTCAGCAGGTGCATGAAAGGAGATCTCTTCCTGGTGTCTTTACACTTCTTAGAGGACACATGTCCTCTGCCCTCTTTCTCTTTTAGTGAGATGCATGCAGTGGTGCGAAGTGGGAATACTCAGCAGTGAGGCATATGTCAGGGAAAAGGATCTGCTGAAGTGTCTTTGGAAAAACTTGAGTGTAACAGTTGGTGCCAAGCCTGCTTCAGCCAGCACCTCTAGCATTTGCAGATTCCTCTAGCACAAGAAGTTACTGGTGTAAGCTAAAGCAGAGGCTAAGCACACAGTATCAGATAAATGCATAGCTGGAGCAATGATGATACAGATGTGTCAAAGAGAAAAGTCCTGATGTCACATTATAAACCAGATTATAAATTCTTATGCCTCAAAAGACACCATCTCTATTGCATCTAACCAGATAAGAAAGTAATCTGTACCTAAAAACACGTGCTGAAATCCTTTCTTGTTACTGGAAAGAATCTCCAAATTTTTAGTGTATCTCACTCCTTGTAATTTTTAAAGGTTCAGGTGTGTCTCCAACAGCAGAAATCTTTTGAAGTTGAAGATAATCTTTGAGTTGAATACACTCTGCCCTGTAATTCAAAATGGCCTTTGAATCATCTCTTCTGCCCCACAGCTTTTTTTGTACATGCGAATGTTAGAGGTCATGTTTTTTGAACTTAATACAAGTGCTTTCTGATGCTTTCTTTGTAAAACACAGAATTCTTAAATTATACTTTATTTCATAGCTATTTATATGCTAATTGGCATTCTATGATGCATAAAAAATCACTGAGTTGAAATCTAGTTTTCAGTATGGTTCTGACATATTTTATTATTAAAATGATTTTAAAATGCCCTTTGTGTATCCATGTAACAGCTTTTTTCACAGAGGCACACTGAGCTTCTGTGCTGCAACAGAAGCTATGGCATTGTGGCATCCTGCATGATTTTTTTTCACCTTGACCTCATGGTGGCACTTAATGCAGCACAACAAAGGAGACACAGACCAAAATTTAAACGCTGCATAGCACAGATTGTTGCTGTCCCCACAGGCCTTTCCTGTGCGGAAAGGTCTGAGAACTGAATACGGAAGAGCTATATAATGCCTCATTTTGAGAAGATTTTCATAGCTTCTGAACATTGAATGCAGTGCACAGGTAATTGATTATTTTTTTTCTGTATTTGGATTTGAAAGGTGGAGTGTACTGATCTAGATGTAATGTCAAGCTTGTTCAATTTTTTTTTTTTTATATTTTAAAATTATTGACACTTACAAAATTAAGTAAGTGCCAAATAATTTTGAGATCTTAATTTTTCTGCGGTTAAAAAGTATACATCTTGTCAATGAAACTGATTAGTTTCTTTTCCCAGGTTTCTGTCTTAACATGAAAATGAACATGGTTGCTATCTTATTGTAAAGAGATATATGCCAGTAAGGAAGAGGAACCTGAGAATTTTATGTGGATTAAAGGAAGCATCCTTTCAGACTTTTCCTTATACCTTAATCTCCACTGCATACAAACCACTAAAGAAGATAATATTTGAATGTTGGATGGTACCTCTTTCCTTGTGAGTATGGAGTCTCTTAAACTGTGGAGCAGACTTACTGCCCTTCATTTGGAAAAGAATTTGAATTCCATATTTGGTACATCACAGTGGTGGCCAGCTCTGAGATTCCAGACTCAGGACAGAATTCTCTGAAAGAGGCCTGTGTAAGGTTTCTAGTACTTTTCTTTATCTATTTATTTATTTGTACTTTATTCACACTTTCCTTGAGCCATGTCCGAAGTTCTTCAGGAGTAGGAACTGAACTGAAATTTTTCAATCTGGTGAAAGCTGCTGGATTTTCATCAAGCTGATGTGTTGTGTCCTCAAGAGCTGAATCTCTGTATGCTGCCTAGATCAGTAAGCAGTTCCTCTATCTCCATTCCCAGGCACAAGCTTTGTTTTTCTGATCGCTTTATGAAAATGAGACTCTACAGCTGACTCCTCAGGCCTTTTTGGAGCATGCTGACATTTCTCCAGCTCACTTCAGTTAATGTTGTTTATGTAGATTCTCATAAGCGATTCCATCCATAAGGATATTCTGGATTTGTAGTTTAGGAACAGGTTCATAACCTAAAATGAATCTTCAAATATACTTGCCCAGCTTTACCTTTACAGAGAGCTATAACAGAGTTTACATCTGAACCACTGGCTGGAGTTGTACCACTGAATAGATGGATTCTTTTCTGAATCCAAGTGACATAAGATGGCACATGTCCACAGTATATAGCATTCACCTCTAAGTCAGTGCCCCGTGTGCTGTCCCATGGCCCTGAGATATAAATGATTTTCATGAGTAGTTTTTCCAGTCCAAAGTGCCTGGAATAATGTGAAGACAATGTTTCAGTTCAGTAGTGTTGAAACAAAAGGGAGGGCATGCAGTGGTGTGCTAAGATACTGGGGTACTATCAGAAGACCTTATGGAGCAAAGGGAAACAAAGCTGATGCACGCTTGTCCACTGGGCTTAGTAAAAACTGGTATCCTATCCATTGCCTCCTACTGGTGCATGCTCTGCTCAATTGCGTCCAGGCATTTACCTGAAGAAGGCTGGTTTGTTTCAGCCACACTTGTGCTTTGTGAATGAGTTAGTAATCAAGCTGCAGGCTTGATCAGCCCCGCAGCATTCAGTCTGCTTCTGCTTTAAATGTAGCCACTGAGCCTGTCACCTGTCTCAGTACTGCAGCATCTTTTGTTGGCAGCTGGCTCTTCAGGCATCTGTGCATGTGTGCCGCTGCTCACCCTGGGATTCTGGGCTTCCCAGTGACCCCCTAATAGTAAGTTATAGCCACTGCATACCCTGAGGAAGGGTGGAGTCCTTTATATGGAAATCGGAGTGCAAATAGAGAAGGCAAGGTGCTAGACTCCCTTTCTGCCATGGGAGCAAACACAGCTGGCACATGCCCCTAGAACCAACAGCTGAAAAACACATCCAAGCCCAGAAGTGCAGATATTATCACAGATGATGAACATGAACTTGTGTGGACTTCTCTCTCCCTCAAAGCTTCATGTCTTACACTGTCATCCCCGTGAGTTTATGTCTGATCTTACACTTTTGTTTTCTTGCTTTGTTGTCCATTTTCTAGTGCCGTTTCCTTTCCCAGTAGAGAAACCAAGGAACAGCATCTCCTAGATTAAGCTGACTCATTACTCTAAGGTATTTCTACTGAACAATGCTTCATTATTCTTGTTCTGACAGATAGATGACACACCTGTGAAACACAAAGACTGACAAACCTTTGAGATCTTCTGTGTTGTATCATTATCTGTAACATCACCAAGTCTCTATGAGTTACTAATAGCTAGGTTATGCAAAACATTCCAGTTCCAAAAAAATCATTAAACTTATTTCTCCGCAGGTTGTGCTGTATGCTTAGTACAAATGCAAATGCCACAAGGTGCTACAGAAGTCCTGACAGGATGGTCTACTTCTTTAATTTTCTCTAATAAAATACAAAGTTAAATACTAAAACTTTGCGCTTTTAAATCCTTCCCTGTGACTGTGTTTGAATTTCTTTAGAGTTTCTGGAAATCAGTGTTTTTTCGTTCAGAACATGTGAGCAGGGCTCAGAGTCCCTCCCCATCACTGACACCAGCATCTCATACACCACCAGCATGTGATACGTCTCAGGCGCTCAGGGACACGTCCTTGAGGGTGAACCTGTCTTGGCATTACATCATTCATTTTGGATGAATTGCCATTGTTGCTTAACTGTGGGTAGATACTTCTTTAAAAAAGAAACCTTTCTTTTTTCAAAGCTTTTTCTTTTTCTTTTTCTTTTTTAAGCCTTTATTTGAATAAGAAGGGCTTATTTACTGACTTGTTGAACATTTTGAACCTATCGATTTATAGAATCATAGAATCATAGAATAGTTAGGGTTGGAAAGGATCTTCAGATCAACTAGATCCGACCACCCTGCCATGGGCAGAGACACCTCGCACTAAACCATGCCACCCAAGGATCGGTCCAACCTGGCCTTGAACACCGCCAGGGATGGAGCATTCACAACTTCCCTGGGCAACCCATTCCAGTGCCTCACCACACTTACAGTAAAGAATTTCTTCCTTATATCCAATCTAAATTTCCCCTGTTTAAGTTTTAACCCATTACCACTTGCCCTATCAGTACAGTCCCTAGTGAAGAGAACCCTCTCCAGCATCCTGATAGGCCACCTTCAGATACTGGAAGGCTGCTATGAGATCTCCATGCAGCCTTCTCTTCTCCAGGCTAAATAGCCCCAACTTTTTCATCATGTCTTCATACAGCACATGCTCCAGTCCCCTGATCATCCTCGTGGCCCTCCTCTGGACTTGTTCCAGCAGTTCCATGTCCTTTTTATGTTGAGGGCACCAGAGCTGTACACAATACTCCGGGTGAGGTCTCACGAGAGCAGAGCAGAGGGGCAGGATCACCTCCTTTGACCTGCTGGTCACACTCCTCTTAATGCAGCCCAGGATACGATTGGCTGATGTTCATTTTCCCACTGACCAACACCCCCGAGTCCTTCTCCGCAGGGCTGCTCTGAATCTCTTCTCTGCCCAACCTGTAGCTGTGCCTGGAATTGCTCCGACCCAGCTGTAGGGCCTTGCACTTGTAATGGTTGAACTTCATAAGGTTGGCATCAGCCCACCTCACAAGTGTGTCGAGGTCCCTCTGGATGGCATCCCTTCCCTCCAGCATATCAACCGAACCACACAGCTTGGTGTTATTGCCAAACTTGCGGAGGGCGCGCTCAATCCCACTGTCCATGTCACAGACAAAGATGTTGAACAAGACCGGTCCCAGCACCGATCCCTGAGGGACACTACTGGTCTCCAGCTGGACATTGAGCCATTGACCACAACTCTTTGTGTGCAGCCAGCCAGCCAGTTCTTTTATCCACCAAGTGGTCCACCTATCAAATTGATGTCTCTCCAATTTAGAGACAAGGATTACGTGTGGGACTGTGTCAAATGCTTTGCACAAGTCCAGGTAGATGACATCAACTGCTCTACCCCTGCCCATCAGTTCCATAGCCCCATCATAGAAGGCCACCAAATTGGTCAGGCAGGATTTCCCCTTAGTGAAGCCATGCTGGCTGTCGCCAAGCACCTTGTGGTTTTTCATGTACCTTAGCATGCCTTCCAGGAGAACCTGCTCCAAGATTTTACGAGGCATAGAGGTGAGACTGACTGGTCTGTAATTCCCTGGGTCATCCATTTTCCCTTTCTTGAAAATGAGGCTTATATTACCTTTTTTCCAGTCTTCAGGACATTCACCTGACTGCCATGGTTTTTCAAATATGATGGCCAGTGACTTAGCAACTTCATTCACCATCTCCTTCTGGACCTGTGGATGGATTTAATGGTTTTGAACCAGATCCTCTCCTACAGTAGGCCTAGGGTCTTCATTCTCACACAGTCCCTGCATCTGCCTTCCAAGACTTGGGTGGAGACTTGTGGTCAGAGCATTTGCCAGTGAAGACTGAGACAAAGAAGCCACTAATAACCTCAGCCTTCTTCAAATCCAGGGTAGCCAGTTCTCCTGATATCTTTTGGAGGGGTCCTATGTTGTCCCTAGTCTGTCTTTTATTTGCTATGTACCTATAGACTCCTTTCCTGTTATCCTTAATATCCCTAGCCAAGTTTAATTCTAACTGGGCCTTAACTTTCCTAGCATGGTCCCTAGCTTCCTGGACAACATCCCTGTATTCTTCCCAGGCTTCCTGTCCTTGCTTCCACCTTTTATAAGCCTCTGTTTTCCTTCTAAGTTTCCTCAGCAGCTCTTTATCCATTCAAGGAGGTCTCCTGGCCCTCCTGCTGCACTTCCTTCTAGTCGGGATGCAACACTCCTGAGCTTGTAGCAGGTGATCCTTGAATATCAACCAACAGTCTTGAGTCCCCCTGCCCTCCAGGGCTATATCACGCGGAACCTTACTAAGCAGTTTCCTGAAGAGGCCAAAGTCTGCTCTCCTGAAGTCCAGGGCAGTGAGCTTGCTGCACGCTCTTCTCACTGTCCTCAGGATCTCAAAGTCGACCATCTCATGATCACTACAACCGAGGCTGCCCTGGAGCGTTACGTTTCCAACCAGCTCCTCTCTGTTGGTGAGCATGAGGTCAAGCATGGCATCTCTCCTTGTCAGCTCCTCTGTTACTTGCAGAAAGAAGTTGTCTTCCACACAATCGAGGAACCTCCTGGATTGCTTGTGTCAGGCCGTACCATCCCTCCAACAGGTGTCAGGTTGGTTGAAGTCCCCTGTGAGGATAAGGGCCTGTGGGCGTGAGGCTGTTCCTATCTGTCTGTAAAGCGCTTCATCCAGAGTCCTCTTCATCAGGTAATCTGTAACAGATCCCCACAATAATTTCCCCCATTGCTGTTCTCCCTTTAACTCTGACCCACAAACTCTCTGTTGAGCTTTCACGTGTACCCAGACAGTGTTCCATACTCTCCAGCCTATCCCTAACACAAATAGCAGCTCCCCCTCCCTGCCTGCCAGGCCTGTCCTTTCTAAAGAGCCTGTAACCTTCCGTTCGAACACTCCAGTCATAGGAGCCATCCCACCATGTTTCTGTGATGCCTATTATATCATACCCCTGTAGATGTGCACACATCTCTAATTCCTCTTGTTTGTTCCCCATGCTATGGGTGTTTGTATAGAGGCATTTCAGCCTAGCTCCACATGAAGCCAGCTCATTGGCTGGAGCAGCTGGAATATCTCTACATTGCTCTGAGCATTTATTGTAGGTGCTGGCAACTGACTGGGTGTGCTGGGATGGAATGATGCCCCTTCCCCCAACACATCTAGTTTAAAGCATCCTTGATCAGGCAGGCAAGCCTCCTGCCAAAACCGCTCTTCCCCTCTATCAGACCAGCTCCACCAGCCCCCAGTAGACCTGGCCTACTAACTTGGGTCCCGTATTCAAGACACCCAAACCCCTGACTATGGCACCACCCTCCTAACCATTTCTTAACCTGACCAATCCTCCTAGCCTTTCTGGAGTCCTTCCCTGTATCCTGGAGAATTGACGAAAAGACAATCTGAGCTCCAGAGCCCCTAAACACCTCTCCCAGGGCTCTGTGGTCCTTCTTTATGTTCTCCAGGCTACTGCTATCTATATCTCTAGCACCCACATGGGTCACTAGATTAGTGGGTAATAGTCAGTGGTTTCTGCATCATTTCATTCCACCAATCTGTTAAAACATAATTTCTGACTGTACAACTGCTGAACAGGAATTTACGCCAGAATAACTTTTTGTCTTTTCTCATCACAAGATGTGCTGTAGTTCTTCCTCTCCAGACCAGGATTTTTCTTCGTGTGAATTGGGAATTTTTCATGTGAATAATATTTTTAGATTGTCTGAGCACACTCTTTGTTGCCTAAGTCCCAGGATGGCTGTCATTCTGTGCTAACAGATACTCTGATGTATCTCTCTAAAGACACAAATTATATTCATGCAATATGAGGAAACCAAAAGATATGGAAAAGGTACTTATAATGTTTGTTGATGATTAGCAAAAAAGTATTTCCTGGAGTGGTGTAGTTTTCCTTCTTTATCAGGTATAGAAGAAAAATTTTCCCCAAATAATTACACATCAAATATCCTTTTCTTTGTTGTGAAAAAAGAAGACCAGCAACAATAACAGCAGTAGCATGAGGTCTTGAAAGCAGTTAATATATTTACAAAATTGTATTCTTGGTTGTAAAGTCCCCTTTTTCTTAATATCTTCACGGCAAGGAAGATAAAAAAGGTCCTAAGGTGAGTAATTCTAAGCATTCTTTGTTTTTTCTTGTTTGTCTCACACTTCCATGCTAATTTTGTAGTACAGTTATTAAACTCGAAATTACGTTTGACCAGCTATGTGTCCAGCCAAAACAGTTCCCAATGTGTGACACACATGCCTGAAAAAGGGCATTTAGAGGTATATCTATTTATTTGCATTAATCTAGCAAGTTGTTATATATGCACTAATCTGTCTAAACAGAGAACCTGGGAGTAGTACGTCTATTCTATCCTAATGCAATTTTAAGAGGTAGACTCTGCCTATTATGGGTACTACTGGTAAATACATTGCCCAATACTTATATTCTGTAGTCAGCAAACCCTTGTTAATATTTTTAATGTGTCTGAGAGGCCAGATAAAGTGAGGCAGCAATAGACTGAGCAATTAAGTGAGTGAATCTTATTAAAGTTTTCTCTGACTGGAAATTAAATGCCAAGTAAGTGAATGGAAATGTATGATGGAGTCAGGAGCAAAACTGTATAAACAATTTGACTGTGCCTACACTTGTCATTCTTAATAACTTTCTCAGCATATTTTTGACAGTACTAGAAGTGCTTGAGAAAATGGTCAAATAAAATATCCAGACACACCTGCAGAAAGTTAGTGAAGACAACATTGAAGAAATGCAAATGTCTAAGAACTTTAAAGACTTTTATGCCTGAGGATCTCCTGAGAAGCAATTATTTTTTTTTTTATGTGTTTTTTGGTGTTTGGTTTTTTTGTTTGTTTTTTTTTTAATTTAGAGTGCCTCTATATGGAAAAAACAAACATTTTTGAGCTTGTAGTTTTCTAGTTTTCAGGCGGGAAAAAAGACAGATTTTAAAGCCACTTGACCAAGATAGCAACTTCCAAAGCTGAAGAATTTTTCGAGTACAAACAGGTTGCATAAAGTTTAGAATTCTAATTCATGTGTGCTGGCGTAATTCATTCTTAGCTGCCATATTTCAGTTATACAACGATTTTGGGCTGGAAAGGTCATAGAATCCAATGTATTGAGAGATATAGGTGTAATAATAACCAAAGAAGCTAATGTTGGCTGCCAGGCTTGCCAGGGCGATGTCTGAAGCTCCTGATTCCAAACAGAACATGTTACAGCACCGCCTGGAGAGCAGGGTCTTCAGCATCTGATTGAGCTAGGCACCGTGAACTTCTACAGCTCATACTTTAACTTTTGCAAGTGCAGAGGTAAGAACAGTGACTTTTCCTCTATGTGAATTCCTTCCTCTACTATGAACAAAGCTCTGTGTGATGCAATCAACTGTCACTATAAATACAAATAAAATGCAGTCATTGCTTAGGACAGAGATACTTGAGTAGCCATTTCTCCACCAACTGGAGGAAATAATAGCACCGCAACTTTGGTTCTCTCCTCTGTTAATTCTGTGGCATATTATCTGCTTCTTAATAAGGGCATTTTTTTTTTTTTTGTGAGGTAGGCTAATTGACATAACAATGTTATAACTGCTTATAAATAGGAGTTTTATGTGTAAACTCTGTCTTTATTCTGTTTTCTGTATCATTAATCTACTATTATCTTTTACGTGGATGAAAGCATTGCATAGTTCTAAAATTCTGCCTAATGCTTCCAAAATAGTCTTCAGCTGTTTCCATGCTGTTTCTTCAAACTAACTGTATAATCTTTTTTTTTTTTTTATGCTCTTTGCTTATATTTTCCCAATTGCAAACAATTTATTAAGAATATTTTTTTTTTCTTTAGATTTTCAAATCTGAACCACATTGGGTGGGTGGATCTGGTAATGTGGCTTGACTCCTGTTCCATTACCAAGTGTTTACCAAACTGGGAGAAGTGGATAGTTCATAAGGGATCCATAATCCACCATACATGGATACATTAATAAGTGGGAAGATCTGCAAATCATGCAAATGCATGATGTCTAACAAGAAGAAATGTAAAGTCCTATGCTTGTCTTAGAATAATCCCAAGAAGTACCACCTTGGAGATCAATGCCTGGAATCTAGATATGCTGGAAAAGACCTGGAGGGGGGTGGAGAGCAAGTTGAACACAAGCCGTGTTCCCTTGCAGCAATGAAGGGAAATGTGCACTTGGCTTGTGTATCAGTAGGAATATATCTAGCAGATGAAAAGGTGTGATTATTTAGGCCACACACACATACAATAAAGTGTCCAGTTTTGGTCCAGCCTTAGTTAGAGAGACATAGAAAAATTGGAGAGAGCGTGACAGAGATCTGCCAAGATGTCTGGAGAACTAAACATATGAGGAAAGTTTGAAAAAAATTGGGACCATTCAGCCTAGAGAAGGAAAAGCTCACTTGAGATCTAATCATAGCCTGATAATATCAAAAAAGTAGCTACAGAGAAAGAGGAGCTATTTCCTTCACAAGGATGTCCATAAAAAGAGGATGTGAATACATGAAATAATTCATCATTGTGAATAATTAAACATATCAATAAGTTACTTGGAGAACTGGTGGGATCTCCTTCACTGGAAATATCTGTACTTGGCTTGCCAGGGCCACAGATAACCTCAAGTAAGACCCTACTTTCAACCAACAACCAGGCCAGGTATTCTCTGGGGTCCCCACCGTCCTGGGCTGTTCTGTGATTCTGGGACTCAGAGTAAAGCTCTGGCACAGAAAAGGAGGTTTGAAGAATCCTCTTAGGCCTTTAATCTATCAAGGGAGATACCAGATAATCAGGATTAATGAATTCCAAAAATGTTTAGAAACTTCCACTCTGAATCACAAAGGCCTTGCCTGAGGCACCAGTCCTGGAAAAAAATTATGCTATGTTTATTGGCAGCACAGTTTAAATGCAATTTTGTCTTGTCATATTGAGATGAAATAATTGCTTGCACATTCCCTGGTTACAAAAGGTTCAGTAACATTCTTGCCTGGCTCATTTGTTTTATTCTGTGCTAATTCTTCGGCAATGACTACAGGACCGTATTCCCAATTTGTACAGTATGTAAAGTGTTTTTCCATCCAACAGAAAATATATCAAGGGTGTTTCATTAGTTGGATTATAATTTTCTGCCTTTATCACAATCATTGATCCAGAGTAATTCCAGGAGAGTTTGAGGCCCTAGTTATTCTGGATGTGGCTGGCTCCTTGCTCAATTTAATCAACTCTGTGAAATATAAACCTAGTGGGTTTAAAATGTGTTTTTTTAGAGGGGCAATATATGTTATTTCGGGAGAAGTAGGAATAGAAAAATGTTTGATTTGAAAAATCATATCAGAATTTATTTAATTTTGCAAGGCTTTTTTTCCTATCCATTTGCATTTCATATCATAAATGTTTTTTGATAAAAGCCTTGGTTTTCCATGTCAAGACTTTATTTTTTTATTTATTTTTTTTTTACTCCTTTTACTATCCGTTCTACTTCTCACCTTTTATTACAAGTGAAAAAAGGGAGGAAAAAAGGTAACAACAAAGAAGCAAAAAGTCCCATAAGCAATGAAAGTGTGGAAACATCTTTTTTTCCCCTCACTTTAATGTTTGAGGAAACAACTTTAAAAGAAGTGCAATAAGAAAAAAGGGAACAAGAAGGAATTTGTCTGGCTTAATACATCTGTGAACAGCCTGGGTGGTGACATACATCTGCAAACTTACAAAGTCTGCAGGTGACCTGAATTGGAGAGGGCAGAAGGATATGGAGTGGATATGCTTAAGGTCAGGGTTGCTGTGCAGAAAAAACTCAGTGAGTCAGAGGGATGAATCCACAAAGGTCTTATGTAATGGAACAAGGACAGATGCTAAGTCCAGCCCCTGGGAAGAGAGACCCTTGGCAGCTACAGGCTGTGTACTGTGGGGAGAAACTGTGGAAAAGGCTATGGGGTCCTGGCTGGCACTAACCCAAACATGAACTGGCAGCATGCTCTGGCAGCACCCCTGGCTGCATTAGCAACAGCATCCCCCACAGATTGAGGGAGGGGACAGTCCCTCTTTAGACCACACCTGAAGTGCTTGCTCCCAGTAGAGAACGGACTTGGACAAACCAAGGCAATCCCAGAGGAGCCCCCAGGATGGTCATCATGGGAGTACCAACACTGTAAGAAGGTGCCAGGTGAGCTGGGCTTGCTGCAGGCCTTCAGCAGGCACCTGCACCTACTTACAGGGAGGCCGCCAAGCCAAGGACCCCAGCTTTTCTCAGACTGATGAAGGACAGCAGGCAGGAAACACAGGAGGTTCAAGCTGGTCCAAGTTGTCCAGAACTGAAGCAGGTGGTCCAGGAAGCTTGTGCAGCCTTCATCCTTGGAGGTCTTTCAAGAAAAAGCCCTTAGTAGCTTCGTCTGATCTAATTTCTAATGATGTTTTCAACATGAGCCTGTACCAGAGACCTCCTGAGGTCTCTTCCCATCTGTGTTGTTCTGTAATTTTATGATATGCAAAAAAAAAGGGACTACATTAAATGTAAAAAAAAAAAAAAAAAGAAGAGAAAGGGAAGTGACTTTAAAACACTGCATGTGCACATATGCCATTGTTCCTCAAAGGAAATATATATCAATTTCTGCTTCAAGCTTCTAAAAAATGAAACAAAATTTTATATTCCAATAAAAATAGACAAAATTTTCCACCACAATATTGTGTTTAAAATTAAAACAACTTCTGGAGAAAGTTCTCTTCAGTTCCAGTTTCTGAGTGCTAACTAAAGCCGATGAAAATCTTATTGGACTCCTGTCTTGAAGTTAGACTAATGATACACAGTAAGCTGATCATGAATAATCTGGAACAGGATCAGACCTTTTCAGCTTGGTGCAACTGTGTGCTCTGGCTGTGACCCAGATTCTCCTTTTTCTCAAACCCTAAGTGGCTTCTTTGCATATTTATATTGCAAAGCATGCACTCACACTGCATGAAATCCTGTACCTCTGAATCTTTTTGCAAAGTTGTGTTTGTAAATCGCAGTGAGCTAAATATTTCTGGTGAAGTGGAACAAGACCCAGCTTTCCAAAATAAACATACTGAATCTTTGAGTGAAGAGAGGCGGTTTTTGTTTTCATGTTGTTAGTTTGAATGATAACATTCATCTGCCCAGTGGAAATTGGTAACATTTCAGATGATTTCCTGGATTTCATAGTTTTTTCACAGCTGGAAAACATTAAAAAATACCCCAAACCAAGCAAATTGAATAAAGTTTGAAGGAAATGCTCCCATTTTTGAGTGATAAACCATTCACTTGAGTTCATTCCACTGTGGAGTGCATCAGGCTCTGGAAAGTTAGACAGATGGCATTGAAATGATATCTTGATGATTACTTTTCACAACTTCTTTTTAGATATTTCATGATTATTTTTTTTTAACAGTGTATGATTTTTATGGAAGCCTCCTTCACTGAGTCGTTTGCAAGCAAATTATTTCATTCTTACAAGAAATGTGTGGTGCTCTGAAGACAATTACCTGAATATGTGATACTGCTCTCAGTTTATGCACAGATTTCACACTTTTTCACTTCTATAGACATATGAGCTCCTTCTTCTTTTCTTTCGTATGAAAATGCCTTCCAAGCATATCTCCAATTTTATGTCATTTGCAAACAAGACTTTTCTAAGATCACTACATGCAGTCAAAAGGTAGAGAAAATGGAAAAATGAATTTCCCAGTGGAATTCTTCAGATGAATGATTTCATATTGTTACAATTTATTATACAGAGTTATAGCATAAAATTTCACAGGATGATGTGAAATGACACTAGATTTCATTTAGCAGGCCCAATTTATATTGACTGAAAGGTGTCCTGAGACTTCTTGCAAACTCATGCATCTTCTTTATGTCTAATGCTTACACTTTCTCTCTGCAAAAAATCTATATAAAAAAGATTGAAAGAAAGTGTCTATATTTTTTTGTGACCACAGAATTTAAACCCATTTTCCACTTCTGTCATTTCTGTTAAGGAGAAACCTATCTGAATGTATAAAACAGAATATTGGTGTCTTTTAACACCCATGCCTCATACTGTGTCTGTGTATAAACTGGTATCTTTGCCAAAATCTGATAGATTGTTATTTTTGCATTCATAGGTCAATTTCTGTCATGAGAAAGTTTCAAAAACCTTCAGAGAGTAAGTAATACAAAGCTATCCTATATATCCTAATATTTTTTCTGGTTCTATCCATCACTTTTTGAGACTGTTAACAGGAATAATATGATGTAAGCAATTATTTGTTTGTGTCATTAAGAATATATTTTTTAAATCTTCAAATTTTACAGGTTTTCCTTTGGTCAGTAGAAATTCTAATGCTTTCTGATAGTCACTGGGGAAAACTGTTCATTTCATAAAGTCTAAATCAAATCAGGATCAGAGCAACTCATTGATTTCTTAACGACTTGTAAATAACTGGCAATGAGTGAACAACACATTCAGGACTGATATCACTAATAAGATAGATAATCTGCAATATTAGCTGCTTGCAAAATAAATAATCACAAACAAAACATAATAATAATAATAGTAAGAATAAGAATATGAATCACAGAATCACAGAATCCCAAGGGTTGGAAGGGACCTAAAAAGATCATCTAGTCCAACCCCCCTGCAAGAGCAGGGTAACCTATGAGCAAATATGAATGAGAATAATAAACCCCCAACAATTTCCAAAACATTATTCTGTAACCAAAGTTCATATCACACACATACACACACAAACACAATTATTTTCACAGCTTGCTTCCACCGTAGGACATGTAGGTTACCAGAAACTCCCCACCATCCTGCGAACAAGGGCTGCCCTACTTGCATTCTGCTCCCGTGGCAGACATGGAAGCTCAACCTCTTTGTACCCCTCCCACCCCCTACAACCTGCTAATGCACATACGCTGATGTGAAAAGGCCCCATGAGGTTCTTTACACACACCTGGAGTGGGTCCCTACTTCTGTCCATAGCCTGTGGGAACAGCCACTGGCTGGTGGCAGGACCCTGATGGCGTTGAACAGAGATGTTGCTCCCTCTGGCCTGGATAGGGACAGGGTGACTTCTGGCAGTGCCAAGTTTCACTTCTACCCTTTCCACTGCAAAGTCTCTCCCTCCAGTTACAGATATTCATGTTCCTTTTATACTACTCCCCGTGACTCTTTCATTGTATCAAAAACCAATTTATAATTCCCCCATTACTTTTCAATGAAGCTGATCTGGTTCATGTAAATGTTCAAAAAAACAGGTTTCTGTATTCAGTATGTGCATGCACACACACATCACTGCTGCTCACACTGATAGTCTTACCAGAACAGGCCATTTGCCAAAGGCGGGCTGTGCAGGCACCCCCACACTGATCACCACAGGAGCAACATGAGAGTTGGTAGGTGTATTCTTTGCTGGGTTGGAAACTGGAGGGATTGCAGAGCCCAAAGAGAGGTGGTAAACAGTACACCAAAAAATCCTTGTGGTTACCTCCATATCAGGAACTGAGAAGCGATGCAGATATCACACATGACTGGAAGGCATAGATTTTTAAAAATCTTCTTCAGGTCTTCAAACTACATATAATATACTTTGCAATGACTCACAAATTTCTTTCTAGCACACATCAAACCCTGTCTAAAACTCATTTCCATGCACACTGCCAAAGTGAGAGGCTTTCCATCACTTTCCTAAAAGAACACTCCATTGTCTTATAGGTATCATTGTTAAGAAGATCATTTATTTTCTTCATGTTTAGTTTAAATTTGCTACTGCATTTTACCCTTAAATCCTAGTTCCATTTGCTCCAACTAATTTATTCCTAAATGATGATTGTCCTTTTTCATCTTTGGATTTTCAGGGATGCAGGAGGTGTAACTTGAGGATTAACACATTTACCTGTAGGGTTTTTGGATTTAGCTGAAGTCAGGCACACTTGTGAACCAGTCCTTTCCTTATTCTGGTTTAAGATGTATCATAGTGTCTTAGATTTGATACAATATAGCAGCCATTTTTCTCAAGGTCGTCTCTGTTTCATTCTAGAAACTCCCTTATTAATAATAATGTGTAAGTCTTCACCTCCAAAGTAAAAGCTAGACCTAGTATCACAGAATCGTAGGGTGGTTTGGGTTGTAAGGGACCAAAGTTCATTTAGTCCAACTCCTCTGCCATGGGGAGGGATATCTTTTACTGGCGCAAAACACTGTCCAACCTGGCCTTGAACAGTCCCAGGGATGGGACATCCACAATTTCCCTGGGAAACCTGTCCCACTGTTTCACCAACCTTACTGTAAAGAATTATTTCTTCTATCCTGTCTTTCATACCTTCATATCAACCCTGTTTCAGGTTAAAACTGTTACCCTTTGTCCTGTCACTATAAGCCTTGTTAAAAAGTGTTTCTCCTGTTTTCCAAGATAGAAGGGAGTTTGAATGAGATATAGGAAGAAGGTTGTTTAAATCTTGATTCTGTGTATTAATCTCCACTGCACTTGAAGCATGGAGCCTGAGGCTAAAATGAGGGAAGCACACCAAGAATGCAGGGCATAAACAGGGGTGTCCCTTTAGCACAGCTTGACTCTGCATCTAAATCTGCTTTTACATTTGCAGTGAATAAAGAAGAAATTATAATGAGTTCATTGGGTAATACACACTGGAAGATACATGGCTGCTGTGTTTTCTTTTAGTAAATAACTGCTCTCTAGAACCACATTTTCCATTCATCGTGGTAGCTATATTTCAAGCATATTTCATTTTCTGAGGCCTAAATTTCATAATAACTTGATATTTATAGACATATTATTAAAAGTTGACTAATGAGCTACCACTGCACAAAGGATAAATGATTCCCCAGTATAAACATCACAAGAATATCAAACTTATTGTCCCAAAGAGCAAAGCACTAATGTACAAATGGGATTTGTCCAAGTGCTTCCACATCTGAAGCCACAGGGGACTGGTTGAAATGCCAGCTGATGTTTTCTGCACTTGCTAATTGCCATACATACTGTTGAATATTGTGTTTCATTTTATCTGAAAGATCTGTAGTAGCCAGCTTTATTCTCATGGAGGATCAGGATGCTCCTAAATTTTTCTTGAACACGGCTGGATTCTGCAGTAGACTGTGTCCACCACCACACTTTGTTTAGCATTAGGTTTCCATTCATTACAATATCTCTGTAACTTCAACAAACACGCAAACTGCTCTGCACAGGCTCTTTTAATTTCTCCACTTAGCTGGACCTAGGAAATAGGGACAGTAGGACAATGGAAGCAGAATCCAAGGGCTGGGGGTGGGTGTTGGAACACAGTGGCCTGACGAAAGAAATTGCAACTGTGTCAGTCCCATTCAATTTATTTTATGCATAGAAGCAAACTTTCCTATCATATGAGTATGGGCAGATTAGAGCTCTAAATTGGTGGACTATAGCCCAGTCACTAAAACCCCATTGTAAAGCAATAATGTTTTGCACATGCTGCTGTTCTGCTGCTTCTCTTCTATCCACATTAATTTAATCACAATGTAAGAGCTACTTTGTTAGCACTATCAAAGAAAGTAAATAAGCCAAAGAAAGTCATGATAAAAATAATTATGTGATAATAGGGTTTAATCTACTCAACTTGGTCTCACCTTGAAAATAAGTGAGGAAAACAGAAAATGCAATTGAAATACTTTTTTTTTTTTTTTCAGAAAAGAAATAAATAGCTGCTGTGACACTTAATACCTACTAAGTAACTAAAATTTTACAGGAAATTCAGTAAAAACTGGCTCAAGAGAGAGCTGCCTGTAAGGCCCCTGAACATATTTCCCATAGCACAGTAGCTATCTTTTCTTTTATTTATTTTTATTTTTTTTTTTTTTTTACATTGCATGTTTCTCATCTACTGAGCTCCTTCATTGCAAGCCTGTAACATACTGGGATGACTTGGCTTTCAGTAAAATTTTATTGATCTGTTCATATCACAAGAGTTGGTAGGAATTCACCTTATTTACCCCAGATGTGCTTTAATTTTAGCAGTAGATGCCTTCGGCTTCATCAAGGACAGATTTTTCTACAGAATGGGTATGTAGAAGTGGTCTGAATGTCCTTCTGTGTTGCCTATATCCTCTCAGTTGCTGTTAGAAGGCTAAATATAGGAGATGAATATATGGGTGCACACAGATTCGCAATATCTTGCGTGTAGGTCACATAGCATTTGATAAGGAAGGTTTGGAAAGGTGTCATAAGAGTAGTCATGGCATGTCTTATACTGGGTCACTAAGACTTAGATATGAAAGGCAGCTCAATAGTGTTAGGCCTGTAGTAGAATTTCACAGTTTTAATGCATATACGTTATTAGGCACACAGATACGAACATTAATGAATATGGTTTTAACATTTTCACCCATTACTTCATGATTGTGTACTGCTTTTCCCTTTAGTAAAAGTGAAATATTTTCCATACCATAGGAAAGGACTCAAGGTGTCCTAGGAAATGCCAGCTAGTTCAGCAATCTCATGTGATCCCTGTGGAGAACTGATGGCCTCTTTCCCTGACTCTCCCCCATTTCCTCTTTTCTTTGTGCTCACTCTCCAAAGGAATTGTATTGCTGTACTAAGTATGAAAGAGTAATTTGAAAAGAATCATTCCCCCATATGTAAGGTGAAGGACTAGATGACCTAGTAAGTGCTTCTTATTTCTTTTGCAGGAGGGAAAATATATAAAGACATCTTCCACTGCTTCTTCTTTATAAAGACACCAAAATTGTTGATTATCAGTGTTGAATATATTTATTTAACATGATTTGCTGTTTTGTTTTGGGTTTTTTTTGTTGGTTTGTTGTTTTTTCTTTTTTCCTCAGATCTTATGTATATGTGAATACCCAGACATACACTACTTTTTAGTCTAGTCATGGACACAGGTGGAATACTTTTATGAATTCAACCTTCTATTTGTTGTTTTCTTTTGCTGTTTCACAATTTTATTTCACATAGTGAAAGACAGAAGAATAATAGAAATAAAAACAAGTCACGTAATGCAGCACTTTTTCCTACTCTTTAGAAATACTTTACTGTCTTGAAGGTTTAGGGAAAATTAGAAATTATGCATTATAAAAATCTCTTGTGTAAGCTGTTCATACTCACTATGCTCTGAGGATTCACCTCTGATGCCGCAAGCTCCAATGTTATACACAGAAGGATTCAGCTTCCAGCAGCCAATATTGAGCTCATCATATCTTTTTAAATTAGTCTGGAAAAATTCCCCAATTATGCGTTTGCCTGCTTTTCTAACCCATACACCAGAGGGTTAGGTTGGCTCCATATATTCCCTGAGAACTGACTTCTCTCCCTCTCTTCCTCTTCCCGCTGAAACATGTATGTGAGATTTCTATTTGTCAGCTGGCAAAAGGAAGATGAAATACCTCTGTGACACTTATTCACAGATGCACAGTTACCATGTGTCATCTGCTTTCCACTGACGACCAAGGACTAGAATGGAAAAACTATGTAGGCATCTAGTTCACACTGTAATTGACCATTTCGGGGGTTACAAATAGCTGCCCCAAATCTCTTCAGTTTATACTTGCACACTATTTAGATTTCTGCTGAAATTGCTGTGTAAATATTTCAGGATTTGAATTTCTTCACATCAAAGAAGAAAATATAGAGCAAGAGGTACAGAAACAGGGAAAGAACATATCTGATACAAGTGATATTCACGAGAACTGAAACGTGTTGATGGTCATGGTGTATAAGTAGTTTTGAAATAAATGCGGGTTTTTCAAAAACAAAGCTCACATTCTAATATGTTTTTTGAATAATGTTAGGGTAAGAAAAGTAAGGTAAGACTGAATTTTTTTACAAGCTTTGATATACTTTCTATAACCTCATGTTCACAGGATACAGTGAATGCAAAACTTTTTTCTGAAGCTCACTACATTATGGATGAGGGCAATAATCTACAAAAATATTTGCACTGAGCAGGATCTTTTCCACACAGGCTTGTTGAATGTCATACCATCTGTGTTTTAAGAGCCTGAACTGGGTTAAAATACTGTGTGTGATAAATTAAGTGTGAATAATATTTTTTAAAAAAGGATAGAATGAAGCAGGGGGATTACAGAGTTATCTAGTGGGAGAGTTTTGGCTGGATTGAGATGAGGAATTGAGAAACAGTCAAAGGATGCAGATAGAAAGTCAAGAGTAAAGAAGTTAGAACAATGCATAGAAGGGAGGTGTCCTTGGAGTCAATGATGATGAAGCAGCTTACACAGTGACAAGGCTGCATAGCTGATCATTTCTGCATTCTGTTTTCTCTGGTATGTTAGTATAAATCTATTATAAAAGCAATAATATGTTGTCCTAAGGGATCATATCTCTGAAATAAATATTGTCTTCTAGCCTACGTACAGATCATTATTCCACCCAAAAAGATTGCACTGAAGTAAATCCTCAGTGGACAGAAGAATGGTCATTATTTCACTCACTGGTTCATGCTATGGGAAAGGCTTGTGAGTGGCACAAGTGTAACACTAAAGGCAGCACTGAACACTGCCTGCACTTCACTCAACTAATTTTCTAACTAACTGGATGTTTCCAAGTCTTTACAGTTACCAATCTAAAAGGAAACAACAGCAAAAGTTACTATATAGAATCATAGAATAGTATACAGTTCATATATTTACAGTTTATAATATACAGTTTAAACTCTATTAATCTTGGTCTTCAATTGTTGTACATCCATAATTTTATGTTAGCTGAAATTCTAGCCATATTAAACATTTGATCCATGCCCATTTTAATTTCTCAACTCTGTTTCTTTGATTGAATGATGACCACAGTGCGTCTGTTGTATCAAAAATGTAGAAGAAAGAGAAATGTTTAAAGCAAACCTCTCAAAAGTATCTGCTGTGCAATAAAATTGAAAATTGCTGCATTAAAAAACACTTTATAAGTATAATCTGTTTTCCATTATTCATTAATATATACTATGAAAATTTGAATTTATGCACATTAACTTCCAGAATCAGATGTATTGCTCTGATTTATGTATGCTGCATAGAAATTTTATTTAAAAATCTCAGAGTGCTGATGTAGTATGTGAGTATATAAATCTTCCTGTTAAACTTCCATTTTAGTTTTCTGATTTATATACACAAAATTTCATGCTATGTATGGATTAATGATGTTAAAACTCCTAATACTATGGTTACTATAACAAGCATTAGTACAATAAACCACGCAATAGTTAAGGGGCAAGGATCAAAGTAATCAATGATTTCTGTAGACTGCACCTCTGGCCCAACTTTATGTGATGTAAATCAAAATAACTTTTTCACTCCAGGAACTTTATCTGTCTCACATCATTTATGAATCTTGCTCTTTAGTCATAATATGCAAATATAATTAGAAGCGTTATATCCAGAATGGTGTAATGAAAGGAGATGTTATATCACAGGAATACCTTTTCTCTTTGATCTCAACTTTTCATGATCCTCATTTGCTAGTCATCAAGGAAAATATGCCTAGCAGAGATGTGCTGTTACAGATGCTCTCATGAATGTTTTAGTACATTAGCATATACTTCATTTCAGAAAAGTAAGATGTTCTGATATTCATCAGAATAAAAAAAAAAAATCATAATACAATTCTAGGTCATAACTCAATGTTATGTTCAGTTTGCCCATGAGTTCAACTACTGTATTACTAATCCTTCCTATGTATGATATAATAAACAATCTCTTTTTAATTTCAGTAGGCAATGTGAGTTAGTAAAAAAACCAAACACGAAATAATCCTTCTATGCAAGAAGAGATATTAAGAGAGTTCAGGCTAAAATACTGGTTAAGTATTGTTTCTCAAAAAGCAGCTACCTCCTTTTACAAATCCATTTCACAGCCTAAGAGCCCAAATAGCTGAGTGTGTGATGGGCAGCTGTAAGGCCCCCCAGATTAGGAGGACTCTCTTCTCTAGCAATGTGCTCAGAGATTGATGTAAGAGCAAAATATCTCCCATTCCCAAACAACTATATCTTATCTAAAATGGTCAAGGAAACTAAGTTCTATTCCTGACCCTCATATAAGCCAAACTTACTCCTTCTTTTCATGTATAATTTGTCTGGAGCAATTTTGTCTCTAAACACTAATTTTACACAGCAGAATTTCCACGCAGAATAGTGGAATCATAGAATAGTTAGGGTTGTAAAGGACCTTAAGATCATCTAGTTCCAGCCCCCTTGCCATGGCATGTAATCAGTTTCTATATAACTGAATATATTTCTCTTTACTCAAAACAGTGAGCTGACCATGGTCAGAAAGACAGGAAGAGCATAATGTTCTTCTATATATCATTGAATAAAATCAAAGAATAGTGGAGAAAATGTTTCAACAAATTAACACTTCAGAAACAAGCAAAACTTAAGTTATCCTATCTCAGTTAATTTCCATGGTCTAACTGAAGAAAACCACCAGTGACAGCAAGATGTTCTTTAACTCCTGTTTTCCATTATACTGTCTTTTGTACTTAGGAACTTCTTCCCGACCCCATATAAACTTCCTATACGCTTATATACTCCTGTATTTTCTGTAGGCACCTGAATTGCTTTGTCTGATTCTAAACCCTGTGGCAGATCATCTGGCAGGGATATGCCTAATTCTTCCATTCGTTGCTGCACAAATAGATGCGTCTACTATGGGAGCTGCAGGCTTCCTACAATGACCAAGTGTGACAGTTCCTCTTCATTTTCATTAGTGGAAGTGGCAGTGACAGAAAATCTTTATCAGCCCTTCACTAATGTGGCTGCAGATATAGTAAGTCTCTACTACATGTAGGTCAGCTGGAAGAGTTGAGCATCATGAAGTCTTGTTTGTTAGACTAAACTTGAGGTCCTGGCAAAAATATTTCTGCAGCCAAAAAGAAAGTAGCACAAAATATGTGTGTTTGTCTCATGCAGCTTTAATTAGCAAGGGTAACTATAACAGAACTCAATATGGTGATGGTGTTTTTAATGAGAAATCTTGGCTGAAAACAGTGAGACTTCTTTAAAAATTGTGCCAACTTACATTTTTCCACTAAGAAGTTGTCACAGAACCAATGAATTGAGGCTAAACAAAATTTATTGTTCAAACTCAATTAAAGTTCCACCAACATTAATTACAGATTCAGGATGTCACATGGACTCATCACTACAGTGCTGATTCTTAAACTTTATCATCAATGATCCAAAATGTGCAACCACTCACCCAATTTGGGAGGGCGCTGAACCTCAAGGAGTTACCTTGGATGGTGTCCTGACCCAATGGGGGAGTCCCCAACTGCAGCCCAGCTACTCCAAGGAGGATCGACTCCAAATGGCTGTCTGCAGAGCTGCTTTTATATCCTGGTCAAATCTGAGCTGTGGTCAAACATGCTCATGTAGCCCCGCTACGGGCTCAGGCCACAGCTTCCTTGTCCCCATACCCACTGACCACCACCATTGTGAGTGGGACAAGAGCTGTGCATGTGGGGAGCTCTCATGGACTCTGGGGGGGGGGGGGGGGGGGGCGGAATTTTGGTCAGGTCTTTGTCAGGGCTTTTCTCAGGGTGGGTGTACCTGCCACAGCAGTCTTTAAATTCCCTTCTGTCTTGTAGATTTTAATGTCTCCTGCATCAAATTCAGAACTTCATGTAACTCCAGAAACATTAAAGTGATAGCCATAAATTATACATTCATAGTTCTTTGCTTAGAGGCTTGGTTAACAGCACCTCACAACAGCCATTTCATGCAGTCTTTTCTGGCACCCTCACACATGATTTCAGGACCAAAAATTTTTCCATCATCAAAAGCATTAATTAAACAAAGTAAAAAAAAACAAAACACCAAAACCCCCAAATGACATCAAATGACAACTGTTCCTTTGTAAGCATGAGCTGATAATGCAAATAATGACTTGAGCAGAAAATACGATTTCTGAGAAATGTATATCCATAATATAGAAGTACAATATTCCAGTAGAGAATGCAATAATACTGCCCTGCCAATATTTTATATATTTGGTCATGCATAACCACACACACACAAATGCTGTCTGAGACCTAAGACCAGATTCCAGTGACTCCTGCAAGGGTTAGTTTTTAAAAAGCAGCACTGCTTTTTGTGATAGAGCTCATTTTCTGCAGTTTTTCGTGATTCAGAACTGCAGGCTTCAGGAAAGCCAGGTGTCAAAGCCTCAGCATCCTAGTCATAATATCCAGAGGTGCCTGTCCTGGGTTCAGCAGTAGCAGTCATTTTTCTCCTTCTTGGTAGCTGGTGCAGTGCTGTGGTTTTGACTTTCAGCCTGGGAACAGCGCTGATGACACAGATGTTTTTAGTTGCTCCTCAGTAATGTTTACTCTGACCAAGGACTTTCTGAGTTTCATGCTCTGCCAGGGAGGAGGGGAAGCCAGGAGGAAGCAGAAGCAGGACACCTGACCCAAACTAACCAAAGAGGTATTCCGTACCACAGCATGTCATGCCCAGTATACAAACTGGGGGCAGTTACCCGGAAGGGCTAGATCACTGCTCGGGTCAGGACTGTTATCGGTTGGCAGGTGGTGAGTGGTTGTATTCTCTTCCCTTGTTACTTCCCTTATCATTATTATCGTTGGTGGTATCAGCAGTGGTTTGTGTTATACCTTAGTTAAGGGACTGTTCTTATCTCAGTCTGTGGGAGTTAAATTCTTTCCATTCTCCTCCCCATCCCTCCGGGAGTGGGGGGAGGGCGGGGGGGACGACACACTGAACGGCTGCGTGGTTCTTGTTGCTGGCTGGGCTTAAACCACGACAGTGCCTAAACTGGGAAGTTCCTTTCCTGTCGCCCATCAATCACTCAGAAAAAGTACAAGGTTGCATGATTACTGGAACTGGTCTTTTCTGGTCAGTGTCAACAGTGAGACTATGGCAGAAAAGTGGGAATAAAATAAGAGATCTGGGGAATGAAGAATCTAGAGGTAGAAGAAAGCACTACATTTGGTAGTGGAAAGAATAAAGTGAAAAAAATAAAGAGAAGGAGAGCTTCCAGAAAAGCCTAAGTTGAAGGGTAAGAGATTGATGCATGAATAGATACTAATGTGGTGTGGCAGATAAAGAAAATAACATTATTATTTGCTCATATTCAGGCTCGCTTATGGATTTTTTGAAGTTTATGAACACGTCTAGCAATGCAGAAAATTGAAGCTTCAACTCTTATAGTATTTCGATGGAAGCAGATAATCCTGTCTGTGATACTTGCCATATTTCAGTTTGTCACCAAGAAAATTAAATAAATACATACATATGCTGAATTTATGTTTAACTTGCATTACTGCCATGCTGAATAACAAAAATCTAGAGTATCAGCATCAATATCAGGGTTTCTAATGCTTGTTTGCTAAACACATTCAGACACAAGATCAATCACTCTTGAGACAATTCTCCAATTAGAATTAGACAAAAATGATATTTTCATTACAATTGGAAATGGTTTTGATGTGATTTTTTTGTAAATTCTGAAGATTTCCTTTTACAAAAATGTCAGTCTAAAAAGAACAAGACATTTTTACTTATCTGTATGCATATATGCATCTGTGTACATCTGAGGGTGTTGTGTCTTCATACATCTGAAATCAGTATTAATGAAGAAAGTAACTCTAAAAATTTTTCTGATACTACTTACATATCCTGTATACAGGGTAATTCAAGATACTTACTGAGTAAATGATGCACACTGAGTAAATGAAAAGTGGTTATGATAAAGTACATAATATCCCTGTGTGAAAGAGATAATGAAAATTAAACAGGGTTTAATTCAATGAATTAAGTCACTTCTGAAGTAAATCAAGCCAAATCAAATGAAGATTATAAAAATTTTCTGTGAGACTGTCCAATTGGAGGTTCAACCCAGATTAACCACAACACTTTTATATCTAATTCAGAATGATTTTTCTGAGTATCCTTCCATGTTGGGCAAGCTCTTTGAACTGACAAGCGACATGAAACTCTGAAGGCTGCCCAAGTAGTCAACATGCCTGCACTGTCAAAACTGCCTTCTGCCTGCTGATCACCACAGCAGAGGTGGACACCAGGGGAGGCAAAGCTGTTTCAGCAACATAATATAGTTTCAGCAAGATGGTATAGTTTCAGAAGTATAATAGAGCATGCTGACAGATTGTACATATGAGTTCTGGCATTCCAAATAAACCTGCAGTTCCTTTTAAACCAGGAGACTGCTGGTAAAAGGGCTTAAAAACTAAGCTAAGAAGACAGAAAAATGCTTAAATACCATTCAATGAAATTGAAGTGCTACAATGGGATATAGCCCTAGAGGGCAGGGAGACTCAAGACTGTTGGTTGATATTCAAGGATCACCTACTGCAAGCTCAGGAGTGTTGCATCCCTGCTAGAAGGAAGTGCAGCAGGAGGGCCAGGAGACCTCCTTGAATAGATAAGGAGCTGCTGAGGAAACTTTGAAGGAAAAAAGAGGCTTGTAAAAGGTGGAAGCAAGGACAGGCAACCTGGGAGAATTCATGGATGTTGTCCTGGAATCTAGGGACCACATTAGGAAAGCTAAGGCCCAGTTAGAATTAAACTTAGCTAGGGATGTTAAGGATAACAGGAAGGGATTCTATAGGTGCATTGTGAATAAAAGACAGACTAGGGACAATGTGGGTCCTCTCCATAAGCTGTCAGGAGAACTGGCTACTCTGGATTTGGAGAAGGCTGAGGTTCTTAATGACTTCTTTGTCTCAGTCTTCACTGGCAAATGCTCCTGCCACACCACTCAAGTCTTGGGAGGCAGATACAGCGACTGTGAGAATGAAGACCTTAGGCCCACTGTAGGAGAAGATCTCATTCGAGATCACCCTAAGAACCTGAACATGCACCAGTCCATGAGGCCTCACGAAATCCATCCATGGGTCCTGAAGGAGCCTGGACTTGTGCAAAGTTTTGACACTGTCCCACATGACATCCTTGTCTCTAAATTGGAGAGACATCAATTTGATAGATGGACCACTCGATGGATGAAGAACTGGCTGGATGGCTGCACGCAGAGTTGTGGTCGATGGCTCAAAGTCCAGTTGGAGACCAGTAACGAGTGGTGTCCCTCAGGTATAGGTGTTGGGACCGGTTTTGTTCAACTTCTTTGTCAGTGCCATGGATAATGGAATTGAGTTTGCTGATGACACCAAGCTGTGTGGTTCAACTGGTATGCTGGAGAGAAGGAATGCCATCCAGAGGGACTTTGACATGCTTTTGAGGTGGGCTGAGTCCCTCTGAGGTTCTTCCATGCTCAGGTGTGGCAGATTAGGTGATTTTTTAGTGCAAAAACAGGTCTGGGGGTCTCTGTTTCCTCCCCTAAACGCTGTGTGTACTGTTCTGTTGCAAGGGCCTCTCCCTCTGTGAGGTACTGCTTGGGGCTGGGCTGGCTACAGCCCCATAGAGGGAAAGATGGGAGGGCAGGAGGTGTGCTTTTGAGACAAATATCCAAACCATACAAACACTGGGCAAAATATTAAGGGGACATCAGGGCTGGGCAACAGGTGAGGGGGGACCTACAACCCTGCAGCTTGGAGTGTACATGTCAGAAAAGTGCCTTTGCTCCACTCTAATGCCAGTTCTTTTCCTCTGTAGACCATGTGTTGCCATATTTTGCCTTTCTTGGAGACAAGGTGAACTGAAGAGTCCTAAAATTACCTCTGCGGTTTTGAAATTTGGAGCAAAGCTCAGGACACTAGCAAAATGAAACATTTTGTCTCTGCTACCACCTATCAGGATTTCAACACAAGGAGACTCTGTGTGCTCTGAGCACCATTTCATAAGAAGGATGACAATAGCCACCAAGTTTCCAATGCAGATACGTTTTGGGTGTGGCCTTTGGACGAGATGTTCTTTGTTGCATCCAATTTCATGATCCTATCTGGCACAAATGTTGTCAGAATTTCATGAACCAGGAAGGTTCTAACCTTGCCCAGGGGGGTTGTGGAGTCTCCTACACTGGAGATATTCAAGGCCCGCCTGGACAAGTTCCTGTGTGATGTACTGTAGGTTACCCTGCTCTTGCAGGGGGGTTGGACTAGATGATCTTTTGAGGTCCCTTCTAACCCTTGGGATTCTGTGATTCTGTGATTCCCTCTGTTTGCCTGATTGTTTTTTTCCTTGCCTCTTTGGTGGAAATTGTGTGTATCAATGTGTCTCTTTTGCTTGACAGAGCACAATCACAAGATGATGTTTTATGGGTAAGTGTCACCTCATTTGCATCTGGCGTATCTATAGTGTCATTCTCAATCAATTTACACACTCACACCTCTAAACCTTGATTTTCCTCACAGTATAGTTAGATCCAATCCCTGGCAGTTCCCACCTCATATCGTTCCTCAGTCTTTATTAGAAAAGATGAAGTGAGATGTCAGAGGTCTTGGGTCCACTATTTTTTGAGATACTGAAATGCTGTCTGTGGGCTGCTTTCATCTCCATCAAGGTCCAGAACTTATCAAAGGTAATTTCAGCAGGATGACTTTACAGTGAGTTTTTCTCAGTCTATCTGGCTTGTGTCTAGCGTATTTTACAGAAGTGTATTTAAATTTATTATAACTTGAATTAGACATCAGTTTCAAAAGAAAAATATCTTTGGTCATTCCTGTTTCTAGTGCAATACTGAGCGTAATTGTAACTGATTTTTAATGAAGTGGTCCTTATTAAGGATTCTATTTTTCCATTTTTATCCCTTATGTGGAATGCAAATATTAATCTAGCTCTGTACATTTTAATACTTGCTGTATATGAAGAAATATATGAATACTTCATAAAGTAAATAGTTGGGTTTTTTTTTTTGTTAGAGAAATAATGTTATTTCTTGGGCTATGAAACCTGTACTTTTTAGGGTTTTTTAGTAAAAAAAAAGGAAATATATATTTAAACATCTATAGCAGAGTTTTAAAAATTAGGCAATTTAATAATTTCATAAACCATTTACATTTATTTTTCAGTACTGTTATGAGTATCATATGCAAATGCACAGATGAAAAAAGGAACATACATTGTTTAACAAAGAAATAGATATTCAGTTTAATACACCTGGAAAAAGAAAGAATTGGGTTTTTTTTTGTTGATGGTTTGTTGTTGGTTTTTTTTTCTTTTTCTTCTAACAGTCACAAATTGGCTGAAATATTGTATAAATTGAAAGCACATGCCTGATACATATTTTGACCTTGAGGATTCACCAGTCTGATTTTAATCTATTTGAACATTTTACTTTTGTGGGTGAAAAAGGTCAGTTCCTTTATTTAATTTGAACACAATTTCACTGAAGCTTAACAAATTCTGCTTCTACTATTGGCAGAAGCTCAGTTTGCTCACGCTCTTTACTAATTTTAGAAATCATGTACAATTTTATTCCAGAAAGCCACTATCTACTGCAATTAAGTAAACAGAATAAAATTGGAGAAAAAGGAGTGTAACAGAAATTCAGAACAGGATAAGATGTGTCACTGGTTTACATCTGTGATGGTAAATCGTTTCTGCTTTTGCCATGATTGGTCACAAGTAATATTCAACAAAGTTGCAGATGTTTATAAACTTCTTAACTGGTATCAACATACATCTATGCGCAAACAACTCAAGAGGAAACTCCTATAATACATAACATAACTATATAGTACTCAGAATTTTTGTTATAAAACTATATCAAGGAATCAATGGCATGTCTGGATGGAACTGGGACTTGCCTAATTTGTTCTTAGAAGTTTCTAAGAAAATCTGTCGGCTCCCTTGGACTGTATATTCTAGTGCTTAACTATTCTTACTTTTAGAAATTTTATCTTATATTCAAAATCTTCTTTGGCCTACGTCTGGCTGATACTGCTTATCCTGTTCAGAAGAGTTCATGGACAGTGGTTTATTTCTTTCATCTTTCCATCTTTCTTTCATCATGCCCATGTCCCATCTCCTCCAGATTAAACAACTGCAGATCTTTTCCTCATAGATCATTGTTTTTAGATCCTGCAGCAAGCAGACCACACTGAATGATTCCTGACTTTGCAACTATTTTTAGCCTACATGATCCTTATGCAGCAGGTAAATAAAAAAGTCATGCTGAAAGGCAGGGCCGTATTTAAATGCAGATGTGCGTATTGCAACTGGAACTCAGCCTTTATTTTGTAGAACTTTAGACTTTGTATTTGTTTGCTTGGGCATTCTCTAACATTCTAGTGTTTGGATTTTATTTTTACTCCCTATCTTGACATAATAACAGTATCACTATAATACTACTTGAGTCTCATCAAGTTGGCATAAAATAACTACTCTTAGTATGTTGCCATATGACAACAATTCAACACATTTCTCTCCTTTGGCCACAAAACAGGGGAAAAGCAAAACTGTTAAATAGCATTGACTATACAATTAAAATACATGGAAGTATTTTTATTTCCATGCTTTCTGTAATTAATGAAATTTATGTATGAGAGCTAGTACATTCCACATTTAAAAGAAGTCTTTGTCAATCATTTAAGACAGACAAATCAGACACTAAGATCTGAATAACATGTTTGCAAAACAGCCTCTGCTGTTCTTGGGTTTTGATTCCGATCTTTCTATTCCCTAGCAACTGTAAGTCACAACATTACTCTCTTTGCTCACTTACAAGAGCAAAAAAGATGTTCTGTATATTAAATGCACGCAGACCTACAGTAATGTATCAAAGCCATGCCTTAAAATGCATTTTGAAAAGTTTTCTAGCATATGTTTTTTCCCCATAGGCAAGGGCAGAAAGGAAAATTAGGACCCGATTTTAATTTTTCAGCATAAAAGCTATATATATATAAAGTAATGATAGTGATTTGTGCAACCACTATAGGAGTTTTTCGGGAAGCACATGTTTATTTATAACTAAATGTCCTGGGTTCAGCAGTAGCAGTCATTTTTTCTCCTTCTTAGTAGCACGGTGCAGCACCGTGTTTTTGACTTTCGGCCTGGGAGCAGCGCTGTTAACACCTATGTTTTTAGTTACTGCTCAAATGTTTAGCCTGACCAAGGACTTTCTGAGCCTCATGCCCTGCCAGGGAGGAGGGGAAGACAGGAGGAAGCAGAGACAGGACACCTGACCCAACCTGACCAAAGAAGTATTCCATACTACAGTACGTTATGCCCAGGATGTAACTGAGAGTTACCTGGAAAGGCTAGTGCACTGTGGGGTTGGACTAGGTATCGGTTGGTGCTCAGTCAGGCTGGGTATTATCGGTAGGTGGGTGGTATTGTATTCTCTTCTCTTGTTATTTGTTTTATCATTATTATTATAGGTGGTAGCAGTAGTGATTTGTGTTATACCTTAGTTACTAAACTATTCTTATCTCAACCTGTGGGAATTATATTCTTTCGATTCTCCTTCCCACCCCTCTGGGAGCCGGGGAAAGAAAAGGGGGGAGTGAGAGAGAGACTGCGTGGCTGACTGGGTTTAAACCACGACACTAAAGGATATTTTTTTCAGTAATATGCTCCCTAGTTTTGATCATATAGCAACAGAAAAAAATCCAGAATTCTTTATGCATGTATACATAGAACTACATGTGTCTGACTGAATAAAGCCCAGTGCCAGAAATATTTTGTTTGTGATCCCCAGGGTGAAATTTAGATACAAACAAAGTCACGTATCACAATTGGTCAGTTTGTTTATTATGAAAAGATAATTATTATTAAAAAAATGATTATTATAAAATGATAGCGATAGGGCAAATTGTGAAAAAGTATATAGAAAGCAAGAAAGCATTCAGAGTGCAGAGAATTACCACCGTGGATCCAGTCATCTTTGGTAGTAGGTGGCACACCAGTGATTACCTTTGTCCCCTTTTATTATGTGGTACAGGGATGTACTGTTAATGTCATGTACTGCACAATCCTGGCTGATCACATGCATTCAGTTTTTCTGGTCTTGCCGCCAGCTCTTCAGTTGTGCATGTCTGTCAGCAATCCTTGAGATAATGGACAGCAATCTTCAAACCAATGGACCTCAGCTCCTCACACCAATCTTTGAGACAATGGATGGTGGTGGAGTCTGATTTCAGTTCAGTCTCTCACAACATGTCTTACCTTGCCTCTGAAGAAAGTCAAAAGATGTAAGATATTGAAAGGCTATGGTTATTTCAGGATTTAATCTTCAGGGAATGCTCTAAATGGGGCTGAAACACAAACAAAATATGCTTGTGATTGTCTGAAATGTGTTTTCAGGGTTTTTTTTTGTTTCATAAGCTGAGACCACTGACTATCTATTGCCAATCTGTACTTCTATTACTAGCTGACATTCAGAAAACATTCTGCATTATGTTGCGTTACAAAATTCTGTGAGATTATCTGTTCTGGATGGAGCAGTGTAGAAATTCAAGTTCAGTTTCATCTGAGGACTTGGATTTTTGTGCATATGTATATATGTGTATGTTTTTGTATATATATGAGAGTACTAGGTAGCAGTGCTTGTGTTAGCAAAAGAAGATAAAATGTTTTCCAAGTTAACACATATCTTATGTCCCTTGAACATAATCTACACAGTATAAATAGAAATTACAGATATGCATTCAGAGTTAATCCTTTTTATTGCTATTATTGTTGTTGTTGTTGTTAGTGCTACTAAGAATATTGGTTACGTTCACCAGTTGGCTTTTCTCTTCTCTCTTAAGTTCTCAGTTAGAGACCACATGATGACGATATTCTGATATCTCTGAGCTCTTTCCTCTTTACACTGATTCATTCTGCCTCATTCCTTTTCTCTGTGCTTCTTTGTTTCACTCCTTCCAAGAGACCACATCGCATCTAGTATTGCAATTAAATATGGATTATACTACCACAAAAAGTGTAATAGAACCTTAACTGATAGAAAGCAATTTCCTAAAGCACTTCCAGTCCAAGTCCTCAGTTTTGTACTTAGATCCTGAGAAACTTTCATGAAATGGGAAGAAGCAGGAAAAGAGACATAGATGGGTACAGTAAACTCTTCCTTTTCTTCTCCTTTTGCCCTTATTTAGCAAAACTAAACTCCAGTTAACACTTTTCAGTTTTAGTTGATTAAGTTTTAACTGTTGTTGATGGATTCATTTACTGTTATCCTGTTTAGCAGTTTCAGTGCTTTTTTCCCCCAGTTTGGGCAAAAATTACATCAGAGGAACAATGACATCAGTTCTGCATTTTGCAGTGAAAATAATGAAGTAATAAGTAATAATAAGTTATAATAATAATAATAACAACAGCTACTACTACCTTTTGATAGTGATGACAGCAGATTAATACCTTAAGAAGAGGTAACAACTTGTTCATTATGATTTATGATTAAGTCCATTGGCATTATTTATGTTATTTCCTTCGACACTGTCATTTTTATTTCCCTCTCCACAAATTCTCCAATTATAAGAGCTAGCAACATGTCTTAGTCATGATATTTAATCATTCTAATGCTTCTTCGAGAGATGAGTAGATTACTGAAAACAAGTTAGCATAAAATTTATGAGACAAGCATGACACAAACTAAACTCTGCTTTTAGTCAACTAAATATCCCGTATCTTGAAACAGTAGTTATTGGATGAGATTCTCAAAATTACCTAATGATGACCATAAAAAAATAAATGATAGTTTTACAATCTTGCATAGATTCCTTTAGGGTAAGGGATTTAGCTTTCACATATCCTTTCTAAAGCATACTGCTGGGTTTGTATATAAATAAACAATGGGAATGCAAAAAAAGATACATTGCCCTGTTTTAACTCAAGCAAAAATGTTGTCTTTAAAGTTTTGTATCAAAAAATGCACTGAAAGTACAAATCAAAACAACAGATAATAAGGTACCGAAGAATTTCAACAAATGTCGTAATTTATTACCCCTTTTTTGACATATGGGTAATTAATTTTTGATAAATATTTTAACATGGAAGAAGTACTGATGTCTAAATTTGACATTTAGGAGTTATTTTCTAATTCACAGCTCTTTTTGCTTGCTAAACAGAATTTATTTCAAATATCTTGATTTTTTTCTGTGCTAAGGACACATAATTTGTGGCACAGAAGTTCAAATTGGAGAAATATCAGAAATGTAGGTTTGAATTATTATTTTGTTTTAATGATGAAGTTTATACATTTAAGGACATTCACAGCTACCAAGCTAACCTAGTACTTAGTTCTGCACCAGACCAATCTGAAAGTGTTCCTTTTGTATAATTAAATACGTCACAAAAACCAAAAAATAGTTGTTTAATGCTAGGTTCACTGTGCATTCCCGTTCCCAATACATAGTAAGGTTTTGCTTTTAACATTTTGGTGTAGCAGAAATATCCAACAAATTTCTCACATACCAGAGATAATGGAAAATTAAACAACAGTACATTCTCCTTTCCAATAATATATATTCATTTACATTAAGTTCAATATTCAAAATACTTTGCAGTGATGATATAGTGTAAGTAGGCAGAGATATTTACCAGGTAGATGTATAATAACAAAACTCACAAGATATCTGTTTATTATTTTATTCCTGAGTATTCAAATAGAAAAATTTCATAGAATCATAGCATCACAGAATAGTTAGGGTTGGAAACAACCACAAGATCATCTAGTTCTAACCCCCATGCCATGGGCACCTCACACTAAACCATCCCACCCAAGGCTTCATCCAACCTGGCCTTGAACACTGCCAGGGATGGAGCACTCACAACCTCCCTGGGCAACCCATTCCAGTGCCTCACCACCCTAACAGCAAAGAATGTCTTCCTTATATCCAATCTAAACTTCCCCTGTTTAAGTTTGAACCCGTTACCCTTGTCCTGTCACTACAGTCTCTAATGAAGAGTCCCTCCCCAGCATCCTGATAGGCCCCCTTCAGGTACTGGAAGGCTGCTATGAGGTCTCCACGCAGCTTTCTCTTCTTCAGGCTGAACAGCCCCAACTTTCTCAGCCTGTCTTCATACAGCACGTGCTCCAGTCTCCTGATTGTCCTCGTGGCCCTGCTCTGGACTTGTTCCAGCAGTTCCATGTCCTTTTTATGTTGAGGACACCAGAACTGCACACAGTACTCCAGGTGAGGTCTCACAAGAGCAGAGTAGAGGGGCAGGATCACCTTCTTTGACCTGCTGGTCATGCTTCTTTGGATGCAGCCCAGGATACGGCTGGCTTTCTGGGCTGCGAGCGCACACTGCCGACTCATGTTCATTTTCTCATCGACCGGCACCCCCAAGTCCTTCTCTGCAGGGCTGCTCTGAATCTCTTCTTTGCCCAGTCTGCAGCTGTGCCTGGGATTGCTCCTTCCCAGGTGTAGGACCTTGCACTTGTCATGGTTAAACTTCAAAAGGTTGGCATCAGCCCACCTTACAATCATGTCAAGGTCCCTCTGGATGGCATCCGTTCCCTCCAGGGTATTAACCGAACCACAGAGCTTGGTGTCATCGGCAAACTTGCTGAGGGTGCTCTCAATCCCACTGTCCATGTCAGTGACAAAGATGTTAAACAAGACCGGTCCCAACACCGATCCCAGAGGGACACCACTCGTTACTGATTTCCAGCCAGACATTGAGCCATTGACTTTGTATGTGGCCATCCAGCCAGTTCTTTATCCACCAAAAAATTTGCTGAGAAGTATAGAGTTATATAAAAAAACCTATCAATCTTTGAAATTCTATCCATGTTCCAAACTCCAAAATTTCATTTGACTTTCAGAAAATAGGGTTTCCACTCAGAAGGTGATAGATAGCCTGCATCCTGAAGCAGACTTCACCCTTATATATTCCTGAACAGAATTATGAGTGCTGACTGATTTTTTGAGGCTCACAGCAATGCAACAGGCCTAAAAATGGATTTTTTATGATTAAAACTGAAAGAAAATTCTCACTACACATTACCATCTCAAATACATCACTGAGTGATGTTGATTGAAAGACTTGGGGAGAAGCTGAACATGAGCCAGCAGTGTATGCTGGCATCCCAGAAAGCCAACCATATACTGGACTGCATCAAAAGAAGTGTGACCAACAAACCGAGGCAGGTGATTCTGTCCCTCTGCTCTACTCTTGTGAGACCCCAGCTGGAGTACTGTGTTCAGCTCTGGGTTCCCCAACACAAAAGAAGTGAAGCTTCTCAAGCGAGTCCAGAAGAGGGCCACAAAGATGACCAGACTTCTGGAGCACCTCTCCTATAGAGACAGGCTGAGCGAGTTGAGCTTGTTCAGCCTGGAGAAGAGAAAGCTCTGGGGAGACCTTGTAATAGTCTTCCAGTACCTAAAGGGGCCTACAGGGAATCTGGAGAGGGACTTTTTACAAGGACACGCAGTGACAGGAAAAGGGGAAATGGCTTTAAACTAAAAGAGAGGAGATGAGATTTCATTAGATATTAGGAAGAAGTCCTTTACTGTGAGGGTGTTGAGACACTGGAACAGGCTGCCCAGAGAAGATGTGGCTACTCCATCCCTGGAAGTGTTCAAGGCCAGGCTGGATAGGGGTCTGAGCAACCTGGTGTAGTGGGAGGTGACCCTTAAGGGATCTTTAAGTTCCTTTCCAACCCAAACCATCAAATCTCTGATTCTATGGTTATATTTCTTTTCCATTCAAAAAACCCAAAACAAACAAAAAACCAAACCAACCAACCAGCCAACCAAACAAAGCCAACAAAACCCAAACAAAACAAAACAAAACAAAGTCCCTGTTTATGGATTGTTTCATACTTCCAGAAAAAAAGAGAGACTGAATTTCTTCCTCCCCCCTCTTTATTTTTTTTACTGAGTAACAAGCTCTTACCTGGTCATTTGTTTATGTCTCAGTCCTTGGATAAGTCATGATGAAACTTCATTCTAATACTGGTATGCTCTTTCATTCAGGAATAAAAAGCTAAAAATGGTATACACAAGAAATTGCACACTTGAAGAATGTTATTGAATAAATTAAGATGTCTGTTCATTCATTCTAAAATAAAAATAAAAATTATGATTGACAGATATATTTAACTACATTAATTTGTTGTTCTGGGATACCATTTCCCTACAGCTTTAAACTTCCAAATTTTTATTTAGATCAATACAAGTTGTGAAAATAAAACTGCTAGCAGTATAGTTTTCAGGGCGCTAACTCAGAAGTATCTAGAATTATCTGGGTAGAGAGTTGTGCAATTTGAAATCAAGACATATCAGATAAAAATGCGTTTTTAAAACTGCAGCAAGGCATTTGGTAGAATTTTATGTGCTGATAATGTAATTTCTGCAGGATTAGAAACTACTCTGTTTTTATCCTCTGATTTGTCTACAAGAGTAATTTATATGATGGTTAGAACACTGGAAAAAAAACATGGAACAATCATATAAAAACTATTTCAGAATACTGAAAGCAAGGTTCACATTTTATTCTGTATGTCTCAATATATGATGAACAAAGTTGTTTCAGTTTGCAAATAAAATTTTCAGCACTGATAGAACACCTGACATAGTAAAGTGCACGCTGTAATAGCAACTCTAGTACTACAATGTGTGCATAGCCAGTCAAGCCCAGTATTCTTTCTCTGGCAGTGATCTGTGGCAAAGTTATGAAAGAAATATGCAGAAATAAGCTCTCTAGTTGCCAGTAATAATAATCAAAAACCCAATAATAATTTGCCAAGAGGCAAAGTTTCTTTTTCCTAAACCCTATCAGTTAATAGAATTTGTGAGGTTTAAATCCCTTCTATAAAAAATGAAAATTATGCTATGTTGAAATGGCAGTAAATGTTCATATTTTCCACATGCACATCTAATACTTTACTGAATCCTGCTAAGATCTTGGCCTCAATTATATCTCAAGACAATGAGTTTTCAAGGTATTACCTTCCATGTTCACTTAATTTTTTTTTTTTTTTTTTGCTGTATAATGAAAAGGTTAAAAAAATAGATTAAGATTTACCTACCATTTCTGAACCTCTATAGCTTTATACACCTCTTACATTAGAATAAGGCAACGGTATGATTTTGAAGACTATCCTGCAGTTACCTTAATTTTCTGCATTTCTTTTTTTTTAGAGCATGCTTGCAGAGCAGCTTTGCTCTATGACATGTATTCCATTGTGAAGAAGCTAAACAGAAATCTCACCCCAAAACCCAATCCTAATATTCTCTACCACTCAGTGGGGACATCACACTGTGAGCTGGGTCATGTTCACATGGCCACTGAGTACTCTGACATAGACTTTGTGCACATGCCAGTACAAGGCTCTTAAGCTCCTGTGACAAGCAGAAGTGGTTCTTGTGCTTTACAAAAGCAGCAAGTACTGTGTCCATAACCTTTCAGCCTTCAGCTCATGAACCCAGAACTGCCCTTCTAGATGCCCTGCCATCTCAGAGACTTCGGTCATCACTTGGACTATGACAGAATTACCTGCTCTAAGCTGGCTTGCCACACGAAGTGATAAGAGCTGTGAGTTGCAAAATTCACCATGAGAGCAGTCCCCCTCTTGAAGGGAAACAGTCTAGAAATTGGAAGGGGAGATGTCAAAGACCAGTTCATGGCATGGGACCTCAACTGTTCACTCACTGACAAATATTTCTGCACCAGCTGGGTCAGTACTTCAACTAAATTACTGGAAAGGCAGATCTAGCAACTACTGTTTTGCATTTCAGACTAAAGGAAGTATAACAGAGCTGGCATCAGATAACTCTGTCCTGCATTCGTTGCTATAGACAAAGAATGAAAGGTCCACTCCTGATCTTTTCTTTGGATACTGACAAAACTAGGATAGGACAGTTGAGTTGGGCAGCAGCCATCATGCATATTTTGAAATATTGGTTAGCAAAAGTAAGGGCATGAATAGAAATTAACTTTACTACAAGGATTATAAAGGTGGTGGTAGTGGGAACACACAAATGCACTGATGGACTAGTCATACATATGAAACAGATTAAAAGAGACTGTTTCCTCAGCAGGTATGAGTAGTGTGGGTAGTCAAGGAAATAAAAGCTTGCAGGACATTTGGCCCAAGTATCCAGCTTTATCTGGTATAAACTCCATGAACCGTATACAATAGAAACATGACGAACCATCAGCTAATTGATTATAATGAACTGTTAATGCAAGCATACCCTGCACAAGCATCTATCTCTTTCTCTATCGTAAACATTTCAGGCACCTCAGTTTCTGGAGATCCTCTAGGCATTTATTCAAGTTCAGATTGATTTATTCAAATGATAATAAAATATTTTCATTTCACGTACCACTTTTCTTGAGTAGAATGAGAACCAAGCAACCTATTTCATGTGCAAATGCCTCATAATCAACAAATTTGTACCATGATTACTATTATTTTATATTTTCTTTTTTGTCTTGTCTGTTATGACATCACTGTCATAATTTTTGATAGATGTGCAGGGTAATTTTAAATCCACTTCTAGAATGATGCCTAAGTCTCTTGTATTTATCCAGTTTCTGTTCATTTACAACTTACAATGAAGTATTCTTTGCCATATGAATTATCTGGCATGTCTAAGCATACACTTTTACATGCCATGATGATATCCATTCATTTCATTTTGATGGGTCCTTTGCTTCCCCATCCAGTTTTTCTTTTTTTGTTGTTTCATTGACTGCGTCACTAGTCAGCTACTTTTCCAGACTGCTGACAAGTCACAGAAAAAACATGTATGAACTTTATTGCTATAGAACTCCAAGGCATGTTTCATTTTTCATAGCTACAGTTATTATTCTTCTTTGTTTTGTATCATCTGCTGCAATGGCATCTAGTATTTCATATTATACTCCATTACTATTTATTTTAGTTCATATACTCTTTTGCTCTTTCACAAAGTGAAAAAACACTGATCAATGAATTGTCATCTTTTATGAACACACAAGTGATTTATCAAATCCTACTGCTTTGTACCTTGTTTTACTTTTGTAAAAAACTTACTTTTCTCCTCACAGCATATACTTTTTTTCTTTTTTCTCTATGGATGGTTTCAGTTAAAATCCCACCCTTTCCTAAAATATGGACTGACTTGACCTCTGAAGAGCTCGGTCAAGTCCCTTCAAATGCAATGACAATGTTTCTCTCATAGACATTACCAGAAGTCACAACCACTTCCTTGAAGTATAAAGACTATTCTTTCTTCTATCATAGTCTGCAGTTGTGTAGGAATCTGGATCTATGCTTTCTCATATTCAATATAAATGTCAAATTAACACATAGTTTAAAGCATTTATAATAAAGTAATCAGGGAGGTATCTGTGTGTTTATTACAGGTACTTAACACATGTAATTGTTAAAAGTGATATGTCTTAAATTACAGCAATATTGTGCTGGCAATGTACTCAGTTATGGGACATTACATAAATTATGAATGCCTTCCCAAAGCATGATCATCAATCAAAACTACAGGTGCTAATATTGCCAGTAAAATTAGAAATAGGTTGTCAGGAAGCAAATATAAAAATCATTAAGAAAGAAGTTAAAAAAAAAAAAGTTGTTGGTGAATACCCCTAAAAATGACCTTTCTCAAGCAATGTCAGTTGATTTAGGGACATTTTAGAATAAAAATTGAATATTTACTGATGAATGAAATAGCTAATGAAGTATTTACTATGTAGATCTATTATCAACCAGTAGAAACTTGGTTAAGAAAGCAGGCAGGAAGGAAAACAATGACTAATGGGGATCACTTTCCATTAAACTTGTAAAAAAAATTTGTAAAATAATAGTAGAAACACATTTTATAATAAGAAAAGTAGAAATAAAAAAAAAAGAAACAACATTGACTTGTTCTCTTCTCCAACTCTAAAAAATGGGTTTTGATTTAAAAGCTCAAATTTTTGAAATCAGGACAGTAGAGGAAGGAAAATTCAAACTGATCCTCTGCTATGAATAACAACAATAATTTTGGAGACTCAAACTTCTATATGTCAAATTGCCACTGAGGAACAGCAATTTAATTTCAATTGCCATTGAGAAATGATTACGCATTAAATATAAAAGATAAGTGTAGATTTTTTTCTGGTTTCAAAAATGTGCTTTGTCTTACAACTTTATTTCTAGCTACACAATGTATAGTTTCAATAAGAAGAAAGAGAAAGAAAAAAAAGAAAGATAAAAGGAAAATAGAAAGTTGATGATTGTGCTTGTCAAAATTATCACTTGAAAAACAGTGTTTGAGGCTTGACAATTTCTATGGCCTTAAATAATTAACTTCAGGCTAAAAGCCCGAGCAAATATGATTAGTCAATTAACAAATGTTATAGACTTAAAAACATAACAACATTGCACAGTGCTAGAACCATATATTTTACATGATGTACTTATTTACATGTAAGTAAACATTGTTCCCTAAAACTAATTTTATCCCTTTCAAAAATAAAATAAATCACTTAACATTTTTCAGTGCTAATTACTTAATGAAGCATGTGTAAATATACAGGGTTTTTTTCCATTGCTGGTTAGCATACGGTGTGCCTACTGGGTGATTGTATTATGATAAAATAAATCTAATTTCTCAAGTACGATATGTATAGTTATAATTTCTTTTTAAAATACAGAACATTCTCTGTAGTGTTTTAAATAAATAGCTGTTAAGAAAGTGAAGCTTTCATCACTGATATTCCTTTTCCAGTAATTTTTCTAGGAGTTAGCATGGATCACTTTTCAAGAAAAATTGGCATGGTTCTAACCTTTTTGACCCACCAACTGCATACAATTTTGATCCAGATTTAAGTGGCTTGGCATATTGTTTCATTTACTTGCACTGTAAGAATGACTTAGGCTCATATACATCATAAAACACCAGCATTTAGTCAACTTCTTGTCCTGTTTCTTCTGAACCGTTTGTATGCTTGCTGTAGTGCCCTGTCTTATGACTGTCAACTTTCCAGAGCACAGACAATTTTTGAAGGCTGAATGCAAAAGGGATATATTCTTGAGAGAACTATTGATCATTTTGGTGTTGAAGATTTTTCAGCAGTATACTGCTCCTACAGTATTTCATTTCATTCTTATAATAAACTCTTGGTCATATCATCTGATCTCCAGCCAATGCATACAATTGTATCATGCTTAACTGTGGACCATAGCATGCACAGGGACTACTTTTAAGTGCACTAATTGCCAATGCCATCATGAAGGCAGGAAGAGAGAGTGTCAAAAACTATTGTATTTCTATTAGATCATTTTGGTTGTGCTCTGCTAAGCAGAAAGAAAAAAAACCCAGTATTATTCCTTTTTTCATACAGTGGAGTGTATGCATGTAACCTAATGCTTTACACACCTCTTCCAAATCAGGCCATAGTACTTCAGAAAATAAGTACTTACATGGGCTACTGAGGACATTTTTAACACTATTTTATGCAGCTGGGAGTCCTCCTATTTTGTTTTCTAAGTCCTGAGAGAAATGAACAGCCAGCGAGGTTTGTAATGGTTTAGGTTCCACTCTGTCTCATAGGGTTATTAGCATAATCATGTTCTACAAAGGACATGACAAGGTGAGATAGAAGGATATGATCTTCACCAAGGCCATGAAACAGAAGTGACTGTTGAAAGCTGATGTAATGACACAGGAAGTAAAGGAAGATGCAAAATTCAGGCGCTGTGATAGTTCCATTTGAAAAAATAGGGGTTATGGGTTTTGGCACCTGGGGAAAACGGATTTTTCTGACGGCTTGAGAGATGATCACCTATAATTGAAAGACTGGTATAGCAGGTAACGGTTATTGGTACAACTCACGAGAAAAATAGGTAGCAGTTCTGTGAAGTGTAATGACGGTTAAAACTTACAACCTGCTGTGTAGCCTATCAGCTCTTAAATAAACCATCAGACAGCATCTTTAGGTATGTAGAAATATTATTAAAACAATCCATTTCCACAGAAATTGGTCACTGCAGAGTGTTTCTGCTTTTTTAAATGGAGTAAAAAGAACTACTTTTGAGCATATAGTGGAATTGAATAAATTGATAGAGGTCTCTCAGTTTTATACAAAAGTTTGGTCAGGTCAGGAATTTATACAACTCATGGTGAAATCTGTTCCTGGGCAGCAAACAGAAAATCAGCTGCATAGTGAATCTGATCTGACCATAAATTACACTTCATCATTGTTGGTTTAGGGTGGATTAGTACTGAAGAGGCCAAATAGTTGCCTGGTGCCCCATAAAAGATGAATTCAGGAGTTGGAGCAGAAATTGCACCAAAAGTAGCATGAGTTACTTTTTAATTCCATATTCATGAAGCACAATGTTAAAAATGCTTTTTTAGTCCAAGGTCAAATCCTTTAGAAAATGCAAAAAATTGGAGATGAGATGTTGCACAATTCGTTGAGTCAAAACACAGTTCATTGCAAGAGTTTAGCAGCTAACACCCGAGACCTTTGAATTCATTTTTTGCAGAAAATGACAAAAAAAGCCAGACTTCATGGCTGGTAATTTTGAACTTTGAATAGGAATCAAAAGTAATCAGCTCTTTTCAGGAGTCAGTAATTTCAGGGATTTTTTCCTATTTTTAGTGACTCCGAGTTTGCTGTTTCCTTTTATATAAACATGGCTGCTGGTAAAATGCTCATTTTGCCAATTCACTGCTTAGTTCCTAATTGGAAGACAAATTACACATACCAAATATTTAAACCTTATTTTACTAGAGATATCTCTCCTATTTCTCATAGGTAACTTTCAAATATATAATCTCTACAAAATTGCTAGATGCTTTTGGAAAATATATAAAAACATCAGTCATTAAGCATCTTTGATTCTCTGAATTCTTACTTACCCCTACCACTGGCAAAGCAGTAGGACATTCTGATGCATTGATATTATTATCCTGAGTTATCTAACTTGCATTCAAGTTATGTGTAAAGATGGCATTTTGGACTGCTGCACACTGTGTATAGCTTCATATTTAAAATGTAAACTATGAGTTAGAGGGGGGAGTAAAAAATCAGTAACTGTCATTTCAAAGGAAACTATTTCTTCTAAATATATATAAAACCCCCTTTTTTAATCACTGAAAATTTAAAATAATTTTAAATACACATATGACTTAAAAAAAAGGAATATATATAAAAGCATGTTTCAGCTCTCAGAAAATGCATGAACCTAAATATTTGAAATAAGAATTAAATTGAGATATTCAGGATGAAATATAATAATGGGCATTTTCATGAAGTTACAATCTCCATTAAACACTATTTTGTTTAGAGATAGGATACTGTATATTAAGAAAAAAAAAATGTTTCATTTAAATGATGCCACAAGAAGAAACATTCTTTGTATTGTCATTCGGTTGTTCATGCTAAATGAAATCCTAGTGCTATTTCTACAGTATAAATATCTAAAATCATATGTACACACTGAAACAACCAGAAACTTTTTTTTTATTGCATCTTTAGCATTGTCTGTCTAAAGACAGAAGAGTATTTTCCTCCACACTGATGAATGTGGAGGAAAGCAAACTAGAGAATAATATAAACAGGAAATACTCAACTTTCTTCTTATTAATTTGATATTCACAAAGATCACAATATATAAATTGATAATCTTTTTTTCTTTTTAAGTGTAAAGAAAAGATAGTTCAGCCTTTTACATAAAAGTGAAGCAAACCAGGAAAACTGTACTTGTACTCCTATGCCAATGTTTAAGAGATACCAATCACCTTACCTGAATGACTTCGCAGCCTTTCTGTTGTTTTCTGTTCCTGCTGGTGCATCACAGAAATCAAGACCTAATGTTGACTGTGACCTCAATGATAGTAAAGGAAGTATTTTCATTCTACTGACAACCACTTTTATACCTTTTTCATTTTTATATCCAGCTGTGGATTCTGATGTCATCCATAGCTCATAGTATATAAATCTGACCGGTTAAAAGTTCCCTTAAGATGTAAAGAAGTGTCTTCCTGAAAAGTGTTGCAACACATTTCATCTCATCACTGTTTTTTAGAAAATCAGGAATAGTACTTATACAAAGCTTGTGAAGTGCTTTCAAATGCTTCTGACATACAACTTCTAGATCAAAAGCCGTATGTGTAAATCATGCTTTGTCTTACACTTTCTTAAAAACAATTGAGTATGAAACTTAAAAATGGATTATATAGCTTCAGAGGAAAAGTTAAATGATTATAAATAATAACCAGAAAACAGAAATAAAATTTTAAATATATTTTCAGTTTTTACTCACAATGCATTTCTTCTATTGTTGTCTACATGCCTTTAAGCTATGATTAATATACATCACTTTCACATATTTTCTTTTCTCTTTTCCTTACAAAGTGTTTCACAATGGCCAATGAGCCAATTTCCACTCTCCACCCTTCAAATCCCAGCAAAAGTTTCTTTCTTGTTGCTTAATGTATGTTTGCCACAGCTGATTTCTCAGACTGGGGTCCTTATGTATCATCATGCTGTTTGCTAGGACTTAATCTGTTTAGAAGTGTCCAAAACATGCTCATTCATTCTTCTGATCAGAAGAATTCTGAGTTGCATTCTCTAGCAAAAAATTCTCCTCAAACTTTGTCCAAAAGATTGTCAGCTGACTAGGTGAACACACAGTCATTCAATAAAAGGTAATGAATGAAGAAGAAAAAATATACCGACTGACAAATCTGCAGGCCATAGAGTCCAAGCTAATACACAGTGTATGTCAACTGGCATAAACCTCAAAAATAATAAGTAGGAAACAGTATTACAACAGTATAAACTTATTACGACAGGAATAAGTCAGGGAAAAAAACCCAAAGGTGTACAGTGAAACAGAACCTTGTGTTAAGTTTAAGTAAAAAAAAGCAGTAGATGAAAAAGAGACTGAACTTTTATGATAAATACAGTAATATCAGGAAAGGAGATACTCAAAATATCATCAAAGTCAAAGCAATGCCAAAAAACATTGGACAACATTTAACAAAATATCACCAGCAGAAAAATGCACAGATGCAAGCAGAGCTGCTCTCTCCATAAAGCCATGATAACAAACAGGGCAGGAGTACAACAAACTAAAGATATCAGTAGTATGGAACACTTATTAGATCAGATGCACAACCAGCCCACTGGAAGGCTGGCCCAGTGTTAAAGAAAATGACAGCTAAAAATGTGAGCATATTAGCTCTGCCTCTCATAGAACACCGTAAACATTGCATAAGGGTAAAAAATAATAAAAAAGAAGAATAAAATAAATATGAAACAAAAGAAGGAAATAAAAGGAAATGAGAGACAGGAAGAAGGAAAGAAAAAGAAGGGGAAAGAGAAGGGTGAGGGACGGGGAAGGGGAAGAGAAAGACAATGCAGGAAATGGAAGAAGGAAGCAGGGAAGCAAAGAAGGAAGGAAGGGAGGGAGGGAGGGAGAGAAAGGGTGAGAAAGAGAGGGAAGGAGTGAAGGAAGAAAGATTTTTTAATACAAAATTTAATTACAATAAGATTAATTTGGTAATTTAAGAATTATTTTGTATGGCAGCTGACTGAATATCTTGAATAACAAAGGTGTTTATCCCAGGAGCTATGCAAATACTTTCTAAACATGACAATGCTTTTTTGCTTAAAGGTCTCATTTATTTCTTACCCTTTCTTTTCTTCAGGTTGACTTTTCTGGCTGACTCTTCTGGAAATAGGACATAGCTGAATGTTGATAGATGAGAAAATTATCTTGTAGTATTTTCAGTAATATATCATAGTAAAATCTCATGCTTCTAGTATTCTGTGTAATGACTGTCAAAAAAATCAGTTGAAGTCATCGTAAGTTGATAGGGTGACAAACAGAAAGAAACAATAAGAGAATGAACAACCAAAGAAAGTTGGCTGGAGAAGCAGAAAAGGAGGAGAAACAAGAGAATAAATAAAAGCCAAAGTGAAAAAATAAGGAAAAAATTGAAATGGTCTAAATGGTCTAAACCAGATATTTTAACCAAGCATGAAACATATTTATAAATTACCTGTGGGGCTATGTTTTATATGTTTTTAATAGGGACACTAAAATGGGAAAAGGAGGTCTAATGTGCAATATTAGATTCTCAAAATCTAGGCCAGGAATCTTGATTGTCTGCATCAGTCAGCAGCAGTGTTTCCATGTAGGCAACAGGAACATTTCATCTGGACTTCTAGTGGGATCATTTCATTCTTTAAGGACCATGACGTGAATTCAGATCATCTCTAGTTAATAAAAAAATGCATGGTAATTCATGGTACTGGTAAGATGACTTACCTTGAGATTCCTGTAGCATGATATTGACATAGGCATTGAATAGGGAGAGTAACCTCCCAACCAGCAACTCTTATAAATGCTGTGTTTCTAGGGAAATAATTTAGACACCAGACTCCACAAATTTTAGATTGGCATACTAGATTACCATACTTCTGCACAGCCATTAATACAATGTCAATGTTTGCCTGTCACCGTCTACATTATTGCAAGCACGAAACAAAGATAGGAAAGGGGAAAATGCACAGATACAATTCTTTTTATAAGTTCTTCAGAGCAGAAAACAAATAAAATTGAAGCATAGGGAAAAAAGGTAGATAAGGACAAGATAGAGTGACACAAAAATAGAACAAAAAAGAAAGCAGTATGAAGTGAAAATGATGACCTGAAGTAAGATAGGATGTCAATAATTCATATAAAGAAATGGCTACTTAGAAATGCAAACACTACCTCAGGTTGGTATGGAGATATAGTCAGTATACAGATGTGATGGGGGTCTGAGATCTGTCAGCAATCAATCAGTATTTTATATGAAATTAAAAAAAAAAAAAGAGCTTGAATCATTTATACTAAATTTATCACTCATTCTGGTTTTAAGAAGTGAACATAGTACCTGGAAGCAGCTGGGCTGATGAATTTATGACCATAAGGAAGACGCAGAACAGAATTATGTCAATCTGACTCATAAGGTTGCCTGCCTATAGCATGAAAACATGTATGGTTGTGACTGCATATGAAGATAAGAAGATGAAAATACATTTCCATGTCTACTCCAGATAGAACAGAGCCTTAGGGCTGTCAAGAAAGATGTTGACAGTATGCCCTGTCTGTATGAGGACGTACTACCAATGATGAATCCAGACGCTTTCTAAACCCTCAAAATAGGACCAATTTCTCTACTTAGCCTTTCTTTTCTCATCAAGTAAGGCAGTATCCTGCTCAGAGAGAAGCAAAAAGTGATTTCCTTTTAAAAAAGGTATTTCTCTACTGAAGCTAAGAGCATTGACAGGTTGGGTGTATGGTAAATCTAAGAATATTGCCTACACCTTCAAAAAACATAATCTCATTTAACACATGTTTTGAAAGCATCTTGTTACTAAGACAACTGTTTTTGTGTAATTTCGCTGAAAAAAAAAAAAGACAACCCTTTCATGCCAAAGAACATACATATCCCATCAGAATATCAAGAGAAGTATCCCTTCACACTGACACTAGGGTTGTGATGAGAGGACAAAAAAACAAAGCACCCAGTGATGAAGGGTTATAACAGCTGTATAGTGCAAAAACGTACCTGTGTGCAAGCATGCATAAAGCTTAAAACTACTAATAAGAAAAATTATGATAATGATAAAATATTTCCAGATAATAGGCTTATCTAGACAAGCAAGCAAGACATAAACCACCTTTTGCTAAGGGGAAAACCAGGGAGTAGATTTCCTACTCTGGTCTCAACTACAATTTTTATTTGTGCAAAGTTAGTCATGCATTTATGTATTATGTTGTAAGAAAACCTCAATAAATTAAGTGCACAAGTGAACTAGGTAATGAATAATGGTTTTGTTGTTGTATTAACAATTCCACAACACATCTCTAAGCAGCAGTTTTGTGGGTGTCTTCATTTTTGTTACTTCAATTCTTTTGGTTTTCATACATAAAACAAATGAAGAACACCATGAATTCTGATGCTGGCATATTTGCACAATGTTCATCTCAGAACTGTCTCTCTTGTCCTCTGTTATCCCCCCATTCACTTCTTCACTAAGCTAAGCAGAATATAAATACAAACCATTTTCCAATTATTAAAGCACATGAGAAAAGTCCTCAAAAATGAACCCTTTGAAACAATGCATTTCTCCGTCTTTTATAACGTTTCTGCATGAGAACAGTAATGAACATCTCCTAAATCTCCCAGTTGCACTCAGAATTCATATGTAGTTGTTAGATTTTGCTTTGAACCCACTAGCAAATTTCAATCTAGCCATCACTCTCGGACCACTTAATCACAGCAGCAAATTATTCTATTTCCTTCCATGCTGAAACAAAATGTTTAATTTTACTTCATATTTAAATGTTTCGTGGTATAAATAACTTCCATCAGTACTCCCAGGAGTGTGAATGCTAGACTAAATTTTAGCATCTATTGAGGCATACTTGGTTTTAGAGAGTTAACAATTTAAACAAGTAAAAAAAGGTGAACAGCATGCTGCATATTATTCATGTTCTTGTTTTCATTGTGGTTTCTTGCTGTTCTCAATTAACTTCCTGCAAGTCTTTCCCTTAGATCAGGTTTGTCTTTCTTTCAGGAGAGTTATGTCACTTTACATGTTTGGGGAAAGTCATACTGGCATTTTGAAAAGGCTCATTTTTTTTTCCAACAAAGAAAATGTTTAAGAATTACCTCTGTAACTACTGCTACCACCAATAATAATAATTATAAGGGGAAAAAACAAGGGGAGAGAATATAAAACTAGAAAGGAAAAAGAAAAAGAAAACAATAAACGCAAGTGATGCACAATACTATTGCTCACCGGTTTCTGACTGATACCCAGCATGACCCAAGCAGCGATGGGTCAGGCTTGGTGCTTGGTGCCCTGTCTCTGTTTCTAACTCCTGACTGGAGATTGCAGAAATATGAAAGCTCAATAAACACCAGTTCATCCATTATCAGAATTGAATCTATTCACAATAAACCCCTGCAGAACCATATTAGCTATCTAGCTGAACTAAATCCTGGAAAAAACAAATTGCCTTGGCATCTGACTATTTTAATATAAGTGATAGGGCTATCATGTTTCATGGCTCAGATTTGACATCAGAACACTATAGTTCATTTAGAGCTCAGACTAACTCTAAAATTTTCTGGAGAAAATCTTTCAGAGAGTACATTCTTTCAGGAACAGTATCAAGATCACTTCCCAATTCTTACCAGCTTTAAATAGTTATTATATGCTAACTTCAGGCACTAACAACATGGAATGGTTTGGAAACCAAGACATGAGAAAAACTTTATTTTATTGATCCCTTGACTTATCAAAATGCTTTAGAACACCACTTTTATAAGATAATAAATCCACTAGAGAATGATATAAACCCACCCAATTTTCGTTAGGATTTTTTATTCGTTTTCTGTCTGCAGCATTAATACTAACAGCACATTAAATATTAAAGAAAATATTCAAAGCATCCTGTGGAACAAAGTATTTAATATACTATCTGGGGCTTATACTATTGGCTGTCAAGTTTATGATCAGTAAATAAAATTTAAGTTCAGTTATCACAGAATCACTAGGGTTGTGAGGGACCTCTGGAGATCATCTAGTCCAACCCCCTGCCAAGGCAGGCCTGCCTTGAGCAGGTTACGCAGGAACACATTCAGGTGGATTTTGAATGTCTCGAGAGAGGAAGACATGACTCTCTTGGGCAGCCTGCTCCAATGCTCTGCCACCCTCAACATAAAGATTCTCAAACCACATTGTAGCACATACAGATGTCCAACATGCGTTACTAGGAGTGATAAATCTCCAGCAGCAAATAGCATCACAATGCAAAAGGCTTTGCCTCACTTTTCTGGTCTATACACATCTAAGAACTGACAAGAAACAGTATGTCCCATAGACTCATCTTCCTAGGTACAGGGTATATAAAATTCCCACTGAAGGCACTGGGACTCCTACTAATGAGTACATACAATTTCAGCCCCATGATATCACTTCAACAGTACTCCAAAAGACTTGGGAAATTCAGAACCAGACTGTTTTTAATAGTCTGGGGAATTCCCGTCTTCCTGTGTTGCTGATTGCCTATTAGACAACGGTGGTCTTCATTTCCATTTAATTTTCATCCCTGTAATTTTTAAATGCCATTCCTTTTAACCTAAGCTGTTTGCTGACAACTGCGTTCTAACTGCTAAAAAAAAAAAATAAAACTGGTTCCAGTGCAATTATTAAAGAAATCTTTGATTGCTTGAAGTACATAGATATACTTTCCTGGACTGTACAAATTAGTTATCATTGATCTGCTTGTCATTCCATGCATATCTCTATATATGTGCGTATGTAAATCTATTCAATAGTGTCCTGGGTTCAGCAGTAGCAGTCATTTTTCTCCTTCTTAGTAGCTAGTGCAGTGCTGTGTTTTTGTGTGAGTTTTTGGCCTGGGAACAGTGCTGATAATGCCGATATTTTCAGTTGCTGCTCGAATGTTTGGTCTGGCCAAGGACTTTCTGAGCCTCATGCTCTGCCAGGGAGGAGGGAAAGCTGGGAGGAAGTAGAGACAGGACATCTGACCCAAGCTAGCCAAAGAGGTATTCCATACCACAGCACGTCATGCCCAGGATGTAAAGGAGAGTTACCCGGAAGTGCTAGGGGACTGCAGGGTTGGACGAGGTATCAGTCAGTGCTCAGCTGGGGGGAGTGGGGAGAGTTATTGGTCGGCTGGTGTTGAGGTGTTGTATTGTTTCCTCTTGTTATTTCCTTTATCATTATTATCATTGGTGGTAGCAGCAGTGATTTGTGTTATACCTTAGTTACTAAACTGTTCTTATCTCAACCCGTGGGAGTTGCCTTCTTTTCGATTCTCCTCTCCGTCCCTCCGAGTGTAGGGAGAGGGCAAGAAAGGGGGTGAGTGAGTGGACGGGCTGTGTGGTTTATGGCTGACTTTGTTTAAACCACGACAGTTCTTTTTGGCGCCCAACGTGGGGCCCGAAGGGTTGAGATAACGACAGAGATGATCAGATTAATAGTCGTTACAGTGCTGATTTATTGGCTCTCAAAGTTGTTTCTCTTGATCTCACAGTTTCAGAATGTAGTACATTACTTAGGGTTGGTATTTGCGGTGTTAGGGTTTATCAGATGGGAGCCTTGGGCTAAGGTTCTTGTTTCATTGTACTTTATGGTAAAGACTTGTAATACAGATGGGCTCCAGGAGCAGAGTGGGATGGACGTGGCCGTGGACTTGTGCCTGGCCGTCCCGCTGCTCTTCACTGTCCTGGCCCTCATCCTCACCTCCATCTTCGTGAGGCTGCGGGGAGCCGAGGGGGAGCGGCCCCGGGAGCCGGCGGAGGCAGAAGCGGCCCGGGAGAGCGGCCCCAGGCACCAGGCGGCGGCGGGAGCGGGGCCGGAGGCCGGGAGGAAGGTGGCTGCCGAGCAGCGGGAGGAGGCAGCGGAGGAGCCGAGCCCCACGGCCGAGCCCAGCCCCGCGGCGGCCGAGAGCGTCCCCCGGAAGCCGCCCGCTGAGCCCCAGGAGGATGCAGGAGCCCAGGCAGCATTTCCCAGCAAGGCAGAGGAGGAAGAGCTGCACCCAGGAAGAGAGAAGCTGGTGGTGGGAGAGCCGGCAAGCACAGCAGCTGCACCAGCCCCAGGGACAAGTACAGCAGCATCATTTGAGAGTTCTGAAGGGTTTGAATGGCCTCTGGGTACCCTTGGGACCTGCCTGCTGATTGTGATGGGGATCAGCATGTTGGCACACACACAGTGTGTTCTACCCACGACCATTTTGTCTGATCTCAAAAGTTAAGCAGAGTCGGGTTTGCTTCTTGTCTAGGGTTAGACGACGATATAGGAGGAGCAAGAGATCTTCCCCAAGGCTGGACAGTCATGAGTGGCAGGGTGCGTGGGACAGTATGAGCCAGTATCTGGTCCGCTGGGCCTCTCCAATGCTTTGGAAGCATCGGAGATGGAAGGCAGCTCTAAGGAGTCCCCAGCAACAAGCTGGAGAAACTGCTGAAGGGGACAGTGAATTATTTTGAGCCTGGTGGGCCCATGGCACTTCAGGCCATCAGGGCAGAGATGCAACATAGAGATGGATTCTTGATCGAGGGGTGGACTTAGCAATGGACACTATTGCCCAGGTTATTCACGAGTGTGAACACTGCACACAGCCTCTCCTGCTCTGAGAGACTGTTACAAGAGATGGAGCCTGACATCATGGACCAGATGGACTCAGCAGCTTTATAGGGACTGGTCCATGCACTAAGAGTGTACTGAGATAAGAGTGATGGTATATTGAAAATGTGGGATCTGAGCATGAGTGAGTGGACGGGCTGTGTGGTTTATGGCTGACTTCGTTTAAACCACGATAAATAGCTAAAGGTTATTAAAATAATTTCTGATCATGTTGATTCATGATACACACTGATAGGTTTTCTCAAGTAGAAACTGACAGTGATTAATAGGTAAGCTAAGAACTTGCTATTAGAAATGTGCACACGCAAACAGTGGATTCCTTTTTTGAGATAAAGTTGTGGAATTCAAGGTCCTGAAGCAAGCAAACTGAATAACCAAGTTTTGCTTCTTGCTTCTCTACAGTGTTTCTTTGGAAATGACTTAAACTTTTGATATTATTTATGGTAACATACTGGCATAAAGTCCACTAACACCAGACTATTCTTCTGTGCCATATCTGAATTTTCTTATAATTGTCTTCAGAAGTGAAAGTTTTCAGCTACTGTACCTCATTTATTTTTCTAGCAAATATTAATTTACCACTATTTAATGCCATATTCCAAACTGACTTGCATTGTTTATCTACTGAATGAGTAAAAATATTAAAATATTACATTGCATGTACATAAATTTAATTTGAAATAATCTTTGTTTAACATAAGTCTCTGTATCTCCTGTATCTCCACATTACCACTGATTCCTAACACTTCACAAGTCCCCTGTTTCAATTTTCTATTGTCACCCTTCGTATTTTTTTATTTCATCAGGAAATTTATTTATTTTTTTTTTTTTTCAGCTCAGCTGTTCTCCAGGCTGAGACACTTCTGGGTGTCTCCAGAGATAAAAGGGAAGAATTTTAATATTTCAAGTATCAGTGTTTTATAATGTTGAATTCCTTTGTCTTTGACCATCAAGTAAGCCATTTTTTTGAGAATTTAAGCTTTTGATGCTTAAGTTTTACTACATATTTGTGGTGATCTGGGTTTGAGTGAATTTGATAAGTTGCTGAAGGAAACCTAACAGGTCAGGAATTCTTAAGCACTCTTAGACTAGTGTAGCAACCACAAAAGGCCTCTGTTTTTCCTTAGCACCGTTGAACTGGTTGCTTGTATAAACTCTGTTCTGAGTTTGCCAGTTAGGGCTATTTGCATTGCTGAATTTGAGGGAACTATGCATTTGTCACTGTGACAAAATATTTTCCTATAAAACTCTCAAACATTCTTCAAAACACTAAAAACTTGTGCATACTTTCACTCTATTTTAGAACCAATGCAAAAGGTTTCCAGTCCGTTGGGAAAGTGTCATTTCAGAACTTCACTCTTACTCAAAATTCACTTGGAAGTTTATCAAAGGTTTTCCCATCAGTTTTTGTCTAATGCTTTGCGCTTGCTGTCTTTTACATGGTGTCTAACTTCTTTCCACATGTAATGATCTGAAAAGTTCTGCTTGAATTATACATACATAGTTGCTGGGTACGCTTTTTAAGTTCTGTATTGCCAGTGACAGTCTGGAACATAAACAAATGCATTTGAATGTTTCATCTGGTGAGTTTCCTAGCTCATTTATTGCTCTCTATATTAAAAAAGAAAAGGCTTCAGAGATTTTCACAAAGATCCCATGTTTCTTTCTAAGCTTGATTTCATGGAAACATTTAAATGTGTTTTCTATTTACAGATTATGATGTGCAGCCTTACTTGACTTATACCATAACAAGATTTCAGTCTGACTATAACCTGGTGGTTGTGGGTGGGTTTTTTTTTTCAGATTTATTAGGGTTATTATTCTATTTGTCTGTGCTGACTTTATTTGTTCTGATGTGATGTTGTAGAAGCCTTTTTACTAACAGTTCATCTTAAGCTGTCACACCCACAGTTTTGGGTAAAATGTTAGGCTTTACCAACTCTTTCGGTGCCATTGCAATCTTTCTTGTCTTAAGCTAGTCTATTTGAATGATTCATGTTAAGATTATTGCTAGGTTTTTTTTATTGTAGAGTATCAGTTTACTTCTCAATGAGAAACAACTCGAAGCTGAGCTGTAAAAGTTATTTACATAGATTCTCTAACCATTAATGTAACCACTGAAAAATCACTTTGGAAAAAAAAAGCCAAAACCATTTGCAGATTTTGTCTGATATTTATTCTGATTTTAGGTCCAAACCTTTTATGTTTTTTTTTTGTTGTTTGTTTGTTTGGTTTTTTTTTGTGTGTGTGTGTGATTTTTCTTTTTGTTTTGTTGTTTGGGTTTTTTGTTTGTTTGTTTGGGGTTTTTTTAACAAAACAAACTGAAGCTGTGTCAAACAAATTCCTCAGATAAGCTGACCTATTTCCGATTACAGGCTGCATAAATTGAAATGAAGTTTTTGCAGTAGTCCAGATAGGATCTGCAATTTATTTAGAGATGGAAGTGGAAAGTTTCACTGACAATCTCAGTTATATGCATTGAGCAGTGAAATAATATTTAGCTATATGTTTGCTTCTGTTAAGCTGTCAATCATTTAGTACTAACCTGCACTAACATTGTCATCAACATAAGCTCTATGACCTTGTTCTGTATTATTTCTTTTTTGTTCCATTTCCTCTTTCATTTTATACTGGCATATTACTTTGTAGTAAGTGAAGCATGAACACTCATTTCCACTTGTAAAACAGACCACTTACTTACCTTGCGTATAAGGAGGGTTAGTATATTTATCACTGTTTTTCATGTAACAGACATAAAATATAGTCTGATCAAAGAGAATAAGATGTGGATTACCTGCTTAACTCAGTCTTGAGCATTTTTCATGGAAAAATGTATGTATTAAGAAAAAGATAGTGTAATGAATATCACAATATGTGCTTCTCTTCTCTGTGTTCTATTACTATAGGGGTGCAGAATAGCCATAAAGTTGTTGTATCTAGCTCTTTGAGAATATTTTTGGATGATGAAATTTCTAATGCCAGATAATCAACATGTCATATTCTAGCCTTGAATCATTGCTGGGAGAAAAGTGGCATGATAAGAGTTCTATTTTTACTCTGTATATACAAATATACTCTTCCTTAGATAGTAATTTGGGATAGCTGTGAACAGGATGTTCTTGTGAACTCAGTGATATTGAAAATATTTATTTTTATCACTGTAAGTATTCTTATATGCATTTTCTATTTATTTTCCACACTGACGCTGGTCAGCATGCAATATATGTGCATAATTTTATGAAATCAGCTCCAGTAAAAGACTGTTGGGATCATGATTGTCCCACCATGTTCTTGCTCCACAGGCCCTGCCTCTCTCAGAACCAAGAAGGCATTTACTTTAGCTAAGTAAGTCTTCAGCATGGCCTTCACTAGTATTCACATAGCCAACTCAGTGAAATGCAGGCTAATAACTGGGTGCCGAATTGGCTGAACTCTCAGGCTGACAGCTTACTGTCATCAGCAGTCCAATGTCCAACTGTCAGCCACCACATGGATTAGTACTGCAACTAATACTATTTATTAATAGCCTGGATGGTAGAATGGGATGTTTCCTCAGCCAGCTCACAGTTGATATAAAAATGGGGGGAGGGGTTCTTTGCTGTTTAAAGGACCTCAACAAGAAAGAATAAAACCAAACAAAAACCCTGAAGGTTGACAAAAAGCTTGTGAAGACTAAGGAAGGTAAATGCAAAGCTCAATATCTGTGACAAAATAATTCCTTTCAGCAGTACAAGCTAAGACACACTGATGAAGAAACAGCATTGCAAAAAAGGACCAGGTAAACATTAAAGCTGATCGTGAGCAAAGTGTGACACTGCACCAAAGAGGGCCAACCACATTTTGAGCTGTACTAGGAGAATTGTAGCTAGCAGTTCCACGGCTATAATTCTTTACCTTTATCTAGCATCTATGAGACATTTTAGGTGCCTTGGTAGAAAAAAAGACTTTGATGTTGTCCTGGGTTCAGCAGTAGCAGTCATTTTTCTCCTTCTTTGTAGCTGGTGCAGTGCTGTGGTTTTGACTTTCGGCCTGGGAACAGCACTGATAGCACTGATGTTTTTAGTTGTTGCTAAGTCATGTTTAGTCTGACCAAGGACTTTCTGAATTTCATGCTCTGCCAGGGAGGAAGGGAAGCCAGGAGGAAGCAGAGACAGGACACCTGACCTGAACTAGCCAAAGAGGTATTCCATACCACAGCACATCATGCCCAGGATGTAGAACTGTGGGCAGTTACCTGGAACGGCTAGGTCACTGCTCAGTCGGGCTGGATATCAGTTGGCAGGTGATGAGTAGTTGTATTCTCTTCCCTTGTTATTTCCCTTATTATTATTATTGGTGGTAGCAGTAGTGATTTGTGTTATACCTTAGTTACTGGACTGTTCTTTTCTCAACCCGTGGGAGTTACATTATTTTGATTCTCCTCCCCATCCCTCCGGGAGTGGAGGTGAGGTGGTGGGGAAGGGGGGGAGTGAGACAGAGACTGCGTGGTTCCGATTTACAGCTGGGCTTCAACCATGACAGATGTATGGGATTAAGCCCAGTGCAGGCCACCAGGTCCTTTTGGTCCTTGAGCACATGATGTATGAGGACAGGCTGAGAAGACACCTTGGTTTACTTAGTTTTAAAAAGAGAGGGCTTAGGTCTTACAGCTGTCTTCAGCTACCTAATAGAAGTATATGGAGAAGAGACTTGTCAGAGGTGCAACAGTAACAGGATGAAAAGGAACAGATGTGAGAGGTATCAGCAATAACTAGGTAAATGGTAGGTTAGTAAAATCCCAGACATGTACTGAAAGGGGTTCTTGGATCCCTTGGAGGTACTCAAAACTCAACCAGATAAAGCTCTGAGCAACTCTTTCTAACTGGACATGCTCTGAGCAGGAGACTGGGCTAGATAGCCTCTGGAGGTCACCTTCAGTCTACATGATCCTGTGGTTCTCTTCACTATAAATGGTGTAAAATGTATGGACCTGAAGTAAAATCTAGAGCCTTGAAGCGTATAGGTTACCAGATTAACACATGGAGGGAAGCTGATGCTGTGCAAAAAGGTTTCTGGTCTGAACTTTTTAGGGTTAGCTAAGCCCCTGACACAGAAATCAAACACTTGAATGAAACAAAGGATTTATAAATGTCCACATCATAGATGGTGATGGGGTCTTTCAGTGGTGTTACCTGCCTCAAAAGTTCTTTTAGAAATAAAAACCACCAGGTAATCAGTTCTAGGTCTCTCTGCCTCTGAGGGATTTTAAAACCATGTCTCTGATCTTTGGGAGAATGCTTTCACCTAATTTCACCAGGCTCTAGATCTGGAAGCAACACTTGGAGCTGAACAACTCTTACTAGAAATAGAGGAGTGAGTTGGATTTTCAGTATGTTACAGGAAGTGAAAGAGCAAAATTGATGGTTAAGATATCTGGATGAATTGACTGAGAAGGGAATATATTAAATACTTTGAGTTTACATGGATAAAGTGATAATAGATTTGCAGATTTTTGACATATTAACAAAGTTCTTTTTGTTTTTATTCCAAAAACTGCACTAGATCATACTGAAGTATATCACTGAAAGGAACAGGGAGTTTTCTAGGAAAGGTTATCTGCTAGTTATAGAAAAAAAAACCTGGTGCAGTAATGGCTAAAATAGCTAATAGAGACTGGAACATAATAATGAAGAATATGTAGAGGCAAACATTATCTGGAAAACATAAACTCAGCTCTTAGGTAGAATCTGCAATGGGCAGGGGAACCCAACAAAACCAGCTCAATCCAGACATTTTATAGTTTTAAGGTCTGCAACTTGTTTATTTTAATCATTTATTTAATTTCCTTGGAACAAGTTTGATTGGACTACCTAGAACTAAAGTCTATTATGACTAAAGTTGATTTATCAATTGGTCCATATATTGTAGTTATAGAATCATAGAATAGTTAGGGTTGGAAAAGATCAACTAGATCCAACCCCCCTGCCATGGGCAGGGACACCTCACACTAAACCATCCCACGCAAGGCTTCATCCAACCTGGCCTTGAACACTGCCAGGGATGGAGCACTCACAACCTCCCTGGGCAACCCATTCCAGTGCCTCACCACCCTAACAGCAAAGAATGTCTTCCTTATATCCAATCTAAACTTCCCCTGTTTAAGTTTGAACCCGTTACCCTTGTCCTGTCACTACAGTCTCTAATGAAGAGTCCCTCCCCAGCATCCTGATAGGCCCCCTTCAGGTACTGGAAGGCTGCTATGAGGTCTCCACGCAGCTTTCTCTTCTTCAGGCTGAACAGCCCCAACTTTCTCAGCCTGTCTTCATACAGCACGTGCTCCAGTCCCCTGATCATCCTCGTGGCCCTCCTCTGAACATGTTCCAGCAGTTCCATGTCCTTTTTATGTTGAGGACACCAGAACTGCACACAATACTCCAGGTGAGGTCTCACAAGAGCAGAGCAGAGGGGCAGGATCACCTCCTTCGACCTGCTGGTCACGCTTCTTTTGATGCAGCCAAGGATACAGCTGAAGCTGGCTCATGTTAAGTTTCTCATCGACCAACACCCCCAAGTCCTTCTCCACAGGGCTGATCTGAATCTCTTCTTTGCCCAATCTGTAGCTGTGCCTGGGATCGCTCCTTCCCAGGTGTAGGACCTTGCACTTGTCATGGTTGAACTTCATAAGGTTGGCATCAGCCCACCTCACAAGCGTGTCAGGATCCCTCTGGATGGCATTTCTTCTCTCCAGCATATTAACTAAATCACACAGCTTGGTGTTACCAGCAGACTTGCTGAGGGCGCACTCAATCCCACATCCATTTCAGTGACAAAGATGTCGAACAAGACCGGTCCAAACATGTCAAACAATCATGTCAAGGTCCCTCTGGATGGCATCCCTTCCCTCCAGCGTATCAACCGAACCACACAGGTTGGTGTCATCGGCAAACTTGCAGAGGGCGCACTCAATCCAGCTGTCCATGTCAGTGACAAAGATGTTGAACAAGACTGGTCCCAACACTGATCCCAGAGGGACACCACTCGTTACTGGTCTCCAGCCGGACATTGAGCCATTGACCACAACACTTTGCATGCGGCTATCCAGCCAGTTTTTTATCCATCAAGTGGTCCACCTATCAAATTGATGTCACTCCAATTTAGAGACAAGGATGACGTGTGGGACTGTGTCGAACGCTTTGCACAAGTCCAGGTAGATGACATCAGCTGCTCTACTGCTGTCCATCAGTTCCATAGCCCCATCATAGAAGGCTACCAAATTGGTCAGGCAGGATTTCCCCTTAGTGAAGCCATGCTGGCTGTCACCAAGCACCTTGTTGTTTTTCATGTGCCTTAATATGCCTTCCAGGAGAACCAGCTCTAAGATTTTACCAGGCACAGAGGTGAGACTGACTGGTCTGTAATTCCCTGGGTTACCCATTTTCCCCTTCTTAAAAATGGGGTTTGTATTACCTTTTTTCCAGTCATCAGGAACTTCACCTGACTGCCATGATTTTTCAAATATGATGGCCAGTGACTTAGCAACTTCATTCACCATCTCCTTCAGGATCCTTCAGGATGGATTTCATCAGGTCCCATGGACACGTTCAGGTTCTTAAGAAGTTTTCGCACCAGATCCTCTCCTACAGTGAGCCCAAGATCTTCATTCTCCCAGCCCCTGCATCTATATTCCAAGACTTGAGTGGTGTGGTCAGAGCATTTGCCAGTGAAGACTGAGACAAAGAAGCCACTAATAACCTCAGCCTTCTTCAAATCCAGGGTAGCCAGTTCTCCTGATATCTTTTGGAGGGGTCCTATGTTGTCCCTAGTCTGTCTTTTATATGCAATATACCTATAGAATCCCTTCCTGTTATCTTTAACATCCCTAGCTATGTTTATTTCTAACTGGGCCTTAGCTTTCCTGACCTGGTCCCTAGCTACCTGGACAACATCCCTGTATTGTTCCCAGGCTGCCTGTCCTTGCTTCCACCTTTTATAAGCCTCTGTTTTCCTTCTAAGTTTCCTCAGCAGCTCTTTATCCATCCAAGGAGGTCTCCTGGCCCTCCTGCTGCACTTCCTTCTAGTCGGGATGCAACACTCCTGAGCTTGTAGCAGGTGATCCTTGAATATCAACCAACAGTCTTGAGTCCCCCTGCCCTCCAGGGCTATATCACGCGGAACCTTACTAAGCAGTTTCCTGAAGAGGCCAAAGTCTGCTCTCCTGAAGTCCAGGGCAGTGAGCTTGCTGCACGCTCTTCTCACTGTCCTCAGGATCTCAAAGTCGACCATCTCATGATCACTACAACCGAGGCTGCCCTGGAGCTTTACGTTTCCAACCAGCTCCTCTCTGTTGGTGAGCATGAGGTCAAGCATGGCACCTCTCCTTGTCAGCTCCTCTGTTACTTGCAGAAGGAAGTTGTCTTCCACACAATCGAGGAACCTCCTGGATTGCTTGTGTCGGGCTGTACCGTCCCTCCAACAGATATCAGGGTGGTTGAAGCCCCTTGTGAGGACAAGGGCCTGTGGGCGTGAGGCTGTTCCTATCTGTCTGTAGAGCGCTTCATCCAGAGTCCTCTTCATCAGGTAATCTGTAACAGATCCCCACAGTAATTTCCCCCATAGGTGTTCTCCCTTTAACCCTGACCCACAAACTCTCTGTTGACTGCTCACCTGTCCCCAGACAAAGTTGCATACTCTCCAGCCTATCCCTAACATAAAGGGCAACTCCCTCTCCCCATCTGTGGGGCCTCTTTTCTAAAGAGCCTGTTACCTTCCGTTCCAACACTCCAGTCATAGGAGCCATTCCACCGTGTTTCTGTGATCCCTATTATATTGTATCCCCGTAGACACACACACATCTCTAATTCCTCTTGTTTGTTCCCCATATTACGGGCGTTTGTATAGGAGCATTTTGGTCGAGCTCCAAATGAAGCCATCTCATTGGCTTGAGCGGCAGGAATATCTCTACATTGCTCTGAGCATTTATTATAGGTGCTGGCAACTGACTGGGAGTATTGAGATGGAGTAAAGTTATGCTTTTTTCTACTTACATAAAATATTTATCTTATTTTGTTCATCCAAGATTTTTCACACCTTTTAGTCTGAAATGTAAACTGCAACACCAGATAGCTGGCATTCAACATCTTCTAATCCCTCCTGATTAAAAAAGTGATGCAACACCATTCTATTAATGGAGACATAAAAGCTTAGAGCCAGAGTCAGTGAAAGCTGTAGGGAACGGCTTCATTGGGCATTCTTACATATAACCTACTATAGAGACATCTGAGCTGGCTTGAATTAGCTAGCTTTAACAGAAGCATCAATCCTGTAGACCTGTCTGGTGTAGATATGTGCAAGATGATTTTTTCTGCTGCTCAGTGTCTTCTCACAAGATATTCATATGTAGATACACATATGTTTTATGCATCTGAGTTCAAGAACTGTGGTCATGAAAACAGCCACTCTGAGTTTTACAATATGCAGTCACTGGTTACCATGCCCATGTAGTTACAAGAACAGAGTAAGAATCCAACACAATCTTCTCCAGCTTCCTCCTATACCCATCCATAAGTTACAAGAAAACAAAGTTAGAGGATATTTGAATTCTGTAATTATACAAATCTTGAATTTCTTTCTGTAATACTACGTAGCTTTGCACAGAGCTTGTTTTGGCAGGATACCTGGTCAGGTATTTAAAGGCTTTGATAGCTTTCTGACCATCAATTGACTATTCTTTCTTACACACCCTTTTTTTACAGTTCTGTAATACCACCAAAATAGTGTCTTTATTTCACAAGACTATTTTCTGTGCTCTTTACTCCATGTTTCAAAGCACTTTGAATATAGGTAAGTGGTAAATACACTTAGGCCTGCATAAGCATCTAGTTTGACTGTGTAAACTCCTGTCTTAAGAGATTTCTAAGTAGCTCCATAAATAGAATACAATTTGCTCCTCAGCAGAAAACATTTTATGTTAGTCCTGGGAATGCTGGAGTTGAATGTTACTTGTTATCTTAATTGTCTCCTTGTATACCTAGCTTTCACTTATCAATAATTCAAGATGAGATTAATTGTATGAGCCAGAGCTATTTGACTTTAGAGATGTCTCCTTGTTTCCAGAAAAAAAAATAAATCTGTGAACCAGAAGTTCTAACCAAATAGGCAAAGAAAAGACTACTTGTCAAAAAAAGAAAAAGAAAATGCTAGGCGACATTCTTCTGTAAGAACTGAGAGTTTTGCTAGTATATTCTGGTACATAAACTGTTTTATCCATAATTACACAGAAGTGTCCTAACAAACAATTAATGGTGTTGAACCTTTTATTTGATGAGAAGTTTGGCAAAACCCCATTCTAGGCATGAATACCATTTAGAGAGAAAGTTGCAGGTCTATTTCTTGAAAATTAAAAATAATAACTTTTCCAAATGTAGACTTATGCACATAGCAAATTAAAAAATAAAAACTGAAGACATTTTAAATTGTACATGAAACAAAAATTTTAAGAAGCATCACACTTCCAATTTCAATCAAAATAGTAAAAAACCTACTGGATTATCTCTATGCAGAGTATACTGCTGTGAAAATTTGCCATAATTACCACTTGACTTTTTGGAGGGCACTGTAGAAAACTAGAGCGTCTAAATTACTTGGAAAATATGTTTGGTCTATTTTTCACCTTCACCATTCAGAATTGTCTTTTCAGCTTTCTAGTAGTCAGTAAGAGTACAAGACAGCTAGGAAAAAAAAAAAAGGGAAATAAATTTAAGAAAGAATTTTTGTAAATACAAGTTTGCAGTTTATTAGGGCAGCTGTATGTCTTGGCCTAAGAAAGAACTATCTTCTCTGTATAAGGATTCTATTATGATGTTAGTCAAAAAGAAAAGAAAAACTGATAGTTACATTGCTATTTGTGATAGCATGCCTTCTTAGAAGACATTCCTGGTATGAAATATGGGTGACTGTGTTCCTTTATATAAACAGTCATTGTAATAAATTAGTTGATAAACTGAAGATAAGTGATGGTATTGATTTGCTAGTTACTCAGGGGATTGTTATATATGGTGTAACTGTCTGTATTTAACTTCCAGATTTGACCAGCGTAGTATGCATTGTTGAGATTTGACATATTAGTGAGCCGAGTAGAGTTTCATCCTGTTGCCCTTAAACTGCTAACTGCTGAGATTAGTTACTCAAAGCAGTTTTGCTTGCTGATAATATCATCTTCACAGCATCTCAAGAACTGTATTAACTGTATACTATAAACAACTTATTCTTTTAGTAAAAAAAAAAAAAAAAAATCCATTACCATTGTATAAACTTGCATTTTCTTATCATCTAACTTTGACTCCCACAAGTATGCATATTTGCTGAAAGTAAACTTTATATGTAAACTTTCCGTCATCAATATCTATCCCTAGATAGTGATGGAGCAAGGGTTTGGATTTAGCACTTCTATCATCTTCTGAATCATTCCCATCTGCAGTGCAAAGTCCCTCACCATCTGTACCATGCCTGATAACTTATGCAGGCAATACAAATACTCGTCTCATTTCCATCAAGGGCATTTTATTTTAAATATGGGCCATTTCTCTCATAGGTCCTAATTCCTCAAAACACTGAATCTATATGTAACAATCAACTATTCTTCATCAAACTGAACGACTGATGAGGGCTTCTCTCTATTTCTGTTGGGGAAGGTTCCTCTCTGAATATGATTAGCTAGATCATCTATGCAATAGATGTTTTATAGTCCCTTCTTCTGAGTTACAGACCTTTAATTTGGCCATCTCCTCTGTTGTTTACAGAGCACTGTGAGTATTAGGGCTGACCACAGAAAGCAGAGTTTGGATGTGAGGATCACCAACAAGTACATATGCTGAAATTTCAGCATTAGAAAGAATATCAGTGCTTCTAAGCCGTTCCATCCTGAGAATAAGTAAATACCAAGTTTTGGAATAATTTTAGATACTAGGTGTTACCAATAGGTCAACAAAACAATCTACTTAACCCTAAAAGTATTTTTATAAAGCGTAACACTTGGCAAACATTATCAGACAGGCATGTGTCCTGTTTTTTTTCCCCAAAACGAGTGAAATCCATATGTAAGTACCATAGGAGAAATAGACGATAATAACATAAGGAAATGAGAGTTTGCATAGCCAAAAGTTCCTATGCTTTCCAGTCATGTCAAAGGTATAATTGCAGACATAGTTAATGCATTTTCTGTCAGCGTTTTGTTTACAATAGGAAAATTGCATTTAAAGATTAGTCTTGTCTTGTTGTCATAAGAATTTAATTTTAACCCCATGGGAGATGGAATCTTATGAATAAATCACGGACAGAAATTCATTCACAGGATTTATTTTGTTTATCTAATCTTAACCATCAAACCCTCAAATGTATAGCCTCCCTTTGCACTTGACCTTGGGTATAATAAATGAGTACACTATGACTATGTCACAGAGGTCTAGGTTTTGTTTTCTTAACATGGAGATCTAAAGAGGTGCTGAGTATTTTGTAGTTTATAGAATCTGTTAAAAAAAAAAAAAGGATAAATGAAACGCTCTACTGAGAGATGGGAACATTAGCTCTTTCCTCTTACCCTTGTACTTAGGGGTGACTGAATATGGTAGCCCTGCTGTAGCTCCTTGTCCCTGAGTCAAGTCAGCAGTGAGGGTAGACACATCTTCCTGACAGGCACACACACAAATGCATGTATGTGACATGTGTGTACATGTATACACAGGCTGCTGCAAAATCAATGCAGACAGGACACACAATGCTCATACAATCACAAACAGCACCAGCAGCCTCATCCTATCCTCCTCTTCAGCTAAATAAAGGTGGAGGTCTTCATCAGGGTGAGGGTCTGTCCGTGGGAATATATAAACACATATGTCCAATGTGGGTTCCCTGGGCAGACGGGCTCAGACATGGGGTCTCTCCAGAGGCTGCCCTGGTATCTTGCCCTTCCCAGCTGCTAGTACTTGGCACACAATCACCCACGGCTACACTCCGCCTGCTTGAAAAGATCCTCTTGCACACAGTGACACAGGTGGTTCACACATGAATCAGACCATGCATGTAAAGTAACAAGCAATAAGACAAGAGGTAACGGGCTCAAGCTCTGCCAGAGGAGGTTTAGACTGGATAGTAGGAAAAATTTCTTCACAGAGCAGGTGAGCAGGCATTGGAACAGGCTGCCCAGAGAAGAGGTAGAATCACCATCCCTGGAAGCCTTCAAAAACCATGTAGATGAAGCCCCCAGTGATATATGGTTTAGTGGTGGCCTTGGCAGTCCCGGGCTAATGGTTGGACTTGATGATCTTAAAAGGTCTTTTCCAATCTAGTTGATTCTATGATCTCACTGCAGCTGGACTTCATCACTTGGTCTACCTGTTAGCTGCCATTGGAGTTGCTCACATCCAGTCACCTAATGTGCAGGATCTCTCAGGTGACGGCCCCCACCCAGCTCTTCTGATGTCTCCAGTAGTAGATGGTCCCTCTGGTAGCCAGCTACTCCTATTGTCTCAGGCTCAGGCTCACCTTTACTTCTCAGCCTCCTAGGCTACTTGACTTACTCTTCAACAGTCCAGCCTGATGCTCACGTGACACATACCGACACACGTGTCCTCACACACTTGTGCCGTGGCCCACAGGCACACAGACCCTGTGAGCTGTGGTCCCACTCCAGCTGTGTCCCTCAGGAATTCCCACACCCTCGTGCACACCCATAGAGAGCCCCCCCACCTAGGAAAATGGTCAGAAATGGAGTTTAATGAGAAAAAAGGACAGACTGCTCTGCTTTCTTTTGTGTGTATGGCAATGGACTTTAAATTCTACAACCTAACAGTACTATCCATAGTAATAACAACACATTTTAGAAGACATAAATACTATCTTCTGAAGCACAAGGAAAATGGAGGTGTTGCTAACTTGGAAGGCATTAGTGCATAGAAGGAAATGATGAGATGAGGTGTGAATGGATTATTCCAATTGGTGATCTGCAGTGATAGTGTCTGTGCTGCTCTTGAACAAAGCTTTCAAATGTAGCCTACAGCAAAATTGTTATCTTCCTTGAATCCAAGTATCAGTGTTATTTTTACATTGAAAAAGGAAGATGCCCAAGAGGTGGAAGATTTCATGTTCTACCTAATTCACCAGGTTTCATGGTCTGCAGAAAGCATCTCAAGAGTAAACACAATTTATTGCGTGTGAAATATGAAAGTAAGAAAGTAAGTAGGTATGCTAAAGCCAAAAGTATCGTTGATGGTGAGCTGACGATTAATATGCCATTGCTGAGCTGCAGCATATATGTATACACTGGAAATATATATATTAAAAAAAAAAAAAAGATATCTTGCAATCTTAAGCTGTCATCACTAACAGATACTCCAATAACTTATAGCTGCAAACACAATTATGCTCACTGGTAAGATACACTTTTTTTTCAAGACTGATTCATCTGATTTCAATGTCTAGACATTTCTATGCATTTGTCAGCAAGACTGAAATTTTTTCTGATTCTTAGACATCACTTTCACAGAGATCAAGTCATCTTCAAATCTTCTCTGAAGTAGTCTAAATAGATTCACTTTCTTTAATGTCTTTGGGGATGTCTTTCTGACATCCTGAAATTGTTTTCCTAGCCCTTCAATCATTATTTTCAGTCTTCTCTGAATGTTTTGCTAAATTTCCATATACTTTAACAGCAATTGACACATAATTGTGCAGATCTTCTATTAAAAAAAAAAATAGTATCGTTGGATAAATAACCAAACTACACCATTTGTCCCTAATAATACTACTGTCATCATTGTATTAACAAAATTTTTGAGTTACTGGCATTTTTGAGGTGGCAGCACTCAGGTCCAGCATGTGCCTCTAATGTCTGTATATGGCAAGTTTTTAAAAATCTTTGAGATACCTCATCAGAGTACATCACAAGATTTATAACAAGAAGTTACAAGATGCCCCAAAAGATCATAAAACATGCTTTTTATGAAGAGTGGCCTTCTGTGAAATAAGGCTTTTAAAAGTCTACAATTTCTCACTGGATTTTAAAATTAAATACTTTATTGCTTTATTAAATACTTTATTGTTACCCTTCCAAGTAACTGCCCCGAGTTTATATTCTGGGCATGACATGCTGTGATATGGAATACCCCTTTGGCTAGTTTGGGTCAGGTTTCTTGTCTCTGCTTCCTCCTGGCTTCCCCTCCTCCCTGGCAGAGCATGGGACTCAGAAAGTTTATGTCTATGTTTGAATTGGCACTAATTCTTATCATTCTAAATATTTTAAATGTTGACAATTTTCACCTCTTTTTAAAAAATTAATAAACATTGCAGCAATTCTGGTACATTTGGTCTAGAGCCAATTTCTTAATCTGAACAGAGGATAGATAACTTCCATCATGTGTTTTCTGATCTTCCTATTTAATTCATAATGTCATCCACAGTGGATACATCCTCATATTTTCACCCAAGTACAAAGCAGAATCTAGTGTGAGATTTTTGCTCTATCACTTTCAATTTTATGATTTACAATTTTCTAGTTGTCTAACAAGACCGAAACTCGATCCCCTCTGAAGAAATGATTTTTTTTTTTTTTTTTTTTTGTAACTCTATTAGGCACTGGGATTTTTTCATCTTTTTGTCTTCCTCTTCTGTCTCAGGAATTTTTACCTTATTTTTACTGATGTTATTGGCATCTGCTAAACCATGCTTAATTATTTCCAGCTTTTGCTTCTTAAATTTCGTGTCTTCATCTGATTATGACAACAATTGCTTTAAACGTTATCAAAGCTCTTTGTTTAAAGTTAATATATATATATATTCAACAAGTGTAATGTGTTACAAATGCCAAGTTGCTATGACTAAACCATAGCCAATATATGACCTTTGTCTCTGTAAAATGTTCCTTTTTCTCTTCTTGCATGCCTTCCCCAATGCAAAGCTTCTTATTTCTTTGATCAACTTCAGATCACCCCTACCTCTCTTCTGAAGTCTGCCTATTTTGAAATGAGGAATTTGTTGTCTTTTCATCTCTATCCATATTTTGTTTGTTTGTTTGTTTTATTTTTTGGTTGTTGCTGGGTTTTGGTTGAGAGTGCTTGTTTTTTAGTTGTTCTTTCTCTTTTTTTTTATTAATTTTTCTGCAATTTCTCACCTTCTTAGCCATAAGTTTCACACTAGAATGATAACTTTTTCCTTTATTTGATCTATTAGAATATTGTTTGCTAAACTACAGACAGTAAATATTAGCTCTTTGGGAGATAAGATTAAAATATTGTTCACACCCCACACCAAAATATATATACCTCGATATGTCGTATTGTTTCTTGATATGTTGCACTGTGTCTGCAAATAGATGAAAAAAAACCCCAAATATGCAGACTGCAAACACATGGAAATTCACATTCATTTTAACTTGTACAAGCTTAGCCTCCCAAAATCTCTGCATATTTCTTTTTCAACCTTAGTATGTTTGGCTGGTATGGCTTGCAAGTAAGCTTTTAAATTTAGATGCAGTACATGTCTATGTAAAAACTAGTTTCACCTGAACTACAAAGCTCATGTGTATACTGTGGACTCTTACATTATTAGCAAGAACCAGCAATGACCAGCAGAGCATTATAAAGCAGAGCAAAAAGAGCCTGTTCTGGAATAGTGCTTGTTATGCCTTGTTTCCAATCCTGAAAACTTTATTTCAGCACATTGTCAGCACTGATAATATTACATTGTAACTACTGGAAACATTAAGGTAATGTCAATCAATGTTTTTATTCAGTGGCCTAGTGTGTTTTCTGAGCTTGTTTGCTTTTCTGCCACAGTGTTCGTAACGTGAGTGTATGAAATGCTGTCCTTTCTCATCTCAAGATACATTGTTAGTTTGTAAATTACACTTACTCTTACAAAAATGTAAAATTTTACATAGTTATATACTTGCTTATTAAGGTGTGAAGATACTGCTTGAATAAATATTATAAGTCTGATGTCTTTTCTATGCTATCTGGAATTTCATGAGTTTTACTTGTCTGGAAAAATTAATGTCAATCTCTGGCAGCTTCAAAAATTCATGTAGGAAGTGCCAAGATGTTTATCAAATGAGTGAATAAATAGCATATCAAAGATTCACTGGCATTTTATCTTAAGTTTTGACTTAATTTTGATTGTTTTTCCAGAGTAGTTAGTCCAGAATTCAAAGTTTTCAGCTGTTTCTTCAATTCAACTTTGTCAGAACACACTTCCCTGTAAAAAAAAAAAAAAAAAAAAAAAAAAGACATTAAAGGCACTTTCATCTGAATAGTCAGATATAGCCATTTTTTTAGTCTTTATTTTTAACCGAATGGCAGCTTTTTTATCTCTCATATACTATTCCTTTCCTTTTTACAGGAAATATTTTCTGAAGCAGCATTTAATCATTAGTATATGTATACACATTATAAAAGAAGGCTCATTCCTGCATTAACAAGCTAATTTCCAAAGAGGATTGATCTCATATGCAGAGATCAATGAACGTATTATTAAATCTCTCAGCCCTTTTTCTTTCCCGTGCAAGGCTGATATTTTCAGCTATTTTAAATATGACTAACTCTAATCCTAGTGGAACATTTTCGACAGGAAGTGAAGGAACATTGAATATTTTATATTAGGATGGTCTTAAGAATTCTAAACTATTTAATACCTTATAAGATGTCATTGGGCTAAAAGGAATCACTTTAATAACAATCCATCTCACTATCAATTTTGTCAACTATATGGACATTTCAATTTTTTCCTAACAAATATTTTCCCCTCTTCCTCTCTGATAAAACAGTTGACCCTGGGTTACTAAAATTTCCATTCTTATTCTAAGTCTAGAATGTTTGAATAGTCTAATTTATCTCTTACCGTAAAATGTGCCTTAGATTGTTTCCCTCTACTGTGTAAAGAGAAGTACTTGTGTTTAATACTCTTGAACAAATGAATTCAGGGTTCTTGTGTGGAATGGTTTAGTGTGAGGTGTCCCTGTCCATGGCAGGGGGGTTGGAACTAGATGATCTTGAGGTCCTTTCCAACCCTAACTATTCTATGATTCTATGATTCTATGATTTTATATTACTGCTGATTTAAATCATTATTAAAGTTGGAGATGGAAATAATATTAATCATTTTTTTTCTATGATACTGAAGTACTTGTGACAGCAGAAAGTATTTGGCTTACCTTGTACTGCAGACCCATGATTATGTTAACCAGTATGTTACTTTAGTTCAAAACTGTAATTTTCAAGTAACTAGTTTAATTATTCAGGCTATCTGAGTTTTAGTAATTAAGAACACCTCAAAGGAGTAACTGAATTTGGACTCCAATATATTACATAAATATGTGTCATTTGTACTTTAAACCCACTAATTATTTCACCTTGACTGCAAAGGGCTTATGACTCAGTTTAACTCAAGGACTGACAAGTCTTGACAAAATGAGTTCATGAACAAAGTTGAGTAACCCTAAGCTATTGAGGGAAGGAGTGGACATATAGTATGTCAAAATAACAGGATAAATAGACAGAATTAGTCTGTACAGATTTCAACATCTACCTCAAAGCTATTAATTTGATTGATTTTACTTTCCGTGGAGACTTGAAGAGGCTGATTCATCTATGTTCTTTGTCCGTTTTGGACTGATAGCTATTGTACTGTAGGCACATTCATTCCTCTCTCATTAAGTATAAAAGAAGTGAAGGCAACAATTTCAAATGCACATTAAACTGAAGTGAAACGGATCTCAAATTGTCAGTCCTAAATATCTACTTCTACATAATGCAGAAATATCTCAACCACCTTTCTCTGCTCTTTGCATACTGGATAATAGTGAAGGAGCTTTTAGCTTGCAGAACACTTTTCTTTTGTTCCTGCCTTCTTTGTAGTATGTATTTTCTATACTTTCCAAGAGAATCCTACACATTTCCAAATCATGGCAGTTACTAAGCATGCCAGACTTTTAAATGATTGTTTAATCTGCGACATATTCTAAATAAAGATGTCCTATGAAAGCAATTTTACAGGTGTCAGTGAAATATAATACAAAATAACACTTGAATAAGATAGACTAAGAGGAGCAGCTTTAAAGAAATGTATCCAAAACACACAGTTGTGTGTGTCTTTATACACATATTATACCTTGCAGATACCCACATCTCAAATGTTAGGGTAGGAAACAAACAAACAAACAACAACATCCAGACATTTTGGTCAGATGAATGAAACCAAAACCAAACCAAAACAAGCCCCATGGATTTTGGCACTTACACTTTCATAATTTTTTTCCTGATATGAAGAAGAAAGCAATAAAACATTCAGAGAAATGTTTTCATGCATACAGAATTTGGGAAAAGTTTCAGTGTTTATCACAACACTAAACTTAATGGCTGTGGTGGCAGACTCATATTGTATAATAATGTCCGGTTTTCTTTTACTCTTCACAGAGGATATTGTAAAGGAAAGTTTTTGATAGCTATGATCTTCAAAAGAATGGCATTTGTTGCACAGAACACAAATTTATACTCTGCAAAATCATCTAGTTTACATTTAACATAATTGTCTGCATTATTAATACATACACAGTACTTAGAGCTGAATGAAAATAGCATGGCCTAAAATCTAGTTTTTAGCTGCAGTGTTCCCTTGCTTTGTCTGTCCCAGTCCAAATTCCCTCTGAAAGCTAAGAAGTCTTGTGCTTATTAAATCCTTATATACAGGTCACTAGCTAGAAATGCAAAGTACTGTAAACATAGGCTTAAGGAAAGGTTAGGAAGCAACCACACACATCACACACACACTTCCTCTCTATCCACCCCCACTACCCCCCTCCCACCCCCACCTGCGCCAAAGACAAAAATCCCTAAAGTAACAATCAAAAGCTACACTAATGGGATCAGAAGGACTGATGAGAAAAAAGAAGAGTTAGACTGGTTTTCCTCATCAGGAGAAAACAAAATTTTAGTCAGGGATTTAGATATTTTGTACTACCTTTTGATCCGTTTCATGGATCTTGGGCAGGTGATTTTTATTCTTAATGCTTCAGTTCTTGTTACATACGTATCACATTCATGCTGCCCTCTGCCTGTGTTTATTTACTTTATCTAGACTGTGAAATCCATGAGATAGAAAGACGTATTATTTCAAATATAATACATACATGTAGCTCCTGTAGTGCATTGCATAAAGCTCTTTAGAGCACTTTTTCAATTACTTACGGAGTTTACACATTATCTAGAAGCAGAGCTAATGTTTATGTAGCCTGAAAAGTCTATGTATTTCTTTTATGAATGCATACCTCAGTCTGTTTAGCAGCCCATGCTCTTCTGTCTCTTACACCATTAATCCTTGAGGAATATTGGCAGTATAAATATACTTATAAATAAAAACTAGTGCAGAGCCACTTCGTGGCTTTGTGCAGGATGTGCCCAAATATCTGCAGTACAGCTTCATAGATTTGGATAAACCAAGATTACTTTTTCTCCTAGCTGGAAATCTGAAACTAATTTGGTATTTTAGTTTGGTTCCATTTGGAGATCAAACAAAGCTTCCTTCTTATTTTGCAGCAGCCTGTATGACATACAAAATAAATTTATGCTCAAAAGCAATAAATAAATAAAATACAGATTCTGCATAGGTGCATCCCATTTTTAGAGAACACATACATGAAGATCATAAATGGGCACAATAGGCCATTTATGTTTTCCAGATTAGTTTCATGTCCTGACCAATACTGGTGTAATTCTAAAAGTTTTCCCTTTTCTCTAGAAACAACTTACTACTATGAAGGACCAAAACCACACTTCAGTTGTTTTGGGGTTGGTTCTTTTTTTGTTTGTTTGTTTATTTGGTTTGGGTTTTGGGTCTAGAAACAACTTACTACTATGAAGGACCAAAACCACACTTCAGTTGTTTTGGGGTTGGTTCTTTTTTTGTTTGTTTGTTTATTTGGTTTGGGTTTTGGGTTTTGGTTTTGTTTGGGTTTTTTTTGTTTGTTTGGTTTGATTTGATTTTTTTCCACAGAAATATTTTAGCCCAAAGAAGACTTTTTTTTTTATTGCAGTAAATTCTTAAATACATGGAGACAATCTTACAAAATATCTACTGGCATCTGCCTTAATACCCCATGCTTGACTATGTTATTCTGCTGGCATAAGATAATGTTTGGGCTCCCTAGGTACTTCTTTCTAAACAGTGCTAATAAGGATTGAATAAATACATTGAAAAAAAGGTTCAACAGCCAACACAGTCAATGCTTATAAATAATGGATTTTCCTCTAGTGTCTGTTAAAAGTATGCAAACATTTCTGGCCTCAAATAATTTACTTGGTTTTAGTATCTCAGTACACTTAATGAAGTTTGCTACTTACATTTATTGGGAGCATGGACCTGATGTGGTGACTACATTTCAGTATGTATTTCCACCGAAGAAAAGACTCAACTGCTTGTCAGAAGTGTTTCAAAGTATTCAGTCCAATAGACATGACAATGTCAAAACCGTAACTAAATTTTATCTTTTAAGACTTACTTACACACATCTTGTAGGTGCCATACATATCTGTTTTCTGGAAAATCTACCATTCTCCTCTTGGGAGCATGTAACACTTAGTGCAGCATTTCTGGGGTAGACAAATTCTATGGAAAACAAAATAAGGTACATTTCAACCAAACAGCCTGGTAAAATGTATATACATAAGAGATGTGTATGTATGCCATATACTTGTGTGCCATAAACTGTAAGTTCTCAGAAAAAAAGTCTGCACTTCATGAAGTAGTATAATATCTTTTTTTAAAAAAAAATTAGAAGCAATAAAATTTTAAAATCTAATGGCACTGATAGGAAAAAACCAAAACTACAAGTATGGTTTTATCTATTTTGTTCTTATTTACATTAATTTAGTTGAAGAGTATCAGGTTGCAGAACACAGTCCTTCATACATTAAGCAATATAATCAGTGTAAAGATATACAGAATTTTGGATTCATACTGCTGCCATAGAAAAGTTATGATGCGTCTATGACCAAACTAAGTTCTATTTTGATTGAAGAATGTCCTAATTAGTTGGTACTTATGTAAATATATTTTTAAAAACAGCAAATAAGTTTTCACATGATGATATAAAGGTTGTTGCTTTCCTTGCTTCTAATAATTTCATTGTCTTTACAACTTGAACATTACAGCTTCAGACTACTTGTAACTTTGATACGCAGTATATTATTACATGGTTTGAACACTATCTTCGAATTCATCACATGAATTACTTGAATTTACTTTGAACAGAATGGCATCTATTGAGGAAAATTATTTTCAGTTAGGCAATGATCTGTTAACAGTAATATTTAGAATAAAATACTTTTTCTCAGCATTTACAAAGGCACCCTACTAGGTAGCAAGCAGAAGGGTCTATTTCGCTGTGCAATCCAATTTTCTTGTCCTAAAAATAGCTTCCTTCTTCCTCTTTCAAATTCAAGAGTTATGGAAATCTTGAAGGGACAGTGTTGTGTTTATTTTACCTCTAAGTTGTAAAACTTTAAAAGGTTGACATTTTGCAAAGAAAATGGATCATTCTATCTCAGAGAAATGAGTGTGCAAAGCAGTTCACTTTTGAAAAGTCTAGTGGCAATATATATTTTTGAACATATAGATTTTTAATGGGTTTAGATTTATGATTTTATATATGTGTAGTGTTTACAGCTAAAGAGGGAAAACAGTATGGTATTATAAGATACTGTAACCCTGTAGAAATTTATAAACAGTCTCTGAAGGCACTCAAACTGCAGCATCACAAAAGAGATGTTTGCTTCCTATGTGATGAAAAGCTTACCACAGGTGAATGCTTGGAAAAAATGCTCAAAGAACCATAAACTTAAGAGGATCAAATATCATACTGTGATATTTAAATTGTGATATTTTAAAATATCTTGGTATGATAGTGTTAGTAAAAGCTGACTTAGTGTTCACAAAGACTGAGGAGATAAAGACAGGCCAGCATCACCTGCTGGATGAGCGACTTGGACTTTGTCATTTTTCTTTACCAATAAATCAAATATTTTTGTATGCAGGTACATGACACTGAACGGTTAAACATTTTGTCCTACACCCTAGACTTCAGCACAAATAAAGTAAATCAAAGAAATATCTGGAAAACAATAATGAAGAACTTTTAAAGAATACAGAAGTAAAGAATGCTTTTTAATTCAATGCTTTTTCTATTACTTGATAGTATAGCTAATATAATGGCTAAAGATGATACGGCTAAAATTTTAATTAGCAAAGTACCAATACAAATGATATCAAAATCATGTAAAACTCATGTTCTATGTTTTTAATTTTGAAAATGACAAATTGCCTGCTAAGATGCTAACACCATAGGTATTACATTTACAGAAGTCTGCAATAGATTGTATTTCTTATGTGTAAATTATTTTTTATATAGATAGGAACTAGGGCACAAAGCTAACACTGTACTTCCCACCTTAGTTCAGCAATCTTTCAAATCTGTGTATATGAATACTTAATCTTATGACAATATTATGTTTTATCTTGTCTTGGTTTCTTTTGTCAGAATTATTTTTTCACACTGTGTCCAGATTCTCTGCGTATAATGCCTATTATAGGCTGTGATCTTCTCAGACAGTGTGGCGAATAAAGTCATGTAACCTCTAGAAAAAGAGAGGTATCTAATCTAATCTAATTCTCTGAGAATCTTTATTGATTGCTGATTGCTCCTGGCCTATGTCTCAATTACTGTACTGGATTTCTTGAAATATTAGTAAGACTAGGATACACCTAGGATGAGTGATTCATTACCATATTTACATGCAAAACGGACAGCTCATATTTTTTTTAAATAGGATCATTAGCATGTAAATGAATCTAACACAATGGCAGTATGTAAATGAATATTAGCAAATCTGTATAATGCTGTTAAAGGTTCAAGGCAGATGCACAATGGTAAGAGTGAATGTAGGTACTTAAATAATTAACAACTGAAATATGCATAAAATATACATTTGCATACATATGCATAAAATACATTTGAACTACTGTTGTTTTGAAGCCTTACAGAAAAAATTACTTAAGTATTTTTGCTTAAAAAAATGAGCTCCTATGTATGATGCTCCATTATATCTTCACTCCGTACCAGTGAAATCAGCAAACTCTGCTTCCAAAGAAAATTAAAGGTGAATAAAACTCTGGGAAGCAACAGTGAAAAATAGTGAAGGTATGACATTTAAAAGTAGATAACCAGACTAAGACCAACTACAGACAGATTTTTGGACAAATGCACCAAATGTGGTGATCAGCAAAGCAAAAAGCAGTGCCTTTTTCAACCAAAGCAGAGGGAGGACTTGTAGTGCATAAGCAGGGGCATAGATAAGACACATCATCATTAGTTAGCTGGCAATACAATGTGGCAATGTGGTAGCAGTTCCTCTCTTCATATTTTCACTTTGTTTCCATTTTTGTAGGTTTGATTGCCTTTTCTATCCTCTTGCTATCTGCTCTGTGTTTTCTTTTATCTTCTTGTGGTTTTGTTTTTGTGTTTGTTTAGTGACTGCATACAGAATCATAGAACAGTTAGGGTTGTAAAGAACCTTAAGATCATCTGGTTCCAACCTTTCTTCTGCCATGGGCAGGGACTCCTCACACTAGACCTTGTCACCCAAGGCTCTGTCCAACTTGGCCTTCTTTTTTATGCCTTTTTTTTTTCTCTTTTCAGATGCCTTGAAATAAGTTTATCCTGATTCTGGGGGCTGTAATCTGTTTGTGACCAGCTGTTGATCATTTGTGATTTGTATTTATAGCCTTGAAGTCTGCTATGTCCCAGTACTTTCAAGGCTTCTGATATCAACCTATGTTAATACTCTTGGAAGCTCCTGCTGCAGCACTCAGTGAATAAAAATTATGAAATAATATTGATGGAACATGGTGCTATGTGAAAATTTAGACTCAAAAAAAGAAATGTTAACTAGACTATCTAGACAGAATAGTGACCCAGTCTGTGGCATATTGATAAAAATCAGAAAAGTTGTTAGAGCAGAAAACACTCTAAGCTTCAGTTATTCTCATGAAGATTCATGTCAGAGTGGACATTATATACAAACAACATTTTAAGGCATTTTTCTTCTTAAATGATCTCACCTTAAAATACGTAATTGGAAAACATAAAGAGATGAGGTAGTCTCAATCAGCGTACAAGACCTGGGTCAAGACATAGTTAGTAAATAGCTAACCTGAAAAAATATCGTCATGCATCCATCATATGTGTAGGAGTAAAGAAAAAAATAGGGGAAAAAATCTAATATATTAACATGTCAAAAAAAAAAAAGAAAAAACTCAACATTCTTTTAATGATATTGAAAAAGATGAAGCAAATTGAAAGACAAAACAGAACAAGCAGCCAAAAAGATTAAACTGTTGTGAGATAAAGTGCTTGTATTGAAAATACTACTACTATACAAGTCATACAAATGATGCTAAAAATCTGGCATAGCTAAATGCAAATTAAAAGAGACCACTAGAAATTAGTAAAGTCTTATTTAAGGAAGAGATCTTGTATGCAAATAATGAAACTAACTTAACTGTACCTTAACTGTTAATTGTGTTGTACAACAGCTGAAACAAGACTTTGCTCTTGGAAAATGCTTAACCCCATTATAAATTATTCAAACAAATTCCAGTGCCAAAATCACGAAGCCTTCCAGAATTCTGTATGGCCAAAGTTTAATATGCTATAACGGATGTTTGAGTAAAATGAGGCCATAAGACAAAACCAAAATGAATTAACTACCTCACTGTGCAAGAGCTTAGGAGTGGCACACATGAAAACTTTTTGTAACAGAGGTTAGTGCTCAGGAACTGTCTCAAATGAAATGTTAATAAAAAGGGGTTTTCAAACAAATTAAGAAAATTAATAGCAGCAAACTTTTAGAAACAGATGGTATTCACATAAAATTCTAAGGAAAATAGAATATGAATGTGCTGAGCTGTTAACTATAATGCATAATTTATCACTTAAAACGTCCTTTGTACTGGACGGGTTGAAAATGGCAAATGCGATACAAAATTTTTAAAAGGGCTTTGGAGAACTGTAAAATAGAAAGTCTATATCCGTACTCAGCAAACTGTTGAACCTATGATTAAGAATAATTGAGTAAATATGATGTAGTAGGAAGTCAACACAGGGTGTGTAGCGATGGCTCAAAAGTGTGGCATAATTCTCTGTAAAGAAGAAGATAAAGTAGGCAAAAATAATTACTAATATGTCTACTTGTTTTTTCAAAATACTTTTGATAAAGCCCCTCTGTAACACAGGGTGCCATGGGACAAGGGTGAAAATCATCCTGTAATCATTAAGAAATGCTTAAAGACGAAAAAAGAAAACAACAAAACAGTTGGAAAGGTGATCACTTTTACCATTAGAAAGAGAACCACAGGAATCAATGATATTGAACATATTCCTAAGTGATCTGTGAAAAGTTATGATGGTTACCAAGTTTACTGATGTGGTGTTTTTTCAAGGAAGTAGGAACTAGGGAGTAATATGCAGTAATCCACAAGGAAGGACAGTAGTATTTCTATATTCTTTTCCTTAATCTCCGTTCCTGCTCAGTATAGTTTTAAACAGACTCTAAGTCCAATTTAGTATTGCAGTTCCTGTGTTATGATACAAAGATCTGACTAGATAAAGGTACTATTTGATTTCAGACTGCTTTATAGTTTCTAAAAGATTTTCTGGTAATAATTCTGTATCTTTCTGAGCTTCCCCAGTTTTGCATATCTGACCTGAAGAACCAGGTCTTTCGGGACAATGATCTGACTGTACTATTTGCACATACATGCTGTCTTCCCCTAAGGCAATCAATATACTACCCTTGGTGCAGTGAGATGGGTTTTTTTTTAACACAAAGGCCACTAATTCCAGATAAGACTTTTTTGGGGGATTTGAAGATTATGAAGCAACATGAAGGGGAGTAAGCTAACAGAACTTCAAATTTAAATTTAAACCCCGCATGAACTTTCTATCCAGACAGCAAACAGATTGAATTATTAACCAAAAGCAATATTAGCTAACCGGAATTAGATCCTTTGCTTAGTTGTTGAACATACAACTTATGAAGATGCAAACATACTAAAGAAGATAAGAAGACATCTTTTTTTTCCAGTCTGGAAAAACGTATTTTCCTTTAGTTCATGTTACCTGGCCATCCAGGTTTAATGTCTGTGGAACAGAAAGATAATTTTTCTTTGATGTATAAATAAAATTAAACTGATTGCTACAAAAATCTTTACAAATTATTTTATTTTGTCTTATTAAGTAATTACATCATAATGTTTCTAAAAAGATTGTGTACTGAACTGTGGTGATGATTCCTCTCCTCCCTTTCCTTCCCGCCCAACCCCCGTCATACTGCAGTTATTGAAAATGGGGCTTCGGTTTTAATTCTTCCTTGCTTCTACAGGTCTGATTGTAAGAATGAAAGCAAAATTATACATATTTTAAATCTAAAGATGGATAAGGGCAAATTTTCAAACACTTTGTGCTCCATGTTTCCACATGTTATAATTGAGATCCTCCCAGTGAAGTTACTGTTAGGAAATTATTCAACTGGTTCAGAATTAGCTAATTCATAATTTCAACTTATTTTTTTTCCTGTAGTTCCAGTGGTATTATATACTGTGGTTTCAAATGAACAAACAATGAACTTACTTAAAAAAAAAATCCCAGCCAACTGCAGTCAAGGTGTTATGTGCATCTTTCTACGCCACTTCAAAATTGGATTACGCTAAACTATCATTTAATGCAAAATTTGTTGCAAAATCTGCCTAGCTCTTACATGGATTTTTATTTTTCTCTAAGCATTACATAACCTTTCATAATTATGTTTGAATGGTTTGTATCTTACAAATAAGTTTTCTGCAGGAATTCTGGAGGCATTACTTGGAAACCTCTTAGAAAAGAACTGAAGTATAGTTGAGTGTAATTTAGCCTGAACTGACTCATCAAAGAGAAAATCAAGAGGATGCTGCATAACACATTTAGGAGTCCCAGAATGTTAGTGTATTAAACTGAGATAGCAGCCGCAGTCCAGAGACTACCATCTCGGTGAATTACGCTACTAATCCATTTATATATTTAGCTCAAAAATTCAGGTGCAAACCAAGAGAAGACATTCCCTAAACTCTTTATATTACAATTTCTTTTGTAATAGGAGTTCCTATACAGTTCTGCCTATGAGCAAAAAATCCAGTCCATGTATATATAAGACACTTTTACATCCATGTACAAGTTCTTCAGAATTCATCGTGAGCAGTGCCTAAATATCAATAATTATTTGTTTTTAACTATATCATGATGGCATAAAATTTAATTTCTGCTAAAATCAGAGTCACTTTTTCTTGTGTTATCGAATATTGTAAAATCTTCCATCACATTTTTGGCTTTCTAAATATGCATGATCATTTAAAACAGTTATTGACATACATAACGGCTAAGATATATTTGACATTTTTACATATCTTGATGTTTGATTAATTTTTGTATAAGCTATTCCTGCTTGAATTTCTAATTAATAATTATTATGGAATAATGCAAAGATTATTTATTCTTATTGCAATATATTTCTTATATTATAGCCAAAGGACCCAATTAGAATTTGAGGTCTTTATTAGACTGAAAACTCTTATGTTATCATAAATTCCTATCTGTCTCTAAATTATATTGCATAATATTGGACCTGATAGCATGATAGGAAAAAGTATAATGCTTTCTTGTTGCCTAAATTTTGCCATAGACTTTTTTTCTAGATCAAATTACTTATTCTTCATCCTTCCACCCAGTTTAGTCATTCTTTTAAAGACCTGAGAAATTGCCTCGCAGAAAAGAAACAATGTAGTATTACATGTATTCTGTATTCAATGGTATGATTACATGTATAAACTACGCATAAATATAAACTGTAATGTTCCTGCAATTTTATGTACTTCAGAGACCAAAACCATATAGACAAATAACTGACTTCATTAAAAGAAGCTTATAGATTTAGACTGCATTTTGAAATAATATGTTTGCTACATTTTTTTCATTAATGAAAAAGCTTAATTTACCTGTTGGGTTGGCTTGTTTTATTGGGGCACATGGATTGCGAAGCATAGATTTCATTGCACCATTTCCTATAATTTTTAAGCCTTTTCTTCTAATAACTGTGTCCTGATTTCACTGGGATAGAGGTAATTTTCTTCTAGTAGCTGGTGCAGTGCTGTGTTTTGGCTTTAGTCTGAGAATAATGCAGATAACACACACATAAGTGATGGTTTAATTGTTGTAAAGTAGCACTTACCCTGATCAAGGACTTTTCAGTTTCTCATGCTCCGCCAGTGAGGAGGGGCACAAGAAGCTGGGAGGGAACAGGTACAGGACACCTGACACAAACTAGCCATGCCACAACACGTCATGCTTGGTATATGTACTAAGGGAAGCTACCCAGAAGGGACCGATTCCTTCAATTCCCCTCCCCATGCTGCCCATGCCGTGAAAAGGGGGAATGAGTGAGCAGCGCTGTGGTACTTAGTTGCCTACTGGGTTTAAACCACAACAACCATAGTGAAACATCTCAGCATGGTTACTGTGCCTTCTGCAACTGCAAGAGGATTCCTGCAGGAATTTTTCAGCCAGGTAAAGCAACTTTTTTGTCGAATAATCATATAACTAAAATTATATACCCAAATATAAGCACTGCTTAAATAGAGAGATCTAGCTTTCCTAATAATACTTCTCATTACAAGTAATACACCTGAGGTCCCTCTGTGCAACAAGAGGCATCTGGGTGATCCTTAGATCTCACCTGGGGTTGTGCTCCCTCATACATATAATGCTATCGGTTGTAGCCCCTCGCATGAAAATAAATGTCACACAAAAGCTTATTCTTGTAAGTGATCATATAGTCTCCTTCCTCACAGCAAGGATGTAGATGTAAAAATATACCAATAAATTTGCTTGGTTTCAGAAAGCTTGTGAATTCAGAAAATCCTTTCTGAATTTACTCCTTGGCTTCGTCTTGTCCCTGTAACAGCGAGGTGAAGATGGTGTTCAAATTTAGGTTTGCAGTGGTTACACTTATGCTCAGACGTTTATCATATACTCCTCCTCTCATTTCCTCTCCTTTCTTCTCCTCTCTTTTCTATGTACATGATTACAAAGATTTTAATTAACACCAATAGAAAGAAAAAAAATATATTTTAGAGATGTTAGGAAATCCTACCAAGTTATTCAAAGCATGGCCGATGAGAGAAAACATGGAAGAAATTATGGATGAAATGCTAATTTTGCTACAGGAGCATGATAGAAATTTTCTGATGGCATTCATCCTCTGGTATTATTTTATGCCTGAATAAACCTTTATAATTCTTACACTGGAAGTAAATGTCTAATGTAAGAAGAATTACTAAGGTTTTCAACAGCTGAACTAGCATCTTTTTACCTACCTAAACATATCTAACTGCTAAAGTTTTTCAGGTTGAACATTAGCATGTTGTCATTGTACCATTACTGAGAAATAAATTATTTTCTTGCATATCTCAGCATATGAGATACTTTCAGTTCTATTTCAAATTACATTAAAAGCTTTTATACAACAGCTATTAACATTAGCTTGGTAGGTTCTCAGCACTCTATGAAACTTTGTATTCACAATCATATAACTAATTTTCCTGGAACACTTTTTTTTTTTTTTTTTTTTTTTTGGTCCAGAAATATGGAATAAGAAGTTAAAAAGGACAGAAGATGATAGACTCAGAATTAAGTTGCTTGTTTATTTCTGCTCATAGTATGTTTTTGATAAAACATTCTCAATAGTAAATATAGTTAAAGTACACTTAATTCTAGAATAAGCAGCTAAGATAAAAATACTCAATGTATAACAAAAAACAGTAAAAGACACAAGTGCAAAGGAAAAGGTGAAACCCCAAATATTTCCACATCCACATGATCTACGAAGAGGGCTACTCTATGCCTACAGGATGGAAAAAAACCTGACCTAGGACTAGAATATGAGAATAACAATATTATATATCTGGTCTCATATAGCTGGTGTTAGCTTCCAATTTAAGTTTGTGAGTCAAATAAGATTTAAATAGGCCAAATAAGATTTAAATCCTTTTAGAAGTATCTGTCCACAACACACATATATAGTGAGTACTCAATAGTAGTCAATAGTGAGTACTTGAGATTAAGAAAACTAAGAAACCTCACTGTGGGAAAGAGTGATTCCTTTTTTTATCCAGAAAGCAAATGATAAGAACTCTGTAGAACAGATTTAATAGTTTGCACGTGTAATGCAGATCATAGAATCATAGAATCATAGAATAGTTAGGGTTGGAAAGGACCTCAAGATCATCTAGTTCCAACCCCCCTGCCATAGGCAGGGACACCTCACACTAAACCATCCCAACCAAGGCTTCATACAACCTGGCTTGAACACTGCCAGGGGTGGAGCATTCACAACCCCCCCAGGCAACCCATTCCAGTGTCCCACCACCCTAACAGGAAAGAATTTCCTCCTTATATCCAATCTAAACTTCCCCTGTTTAAGCTTTAATCCGTTACCCATGTCCTGTCACTACAGTCCCTGACAAAGAGTCCCTCCCCAGCATCCCTATAGGCCCCCTTCAGATACTGGAAGGCTGCTATGAGGTCTCCACACAGCCTTCTCTTCTCCAGGCTGAACAGCCCCAGCTTTCTCAGCCTATCTTCATACAGGAGGTGCTCCAGTCCCCTGATCATCCTCGTGGCCCTCCTCTGGACTTGTTCCAACACTTCCATGTCCTTTTTATGTTGAGGACACCAGAACTGCACACAATACTCCAAGTGAGGTCTCACAAGAGCAGAGTAGAGGGGCAGGATCACCTCCTTCGACCTGCTGGTCACGCTCCTTTTGATGCAGCCCAGGATACGGCTGGCTTTCTGGGCTGCGAGCGCACACTGCCGGCTCATGTTCATTTTCTCATCAACCGACACCCCCAAGTCCTTCTCTGCAGGGCCGCTCTGAATCTCCTCTTTGCCCAATCTGTAGCTGTGCCTGGGATAGCTCCCACCCAGGTGTAGGACCTTGCACTTGGCATGGTTGAACTTCATAAGGCTGGCATCAGCCCACCTCACAAGCGTGTCAAGGTCCCTCTGGATGGCATCCCTTCCCTCCAGCATATCAACTGGACCACACAGCTTGGTGTCATCGGCAGACTTGCTGAGGGCACACTCAATCCCACTGTCCACGTCAGCGATGAAGATGTTAAACAAGACTGGTCCCAACACCGATCCCTGAGGGACACCACTCATTACTGGTCTCCAGCTGGACATCGAGCCATTGACCACAACTCTTTGTGTGCGGCCATCCAGCCAGTTCTTTATCCACCGAGTGGTCCATCCATCAAACTGATATATCTCCAATTTAGAGAGAAGGATGTCGTGTGGGACAGTGTCAAATGCTTTGCACAAGTCCAGGTAGAAGACGTCAACTGCTTTACCCTTATCCATCAATTCTGTAGCCCCATCATAGAAGGCCACCAAATTGGTCAGGCAGGATTTCCCCTTAGTGAAGCCATGCTGGCTGTCACCAAGCACCTTGCTGTTTTTCATGTGCCTTAGCATGCCATCCAGGAGAATGTGCTCCAAGATTTTATCAGACACAGAGGTGAGACTGACTGGTCTGTAATTCCCCGGGTCTTCCATTTTCCCCTTCTTGAAAATGGGGGTTATATTTCCCTTTTTCCAGTCATCGGGAACTTCACCTGACTGCCATGATTTTTCAAATACAATGGCCAGTGGCTTAGCAACTTCATTCGCCAGCTCAAGAACTATTCAGGGTGTAACAAAATGTAACTAATCCAAAATGTAACTAATCTTCAGGCATTCTCCTTTTAACTTATATGAACAGTTTTCTATGAATTTGTGAAGTTACAGTCTAAAACCTATTTAATTTCTTGCTCTCACAAGCAAGCTATTGTATTTAGAAGACTAATCCACTACTTGAATTATCAAAATCTCCTTATCTGATGCTGTTATTGGTTTTTTCCCACCTTGGTAAAAAGAAGTAAAATACATTTGCTTTGGGAAATATATTTCCGAAAAGTATCATTTCCCTTTTGTGCTTGTTTGATTAGGCTTAACTGAGGCATTACCAATGCAGTGGTACTAAGGAACTGTAATTAAGTTTCCCTGCCCTTTTTTGTAAACAGGGGTGTTTTAATGAACTCCAGAAGTGTAGCCATACAGTTTTCATGAATAATCAAGATTTAAAAAAATTATTAATGGATTAAATTAATAGTAATGTATAAAAGTAGTAGTATTGGTAAGATGTGAAGCAAAACATTATGAAAATGGTAAATGCAGCATGTACTCTTCTTGGGGGGTGGCGAGGGGAGATAAATATGCGCATGTTAAATGCAGCAAAATGCAGACAGTGTTTGTGCCAATCAGACAGAGCAACTGCATTGCTGTCAACCATTAAGAAAAAAACCTGTTGCACTTCAGTGAGAGAGGAGTTGTGAGAAAAAATAGCTGCAATCCAAATTAACTTCAAAAAACTTTTCTGAAGCTTGAGAGAAATGACCTTCTTACATCATCTTCAGATCTCTCATATTCTGTCTGGTATTGCTGTTTTTTCTTTTTCCTCTGATTGCCTAAATCAATTCAACACTTCTGAATATTTTTTCCTGGGAAGCTAATCATCTAAAATTATAGACTGGGGGGAAAACGGACCTCACACTCAGTTCCACACGCAGCTCAGCTAAGTGGAAGGGACAAAACTCAAGTGGCTAACTCTAAAGAACATTGTATGCATAATCTCACAGGAACTTTTAGGAGAATAAGGGCTTGGTTTTACTCTCACAGTATGTGCACACCAGTAAACATCTGTACAATTATCCTTGAATTGCCTAAAAAAGACAGAAATCAGGCCTTCGATCTTGTCAAGGTTTGCACTGCTCTGTTCAGAAATTGAACTAATTTAAACCTAAACTTTATTTTTTTATTTCAGAATAAATTCAACGTGAGTTAATTCCTTTGGGCAGTTAAAGTTTTGATAGATACTTTGGGGAAATGGGATAAATATATTGTGCAGGACATGTGGTTCTGAAAAGTAAATTTTTGGGGTTTTAATTTCCTAACTGAATTTGTTCACCTCTTCCCACTTAGCATTTCAGGATCCTATTTTGTCCCATCCGCACTGGCTATAAAACTTTCTTTTGCTAAATTACACTGCAACTGTACAAGAAGCAACAGCACAAGATAAATAAAAACATTTGAAAGTCTCTGCTGACTTGAAAAATTTCCCCTCAGCATTAGCAGCTGGACATATAATTGAGGGTTAGCTATGAATCTGGGAGACGGTTTGCAGTTTAACAGATTTGTGTTCTAGTATGCCACGTGGAAAAATGTAGGTATTATGTCTATTACCTAGAGTGTCCTGAATAGTTTTATTGGTCCTGGAACATACAAGGAAAACTTACGTATAGATTTCAGTTTAGAAGAAAAATCCCAAACATTACATTTTGACTTTTTGGATGTCCAAGACTATTAGTAATAGTTTTCAAATATTTGCTTTTTAAAAACATGGATTAAATTAATGATAGAAAATATGTAAGAGCTGCAGCAGCAAGTACTGGTTTAGATTATTCAACTGAATGGACAATTTTCTAGTACTATTCCAGCATAAGCCTCGAACTTAACTTCTTCTATGGGTTGGAGGAAAATGGAGACATTTGTTAGAATACGTAAACATTATTCAAGACAAAGACAAAGGAGTTATCTTCAGCATCTTTGCTACCTTTTAACACTTACTATAATTCTTTCCATTTGTATCTGTTGGCACAAGGCACTCAAACACACACACAACTATGATTTGCAAACCTGGTATTTTCAGTCTATTCACATTATGTCCAAATGGAACCATTTACACAAGCTCTGCTTTCACTCGTGGTCATTTTGTGCCGGTCACAGTTGTTTAGATGAAACCAAACTGTATCACAGTAGGTGTCAACTGAGTTCACAGTAGCTGAAAGTAAAAATCAAAGTTATTTAGTCTTCCCACTCCTGTTAGAACTGTAGAAAAAAAACAACTCTCACAAAACAATGAAGTCTCTGACTCATTTGCAGCAACAGTATTATTAAACCATGCAAGCAATGGCCTCAGCTCACTTGACTGCGTTGCAGCCAAGGGCAGGATTTGGAAAGAGTCATAGGGTAATGTTAAGCTCTACAACTGTCTTTCATATCTTGTTGAATAATGTAGAAGGATGTAATGAGAATTTCATTTCCAAACTGGAAATTGAAATGAGGATTTTTAGGGAAAAATTTCTAATATGTGGCACAAACAAAAATGAAGGCAACAGTGTCACCAGCTGAAGATGATTTTATTCAGATCACAAAAGGCACTTCTACTACTTTTTCTTAAAAAAAATCGGTCCGCTTCAATGAACTATGAACAAGTAAAATATTTTGTAACTGATATTCTAGACCTTTAATCTTTCATCGTCTGTATTAGAACTCCCTTTCATTTCACAAATGAACCAACACAACGAAACATAAAACACAAGAATGTGGAAGAAAAATTCTGCTTTTCCTGTATAATATATGAATCTCAAAGCATGGCAAAACAAAATAAAACCCAGATGCTTGTGGTAAGTAATTCCAAGCCACTTATCGCATGTCATTTTTTTTTCTGGGCTCATTTCCTACTACTTATCAGCTGCAACAATGAATATCAATGGAAGTTTTGGCAGAAATGGTTTGATACTAGCAGGAAAAATAAGATAGGATAAGAAAGCATCTGATGAACCTTATACACTTTTTGCTTATCTACAAGTTCTGTGAATGTTGGCAAAATGACAAACAGCTGAGACTGCAGGAGATATAAAATATTTCAAGGTTCAGACACAATAATAATAGAGTGTCTTGTAGCTGATGTTTTTTCATAGGTGTCACAGGCTTCTTTCTCCCAAGTTCCCAGTGTAAACTCACAAAGCTTCACTTCCCTGTGGGGAAAACAAGAGAAGACAACTACATTTCTCTAGTTTTGTCTAAGATATGTTTCAGTGCTCGTATTCTAGCTTTTGCACAAGGCAAGACAGAAGCATAAGCAATAGTTTCACTAGTAACAGTTGAATTTTCCTCTGATACTCTGAACTGAGAGGCTGTTATCTGCCTCAGATAATTACCTGATGTAGGTTAGGTCTTCAGAGTGACACAAATATGTATATATTTGCCTGGTCTCCCCTTTCTTTTCTCACCTTATCAGTGAGTGGTTTCTTGCTCTCACCTTAGTCTGGAATGCAGCTGAAAACTGACAGAAAAAAGATGATGTTTTCCACCTCTTACCTCTCTAAACAGGTACATTTAGAGGACTAAACTGTCACCTTCAGACTGATAATTCAATCTAATGTCATTATGTGTTTATGTAGTGCTTGGTCCCAGGACACAGGATCTCAATAGGCTTTCTAAAGTGCAAGAATAAATCAAGATGCTAATTGCCAAGGTATTCTTATCTATTAGAAAATAATGTTCCTGAATATCTGCTTATTTTATCAGTTTACTTCTATTTCCCATTTCTGTAAAACCATTTCCTGTTTCGTTTTCTGCGGTTTGTTTGTATTTCTCCTGAAAACTTAACACTGAAATAAAACTCAAAACCTTTAAAAATACTTTATTGATGTAACTTTAGTTGTGGACAATTGGGAGATCAGAAAAAATGACAAAATTATTCTCATTTTGTCTGGGTCATGTCTCAGAATCGTACACCATTCTCTCTTGATCCTGCTTTTCTGAAGGTGTTTACTTTCAGAGTGAGAGAGGAAGAAAACAAAGACATTCAATCAAAACTTCAAAACTTATTGTAAAAACAGTAGTTGTCACTCTCTGGTCACCATCTGGTCATTATCTAGTCACAACTTAAAACAAGTTAAAACGACCACATTTAAACTTATTTCCATATATCCTTTACACAAAATTCTTCTTACGTTATAAACCTGCTATCTAAGGTTCTTTCCTGACCATGAGATTTCCTTTCATCTTAAATCCCCCCTAAATCAATACACTAACCCAAGAGGAGTAAAAAAAAAAAAAAAAAAAAAAAAGAGAGAAACAACGTGAAAAAACTCATAATTACAAAGCCAAATGTAATGTTAGTGTGTGTAGCTGGTAGGAACAAGTAAAAACTGTGTTTTATTCTGTCAGAAAAGACATGGAGAATTGTATATTTGATTATGTAATTAAATAATGATAAATATTTAAATACATTGAGTTGCTAATGAGGGAGGCAAGTTGTTGGCTTAAAAAGACTTAAAAAGTATATAGAAATAGGTGAAAGATCACAGTCAGAATTCCAAACAGTTCCTATGGGCCAGAAGAGATCTGATTCAGTTGAGTCTACAAAAAATATGGACCTTCAATATACAGGAAATCATTCAGATCTATATCATCATTTTTAAGTACTATGTTACTTTGTGCCTCTTAACAATGTTTTCTCCAGGAGAGGTTCCCTAATTTGTCAGTGTTTCTGGCAATTCGAGTAAAAGACGAATTGTCAGCTGTCTGCATTTTTGGAGTCTGCAGTTACATGAACAATACATTCCCTAAAGAGAACTTTGTAACAGAAACATCAATATAAATTAAATAAAAAAAAAAACTAAAATATTAATTCCAGAAAAAAAATGAAAATAAAAAAAAGACATTCCCATATGGAACAGCAAAACAGTATCATCATGAGCAAGACTGTTTTGAATGGACTTGGATGAAAATTTTCAACCAGAAACTCGACAAATCTCAAATAGATGTAGTTACATGGGGCATTTGGTTGGACTGTTTCTTCTAATTCTTATATAGTTTTTTGTTGGTCCAGGTGAACTATTTCATCCTCATCTGGCTGTACTATGAAGCATACGTTCAGAATCAAATATTGATAACTTTTCCTGTTTTGCAGCCACCACTGAATTTACAGAGATTACAAAACTGACAGGTGTTGTCTCTTAAGGAATTTGCAATTACTAGCAGGTCCAATAAATGCATAACTGCTGAAAAAAAATGTAGAAGAGTAAATTACATGTGTGTCAGAATAAATCATTAATTTTCCACTTATTTTTTCTGCTTTGACATAGTTTAAACTTTTTTTTTTTTTTAATGGTGACAAATCAAAACGTGAGGAAAAAAATGTGGGTTTTTTTTTTAATTTAAAAAGGTACTCTTTACATAGAAAAATGACAAGCTGTGCAAAGAAATGCTATTCTAACAAAATATCAGACTGATTAAAAATACCAGAGGAACAGAACATTGTTTCATAAGGCCTTTTCCATGTGGATCGTTAGTGTGGGAGAAAATCCTTGTAATTCTTTGCACTGCTCCCACACATACACCTACACATATCATCACTTGACTTTCAAACTAACAATAGAAGTGTTAGTAGAGCTATCACCATCTGCAGAATGAACTGTGCATTTTTAAGGCTGCAACAGTCTCAGACATTATCAGGAGTAATCATATAGTTGGAAAGTAATACCCTCTTCCTACAGGAAGAACCACATGGGGTCAGTTAATAGATATGTTTCCCCATTAAATCATAAATGCAAGTTCCTCAACATTAATGCATTAATATTTTGGACACACTTTTTCAGTTTATGTGGTTTAATGTCAAAAAAAGAGCATCTTTTTTTTTCTAAAAGAGCACCTAATATTGGTGGGTCAATGAGCTACACCACTGCAGACCTCTCTATAGTAGTGCAGGTTATTTTGCTCAGTGGTTTAATGATCTTGGAAAAAAACTTATAATAATCAACCAGTGATTATTGCAAATAAAGCTGTGTGGGGATTGGTAGTTCAGACAAGATTCCTGTATTTATTATATATTCTAGTTTTCTAATTAGGAATTCTGACCAATCTGCTGCCTGCTGCCCCCCCCCCCCCAAAGAAGTCCATGGTACTCATTCTTTCCTCTAAATGTCTGTTATTTTGAAGAAAAACTTAGCACTTCACATATTTGAGTTCTCTAACTGTTGTAAAATTCGTATTGAAGAAAGGACAAAAGCTTTATGGCGCAGATTGCAAGACTACTGGTGTGGAAAGATGGGCTGCTTTTTTTCCTTGCTAAATTGAAACCATCAAGAAATTCTCAGAGGAAATAAATATTGTCAAAATATTGGAGTCATGCAGGAAAGGAATGCTCAGAAATTTGAGAAGATGATTACACAGGAAAAACATCAAGAAACAGAGCAACAAAAAATGAAGATGCAGAATAACGGAGCTTGAACATAAACTCAGTTCCAGAATGCTAAAGGTGTCTCGAAAAACAAGGTAAGGATTAAAGAGCAGCAGGACAATTGAGATTTACAGTACACAGGAGGGACAGACTTGTACCTGAACGATATGGTCTGCACTTCCAGCTTCTTCCTCTGCCAACCGCTGCTTGTGTCACACAAAGGACATAATTTAGAGATGGATTTGAAAAACAGCTGCACAGTTTCTTTTAGTGACCTGAGATTTCAGTTTATTTAAGATATTTATGGAAGAAAAAGACATATGAGACAGCCTTTTATAATAGTGTCATGGGTAAAACATTAGCCCAGCATTATCAGTGTGGGTTAATGGTAAAACTGGGGAAAATTTGGAGTTTCACATGCACATCTTCCAACTTCAAGACTAAACTTTGAAGATCCTACAGATTGCTTCTAGCTTCTGTGCAGCATGGGATATATGGGCTCTCTGGTGCAGGGAATGCGTCCTATTAAGGATATTAGTATGGAAGTGTTATCCTAGCCATTTCTGTATAAAAGTGGTTCAAAGATCTGAATTTGCTATGCCTGGATCAAAACTGGATTTGATTTGAATTTTTTTCAGCAGGAAATAGCAAGGCATAATTATTTGGACAGTGCACATAAAGGCAGGCATATGATTTCTGGCCTTGAACAATGTATGCCTACCTACCATTAGAACTGTAGCACAAAGTGTTCCCATGTACTTCATTTCCAGACTAGCAGTGCAGGATGATGGATATGCCTGTCAGGATTACTTGAATTTAACTGAATGAATAAAAAGATTGAAATCCTCCAATTTCTAATCATGATCGCCTAAACATCCTTGAGGATGTGTTACTTATAATTTATCAATTTTGAAGTTCTTCCATACTAACTTAAAAGCAAAGCCTTTTTGTGTTTGGGGAGGTTTAAGGTGAAAAAAATGTGTAGATCAGAACATACTGAGCTGGGAGGCAGGTGAGAAGGTATTTTCAATACATTTAATTCAGACTGCCCATTTTGGGGGCATGCAATTATAAAAATTGCCCATGCAATTTTAAGCATTCTGCTGTGTTTCCCCTTCCCTTCCCTTCCTTCCCCTTCCTTTCCATTACCCTAAGAGAATGAAAATAGTTCACTGTGTCTTTAATAATCTTCACTGAGAACAAAAAATCTGTAATGCATGCAAAGACCTTAGAAGCTAAGATGTTTTGAGAGGTGTGTGTACAGAAACTTAGACTGTCTTGAAAGGTCTTTCTTACAGCTGGCATTGCTTTGAAAAATTGTGTTTCATTTGGGTTCTCCAATGTGGTGTACTTGACAGAGTAGGCATATAAATGATACCAAGGTTATCTTGAGTTCAGCATTCTGCCATTCTTCTTTGTGTTGACTTCCTCTTCACTGCAACATCATCCTTCCTCTAGATCCATTTTTGTTTAGGTTTCCAAATGAAGTCAGCAGGTTGCGTGAGTATTATGACAATGAAATGTATGCATAAATGCATACATATGTACATATATATGGGGTAGATTTTATAAAATTCAAATGTTTTCACTCTTAAAGCCATAGTACAAGAGCACAACACACATCTGTATTTCTTTTCTTAGCTATGCATTCTCACCTCCATTTACCCCAACTTTAGTCATGAGTACTACTATGCAAATTGCATAATTTTATTTCTTTTCAGATATAACACTGGCATTACTCACCAAATAAATGCTTTTTTAAAGAAAAAAATAGGTATTTACTTTGTGGGTGAAATTCATTAAATTCAGCCAAAGTAATCATCTTTAGACTTTTTCTAAAGGAATTGAAAATGTCTCAGGTCTCCATCTCTTCTGTGAAGAATGGAAAAAGATTCTAATAAAAAAGAAAAAAAAGAATGGGAGTTTTATTAATGCAATAAACATAGCTATGTGCATTGTTATCTGAAATAATTGTGAATTTTTTGTCTTTTTATTACTATGTTGGTTTTATGATGCAATACCTCCCTATCTTTGGATTGCTCTGAACTGAATATTTTTTCTGTTTGCTCAATGAACCAAAAAATTTACATTTTCTGTTCTTCTTTTACTATCTCAGGAAAGTACTTGGGCTACTATAGGAAAAAGAAAGAACACACTCCATTTAACTATGTTGTAAAAATATGATTTGGAAGATCTGTAGTTTTGACTAGTGGGGTTCTAGGGTTTCTGTTTCCAGAACCTCAGCTCAATACCCAAAGAAAGGTGGTGTAATCATCCATGTAGTTATCAGAAGGATAGCGTTAAGCAAAACATGTTCTGGGAACTTACATGGACAACTCAACTGGAGAGAGCTGGTGACATGCCAGGTGAACGGATGAGAAGGGATTGTGATGTTGTACCTTGTCAAACCTTACTCTTTAATGTCTCCAACAGTGACTGTCCCTGTGATTTTTACTTAGAAGACTAGTTGACTTTCTCCTCTGGGTGTCTTGGAGCAGCATTCCAGCATGGGATCTCAGGTTCAAGCAATTCAGAACATAGCTTGCCACTCTTGTTACAGACACTCTGGTCACAGTCATCTGTGAGTTACCAGTGGTAAGTTCATTTCTGAGACCCCTAATTGCCATACTCATGAGTGAGATCTAGCTGCTCTTCCTACAATCACAGTTTAAAGGGGATTTTTCTACTTATAGCCTTTTAGAATATGCTCAACAAAAACTCCTTTTACTGCTGTTCTCTACCTCTCAGTCTCAGTGCCAGCAGTCCTTCCTTGTGCAGTTCTATTTACTTTTAACACAATATGATTGACTTCTGCCAGCTTCATATTGTGTGACGAGCCACAATTTTCTTTTTTCTGCAGGAATTGATAGATGCAAAGGAAGTCAGAGCTAAGCAAATGTGGCTGTTGTTATGGATAGGAAGATGGATTTGTCATTATGGTGAACCTAAGACCTAGATTTAATAACTATTCAATAAGTCATATGCAAATCTCTTAACTACAAGTAGGTCACAGAAGCCTCAGTTATACTGACTTATTCGTAGAAAAAGATTCTTGAGAGGAAAGTGAGCAGTTCATAACAGGGAGCTGCTCAGATGAAGATCTTTTTCATCAGTGTATGATGGTTATAACAGAGAAAAACTCAGAGCTTCTGGATGTGGCAAGAGACAGATGCACCTTGCTATGGTAATGTCAGCTCAATCACTCCTTACCTTGCTTTATGTTCAAATGAATTCTGGGTTAGACAAAGACTGTAAAAACATATTTCCCCTATATATGTGTGGAAAAAATAGCAGAAGAATCCACTGCTTTATTCAATTATTTTAGAAGTATAATTTGATGGAAGAACAGATGATTGATTGATACAAGTTTGGTATAGAAATTTCTGGCTTTGTAAAACCAGCATGAGTTTTTATATAAAGATGTGTAAATTAACAGCAATAAGTTATTGTTGAGATTGGTTATAGAGCCACAAGATTTCACAATACATGATAAAAAATTATAACCTATTTGAATTATTTCCTGTTGATTTAAAAAAAATACTGTGGTATTTACCCAAGACAACCTAACAGCAAATACTCAATTTAATCTTTGCAGTCATATTTTTATCTGTGGGAAAACATAATTAGAAAGAAAGTAATGGCATAACTCTTTGTTTTAATAAACTATATTTCACACATGGTTTATAATTCAAAATGTTTCACCATATTTGAGCACCTAATCCTCAAGTGGGATCTTTCCTAATTTCCTAAATCTGCTCAGCACCTCTAGAGATCAGGATTCATATAGCTGACTGAAGGGGGTTTGTTTTTATTTTGTTATTTCAGATCATAATTGACACAAAAAGCAACAAGAGTATTTTTAAAGTGCTCGCTAATCTCTGCAACAGTTTACTAGAAAATGCAAAAAAAAAAAAAAACACAAAACAACCACATTTAAACATAAATACAGGTGGTATTAAAAATTTAAAATATTTCCAGTGTACCAATGCCTTTAGAATTTAAGACAACTCTTATAAGAAAATATTCAGACAGATTCACAGACACCATTATCCCCAGAAGAAATATGCATAGTTTAGACTAGGTTTACAGAGAGGCTTTACACTAATAATCTTCAGATTAGGAAGGAGACATGTTATCTAGGAACTGGATTATGACATAGAGAACTTTGCAACACAAATTTAACATTTAGATGTTAAACTGTTCTTTGCTTAGGATGACAAAAGTGGATACATTCACCTGAGTATAATCAATTTAGGCTGTGGTATATCAGAATCTCTTCCAGTGTGTTTTTTACAATAAATATTTAACAGAAGAGGTGATAAATTCAGACAGGCCCCAAACATGATCTTTCAGGCTGAAAGAACTTAGGCCCAAAGATCCCTGTCATCAGGTAGAAGTAATGCAAAACGATGTCTCAAGTCCTCCCATATCTGAAGCTATATCAGGATCTGAATATGTATTACAGAAATTTCTAACGTGTCACAGACACAAACAGAAGTAGTCAAAAGCAAAAACCAGCATTCATTGTGTTTATTAAAAGTAGAGAAACTCAAAGTAATTTATATTTCTTCATATGTGTATTATTTATTATTTTCTGGACTAGACAGAAATGTTCACAGGAAGATACTTAATGAAAGATATCTCCAGGTGAATAACATTTTAAATAACAACCAGAGGCTCTTCCTGCCATCTACTAGTCTGAAAAAATCATTGGAAAATCACAACATATTTGTCTATTTAGTTTGTTAGCATTTATATTTATTTTAAATCCAAATGGTAAAATAATAATAATAATAAAAAAAAGTTACTAATTGTTCCAGGATTTTATCTACAGAAATAAGAAGTCTACATGAACACAGTTAAAATTTTCTAGACAAAAGGTGTCAAGCTTTAAAATAGTTTCTGAGGAATTTTTATAACAGTCTAGTTTTCACTTCATATTCATGGTCTTCTTTAAAGAGAGTTAAATAAAGATTTACCAATAGGTAAATGGAATGCCATGTCAGTATCAAAAAAAATCAGTCACAAATATTTTGTTTGATTACAGCCTTTCCAATATGTTTTCCATTCCTCAGTAAGAACAATGAAAATACACTAGATGAAGATCTGTCAATTTCCACTAAATTCCTTACACTTTTTTTTTTATTTTTTTTAATAATTAACATTAACATAGCTTTAGGTGTGTGTTTTCACTTTGCCAGGAAAACAGAAAATACTGTGGTAATAGCTGCATTTGCATGTTAAAAACATTTGCTAGTGTTTGATCTGAAAGACAAAAAAAAAATTTCAGTATTAACGCATTAAACAATTTTTCCTGTACTGAACTAGACATATGGGGACAAATTATACTAAGCAGTTTATCAGTAAATATACTGTAAATTACCTGATGACCAAATACCAGAACGAACTATTTGTCAGGCCATTGGCTCTCGCAAAACCAGCCTTTAGATCGCTGAAACATAGATTGTAAGTTTACTGCAGTTAAAATAAAGAATTTATCTAAATGTAAATCAACTTTGTGAATTTGTTTAGATGAAACATACTATAGAAAGGAATTACTTAGACTATAGAGTTAAATATGAACATGTATTATAAAAGGAACATGTATTATAAAAGGAAGATATAAAAGGAAATTCATATTCACCAAAAACTGTTTAAAATAACTTATTTTCTATCTAGTGTAATAAATTAGTGAATAATAATAAGCACTGGATCCATACAATAAATTAAATTTTGTTTTAAAATGCTTCTGTAGGTTTTAATGCTATAAATGCCACATAAAAATGAAGTATCACCCCTGTAAGCACCAGCACTAGACGTAGTTAGGCGGAACCTTTGTGTATCTTCAGGTAAGCTGAAGAGGAATGTACAGATTTCTGTCATCTCCTGCTTTCACACCCAGATGTGCTAAAGTAAAGTATTGCTAATGCAGGTGTCTACAAGTGGATACAGTCTTCATTATTCCGTTATAATTAGTGAAGAGGTGCTCAATTTATCTGAAGAGGCATCTGGTTGACTAGCTATTTAGGTATCCATCTGTAGGGTAGCTGATGTTTTTCTTTAGGGCCTATTGATGACTATGATTAGATCTCCACTGGAAGGAGGGGCTAGATATGCAGCAGCACACCTTGACTCTTCCATAAAGAAACCTAAATGAATTATGCAGCATCTCAGTAAAACTGACCAGTGTTTGGAAAGCTAGAAGAAAATTCTTGTACTTCCCTAAACACCGTGTAATGTTCATGAAACAAACAAACAAACAAGCAAAACATGCAAATAATGCCACATCTGCCCAATGCATAACAACTCTTTATGTCACTAAAATGCAAGAGCTAACTTCAACAAAGTCATACTGCATACCTGCTAATTATTTGGCTCATAAACTACTTAATAATACACAAAATAAAGGGAATTTGGTATTTAGTGGCTTTATGTCAAAAAATGTTGGCTCTTCATCTCCTTATAGATTAGTATTGTCGTTTATACTGCCAGTGGTAGCAAGTTGTGACAAATTTCCACAAGTTTTAGTAATTACATACTGGACAGAATAAAAGTAATGCTCATTATGAGTACTAGGTAACCAGATATCCAGAAATTATCATTGTCTTCTACAAAATAATTTAACCTAATGTAGTATGCTAGAGGAAGTTTTCATAGTGTTTGGAAAAGCCCCTGTTATTTTATCAAACCCTTATTACTGTAATCCTGATTATTTTGTTTCCCTCTCATAAAGCTTTCCCATAGAAGAGAAAATGTGACTGAGTGAACTACAGCAGTAATTTAGAAAGTAGGTATAAGATTCAGCAGTTTGGGAAATAGCTCTCTTTTAATGAGTTTGAAATATTGGAAACCACTCATTAATGTTACCCCAGTTTTCAAACCAGGCTCACAAAGATAGTATTTATGAACTTTGTTTTTACAAATAAAATGCAAGTTCATAAAAGCAGTGAATTTAAAGTGGCATGTGAAAATATACAGGTAGAACTGCTTCAGGAATTTAAACATACAAGTTTACTTTAGAAACCTAATTGTTATAAGCTACCAAACATTCTAATTAATAAATTACTGCAAAATCTGTTTGCAGTCAATTAGTCACAAGCCAGTGGCCTAATGCTGAGTTATTTTGCTCTGAGGAATAAATAAAAAGAATTTTTCTCAAATCTGTGTACTATATAAAAAGTAACTAAGTTAATCAAGCCATTTAGAGTATGAAATATTTGTTAATGCAAATGATGAAGCAGAGGAACCGACAGGGAAATTCTACTCTTTTACTTCTATCAGGTCTTGGAAGCTTGCTTTGAAAGAAGTTAAAAAATTTTGCTTTTCAAAAGGTGAATATTACCAAACCAAAACCTATAAATTTTCTTACTGTTATGGTTTAAACTAAGCCATCAACTAAGTACCACGCAGCCACTTGCTCACTTCCCCCATTCCGAATGCGAGGGGGAGAAGAATTGTAAGAATGTAAACCCATGGGTTTGAGATAAGAATTGTTTAATAATTGAAATTAAATAAAATACAAAGATAGTATGAATAATATCAACAATAGAAATACTAATAATAAAAACGGGGGAAAAAAAAAAGAGAAGCGGAAATTCGGAAAACACAAGTGATGCACAATACAATTGCTCAGTACGCACTTACTGATACGCAGCCCAGCTGGAGCAGCTGTCTGTCCCTTCTGGTTAAATCCCCCCAGTTTATACAGTTAGCATGACATGCTATGGTATGGAATACCCCTTTGGCTAGTTTGGGTCAGGTGTCCTATCTCTGCTTCCTCTGCTTCTCCTCACTGACAGAGCACGAGAGACTGATCAGGGTAAGCACTACTTAGCAACAACTAAAACATCAGTGTGTTATCAGCATTATTCTCAGACTAAAATTAAAACACAGCACTGTACCAGCTCCTAGGAAGAAAACTAACTTTTTCACAGCTGAAACCAGGGCACTTTCAAATATCTTTGTGATGTATTTGAAAATTTAGATCCTGAATCTCTCTAGCTCTTATTGAAAATTAGTTTGATATCTTCCATCATTTAACACTGCCATAAGCACATACCTAGTTTCTTGAGAACCAGTGACAAACCAGGGAAAGAAATTTGACATAACAAATACTTGCTTCCTTAAATTACCTGCAATAATATATAACTTTGCATTTAGGTGAGAACATGTGAATATTTAATGGCTCAATGTCTGGCTGGAGACCAGTAACGAGTGGTGTCCCTCAGGGATTGGTGTTGGGACCAGTCTTGTTCAACATCTTCATCGCTGACATGGACAGTGGGATTGAGTGCACCCTCAGAAAGTTTGTTGATGACACCAAGCTGTGTTGTCCAGTTGATATGCTGGAGGGAAGGGATCCCATCCAGAGGGACCTTGACATGCTTGTGAGGTGGGCTGTTGCCAGCCTCATGAAGTTCAACCATGACAAGTGCAAGGTCCTACACCTGGGTTGGAGCAATCCCAGGCACAGCTACAGATTGGGCAAAGAAGAGATTCAGAGAAGCCCTGCAGAGAAGGACTTGGGGGTGCCGGTCGATGAGAAAATGAACATGAGTCAGCAGTGTGTGCTCGCAGCCCAGAAAGCCAGCCGTATCCTGGGCTGCATCCAAAGAAGCATGACCAGCAGGTCGAAGGAAGTGATCCTGCCCTTCTACTCTGCGCTTGTGAGACCTCACCTGGAGTCTTGTGTGCAGTTCTGGTGTCCTCAACATAAAAAGGACATGGAACTGTTGGAACAAGTCCAGAGGAGGGCCACAAGGATGATCAGGGGACTGGAACACCTCCCATATGAAGATAGGCTGAGAAAGCTGGGGCTGTTCAGCCTGGAGAAGAGAAGGCTGCGTGGGGACCTCATAGCAGCCTTCCAGTACCTGAAGGGGGCCTATAGGGATGCTGGGGAGGGACTCTTCACTAGGGACTGTAGTGACAGGACAAGGGGTAATGGGTTAAAATTTAAACAGGGGAAGTTTAGATTGGATATAAGGAGGAAATTCTTTCCTGTTAGAGTGGTGAGGCACTGGAATGGGTTGCCCAGGGAGGTTGTGAGTGCTCCACCCCTGGCAGTGTTCAAGGCCAGGTTGGATGAAGCCTTGGGTGGGATGGTTTAGTGTGAGGTGTCCCTGCCCATGGCAGGAGTGTTGGAACTAGATGATCTTGAGGTCCTTTCCAACCCTAACTATTGTATGATTCCATGATTCTATGTAATAAGGTTTGCAGTTATTATGGTGTGGGTAGATATAGTTGTTGGATAGCTGGAAATGGCTGGTAACTATGCGATAACCTATGCTCCTCCTACTTCACCTTTCAATGGAGACCAAATGGTGAAATGCACCCTTTGCTGGATAATTATATTAGTAAGGGAATATAGTATCTTTGAAGACAGAAAGGTACCATGACACTGTGTAAATGTCAGGAATGACCTTTAAGGCAACCTCCAAATGACTACCTTGCTCTTAATGCAATCTTCTCTGCTAGGTTTTCCTGGTCACAGATGTTATAAGGGTTATTGGGGGAAGCAATTCCAAACTTCTTAACTTAATGCCCCAAAATAACATAATTGAATTGGGGCTTTTTTTTTAACTCCTCTGCCAAGGGGAATTTGAATACATGTTCTATCTTTCATAAGACATGAAAACACTAACTCATTTTCAAAGAGAACACCAAAGATCATGTGTAGTCTCTCAGAATGACTGTTCTGTTTAAAGATATATTTAAATATTTAAGCAACATACATATAACCAAGCTTAAGCAAATAATAGACTCAGCAGGTACTGTAAATATATTATATGGTTTCTCTGAAATTCTTTTGTGGTTCTGTAAGAAAACCCACTTTGGAACAGCAGTAAAATGCAATGCTGTAATTCAGCCTCCAGATCAACAGATTAAGAGAAACACTAACTCTTCAATTAGGTTAGAGCTGGTTTACATGCACCTGCATTCTCTGCATAGCTGACAGAACTGGAAGCACCCAGTCAGCTCTACACAGTATTGATTATGTATTTTGTGAAAGAAAAAATATTGAGAGGACAGAAGAATACTTTTCAAGACTCCTTTACATGCCATGCCAGAATAATATCCAAAGGAAAAAAAAAATACAATGGAATACAACTTTAAAACAGAAGGGGAGTAATGTGTTCTCTCAAGAGATATTTTTGATGAATTTGTTATATTTTGACTGACAATTTGTGAAAAATACTGATGGTACAGTAACTTTTATTAGGAAGAAATGTGGAGAATACTTGGAATAAAACTTCTGTTCTTCTTGCAGGTAGAATACAATGAAAAGGTCAGACAAGTTCCCAACAGCCAATCTTTGAAAAGCAAAAATCCTATACAACGCTCTGATTCTCTCCTGTTTCTATTCTGCCACCAGTCCTTTTCTGACATTTAGAGATGAAGCTTTTCTCTCATAATGGGATGAGAGCCAATTAGTAGTTATAAATTAAGCAATTCACATTTAATTCAATTTAATTGAATTGAATTCTATTTAAACAAGGCAGCAGATATGCAGGGTATATGCATGAATTATATTTCATGAATACTTATGCCTATCTGTAAAATAGCCGAAAGATACTGAGGCATTTGGCACTGTAAGGTTTGCTGGCACAAAGTAATTCACTCCATCCCTGTTTGTGGTCACATATCAGTATGAAGAGGATTCCTCATTACCCCTCAAAATCTCGGTCTGGAAATGTTTTGGGTCTTCTGATGGACATATGCCACATTTGTATAACTTCATTTTTACTTCTAAAATTAATGTATGCTGCATACTAGTCGCAATTAATACTATTTTAATAGCATAGCTTGAGGCATCCTAAAGACAAATTTTGAAACAGAAATTAATGAAAAAAGAGCTTCTTATAGGGGAGTGGTATAAATCCCGCTGGCATTAGTGGCAGAGCTCTTATTTGAACTATATACTCCTCTGTTTTCAACAACCCTTTGAGGTGTAGGATAGTATTTAATATTTAATTAAAAATCCAGGATTAAAATGAATGGCTAAAGCAAAGAACAAACACTTTGACCACAAAACTCTATTGTAGTTAACTGACTCCCAGAAAAGTGTTGCAAAGCCACTCAATTATTATTCCTTACTTTCACAAATCAGATTTTGTTGATCTATTGTCATTTTCACAAGTCCTATTCACCTCTCTACTGCTTCTCATACTTGACATTGTTGAAGACATAGTCAGCCTTAAAATTTCCCTTCAATATTTGAATAAGCAGTCAGTGTGACTGTCCACTTACAGAGGAAATACATTTCTCTTCAGCGTGAAGCAGAAAGGGAGAACAAACTGCTCCTTCAAATAATTTACTCACATCACCTGGAATGCACAACTCACAGGCCCAGTTAGTAGCTCTTTTTCCTGTTCCTCCTCTCTGACTTCCTTCTACATATTCAAAGAAACAGCAAGTATTTCTTCTAGTTACATTTGTTTTCTCAGTTCTTTGTAAAGAACACTTTCTATATTGGCACTTTTCTACCTATATATCCCAAAATTACTTGATACTAAAACCGTTTGTTTTACCTAACAGTGAACACTGTTTCATGTTTCCATGTAGAGAACATGGAACATAAAAAGTGGGATTTATTTTGTTTCTTTTTCTTTTTTTTTTTTTTTTTGTTAAGAGAATTAGAACACCAAACTTTAGGGAAGAGCATTTTATATAGAGCAAAGTAAATTGGAGGGATCAAAAATTTTCAGAAGATTGGTGAAATAACATGAAGTCTTCAATAACTTCCTTAAACTCTTTAGATATCTATGATTCTGGGCAGGCAATTCTTAATGTTTCTGGTCATATGCTGCTTAAGGACTGAACCAGTCAGAATTCAAGACTGGAAGAGGTCATAAATCTGTTCATTACACAGAATATGATGTATGTGAGGAGGGTACATCACAGCAAAATTAAAAAATGGAGGAGAAAACAGTTTGAAACTTGGAGAAGTTTTATTTCTTGTAGAATGGATTGCAGAAAGACACTGACTTTCTTTTTTGTATCTGTGTTTGCTAAATTTCTCCAGACTTTTTTCTTGGTTGGAATTTGAAGATTTTGACAGCTGGAGAAGCTACTGTTTAGATGACTGGAGGAACTGCTGACTTTTTGTTAGAATTAAGTGAAAAACAATTCAAAGTACCAGAAAAGCATATTTCCCTTTTAAGAAAGTATTGTTTACAGCAAAAATCCTGTTTTCTAGCTTTCTAGAAAACCTTGATGTAATCTTCATCCCCGTAATTCAGGTTGTCTGTGATCCAAGGTTTAGTTTGATGCCATATAGCTATGTGACCTTGGCTCAGTTTTACTAAGAAAATTATTACATTGTGAATTGTGCCGGCTGAAATCCTGTATAATAGAAAAAAAAAAAAAACAACCCAAAACTAAAACAAAAATAAGCATCATTGCTGAAAAAGTAGTTAGGAGTTCAAGGATTCAAGAGGAAAAATACAGACATGAAATATATGTAGAAAAAACCCTCAGAATTTAGATTTGTCAATTCAACATCACCAAGTGTCACCACATCTCAAGGGGAAAAAAAATACTTTCCTGTGTGACTTCCTGGCTATGAAAGCTCTCTGGCTGTCTCACTGGGAGTGGGTCAGCATTAGCTCAAAGTATTTTTGTGTCCTCTTAATTAGGTATATTCTTCTGAAGGACTTTCTTTGTGCATCCCTGGATAAAAGAGACCCAGTGGGTGGGTGAGTGATACAGAGCATCTTTGACTTTACCATTGCTCTCCTAAAAATTATGTAAGACCCAGAGTATCTGGCTAGCAATAAACCATATCTTCCATAAAGCATCTTTTGACCAATACACTGTTAAAGGATTTTTATGCTGACTAATACAGCAAACTGCTAGTTACAATTGTTTTATTGTTTAAGTTTTGAAGTAAGATCTCCAGATGCAAAAGTAAGCATACTCTTTTTTGTTACACCTGGGTGTTATTAGATTAAATAAAATAGTTATCTAGGTAATTTTAAACCTCAGTACTAATTTCAAATGTACACATTCTAGTTCTTAAATTTGAGTTTGTAAACTCTTACAAATAAAAACTTTGAAAAGTATTTATGGGAACAGTATGAAGGCACACAATCTTGCACCTGTATGCATCCATGGACACGCATGCAAAGCAGCCTTTACCTGTGATATCATAAAAGAGAAACTCATATTCACATCAGAAACAGTTACTGCCCTAATGCAAAAAATAAAAATAAAAAAGTAATAAACATATAAATCTTAGAGATAAATCTTTTGAATTAATGTTGCAATAGTAACTTTAGTCTACTACACAGTGAAATTATCTCTGATCCTGTGCCTATTTAGTTCTGAAGGTCTGAAAGACAGAGGAAGTTTAACCACCCTTTGTGTTTTGAGTTTGTTATTGTTTGTTCCGCTGTATTAGTTATTTTGGAGAGCTGCAGGCTCTGGTTTTCTTCTAAAACATTCTTTTATGTGAAGAAAGTCTTACTTTAGGCAACAGAATGAAAAATTATAGCAATCTGAGAGGATCTAGTGATCTAATCCTTATACGGAAATGTCCCTCATGGATCAGAGAGCATTATTAAGTAAATTGCATATTCATGCTGGCCAGAGAATGAAAACTTTTCTTCCTTTCTCTTTTTCAAGAAAGTGTTGTTTTGCTGCTTCCCTTCCCTCCCTGCTTATCTTTCTTTGAACAAAAGCTACCAATATTTTAATGTTTCATAAAATAGGAATGATTCAAAAGATGCACCTCCATATTGAAAAAACGTCAGTATTTTCCTTCAGCTTTTTCTGGAGAAGTGACACAGTGATTTTATTTTGGGTCTCAGACACTTTCTATCTGAAACTTTGCTGAGTCTCATGAGCTTTGAAAGCTCGATATCTTAGCCTCAGCATATTTTGGTGGAAAGCTATTTCATCAAAACTCCTCCTATCTCTAATAGTAATTTGCTATTGCTTCTCTCATACAAAGAAGACAACATTGTTCTCTGAGATATGACACAATCTGAGACAGATTTCTCCATGTTTCTCTCCTTGTTCAGACAACCACAAAAAGAATAGTAACTGGGATAAATGCAGCCTCAAAAAATACCCAGATTACTACAAGGTTTCAACTGGGCTGAGCTACCTTTACAATCATCTTTCTATCAAATATTTCAAAGTCTATAAGTTCTGTATGAATAGTGCTTGATTAATGAAAAATAGATCTCTACTTCTTATTCATAATAACAAAATGAGTATTTTGGAAAAGTTAATTTTATTAAGGATAACGAACTTTTGCAGATGTCATTCTACAAAATAAGTGAAAGCTAGTATTTTTACAACCTGAGAAGGTTAGATTTATCATTAGAAGATATATTACAGGATTGGCCAGGTTTTGTCTGAAAAGGTGTGAATGATGCAGTTTACACAAAAAGATGGAATGATTTGTGCTCAGCAGTACAATGGACTTAGCACTAGTATTTTTAAAAATAAATACATACCAACTTTTGGCAGTATTTCAGGTGCATTTTCATAAAAACAGGAAGGAAAAGATGTATGGAGCTATCAGAATAGTAACTGGCAAAATAAATTAAAAACCAAAACAAAATAAATACTCGTGTACACAATCAGCATGGAACATTTCAGGACTTTTGCCAGTATACAAACATGTTTGAATAACAGATAGGGAAGAGAGAATAATTTCTTCCAGCAATAATAAGAAGACTTCTTTCTTTCTTTCTTTTTTTTTTTTTTTTTATCCTGGAAACAGTGTTGTTTAATTGTATGAAAGTTATTTAGGAAACTAGAGTGAGTCTGGAGAGTGATTTCAAATGTGCTCTGATTATTCCAAGATACAAATTTCTGATAAAGGGAAAGATGTGACTAACATTATGCCACTGTGTTACTGGAGATGACCACAACTAAAACTTACGTGTAACTTTGCCTACTTATATAAAAGGTATAACTATTCCCTTAAAGTTAGGCTGATCCATTAAGAAATTGTTTGCCTGTTTTACCTCTGACCTGGCAATGAGGGAAATTGGTGCCAATCTATAAAACTGTATCTGTAGAAGAAAACAGTGTTAATGACTTGACATACATGTTATCAGAATTTTGGAGAGTTTTTATTAACACTTCCTCTAGTTTGGTTTTGATGGATGTAGAATTGCTCTAGGGGTGCTGGAGAGCACCTTGTTGACTTGCATTCAAAAGAAATCAAAGTAGTGCACTCTGAGACTACCCTGTGATGTGTACGAAAATGTGGTGAATGGGAAAATCAAGGAGTTTGCTTCCAACAGTTCATTTAACAAGATAAAAGACTAGTGTATATGTACCTATATCAACATTTTCAACATTTCCAGCTCCTATTAAAAACATCTAGCTTTCAGAAATGTCACCTAAATTGATATAGTTTTTAAAAACATCACCCATTAACCAGATTAATATTTTTACTCATAGTTACATAGGAGATGAAACAAATATGCCAGTGTAAGTCTTATTTCAGGGTAGCATCAACATTTAAAGAAATTAATTTTGAAAGTATCCCTAACTAGGAAATATCACATAATAACACACCTCATGGTCTCACTCATATCTCCAGCAATTATGGAATTCACACTCTAATTAAAGAAGTGTCAACTACAGAAACAAAGCCCCAACGTTTGCCTAGCCCTACTCAGGCTACTCTAAAAGGCAAAGGATGAGAGAAATTGTTTGTCTCTCTTTTATGCTAATTCCACTACTGATTTTTACTTTGTTCCATTTTTTTTTCCTCTTGCAAGTTTAATGATTATGTAATAGTTTTCTTGCAGATTTTTAAGATATAGCTGTATCACTGAGAAAGAAAATGTATGGGATTTTTTTTCTTAAAAAGCACTGATAAAAGTTGAGCTATGACCTTAAGATTTAGTTCAAAGTGGGCAGAAATCAAAGCTAGCACAGTTGTTCTCTATTGATGTGTTAGCTGAAAAGAATCTCAGTATAAAGTCCACACATGAAAATGATAGAAAGTACAAAAGACTATGGGAAAGGAAAAAGAAAAAGGTCTGTTCAGCTCAGACCTCCAATTTTTAGTGCAAAAGGTTAATTTTGCAGGGAACACTCTTTCATGATACCTAGTTATACCAAGTTGGATCAACAGCTCATATAAAGTTGCTTCATTGCACTGAAAATGGGCTGAATTACCTCAAATAATATTTTCCAAGTGATTTAAACTTCTACATCAGCTCTGGGAAAGTGAAGTGGCTCAAATCCCATGCACAACATGTTATTATTTTTTTATGCAGCTACAGAGCTTAAGTAAACTTGTCCAGGACATGCAGAGTAACAGGCTTTCTCTTCATTCCTGGAATACAACATTACAGCCAAACTCAGCAAGGAATAGATTAGTTAGTGATCTTAAGCTCCTGAATGAAATGTCTATTCTTACATGTTTATGTAAAATTCTAACAGGATCATTTCAGTTCAAGATTCCTTCCATTCAACAGAGTCATAAATGAGGACATGGCTTTTTCTTACTGATATTGTGGTCTGACATGATACTGTTGAATCAAAAATGAATTTCTTGTACTTAAATTGCTGTGTTGGTACTGTTACTGAGTCTTCAGACTTATTTCTATGGACTAATAAGGATGAAGCATTAAAAGCAGGAGTTAAATTGCTGAAAGAACAGTATTTTTAAACAAATGTTAGTATTCTGCAGGACAAAACAAGTATTTTGTCCATGAATAGTATAATACTTTTTCTGGGGACTGTTATGGATGCAGTATAATTATCAGATAAATAACTTTATGAGAAAATGTGTTTCACACCATTCTCTATGACTACTATGGAAAAAATTCTTTAGAAAAGAAAACCACCCCATGATCCCAAGCACTCATTCTCTGTAATTGTTTGCACCATTCTTGGTTGCGGGAAAGGTGCATGAAGCTGATTAGATGTTTTAAAGCAAAAATGTCTCCTTAACAGTGTTGTTTTGTCAGAAGAGAAGCTACTTACAAACATACATCTGGATGACATGTCTTGTAGGCTTTTCATTCCTGGAATAGTATTTCTGGTCAAACTTATAGTGAATGAATAGGAATCCAAAGCAGATGATAGCTTAAAAAGGATTAGATCATTCCTTTATGGGAGCTAAATTCAGGCCTTTGGTCTTTCAAATTCACAGGATTGATTTATCTTCACTAATTGTGATGTCTTCTTCCTACCATCCTTGTTGACTTTACATTTGTTGCAACCTCAGGGTCTGTTGCGGTCAGCCAGGTACAGGTATATCAGTAGATATTCTGCTGTCTTTCATGACTTGATAATTCAAAACCCTCAAGCATGGGTATTTTATGTCGGGCCACCTGAATCCCTGAGAGACCTCTGCGTACAACAAAATCAGTGCAAAAAGTCATGCTGCCTGGAGATGTGCTACCACTTGCTGGCACAAATGGTCCTTGCAAAATCCCGTCTATTGTAAGGTGTAAACATTTAAAAACAGAAGTTTTCTCTTGTCCTAAACCTGCTGCTGATCCAGGCAGGTTTTCTCCCCTTTCCCAGATGCATTATTTTTCAGGCTGTAGCTACAGGTCGGACCTAGTTTTCTGGTAACCAAATATTGTATAGGAGAGTAGCACTTTGCACTGAGAGTTATCACGTTTCTCTTCATGAAAACATGTGTGACAGAGGAGTACAGAACATTGGCATGAGTCAGTGTTTCGCCAAAGTTTGAACCTATAAGCTGCCATGAATACATAACAGGGTATACAGGACAATCATACTTATTGTTCAGGTATGCTGAGGGCTGTTTTTACTGACATGCAGTAGAAGACATTTTACTTGTGTTATGCTGTCTACTTCATATACTGCCCAATTTTTGTTTACCCAGAATTCTGGTGCAGGGAATGGGGAGGAGGTGTGTAAAGAACAAGCAGTAGATATACTTTGAAGAAGTTAATGTAGCCACAAACAGAACAAATTTTCAAGTTTTATATGCAGGATGACTGAAAATATATTAAACAAGCAACCTCCCACCCCTCAAATACCAAGAAAGAATATGCTGAATGAATCATATTACTATTTTGCACAATGAGTTATTACAACCTGTTAGAATATGGTTTGAAATGTTTCATTTTCATAATTAAATTTCAGGGTGAAAAAAATCAATCCTTTAGCGCTTAGAAACCAAATCTGGGTCTACATTTTCAAATAACAGGTTTGTGTACTATGTGCTAAGACTTCCTATAGTTGTATGTTAGGTTATGAAAGTGCAATATACTAATTAAAATGCTGAATTGCAGATCATTGAAGTATTTACATGCAGGCATAACTAAATGTGCAAAATGAGGTTGATGTGAGCAACCATACAGTTGGCCTGTTTAGAAGGGAAAAATTACTGAACAGAAGAAAATATCTGCTGAAAAATACTGACAGAGAGGTTGCCCGCCACTCTGAGAGCCATGAGCCCAGGCCTAGAGCTGGGAACCAGAAACATCCTTGAAAAGCACAGCCCGCCTCTCTGAAGTACAGCTGAGGTACCTAGAAACCAGTCATCCTCATATGCCATTGATAAATACAAAAACAAGGGACTATAATGGCAACATGCCATCTGAAAGAGTGGAAATGGTCTGGGAAAATTAAGTAGGCCTGAAACAGCAGAAAACAGCATCATTACAGGTGAAAAATCAAAATTAACAGCATCCATTGATTGTTCAAAGGGCTGATGTCCCATGCTCTTTTATATCTTTATAACAAGGATTTAAATTTTACCCAAGATAGAGCCTCTCTCTGGGAATTTCCCATTCTGCATGGACTTTTTATTTCCTACAGAGGCTGACCTCTCCACACAAACTTTCTACAAGATCTTGGACTCTCACTAGGCATGGCCAGCTGACTCCAATCTCTTTGATATGGATCATCTCTGAAGTGAGGCTGTGCCTGCTGTCTTACTGGTCCTACTTGGGGTCTACTTTTGGGGTCGGTTTGGTTTGTCCTTCCTACTCTGGAATGACTGGGTCCACTTCTAGCATTGGTTTGGCCCCTTCTGAAATCTGTCTAATTCACTTGATACCAGCACTATATATCCATGTAAGTAATCTATCATAAATATATCTGTTGTTATATTGTTGATAAGTTTACTTCACTAATGATAAGTTCAAAATACTCTTTATTGGTTTTGCTGTTATAGTCAAATGTTCTTGGGTTTGCTGTTATTCGCTGTTGTTATAATATTGATTGATAGTATATTATTGACTGCTGATAGTAATTTGATATTTGATATAGATCAAGATAATCATAGACATACTTGCTGGTGGTGATTTTGTGGTAGTTTAAGTGCTATGGCATGATATATTATATATGCATGCATACGCAAGCATATGATGTTTTAAAATTTTCCTGTGGTTGATATTACAGGAGATCACAAGCCATGGAATCTAGGTGATTTGAGATTTTATTACAAAACTAAAACTTGAGAAAACTAAGTAAAATGAGGAGGCCCTTGAAATGCTTAATAAACTAAAGCAATTTTAGGGAGACAGATGAGATACAAGGTGGCCAAAGTGACAATAACATTATAATTTTGTTTTATATGTTTTGCAAGTAAAAAAAGATAAAGAAAGGGGTTTAGATTTTATAATATTCCAAATTAAATCTCAATATATAATTAAAGAGACATTCACTCTCGTGGAACTAAAGAAACCTAGAAAAAAAGAAGTCTTGTTTTTATCTAGAAATTTGAGATGTCCGTTTTTATGTGTAAGAAGAATATGTACACAAGTTACCATTTGGTAGAAGGATTATAATGAATGGTGATGGCTTACTTATCACTCACTGAAATCACTGATGTGTTTCCACTTTTATAATGGATTTTAGATTTCATTGTGTGCTGACACGATATCCTGTGGAAATAATTTGTGAAATAGAAGCCTTCTGGAAATAGCATTTAAAAAATTCTATTATTTATACTAGTGGTCTGTAACACCATAATTTTTTGTGCCATTTTGATTTTGATCTCTCTGAAGTAATTTTTTGATTAAGACCAACCCAAAGTGGAAACATATTTTTTCCTCTCTCCAGATTTTTACGTATATGGATAAATTACAAAATTTGGACTCCCTAGGGGCATAAATAAGTGTCCTGCTTTCTGGCTTCAGCCGTATGGTTACCTTAGGCAGGAAAATGGAACTCTTGCACATTAGCTTAAACACTGCCGCTTTAAATGAAACATCCTACCTTGAACAAGATAATTGACTCCTACTCAATCCTTACATTTAGTTTCATTCTAAAAACTGGTAGAGACAACACAGTATTAATAATAATATATCGCGTTGCTTTTGGCCTTGCAAACAGACAATGTAAGGACAAACAAGAATTACTCCAACACTGAGAGACTGTAACTCATCAGGCAATACGCTATTTTGTGAGATTATAAAATATTGATTATAATGGGAAACCACTTTAAAATTCACTGAGTAATTCTTCTACAACAGAACCCAAACTGTTCTAAATGACCATGAAATTCTAAACCTTTCAGCCTTAATTTTTTAGTAACCAAAGCTTGCATTTGCTAGCTTGCTACTTGGCACTTCTATTCTTGTTTTTGAGTTGATGTTGTTTATCCCATAAAAGTTATCACTAACAATGAATACTACAGCTTTTACAAGTGAGGCCAGTGGAGAGATGTTAATTGACTTAATCACCCACAGAGAAATGCAGAGATGAGGTCTCACTGTGCTAGATTTCATAATGCATAAATGAATTTCCAAGGCTGGTAAAGCAATAAGGCATAAGAACTTGATATAAGTGTGGAAGTATTTTAATTTTTTAGTAAAATGCATGTGGTTTATTGCTTGTCTTTTTTTCTTCAAAGCAAGTAAATTAAGCAGTATGAAATGATTCTACCAGTCATTTCAAAGAGAATGAATGCAAGTGACCCGAAGCAGGTAATGAAAGGAAATGTATCAACCTTATCTGATGGGAAATAGCAAAGACAAAAACCAAGGTAATTTTGATTTTCATCAATATTTAACCTTGAAAGAAATATTTTGCATTTCATCTTCTCTTTTCATTTTCTTTTCATTCACTTTTTATCTGAGGAATTAATATATCTCCTACTTCCAATGATTTGTCTTCTGAGAATACATGGCAGGACCAAAGACAATATAAACTGTCAGAGGTGAAGAGTGTTTAAATGCTGCAAAAAAGCAAGCAAACAAACAAGTCTTTCAGTAAGTTATGTCATATGTCATCAGTTAAGCATGTAGAGCTTTCACTTCTTGAAAGTACTGCTTAAAATTGCTGCTTAGAATAATGGTATTATTTTTGTTGAGATCAGCATTCACAATTAAAAACACAATACCAAAAGAAAGTCTCCATTCAGATTATCTTGGACATCAATTTTAACTGACACCAGACCTTCTCCTGTGTCTCTGTGAAAGCACAAAAGAGACTGAGCACTCCGAGTTCTCCTCTTAGACCTGGATGAGAAATTATTTTTTCTCCAATGACTAATTTTAAACCTTTTAATTTATTTTCCTTAGGATATGTGTCAAGAATCTGAAAGACTGAAAATGTTATATGTTGTAACTTATATTTTGAGGAAAATGGTTAAAAATTGTTTTTAATACAAAAATAATTATGTTCAAAAGCCATTTTATAAAAAAAAAATATATGATTTTATGTTAGATTTTGTGTTGATCTTAATTGCCATCTGTTAATAAATCTGAGACAGTCAGATGCTATGGTAGTTAGCGACACAAAGATATCTGTAGAGATATGAGCATAGTCAAACAAGGGAAAACAAGTTTTGCATATTTTTATAAGCATGAAGTTTTTCCATTTTCAAAACCATTCCTGTGACCACATCTCAGGCAGTAACTGACGGGGAGAGGAATCTATTTTCTCATTATTTGGTAATTATGTAACAGTGTTTCATATATATATAAGCATATATATATATGCTTTTATATATATATATATATATGGAAACACTAGCAGTGTTTCCATATATACATATAATATAAGAAAATTATAGTCCTATTATTTTTTGGGGGGACAGTTGTCTTCATGGGAGGTCCAAGTTTATTATAAAATGAACAAAGGATTTGGTGCCCAGAACTTTTTTAGAGACTGCTTCAGATTCCCTTTTTCCATCTCAAATAAATGGAGTTACTTGTTTTTTATGTGTACAGCACTCTGATCAGTCATTAACCTGGTCAATAACTTCTGTTATTTTCATATACACTCACTGATCATGTATTTCAATGAATATACAGCTTTTCCTTTTTTACTATTTGTCGTGGTTGAAACCAAACCACAAAGCTCGTTCACTCACTCCCCTCATTTTTTTTTTCTCCCTCTTTCTTTCTTTCCTTCCCCCCCAGCCCCGACCCCGACCCTCCCTGCTCCCGGAGGGATGGGGAGGAGAATCGAGAGAATGTAACTCCCACAGGTTGAGATAAGAACAGCCCAGTAACTAAGGTATAACACAAACCACTACTGCTACCACCAATGATAATAATGATAAGAGAAAAGAACAAGAGAAAAGAATACAATACCACTGCCGAATGAGTTCGACCCCCCCGAAGAGGGAGTGTGCCCTTCCGGGTAACTCCCAGTTACCTCCCTGGGCATGACGTGCTGTGGCATGGAATACCTTGTTGGCTAGTTTGGGTCAGGTGTCCTGTCTCTGCTTCCTCCCGGCCTCCCCTCGTCCCCAGCAGAGCATGAGACTCACAAAGTCCTTGGCCAGAATAAACATTACTTAGCAACAATTAAAAACAATCAGTGTTATCAGCTCTCTTCCCAGGCTGGAAGTCAAAACACAGAGCTTGCACCAGCTACTAAGAAGGAGAAAAATGGCTACTGGTAAACCCAGGACACTATTTAAGAGTCTCTTGCCCACAACTCCCTCCCCTCACTTTTTTGTATCCAACCCTTAGTCCCCACCATTTACGTCATGCTCAGGTCCCCCATTTTTCAATATACCATCACTTTTTGTCTCTTGGGACTGTAGTGACAAGACAAGGGGTAATGGGTTAAAACTTAAACAGGGGAAGTTTAGATTGGATATAAGGAGGAAATTCTTTCCTGTTAGGGTGGTGAGGCAGTGGAATAGGTTGCCCAAGGAGGTTGTGAGTGCTCCATCCCTGGCAGTGTTCAAGGCCAGGTTGGATGAAGCCTTGGGTGACATGGTTTAGTGTGAGGTGTCCCTGCCCATGGCAGGGGGGTTGGAACTAGCTGATCTTGAGGTCCTTTCCAACCCTAACTGTTCTATGATTCTATGATTCTAGACACATACATGCACACACACACTGATCTCATTCCTTAGTTAATGGACCATCCCTATAAAGTTCTTTACGTTGATTCAGTCTATGATGTCAGGCTTCATCTGTCATAATGGTCTTTCAGGGCAAGAGACATGGGTGTGTGGTGTTGGATTGTTGCCTGCTGACAGAACCACTGAACTCTTCTCATCAGCCCAAAGCTCATCTGGTTTCATCAGTTCATTCTTTGTTAGGGTGATTATTGAAGGGAAATCAGGGTCAGTCAATGGTGATCTGAGGACAGTACTGGAAGGATCCAGCTGCTGCTCCTGCCTTTTCCCATGACTTCATTCTCTGCTGATGATCGTGACAGCACATATTGATTGTTTTCATCCAAATTAAATCACCTTGAGGTACACACCAGACTTCCCCACTTTTCTGCATTACCCGCCAAGTATGCCCAGGTCCTTGAACAAAAACAATCTCATGAATGGGTTTGCCTTTACTTGCAGCAGGAATAACTCAGACAAAGGGTAACGGGTTTAAACTCAAACAGAGGAAGCTCAAGTTAGATATAAGGAACAGGTTACCCAAAGAAGTGACAAATGCTCCATCCCTGACATTGTTCAAGGCCAGGTTGGATGAAGTCTTGGGTGGCATGGTCTTGTGTAAGATGTCCCTGACCATGGCAGAGGGTTAGAACTAGATGATCTTAAGGTCCTTTCCAACCATACCTATTCTGTGATTCTATATTAAAAATCTTTAAAATTCTCAAATACCTTTGTAAATAGCCTGGTGGGGGAGAGGAAGGAGGGGGATGATTTCTCCTTCATAGGTTGGCCCTCCTAGATGGAATAAAAAGAGGTGTAATTGTTAATTGCAATTATATGGCTCCCAAAATATAGAAGTGATGACAATGCTAAGAATGCATACTAGATAAGTTCAAGATCAATAATTCTATTGTATCACAAGCAATTATCATAAAGTACAACAAAACAGGAACCTTAGCCCAGGCCCCAAAGCCAATAAATGCTAAACCAGCAAATAATGGCTGCAGGTAGCATGACATAATGAAACTCAGGCCAAGAGCGACAACTCTGAGAGCAAATAAATCAACATTGTGATGAGTGACTATTAATCTAGAACAATGAACGCTTGTCACAGATACGATTAGACACACTCTGTTCAGATCTGTCATTATCTCAAACCTTCGTGCCCCACATTGTGTGCCAAAAAAGAATATTGTGTGGCATTTCATGACACGGACTCAAGCTGACGCAGAGACTCAAATCCTTGTTATTACCGCCAAGCTCTTTTTATCCCCTTGTTCAGTACTTTTCCAACATGCACATACTTACAACATTCAATCTCATTGGCCCCTGTAAAACTCTCCAGGTAAATAGTCCCATCACAATGTTGCAGACCCTCTCACAACCCCCACATCATCTGGCCTCCAACTGAGATAACCCCACAATTACATCTTGGTCCATCCTCCCAAGTCTTGCTTGTTTACCTTCCCTGTCCTTCAATGGTCCAACTCATGGCCCCAGGGCTTGTCAAGCACAAAGGCCTCAGAGCTCATTCCCAAACTCTTTTTCATGGAAATCTTATTGCCTTCACTCCCCACAGTATTGTGGTTTAAGCCTAGCCGGTAGCTCAGAACCATGCAGCCACTCACCCACCTTCCCACCTTGGCTCCTCTCCAGGCGGGATAAAGAGGAGAATTGAAAGAATGCAAACACATGGGTTGAGATAAGAACAGTGAAATAAAGAAAGAATAATATAAAACTATTACTACTAATAATAATAAAAGAAAGAACAAGGGAAGAGAATGTAAAACTAAAATGGGAAAGGAAAATAACCCACAATAAACACAAGTGATGCACAATAAAATTGCTCACCACCTGCTAATTAATACCTAGCCTGACCACAGCAGCAATATGGGCCTTCCATGTAACTCCCCCCATTTTATGTACTGGGCATGACGTGCTGTGATATAGAGTATCCCTTTGGCTAGTTTGGGTCAGGTGTACTGTCTGCTTTCTCCTAGCTTCCTGTACCCCTCCTCACCGGCAGAACATCTGAGTAAGCGCTACTTATCAATAAGTAAACCATCAGTGTGTTGTCATCGTTGTTCTCAGACTAAATCAAAACACAGCATAGCACCAGCTACTAGGAAGAAAAATAACTTACAGCTGAAATGAGGACAAAGAGCATGTTCTCTTCTTATAGACAGTCATAGGATTTTGTGATGGTTTAGTGAAGATTTACTGTACTTCAGTGGTAGCAAAAGAGAGGTTGGAAAACCATTTCCATAATCTCTTGTAAATGACATTTTATTGCAGAGGAAGCCTCAGTCATATAAGAGCTTTCAGGAAGAGACTTTTTGGCCCATGACTATACATAGTGACATCTTTCAGTTCCTGAAGGCATGCACACACTGTGTTCAAATTTCATTGCAACAGCGAGTACTGGCACATGTTACAATTCTCGTACAGTCAAGAGGAATGATACTGGAACAAGCAGAAGAACAGGTTTCCTCTATCTAAACTGTAAAACCATAAAGGTATATTCTACATTAGAACAACTGCAGAAATGTGTCATATGATAACAATTCCTGACTATTTCTAAGGGAGTAATCAACAATATCAGCTAACTGTTTAACATAAGCACTGCAAAACCAAAATAACCTGCTGTGCTCTCTCCTCTTTATCTCAAATAGAAGACCACATAATGTAATTATACTTAAATAATGAGGTTGTTTGAATACTACTATCTCTATGCACATTTTTGTCTATACAAGCTTACATAGAACTCAAACACAAATCAACACTTGTTCTTGTCATAACCAGAAAAAGAAAGAGCTCTTACGTTATGGCTCTTCTGTCAAATGATGTGCCTGTCTCATAAAGTATAAAGACTCAAAGGAAATAAATGAATGCTGTAAGGATAGTCTAAATTTCAAGCTGGCAGATGAAATTGAATTCTCTTTGATGTTTCAGTCACTGTAATTTCACTCAGCTCTACACCACCTATATAGTCAACAACTTGTTTTCCTTAAACAGTAATTATTTCAGGTCAGTGCATGTCACCTAAAAATACTACTCTGATCCTTTTTTTTTTTTTTAATTTCTCCACAGAATTTGCCATTAACAGTGAATTGTGATCACGTTCCTCACTTGCAGAGATTTCCTGTTCTTCCCACTGATAGACACTGCATCTTTGTTAACCTCTTGTTAAAACAGACTTCTGTTAATAACAGTTCCCCCTATTCCCTGTTTTCTGTCATGCACTGGAGTTTTTATTTAGTTTCTTAACTTTATTTGCTGTTGTTATTGTGAATTTTGTTCACATCATCTCTTATTCATGTCATATGAGGATATGAAGTCCAATTTTTTAGTTGTCCCCCAGTTTGTTTAGTTTTTTCTCCCAGTTTTTAGTATAACAAAAATTAAACTGCAGGATTTGCACAAATATGTAAAACAGACACTCCACACACAATACAGCGCTCCAATTCAATTGTCTGGTACGCACCGTATTTTCTCCTGAAAATTTTTGATTGAGGAAGACTTCATCCTTTTCAAAGCTTTTTGAATATGTAAAAAAATCTGTGAGTGAAACAACCACAGGAATTGTATAAATGCAGATTTGCATATTTATGTGTTTTATTTACAGATAATATATTTGAGCTCCACAGAGTTTGAAAATAAAGATCACAAATGGGTGTCTTGCTTGGGCTTGTCATATGATACTTAAAGAAATTTAAGAATTGAATTGAATTTAAGAATTTAAATTTAAATTTAAATTTCATTTAAATTTAAGAATTTCATTTAAATTTCATTTAAATTTAAGAATTTAATTGAATTGCTGAGGTGAGTAGCTTTGAGAGAGGACGCCTACAACACCGGAGCGGAGCAAAGTGAAATTGGTATCCAGGAGCCTCACCTCGGAGCGACAAGAGCCACCGAGGAGGGAGCCTCAAGTCCTCGACAGGACTTGCCCAGGAGCCAGCAGCTCAGCTCACTTGAGGAGCTGACTCACCGGAGGCAGAGCCAGGAGACTCGGTGGCAGCTGTGAGTGGTTAAAAACCTGCCCTGGGAGCACGAGAGACCAGGAGCGCGGCGAACAGAGCGGGTCGAGGCAGTTTGCATAGGCAGGAGAGCGGGATAACTGCCTGATCAAGAGGACACGCCTAGAGCGCAGGAGGAGGAAGGACTGCTTGCTTGTGCGGATAGATGTAGACGGACCAATCGACCAGATCATGGTCATAACACGATCAAAAGCTGTAGTGAGGAGTGACGTGAGTACCCAGACTGAGCCTTCCTGCAGACATGCAGCTGTGCAGGTCTCCGGCTGCAGTAAATGCCTGAGCCTGGCACTTGTATTGGAGGGAGCCAGTGGCACCGCTTGTGTGCGATGTGAGCGAATAAATGACCTGCTCAGGCAGGTGGCTGAACTGAGGGAGGAGGTACAAAGGTTGAGAGCCATCAGAGAATGTGAAAGCAACATAGATTGGTGGAGCCGCACCCTAAGGCAAGGGCAGAGGGAAGTGGTTGGACAAGTGGTAGATCCCCTTCCCTCCTACCATCAGATAGAAGGAGTGAACTTAAGTGACAAGGAGGTATGGAGGGAGGTCCTTCCTAGGAGAGGTAAGCGAAAACCCTCGCAATCCCTTCCTTCCTGCCAGTTACCCTTGAATAACAAGTATGAAGTCTTGGAACTACAGGGCCAGGTAAATGGAGATGGAGGGGTAGATCTATCTAGTGAGTCACCCAGGGCTTGTCACTCACCCTCATACCTTAGAACTTCTTCTACCAAGAAGAAAAGAAGAGTAATTGTGGTGGGTGACTCCCTTCTGAAGGGAACAGAAGGGCCCATTTGTTGACCAGATCCATCCCACAGGGAAGTCTGCTGCCTACCTGGGGCTCAGATTAGAGATGTTAAAAGGAAACTCTGATCTGGTGCAGCCCTCTGACTACTATCCGCTACTGGTTTTTCAGGTTGGCAGTGATGAAATTATTACAAGGAAGGCAAGGGCAATGAAGAGAGACTTCAGGGCCCTGGGATGGTTGGTTAGAGGGTCTGGAGCACAAGTGGTGTTTGCCTCCATACCTGTTACAAGCAAGGGTGAAAAGATACATAGAAAGAGTCTGCAGATTAATATATGGCTACATGACTGGTGCCAAAGGCAGGGTTTTGGCTTTTTTAATCATGGGCTGCTGTATGAGACACCTGATTTGCTGTTGGCGGGTGGGATACACCAGTCCCAGAGGGGGAAAAGGTTTTTGGGGCAGGAGTTAGCAGGGCTTATTGACAGGGCTTTAAACTAGATATGAAGGGGGAAGGGGAGATAACTGGGCCTGTTGGGGGCAAGCCCAAAAGAAACATGCTAGGGCTTGAAGGATGGCGTACTAGGGAGGACTCTCAATCTATTGCTTCATTTGAGGGAAAGGATAGTTGTTTAGACCCTGTCCCACAGGGGAAAAAGTGTATTAGGGCCAGAGTCAACAGAGCTCACTCACAGAGCTTTAGGTTAGACTCAAAGTGCGAGGGGGTTGTAGCTGGGTTTGAACTAGTGCAGCATTGTTCTAGTATTAATGAAGACCAAAAGGCCTCCTGCCTCCCAAGGGTGCCACTAGCATGCTCTGCTTGCTCCCTGAAATGCTTGTACACCAATGCACGCAGCACGGGGAATAAACAGGAGCAGTTAGAAGTCTGTGTGTGGTCTAAAGGTTATGATCTGGTGGCAATTACAGAGACATGATGGGACAGCTCACATGACTGGAATGTGGTCATGGATGGCTATGTCCTGTTTAGGAAAGATAGGTCAGCAAAGCAAGGTGGTGGAATTGTTCTTTATGTGAGAGAGAGACTAGAATGTATTGAGTTCTGTCCAGGGGCAGATGAGGATCAAGTGGAAAGTCTGTGGGTACGAATTAAGGGACTGGCTGGTACAGGTGACACAGTTGTGGGGTCTATTATATACCTCCTGATCAGGATGAAGGAGTTGATGAGGCTTTCTACAGGCAGCTGAAAGCAGCCTCATGCCTTGGTGCTCATGGGGGATTTTAACTACCCCGATATTTGCTGGAAGACTCACACAGCCAGTCATTCACAGTCTAGGAGGTTCCTCCAGTGCATTGATGATAACTTCTTAATGCAAATGGTGAACAAACCAACTGGGAGAGGAGAGCTGCTGGATCTAGTACTCATCAGCAAGGAGGGTCTGGTTGAAGTGGTGATGGTCAATGGCAGCCTTGGCAGCAGTGACCATGAGATGGTAGAGTTTAGGATCCTGTGTGGGAGGAACAGAATACCTAGCAAGGCCACAATTCTGGATTTCCGAAGGGCCAACTTTGGCCTCTTCAATCAATTGCTAAGGGAAGTTTCATGGGAAAGCGTATTAGGTGGTAAAGGGGCTCAAGACAGTTGGTCAGCATTTAAGGACCACTTCTTCCAAGCTCAGGATCAGTGTCCCAATGGGTAGGAAATCAAGTAAGGGAGCTAGGAGACCAGCATGGTTAAACAAGGAATTGCTGGGCAAGCTCATGTGGAAAAAGAGAATTTACGGACTATGGAAGGAGGGCCTGACCACTTGGGAGGAATATAGGACAGTTGTTAGAGGAAGTAGGGAGGCAATTAGGACAGCTAAGGCCTCCTTGGAACTTAATCTTGGAAGTCGAGTTAAGGACAATAGAAAGAGCTTTTTCAAATACATAGAGGATAAAACTAACACAAGAGGCAATATAGGCCCACTGTTGAACGAGGTGGGTGCCCTCGAGACAGAGGATTTAAAGAAGGCAGAGGTGCTGAATGCCTTCTTTGCCTCTGTCTTTACTCCTGCAGACTCTCCCCAGAGGCCCAAGATTCCTGTAGCCCCAGAAGGAGTCAGGACAAAGGAGGAGTTTCCTTTGGTAGATGAAGATTGGGTTAGGGATCAGTTAAGCAGTCTGGACATCTATAAATCGATGGGTCCAGAGGGCATACACCTGCGGGTGCTGAGGGAGCTGGCGGATGTCATTGCTCTGCCACTCTCCATCATCTTTGGTAAGCTGTGGGAAACAGGAGAGGTGCCTGAGGACTGGAGAATGGCAAGTGTCATGCCAGTCTATAAGAAGGGCAAGAAAGAGGACCCGGGTAATTATAGACCGGTCAGCCTTACCTCCATCCCTGGAAAGGTGGTGGAACAACTTATTCTTGACACCATCTCTAGACATATCAAGGATGAGGGGGTCATTAAGAGCAGCCAACATGGTTTTACCAAGGGGGAGTAATGTTTGACCAACCTTATAGCCTTCTATGAGGAAGTAACTAGGTGGATGGATGATGGTAGAGCAGTAGATGCGGTTTTTCTTGATTTCAGTAGGGCATTTCATAGAATCATAGAATCAACTAGGTTGGAAAAGACCTTTAAGATCATCAAGTCCAACCATTACCCCAGGACTGCCAACATCTACTAAACCACATCACTAAGGGCCTGTAATCGGCCTTAAGTCAGGTATCACCTCCTTTAGTATACGTCACTCATCACCAGCACTTCCAAATAACACAGCAAATAACTTGCCATTTTTATTCCAGTAAGTAGATGTTACGTTTACATATAAGAAGAATCCCAAAGAATCTAATCTTCAAAACAAACCTCGTCTTTTTCATGTGATTCCTTATCAAATGGGAGTCCCCATCTTCTTTGTACCCATACTTTCAATACCTCTCCACAGAGATGCTCCCCTGCCAAGTAGATCCCAGCCTGTGCTGCACTCTTGTATTGTGCTTACCCAGTTGCAAGACCTGACATTTGCCCTTCTTGAACATTATAAGGTTCTTGTTAGCACATTGTTCCAGCTTATCGAGGTCATCCTGAAGGGATGATTACAGCCCTCAGAAACTACAGGTTTCAGGGTGAAAAGACAGTCACACTAGTACGAGCCAGTGTGTCATGAAATCACTAGAATTCACAGGTTTTTGCATTATCTATCTGGCTTATGTACTTCTGTATCGACATAAAAAGATGTTTTCTTTATAATATCCAGAAACAAAGTTTTTACCTTGACAGGATGCACATTCATGTAAACAATGCCAATTTATTCTATTCCAGATAATCTTTTGGAATCATTTACTGGAGTCTTTCACATTCTTTTTAAGTCTACCCCTGATCATCTTTCAGAATCTGGCAAATGAAGTTCTCTATTTTCAGTGACAAGGGTAGGCATCATTTTGGCTTGGTTTTTTGTTGTTGTTGTTGTCATGTAAAATGAAACGGTTTATTTTTATTTTGAAGACACTTCTGCCAGTTCCATCCTGCCCTAAAAGGACTAATTAGAGATGGATATCTTCCATGAGCCATCACCTCTCCAGCCCTCATACAGAGATCAAAATAAGTCATTTTTCCCATACACTAACCAAAGATGTATTAGTACATCACTGCACTTCAAATGTAGAATTCTAAATTATTTTGTGATTTGTATCTTATGATTAAATTTCATCCCCAGACCCCCCACCCCCAGAAGTTAGAAGGTTTCTTGTTCCTTGTGCATCAAGTTTCAAAGCAGTTCAAAGTCAGGCAATGCAAAGGTACATATATAAGCAAACAAACACATACATAAATATCCAGTATTAGGAACACTTCAGCCCACTTTTCCAAAGAACTGATGTGAGCAGTTGAGAAACTACAAAAGTAATCTAGCCCTGAACAAAGCACCAGAAATCTTCATATGACTTCCAGCAAGTACTGTGGATCTCATTATCTCACCTTTTTTCTCTACTCATAAAAAACATCTTCCCAGCTGATACAATCTATCCTGCATGTTACAGCTCTGAAGCTTTCAAGCTAATGACTGAGTATCATGTAATTACTTCACCTGTTGAACTTTACTTCTCTGAAACACTTTACTGAGGCAGGTTTGCCTCCAAACACTCTTACTTATTCTTGAATTGAGTAACACATTAAAGAGTTTTCTCTAAATGTTTCTACCTAGGGAGCACTTCTGTTTTCTAGAAGACTATAATGCACGTATCATAAAGATTTTATATACCCAATTCCATATATGAACTTTGTGATAATTAAACTGCAATCATGTGATGTTCTAAGCATTTATTAAAATCTTCATATGTAGAGATGGAGAAGATACACCCAACTGTTTATCTATTCATTTGGAAATGACTCATTGCCTTATAAATCTTCCTTGTTTCATCAGTACCTAACACTCAACTGTTAGTTTTAAAATGCAATAAATATGGACAAAAATATATTTAGGACAGATAAGCTAAGGAAGTGTGGGCTTGATGATCAGGTAGTGAGGTGGATCAAGAGTTGGTTGAAGAGAAGAAGACAGAGAGTTGTGGTCAATGGGGCAGAATCTAGCTGGAGGTCTGTAACTAGTGGAGTACCTCAGGGGTCAGTGCTGGGACCAGTGCTGTTTAATATTTTCATCAACAACCTGGATGAAGGAGCTGAGTGTACCCTCAGCAAGTTTGCTGATGATACTAAACTGGGAGGAGTGGCTGACACACCAGAAGGCTGTGCTGCCATTCAGCGAGACCTGGATAGGCTGGAGAGTTGGGGGAGGGAGAAATTTGATGAAATTCAACAAGGGCAAATGTAGAGTCTTGCACCTGGGGAAGAACAACCCCATGTACCAGTACAGGTTGGCGGTTGACCTGCTGGAAAGTAGTGAAGGGGAAAGGGACCTGGGATAGGAGGATGACCATGAGCCAGCAATGTGCCCTTGTGGCCAAAAAGGCCAATGGCATCCTAGGGTGTATTAGAAAGGGTGTGGTTAGTAGGTCAAGAGAGGTTCTCCTCCCCCTCTACTCAGCCTTGGTGAGGCCGCATCTGGAATATTGTGCCCAGTTCTGGGCCCCTCAGTTCAAGAAGGACAGGGAATTGCTTGAAAGAGTCCAGTGCAGAGCCACAAAGATGATTAGGGGAGTGGAACATCTCCCTTATGAGGAGAGGCTGAGGGAGCTGGGTCTCTTTAGCTTGGAGAAGAGGAGACTGAGGGGTGACCTCATCAATGTTTACAAATATGTAAAGGATGAGTGTTAGGATGATGGAGCTAGGTTTTTTTCAGTGATGTCCAGTGATAGGACAAGGGGCAATGGGTGTAAACTGGAGCATAGGAAGTTCCACGTTAACATCAGGAAGAACTTTTTTACTGTGAGAGTGACAGAGCACTGGAACAGGTTGCCCAGGGGGGCTGTGGAGTCTCCTACGTTGGAGATATTCAAGGCCCGCCTGGACAAGTTCCTGTGTGATGTACTGTAGGTTACCCTGCTCTTGCAGGGGGGGTTGGACTAGATGATCTTTTGAGGTCCCTTCCAACCCTTGGGATTCTGTGATTCTGCAAGAAAAAAAAAAAAAAAAAAAAAAAGAAACATCTCTATAACCTGAATCACTGAAGAACTATGCTTTTATAAAAAGTTTATGAGATTAGATAAGATATGTATGGGCAGGCACTGAATTTCAGCTTTGATTGTTGAGTGCAGTGTTTCATGGCATGGGATATCCCTTAGCTCTGTTTGGGTCAGCAGTCCCGGCTGTGTCCCGTCCTAACTTCTTGTGCACCTCCAGCCTACTTGCTTCTGGGGTAAGATGAGAAGCAGAAAGGGCCTTGGCTCTGTAAGCACTGCTCAGCAGCATCTAAAACACCCTAAATTATTAACATTGTTTCCAGCACAAATCGAAAACATAGCCCCATACTAGGTACTGTAAACAAAATTAACTCTATCCCAGCCAAAACCAGCACACAGGGACTTTGAAGACTCTTTGGAAACTATAAAGGACCTTAGGGAACCCTGAAAACAAGTTTCAAGGTCTAGCTTGATCACATTGTGTTATGATGACTTACAAAGAAAGGTGCCAAACAAGGAGCAGAATGGGTGTGAAATCCCATAGTCTGAACGACTGAATGAGAGGGAAGGAAGAATTATAATAATTTTGGAACCAATGCAAAATTGTTTCTAACCTTGGGCTATAAAGGTTTATGGCTTCGTTTGTGTGGTTTCTATTTAAGTTTGCTGAATAGGGAGAAAAAACAAACAAACAAAAGACTAACTGTTTGCTGGGGCTAAAAATCCTCAGATTCAAGTGTATGCATTTAGGTGGTCCACATTTATTAGGCTGACAGCCACTATATATCCTGTCTTACAAAACTAAAATGAGCTATTACACCTTGTTGACTTTATCTGCATGCTCTCATTTGAGTAGTAAAAGTGAAGAATAGGAGTATCTAACACACTTTCCCAACAACAGACAGGAAGAAAAAAAAGGCCCCAACTTTAAAAAATAGTGCTTGGTTCAGATAGGAGATTTTAGTAACATTTTTACCTAGCATTTCTGATTTACTGCTTAGATAATGTTTCTATTTTAGGAATACAGATGGATTGCAGTTGAAGATAATGGGAAAAAATAAGAAAAAGAACCTTCGGTAAAAAAGTTATTTTGAGGCCTTAACTATGAAAATGAATCTTAGTCTTTTATAAAGACTCTAATTTTAATTGTTTAAATAGAAAAATAGCATACACACATCCAAAAGCAAAAAAAAAAAAATCCCCTTTTTTACCTTTGTATCAAATCATTAACTGCAAAATAAATTTTTAGTATGTTAATATTTTAATATTACACACCCTTCCTTATACAACTCAACCTGATGATACTGTTTAACATAAGTAAGTATTCTAGGAAAATGACATTAAAATAGATATATGAATTTGAATGCTAGAAAATTGTTACAAAGATTAATGGTTTTATACAAATACTTTTGCATTTTCTGTATAGCTTTTGAGTTAATTCTATTCTAATGGCACAGGTATTAAGTGAAAATGGATGTTGCTAGCTTAAATTAAATTCCTGCCAAGAAATTCAGTTTAATTTAGAAAGTTACAACTAACTTATGGCATTAATGTGTTTTGTCATATATGGCATTAATGGATACATCCATGGATAAAACTGTTTATAGAGAAGTAAAGATGAAGGCCAGCTTTATAGTGGGAGAAAAAAATATCAGAAACTTGGTCTTCCCAAGTTCAACTACATAGCTTTCTACTTGAGACATTTAGTAATCAAGCCACTTGCAGTAGAAGGCTAGCATCAATTCAAGTTGTGCTGTATGTATGTGGGGAAATAAATACCTTTTTAAGAAAAGGTGCAGAAAGGCAAAAATAAGCTGCTTAAGACAGAGGTATAAAAATTCAATTGACTCAGTTTAGATAGCATAGTAGAAAAAGTATATTTACTTCAACATAGGAAAGATAAAATTAAACCATTTTATAAGAGTAACAAATCTGGATTAATTAGTCAAAACAAGTTATTGAAAATTAAACCATCTATGAAGCCACAGGATCTTCTAGTTTGAAGCATTTCGTTAAAAAGTTGGTAAGTACCTATTACTAGTACATTTCAAAATGTTTATTATATTATTTTATTATTTTAGAAGATCTTTTCCCTGATATCCATTTTAGTTCTGCTGATACATATATTGTCTAAGTAAATATTGCACATGAAAATATATTAAACCTCATGTTAACTACATACATACAGAAATAAAAACACTAAACCCAACGTGATTAAGAAGGAAAAAATGCCCAGACTTTATCACACTTTAAAATACACATATAAAGTATAAAAATACATAAATCCAGTTCTACATAAATTATAAATGCTGTATTGCAATTAATTCTGCCAGAATATGGGAAACACCTCTATAAAAAGAATGCATTTTTTTGCAAAAATAATGTATGTGTGGCATCTGGTACTACAAAGGACTGAAGAATATATAGAACAGGCTGTGGCAGTGTGGGCAAATGGAATTTCTTATTCATAGCTTGTGAAACTGCTAGATTTTAGCAAACTTCACTGCTGACTATCACAGACTGTGACACTAAGAAATTGTATGACCTTGTCCTTGTGCTCTCCAAAACAATTTCCTTGTGCTGGAGCACTCAATTGTGTCCACATTACAAAAGGCTTTCCCACTGCCCTAGTTAAATACAACTGCAACAGAACAGGAAGTGTGGAATACATCAATGCTGAGCTCGAGACTTATTTCACAGAAGCTTACGCCAGTGGTAAGGAATCCATCTTGCATCCCATTTTTTTCTTCATTTATTAAGAATGAAGAAGAATTTGGCTCTGACATGCAGCCCTTCAAAAAGGGCTCTGTACAGTGGTGTCCTTAAAACACCTTACAGGGCTGAGAAAATGTGAAGAAGGAAAAACGGAGCTCCAGAGAAGAAGCAAATGGCAGCTTCTCACTTTTATTGTGCCTTGCTTATCATGCTTGTCTTCTACCAGCTGTGATTAGTATTGCCATCATCCAAAGCAATGCTTTGCTATCCTCCTGATTTTCAGTAGTATCTTTGCCAAGTTGCTGGATGCTGTTGTAACCCAGCTTGGACCTGATATGCCTTTAAAATTCAGGTCATAAATCAAAACCTCTACTTGCTTTTGACCAAGGCCAGCCAAGGCTACATCTAATTTCAGGATACGGAAAACCACATGGAGGTCAGGTGCCAGAGCTAGAAATGGTTCAGAAGCAGCAGCATACTTGTTTCTGATACCTTAGTACCTCCTGGGAAAGTGTAATCAGTGTCTACTGAACTACAGACTCGCTAGAAATTTTCAGGCTCGTGAAATAATGGTTTAGCATCAGTAATCCACTTTAAATCCATCAATATATTATATACAGGAGCAGATCTGTAATTATTTTTATTTCAAATGGTTTTATAGGCTGTATTTTAGTGGGCTCCAGTATTTTGTCAGTCAGTAGTGGCCACTTGTTTTTTCGAAGGTTGGCTAAAATATCTTTGGGATTGAGAGATGCTTCAAAAATACAGTGTTTATGTTTGAGGACTATATTCTACAAAATGACATCAAAATCAGGGACTGGATGGTGCCTAATTGTTTGCATTAATGAGGATAATGCTTTGTCAAGTGACAATAAGATGATTGCCTCCTCTATGACCCCTTTCAGTCAGAGCTTCAACTATTGAACAAACTGTCATTAAAACAGTCCATGAGACTATATCCTGTAAATTTACAGGACACAGAAGTACTTCAGCACCCCAGACTATACAGTCAAGGAAATGACAGAATTTATGCTGATAGATTCAGACATTTCATGTAACATAGAGAGCATCCCTCATTCAGCCTGTATGCAAGAGCTTTGGTGTGGTTTCCCTGCTGGTGACGTTGGTGGAAGAGCTCTCAAATCTATGAAGTATGGATGGTTTGTTCTTGAGGCTTTAGGCTTATTGTAGCAGGTAGATAAATAGCTCTGATAAGAGCAGTTCTTGCTATGTTTAAGAAGCAGATGTCTATATATGAAAGATTAAAGCAGCTGTCTGATTTGCTTAATTCTTCCTATTTCTTTTTTCTTAATTTTTTAATAGAAAAATTATGCTTTACATAGAAGATTTCTCATCTAAGCCAATTTTTGATTGATATGGCCTTATTTAAATTAGTAACTTTCTCAGTCTTTAAATCTAGTTACAGATGTGATTTATGTAATTATGAAATAAGGGATTTGCCTTTTTTATCACCCAAGTCACAGGATTACACTGTGATGGTGACACGAAGTTTGGGAAGAGAGGCCACAAATGCTATGTATGCCTTAGCAGCACTCTCTGCTGGTGTTTGGAGAAAGTTGACACTCCCAAAATTTCTTAAGCCTTGAAAAAAGATCTGCATGTGTACTATATGATTAATAAAGGTCATGTTTTGCTTAGTCTAGAATTTTTGTTTAATATAATTAAATAATATTCTGATAGATATTTTAGACTGACAAGCATCTTGGATTCACAGTTAGCACAAAAATCTTGAGTCATGAAACAAGCTGACAACCAACAGGCTTAAGATCAGTTAATTTCCAGTGCCTTCTCAGTCCTCAGCCTTTCATTTGGCAACAGCAGTCTGCAGACTTGTAGTCTGGATTAGCCTTGTCACATGTTGTCTCCTGCTGAGTGTCCTGGTTGTGGATGGAAAGGGAACAGGCAGAGAAGCAAAGGATATAAGTTCATAGAAAACTGGCTTTCTCTAGGCTAATGAATATCAAGCATTTTTGTTTTTCAAATGAAAAATTATATAAAAATTTAGGGTAAACACACTGGCTTTGGATAAACTCTCAAAATGCTTGAAAAATATGCATCAAAGAAAAACACTGAATTATTGTATATATGGCAATAAACCTGTTCTGCAGTGACAAGCCACTTACTTTTTGTGCTCCTTTTATTTCATTTTCCTAAGTTGAAGAGATATGCAGAGATAAATATTGTCTGAGTAGTGTAACTTCTCATTGCATCATACTGGTATTTATTAGCATGCACTGTTTGACAGATGAAATAAGTTCCTTTCGTTGGTTTGTGCTCCTGGCCATTTTGTGGGTGTTGATGAAACAATTAGGCATGTAAACCTTTTGATAAAACCAGACAGATGCCAGTCAGAAAAAAGCCTCATTTGCTATACTTGCATGCATAGCCTTATTCCCAGAGATCAACAAAACACCTTTCTATGCCCTGGAGAATACACTATAAGTAGTTTTAGTCAAGACTATTAGAATGAAAGCGCTATGTGGGGTTTTGGCAAATGTTTCAGCGAAGGTAAAATACTTGAATATTCTTGAACATTACTATAATGCTCAGGTTTTGATGGGAGCTCCTGTTTCAGCCAATGACCTGTGGATGTATGTCAAAATATAGTGTGCAACTAGTGGCTGGTATTAGTAATATTTGGCAGTGCAATAGATTTACTCATTTGTGTTTTGTGCATACAATTTTTGATCACCAAAGAAATTGGCCAGAAATACTGTGATTTACAGGTAAGCTAAAGTATACCTGAAGTATTGCTCCTAAAGAATGTGTTTTATGTTTTAATGTGAGGCATAATATAATACAACTGTGCTTTCACTTTTCACATGAATACCTTGTTTTACTTTATTGGAGGGGTTCTGTCATTTATTATTGCTATATGCGGACTTGCTATACATCATTCCCACATCTTCCATTAAATTTGTTTCTTACTTTGTGTATTTCAAGGTTGTTGATCATCAGGGACATAAATAAACTTGTCCCTCCACTCTTTTTTGTATATATCTCTCCTGCATATTATGCTTTCCCCACATTGTTTACTTTTCCAAATTCTCAGAAGTTTTCTGCTAGTTTTCAGTTTTCAGATTCAGACCTTTGCTAATGCTAATGAACTTTTTACTTCTATCCTCATACTTCACACACATACAAAAAGTTGCAACTCTAAACCATATTTACTCTATATTCTTTTTTGTTCTCTTTCAATAATATATCATAAGTTACTTTAAAGGAGGATATTCAAATTCCAAAGCACTCTTAGTATTTTAAATTGCATTTGCAGCTTTTGGAAGATTAATTGTAATGCCCATTCGTGGCAAAAGAACCTTGCAGTGTTTTATGATATAAAACCCGGAGGATAATGGTTTTGACCAAACTCTCATTCCTGAGCAAACATTTTTAGTGCTGTTAATTTGCTGTATCCTAATATTTAATTTGCTCACTTAAATCAGCTTTGGTGGTGTGGAAACACTTCTTCACATATCTCAGAAGACTGTCTAATCTATCAATACTCACTTTGCCCTGACATTGATTCGGAGAAAACTCCAGGAACAAACTCACCAACAGAGTTTCAAGTTGACAAGCAAGTATTCTTCATTGCAGCGCCAGGAGACACGGGGGATAGCTCCTCCTAACATGTGTCGCCGTATTGCTATACAGGCCATCCTTATATGGTCACTGGGCATACATACATATTTATGAGGCTACACATGAATTACATAATTTTCCAGAAAGTTTCCTGCGTGCATACAAAAATGTGATGGTGGTCTTTAAGGGTTGTTTACTTTTCCCAACAATCTTCATAACCAGCTTAATTAACATTACAGACATAGCAATCATCCTGTCCTTCTACTTATCAGTTAGTTTAACTGCTCCCACCCTGGACATCTGCTAGTCCTGGATACTCCCCAGTAGATGTTTACACCAGCTTAATGGGTTTATTAACACCACAAACAATCATCCTGTCCTACTTATTAGTTAGTTTTACTGTGCTCATCCTGGACATCTGCTAGTCCCAGATACTCCCCATCCCCAGGTCCTGTTTTTCTATTCTGCTTTTCATATACTTTTTGTACTAAGGTCTATGTACTATGTACTAAGCTATGTCAACTACCTTCAAGCACCGCTGTTGTTTTCCATTACAAAGCCATCAAACTTAAGGTTATTTAGAACTGATTACATTGTGCTTTTGTACCTCCTTGTCTCAACATTCATTATTTTCTTTATGTTTGTTTTTGAACAGTGACTGTGGTGGGCATCTTAACTTCATAAACCCAACAGAGTTTAAACTAGAACTAAAGGCAGTCTTTAAAGCAAAGAACATATTCATTCTGCATCTACGGACTGAAGGACACAGTTGCTTTGAATCAAGCTTAATCAAGTGTTTAATTAGCCATATTGATCCAGGCCAGCTGATAGAGTAAACAAAGGTAACTTTTCAAATTATATAGAATAATTTGTTACCTATTTTAGGTCCTCAATTAAGTCAGCTGGGAACTGTAGAGGCAAAGTGAAAACCAGAAGCTGAAGAGAAATAAAAAATGATGAAAATCAGTTAATTACCACTGGTACATGATGGTTGTAAAAAGATGATACAGTAGGAGTGATAACTGTGCTTGAAAGATTAGGCTAAGAATATAATAGACAAACTTTCAGGATAATCAACCTGAACTTGAGTAAGAGACGAGTGAGAAGTTTTTTTATACTTAACAAAAAGGGATGTAACTTTTTTCCCTTGCCTAAATAATTCATGAATTTACCAAATGTTAATTAAATTATATCTCCACATATTTGTATATATTTAAAACTAATCCATTAAACAAACAAATAAAAGCAAACCAATAAAAACCAAACCAAACAAAAAACGTCCAGAAAGAAAAAAAGTTTGAAATTCGAAATTAAAATGAGATAAACTTCCATTATGACCACAACAGCTGCTGGAAGCTTTAGCATCCCTCAAAAACTTCTTTACTTACCTATATTTTCCATTTCCAATTTATACCTTCTGTCCAAGATAGCACCAGTTTCTGTAGCTCTGATTCTAATTGGTTCTGTCGTTGATGAAATGACAATAATACTCATACACAGAAAGCAATAACTAACATTGTATTATAAACATATGTTTTTATATGGGAATTTACTAACAATTTTGAAATTTAAAATCAGCTAGTAGTATACAAGATAAGATAATTCACATACGAATTACTATAAGAGGAAACACAGAATTAAACAAAACTGTTTTTTTTTTTTTTTCTATGATGGAAGAAGAAATTATATGCAGGCATAGATTGGATAGAGGAGAAGAGGGTTTTAGAATTTTTTTTTCCTAACTATAGCATACAGGGCAATGACCTTTCAGGGAGCAAATGTCAGTTTAAGGAACAATCAGTATGGATGAGAGAGGACGTATTTTTGCCATCATCTGAAATTTTCATGAGAGAACCCAAAATAGCCAAAACCTGCTCAGACTTGACATTCATCACAACACTGAGTGGGATGTTGAGCCTGAAGGACAACTTGTCGTATAAATTTGCTTGCCCGTAAGGGCCATGTCAGCCCCAAAGTTTCAATTTGATGGTTAGACAAGGGCCAACATGACACTGGAAAGATATGAAGATTAATTAGGAAAAAGGAGGGAGCACTGAACTCTGGGAGCAAATGAGAAAACCACTTGAAGTTAGTGGATTATACCTCCTGCTTGCAGATGCCCAAACGATAAGAACACTCCTAAACCTTTATGACAGAAACTGAACAAGTCTGCCTCTGTAGACATGCAGTCTTATTAGTCAAGGTGCGAGAAAAGTGGAATGAATGCAATTTGGATTAAACACCTAGTGGAGGCTCAACTAAATCTAGTAGTAAAAAAAATTTTTAGATATGATCTTCAAACAGAATAGTAAATGTTTTTCTTCATTAGTGCTGCCTATAGATTTAGAAAATGTTGTGGGTGAGTGTGGATTTAATAAAATTTGGTAAATAAATGGTAAATAAATGGTAAATAAGGTGTTTATTTGTTTAAGTGACCTAAAGTGATTTGAGTGTGACTGAAAGGCAACCAGCCATCATTAGGTAACCACAGAAGACATGAATAGAAGTGATATTAAACACTGCTCACCTTCTCAAAACTTTCTCAAGCATGATTCTATGGTAACAGGGTATTTATTCCCTTTATGTGTTGTGACCGAGTGCTATTACTGCAAGAATATCTGTGAGAGAAAAGGGTTTTCTTTTCTTCCACAAAAAAGGGCACAAGACAAAGAAAATGAGCCATAGTAATAGGGAGAATGTATGAACTGGAATGCCTGGAAGAGTTTGTGCCAGCAAACAGATAATATTCTGGAAAAAAATAAAAAATAAAAATAAAAAAATCTTTATCTGCTCTTAGTAAGTCTAATTTTCTTCTTCGGTCTTGTCTAAAGAGAAGGATTTGTGTTTGACTAGACAGAAGTCAGGGTGTGAAGTAGCTGTTATTAGTCTGCAAAGCTGTGGGAGGCAGTGGGAATCTTAAAAGGGTCACTTTGCTGAACTGATACACTACTAAGACTGATACACTACTAAGATAAGCAGAACACAATACTTGATGCTGCCAGAAGCGTGCTTTGGCTTGTGTTGAGCATTTTGTTATGAATAAGAAGACTTCAGTATCTTTTTTTTTTTCTTTCTTTCTTTCTTTTTTTTTTTTTTCTGTAACAATAAGAAGAAAGAAGTGCTAATATCATCTTCAAGTGCTCTTCATAATATGGCTTCTACAAAACAGAAGGTCTTCAGCGTGTGTGACTAATTTAATTTCAAGCAGCTACACTGAGGCTACCGTGAATTCCAGCTGACAGTAACTGTGCTGCTGCACATTGTTGCACAGTATCTTCCTTCTGTCTAACCGCACTTCAGCAATGAAGACCTATTATTATGTTTTATTTGTGTAAGACATACCAGGGTGCCTGCACTGGTCTGCTGAGGGAAAGGTGCACGATGGGCAGGGCTGCACTCGGTGCTCCCTGATGGAAGCCCTCCTGCAGCAGGTGGCTGAGCTGTGGAATGCTATTAGTGGGCTTCAAGATGTCAGGGTAGCTGAGAAGAAGCAGGGCTGCTTGCTCCAGCCCCAAACTGTGCGGGGGCCTCAAGCTTCCCCTCCAGCTCATGAAGGAAAGAAGGAGGCCACCAACCTGGGAAACTGGGAATTGGTGACAAAGAAAAATAACAAAAGAAGGAGGAAAAGGACAATTAAAAGCAAGGAGCTTCCTCCTAAATCTGTTGTCCCCACGCAGAACCGCTTTGCTGTCCTGCAGGAGCCTAACAAGGAAACGCACTTGTACCACAAACAGCCGGGTGATGCACGGGTAAAGATCTCTACTGGCGCTACAAAGAAAAAGTGGCGGGTCGTAGTAATAGGGGACTCTACTTTGAAAGGGACAGAAGCACTCATCTGTCGGCCTAACCCTGTCTCGAGGGAGGTGTGCTGCCTACCAGGGGCACGGATCAGGGATGTTACAGAGAGGCTACCTGCTCTAGTAAGTTCCACAGACTATTACCCGCTTCTGGTGATCCATGTGGGTGCTAGGGATATCGGTAGTAGTAGACTGGGGACCTTAAAGAAAGACTACAGAGCCCTGGGAGAGATGGTTAGGGGCTCCGGTGCTCAGATAGTCTTTCATCAATTCTCCAGGACACAGGGGAGGACCAAGACAAAGCTAGGAGGATTGGCCAGGTCAATAAATGGTTAAAAGGGTGGTGTCATAGTCAGGGGTTTGGGTGTCTTGAACATAAGACTGAAGTTAGGAGGCCAGATCTACTGGAGGCTGGTGGAGCTGCTCTGGTAAAGAAGGGGAACAACAGTTTTGGTAGGAGGCTTGCCAGAGTGGTCAAGGAGGCTTTAAACTAGATGTGTTGGGGGAGGGGGGCATCATTCCATCCCAACACACCCAGTCAGTTGCCAGCACCTATAATAAATGCTCGGAACAATGTAGATATATTCCAGCTGCTCCAGCCAACAAGCCGGCTTCAATTGGAGCTCGTCTCAGATGCCTCTATACAAACGCCCGTAGCATGGGGAACAAACAAGAGGAATTAGAGATGTGTGCACATCTACGGGGGTATGATATAATAGGCATCACAGAAACATGGTGGGATGGCTCCTATGACTGGAGTGTTGGAATGGAAGGTTACAGGCTCTTTAGAAAGGACAGGCCTGGCAGGCGGGGAGGAGGAGTTGCCCTTTATGTTAGGGATAGGCTGGAGAGTATGGAACTCTGTCTGGGGGCAGGTGAGCAGTTTACAGAGAGTTTGTGGGCAGGGTTAAAGGGAAAACAGCCGCGGGAGACATTACTGGGGGATCTGTTACAGGCCGCCTGATCAAGGAGAACCTGTGGATGAAGCACTCTACAGACAGATAGGAAAAGCCTCACGCTCGCAGGCCCTTGTTCTCATGGGGGACTTCAACCCTGACATCTGTTGGAACGATGGCACTGCACGGCACAAGCAATCCAGGAGGTTGACATGGACAGTGGGATTGAGTGCACCCTCAGCAAGTTTGCCGATGACACCAAGCTGTGTGGTCCGGTTGATATGCTGGAGGGAAGGGATGCCATCCAGAGGGACCTTGACACGCTTGTGAGGTGGGCTGATGCCAACCTTATGAAGTTCAACCATGACAAGTGCAAGGTCCTACACCTCGGTTGGAGCAATCCCAGGCACAGCTACAGATTGGGCAGAGAAGAGATTCAGAGCAGCCCTGTGGAGAAGGACTTGGGGTCGATGAGAAAATGAACATGAGCCGACAGTGTGCACTCGCAGCCCAGAAAGCCAACCGTATCCTGGGCTGCATCAAAAGGAGCGTGACCAACAGGTTGAAGGAGGTGATCCTGCCCCTCTGCTCTGCTCTTGTGAGACCTCACCTGGAGTCTTGTGTGCGGTTCTGGTGTCCTCAACATAAAAAGGACATGGAACTGCTGGAACAAGTCCAGAGGAGGGCCACGAGGATGATCAGGGGACTGGAGCACCTCTTGTATGAAGACAGGCTGAGGAAGTTGGGGGTGTTCAGCCTGGAGAAGAGAAGGCTGCGTGGGGACCTAATAGCAGCCTTCCAGTACCTGAAGGGGGCCTATAGGGATGTTGGGGAGGGACTCTTTGTCAGGGACTGTAGTGACAGGACAAGGGTAACGGGTTAAAACAGGGGAAGTTTAGATTGGATATAAGGAGGAAATTCTTTCCTGTTAGGGTGGTGAGACACTGGAGTCGGTTGCCCAGGGATGTTGTGAGTGCTCCATCCCTGGTGGTGTTCAAGGCCAGGTTGGATGAAGCTTTGTGTGGGATGGTTTAGTGTGAGGTGTCCCTGTCCATGGCAGCGGGGTTGGAACTAGATGATCTTGAGGTCCTTTCCAACCCTAACTATTTTATGATTTATGGAGACTGTGTAACCTTAGAAAAGAACTACACAAGCATATGTTTACTAGAAAGCTTGAAGTGTGTTTTTTAACAGATGCAACATTTTTTCATGACAGCTCAGGACAAAACAGAAACTGTCTGCCCACAAAATTTTGTCTAATCCACTGGGAAACCTTTCCTTTGAAAAACAAAAACCAGCAACCAAAATCTATCCAAAACCTAGAGAGATCGAGTGTCAGAACATTGAAATAAACTTATGAGCAACATCCCCAATACTTTGTATCTTCTGAAGCTTCCCAGAAGACCTTTTCCATATACCAGACTTAGATTTTTATTTTTTTTTTTTTTATTATTATTATTCTTTTTGTAAAAACACTAAAGAACATAAGTGGGTTTGATGCAGAGGGTTGACCAATGTACAGGGCGGCTGTCCAAGGGGGATGTGCCAAGGGGGGTTAAAGGAGTTTTGCTTGTTTAACAGAAAGTGTTGTTTGCAAATACCTGTCATGCTTGCCATGCAGTACCAGGACAATAAGCTACTGATAAGGGGGAGAAACAGACCGATAAGGGGGAGAAACAGGCAGCTTTACGGTTTGGACTTTGACCAGACTCCTAAAGAGCATACGTGACGGCTAGAGGTGAAAAGTTCAGGCTCGAGGAAGACTCATTTACTTCATCTTGAAGACCCCCTACTCACAAGAGGAAGACTCGTTTACTTCATCTTGAGACCCTCACCCACGACCACTAGGAGGCACTGTGCGGGAGCAAAGGACTTAGCTCATTATAATGCGAAGTGGGGATAGGACATGAATATGTATAGGCGTGTTATTCAACCTCATTCATATATATAACTTTAAGGGTAAATGTAAAGGGAAACGATGCTGCGGCACACATGCCTTTGGAGGAGCTATCCCCCATGCGTCTCATCTGAATAAAACATACCTACTTTACAACTTTAACGAGTTGTGGAGTCTATCTGCATATCAGTTTTGCACAAAACTTTAAAATAGTGCAAGTGCAAGAAAGAGTACCTCCTGATGTTTTCAAATATTCTTGCTTCCCCTTCTGTGTTCAAAATGCTATAGCTAGGCATTAATAGGCACAACTACATCATCTAAAACTAAAAATGGATTCAAGACTTTAAAAAAAATAACAAAGCAAACAAGTAAACCCTGCTTAAAACAAAATCCTACTGTCTATAAATGTCTAGTACAATTTCAGCATGTTCTCTATTTAGGCTTTGTTATCATTCCTCTGACACTCTTATTTCCTTAAAAATACAGCTAGACACCACCACTCTCCCTCCCTCCCCACCCCCGCCTGCCGCTTTTCAGAGGCCTTCTTAATTGGCTCATTAAGGTTACAAAGCACATCTGTCCATACTGACTGAATTACAAAGCACTTCAGTTGCCTTTTCTCACACCTAGATCTGCCAGAGAGAAAAGAGCTTGCAGTTACTCACTCCTTAAGAATTCAGCTCTGTGGTATGTCCAGACCCCAGAGGGAACCCCTACTGATCACCTCATTTATGCTATAACACGTAAAACCTGTCTAAAGTGTTTTTAACAGTCTAGTTTGGTTGTAGCTGAAAAATTGAAGAAGACTTGCCTGAACGGCAGTATAAACTACTGGAGCATTTAGTGTAGGTCTGAGGACCGTTTTTTGTTGTTTTGTTTTTTTTTTTTTCACTGTGAGGTACAAATAATGCTTATTAAAGTTATTGGAAGTTCTTTTATCCCAGAAAATAGGACTTTGTGTTATAATCTCTTTGTATTGTGTAGGTTTTGATTGCTATATGTCTCAGATTGCTGTCTGTAAAATGGGGATAATAAAGCCTAATTACATTTCACCTACAGCTGTTGAGGTTATCACCTTTCATAATATGTGTCAGGGGAGTGCTGAATATAACATTTTCTCAAGATTTTTTCAGCTTCCAAGTAAAAAAAAAAAAAATCCTTTTTTTTTAAATTCAGCGTTATTTTTACCTTAAATTTAAGAAGGAACCCCCTTTTCAGGTTGCAGACTGCATTATCTTCAATTCTGGTACAGCAGCTGATTTTGCTCAGTTTGCTTGATGTCAGACCGAAGTGTTGAAAAGACTTGTACATTCACTGGCTGTGATGACTGACATTACTAGTGAACAACGGTGATTTCAAGCATGAAGTTATTAATGTTTTTCTTTTTTTCTGATGCAGTGACCACAAAATTGCTTTGGAATTTCTTCCAAATAAGATGTTTTCTCATACTCTATGCTACTGTAATGACACCTCTGTTCTGTTAATGTGATTGCTACCCACCAGCATCCATCTGATTCACAAATAATCATGATGAACTTTTTAAAATGAAACAGTGTGTTGATTGCTTAAAGTGTATTTACTTTTTGTTACCAAGATTTTAATTAGAATAAGAAATTCTCATTACAAATTACTTGCTATTAATTAGCTTAAAACTAAATTGGAATGACACAATCACTTGAACAGAATTAAAAGATTCCATTTTTAAATTTCATTGTAAAGGCTGTTTTCTTTATGTTAAAAATGGCCATAATGTCTGAGAGCAAGCTTGGTAGGATGCAAATTCAAAACCAGTAACAAAAGACAGGAAAAAAACCCTCAAGTGCTATTTAGGTTTTTATCTGAAGTGAATCATATTGGCTAAATTGTAGACACTGGTAAAAATAAGTGTGTGTGTATAAATACATATATATTTATAAAATTGAAAGACTGACAGAGCTTAACTATAGTCATGTTAGTCAAACTATAATTATAATTCAAATAGACTAATTACAGTGGCAAAAGAAAGAAATATTTCGACCATGAAATACATGAAGTCCCTGCTACTCACTGATGAAGTTTATTGGAGCTGTTCAATACATACCTGTGTTTTAATTTTATACCTATAGAAGATATTACAAGAATTATAGGAAGTATAAAACAAAATAAAAACATAAAGCCATATGTATTTTTCTTATGGCCAAAGACATTGATGCAATTAAATTGCGAAGACCAATGTGCCTTCATTTAATTGACCATTTAAAAAATTTAAAAAAACCGTAAGACTTTCATTGGGATGCACAATTTGCTGTCATTTTATATCATCCTGTAAGCACTTTTGAAGCTAAATTCCAAGAAGGTCTACATTGTCTTTGAATATACCTAGAGTTCTCACGTGCTCTTCTGGGACTGCTACATATACGTATACATATATGACAAAGCACAGACCATGAGCCTTTACGAGTCCTGTATCTCTGCCCTTCACATGAGATCTAGACAGCCGTTGGAATGCCCATTCCTGGACCTTTCCATATTTGGGAATAGATGTCCCATTAAGTAATAACTTTTTTTATTTTTCCCACACCATTAACTTAAGATTCCCTGTTTGGAAAGGCTGCTCATAACCAGGATATCTATGTTTCTTATTCATTGAGCTATCATTGTGCTTCTATATGGGCTAGTGTGCCAGCCAGAAGGATTGTTCTAAGTGAAACTTTTCTACGGAAGGAGCTCTGCATACAGTTATGGTCAGAGGAAAATCCCATCTCAACCAAAAGCTGCCATTAGAAACAGCTACAGATTCCTCATTCCCTCTGCTTGTTTTCAAAGATAAAATCTACCTTTCCCCCACCTTTCTCTCGCTAATCCTCCCCCCCTTAGTTCCTTGCTTTGACAATGCATCTGATTTAGTAATTACCAGATAAATACCAATGCTGCCTAATGTTTCTATAACAGTTCAGGGCAGCATCAACTATAGTACACGTGTAAAAAAATTTCAGACATTTGCTTTTTGGTAAATATGAGATACAATGATTATTATACCACATTCAATGACTCTTCAGCCCCACTTCCATCCATGTCTCCAACTGTGCTCTCAATTAATTGACCTGCCATACTTTCCTATTAATGCAAGTAAAATGTACTACCACTTCTGAACATGGAAATACACAATAGCTACCTTTTACAGCTGTTTTCACTGCCTATGCCTGGGAGATAGTTTGGAAGAAAAATTGGCAGTTGTGCTTCTCACATCCAGAAGAAGCAGAGCTGGGGAAATATGTGGATTCACTAGGAATATTAGTTTAAGAAAATCTTTTGCCTTAGACACTCTCCAAAGCAAGCTTTAACTGGTCAGAATTGAGAAAAACCAGAATGCATGACTTTCAATGGATTATCATGAAGGAAGTAAGTAGACAGAGGGCTATGGGGCTTAAGAAATGCTTCAAACCACTGGTATTTTTTAAATTTGCTTTGGAAGAAGATTTGATGTGTCCTTCTATCTAGGTCATTTAGATGAGAATGAGGACAGGCTACTTGGTAGAATGGCTAATGAAGAAGACTTCAAAATCTGTGACCTTCTTTGTTGAAGCTCTTCTTTTGTAAGGTCAAAAGCTCTTCACAAAAGACACAGCTGTTTCTGGTGACCACTCTTGAATGTTGCATATTGGTAACTCTCTTTATCTTTCTCAGTCTGATGCCAGGAATTGTCAGGAAATAACAAGATTTAAGTTCTCCCTAATGAAGGAGTCCACCTGGGAAACAAGCAACCTCCAGCGTGTATTTGAGGTACCTCCAAGAGACAAGGCCAGAGACAACATACTGGGCCATTATGGTCTATTGGTGCCTTCAGAAACCTGGAATGGATCACCTAGCCCAAGAACTTGCTCCATTTAAGCACCTATGGACCTGAAATTATTTTGGTCCTCTCTGTGAATGGTCTGTGCTCACCCTGGGTCTTGGTAAGCTATGGTGATTTTGAAACAGGCTGCAGCCTACCCGTGAGGAATTGGGATGATGTTGTGGTTTAAACAAAGTCAGCCATAAACCACACAGCCCGTCCACTCACTCACCCCCTTTTTGCCCTCCCCCTGCTCCTGGAGGGACAGAGAGTATAACTGAAAAGAATGCAACTCCCACGGGTTGAGATAAGAACAGTTTAGTAACTAAGGTATAACACAAATCACTACTGCTACCACCAATAATAATAATGATAAAGGAAATAACAAGAGGAAAGAATACAACACCTCAATACCCGCCAACCAATAACTCGCCCCACTCCCCCCAGCAGAGCACCAACTGATACTTTGTCCAACCCTGCAGTCCCCTAGCCCTTCCAGGTAACTCCCTGTTATATCCTGGCCATGACATGCTGTGGTATGGAATACCTCTTTGGCTAGCTTGGGTCAGGTGTCCTGTCTCTGCTTCCTCCCAGCCTCCCCTCCTCCCTGGCAGACCATGAGGCTCAGAAAGTCCTTGGCCAGACCAAACATTTGAGCAGCAACTGAAAATATCGGCGTTATCAACACTGTTCCCAGGCCAAAAATCGAAACACAGCACTGCACTAGCTACTAAGAAGGAGAAAAATGACTGCTACTGCTGAACCCAGGACAGGTGATGAAGGAGGTTAGTCTCTTTTTCATAATATGCCAAATACATAGGTTCAAGCAAACTCCAGGAATGCCTTGCGAGTGGCTGATACAGCTACATTTATAGGTTCACTTCCAGTGCCTGGTGCATGATTTCACTCGTCCCCTCAGACTCTGGGCCAATGAACAGTAGAGGACAGTCAGTTAAGGACTCTTACTTTCACTGTGATTAAGTGTATGCAGGTACAGCATGCTACAGATATTGGAAAGACAGATGTGTCTTTCCAAAGGTGCTGCAATGGTTGTAAGATAGGTATCTCATTTTAAAGTAGCCTAGCATTGGGATATTGTTGTAATGAAGGTACATAATCTATGGTGTGAAGGCAAGACAGATATCTAAGTCACTATGTCACTGAAGAATAGATCAAAAGAACACTGGTATTTACAGGAAGCCTTGACGTTATATTTTAATATTGATTAGGGACTGTACTTACGCTTAGCTGATTATTTACCTATACTATCACTAAGATACGTAACGGCAAAAGGATTAATTTCTTCAGAGTGAAACATACTCTTCCCTTTCCACAGCATAGAGAAGTAAATTATTTTCTGAAGTGAATGAACGTACTGCATGTTCTGTCTAAAGGCTGAAGACATGTAAACAGTCCAAAGAATCTCAAAATCTAAGAAAACTCCAGTGTGTAGAACCAAGGATATAAAATCTCTGTGCTACTTTGAAGTTGCTCCAACCATCAAATCTGTGGCTTGATTTTCACTGGTGTGAGGATCGCTTTGGCACACATCATGTCACAGAGTTGTGCTACATCTCTCTCTGCTTCTCCTGCACAGTCGGCTGCAACTCTGTACATCCAAGAAGAGTCTTACACAGTTCATGCCAGTATTTGCAAAGCAGACGGTAGGACTTTTTAGAGAACAGCAGGGCTCAAATCTGAAGTTCTCAAGTGTTACCTATCTCCACATTTAAAGTCAGACTGGCACTCAGATGCGATATGGTATCTATTAGTTTGAATTTTTTTTTATCAGCATCCACTTATTTTGATGCAGATGCCATATTCTTGGAGAAAATAAGGTTATACATTGCTGTGACACAATCGTAAATACATTTCAGTAAATTCAGGGTATTTTCTTTATTTCATAAGTAATTAAATACCTGTTTGACTTTCTGGATTTTTTTCCTATTACTTACATTCTACAAAAAAATATTGCACAGAATAGTTTTAGAGTGGAAAAAATGAAGATAGCAGAATTTAAAATAATTACATGCTCATCAATATGAACATTCCTTATTAAGAGCTTAAAATAAACACAGAACAAAAATTTCAGTTGGATTTTAAATACAATTTAACACATATTTCTTTTTTCTTTTAAACCTAGAAATTCAAGATAACCCAAATCCTTCAAATCAAATGAATTCACTAATATTTTCTTACAGCACTCCAGTTGTATTTGAAAGCAAAATTATATTAGCATTTTTAAATTCTATTGAAAAAAACCCAGCAAACTTTAGATTTGTTTCTGTACTTTTACAATTTCCCTTACAAAACAATTAGGTGAAAATCACTACAAAAATAAAATTTCAACAGTTTTAATTCATCTTTTCTCAACATTGAAAATACATAAACTGAAGCAGCCAATTGTTAAGTTAAGCTATGTAATTGCTTAAATATGTAAATAATTCATGTTCTTTGTAGCAAACTAATTATTATTTTTTAGGTAATGAGACAAAAAAAAGGAAAAAAAACCCCTCAAATCACCTATTAAGATTTAGAGGTTTGGAACTGATACATCCTACTTTTCTCCAAAATATGAAGTTTGTTTATAAAACTTACTTAGTCCTGAAACATATTTATCTCCAATTTCCAGAATCACCCAGTTCTGTTTATATTTAAATTCAAACTCATGATAAGGGAACATATCTAAAGTATGTGTAACTGTCTAGCTGTTGACGTAGATGCAGAAAGTGACATAGGTAGTTACAGTAGGAGCTGGGATAGAGTCAGACTTTTCTATATTTGTTCTCTTTGAAATTTCTTTTTTGCATAGCCTTTCAGCTTCACTGGGAGAGGAGGAGTGTTACCTGAGGAGAAAGGCATGGTGGTTTGATCAGTTTTTAGGGGCTTGAGAGTGATCCGAAATGAGACTCCACTGTCCATTGTCTCAAAGATTGGTATGAGAAGCTGAGATGGGATTCCACATATCTTTTGTCTCAGAAATGGGTGGGAGGATTTGAGATAAGATCCTTCCACCATCCATTGCCTGAGGGATGAGTGGCAAAGAGCTAAGACTCTTTCTGCTATTACCTTGAGGAGTGGTGTGAGGAATTGCTGTCCATTAAGAGCTAGCTACAAGCCCAGGGAAACTGGTGCACCAGGAACATGTAATACATGACTTGAAGAACAGAGGCACTCCCCTCAACTCATTATAAAAGAGTGAAAAGGTAATCACCAAGGGGCACATAGCCTGGGAGCCATTGCCATGAGGATGACTCCAGAAGGACACCTCTCTGAACACATTCTCCCTCAATAACTACTATGGACCCTGATGGACACCCTCCATGAGACATTGCCATGAGGGCAACTCCATGAGAGACACTCCATGGTGTACCTTCAAGGGGACTCCAGATACCCCCTCTGATGGACTCTAAAGACTAAAGTAGCTGTTGAACTGTTCTGTCAAATACAGGCATCAAAATTCCAGTTGTTAGGTAGACTATCTCAGAAGACAGAGAACAAAACTGAAATAATATTTATTCTTTATACCTAATATATATATATATATATACGAGTGAAAAGCAGTTTTACTTCAGATTAAATAGGTGACCTGTTTCAGCCTTCATGCAGTTAATTGCCTTCGTACATATTGTGGACTCTGAAATTCTTAGTTCTGTAAAACTGAAGAGTTGCATCTCTGCCAAGATTTGTAACCTCTGACGGACAATAACAAACTTTTAGTTTCAGAATTAACTGGAATTAACATCAGAGACTGATGATTTTTATCAGTTATTCAGGAAGGATAAGTCTAAATATTTTTACACGGAGAAAGCCTTAAGGGAAAAGAGACACAAACCCTCATCATCACGATTACCACTGCTACAGCAATTTTTGATGATGAGCAGTGTCTTAGAGAATGCCTTTTCTCTCAAGTTTTTTCCCTTATGAATTTTCATTCTCTATCCCAGCTGTTAGCATTCTTACCTGAAACTTCTAAATACCACTAAAGAAGCAAAATTGTAGTTTCTATTTTTAGATTATATGAGTAGGTTTTCAAGCATGTGTATTGACTCTGGTACTAATTACTAGCTCAGTGTAGGCTGTAACAGGCCAAGAAACACAAATAAAACTTAGATATAAGATATAAACCAAGACATAAATGTACTCCACCTTCTTTATATTTCTAATAATTAGCAAACATACTTTGATTTTATGCTAATGTGGGACGTTCTCTTGAATACTCTTTTATGTATAATTGCATGGGTTGAATTTTCTTTCTGTATTTAAATTCTTTTCCTTAATTGCCACTCTCTTGTGTTACAAAAATAACACTGTAATGATTACCACACAAATGTACAAAAAATTTAAACCGTTTGTTGATTTTAAAGGCCCTGTAGTTTCTTAAGTCCCAGCTGCCATGTTTTTAAGAATTCTGAAGAGTTCTTAAATTTTGGAAGAAACTGAATAATCTTAATTTGTTCTGATTTTTTACAAGCTACTGCTTCATTAAATGCTAATGTAAAGTTACATCAAGTCTTTTTATTTTAATTTCTTAGTAGAAAATTCTAATGTCACTTTACAGTTGTTTAATACTTCTTCTTTACTAAGAAAGGGAGCCATTAGAATTGAAACTATACATTTGGAACCCCTCTGTTATATCATGATAGCATTTACAGGCTCTACCAAAATAGGGCTTTACTGCACATGTTGCAATAGCAAATGACCCTACCCACAGTCCATTGAAATAGGTAATGTTTCTTCTCCACCCACACTTTTATTACTCTAGAGATGCAATAATAGGTAATTTCAGAAGAGACTTAGAAAATAAGTACTGGTGAGATGCAGGACGAGGTTACTAAAGTATGAATACATTTTGCTGTACATACAATTGGGAGATGATGGTCTTTTTAGTCATGATAATGGTTTGAGATTACTCATTTCTAGGGCAAAACCATCAGACATTATCAAGTAATATTCTGAAAAAAGTTAAAAAACCCACCTCAAACTCAAAAGGCTCTAATGGTTAACTTCACCTGTTTAAATTCTTTTGTCCACTGTAGTAGTATACACTTCTCATACTGACAACCTGACATAGTCTTTATACTAGGAGTAAAAATATAACAAGAATCTGTGATTTGGTATAAAATGAGATGAAAATGAAAAATCGGGTTTGACTTTTAATTTAGCAGTCTGGTACTCGAATGATGGCTAATTGAATGTACCTTCACTTTCTAAAGTATTTAAATCAGAGGAGAAATATATTTCTAAAACATAATTTGACATCCAGTACCAGGAATGAAGGAAGAGAATCCCTGAACCCATTTTATGTAGGGAAATGTAAGTTCCAGCATTAGACTTTCAAGCCATGAAGTCCGCTGAACACATTAAATACTTTTTCTTCATCTTTCTGATTTAGATGTATAGAAAGAAGCATTCTGAAAGAAGCTTGGGTATAACAGCAGCTAATGAAGCTCAATCAATAAGGCTGCATGATGGGGGAGAGGGATGATATTAAGCAGGAGGAAAAGTGAACCTAAATAGCAGCTGACTCATATAGATACTGACTCTGGGAAAAAGCAGGGTTTGCAGAGATTGGTTTTTTTTGTGTGCATGTTGTTTTGTTTGTTTGGTTGGTTGTTTTTTATTGTTTATCTTTTGCATTTTTTTAAAAGAGTATTACCCTTCGTTCTTTTCTTGATAATCTCAGCAAATGTAGTGCAGAAGAATTAAAAATAGCAGAAGAGGATATAAGTAACATGAAAAATCCTGTCTCTGATGGCTAACCTAGTGTAATTTTGAGCAACCCTTGTTGATGGATTTAAAAAAAATAAAAAAAAACCAAACCACAAAACAATTCATATGTAAATAGAACCATAAGGAAAGAGATGAAGTTCAAGAGAAAACCTAACCTCCCTCCCCTTATTTCCATTACTTTTGTTTTAATCTAAACACACTTACTTAATTCTAGTCTTATTTAAAACGCATTTATAGTATGAAGAATGTCACAGTTTGCAGTTTTTGCTGCTTGTACTGTTTTATCTGTTTTGTGTTTTAAATATGAGGACAAGGATATCTGCTTCCAGGGGAAGACAGCGTGGTTAGCAGAAGTCTTATTTCTGTGCTTCATTTATGCAATTACACGGTTATATTAATTAAGTGGCCAAAAATGTAATCCCTTCCAAGAAGTATTATAATTTTTGAAATTTTTCTCATTCCAAATTGATAATTATTTTCCAGAAAGCAAACTTTTCCACTGAAATATTTCAGTTTTCCATCAGGAAGTCTTCAGATATGAATTTTCTATCCATTGTTACTGCTTACTTTTTAAAAACCACTCACACTTAATAGCATAAAAAGCTGTTTTTGAAGCTAAAAGGAAATAACTTCAAAAGTTTTGTTCCCATACTCAGTGTCCTGGGTTTAGCAGTAGCAGTCAGTTTTTCTCCTTCTTAGTAGCTGGTGCAGCACTGTGTTTTGACTTTCAGCCTGGTAAGAGAGCTGATAACACTGATGTTTTTAGTTGTTGCTAAGTAATGTTTACCCTGACTAAGGACTTTGTGAGTCTCATGCTCTGCCAGGGAGGAGGGGAGGCTGTGAGGAAGCAGAGACAGGACACCTGACCTAAGCTAGCCAAAGAGGTATTCCATACTACAGCACGTCATGCCCAGGGAGATAACTGGGAGTTACCCAGAAGGGCACGGGCTTTCTTCAGGGGGGGTCGAACTTGTTTGGAGGTGATATTGTATTCTCTTCCCTTGTTATTTTCTCTTATCATTATTATCATTGGTGGTAGCAGCAGTGGTTTGTGTTATACCTTAGTTACTGGGCTGTTTCTTATCTCAACCCATGGGAGTTATGTTCTCTCAATTCTCCTACCCACCCCTCCGGGAGCATGGAGAGGGTGGGTGGGGGGAAGGAAAGAAGGAGGGAGAAAAGAGAGGGGAGTGAGTGGATGAGCTGAGTGGCTCAATTTGAACCACAACAGTTAGACAATAAAATAGTTAATAGAGAATATAAAATATTTTTACATGTATGTATGTACTTTCTTGCTTACCTGCATACACTCTGGAAGCATGTGCGAGTTGTTACTTGTCATAACTTTCTCTCAAATCTTAATATATAACATGGGACTTTTAAACCAGAAGCCAAATACTAAATACCAAACATATACTGGAAATTCTAAATGCTATGTTGAATTATTTACTTTGGTCCTTATTTGTCAAAACCCAGATGCTTTAGGAATTGCTCTCTGATTCTGTTCTTAATGAAAATCAGGATTTTTACCCAGAGAAAGTGCTTCTCTCAACAGAATACCTATAGGACATTAATTTTCTGGGAGTATATTTTTTCGTAGCAAATTTGATGTAAAATTCACTTCAGGAGTTTTTCTTTCTTTAAACCAGAAGTACGAAGTCATCACCAGCTGCTGCTAAGGCATTTTTTCAAACTAGTAATTGTATTTATTTCCTGAATTTAAAATCAAATAATAGTCAAATAATGCTTCAAAGAGTGCATTTTCAAAAAAAAACCTATTTTCCTTGTAAGTGTTGCATGTGGTACACAGGATGGTCTATAAAGAACAGCTATCCCTGCTAGTGCTAAGCTAGAAGGCAATTTGTATTTATTTTTCTCAAAAGATACATTGTGCATTCCTCAATATTTCACTTTGATCCACTAATTCTCACTGATTATACTGCGATTACATGGATAAATTGCAAAAAGTCCATATCAGTTTAATTGCCAGGTTAGGAGCACAGTGGTTTTTCGCAAGAACAAATATTTCAATTCAAAATTTATCAGAAGCTGACTGTGTGCACAAATTTATTTCACAGTTTTGAAAGGGTACAGATGGGCTGTTTGAAAGACACCTAATTATGTAAAGTGCTGCCCCCTCCTCCCTTTCCTCCAAACTACAGGAACTAACCACAGGCGTTTTTTTCAGTGGTGGCCCAGCCCTTTCTCCTGGACCAATACAAATTTCTTTATGGTACTTAACCCTCCACCTCTTTCTAAGGTTTCCCAGGTCCAAGTTGGTCTCCTTCTGTAATTTTCCTGGCACAATATCTAGGCATTGTTTTGTCTTTTAATTCCCTTTAACGGCAAAATTCTCCCTGTGAACCAACTGTGTGAGCCAACTGCAGTAGATCTGCAAAGATCACCACTGACATTTCCATAGCATCTTCAGCCAAATCCTGGAGTTTCAAACATGACTTGTAGCTTATTTCTGCAGACCCAAATCTAGCACATGAAGTGAGGAGATGGATATTTAGAGGATATTGTAAAGCAACAACAACAACAACAACAAAAAAAAAAAAAAAACCAAAACAAAACCACTGGGCAATTTGGGCAATAAAAAACAATATGCTGCCTTTGGCTAAGAAGCAATTATACACAAAAATCCTGCCTCGGCTTTATTGTGCCTAAAGAGCAGTTTTGTCCTCTTGAAGCACCAAAACCTTTCTTTGAGACTCATTTCCCCAGGTCAAGATTTCCTTGTGCTTTCTTGGAGTACCTCTGTTCAATAACCATCAGCCTGAAATGTCCCTCTTCCCCACCACTGCAGGGGAAGATGGTTGTCCTGAGAAGAAGACAATTCACATGATTTTAATTATAACACTGATATTTTACTTTTGCTGTTGTTCCCTCTGTGGTTAAATTCTGTTTATCCAGTTTGCCCCCTACATGCAAACTTTGCTAAAAACTGCTTTACCTACTTTTTAATGTTTTTATTATGGTAAAATGCCCTTTTTGATAGAAAACTGTGAATTGCTTAATTCTTGATCTTAGAGTCACACCTCTACGGTTCACAGCAAAATATTTCTCTATAAAGATCATATCTAACTTGCAGAAAATCTACAGTGTTTTCTGCCATGCTGGGTGGGTGGTGGGTCAAAAGCTATTAAGCTGTCCTAGTGATTTATCCTGCTGGTGCTTTTCTACTCAATTAATTCATGCCCCATACTGTCCCAAATCACTATATGTTCTATGGTTCCCTTTGGTCTTATAAAGTCTTTAATCTCCAACAAACCTATCATATTAAATTCTGTCAAATTGATGTTATGTGAGAAGAAAACAGCTTGAGACATAAGAGGATGGCAGATTTTGCAAGTGGTGAGTATTACAGGTTAATGAAAGTAGATAGTACAAGAGAAAAGAGTAGATCTTCTGCGTGCTTGCATGAGTGTGAAAATTATTTCTTCTGTGCTCTGCATAAATAAAAGAAGGAAAAAAAATTCTGAACAAACTAGTAAGATAATTTTACAGCTGGAGAAAGTTATTGAATAAATGCTCTAATTATGAAGAAGTGTGAAACATACAAAGCAAATAAACACTTTTTTTTCCCCACTCTCTTGGCATTGTTTAAGTAGTCTATGCATTAGTTAGCCTTATTTTCTCATTTTCTCATTTTATCACCAGACACATAGCTGTGTATGTAATTGTTTTTTAAACACAAACTCCAACACCATGTGCGTACTCACACAATCATGTGCCTTTAACACACCTATTCTTTCCATCTCACATTAATATTTTCATTCTATTATTTCATGTCTTTTATCTACAGTTTTATTTTAAATTTTATTTTTTGCTTTCTGAAGATAGGTTGACACAATGCTGGCTTCAGCTGATACTAAATGAAATTTGAAAGTCCTTATTCTGAAGCTGTGGAGTCTGAAGATGCAAATAAGAAGCCTGTAACTTTTAAGTAGTTGGAAATTCAACCTCTGTCAAATTTTAAATAAAACCAGACCTTTCTGTGTGTACATATGTATATATGTTTCAGATGTATACTATTTATTCTGAAAAAAAGTGCTCAGAATTTCAGTATAAAGCAAAATCTAAACCTTAAATAGAACACAGAAATATATATTTGCTGCTGTATGCATTCTGTTCAATTATAGTTTAGCTATATATAGGTAAGCTTGCCCTGACAGGGCCATACAAAATAAAGTTTTTGTCACTGATGCCTGGAGCAGTGTTTGTAAAGCAAACACATGCAGCACAGAATAGTGTCAGAAAGCACCACAGATGATGCTGGTTTTAGGGATCAAAAAAGAATATGCATTATCTATTGTATAGCATGTTGCTGCAGTTAGAATATTATTCTTTATATCTAGTGCAACTGTTAGTTATTTTTTGCTTCTGACCCTTCTGCTACTGTCAAAATGGAGATATTTTGCTGATCATTTCAGTTAGGATTTCAGTATGTACCCCAAAATGGTAATCCTCCAATTTCAGCAGGCACTTTAACCTCATAAAACGCATAGCCAGGGTCTTTCCTATTTCCTCTTGTGTCTGCTATATATACATCCATCCCTATGCCTGTGATACCAATAGGGATCACATTCTTTTCCTGCCATCTCAATAGGGCATCCCACTGTCTAACAGAGCACCTCTTCCTACTGTTCCTAGAAGTAATAGCGGTCTGACTGCTCAAAGACTGGTTCAGCATGGATATATTCAGCTGGCTTCCATCTGACTAGTTTCAATAACTGGCGATAAAATTTGTTATGTTCGCCTCCTCCTTGCATAAGCATAACATTAGTCACTGCTTAAACTTGTACAGTCCTTCATACTGGCATGTGCACTTCTAATACAACTCTGCTGCTATCTTTTCCCATGATTTTCTCCCAGAAAAACAGTGACTGCTAACACAGATGGTATATTTGTTTATTTTGTCTTTGAATTTACTTCCCTATTGCAAAAACTCCCTAGATTCCCATCTTGCTGACAACTAAAATTAATTTCTTTTTTCTTACTAAGTATTTTGACAAACATTACTTCCTCTACTCCAACTTCTTCTCCTTACCTCCATACACATCTTTCTTTAATTGTTCAAATATTGCCCATTCATTTCATTATAAATTCTTCCATTTGTTAAGATGACTGCTTGCCAATCCTCATCAGAGCTAAAATATACCTGCAGTTCCAAAACAAAACTCAGGACACAAAAGTATTTTTTTAAAAGTGGGGTTTTTTTTTCAACTTCCTTTTGATGTCTGGAAGCATTTATATACATTAATAAGTGAAGACAGTTCAGGTTAATAAAAGATGTTTCTCAGTGTCAACACTAATAGAACTGACAATCTCAGAATTTTTCAAGGCAAACAAAAACTTGTTTCCTTTTACCTATAAAGTTCCTTCATAAAGGTATATGTACATATGCACACATTTAGCATATAATCAAATTGAAATTGTTTGAATAAATCAGGCTAAGACCTACAAGAAACTCCTCAGGGTTCATTTGTCAGCAGTGGAAAGACATAAGGCTTGATTGTTTTCCATGTAAAGTAGCCATTCAAAATACTTCAGCTGATCTGTGCTGTAAAAGTACTTGTCTCTCCATTGACTGTAAAAGGTTGTTTAAGACAGCTAAGGTATCTGGCTCAAAATTGAGTATCTCTCTGCAGACATTGCAATGGCTCAATGGCTCAATGGTCAATGGCTCAATGTCCGGCTGGAGACCTGTAACGAGTGATGTCCCTCAGGAATCGATGTTGGGACCGATCTTGTTCAACATTTTTGTCGATGAAATGGACAGTGGAATTGAGTGCACCCTCAACAAGTTTGTCAATAACACCAAGCTGTGTGGTTTGGTTGATATGCTGGAGGGAAGGAATGCCATCCAGAGGGACCTCGACATGGTTGTGAGGTGGGCTGATGCCAACCTTATGAAGTTTAACCATGCCAAGTGCAAGATTCTACACCTAGGTCACAGCAGTCCCAGGCACAGCTATTGGCTGAGCAAAGAAATGATTCAGAGAAGCCCTGTGGAGAAGGACTTGAGGGTGCTGGTCGATGAGAAAATGAATGTGAGCAGGCTTCAGTGTGCACTCGCAGCCCAGAAAGCCAACCGTAACCTGGGCTGCATCAAAAAGAGCGTGACCAGCAGGTTGAAAGAGGTGATCCTGCTCCTTTACTCTGCTCTCGTGAGACCTCACCTGGAGTATTGTGTGCAGTTCTGGTGTCCTCAACATAAAAAGGACATGGAACTGTAGGAACAAGTCCAGACTAGGGCTACGAGGATGATCAGGGGACTGGAGCACCTCCCGTATGAAGACTGTATGAAGGCTGAACAGCCCCAACTTTCTCAGCCTGGAGAAAAGAAGGCTGCGTGGAGACCTCCATAACAGCCTTCCAGTATCTGAAGGGGGCCTACAAGGATGCTGGAGAGGGGCTCTTCACTGGGGACTGTAGTGATAGGACAAGGAGTAATGGGTTCAGACTTAAACAGGGGAAGTTTAGACTTGATATAAGGAGGAAGTTCTTTACTCTAGGGGTGGTGAGGCACTGGAGTAGACTGCGCAAGGAAGTTGTGAATGCTCCATCCCTGTTGGTGTTCAAGGCCGGGTTGGACAGAGTGTTGGGGGGCATGGTTTAGTGTGAGGTGTCCCTGCCCATGGCAGAGGGGTTGGAACTAGATGATCTTAAGGTCCTTTCCAACTCTAACTATTCTGTGATTCTATTCTATGATTCTACATTCACAGAGTCATTACTTTCCATCTGTTACATCTCTAAAAAGAGAGAAAAGAAGGAGATAGATAAGCTTTCCTTTCAGCCCCAATAAAAAGTGGGTTTATGTACTCAACTCCCTGTCCTTGAGAAAGCTCCCATAGATAAACAATAAAAATTGTGTTTCGACACATCTGATATTATATGACTGCACCTGCTTTGATATTTTAGTGGAGATCAGGAGTAAGCTTTTGAATTAAGTATTAAGGTCACTCCACTTGCTGTGCACTTGTTTGCACTGTGGGATCGTCACAGACCATGTGAACTGTATTCCTTTCAAATGAAACTAGACTAGACAGGATGTTCCAAAAGCACACCTAACTCTAGCTACAAATAGGAATTTAGTCCATGGGACTAAATTGATATCTGAGCTGCTCTAACAAAAGAGTCTTTGGGAAGTTTGGATGGCTGGACCTTAGCACCAGTGTTTCCCTTGATCTACATCTGTTGATCTCCACAACTTTCTGCACAAGAAGTGCAGCTATTGATAAGGCTTTGGCCAGCGGAAAAGCAATCAAATTTCTGATTACTTTGGAAATGGTAGATGACAATAAGTTAACATATGTTATCTCTGCTGTATTTTAGATATGAAGGATTCCACTAAAAAAACATCTTTGTTTACCATCATGGCATTTTGATGGTTAACTTTTGTTTGTTTTAACTGTCCATGAATAAACTCTGAGCCCATACTTCTCATTCACTAATTTCTGTTGTACAATTTGAATGACTAATCTACAAACATGTTTTACAAATCTATATAAGAAAATGGCTCAAGTCAATGGATCCTTGTGGAATTATACTAGAGTCTAGGAAAAAGAGATCACTGGCGCACAATTTTTTTTCTTTTGTTAATATTGTATTTTCAAGAACTGTGTAGTCTTCTAAGGATACTAACTAAAAATGCTTATATCTAACATCTTCTTCCTTTATGCGGATACTAACTAAAAATACTTATATCTAACATTTTCTTCCTTTATGCTTATTCCCAGTGTTCATTATCCATAAACATTTTTCCATGAGTGTAAAATCTAGAACAACTTTTTTACACTTCTTCTTACTTCCCTCTTTGCCTTTGTAAATCTCCCTTTTAAAGATGACCTCTATTCCTTCCAATTTCACTCCAAATTTAAATTCCAATTTATATTTTTTAATGTGTTGCACAACCTATCTTGAAGTACAGTGTAAGTGAAAGATGTTGCATAAACAAAAAAAAATTCTTAAATTGTGTGACTAACCTCAAGTTTAGTTCCTTATTTTCCTGCATTTATTAGTAACAAAAAACTTTCTTTAATTTTACGACTAACTACAACTTCAGTTCTCTATTATTCTGCATATATTAATAAGATTTTCTATTTACACAGTAAACCTTGTTATCAGAAAATGAATATAATTGGAGACAGAAATAAAAAATAACATTACTCACAAAGTATGAGCCAATTTTAACAATAAAAAAATTTAACATTTCAGTTTCAAACACTATTTCTTCTTCTAAAAAAGCTAAATCTTCCCCTTTGTATATATGGGCAATAGAGAAGGACATGTAGGGTTTTGTTCGTACAAAAATAAGGAAAAGAAAGAAAAACAAGTTTTGTTGATCAAACAAAAAAACCTGACAACAGAGTTAGAGTGGCCTACAAATACTTCCATATTTCATTCAGACCAAGCAAGCTTTTCTTTGAGAGAGTATAAAATTGAAGCAAAAATGTCTTAACTTTCTCTTCTTACACAGTTTCTACTGTTTTGTATTTCAATCTTTATTCATTTAATTTCTGGTGATATTTTTGTTGTTGCTTGATACGCTGAGTTGAATGATTTTATTAAATAACACCTTTGATATAAAATTGCAATGTTATTCTAGATTGTCAAACAGACAAATCAACTGAAAAGCATATGTTGCTTTAAATTTAGAACCATGTAACTGAAATAAAATGTGGTTTGTTGTTGGTTTTTTTCTATAGTGAGCCCTATAGAATTGTCCCCAAATAACTATCTGAAGGTATTGCATATCTGTGGGAAGGGAATAATTTCTGCCCAAAATAGCATGGACTGGAGGATGTACTAAGCACTAATCATATCGTTCCTGATTTCTGCTGCATCTGTTTCCAGCTTCTCTGGCTGTTTGAATCAACTGAATCAGTACTCATAAAGAAAAGCTTATCCAGCTGTTTCAGCTCTTGAATAGTGATAAAGCTATTTTGCAAACATGAAATCGCTAAATTCAGAGACTCTTTTCCTAACCTGTTTTATGCACATACACTAAAAAAGTAAATTAAAAATAAGAATATTCAGAAATCCTAGCAAATTTTTTGTCTGAATGTATAGCAAATTATATCTGTAAAATACATAGTAGGATAGCAGGACCAGTCCCACCTCAAGTCACCACAAAATGGTACCCTAAGCTGGTCCATCAAGCCTTCTCTTCACACATCGTGTTCATAAAATGAGTGAGAAGGAACACTACTCACAAAGAACAACAAAAAAGTACATGTTGCTCCTTTCTTGTTTTTCCCAGACCTCTCCCAAGTTGTTACTAACTCACTTCAGTTTACCTCCAGAAGCCTACTGCAGCAATAGAGACATTACTTTTGATCATTTATATAGTCTATGCTCAAAGAAGAATAAGCACGTTTTCAGACACTGAGGAGTTAAACTACTGAAATTACTGTTACAAAATATAGTGTAAGAGAGAACTTTGTGTGGGTTTGAACAAAACCAAGCTCCTGGAAGACTGTTAGGATGGAAAAAACAAAAGTTGATGCCAGTTGATGTCTGAGCTGTGACAGCACTGGGGAGAGCTCTGCAGGATAAAACAGTGGCTGCTGGGGACCTGGCATTCATACCACGAATGGTGCAGTGACTTCATTCTGTATACAAGCCTGTCTTTATCCCATTAGCAGCTGAAGAATAACAGCTGGGGTCCCAGAAAGCCTTTCTGGTGCAGCTTTGTCTGAAATTTCATGGTCTCAGAGACTGTTGCACAAATTGGTAAGGATAGTTGGGAAACTTGTTTCAGAAGGTCACTCCTGATCCACACTGCAGTGTGTGCTTAGATGCCTTCAAAGCCATTGCCTCCAGCACACGAAGCAGCTCATAGGAAGAATGCTGGAAGCTAAGGTGCTGGCTGTAGGTACCGACTAGGTACCTATGATGAAGGTACTAGCTGGTGCGTGCTTAGCTTGGTCTGGCACACTCCTCCTAAGCACCCAATATTTTACTAGATAAACTTTTGATATGACCCTCTACAGCCATTTTTTATGTAGACACATAGGTCAAGTAATGAAATTAATTATAATTAACTGGAATTCTGGGTTCATTCAAGGGTTTGTATTATCCCAACAGCTGTTAATCTTAAATGAGATCTAGCAGAGGAATATTTGTTTATAAATGTATAAAACAGCAAATGACACTGTTGTAGTATACTACATGTATACTCCATGCATGGAGAAAAAAAAAAACATTTTGGTCAAGAGGTATGTAAAAAAGAGTGATACATTTTGAGCAGTTGCTATTACTTCAATTACCTTGTCACATCTCCGCTTCTTCAAAGCTTATAGTATCCAATGCTTTTCACTATATCACATGTATGAATTTGTATTCAATGCACCAAAATAGTGTGGTATAACCTTGTGAGCCAGTTTGAAACTTCACTTTGATCAGATTTTAGAAATGCAGCTTCCTACTGCCTAATAAGCTGATAGAACTTCATTTTCTGTTATAACATTGATTAAATCTTGAATATTTTACAGCTACCAAAACATATGGTGTAAGTAAAATAAGAACAGATTGAAACATTTCTGAGGCAAAATTGGTTAACTCTGTCATTTTTTTTTAAACATCAGAAAGATTTAAACTTGAATTTAAATGATTATATCGGATATTAATTTTCAGAATATGAAAATATTTTAGCTTCTTTTTTGGTAAGAGCATGAAGTGGTTTTAAACCTTAATTTACTGCAGAATTTTACATCTTCATATTTAATTAATTTATTTTTAAAACTATAGGACTGGAATATTCATACCATGATCAGATCTAAAAGGCTATCTTAGATGGATTCAGATGTCTTAGATGTTCTCAGATGTCTTAGGGACATGCGAATTGAGTCATTTTATGAGGGTGTTCATTCATAAGCATATGATGACCTCTGAACAAATGCAAAGGCCCATGACAAATATCTGTTTCATAAATATAAAGGAAATTACAAATTGCGATAATGAAATGTTCTTGGAGTCCAAATACTGAGATGTCATTAATTGTGTGATTAATATTGGTCAGATAAAGAAAGAAGAACTTATACATACCTCTGTGATGTGCTTGTGTACACTTCTGCTTTTCCTGATATCACACAAGAAAAAATGTGAATAAAAGTCTCAATTATATATGGAGGGAGCACTTTTATTAGTCTCTAAAAACTTTTTTACTTCTATTTTTTTTTCTTACAGTTCATAAGCATGCATGGTTCCTAATCAAAATCAGTGCTCTTTTCAAACAGTGTTAAACAGAAGCAATTTCAATGCCTACTAGTGCAAGGTTAGAGAAAATGAGTTCAGTGATCGGTGCTTCAATCTTTACCTTGACTTCAGATTTTGCATCTTAATAAGAGATTTTTTTTTCCCCTTTAATAATGGAATTAAATGAGCATTTACTATGTGGAAGCTGTAATCACTTTGCCCTGTTTCAGCAGAGTATTTAGATGATGATTTAGAGACAATCAATTTAATCAGTGTTTGACTGATGTGTCAAAATATTTAAGTAAATGTGTCATGCTTAAAAGGTGCATGTTAACAGGCTTTTAAGAGTAGATACATTTAAAGGATCATTTAAAATACATGTTTTTTGGTCAAAACTAAGGCTAAAGAGTTTCTGAAGTTTCTTTTCACCTCCCCCTTTTTCTCTTAATTTTTAGAGTAACAATTCAGCTTCTACTTAAAGGCTCAAGAGAACAAAATAGTTCTTAGCTGTTAAAATATAACACCTTATGTAGACATTATTCAAAGCTTAAATATTTCTTATTTTCCAAAATAAATTGCTTTATAAGGATGCAAACCACATCTGGTCTAAAACTTGATATTTAGAGATTTTATTTTTAGCTTTTCTGTATTCACTAATTCCCTCAACGAGCATGTATCATTATATTTTTCCATTACTTAAGAAATATTGTAAGTTTATTTATGTATTATCATAGCTGTAATAAACTGCTAGAGTTTTGGTCCCTTGGGTGCTAAGCCTTTCATAGAGAGTATGGTATAACAAAACAGTAATACTTGTATTGTGCAAACACAAGTTAAAGAGCAGAATATGAGTACCAGGCTAAAACAATTACAGAGTCGTTAAAGACAATTTTAACAATGCAAAGTGGTCTATCACATAACAATGATTATCACTTTAAGCCAGTAGTATTGTACAATTACAATAAGAAAATATAGCAAATAATAAATTATTTGGAAAGAAGAGAAGAAAACAGGTCAGGAGATTACCAAATATATACAGTTTTATGGGATAAAATAATTACACTTAGTGGTTATGACAATGTTCTGCAACTGTAACAGAGAAAATTGGAATGTGTGTTGATTAAGCAGTTGGCATCCTTTAGCCCTTATGCTCTGAACTTGCAGACACTTACCCATTAAGCAGAAGGTCCATTTGGGCCTGTGTCACATCCTTTTGGTAATGTTCCTTGTCAGTTCCCAGTATTCATTCCTCCTTTTGATGATCCTTTACTTGATGGTCTATGCAGCTGGAGAGATGGGCCATTTATAACCCCAGTTTTTCCATTTATTTGGCAGATGGTTTGGATAAACATATATCCAGGAGATATGCTTTTTTTTTTTTCTTTTCTTTCTGCCAGCTGCTTGGCTTCTGATAGCAGACAGTAGACCACCTCAGGCTCCAATCTAGAGCAAATCACATAGTTTCTATGGCAAACAAAAAGTGATATGGACCTCTGTGCAGCATGGTTTACCAGGGTAATTGCTGTTTTCATAGCAGGTTAAATAAGGAAGGCAGTGTGGACATTTACTTTTCCTCTCTGGAACTGGTGAATTTTCAGTCTTTTATTCATTTTAGCTATCAGTTGAATACCTTTTGTCCACATCAGCCTAAGCAGGTCTCAAACTTCCTTAGTCAGCCACTAATGATACATATAAAATTATTAAATTTAGGTAGAATTAACTATTAGTTCTTGATATTGCTTTATAATGAGTAAGTAGTAAATATTGATGTATAATTTTACAAGTAGTAGCAGCATCTTGTCCATAGACTAAAAAATGCAAGGATGAGCCTGCCAGAGATTCCTGAGTATTCCACAGTAAATCCCAAACTTTCTTCAAAACTGCCTGCTACTGGTAAGATTTTAAACCTATTTTCAGTAGTGTTGTTTATTTGCTTTAGATAATTTGAGAGTATGTAAATTTACCCATCAGTTTACTGCTTTAATCTGCTGAAAGTGTCTGCATAAAAGGCAGGAAAACCTACTTAGGAAATAAAAATCAAGTAGCAGATCCTGGAGCTGAAGAATTTATTATAGGTTCTTGCTGACAGGAGCTGATTTGCTCAGCTGCTATCGGATGACCATTTTAATGCAGTCCTACACCTGTATTCCACCAGTAATCTTTTTCATACCACATAAGTCGCTCTGACAGTCTGACACAAGGCAGGGAATCGCACCCTACAGCAGCTGACTTACTTTTATATCACCAGTCCAGAATTCCCCACACATTTCAATAAACTGTTTTCAACACTTGTCAAGTACCATCCAGGTATATTCCCTTCACAGGTGCTTGCTTTGGCCACTAGTAAAATACACATGCGCATGAAAGCAACAGAAAACCTGACTTGAAAAGTGAATCTGCGAAGTACTTCCTCATTCTTTAGTCCTCTTTCTGAAGGTTTTGAGTTTCCTTTTGTTTTTCCTTTGTGATATACTTTGTCTCTATCTACAAGTGAGAAGCAGGAACACTGAAAAACATTTCAGGTAAATGTGATGGGAAAATTAATTTTCACATGAAGCTTGTTGCAAAGTGGTATCACTGTCTCAAACAGGCTTTGGTAGCTAAGGAAAATATTTTAAATCCAACTTAAACTTAGCTTTTGTTACTGCTTATACTGTACTTTTCTCTAAGAACTGCATAGGATGAATCAGAAAATTAAATAAATTGGTTACCATGTAATTAAAATAATCCTCTTGCTGCCAATCGGCTCAGATTTACCTTCATGTAAGGCAACAGGGTCAAATTCTAGGCTATCTGAACTCCAACTTTTAATCTAATAAATATTAAAGAGCTTCCATATGACATTATCATTTTACTTCCTTTTGTGTGATCAAGCATTCATCTACACCAAGTCTTATTTAAAAGATTGTATCAGTGGAAAGTGGAAAAATATGATCTTTTTTGCTCAGCAGTCAATTAAGAAAAAAACAAAAAAGTTCCCCCCAAAGCAACCAAAACACAGAACGAGCTTGGAGCTTGGATGTTTTGAATAATACATATGAGTTTCCTTACAACCCTGACATGAAAAGCACTGCAGATACTAGTGTTACATCAATCTCTTCTAACTGTCTTGGAAAATATGTGCCATGTTACAATGAAAACAGCTCACCAGCTGTTTATGTAAAAATTATTTGAAGAGAAACAAGCATGGCCATATGGCACTTTAGCAATACAGTGGGAACATGAAGGATAAGTTTTGTAGAGTGTAGTAGATAATGGTCACGCTAAGTAGGGTGTCAAATATTGATGACACTTTGCATTAATAGTTCCTTCTTTTATCCTCTAAGTGCTTACATTTCTTAGCAGCCTGTGTGCTGGAAAAAAATTTATAACTTATTCTGATGAGGAATTTGGTTTTGTGGAATGACAAAATATTTAATGTACTGAAGAAGTCCCAAACATTGCCTAATTAGAGGATATTTAAAAAATATTAGCATTCATTTGAATAGTGTCATGCAATTTCATAGTAAAAAAAAGACTACCCTTAGAGTTACCAAGTAGTTTTAGATACTCCCAGTGCTTAATAATTAGCTGAAACTTTAACCATGAGAGCAACACAAAATTTCTCATTAAAATTGCAGGAAGTCAGCCTGTAGTTTAACCAAAATCCAGCATGTTTCCCCTGCTTTGGGGATGAAAAGCCCTTCTCCAGCTCTCCTTCAGTGGTAGTACTAGATAACCCTGTGCTGATTACTCTCTCAACATGCTCAGGCAATTATGGCACATAAATAAACAGTATGGAATAGTAAACGGTTTTTGTTTGATTATTTGTTTGGTTTGGGAGTTGGTTTCGGTTTTGCTTTTGTTTCTGTTCTTGGATTTGCTACTATTTGGTTTGTTGGTTGGTTGGTTAGTTGGGTTTGGTTTTTTTCTGTTTGTTTGTGGTTTTTTTGTTTGTTTTTATTTTTTACATTATATAGCTCTGCATGCATACTTGGAAGTTAAATGTTTGTGTCCAAAGAGGAAAAAAAAAATAATCTCACTGTTCCAGTTTCAGCTGTAGCAATTATTTTTCTTCCTAGTAGCTCGTACAGTGCTGTGTTTTGGCTTTAGGCTGAGAATAATGCTGATAACACACTGATGGTTTAGTTGTTGCTAAGTAATGCTTATCCTAATCAAGGACTTTTCAATCTTATGCTCTACCAGTGAGGAGGGGCACAGGAAGATGGGAGGAAGCAGAGACAGGACACCTGACCCAAACTAGCCTAAGGGGTATTCCATAGCACAGCACAGTCATGCCCAGATTGCTGTTTGTGTCATACTCAGTATCTGTCGGCAGGTGGTGAGCTATTGTACTGTGCACCACTTGTGTTTTCTGAGCTTTCCTTTCTTCTCTTGTTGTTTCCTATTGTTATCATTAGTGGGTTGTGGGTTTTTTGGTTTTTTTTTTTTTTTTTTGCATTCTTTCTATTATCACTATATTTTACTTGGTTTTAATTATTAAACTGTTCTTATCTCTTATCTTATGGGGTTTGCATTACTTTGATTCTCCTCCCCATCCTGCCCTGAGGGAGATAGGATGAGGGAAGGTGAAGGGTGAGCAAAAGGCTGCATGGTGCTGAGTTACCACCCGAGTTTAAATCACGACACTCTCATTCAGTCTTGGACTACACATTAATCAATTCAAAAATCTGAGTTGTCAGTATAGAAGTTCTGCAAAGACTGGTCAAACATAAACATATATATCAAAGATATTTACAATGTTAAATCCTAGGCAAGCCCAGAGCTACCAGATAAAATGGAGAAGGAAAAGAGAAGCTTGGCAAGAGCCAGTGCCAAGTTGCCAAGTTGGAGAATTAAGTACAACAGGGGGATCAAGACAATCACGTTAATGAGGAACACTCTTTAACAGCTTGTGTGTGCATATTCTTAAGTGTGTACGAGCACTTGCTTTGCTTCAATTCAGTATGTTATGCTTCTAAATATTGATTCAGATGGAATTCTCTCTTTCCTGCACTCTACTCTTGGGAAGAGACACTGACTCAGATTCACCTGACACAGATCTGTAGACGTTGGCATGCATTTACCCTACAGTCATGGGGTAAGAGTTTTTTGAGAGATGCCTTTATTCTATTAAGATAAACTCCCTCATGTTCTCACCCTGGTTCTTAAGCTGTTTCTTCTTAACCTGTTTCCTCTTAAGCTGTTTCCTCTGTTTCCACAGAATCAAAAACATAACAATGTGAGGATTTTTTCCTTTCATCTAGCCAGAGAATTACAGTATTCATTTTCCATGAATTACAAAATATGTTTGGATTTTTTTTTACTGCCATGAATCATATTTACAATTGGAATAAAACAGTGGTGCATAGATGGAAATAGTAAATCTTTCACAGTGGTATATAATCCTGTAATATTAATTAGTATTAAAGGAGTTTGATGCAATGGTCAGACTTTAGAAAACGGCCTGAAACTAAGTAATCTCAAGTGGGAATGAGATTCCTAAATCAACGGTGTTCCTCTGAGACATAGAATAATTGGAGATAGACTAATTGTCTCACAGACCAGGACATTCTGCTTTCTCTATGGAGTAAATCCTATCATGGTTACTACATCCATCTGTTAAACGATTATAGCTTTGCCTGCTGAATAAAAGAATGTTTTGAATTGTATTCAGAGAATAGCTTCTATTTTCCTGCAATAAGAGATTCCAGATGTAAAATTTCTTCACTTAGAATATTAAAAAATTTACTTCTCACTGCATCAGTCCAAACTGAGCTAATTGTTCATGTCTGTGAATAATTTAAAAGACCGAGAAACATAATTGAAAAAAAAAACCCCACGTTTAATGAAGTACCATGAATGCTTCCCAACTTGGTATATATTTTAAAGCTGTTTGCTGTGACAGAGAATTGGCCTTAATATTAAAAAAATTCTTCTGGACTGTGTTTGCTGCTCTAATCCTATACTGAACTACAATGTGATGTGTTTAGAAGCAAGTTTCACATTTGTTCATGACATCCATATGAGAATGCAAACCAGTTATCTTTAAGATTCCTTATTACATTTCCTTTTTACATTGCATTATTTTCCTATTTTTATGCATTTTAATTTTGGTAAATTCTATTCCAACAAGAATACCCTGTAGCATTTATCCAAAGATTATCCCAAGCTTTTATCTGTGCGTTTAGAAGCAGAGGTGAATTCAATTACCTGAATCTTAACACAACTGTCAAGGTGTAAGATCATCTGAGGTTACTAGCTTGGAAATCTTTTCAAGCCATTTCTTTCCTACAGCAATAAATTTGACTCAGATGTTTTCCAGCTAACTGCTGGTATTTTGAAAACAATGGACATCTGCACTAAAACACTGGTAGAAATAAGTCAGTCCATTTGGATACTGGTGGCATTGAGTCCATGGCACATCATGACCTCTTCATAAGCATTTATATTGATCTACATAGAGCTCTTCAAAACAGCTTCATCTGTTGACAACCTCCTTTCTACTTCTGTCAGGAGAGATAGAATACCACATGCTTTTCAAACATCCAACTGAGTATGCTACTTTTATTTTGCAGGCAATTGTACAAGTAACCTGTGAACATCAAATGCATTTTCTTTTTAGATCAAATCCAGAGGCATAATCATGAATTTAAAGGTTAGTGTGGTAGCTCCCTGATCCACTCTCACTACGCATGATCATTTATCTATTATTGTGAGGTTGGAAGGCATCTTTTGAAATCATCTAGTCCAACATCCTGCTCAACCAGGGTTAGCTAGAACTGACTGACAAGGACAGCCTTGACACAGTAGTTTTCATTAAGTTACTACAGAAGAATAAACCATTTCATACAGTGAAAAGCCAAGGTCTCGGGAAAGATGACTGTCAATTTCTATCCACTATAAATACATGGGTCTCTGAGATCTCTTTGTAAATTTTTATAAATAATTGTAAATAAACAGTACATTTTTTCATCCAAACTACAGATAGATATTATCTAATACATACTAACTGATAGAATTACTATCAGTTCCTTTCCATTATTCTTCTAAAACATTTAGCAATATTTTTTAATTTATTTAATTTAATTTTATTTAATTTAGAAGTTTGAATTAACAACATTCTGTCTAGTATTTCCTCAGTTTTATGAAAGTGTACTGATTTCTACTGTTACTGTATCAGCTCCTGAAATTTATTTTTTGTAAAAACCTGGTTCATGCCACAGGTAAATACAGTGAAGAATTCCATCTTTTTGATCATATTATCTTTCCCTCACATTCTGTTGTTATCCTCAGGGCTCTTAATGATGTTATAAAACCAAGGTCTTTGTTATGCTCAAGAATTTGCATTTCAGTTCCCAGCGCTGTTGCTTGTGTCAAGCTTTTCTCAGCTTTAATTAGAAGTGAACTTTCAGACTTCAGTAAACCAGGTAAAGGTGTCACCCTTTATAGAGGTTGCTCATTTGGGAGGAAGATATTGGTTGGCTAAGGTGACAGACAGTGCTGAACCATTATGTGTTATTAGCAAGAATCTTCTGGCCTGCAGCATGAGTAAAGTCTCTTGAGGTCACTATTAATATGGCTGTGTGGGATTCATATGTAGGGCAAGAAGTAAAGCAAATGCAAAGGTTTCACCTCGGAAATATAAATTGCTGGGATCAGTGAAGATCTGCAATATTTTTATGCCTCATGCACCAATTTAAAACATTATTCTTTAATTAGTTAAAAAATAAATCTCCAAGCCAGCAGATCCTTTTATATTCCCTTAGTATTTCTTCAACATTTGTTCTCTAAAGCTGTTATGAATCATTTGGCAGAAAATAAGCATTAAAAAAGTTATAATAAATATAGGAAAATATGTAAAAGTTGAAAGGTGCCAGATTATCTAATTAAATTTTCTGAAATGTGTTTGATTAAGAGCAATCTTTTTCCTTTGGGTTCACTCTCTCCTCCTTTTTTCTTTGGTGAGTTATTCAACTATTATTTTCTGTTGAAAATCTGTTTCTCAGATTTTGAACTGTAGAGGGATGTGTTTGTACATAATAAAACTTTAAGCAAAGAACAAGATATTTTGAGCTTGGGAAAAAAAAATGCTCCTGATAAATGGGTTTTCCACAAACCAACATTATCCAGTCTACTTCCATCAGCTTTTATTAGCAAAAGAGGTGGAACAAACTGGACGAAAAAGGGTGCCAGAGTACTGAATGGGACCTGTCTATATGCCAATAGCAGTGGAAGGAGGTTCTATTTATTTCAGACAACATCAACGGATCAGAAGGACCAGCATTCCTTAAAAAACAGACTGATAAATTGTGAGCTTTTTGAAATTGTTATAATCCAGATAGATGAAGTGAAGTTGTGGTATGATAGTGAGTGGATTTTCTACACTGCTTTTTGCAGAAAAAGTCTAAAACCCAAGTGTAGCCACTAAATACAATAACTTGCTATAGACTAAGAACCCCATCATCAGGGCATCAACATCTTTATAAAGTTAAATTTGGTGCCCATAAAATACACCAGTGCAGGAAAATTCATGTGCTTACAGTGCTGTTCCCAAATAGATAGGAACTGAAATGCCAGCAAAATCATGCCAAAAGATGAAAGACATTTTCAGAATATAATTCTCCTGGAAAGCTACTGACTGACCAGAAAATGAAAATAAAACCCAATTTCTTCTCCCCTTCCAACTCTAAAAATTGTATTTATAATTATATCAGACTTTTAAAGATAAAATCTGTTGAGAGATCAGTGTTTCTCAGTGTGATATCCATATGGAAAACAAGAAAGAACAAATGCAATTCAGGTCATACTGGTGTTCATATACTCATCATGTTGTGTATTATACCACCTATTTCATTAAGTGTGTCTGTTCTGCCAATCCCTATCATTATTTTGATGAAAAGGCAGCTCAGATTTAGTTAAGAGGAAACAAAGTCATAGAAAGCAAAGAACATATCAGAGAATCATATTGTAGAATGGGTTGGATAGAAATGGAGCTTAAAGATCATCTAGTTCTAACCCCACTGCCACAGACAGGGACACCTTTCACTAGACCAGATTGTTCAAGGCCCCATCCAACCTTGCCTTGAACACTTCCAGGGATGGAGCAGCCACAGGTCCTCTGGGCAACTTGTTCTCACAGTAAATAAATTTTTCTTAATACCAAATCAAAATCCCTCCTCCCCCATCTTAAAGTCATTCCCTCTTGTCCTGTCACTACATGCCCTGGTAAAATGTCCCACTCTAACTTTCTTCTAGACCCCCTTTAGGTACTGTGAGGCTGCTATAAGGTCTCCCGTGAGCCTTCTCTTCTCCAGAATGAGCAAGCCCAACTCTCTAAGTGTGTCTTCACAGAAGAGAAGAACAAACTACAAACATGAAAAGAAACATTTTGAAGTCCTGTAATTTAATACAATTGAAGTTAACATTATCCTTTCACTACAGAGTAAGGTAACTAATGGTTGACAGTCGCTGTTTACTTAAATAGATCACTGTTACTCTTTCTATTGAGTATTTATTAATAGCTTTGCTTTCATAGCTGTATTTTCACAGGTATGTTTTCCAAAGCCCTTGAGTCAGAGGAAACCAATACATAAAACAGTAGCATTGTAGAATAAACTCATGTTTAAGAATGCTCTTGCTAGCTGTTCCCCTTAAACACACTAAATAAAAAGAGAGATAACTATCTTTGAAGAACCTATTTTGCCTTGTGGACGATTATCCGTTCTGATTATTTCCCAGCCTCTTCAAGATACCAAGAAAAGAGAAAATCTTGATAAAACAGCTATTACTCAGACTAGCGCACTCAGAGTATCAACAGTGCTTGACAGTTATTGACATCAAAGTTACCTGATAGATCAAATTACATTTTAACTTATGTGTGATGTTTATTTTGAGAAAAATCATAACCAATGAAGAGTTTGTGGGTCAGTCTAGGCACACAAAAGTTAAGGAGATTGGAATCATTTCAGCAGATAGTTTTTGTATTGTTTTGTTAGCAGTCTTACTCAAAAATAGAAACCTTTCCTAGACGTCAGGCCTGTCAGGCAATAAATTCATAATATTCAGGTCAGGTTATTTGTTTTCTTTCTAAGACGCATTAGCATTGTAAAGAATACGAGAATGATTCGTGTCAAGAACTTAGGAATCATTGTTACTAATGTACTTGTGACCAGTGTACCATGTGTGGAATGTATAAAAACTACTTTGATTATAATAAATGTTGCTGTCAATGTAATGAAGGGAAAGAAACACGGGAATAGATTAGTCCCCTCTTTAATCATTTTTGACTGTTAAAATAATAAGGGTGCTTAATGGCTTTATTTTACTGCTTGAGTGCTTTAAGGAAGAGATTGGGTAACCAAGAGATACATCCTGTTTAAGGGGTTTGTGAAACCTATCCTTTGAATAAAAAACCATATAAGGAATGGAAACTATGGTGGTTAAGCTTGTGGTAGACATCTTCCTGAGTTACTGAGGAAGACTGATAACCTTTTGTTAGAAGTTTCTCAACCACAAAAGTACCCCAGCAACCAAAGAAAATTAATAGAAAGGAACCACATTGACATAAAGGAGAAGACATGATTGGCTGAGACACAGGACCACAAAAGTATAAGAGACTGAACCCCAAAGAACCCGGTGTGCGTCTTTGGTGGAGCGGAGACTCCCCTGCACACCCAGTGCTGCTTGCTTATTGCCTTCGATATTAATCAATTGTAATAAAATAATTAAATCAGACCATGGCTAAGATGAAATTTTTATAACAGCATGTCTCCAACTAGCAGGCTTCCTAAGCACTTTAAGAGCAGCATCTCTTCCTAATAGTGCCTTTACTTTAATAGTCTCATTAATTACTCAGTACCCTTTGCAAAAAGAGGGGATTAGGACGTAGAGATAACAGGCAATCTGAGTAGCACTGACAAATAAGGAGTCTCTTTTGTAAGCAGCACTAATAAATAATTTTAATGCCTCCAACAGGTACAAACAACTCAAGATTTAGAAATAGTTTAATAACAAAAGCAGGAACTAGTAGTCCAGTTATCTGGTACTGAGGCTGAGGAAGTAAATTTTCAAATACAATCATAGAACAGCAGTAGCAATATGTTTAAAGTGATGAAATGTAAAACAAACAAACAAAAAAGAGTCTTAGAATGAAACTTGGCTATGGATGTTAAGGATAACAGGATAGGATTCTACAGGTACGTAGCAAACAAAAAACAGACTAGGGACAACATAGGCCCCCTGAGGAAGCTTTCGGGAGAACTGGCTACACAGGATTTGGAGAAGGCTGAGGTTCTGAATGACTTCTTTGCCTCGGTCTTCACTGGCAAAGGCTCTGACTGCACCACCCAGGTCTTAGAAAGTAGACACAGGGACTGTGAGAATGAAAACCTTGGGCCCACTGTAGGAGAGGATCTGGCTCGAGACCGTCTTAAAAATCTGAATGTGCACAAGTCCGTGGGACCTGATGAAATCCATCCTGGGGTCCTGAAGGAGCTGGCAAATGAAGGTGCTAAGCCACTGGCCATCATATTTGAAAAATCATGGCAGTCAGGTGAAGTTCCTGATGACTGGAAAAAGGGAAATATAACCCCCATTTTCAAGAAGGGGAAAATGGAAGACCCAGGGAATTACAGAGCAGTCAGTCACACCTCTGTGCCTGGTAAAATCTTGGAGCACATTCTCCTGAAAGGCACATGAAAAACAACAAGGTTCTTGGTGACAGCCAGCATGGCTTCACTAAGGGGAAATCCTGCCTGACCAATTTGGTGGCCTTCTATGATGGGGCTACAGAACTGATTGACAGGGATAAAGCAGCTGATGTCATCTACCCAGACTTGTGCAAAGTGTTTGACACTGTCCCACACAACATCCTTCTCTAAATTGGAGAGATATCAATTTGATGGATGGACCACCTGGTGGATAAAGAACTGGCTGGATGGCCTCACACAAAGGGTTGTGGTCAATGTCTCAATGTCCAGCTGGAGACCAGTAACGAGTGGTATCCCTCTGGGTTCGGTGCTGGGACCAGTCTTGTTCAAAATCTTCATCACTGACATGGACAGTGGGATTGAGTGCGCCCTCAGCAAGTTTGCCAATGACACCAAGCTGTGTGGTCCGGTTGATATGCTGGAGGGAAGGGATGCCATCCAGAGGGAACTTGACACGCTTGTGAGGTGGGCGGATGCCAACCTTATGAAGTTCAACCATGACAAGTTCAAGGTCCTACACCTGCGTCGCAGCAATCCCAGGCACAGCTACAGATTCGGCATAGAAGAGATTCAGAGCAGCCCTGTGGGGAAGGACTTGAGGGTGTTGGTCCAGAAGAAGCTGAAAATGAGCCAGCTTCAGTGTGCACTTGAAGCCCAGAAAGCCAACCGTATCCTGGGCTGCATCAGAAGGAGTGTGACCAGCAGGTTGAAGGAGGTGATCCTGACCCTCTACTCTGCTCTTGTGAGACCTCACCTGGAGTATTGTGTGCAGTTCAGTGTGGGCAGGTTTGTCATAGCTGTGAGCAGAGGCAAGAGGCCTTGGGCAGAATTCATGCTCCTTTGATTGAAATAAAGAGAGCTTGGGCCTTAACATAACCAGGGCATCTGGGGAGGCATATTAGGGAAGTAAGATTGCTGATGCTGTATAGTCTTACAGCAAGAAACAGGATGCGAAACCACAGAATTAAGATGTTGAAAAGTTGTGGTCTGTAAGGAATGTTTAGCAAGTCGACATTGTTAACTTTTAAATGTTAGAATGTTAGCCAATGGAATTGTTGTTGCTAGGCTTATGATGTAAGTTAACCTTTGAATGTTAGCCAATGGAATTGCTGTATCTAAGGGTATGACGCAAGCTGGAAGAACGAGATCGGTATATAACCCAGTGTATACGCAATAAATTTTGACAATTGCTTGATCACATTGATAGTCTCTGCATTGTCCGTGACTCCCGAGTTAACAGTTCTAGTGTCCGCAACATAAAAAGGACATGGAACTGCTGGAACAAGTCCAGAGGAGGGCCACGAGGATGATCAGGGGACTGGAGCACCTCCCGTATGAAGACAGGCTGAGAAAGTTGGGGCTGTTCAGCCTGAAGAAGAGAAGGCTACATGGAGACCTCATAGCAGCCTTCCAGTATCTGAAGGGAGCCTATAGGGATGCTGGGGAGGGACTCTTCATCAGGGACTGTAGTGACAGGACAAGGGGCAATGGGTTAAAACTTAAACAGGGGAAGCTTAGACTGGAAATAAAGAGGGAATTCTTTACTGTTAGAGTTGTGAGGCACTGGAGTCGGTTGCCCAGGGAGGTTGTGAGTGCTCCATCCCTGGCGGTGTTCAAGGCCAGGTTGGATGAAGCCTTGGGTGGCATGGTTTAGTGTGAGATGTCCCTGCCCCTGGCAAGGGGGTTGGAACTAGATGTTGAGGTCCTTTCCAACCCTAACCATTCTATGATTCTAAAAAACAAAACCCCCACAAATGCATATTGAAAAGAAACTGCAGAAACTTGAACTTCGCATAACTGTCTATAGTTATGGAGGGATTTATATTCAAAGATTCATCTTTGAGAATCATAGAATAATCAAGTGATTCGAATTGGAAGGGACCTTAAAAGGCCATCTAGTCCCAACTTCTCTGCCATGAGCAGGGACACCTTCCACTAAACCAGGTTGCTCCGAGCCCCATCGAACCTGGCCTTGAACACTTCCAGGGATGGGGCAGCCACAGCTTCTCTGGGAAACCTTTTTCAGTGCCTTGTCACCTTCACATAAAGAATTTTTTCCTATTATCTCATATAAATCTCCACTCTGACATCTTAAAGCCATTCCCCTTTGTCTGATCACTACATGCCCTTGTCAGAAGTCCCTCTCCAGATTTCTTGTAGGCCCTCTGAAGGTACTAGAAGGCGGCTCTAAGGTCTCCCAAGAGCCTTCTCTTCTCCAGGCTGAACAGATGCAACTTTGTCAGCCTGTCTTCACAGGAGAGGTACTCCAGCCCTCTGATTCATTTCATGGCCATTTTTGCTATTACCTTATAACTTTATTTGAATATATTCTTTTAAACTTGGAGTTCAAGTTGTATAGATAATACATTAAAAATGCAACTTATACTTCAAGCTGTGTTATACGACAGATATTTCATCTTCATTGTATGAGATGAAAACAACACAGTACTTCTTTGAAAAAAAATTCAAGCAGTCTCCTAACAGAACATCTGTGTTGCTTTGGCACTTTGCTGCATGAAATGAAAAATAACTTCACACTTCTAGTACAAGCAGGTTCCACCAATGTACAAAGCATTATGAAGTTGTCAGCAGCAACTTTGGCTTTCTTTAAAGTATGCATGTTAAAAATTTCAGCTCATAGAACACTTTTCCTGTGTTCTAGTGCCCTATTTTAAGAAAATGTTCTGAAATGAAGAATTAGGATGTGGGATCCAGCAGAAGAAAGAAGAACCAAATCCACTAGAAGCATTTTTGTATATTTTTCTGATCTTTGGTGAGATTAATTTTGTTATTTCCACCCTAAAAATTAGAATTTCATAGAATAAATCTGCCAGCACCTCCTAAGTGAAAATTCACACTATATAAAAGAATGTCTTAAGCACTATTCTACTAAAAAAAAAAAAAAATTGCATATTTTATTAGTTGAGAAATGATACATTTCAATCATATCTAGATAACTAATTATGAGGGGAAGCAGGAATATCCACAGCTGCCATTTGAAATATGTACCAAGTGAAGCATTATAGATGATAATGGCAATAGCTGTTTCATTGCAGATTCTCTGATCTTAATCAGATGAGCTTTAAACAGGAATAAACGTTTTGGAAGTTGGCAGAGCTGCACTGACTATCACCTTTAGCAGAAGATTAGTAGCCTTTTTCTAACATTCAAAATTTAGTTCATGTTTATTTAACCTGAGTTGAGACTAATGCAGTCATATAAGACATGTACTATTTATCCAAACTCATTTTTTAGTCTATTCAGTTTCGTAATAATACTTTTTAATCTCCAAGGTAGGATATAAGGTAGAACTGACCATAATTTCTCAAAAGTGCATGATGAATTTTAATAGATTGTGCCTTTTATTAAAAATACAGTACTTCTAATAACACTAATGGAACATCTGCAATAACTAGTAGAAACAAACCATTGAAGTCATTATGACTGTGATTTCAGAGAGGATTCTCTTCATAGGAGTGACTGTGTATTATTCATATCAAAAGAATTTTTGCAATGATATCTGCAGATGCACAGCACACCTTCTGTATAAATGTCATACTAAACTCAGAGAGAAGTATGGAGAAGTATGGAGGTCTCACTGACTTCCCTGCATTTGTGCCCTTTGTTTAGTTTTGATGAAAATTATTAAGAATTTTTCCATTAAAATTTTGTTGTTAACTCACTGTACAAGTGAGTACAAGGTCTCATAGACTTGTGCATCTTCAGTTTCCTTAGGGGGTCCCAAATCTGATCTTCTCCTGCATCAGGCAGTTTTTCATTCCCCCAGTTCCTGCCTTTTTATTGCATGAATTCTTCAGTGTAGCTAGAGCTCTTTCCAATGAAGAACAAGTAAAAAATATCTTTCAGAAGTTTTTTTCTAATGAGACTTTTCAAAGGTAAACTGTTTGTTATATAACATCAAATGATTGTCCTGGGTTCAGCAGTAGAAGTCATTTTTCTCCTTCTTAGTAGCTAGTGCAGTGCTATGTTTTCATTTTTTTGGCCTGGGAACAGCGTTGATAATGCCAATGATTTTAACTGCTGCTCAAATGTTTGGTCTGGCCAAGGACTTTCAGAGCCTCATGCTCTGCCAGGGAGGAGGGGAGGCCGGGAGGAAGCAGAGACAGGACACCTGACCCAAACTAGCCAAAGAGGTATTCCATACCACAGCATGTCATGGCCAGGATATAACAGGGAGTTACCTGGAAGGGCTGGGGGACTGCAGGGTTGGACAAGTTATCGGTCGGTGCTCTGCTGGGGGGAGTCGGGAGAGATGTTGGTCGGCTGGTGTTGAGGTGTTGTATTCTTTCCTCTTGTTATTTCCTTTAGCATTATTATTATTGGTGGTAGCAGTAGTGGTTTGTGTTATACCTTAGTTACTAAACTGTTCTTATCTCAACCCGTGGGCGTTGCTTTCTTTTCTATTATCTCTCCGTCCCTCTGGGTGTAGGGGGAGGGCAAGAAGGGGGTGAGTGAGTGGACGGGCTGTGTGGTTTATGGCTGACTTTGTTTAAACCACTACAATGATATAAATATTTTGGTCAGGAATGCTCACTGAAGTATGATGTATATTTATGTATCTAGGAGTCGAAATACTGCTTTTAACTAACAGACAGATTACTATATGGTGTAAAACTGCAGTTTTGGAAGACAATTACAAGTCATAGTGTGAACCAACTGAACCAGCTGAAGATTAGAAGTACTGATGATGAGCTCCCAGTATCATTACTATACTAAAAAAGCCTAGTGCTGGTTAAACAGGAGAGTAGTGAAGTGGCATGATGATTTGTTACTGTAGAAAATAATGAAATTGACTGTAAATACTACGTAGTTAGAATCATAGAATCATATAATAGTTAGGGTTAGAAAGGACCTTAAGATCATCAAGTTCCAACTCCCCTTCCACAGGCAGGGACACCTCACACTAAACCATGTCTTGGAGCAGATTCTCCTGGAAGGCATTCTAAGGCATATGAAAAACAATGAGGTGGCTGGTGACAGACAGCATGGCTTCACTAAGGGGAAATCCTGCCTGACCAATTTGGTAGCCTTCTATGATGGGGCTATGGAACTGATGGACAGGGGTAGAACAGCTTACGTCATCTACCCGGACTTGCTCAAAGTGTTCGACATTATCCCACATGATATCCTTATCTCTAAATTGGAAAGACATCAGTTTGATAGATGGACCACTCGGTGCATAAAGAACTGGCTGGCTGGCTGCACACAAAGAGTTGTGGTCAATGGCTCAATGTCCAACTGGAGACCAGTAAAGAGTGGTGTCCCTCAGGGATCGGTGTTGGGACCAGTCTTGTTCAACATCTTTGTTGGTGACATGGAAGGTAGGATTGACTGCGCCATCATCAAGTTTGCCAGTAACACCGATCTGTGTGGTTTGGTTGATATGCTGGAGGGAAGGGATGCCATCCAGAGGGACCTTGACACGCTTGTGAGGTGGGCTGATGTCAACCTTATGATTTTAAACCATGCCAAGTGCAAGGTCCTACAACTGAGTCACAGCAATCCCAGCACAACCACAGGCTGGGCAGAGAAGAGATTCAGAGCGGCCCTGAGGAGAAGGACTTGAGGGTATTGGTCCAGAAGAAACTGAAAATGAGCTGGCTTCAGTGTGCACTTGAAGCCCAGAAAGCCAACTGTATCCTGGGCTGTCAAAAGGAGCGAGATCAGCAGGTGGAGGAAGGTGAACTGGCCCATGACATGGTGACATGGTTTGGTGTGAGGTGTCCCTGTCCAGAGAAGGGGGGTAGGAACCAGATGATCTTAAAGTCCTTTCCAAACTTAACTATTCTATGATTTTATGATTCTATGTCACTCAAGGCTCTGTAAACATGGCCTTGAACACTGCCAGGGATGGACCATTCACAACTTCCTTGGGCAATGCATTCCAGTGCCTCACCAGACTTACAGTAAAGAACTACTTCCTTATATTTAACCTAAATTTCTCCCGTTTAAGTTTAAACCTATCAACCCTTGTCCTGTTGCTGCAGTCCCTGATGGAGACTTCCTCTCTAATACCCCTGTAGGCCCCCTTCAAGTACTGGAAGCTGCTCTGAGGTCTCCACACAGGCTTCTCTTCACAAGGTTGAACAGCCCCAGCTTTCTCAGCCTATCTTCATACGGGAGGTGCTCCAGCCCCTCATCATCCTCATGGCCCTCCTCTGGACTTGTTCTAATAGCTCCATGTTGAGAGCTTTCAAGAACATGGAATTAGGCAGCAGTCAGTGAAGTGTTGCATTCAAGTAGTAATACAAGAGGTAAAACCCCACACTAGATACATGAATGCTAATAAACACAAGCAAATATCTAAACAGCCTGTACAAGTAACATTACCGTGTAAGAAACTGTCCTGTGTTCAGCAGTCGTAGTCATTTTTCTCCTTAGTAGTTGGTTCAGTGCTGTGTTTTTGACTTTCAGTCTGGGAAGAGCGCTGATAACACCGGTGTTTTTAGCTCTTGCTAAGTAACACTCTGACCAAGGACCTTCTGAGTCTCATGCTCTGCCAGGGAGGAAAGGAAGCCAGGAGCTTCCTGGAGGAAGCAGAGACAAGGACACCCGGCCCAAACTAACCAAAGGGGTATTCCATACCACAGCACGTCATGCCCCCTACAGGAACTGGGGGCAGTTACCCAGAAGGGCTAGGCCACTGCTCGGGTCAGGCTGGGTATCGGTTGGCGGGTGCTGAGCAATTGTATGCTCTCCCCTTTCTATCTCTCTTCTCATTATTATTATTGGTGGCAGCAGCAGTGGTTTGTATTATACCTGAGTTACTGAACTGTTCTTATGTCGACCCGTGGGAGTTACATTCTTGCCATTCTCCTCCTCATCCCTCTGGGAGCAGGGGGAGGAAGAAGCAGGGAAGTGAGCGAGCGGCTGCCTGATTCTGAGTTATCAGCTGGGCTTAAACCACGACACAAAACCAGAAGAGATTCCTTAAATTGTTTTTTCCAAGAAGAAGGCCCCACCATAAGCAGTGTAGTAGCAAATGCTGCTTGGTGTATTGATAAGGAGTGGTGAGGAAATGCTTTATGCTCTCTATGTTTCTGCAAAGTTCATACAGAGGGAACCCAAACCCCTTTCTTTCACCTTTGGGATCGCCACAGTCAAATGAATGTACGTGGTATAAAAGCCTTTATGGATATGGTCTGAACATGCAGATTTATTTACGGGGACATCCCTCAGCGGTGCCCAGCCTGTGGCCATCATGGGCAGGGACATTGCCTCAGGGCCAGCAGCCCAAAGGCCTTTCTCCAAGGGATGCTGGGTGAAGGGGCAGCAGCAGCAGGGCTGCAGTGGGCAGGGCTGTGGGGGCCCAGTCACCGCCATGTCATAGTGCCTGCACCCGGTCACGCAGCATCACAATGCTCTGGGGCAGTATGAGTCCAGCGCCCTCCCCTGACCCACTGCCAGAGTGCCTGGTGCTGCCACCAGGACAGAGCTGGCAGCCTGAGGGCATGCAAGAGGAAGCCCTGGAGGCAGCAGAGGAATTACTGGGAGGGGGAGGATGTTGATGGGGCTAGCACTTGAAGATGCATGAAGCTGCGGGAGGTTTGGTGCTACAGTTCCAGCTCCTGGAGGGGCCACGTTCAAAGCTCATCAGATGGATGGATTGATGGATGTATGGATGAATGGGTGGATGGATGGATGGATGGATGGATGGATGGATGGATGGATGGATGGATGGATGGATGGATGGATGGAAGGAAATCCTGCTTCAGTCGTCGGGGAGCTCGCCGTCCTCATCTCCTGGGGAGAGAGTGGCAGCAGCCAGAAGATACAGGATGCACAGATGGCTCAGTGCCCTCCCCCCGTGCTCTGGAGCCCCCGCTGCCAAGCACAGGAAGGATTCTTGCTCCAAGGAGTCATCAGAACAATGGCATTTTGGTGTTGCTGGAAGCCCCTGAGATGGCTCCTGGTGGAGGCAGAAAAGGCAGTGCCAGTGTCCCCTTGTCCCCTTAGAGGCGTAACCAGCGTGTGGACCAGGAGCAGGTCTTGCTCACATGCTCAGGGAGTAGCTGATCGCCAGCACTGGGGTCAGGAAGGAATTTTCCCCTGGGGCAGATTGGCACTGGTCCCCCGGGTTTTTTTGCCTCCCTCTGAGCACTGAGCATGACCACTTGTCAGGGCTCCTCGGTCCGTTCTGGCTGCGTTATCACCTGGTGCTCGTGCACCACGAAGGTGGCCCCTTGTGTCCTGCAGCTGGTGGGGAGAAGGCTTTATTCCCCCCAGGCTGGACTAGCAAGCGTCCCTGGGGGGTTTTGCCTTCCTCTGCAACTGAGCACAGCCCCTTCATGGGGCTCCTTTGGGTCATGGTGTCCCAAAGGCAGCTGCTTGTGCCTCATGCAGGTGGCCCTCGTGCCTCACATCTGGGGGGAGGCAGCCTTCTGGACTCCCAGGGTGGCCCCAGTGTGGCCCCGGGACTTGCTGCTGTCCTCTGTAGCATTGAGCACCACCCCTTGTCAGGTCTTCCCTGGCCCTTTCTGGCTGGGTTCTTCTTGCACAGCTCTTGCACCACCATGGCACAGATCCTGCTCTGGCTTTCCTTTGTCAGGCTGCAAGGGAGGTTTTTTCCAGCTAAACTGAAGGGTCTAAATTAAACCAGACTAAAATTAACTAAGCTAAGCTAAACTAAACTAAACCAAGACAATTAAAATAACTTTATTTCTAAATAAATACTCTTTCCACCTGTAACCATTCTGATTTGTGTCTTTGAAAGTGCTTTTGGTGCTGAAATTCCCTTGATATTTCAGGTAGATAATATTCTCTTCATTGTACAACTCATTGTGAGTGCAGGGAATGGAACGGAATAAAATGAAATGGAATAGAACAGAACACAAGAGAAAGCCATGCTATGTTATGCATATAGAACCACAGAATAGCTAGGGTTGCAAAGAACATTAAGCTCATCTAGTTCCAACCCCTTGCCCTGAGCAGGGACACCTCACACTAGACCATGTCTCCCAAGGCTCTGTCCAACCTGTCCTTGAACACCACCAGGGATGGACCATTCACAATTCCCTTGGGCAACCTATTCCAGTGCCTCACTACTCTCACAGTAATGAAATTCTTCCTTACATCTAACCTTTACTTTCCTTGTTTAAGTTCAAACCTGTTCCCTCTTGTCCTGTCGCTACAGCCCCTGATGAAGACTTCCTCTCCAGTATTCCTGTAGGACCCATTCAACACTGGAAGGCTTCTCTGTGGTCTCGATCCAGCCTTCTCTTCTCCAGGCTGAACAGCCCCAACTTTCTCAGCCTGTCTTCATACGGGAGGTGCTCCAGTCCCCTGATCATCCTCATGGCCCTCCTCTGGACTTGTTCCAACAATTCCATGTCTTTTTTATGTTGAGGACACCAGAACCGTACACAATACTGCAAGCGAGGTGTCACAAGTTGTGTGTATAATTTTCAAATAAAAACCACAAAATGATTTGAACTCCGGCGAAGTAAGAGGTAGAGCAACAAAGGACTTCATCAATTTAGATACAGTACGAGGCTGAGAAGGATGAATCAGTAGGAATCCTTTTTTAAAATGTGCTCTGATTAATTAATAGAACAGAAAACCAACAGAATTATGGTTCCTCAATGTCTCTTAAAAATATATACTCCAGTGGAACACTTGTTTCTGTGTTAATGCAATGGTGTCTTTACATCTTTCAGCTTCTGACAAAGAAACAATGCAATGAATTGTTCCTGGTGTTCATAAATAATTTAAATATCTACTGAGTTCTAATAGTTACAGTATTAAAGGTGAAGATTGGAAGTACTGATGATCTTGTAATTCACACTGCTACATGAGATGTTCAAATTATCATCATCCTTAAAAATCAATATTAAAGTTTCCAGTTAGGCTTCCAAATTTTATGTTTACAAATACACAAAACTTATGCCGTTTCTGTTTCATAGCAAATCCAAACAACTGGGAACTACAGTGACGAGCATTTGCATTTCTGTACTAGGCATTTATTGTCATCTTTCGTAAAATGTAGTTCTTGGTTTTTAGATAACTGGATAATATGAAACGCAGAATTAAATTGTGGACACTGAGTAATATATACCATTCACCGGCTACCTTTTTCTTATGATGCCATACTGTTACCTGAGCATGTTTAATGCACTGATCTCAATTTCTGTTTGTATATTAGTGTTTTTCACTATGCACATCTTAGTCTTGTATTTCAGATGCTTGTGTTTTACTTGCTTATCTTCCTACTTTTCACCACTGTCACATTATTTTCTCTGTTCTCTCTTAACCATTTCCCCACTTTATACTACTCCTTACTATACTGTGCTCCTTGTGCCTGAACCTGATACTTGTATTATCATTTCACCCAGTAAAGTCAGATTGCCTTCCTTTCTTCTTTTCTTTAAGTCAAATTACATAGAGCACTTCTTACACTGTTTCCTAGTCTTTATGTATCCAAAGACTTTGGATTAGACAGTGCTACTTTTTTTTTTTTTTCTAATTTCTTTGTTTACTGGCAGTTTTAATAAAGGAAGGGGTCTAAGTTGCTCTTTCTTTCTTTAGAAGTGTTTTGTTTCCATGTGACTTCAAAGGAAACCAGAATTGTAGAAAAATAATCTGTATACCCTTCAGAAAATGCATAAATTAAAATCTTAAGTATTGTGTAAGAATGTCCCCAGACATATTCCCAGGTCAAATCACCTTCAGAAGTATTAGTTTAAAAGTGAAGAAGATGGATGCAGCTGCACTGGAAGAAATGTTACACATCAGCACTGGATAACCTCACTATCACCTCTGATGGCAACATGAAAAAAGATTAGTGAGTACTGGTGAAAACCAGTTGTCCTGAGTTTACCAGGAGCCGTTTTGCTCCTTCTTAGTAACTGGTGCAAGCTCTGTGTTTTGACTTCCAGCCTGGGCAGAGAGCTGATAATACCGATTGTTTTTAATTGTTGCTAAGTAATGTTTATTCTGGCCAAGGACTCTGTGAGTCTCATGTTCTGCTGGGGACGAGGGAGGCCGGGAGGAAGCAGAGGCAGGACACCTGACCCAAACTAGCCAAAGAGGTATTCCATACCACAGCACGTCATGCCCGGAGGGGGAACTGGAAGTTACCCGGAAGGGGCAGGCTCTCGCTCTTCGGGGGGGGTTGAACTCGTTCGGCGGTGGTATCGTATTCTCTTGTTATTTTCTCTTATCAATATTATCATTTGTGGTAGCAGCAGTGATTTGTGTTATACCTTAGTTACTGGGCTGTTCTTATCTCAACCCGTGGGAGTTACATTCTCCTGATTTTCCTCCCCATCCCTCCGGGAGTGGGGAGGGTCAGGGGGGGTGAGTGGACAACCTGTGTGGATTGGTTTAAACTACGACACCAGTGCTAAGCCATTCATAAATACATTACTATAAGCTATAAAAATATCTTCCAACTAGCTAAGAAGGAGTTAAGTCAATTGTTGACTGATGCATTAGCGTAAAAGATTATTCTAACAGAGAGGGTAAATAATTAGTCTGGTAGGCAAAAAAAATAATAAATCAGTACTTTGACAAGTCCAGTCTCAACAAATTCACTACTGAATAAAACCGTTAATCAAAGACCTTTATTCGATTAAAATCAAATAACCAAACAACAATTTCAATTAAACAATTAAGCTTACATAATGATGAGATGTTTATAAAAGGTCCAAGACAATACTGCGACAGGAAGTATGAGTTTCAGTAATTTCATTATGTTTTTACTTAGGTTTTGTTTATTTATGTAGAAATATTTATTTTGTTTACTTAGGTAGAATGTTTGCACAGGAGTTGAAAGACAAAATATAGATACAAGCCAGTCATAAAATAGGTCTTGATAGCTAGGGCAAGCATCATTTAATGTTGCTTAAAGTATTAACATTTTTGTCTCAAGATAAGACATAGCACCGCAAAACCAGAAGACCTGATGTGAATAAGCACTGATCATAGAATTTCAGAATGCACTCAATATGATCAGAAATATTTCTGTGGTTATCCATTATGGCTTAACTTTTGAAAATGGTGGTAACTTTTAGTCCAGATTAAAACACAAGGAAATAAAATATTTTAATATTTTTTAAGTGCCTCAGGATTTTTATTGTGGAAATCTGAATTTGTGTAACTGAGCTTTTTCAATCCTGATTTAAAATATTTCAGACTAGATTCTGTTAGAAATCTGTAGAAGTCTATGTGATTATTTGTGTAAGTAAGGTTTAATCTCAATTTTCAAGCATTCGTGTAAGATCCAGAAATACTAGTGCTATAATAATACTACAGTAGGCACTGAATAATTATTGGCATATATTTGCTTAAAAGAAAGAGAAATTATTTTTAAAAATGGAATAGCAGAGAGAAGTCCAGCAATAAAAAATTATTATTATAAAAAGAAACTCAATGCAACTGAATAGTCCCTTATTTGAAAACAGTGAAAAATTTATTTAGCTCATAATCAAGTTACTAACATAAAGTATTATTAAGTTCAAAGAGCTAACAAAAAATATGAGGTATTTTTGTGTTAATGTAGATAGGATTATATTCACAGAATCACAGAATCCCAAGGGTTGGAAGGGACCTAAAAAGATCATCTAGTCCAACCCCCCTGCAAGAGCAGGGTAACCTACAGTACATCACACAGGAACTTGTCCAGGCGGGCCTTGAATATCTCCAGTGTAGGAGACTCCACAACCCCCCTGGGCAACCTGTTCCAGTACTCTGTCACTCTTACAGTAAAGAAGTTCTTCCTGATGTTAACGTGGAACCTCCTATGTTCCAGTTTACACCCATTGCCCCTTGTCCTATCACTGGATATCACTGAAAAAAGCCTAGCTCCATCATCCTGACACCTACCCTTTACATATTTGTAAACATTGATGAGGTCACCCCTCAGTCTCCTCTTTTGCAAGCTAAACAGATTCCTTTGGACTTTAAGCAAAAAAAGTGTGGCTTTGTGGTTAGGAATTATGTTCACCTTATTAAAAAAATGTATATATAAGGAAAAAACAATTTTTTTTTTTATAGAGGGGTGTGTCATAGATGTCATATACAGAAACAATGAGAAAATGCGAAGATTGAAAAGTGATGAATTGGGTAGAAGATACATGCTCTAATTGTTTATATTCTTTTTCAAAATTTCCCTAATTTATCCTTATTTATAACTTTTCACTGAATTTATATACAAAACTATTTTACTTTACATAAGTATTCTTTGCATTTATATGCATACATGGAACACTGGGGCTCATGGACAAAGTTTCTCAGGACCTGATATTGCTACCTTTTCAATGATTATGATTTAGAGAACAAATGAGAGTGTCTCTGAATTATAGTAGGTTTTTGGAGTAGCTATTCAAAGAATGGTTTTGAACAATGTTCAAGAGTGTTGGAGCAATGTTCAAGAGCTCAGTGTTGTGTGGAGGCAAGGCATGCCAAAATTAAATTTGTGAGATAAAACTTCCAAAGGGGAATTTGGACCATCAGGAAATAATCAGAAGAAAATAACAACGTCAAATAATTTTTTTAGTGAAACATAAGGTAATTTAACTTCTTGGAGTTAGAAAAACACCTAATTAAAGATCTGTATAGAGAGAATTAAGTTGGAACACAATTCCATACCCTTAAACAAAAAACAATATAGGAAGCAAGAAGGAAAAATAGCTAGAGTTTTTTGATCGAAACTGATATCTTTTAAATAAACAGAAATGGTTTGTAAATGAAACCAGTAGATCACAGCTTTTGAAACTCCAGATGTTTCCAATCAGGCTGGAAACTTGAAATTGGCAACAGTGAGGATAATTCTCCTAGCTTTATTAAGCAGAGCGCTTCCTATGCCCAAACTTCAGATAGTCATTTTGCCAGGACTGGTGTTGAAGATACAATTAAGGATCTAAAAAGAAACCCAAACAAAAAACAAAATAACAAACCACCCCCACCCCCCCGCAAATCAAACAAAATAAACAAATAAACAAAAAACCCAAACCCAAAACCAATACCAAACCAAAAAACAAACCAAAACACAACAAAACAAAAGCAAAACAAACTTGACAAAATGACATGTTGAAAGGTTATATATAAGTCATAGAAAGCTATAAAGACTTCTGTAGGATTTAATGGTAAGTAAATATGAGTAGGATAGTAGTCAAAATTCACTAGAGACAAATCACAGCAGCATACAACAGATGATGTTAAATATATGAAAATAAATACAACTTTATATGACTTTTAACTCAGTGTGGTATTGAAGCCAGCAGCTTAAAAAAAAAGTTCAAACTGGACGTGAATATTGGTGATTAAAGTATTGATAACTATTTAGGTGGAAAAAAAATATCTAAAAGTCATTAAATTTTATGATCAGGAGAATAAACCAATAATTTCTCCAGATAAGGAGAAGCTTCATCTGTAAGTAAATTTTCTCATTTACGTTATCCTTCCTTTTGAAGTATCTTATGCTAACTACTTTAAGGACATGCTAGGAGGAAAGCTGTTCTGCAGTATCTGATTTGGAAAGATAATCATTTTAGGAAATGAAGAGGAAATATGATACTGCTTTTTTAGATAAGGTCTTGAAATGTCATCTACTTTTAGTATTTCCTTTTTCCAATTTAAAAAGATATATCCAGCCTCTGCTAGCTTTTACAGTAATATATATATCAGAGTTGTCAACCCTGAATTGCCTAATCATCTTTTTCTGTCTACTTTTAGGCACCATTTGCTAATAGTGTACTTACTGCAGTATCCTGCTGCTTTCCAAATTTAAAAAGCCAAGAATGCTACTAAAATAGCACTAAAGAGCACTACTGTCTCTTCCTCATTCTTCACTGAATGACAGAGATTTGTTTATAAATAACAGGAAACACCCTCAGCAGGTGTTTTTAAGGATCTTAAGAGCAGATGTTATCTCCTCTAGAAAAAAAAAAAGGAGTGATTTTTATATGAAGCATTTGTTTGGAGATTGTGGAAGATACATTTGCCTTTAAACATTAAATCACAGGAGTTTAAAAATCTGTTTTAGAAAATCTGAAGAAAAGTGAAAGGCTGTTTTGTGTGAGACCTATTAAATGAACCACTTGTACCTAGAAGCAAAATTATCATCCTAGATCTGCAGTAAGGGTGTCAATTTAGCTTTTTGAAGCTTTGAAGAGTATATAAGCTACTACCTCAGTAAGATAGTAAAGAGCATCTCATCTGCCTTGAAATCTTCTGAGGTAGCAGCATTCTACTCTGCTGCAGATAGCTAGCTAAAAAATCACAGAATCTCCTCTTTTTTTTTTTTTTTTTCTTATAAAATTCAGTTCTATGGTACTATTCACCAGCATGATGTAGACTAAAGTGATTGCAATTGTTGCATTCCAGCTATCAATTCTTTAATTCTCTTTTTCTCTTTTTCTTCCTGTTTTATTTTTCTTTCTGAATAATTGTTTTTTCAAAGTTGAAAATTTATAAATAACATCTACATTATACGTATACAGTACACCTGAAGTGTTCCCCACTAAATAAGATCAAATGAAATTTACTTATGTACTACCTATCAAGCCATGCACTATCCCGAACCTATAAAAGGGTTTGCAACTTCATCATGTTTCTGTGGGTTTTGCGTTTACGTGATAGATGGGCAATGAGAATCCCCCAGGTACCATGTTGCATTTGATTACAGAAAAGGCAATTTAAAAAAAAGATTCTTAGAGTAGATATTGTGTCACCTGTGCGATTTACATATTACTGTGTCTGTTACAATGGAAAATTATTAATGATAATAGCTTGCAATAGCAGTGCTTTGCAAAAACAGCCTTATGTTGATTATCATGATTACTCTCCACATTAATCTAGAAAACATCATTAGTCCTTTGCTTTATGCTGGTTGTGAAGGTAGGCTGGTAAGATTAAGCTCACAAAACTAAAAAGCTAATAATATCTTAAAATTATTTCTACACTCTTAACAATCCTTCTTTGTCCCTCGTGGATATATTGCAATAATAGAATACTATTTCAATATTATTCCTTTCAGTATTGTTTCAGATATAACATTTTGTCTAAACCCATACAGCTATTTTTATGCAATTATTTGGCATCATTGCACCTGTTAAACACTTCGCTTTTACAGCCATTAGATAATATAGAGGCAAGCTCCATATTAATTTATTGTACTTAGTACCATTTAACAACTGGTTAAAAAACCTTGCACAATATTGTTTTTAGTGTGGGTCTACTTTTATTTGAAAACAGTCTTCAAAACATATGCTTTAATGATTTTGCATAGGTTCTATGTAGAAAGAGACTTAATATATGCATAACAAAAATGATATATAAAAACTCAAAGCCAAATGAGCTTAAAGCTGAAAAAATTCATGGAGAAGATTTTTTATTTTTAATTTAATCTGCTGGATATGAAACACTTGATCTGAAACTGGATGGGCTGGAGTCAGGTTTCTTCTTAATAACATGTATGTATGCTATCAAGGCAAGCTCTGGCTTAAATAATCATAAAGGTTTACAGTGAGAGTGTATCTCAATGATCTTATTTTCCTTGTATTCTGATACAGCCAGTATATTGATATAAACAGACCAACTTCTCACACTGGAAAAGATATATATGTAGACAGACACATATTAGTTATTCCACCTCCCATCTCAGCAGATGTGCCTGTTGTCGTAGCTTAAGCCCAGCCATAAATCAGAACCACGCAGTCTCTGTCTCACTCCCCCTCCTTACTGCGCACCATCCCCTCCCCCCGACTCCCAGAGAGATGCAGAGGAGAATCAAAAGAATGTAACTACCACGGGTTGGGATAAGAACAGTCTAGTAACTAGGGTATAACACAAATCACTGCTGCTACTACCAATAATAATAATAAGGGAAATAGCAACAGGAGAGAATACAACCGCTCACCACCCGCCGACCGATACCCAGCCAGACCCCGGCAGTGATATAGCCCTTCTGGGTAACTGCCCCCAGTTTGTATACTGGGCATGATGTGCTGTGGTATGGAATACCCCTTTGGCTAGTTTGGGTCAGGTGTCCTGTCTCTGCTTCCTCCTGGCTTCCCCTCCTCCCTGGCAGAGCATGAAACTCAGAAAGTCCTTGGTCAGAGTAAACATTCTGACCAACAACTAAAAACATCGGTGTTATCAGCGCTGTTCCCAGGCCGAAAGTCAAAACCACAGCACTGCACCAGCTACTAAGAAGGAGAAAAATGACTGCTACTGCTGAACCCAGGACACCTGTGTAACTGAATGTCTCTTTTAAAAATCGGTGTGGTCTCTAACACTTCCCAAGCAAAGTCTGACTCATGGATATAGTCACTTGCCCCTCAGCATCTTCTGGACATTGAACATGAGTGCCTCCTCAGAGTCCCGCATGGGTGGAGTCATGCTCAGAATAAACAGCCAAAGCTGAAAGGAATGACAGCACAAAATAAAGCAGTAGTGATGACCCTGAAAAGGAATATGCTAGAATATTAATCAGGAAGATCAATGTTAGAGAATAGCTGGAAACAGTCAGAATAGAACAGGCTTAAGAGAATAACTTGGTAGACTTATTTTCTCAATTAGAACAAAGAACGGTGGATTAAAACCCAGATGAAACTAAAATATTTTGCATGATGTCTGCATTTTCCATCAGAGCTAAGTGAAAAAAAGATATCACTAAGCAGCATTCAAGTTTTACTTAAAATTTAACAGTGTCTAATTTTCTTCTGGACTTACCCTGGAAGTGGCCATTTTCACCTATTGCATTGTCATGGTTTAGTCCCTCAGCCCCACATAGCTGCTCCCCCCTCAGTGGCACAGGGAAGAGAACCAGAAGGGTAAAAATGTGAAAAATCATGTGTAGACATAAAGGCGGTTCAATAGGTAAAGCAAAGCCATGCACACAAGCAAAACAGAACAAGGGTTTAAATCGTCACTTTCGAAGGTCAGGCAGGTGTTCAGCCATCTCCAGGAAAGCAGAGCTCCATCAGACATAACAGTTACTTGGGAAGACAAATGCCATCACTCCAAATGTATTCCCCTTCCTTCTTCTGTCCACAGATTTATAAGTTAAGCAGGATGCCATATGGTGTGGGACATCCCTTGGGTCATTTGGGAACAGCTGTCCTGACTGTTAACCCTCCCAGCTTCTTGTGCACCTCCAGCCTACTCAGTGGTGGGGTGGTGTAAGAAGTAGAGAAGGCCTTGACTTTCTGTAAACACTGCTCAGCAATAAAGAAAACATTTCTGTTTTATCAATTCTGTTTTGGTCACAAATCCAAAACAAAGCCCCATACTACCTACAACAAAGAAAATTAACTTTATCACTGCTCAAAACAGTACACACATATAAAATTCCTATTCTGAATCTGATTTTTCCAAAAAGCATTGCATACAAATTCTACAACCCGAAGAATATCTTAAAATCTCAGGGACAATAATGGTGAGATACATAAAGAGAGAACTATGGTATTTTTATTTAAATTGTTACTTATTTGAAGATCATTCAACATGCCTCATGGAAAGACTGGCAATAAGTCCTGTATTTGCATGAGGTTCTTTGAGTAATCAGAATGTGCATTTGCATACATTGAAGCTTCACATTTCTAACTGTGCATATACAGTTGTGCGCATAAATTAAAAATTCAGTTTGCTTGAAAATATAATGAAAAAAATCTACAAATCTAAAAAATATTTCTGTTTTTTCTTAGTCAAATGGGGAAAAATGAGTCAGAACATTTTAAAGCTAAATTGTTGTGCTAGTATCAATGTGTCTGCAGGCACACCAAAAAAAATGGTTCAGGGTCTCCTTTAATTAAAAGACCATTCATTTTGTTTCCATAAAATCAGACTTAATATTTACATTTTTAAAGGAACTAGAACTGTGTAAGATTTTTCCTGCCCTCTAAATACATCAGTAAACTCATTTCCTTATGCATTTACATTCAAGAGTGATTCAGTGAAATGTTTCTTGGTATTACTGTTTTCATTTTTTAGAGTTCTATTATAATTTGTCACAGATGACAAGTAAGTGCTATTGATAAGGAAATAAAGTCACACTTTATCATCCACTTTTTTGAGCATCTTCAGTGAAATTAACTTTGTGCCACTTTCATCTACATGCTCTTCCTTATCTAAGTGGAGAAGCCAAACAGTAGAAAAAAAAAACCTGAGTATAAACTTTTCTTTCATGCTTAATTTAGAAATCCAGAGCATCTTTCATATCCACATAGATTTCAGTAGTACCTGCATACACAGAGTACCTAAAGGGTTAAACCAGTCCTCTATGTACCATCTTTCTCATTAGATGGATAGGAGGAGCCTCACATTCATATTCCTGGTGCTCATGAGGGACTTCAACCACCCCAGTATGTGTTGGAGGGACAGCACGAAGTCATAAGCAATCCAGAAGGTTCCTGGAATGTGCTGATGCTAATGTCTTTCTCCAAATGACAGAGGAGCCAACAAGGCTAATGCACTTTTCTCACACTTACCAATGAAAAATCAGCATTTAATGTTAACTGCATCTAACAGTTCATTTAGATTGTTCTTTAAAATCCATTTCCTACAGCACTGATTTTACACCAACTTATTATTTTTTCTCTGTTACCAGTTTGCCATAAGTAGAGACAATAGGAATAAAAGTAAAAAGTAAATATAAAGGGTGCAGTGGTGCTATGCTGTCAACATCCTCACTAGGACAGCCAATTCACTGTTGTCTTGCCACATAATTATTTGTGCATAATCAAAAAATATCTCAGATTAATGCAGTGGATAACAAATATTGTCTAATAGTTTCTTGAGCATTTCCTTGCAATCTCAAGTGTACCTTGTAGGGTGGGAAAATAAACAGCCTAACAGAAGATTTTCCTATCTCAACAGTGCCTTTAAAGAGGTTATCTCAGAATTTACAGGTCTACAGAAAAATAAGATGCATGTCTACTCTCCTCTTGTCATTAACGTGTCTTATAATCCAGGAAATAAAAGCACATGAAAATTTTCAATACAAAGTTTTAGGTTCCTATGCAGAAAAATGTCATCAAAGGGAAATTAAAAATATGACTTCATTGTAACTATATTTTTTTACTGTGTTCTGTCAAAATACACACCCATCTCCTGCAGCCTTTCTGGTGCAAAGTGGTAAAAGAATATATACAAACTAGAATGCTAACAATAACAACGTGTTAAACTCTTACCATTTGCATAATTGCTGTAGATGCTTTGGTTGTTGGAAATGTCTGAGCATGAAAACAATAGAACAAAGCATATTTTTCTGTGTACAGGGCTAATAACATGCTGCCAAACGTTTAACAATTTTAAGTACGTGAAGTTTTTACATGCTAGTGTTTTAAAGCTCCATTAAGAAACTGTTCCCTGATAGAAACTGAATGTGTACATTTGCTTTGTGCTAAAGCTGTTGACCTACTAAAATGCATTTTTATTACCTTTCTTTCTGTTGGATAAAGACTGTAGTATGCTCGCAGCATCAGTAGACAAGATCCCCACTGAATTTATTTTGTGATTACTAGTGGAGTAAACAGAAACCTTCTTTTCTGTTCTTCCTAGCAGAAAATCAAACAATGTCACAATTTGGAATGGGTATGAACTGATATTTTCCCAGTGGCTTTTACCGGAATGTATTCATTTAGGCAATAAAAATTACTAACATTTTTCATAAAATTTACTGAAGTACAGTTCACCCCACTGAAAGCTTGGAACTGGATTCTACATATCCATGAATCCACATCTAGGTGAGGAAAAAAATAATGTAAAAATAGGTTTATTTTTTTTATACCTACATCTCCATTTACTGAAAACACTAATGACAGAAAGTATAATTATATTTAAATTGTATGCAATTGTGAAATATTTCTTTAAGTAAGCAGATCAGTTTGTCCACAAAAAACAGATGTATTAAAGGCGGAAAAGAGAGTTAGGATTTATGTAAATATAGCACTTATCTCATTGCTGAAAGAGCTAATTAGCCAAGAAACATGCTTATACAGAAAATAATTTACTACATAAACCTGTTGTTTGGTTGTTGTTTTTTTGGGGGAATTTTTGGTTTCTTTACCAAGAAAAAAAGAATTATTAGGTGATTCTTTAGAAATTTCAAAATCTCCTCTGGACAGTTAAGAAATTAATGTTCTGAAATGAAGAATTTGAAGCATTGTGAAGTTGTCCATAGTATTTTGGCAATGATTCAGCAAGGTATTTAGGCAGGTAATTCAGGGAGACTCTGATATGTTTAGAAATTAATATGTGATGTGTACCTCACACTTTCTAGTCATGCACAAGTCATTGCAGTGTAGTTATAAAATTAAATTCCTTTCAGGTATTCCAGAATTTTAGAGTGTTTTACCGTGTTATTCAAAATAATGTACTGTGCAAAAAGTAATTTTAATGCAAATATGATTTAATTTTGCATTCTAACTTTTCTTGCAAAATTGATTCCACAAGGAAAGGCTTTGCTCCAAATTCTTATAATATAATCCTCATAATACATTTCCAGATGGAAATTAAGAAAACAAAAATCTACTTATTGATAGATTAAAGGGTTCCTAATGTATGTTTTTGCATCATAAATGGTATTTTACTTTTTCTTGAATTTTTGTTTTACACCTCTCTGGAACTTGGACAACCCTTCCCAAACCAAACCAAGCCAATACTAAATCAAACCAAAATGAAGCCAACCCTGAATTGTTTTCTTTTAAGTTTAGTACATCCATACATATCTTGGTAAAGTTCTCCAGTAAGGTAGTTATTGCAAATTATTATTTACCTGTAATTAAGATGCTCATTGAATTTACTTGGCCCACAGAAACAGTAAATAAGGTTTTTATCTCCAGAGACAAACTTTGTAAGTATTTGTGCAATAGAAGGCTACTGACAAAAAATATATAGTTCAGTGTACCACACCACAGTCAGCATATTATGAGATATCTATGCTACTATCCTCGCACTACAAATATTTTGTTGTGTTATGTTGTCTCAGTTTCATAGTAAGCACCTCTGACCTCCAGTGGTATAAAGGTTTAGCAGTAAAGTTTTAGATCGTTATATTGAAGTTTCTTCACCAAGCCATTATTACTTGGCTGTTTTCAGGAGTCACAGATCCATTGATGAATGAGGAGGCTGGATATCCCTTTACATAGAGATAGTGATTTTTTAAAAGATAAAATAAATGAAATATTTCTATAATATTTTCTGTCTATTTTTCTGAAGCAGCTGCTGCTAAAAAGAATGTACCAACTTTAGACACTTGTACTTTCTCACTTACCCTAATTATTAACTATTGAGAAGTTTTCTTAACAGGCTTGTGGCTGCTAGTATTAGTTTCCATCTATCAGTTTGTAGTTCTGACCTACAATGAACAACTGGTTTGACCTGGAGTGTAACACTAGAGTTGAACATGCAGTTGATTCATGCCAGGCAAAGAATCAGACAAAAAAAGACACAAAATAAATCTGGTGAACATTCAGTTGGACAAGCCTGACTGCAGGAGGAGTTGTATGTATAGAGAAGAAACCTGACCAGTATGAGACTCTGTTGTAGAAAGTAGGAAGTTTGGAAGAAGAAACAGCAAGAGAGAAACAATCTTGTAAGATCATAGAATAGAATCATAGAATAGTTAGGGTTGGAAAGGACCTCAAGATCATCTAGTTCCAACCCCCCTGCCATGGACAGGGACACCTCACACTAAACCATCCCACACAAGGCTTCATCCAACCTGGCCTTGAACACCGCCAGGGATGGAGCACTCACAACATCCCAGGGCAAACCATTCCAGTGTCCCACCACCCTAACAGGAAAGAATTTCCTCCTTATATCCAATCTAAACTTCCCCTGTTTAAGTCTGAACCCTTTACCCCTTGTCCTGTCACTACAGTCCCTGATGAAGAGTCCCTCCCCAGCATCCCTATAGGCCCCCTTCAGATACTGGAAGGCTGCTATTAGGTCCCCACGCAGCCTTCTCTTCTCCAGGCTGAACACCCCCAACTTCCTCAGCCTGTCTTCATACGGGAGGTGCTCCAGTCCCCTGATCATCCTTGTGGCCCTCCTCTGGACTTGTTCCAACAGTTCCATGTCCTTTTCATGTTGAGGACACCAGAACTGCACACAATACTCCAGGTGAGGTCTCACAAGAGCAGAGTAGAGGGGCAGGATCACCTCCTTCGACCTGCTGGTCACACTCCTTTTGATGCAGCCCAGGATACGGTTGGCTTTCTGGGCTGTGAGCGCACACTGCTGGCTCATGTTCATTTTCTCATCGACCAGCACCCCCAAGTCCTTCTCTGCAGGGCCGCTCTGAATCTCTTCTTTGCCCAGTCTGTAGCTGTGCCTGGGATTGCTTCGACCCAGGTGTAGGACCTTGCACTTGTCATGGTTGAACTTCATAAGGTTGGCATCAGCCCACCTTACAAGAGTGGCAAAGATGGCAAAACAACACCAACCAACCAAATAAAAAAACAACCAAAAAAGAACAACAAACAAAAAAAAAAACATTATGAATGGATTCCCAACAAAGTCATGGTCAGGAGATTCTTAAAATTTAGATTTAATTAATCCTTTAATTAAACCTGACACAACTGGAAGAGACACTCTAAGACACATTCTGACAACATTATGGCACTATGCTAATTCTATACCAACCTGACAGATTTGATGTTTTATTCTGTATTGTAACTTCCTAATGCTTATCATATGGTTTTAACTTTTGGTTTAGGTTAGGCATTTTAAAGTATGAGTTCTTACTGAAGCAAATGCTGTTGTGGTAACACCCTGAAGTATTTCTACTGCTCATTTTATTTGTGGAACACTTGTAGGTCCTCAAGCATTGAAATTTATGAGGTGACCTGTTATACAGGGTTACTTTGATAAAAGCCAGTTCCCTTAAATTCCTTAACCACTGATATCCATCCATTACTTCCTAAACTCTGTCTCTTTACAAGAATTGAGCACCTTTTCTCCAGTCTTTCTCTAGTAAGTGGTGTCTACAGACGAAGGCATATCAAGATGTTCTGTCTTGTCCTTCTAGCACCTGGACTTGTCCCATTTTCTGTGGACATGTGTTTATATTTACATTTTTGTGTTTGTTTAGATGAAATCTGGGGAGATTAGTATACATGTAGAATCTAGGAACAGAAGAATGGCTATACAGAAATTTTCGACATTTGCATATTTCTCTCTTTTGGAGAAAATATCAGGCTTAATTGGACATTTACCTTTCAACAGGGTTTTTTTAACCAACATGTAGGAGAAAAGAAAATCTATTTTACATTTGGTATACAAACTAGCTGAGCACATTGTCAAAATTTTTCTGTAATTTGACCAGTTTGGACTGCATGAAGTGATTTGAAGATGAGGAAATCCCCACAGGGGAAGACAAAAGGTTTTAATATCAGCAAGACGAACTCAACAAAACAGAGTATTCTGGGTGACCATATTCATCATAAGCTTGGTTAGATGAAAACAGAAGAGAAAGATAGAAAGGGAGGATGGAAAAGAGGGAGAGAGGAAGGAGAGAGAGAGAATGACTGCTTCTGAAAACTGCAGCATATTTCATTCAATAAAGGGGTCCTTATGTAGTGTCCAAGCAGAGTCATATAGTGAGTGTCCAGCGGAGGAAGAGTTACTACATGTGTGGCATTTTCATCTGTAGTTAAATCTACAGGATTAGTTGTTAAACGTCTTTCTTTTTAAAAGTGTTGTGCTTGTGTCTACGCATATGTTAGGATGCTCTTGAATTCAGTCATCTGTGAAAGCTTTTCATGGTCCATCCAGCTGTGAATGCCAAAATGGCAAATTTTGATTCCTGATTATAGTACAGACTCTCCTTTGGAGCTATACGAATCCTCAGTTTGAAATAACACCACATATTATAAGTTTCTTTGCTGCAATCCAGATCAAATTTCATTACAGAAACATACACCTTATTGTATTAAAAAGTGTTAACATATTCTCTTTTTGAAAAGAAAATTTTCCTTTTCTGGGAAAAAGACCTTTTTTTTAAAATAATGTTTCAAATAATGAAATCATTTTCTATATGCAGAGAAAAATGTGGAAATCGTTCTGCAGAACTTGAGGCTGTGTGCCAAACAGCTGCTGTTTGGAGCAGGTGATAAACTGATCTGAAAAAAAACTCAACCTTTTTTTCTTTCCTATCATTTCCCTGATGTACTGTCATTACACAGGTACCTCAATCACAGAATCACAGAATCCCAAGGGTTGGAAGGGACCTCAAAAGATCATCTAGTCCAACCCCCCTGCAAGAGCAGGGTAACCTACAGTACATCACACAGGAACTTGTCCAGGCGGGCCTTGAATATCTCCAGTGTAGGAGACTCCACAACCCCCCTGGGCAACCTGTTCCAGTGCTCTGTCACTCTTACAGTAAAGAAGTTCTTCCTGATGTTAGCGTGGAACTTCCTATGCTCCAGTTTACACCCATTGCCCCTTGTCCTATCACTGGATATCACTGAAAAAAGCCTAGCTCCATCATCCTGACACCTACCCTTTACATATTTGTAAACATTGATGAGGTCACCCCTCAGTCTCCTCTTCTCCAAGCTAAAGAGACCCAGCTCCCTCAGCCTCTCCTCATAAGGGAGATGTTCCACTCCCTTAATCATCTTTTGTGGCTCTGCGCGGGACTCCTTCCAGCAGTTCCCTGTCCTTCTTGAACTGAGGGGCCCAGAACTGGACGCAATATTCCAGATGCGGTCTCACCAAGGCTGAGTAGAGGGGGAGGAGAACCTCTCTTGACCTACTAACCACACCCTTTCTAATGCACCCTAAGATGCCATTTGCCTTCTTGGCCACAAGAGCACATTGCTGGCTCATGGTCATCCTCCTATCCACCAGGACCCCCAGGTCCCTTTCCCGTTCACTACTTTCCAGCAGGTCAACCTGTACTGGTACATGGGGTTGTTCTTCCCCAGATGCAAGACTCTACACTTGCCCTTGTTAAATTTCATCAAGTTTCTCCCCGCCCAACTCTCCAGCCTGTCCAGGTCTCGCTGAATGGCAGCACAGCCTTCTGGTGTGTCAGCCACTCCTCCCAGTTTTGTGTCATCAGCAAACTTGCTGATGGTGCACTCAGTTCCCTCATCCAGGTCATTGATGAAAATATTAAACAGCACCGGTCCTAGCACCGACCCCTGAGGGACTCCACTAGTCACAGACCTCCAGCTAGATTCTGCGCCATTGACCACAACTCTCTGCCTTCTTCCTTTCAACCAGTTCTCGATCCACCTCACTACTTGATCGTCAAGCCCACACTTCTTTAGCTTATCTATGAGGATGCTGTGGGAGACAGTATCAAATGCCTTACTGAAATCAAGAAAAACTACATCCACCGCTCTACCATCATCCCTCCACCTAGTCACTTCCTCATAGAAGGCTATAAGGTTGGTCATACATGACTTCCCCCTCGTAAAACCATGCTGGCTGTTCTTAATGAACCCCTCATCCTTGATATGCCTAGTGATGGAGTCAAGAATAAGTTGTTCCATCACCTTTCCAGGGATGGAGGTAAGGCTGACCGCTCTATAATTACCCGGGTCCTCCTTCTTGCCCTTCTTATAGATTGGTGTGACCTTTGCCATCCGCCAATCCTCAGGCACCTCGCCCATTTCCCACGACTTACCAAAGATGATGGAAAGTGGCCTAGCAATGACCTCCGCCAGCTCCCTCAGCACCCGTGGGTGCATTCCATCCGGACCCATCGATTTACAGATGTCCAGATTGCATAGCTGATCCCTAACCCAATCCTCATCTACCAAAGCAAACTCCTCCTTTGTCCTGACTCCTTCTGGGGCTATAGAAATCCGGGGCCCTGAAGAAACAATATGCACAGAAATATATATAAACACATATACTTAATAATTCAAAGCTGAAAAATAATGTTCTTATGAAAATATGCAAATGAAAAAAAATTGTTTCTTAGGATGAATGTGGAAAGGCTTGAAGAAGAACTCAGTATGTAAAGGCAAATAAATATTTTTTTATTATGTAACGACTTGGAATAATGATTTTAAGTTAGTTGTTCTGAAGTAGAATTTTTTTATATGAAGCATTAATAAGCTGGAAAGATGTGGTTTCATACAAGTGACTCACAAAGCTTCCTTTGAAGTAGAAGAAGGAAAAAAAAAAAAGAAATTGAGGTATGTAATAGCATCCAGGGACATTATTTTTTGCATTATTTTTAAAGACTATTTTATTCAAGATTAATAGTAGCAATTTAGCAGAATATAAGCAACTTGACTTCTTCATAGGACTATATCAAGATCCTCTTTTTCTCAGGACAAGAGCAAACTCTCTTCTTCACCTGGGAAAGAATTCCAGAGTGAGAATTCCACTTGTGTTTTCTATTGTGCCTTTGTGCCAATGAAGAATTTCTGTCTGTCACTTCTCTTCAGCTGCTTCCTTCTCCCCACTCTTAAAACAGTAGATACATCTAGAAAAGTAACATTCTTTTAAAAAGATTTTTTTTTCTTTCTTCTTCTGTAATTGTTCTACATGTCAAATTCAAAACCACAATGACCCATCAAAAATCACAATTAAACAGCTTCAGACAGTATTTCATATTAAAGATTTATATTACCTACTGCTTTATGAATTTGAAGAGTAAGCATCAAAAGAGACTGAGGGTTGGAGAATGACAATGTTTAACAGTCATGCTGTGAAAAATACTTTAATCCTCAAGACAGCACTCATCTATGGTGTGGAGGCAAATGTTAGGCCCTTTGTACCTCCTAAGCTCTGTGGCAAAATTATGCAAAACAGATAAAGGCATCAATTGGAAAGGCTTTTAGTGGGGCAAAAAAATTATGGAATGTGGGGCTTCACAGAGTCCAGCAGTGCACTGGTGTTACTGATTAAAGTGGTAAATAACGAGCTCAAATAGTTTTGAGCAGCTGTTGGTGTCAAAGATCAGATCGATCTTTGACAGGAAGGTTTGAAGGTTACAGAGTTTAAAGCACACTGGAACAGGACAGAGCCCCAAAGAGTTACACCTCAAATGTTCTTGAACTGAACTCTGGTTTGATCTGTTTTGTTTTGGTTTTGGTTACCAGACTGTCCACAAATTAGACTTGCTTTCAAAAATGTGTTAATTATTCATAGATGTTCACTGAAGAGTTTGGATAAATACTTTTGAGATAATGCTGTTTTTCTTAACCTGTTTCAATTTCCTGTCTTTTTGTTTGTGCTGTGGTTTTGGCTGCAAAAATGATAATTAAACACAAGTTCCAAGAGCAGATTTGTAGGATGTGAAAGCAGACCTCGGACGTCAGGTTGCTTATTGGGGAAACAATCTGTTAAATCTGTTTAGACCTCATAGCAGCCTTCTAGTATCTGAAGGGGGGCTATAGGGATGCTGGGGATGGACTATTCATTAGGGGCTGTAGTGACAGGACAAGGGATAAGGGGTTCAAACTTAAACAGAGGAAGTATAATTGGATATAAGGAAGAAATTCTTTACTGTGAGGGTGGTGAGGCACTAGAATGGGTTGCCCACGGAGGTTGTGAATGCTCCATCCCGGCGGTGTTCAAGCCCATATTGGACGAAACCTTGAGTGGCATGGTTTAGTAGGAGGTGTCCCTGCCTATGGCAGGGGGGTTGGAACTTTATGATCTTAAGGTCCTTTCCAACCCTAACTATTCTATGATTCTATGAAACTAAACACAAGGGAGGAATTTGCCCAATGGTCAACAATGTAAATAACATCATAGGCAACTGAGCTGTGATGGAAGAGAGCAGCCTAAAGGTAAAATGCCATTCTGAGCAATGTCTCTGCTTTTCATTAGATCACTTACTAATCTTTCTGTTATTTTATTATGCACTTTTATAAAAACACCACTTAGATGTCTCTGCTGGCCTGTCAATACCTTTCTAATTTATCAGTCATCTGTTGCAGTCTCTGCTCCATTACTAAAAATAATCATAGAATCAAATAGTTTGGAAAAGACCTTTAAGATCATCAAGTCCAGCCTCTACCCCAGGACTTCCACTGAGGGTCTCATCTACACTGTTTTTGAACACTTCTAGGGATGGCAGTTCCACCACTTCTATGGACAGCCTGTGGAAACACCTGATCATCCTCTCTCCGAAGAAATTGTTCCTAATATCCAAGCTTGAGACTGTTACCTCTTGTCTTATTGCTTGTTACTTGGGAGAAGAGAGTGACCCCCACCTCAATACAACCTTCTTTCAGGTAGCTGTAGAGAGCGATAAGGTCCCCCCCCGAGCCTTTTCTTCTCCACACTAAACACTCCCAGTTCCCTCAGCCATTCTTCATTAGAGTTATGTGTAAGATGGTTGAAAGGAAAAGTAGTCATTATGAGTGAACATTTTAAGAAAGCAATTCAAGCTTTCTTATTTGCAGCTGAAATCCTAGTGTTCCCAACCTAGTCTGGATTTCCCTGTATGACAAGAGGAAGGTGTTGGTACTTCATCATGGTGAAATTCATTATTACAATTAGGATGTATTTAAAAAATAAACGAGAATGAAAATAGAGACACCAAAAGTCAGCAGTTATTCAAAAGATGTCATTTTGTTAAAAATTGCTGGCATTTCTAAAGGCTTAAAGTATTTTTCTGTGCCCCAGAATTTTAAATAGATGTCCATTTTTTTTTATATTGATTAAAGGAAAAACAAACATACAAAAAAAAATCTGGATACGGTTTATATGAATATAAACAGACTGCTGTAGCTAGATTTATTCTTCCAGAACCAAATCACATGTGATTTAGACAAGACTAGACTAGACTGGAATGGAATGGAATTGAATGGAATCTGTTGGCATCTTGAAAGAGAGCCCACAAGTAAATTGTTGGGGTTAATGTGGTAACTGATGAGTGATGGTCTTCTATGGCTTGTGCTGTTCACGAGTTCTTTTTAAATGCATGGCCTTTTCTGATCTCTAAAAGCATGAATTTTCAGCAGCTTTAAATCCATGGATATCCACTGCCCTCAGTAGGCTTACCTTGATGTACACTGAACAGAGATCCGATTCAAAGAAATTAAAAGGTCTCTGTGCCATTACGGATCACTTAAACCGGTCACTGATTGTTTCTACCTTGTACCTATTGCACTACACCTACACTAAACAGTTATGTCTAATAATTTATGCAATTAATTATAAAACTATATTAAATCAATTTTAAAATGAAGGTTAATGTTTTCCTCAAAATATAAGATATATACAAAAACAAGCAAGTTGCTGTGAAAATCATAAATTTTTCAGTCTACAGATTGGCATGAAACTGAGTTAGCTGGAGATCATGAAGGAAAATATGAAATAATGGAGAATATCTTTATTTGTTTGTTTGTTTGTTGCTAATCCCTTGCAGCTCTGTATCAACTCATACAAACAGAAAAAATGCCTCCAAATAAAATTTTCACTTGTATTTTTCTCATGGTTTTTCAACAATCACTACTATTTCTTAGCTTCAACATACTATCTTCAATATATTGTATTTTAAAGACTATTGGCTAGTTTTGTAGTGTTTTAATAAGTGTCAGGCTGTTGCAGATAAATTGGGTTTGACTTCAGTGAAATATAGATATGGGCACAGATATTTTTGGGGTGTGACGAATTACTGATTAAGTTTAAAAGCATTGCACAATCTTTTATTTCATCTGAGATGTTCTATTTAAGGCATAGCATGTCAAACAAAAAACAGACTGCAATCTGTCTCTGCTGGGAGGTACACCAGTCGTCGCAAAATGCTGACTTCTACAAATGTGATAGTACTATATGTGCTATAGATGAACTAGTTACCCAAATATTTATCTGCCAGAAATAACATATATGTAATACAAATTATTGTGATATTTCTTGTTCTTCTACTTGAGATATGTGTGTTTGGAAAACTAATCATCAAATGAGTTTAATGTATCATTTCTTGTCAGCAACTATGAAACTACATGCTCTAAAAAGAAATAAAAACATTGCCAAGATAAAACATATGGTAGACAGAAATTATATAAGTAAAAAACATATTTATACATAGATGTGGGTTAAAAATGGTTTACATCTCTTAGAAATCTAGATATAGAACTGTACGTATGGTCAGACTACATATATTAATTCACTACACATTTAAAAAAAACCAACATGGTGAATAAGGGACTGTGAGCTGGTCTTATAAAAAAGATCAGAACTAAGCCAATGGTTTGGAGTCTATTTTTTAAAATTCTCAAGGGTGACAAATTGCAATATAGAAATTTGAAGTCTCCCTTCTCATTTTCCTCAAAATTTCTTCCAAGGGAAAAAAAAAATCCTAGCAAACTCTTCATCGCAGCTTCAAACTCTAGTGTAAAAGGCCTCATTCAAATCCATAGTTTTAGACACTAACCTCACTCATCTTGATTGGCCTGGAATTTGTAAGAAAGGCTATTTCTGGTGCTGCTCTTGTAGCTGGTATGGCTTTGCTTTGTTTGCTGGAGCTCAGACTGGAGGGACACGAGGAACCACGACACAATAAGGAGGAAAGTAATCCTTCAGGATATGCAGCCAACTCAAATTCACAAAGGTATTGCTCATTTATTATTTAGCTTATCACTAGGAAACTCATATGAGAAAAGCTTCTTGGAACTTGTAAATTTCACACCACCTTTATTAGACTGATCCAAAGGGAGCAATGCAATGGAACTGACGTAAAGGAAATATGTACATAATTAGAAATACAGGTGTTATTAACATTGGGCACTGATATGGGGGTGAATGGAGTAGTTAAAAACAAATTACTAACTTCACTGGCCATGAATGAATGTCTGCAAGATTATTCCATGGAAACACTAAAAAAAATTATTAAGGCATAAGAACAGGAATGACTTCCTGGGGGGAGAGGTAGTTAAGTCTGCAGAAAGTTCATTAAAAATGTGAATGTTTTAATAAAATAAAGGAGGGAAGGAGAAATAAGGAGAAAATACTCGTAAAGACTGGAAACACCAAAAAGGATTTTATGAAAAAAAAAAGGGGGTACATTTTGGACAAACTGCTACTGTCCATTATATTGGTGTAAATATGGAAGCAGCACCATGAAAGTTAAATTAGGATAAACAAGTATTGCATTATAAGAGACCAAAAGCACAGGTTATGGTTTTTAGTCATCCGTCCCATAGAAACCAAACTAAATTTCAAGAACAAAAGTGCAGCATGTGACTGGATCCAATATATTTGACTGGAATACACAGATCTGAAAGAGTAATGAGAAAGGTGAAAAAGCAATAACGAGACACAAAGTATCAGTATACAAATTTTCATGTGGATTTCTTGAAATTAGTTCTGAAAGAGTCACAAATTCCATGCTGTGGTTAAGCAGCTCCCCAAGGTGCATCTGTTCTTCTCAGCTACAACTGCATTTCTAAAATAATTCTTAGAGTCTTCTGGACTGAGAAGTTTGGATGTTGGAATGGTGAAAATCCATTTTTATGGCAGCAGTCCAAGATTCAGTGCACAGCAGCAATAATTCATTACAAATCACAAAAAATTAGTTTTCCTTAGCCATTTCATGATTCATTCTGACAGACCTCCACAGAGTTATGTGTAGACTAAGTTTACACTACCTAAAGACATTTTGTAATCTTAGTACTATGAATTTATTGCTTCAGGTTAAGTAAATCTTGTATGATATGGTCCTACCTTCCATATGGATTGCGATAAAATCACAGGGTATCACCAGTGTCACTTCCTTTTGTGTATATTACAGAACTAATTTTTAATGTGTATTTGAATTTTTCTAATGGAAATCTACCAGGGCTGGTAGAGTAAGCAGCTTGTACTGGAGATACTTCCAAGTGGGAGCTTTCAAATTTAAAGTTTGGTGGGTTCTAAGAAATCAGATTTCATCTCATTGGTCAATCTCATTGGAGCTGTTCTAGTTTTTCAAATTGATTTCAAGACAGATAAATGGCTTTATGTACCAAAGGAAGAAATCTGTATCAGACTTACAAAAAAAAAAAAAAAAAAAAAAAAGAAATAACTACCCTGGTAGTGGATTTTTCTATTTTACTTTTTTTTTTTTAAGGGGTGGGGTTTTGTTGGGGTTTAACACCAGCTAGCAGCGAAGTACCATGCAGCCACTCCTTACCTCCCTCCCCCCCACCACAAAGTGGGATGGTAGGAGAATAGGAAGAAGGTAAAACCCATGGGTTTAAGAACAATTTAATAACTGAAATAAAATACAATATAATAATAATAAACCTTTCAATAATAATAATAATAGGAAAAAGAGAAGAATAAAACAGAAGAAAAACAAGTGATGCACTGTACAATTGCTCATCAGCCGCTGACCAATACCCAGCCCAACCGGAGGAGCAGTCTGCCCTGCCCTTCCAGGTAATTCCCCCCATTTATATACTGGGCATGATGTGCTGTGGTATGGAACACCCCTTCGGCTAGTTTGGATCAGGTGTCCTGTCTCTGCTCCTGCCTGGCCTCTTGTGCCCCTCCTCATGGGCACAGCATGAGAGACTGAAAAGTCCTTGATCAGGGTAAGTGCTACTTAACAACAACTAAACCATTGTTTATGTGTGTGTTATCTGCATTATTCCCAGACTAAAGCCAAAACACAGCATTGCACCAGCTACTAGGAAGAAAATTAACTTTATCCCAAATGAAACCAGGACAGGTGGGTGCGTTTGTTTGTTTGTTTGTGGTTGGTGGGTTTTTTGTGGTTTTAAGGCTTTTTTAAATTTTTTGTTTGTTTGTTTCCAATTTAAGCCTTCAATAGTGGACTTGTCAAATGAAGATCTGTAGCCCCATAAACCTCGATTCTGGAAAAGGCTGTGGCAGAAGCTCAAGAAGCAATTGTTCTACATTTTGCACTCACATTCTGATTCTTATTTTCTACTGTTTGTAAATAGTTCCCATCCTCAGGAAACATTATTTCCAAGTTTGAAGATAACAGGACATGATGGCTTGAGTATGGGAGAACCTTTTCTTTTCCGCTTTTGGGAATATCTCCACTACTTTTTAAACTGTTTGTCTTAGGTACATCTTGGTCTATGAATTTATTTTATTTTTTTTTTAATTCTGTGATACTTAAGGTAAATTTTTATTAATAAGATTCTCTTTGGATGATTACTTAGGAGTTGAAATTGGAAAATTATTTAGCATTAATGTCCATAGGTTTCTGAAATATTAAAATTATGTCAGATTCCAAGGATATCATTTTCATAAATTCCAATGATGCTATTTTTACCCTGGGTGCCATTAAAAAAAAAAAAATAAAAATTGTGTTAGGTAAGACACAATTAATTGCTATGACCTGAGCATCCAAAATACAGCCAGCTCATGATTCTGTTTCCACTTCCAACACTGCTTCCCTCTATGTTGGTCAGCTAGCACTTTGACTTTTTAATTTCCCTGTCAGTGAGAGAGAAGGGAGTTAGTTACTTGTGAACATAAGTGGGAAGATATATCTCTAAGTATTAATCAGATGAAAGGAATTACACTATTTCATTATCAGTTGATTGAGCTTTCAATGCTGTGTAATTGTGTCAGTGGTGTTATTCAAAGTATGTTAGAATAACAGCCTGCAATAATATTTCTTAGACAAGTGTTAGTCATATTCAGGCACTACTACTGAATTTTGCTTTTACTTCATACCTCATTAAAAATGAATCAACCTCTTTTGAAAGCTGCTTTGTCTGTGTGTGGAGTAAAATAGAATATCGCTTGTTTAAATAAACCTTCAAATCATTCTCGGGAAGTTGCTTTTAGATAATACATGCAGATTGGCTGAGAACACTGAAATATGAAAGTGTGGGAAACAGAACACATGTACAGTTTACGTATGCTGGAATTATCAAGGATAAGACAGCTGAATTGTAGTAATACTGATTCCACTTTTACATTATCTGTTTAAACCTAGTCCAAACCACTGCTGACCAAAACTCACCTGGCTTAGTCCTTAGGATCTCGATCTGACTCGCTTCTAGAAAATTAAAATAGTTATTCAAAAAAATCAGAACTGATTTTGAATAAGGAGAGTCTCAACAAAAAGGTGAAGTCAGGGCTTATTTAACTTAATTTGTGAAGCTCATTGAAATGTAATGTTCAGCTACTTGTCTCTTTTTCTTTTTTACTTCTTTAAGTAACATAAAAGACATATTTCATATTCAATATCCCAATTCTTACTTCCTAGTGATGGTCAGAATGGGAGGAAAATAAGTTTATATTTCTGCTGTTGATGTTTTACTTTTCCACACTAAAATATAGTATTTGATTCCTATAGACACCTTCTCTATATCTATGTTCAGTATAGAATTTACCAATACAAATACAAATATCACTTTAATTTCAGAGAGGGCTATATTCTTTTTTATGCTTATTAACATATTAGTTATTTTGAGAATTATACACATGAAAGAAAGGAAGGCCAGAAGACACTTTGTTTCCTTATTCACAAAGGTAGTTTTTGTTGTTGTTACACATGAGACAAATAAGGATCTGAACTGGTTAGAAGGTGCAATAAATATTTTTAATTATTTAATTTGAGTTAAATAATATTGTTATTTTTGTACATTTGTATAAACTACCACTGAAGTTCTATAAAAATGATAGTTACATATGAATAGCTCTGCACCTCTTTGAAAATCTCTTTGAAACTCAAAACCTCTCTGAAACTTGGGGTGGTAGGTCTCAGATCTAAAATTCTACTTTTCTTGCATGACTAGAAATCTATACATCAAAGGTGAGAGGAACTGCTATCCTTAATTCATGTTTCTTCTGTAAAGGACCAGAAATTACTATCTCATAGTAGAATCATAAGACAAAAACAATCAATGACACCACAGGTTGAAAAAGAGAGAAGGTACAAGAAAATGCATTCACTGTTTAGTACCTATAGCCCCTTATCATATATGAATTAATTTAATAACAAATGTCAGACAAAAAGTGTTAAAGTTGTACACAAAGAACTGTCCACTGTTCAGAAGTGCAAAAACAGAATTTCTTAACTCCATTAGAGCAAAATCAATTTCCACAGAAGCAAAGGATCTTCTTGATAAAGGTCAAACTTTAACTTTTTAATTGTTTTAGCATTAGAGCTGTTTAAAAACTTAAATAGAAAGAAAATAAAATTCAACAATATGTAATTGTAGGATTTCTTCTTTTAGAACTGAAAAAGAACTATAGGCAAGAAATGTAGAGGCTGAGCTCAGTATACAGTATACAGTAACTACAGAAACTCCGGAAAAATATTTTGGTTTAGACCTCTGAGCCTGTTATTGGAGGTCTTTTTTGGAATGTGACTTGAAAAATATGAAACACTTAATGTTCAAATGATATGACAAAACTCGGTATATTTTTATTTCTTTTGTTGGAATATGCTAGATACCTTTTCCTGACCCAAGAGGTTATGGGTTTCCAAAAGGCTACTGATGTAAGTAATATAACTGAAGTTCTAGTAAAAAACCCTCAATCTTACCCATGTTTAGTTCCAGGTGCGAAATATCTTTGTTGCATGCACACTTTTGCTTCTTTAATGCATGGACAGACTTAGTATAAAAATGTTCAAGAGGAACTAAATGGAAAAACAATTTCTAATGTATACAGATACACTATATTATATCAAGAAAGCCAAGTGCAAGATCCTGCACCTTGGTGAGGGCAACACCCAATACGAATACAGAGTAGGGTATGAACTGATTGACAGCAGCCCTGCAGACAAGGGATACTGGTAGGTGAAAAATGGGCCATGAGTCTGCTGTGTGCAATTGTAGCCCCAAAAGTCAACTGTTCTGGAGAGGGACTTTTTACAAGGTCATGTGACAGGACAAGTGGTAAGTTTTAAACTGAAGAAGGTTACATCTAGACTGGATATAACGAAGAAATTATTCATGATGAGGTTGGGAAGACACTGGAACAAGTCTCATCCACCCATCCTGAGAAGTTTTGGTTGCCCCATTCCTCTCAGTGTTCAAGGTCAGGCTGGAAGGGGCTCTGAACAACCTGACCTAGTGGAGGGTATCCCTGCCCATGGCATTGGGGTTAAACTAGATGATCTTTAAATGTCCCTTCCAGCCATTCTATGATTTTTTCAGGCCAATATGCAAACAAATCCTGATCTTGCACTTACTAGTATTTCCAAGTATTATGTCTGAGTAGATATGTAGATATCAGATCTTACTTTGACACAATGTGTCATTTCTGAATATGGACAGGCAGATAACAAAAAAATTAAAGTAGCAAGGCTTTTCACTGAAAAGTTTTAAGATTTGTGGATATTATGGAACTATTTCAGTTGTCTAATTCTTTGAAACTTTAAACTAATAAAACCTTTATTTCAGTAAAAGTGAATATTTGCTCAACTAACACACAATATCAAATAAAAATGCAAATGGCTTAGATCTTGTGAGTTGTATAATATAGACTACTTAGACATCAGAGGAGCAAAGAACATCTAAGTAGATTTGACAGTACACATGTTATCAAAGCAGTATAAGCAGAAAATTATGTGAAGTGACACAGGAGGTGAATAGTAAATGTAAGCATAACATGTTTCTCAACCTAAGGAGCCACTTTAAAAATATGTAGAAACAATAATATATATGTGATAAAAATCTTAATGTTGTAAAAACACTGTATCAGATATACTATGCCATTTTCCTTACATTGCAGCCAGTATTTCCTTTGTCTCACGAATAACGGAAATAAAATATATAATGAGAGACTCCAAAATTCTTTAAAATGAGAATATCTTTCAGGTAGCATCCACAAAAATCTCACGTGGAAAAAATTCCGCATCTCCAAGTGTCAGGAAAGTATTCTTGCTGACTCAGGTTTTACAGCAGCTATCTCTCAATCATCCTGTCCTGAAATTTCCTGCTGTCATCTACAACCAATATATGTGAAAATTTTCATGAGAAAGTAAATGGCAACAACAAATTTTCCTTGCAGATTTTAAGAAGTCTCTGGGTCTGTTTCTTTTTATGACACTTCCTGAGCAGAGGCAGAAAAAATGAGGAAGCAAGTCCATCTATTGCCATTTCAGTTCCACAGGTCAGTCCAAGAAGGGAATAGGCTCATGACCCAAACTCACTATTTTATCTGAAACACTGAGTGGAAATAGTCATTTGTAACCCAGGGATCTGAGCTGAGCAGAGGTCGCATTACCTGAACTCCTTTTAAAATGGACAAGAGGGCGTTGATCTCTTAACAGGATGTGGTCTGTGTAGCCATTTGTTCTGGGAACTCTTCTCCAGTGGTAGAGTATAAAGAACGTCCACATATCTTTGGGCCACCCATGCTCACATATGTTTTCCTAGGTAAGAATGAAATTAAGTCCTCTTTGTTTAATGCAGCAGAAGCCCAAAGACTGAAGTGCAATTTGCTCTTACTCCAATACCTGAAGCTTTCTAACACACTCTTTTTCAGCCTCTGTTGGATGATTTGCCTGCAGATGTACAAAAATTCACATTAGCTCTTCATATTTCATTTGCATATGTATATCCTCAGCATAACACTTTATTCAAAATCATTGCATCTGGGATAAGAGCCTAATGGAATGCCCAGTGTGCCAATCCTCTATGAGGATATTAAAATTTATTGAATGGCTTGAATTTAGTTTTTTTATTAAATTGTTTGAGATGAATATTTTAATTTGGACAGAACATGAAATTCCACATTTACACAGTGGGCAACAAGTTCAAAATTTCTTCTTCTGTTTTCTTTCTTTTTCAATGCATACTATTTTTTGTCCCTGCTTTGTTGCACAACCATACTAAGTTTTGGCCACAGGAGAAATATACTTCGTTTTATCTATTATGCCACAGTTAGAGTGTGCTAGAGGTCTTCTGGATGTTTGAGGCTAGTAAAAAGTATTTCAGGAGTGTTAATTAACACTTTCAATTACAATAGTGGGTCAAAGTTCAGCGTGAATCCTACAGAAAGATCTCCACTCTCATTCTTTGGGTATAAAGCACAGAAGCTGAGTAAAACCTGTGTGATGTAATGTAATTAAATCTGTATTGTTTTAATCTGGGGCACTATATTTTGCACTAGCTCACTTCACCAGTGTAAATCAAATGTAAAGCAGTTGAATAGTATCTCTAGCAACTATTTAATTAGCCTTTACTTGTTATTTTCTTGCCTTCTTTCCATTTCAGTCTTCCAGTAAAAGTGACTGAAGCACACAAAAAGAAGCCAAGACTCTGTTTTCCACTGTAAGACAATACAAATTTGGAGCTTCCTAAACATTAATTTGAACACTTCTTGTCTCTCTTCTGAAGATTTTTTTTTCATTGGTTCATAATTTAGAAGTTTGGTATCAGATATCAGAGATTTGGGGTACATGTGGGAAGTATCAAAACATGATCAGCCACACATTATTGCAGGCATTGTTACCTCTTCGGTTTGTACAGTGGGTGATAGTCATCAAGTTGTCTTTTTGGGTAAAAGAATGGTTTTCTCCTGAGTAAAAGCATACAAGAATAATTTATAGACTTCCTCAACTCTTTCATACCATATAAAAACATTATGTAGTACTCTTTTTGGTTGTTTTGTTTTGGTTTTGTATTTTGTTTGCTCTGTTTTGGTTTGGGAGTGTGGGAGAAAAGTAAAATTTGTGAGCTCTTTCTCCTTGCACACCGTTGTCACATGTGATAGCCTAGCAAACTCTCCAAATACATATCTTGATCTGACTGTGAAGTAAATCGTCTCTATTTAATCAATTCCTCAAAATAGATTATTTTCGGGACAGAGAGAGAGAGTTTTCTTTTATTCAGTCCTTGGCTAAAATTCTCTTCTTAAAATTCGTCTTTAAATTCCTCTTAAAATTGCCACTGTTACCTCCAAAAGAGAGAAGTTATAAATTACTGATTTTTCTAGAGATGTGAAAACTGTAAAACTGTCTTTTTTGTTAAGGGAGTGGGTGGGTGGGGTGTTTGTTTTGGTTTTTTTTTTTTTACTTATTTCATATATACTAGTCCTTGACCTAGGTCATCAAATTAGTATCATAAAGGCAGTCTTCCCACATTCCAGGTACTCCTTAAGTGCTCCTACTACATTGCTATATGGCATAGCTTTTCTTGCAGATGATAAAGCAAGCACCAGTGGAACACCATTTCAGACTATGTTTTTGAACATGAAAATGATGAAAAGATGATAGGTCACTGCTGCTTTTGGGTTGGTTTTTTTTTTTTTTTTTTTTTTGCATTTATTTAGCTAGCAGTGTATTATCTGATCTGAGACGCATATAATCTGCTGTTATACACGTACTAGTAAAAACTAGTGCTATTTCAGATGAAAACACGTCCCTTCCTCATTCAAACCTTTTCATATTATCCAGGATAACCTGACAAAAAAAAAAAAAAAATCATTAAGGCCTACATTGGATAATTAATCAATAAAAAAACATATGATAGTTATTTAATTTCTTTGAACTATATTTTCCTTTAAATAAGAGCATGTGTTAAAATTGTCATAAATGTAAAAGATGGTCTCTTCTGCAGATTATTCTACAGTAATGAAAGAAAGTCTGCCAAAGTTCACAGAACTATCTCATTTATGAGCAAATATACAACAGGTAAGATAAGTTGATTCCTGGTCTGATTAATGAACATAAAGATACACAATAAAAGGTCATTTGAAAAGAAAAGTAAATTCAAGAAAATAGATTTGATAGGGAACACATTCTAAAAAAAAAGGAAGAAAAATCTTTTAAATAGGTGTTGGCTTTCACCTTGCTATGTTTTTCACCTTTATTCCAACATAATTTGAAAGAGTGATGGGACACTAATGGAAATGTTTTGCTATTAACCAAATTAAATAACATTTTTAGTTATTTGGCTATTTTTCAGTGCTTATGTTAAAAACTGGATATTTGAAAATAAGTTTCCTTTTCATGAAAAATAAAATACATTTTATTATCATATTGTTAGCTCAGCTGAGTGACTCTAGTTCCATGTGAGAGACTGGAATTATTTACTGGGGGTTGTTCTACCTAAATGTCAGATGCACTGATTTTAGGGATAACCATCAAGCTAGGAACATCAAGAAGGCACATAATAAGTGTGTTCCTTCAGGCATTACATGGAAGTGAAGAATTCAAGCAAGACAGAGCTCCTCTAAGAGCATATAGATTCTAACCAGGTGATACAAAAGAAGCAAATTGCTTTATACAAAATTAGGTTGCCAAACTATCTTATTAAAACAGATGCTTATGGCAAGCTTAATAGTACATTTCATATGATACGAGTCTGTATCATGTGAATGTTGAAGTTACAAAATCACTCAGATTTTAAGTAAGTGAATTTCTTGGTTGTTTTAATACCTTCCTCTCCGTGTACACCATGAAATTTTCTGTGTTTTCTGAAGAGCTATCAGTCATTTGACAAATAAACAGTTTCTAATTATTTGCTTTCACTAGTGTGATAGCTTAAGTTCTTGTTCACAACCCACTGTTTAAAAGATACATTGAGTTTAAAAAAATGTATATTAAACTCCTGTTTTACCTCTTTTTCTTACTGTGTCATGCTAAAAGCTGAGTTCTACCTGACTTCCACTGTAGCAGTAAATTGTACACATCTTGTCTAATGTCTTATGTTGACCATTCAGAAAATGTTGAAAGTGTAAAAAAAACCCAACCAAAAAACCAAGCCAACACCAACTAATGATATTTTACCTACTGCATTGGTAATTAATAAAGTTCAGAATGGTAGCTTCATCACGTGGCATTCTTCATTATTTCAGTTTAAAGGACTGACCAGCAGCAGTACATGTGAATGATTCTAATTAACTTTTAGAGAGAAATGTATTTATTTTGCCCCTCAGACCAATTTGTTGACTGACAACAGTGGAATATAGATATTCAAGATTGTTGGCCATATATAAGAAAGCCCTAAAAACTTTTGGTTTTATGGTTCAGTTTATCATATGTCTCTCTCTTCCATTTTTTAAGGTCCATTCCTTGCCTTTTTTCCACTGGTTAAACTTTGCTAAATATATAAATAACTGAAACAAGTGTGTTATAATGAGGACTGCTAGAAAACTTTAATAATTACCACATCACACATACTATGTCAGCAGACCATGTGAAAAGCCAGTGCATGTGTATCTTAATCAAATACAATGCATCAGCAACTTATTTGCTTACTGTTTTGAGTGCAAAGTGTATTACACTATATCCACTGGGGGTTTTGATTTGCTGTCTTTTAGACTCCACCTTGGACTGGTACCCCAAGTGATGGAAGCAGATGGCTAACAATCCATAACAATCAAAATGTATTAGCCTGGAGGATGTCTAATTCAAACCGAAATCTGTCACAATGAGCTGGGGACTAAAAATCCCAACTGACCTTTCTTCTAGATGACCTTATATCTAAGCAGTACGACTTCTTAAGGGGCCTAAGGTCAGCATGCAAATTCACCTGAAAGGTTGGTTGAGAAAACTTTAGGAAGCAGAAATTTGCAGAGGAAGTAACATAGGCAAATGCACATGCCACTAACTGCATGGTTGCAGGAGAATCAGAGCTCTGAGAAACCTGATAAAATCCTGATAAATTTTTTATCCCCAGAAACATATTGACTAACTTTATTTTCTGCCTGTTACTAGAAGGACAGTTTTGAAAGTCATCTGTGATTCTTTTAGCCCCACTATTACAGAAAACCAGAGGAAAGAAAGATGAGAGGAAGGGTAGATAGTTTCAATATGAGAGTATAAAAAAAATAGAAATTGCTTGGAAAAATAGACACTATGTCTAGGGATAGGGAATGTGGAGGTCCTACCTAAGGCTTCTAGGGAAAGTGTTTTATTCCTTAATGTATTCCCAGAAGCCCAGAATCAGAGAAAGTACCCACATCCACCACCTGTGCTAGAGTTAAGGAAGTTTGTGTAAGCTGGTTACAACTCATGTTTTTCAGATGCTAGCTGTTGTTCCTGCCCTATACCCCATTCTTTCTCTTTCTAAGATTAAGTGTTTTATAATGCTTACAATGAAAAGGAAAAAAAAAGAAAATGCATTCTGAAGATGAAGTTTGAGGACTACTTCCGAAGGGAATCATGACAGTACTCTCACACTGTTAAATGACTGGAAACCAGAAAGGGTTATTTTCAACTAGATGTTCCACCAAACCTGAAAATCTGAGAATCCCCTGACTGTTAGAAGATTTCAAATACCAAAAGCTGCTAAAATGCTAGAAAACCCGGTGAAGTGAGCAGTGCTGATATTCGACTCATAATTTCCTGTCCTCCATGAGAATTAATTCTATCTATTTATAGCTGAGTGATCTGGTTGATAGGCAAAGACAGAGAAGTATGATGGTGTTTAGTCCTTAAAAGCCTGGTAAAATAATTCAAGGAGGCCACTTTTGGCTGCTAAAGATGACATTTCAGTCTAATCCAAAATAAATCTTTTTATGCAGTAAGAAATACTTCACTGAAATGGTAACTTCTGCCTGACCTCATTGTGTTTCATTGCATTATCTTAAGTTCATTCACGCTATGTCAAAGTTTAAATACTGGCATGAGTAAATCTGCAAAAAATTCTGAAGAAGGCACAGAGGGATGAGTGCCATGTTTTGTTGAACCATGACAAAAAAACGAAGAAGAAATGTTAGCAGTGATTTGAATATGTCTGGTAATGACAGTTCAGCAAAATAAATCATTTGCTGAGGAACAATATTTAATGATTTAAAGCTATCATATTCTTGTATGTTAGCATACTCATATGTATACGAATATACTAACACATTAGTTATATTTGACATTTTTAAGGGGGGACAGTTTGTATCTTATACTTGATTTGTACAGTGATTCCATAGGGAATGCGAACCAATTAGTATTCATTAATTCTACCTAATAACAGACTGAGCTTCAGTAAAGGCAGGGGGAAAAGTCTGCTTACCTCCATAGGCCAAAAATTTTGCTGTGAGTAATTAGTCTTTCATGCTACCGTTTAAGCTGATGAACAAAATAATTGTTAAGGAACAATATATTACATAAAAGCTATAATAACACATTATTATTGTTAATTACTGATAATGTAATATTAAGGTAATACAAAACTATGAAATTTTGTTTTAAAATATAAAATGATTGTTACATTGTTATTTCTTTTACATTCAAGAAATTTTTACATAGAGCAGGAAATCATTGTGTTAATTGCTACACACATAAGTTTAAAAGATGTCCCTTTTTATGGGAAAGATGAAAGAATTGTTGACAGTCTTTTAGTTCATCACAAAATAAAGAAATTCAATCTTAAAGTAATACAAAAATCAACTTTCAAAAATATACTAGGAAGGAATAAAAGGAGAAAAGCTTAAAGAAGTGAGAACAAGGGGGAAAGTATATTATGAGACTACTTAATGAAGAGAGGCTCTTCATGGTATAGTTTTAATGAGAGAGAAAGCGAGAGAAATCCTCAGTAGAGATTTAGGGCCAGATTCTGCAGCCTTTGTTTCTGAGGGAGAAAGAAATAGAAAAGCATGAACTAGCAGAGGAAGAAGAGAAGATATAACTGATTGTTAAAGGTAACACAAAGATAAAGGGGAAATAGGCTACCAGGAAGACTATGGGTCACAGTGCAGAACCAAAGATTATCCTAAGGGTTGGAGCCTTTGGACATGAATTGCAGGAATGACAATTCTTAGTACAACTGAATTACTTAACAATAACAACCAGGAATAAAACAAACTCCTAAGATACTCTGAAGAGAAAAATGGAAATCTCACCAGATCTATAATGCAAAGACAAGGACAGAAGATTTAAATGGCTCTTCATAGAGTAACTGCAAGTAATGCACCAAAGTAAAGGAGGAAGTAGTCTTAAGTAAGCTCCAACCCTGACGACAGCTGGCTTTGAATCCCCTGATGTTTTTTAAACAGTTTTTAGTTAAGTCAGCCAGAGGAGGCTAACCATGAAACTCCCTTTATTTAAATGTGAAGTATGGCACCCAATGTAAAAATATGATTAATATATCTAAAAAATACATATTATGGAAAATGAAAGAACAAGAAAGGGTTATGACTGCTCTAAGCCCTTCAAGGTTTGGACAAAAGAGAGCTATTGTGGGATAATGATTAAAATAAATAATACAGATAATCAAGAAATTGAGACAACATTTAACAAACAGTAAAATTTGACAATCAAAGGCACAGTATATTGGAATGTGCTAAGGATGGGCAGTGTTTAGATTGTCTTGCCAGAGTGGAGTCTAAGATATTTTACAAGATGCCTTGAATAGAAAAGTTTGTCAAGACCTGCCTTGCAGTTCATAAAACCAACACAATGTATTGCACGTGTTAACACCAAATAACAAGCTCAGGAGTGATGCATCCCAACTAAAAGGAAGTGCGACAAAAGGGCCAGGAGACCTCCTTGGATGGATAAGGAGCTGCTGAGGAAAATTCAAAGGAAAAAAGAGGCTTATAAAAACTGGAAGCAAGGACAGGCGGCCTGGGTAGAGAACAGGGATGTTGTCCGGGAAGCTAGGGACCAGGTTAGGAAGGCTAAGGCCCAGTTAGACTTAAACCTAGCCAGGCATGTTAAGGATAACAGGAAGGGATTCTACAGGTACATAGCAAACAAAAAACAGACTAGGGACAAAATAGGCCCCGTGAGGAAGCTTTCGGGAGAACTGGCTACACAGGATTTGGAGAAGGCTGAGGTTCTGAATGACTTCTTTGCCTCGGTCTTCACTGGCAAAGGCTCTGACTGCACCACCCAGGTCTTAGAAGGTAGACACAGGGACTGTGAGAATGAAGACCTTGGGTCCACTGTAGGAGAGGATCTGGTTCGAGACTGTCTTAAAAATCTGAATATGCACAAGTCCGTGGAACCTGATGGAATCCATCCGTGGGTCCTGAAGGAGCTGGCAAATAAAGTTGCTAAGACACTGGCCATCATATTTGAAAAATCATGGCAGTCAGGTGAAGTTCCCGATGACTGGAAAAAGGGAAATATAACCCCCATTTTCAAAAGGGGAAAATGGAAGACCCGGGGAATTACAGACCAGTCAGTCTCACCTCTGTGCCTGGCAAAATCTTGGAGCACATTCTCCTGGATGGCATGCTAAGGCACATGAAAAACAACAAGGTGCTTGGTGACAGCCAGCATGGCTTCACTAAGGGGAAATCCTGCCTGACCAATTTGGTGGCCTTCTATGATGGGGCTACAGAATTGATGGACAGGAGTAGAGCAGTTGATGTCATCTACCTGGACTTCTGCAAAGTGTTTGACACTGTCCCACACAACATCCTTCTCTCTAAATTGGAGAGATATCAATTTGATGGATGGACCACTCGGTGGATAAAGAACTGGCTGGACGGCCGCACACAAACAGTTGTGGTCAATGGCTCGATGTCCGGCTGGAGACCGGTAACGAGTGGTGTCCCTCAGGGATTGGTGTTGGGACCGGTCTTGTTTAACATCTTCGTTGCTGACATGGACAGTGGGATTGAGTGCGCCCTCAGCAAGTTTACCGATGAGACCAAGCTGTGTGGTCCGGTTGATACGCTGGAGGGAAGGGATGCCATCCAGAGGGACCTTGACATGCTTGTGAGGTGGGCTGATGCCAACCTTATGAAGTTCAACCACGACAAGTGCAAGGTCCTACACCTGCGTCAGAGCAATCCCAGGCACAGCTACAGATTGGGCAAAGAAGAGATTCAGAGCAGCCCTGCAGAGAAGGACTTGGGGGTGCTGGCCGATGAGAAAATGGACATGAGCTGGCAGTGTGCGCTCGCAGCCCAGAAAGCCAGCCGTATCCTGGGCTGCATCAAAAGGAGTGTGACCAACAGGTTGAAGGAGGTGATCCTGCCCCTCTACTCTGCTCTTGTGAGACCTCACCTGGAGTATTGTGTGAAGTTCTGGTGTCCTCAACGTAAAAAGGACATGGAACTGCTGGAACAAGTCCAGAGGAGGGCCACAAGGATGACCAGGGGACTGGAGCACCTCCTGTATGAAGATAGGTTGAGGAAGTTGGGGCTGTTCAGACTGGAGAAGAGAAGGCTGCATGGAGACCTCATAGCAGCCTTCCAGTACCTGAAGGGGGCCTATAGGGATGCTGGGGAGGGACTCTTCGTCAGGGACTGTAGTGACAGGACAAGGGGTAAAGGGTTAAACCTTAAACAGGGGAAGTTTAGACTGGATACAAGGAGGAAATTCTTTCCTGTTAGGGTGGTGAGGCACTGGAATGGGTTGCCCAGGGAGGTCTTGAGTGCTCCATCCCTGGCGGTGTTCAAGGCCAGGTTGGATGAAGCCTTGTTTGGCATGGTTTAGTAGGAGGTGTCCCTGCCCATGGCAGGGGGGGTTGGAACTAGATGATCTTGAGGTCCTTTCCAACCCTAACTATTCTATGATTACACTCCAGTGACCTCCTGGATTGTTTATGTCCTGCTGTGTTGTCCATACAACTTAGAAAGCTGGACAAAGCTATGTAGACCAATACAATGCAGAAATAAACACACTTATGCTGAAAGGTAAATCAAGAAACAATATATGCATATAACCGTAAGTTTATTGTAGTGAATTACCTTCACTAATTACCTATGTGAAGCAAATACACGAATGAGTGAACAGCTTGGAAGAGTAAGAGTTTTGTATCATTTTATGATAGAATAAGTGTTTTAGTGTCATTTTCAAAGATATTCGATGACTGTCCATCAGAAAGTAAAAAAATCTAAGGCAAAGACAAACAGTATCTTCTACGACCATTTGAAAATTAGCTTCTCTGTCAAAGCTGCTGAGGCCAGCGACTGTAGAGACAAGAAACTGTGAAAGAACTCTTATTGACAGTATAAAAAAAAATGTGTTCTGGAGCAAAAGCTAGTTATTAACACTGGTTGGGAAAATATACTCTAGTTGGAATTTGATTAATAGTAACTACACAGTGAGTGATGCCTATCAGGTTTGTTTTCGCTGACCATATCATACCTGCCACAGCAAATTTAGCTTATAGTTCAAAGGGAATTAAGTTGAAAAGTTTACTATAACAAGTTAGTAATTCCATAATACCCATAATTCCATAACACTTTTTTGCTGGAAAATGGTGTTAAAATAACAGAGAGAAGAGTCTGCAATGAAATCTACTTTCAGAAGTCAATATTCTAATTCCCTTGGTAGTCAAGGGAAAGGAGAAAGTTACAGGACATAATTCATCTTACACTTAAGTAAATATCTAAATAGCTTAGATCAATCATGCTCTAAAAGGGCCTTTGTCTGTGGTCACTATAAAAGGAAGCCACAGTGACTAATTCAGATCTAGTTGACTAAACTGTTGTCCTGGGTTCAGTTGTAGCAGTCATTTTTTCTCCTTCTTAGTAGCTGGTGCAGTGCTGTGTTTTTGACTTTCGGCCTGGGAACAGCACTGATAACACCAGTGTTTTTAGTTACTGCTCAAATGTTTTAGTCTGTCCAAGGACTTTCTGAGCCTCATGCTCTGCCAGGGAGGAGGGGAAGCTGGGTGGAAGCAGAGACAGGACACCTGACCCAAACTGACCAAAGAGGTATTCCATACCATTGCATGTCATGCCCAAGATGTAAACTGAGAGTCATCTGGAAGGGGTAGTGCACTGCTCGGTCAGGCTGGGTATCGGCGGGTGGTATTGTATTCTCTTCCCTTGTTATTTCCCTTATCATTATTATTATTGGTGGTAGAAGCAGTGATTTGTGTTATACCTTAGTTGCTGGACTGTTCTTATCTCAACCCATGGGAGTTACATTCTCTCGATTCTCCTCCCCATCCCTCCGGGAGCGGGGTGGGGGGGAGGAAGGGGGGGAGTGAGCGAGCGGGCTGTGTGGGTCTGAGTTACTGACTCTACTTAAACCACCACAACTGTAGATGTCTAAATTTAGTTGCAGCGAATCTCACACAGAATAGCTTGTACCTTCCCAGCGTATGAAAAAGGCTTGGGAGTGAGCTCACTTATAGTTGTAAAACACAGGGGAAGTTTATTTGTCCCAGGCTGATAATTTTGTCCAACAGGAAGCTGAAATAAGAATCCTTTGAGTAGCAGAAACATTAAATCTACTTTGAAATTTGCAAATACAGAATGCTAAACAAAACTCAAAGTATAATCAGGGATTCCCAAGAAGTATCTTAGCTTACAAAAAATGATTCTGTGATAACACTACTGCTTGCTATGAAACAGCAAGTAAATCTAAACAAAATAAAGCATAGAAAATGGTAATGAAATTACCACATGGATGGAACAGGTGCATACAAAGTGAGCAGTAAGAGTTGGGGAGTTCAGCTTGTACAGGAGTAAACCAAGGAGCAATTTGATTGATGTTCACAAGCTTGTACTGGCTATCTGTTCATCAAATCTTACAATTCTTGAACTGAAGGCATTCGCTGAACCTGGTAGAAAATCAGTTTTGGACATGTAAAAGAAAGCATTTCTTTTCATAGTATACAGTGAACCTATGTTATTTGGTGCTGTAGGCTGCTGCAAAGGAAAATGTCACCAGTTGTAAAAGGGATTAGATAAATTTATTGGAAAAGAAAGCAATGAGCACATGCTAAAAGGACAAGGCACAGATCTACTCTTTAAAACCCATAAAACTATTTTAGATGCTGAGGAAAGCAATAAGAAATGGACTGCAGATACAACCAGGAACGTGTGCTTTTCCTGCCCATCTCCTCCTTCTGCCATTGCCAGAAACTTCAAGAATCCACTGCTCGATTACCTGCTGGTCCAGCCTGGTAAGGGCACTTCTTATCTTCTTGCAGACGTAAAACCTTACTCATACAAAGTGCTCTGATCCTTTCATTCGTGGTGGGCAGATACTTAGAAAGGATGAACAAAATTTCCTCTGAGTTTCAGAAAGAAGCACAATTCAAGGTTCTGGCCAGTCCATTTCTGAGTATTTCAAATATGGGCAGGAAGAGCAGCTTGAGATGACTGGGCCTCAGGACACAAAACACTAGAACAAATTAATTTAGTTCTGCTTGACAACAGTGCTGATGAAATTTCCAGGGAGACTCTCAGCACCTCAAAGAATCATTTTAATCACTATAGTAACTAGCCTGGGTAAAGCATTCCACAATGTTGTGTGGTGAGAGTTCTGGTTATTGATTTTTATAATGCCATTGGGGAAAGGAAACGTGAGGAAGCGAACTTGCAAAGGCTTGGTGATTAACCCCATGGGACTTTCAGTTGTGTTTTAAAGAAGCCTGTGCTCCACAGCTGGCAAATGAGACCTTACACCCGCACTGAAGCTCTTCATCAGACTACACAGCTCTTAGGACTGTTCATCAATACAACATTTTTCAGTTAACAACTTTCCAAACTGAATTACATATTGAATATATTTTCTATTTATGACAGCTACTAGCTGGGGTCTTCATGTTTACATATTGACTGAGGGAGCTTATAAATAGCTGTTAGCTCACATTCAGCTCTATTCTGTTACTCAGGGTTTGAAACCTGTATGACTTAAGTTTCTTAAGTTCTGGGTAGTGAGGCCAGGTCTCCCTGCAAGGGATTTTGTAAACTGCTGCAGCTGTGTGTCATTAGAGACACTAGGGCAGGCAAGAAACTTCCTACACCCTTTTATTTTTATAACTTTGGGGAAAAAGGAAAAGGTGGGGGAGTTAATAATAGCAGTTATAAATAGAAGACAGAAAAGAGTATTGCATCCCCATGAATACAGATGAATCAGAAAATATCTTGACACCTGTTAGTTTAGATGCACTAGAAATAATGTAATTTCAGGTTCTCTGGAGTACTTCAGAAATCAGAATTTTCAGGCATGCAAAGGATTCTAAATTAGTATTAAAATACAGTAATTCATTTAAGAAAGCCCTACAACAACAGCACATAATCAGGTGAAACCATCCAGTACACACATGACTTTCTGCAAAATTTTGCTCATATTTGCATTTCTTCTCATTGTGAGCAGATCCTTCAGAAGGGAACTTTTTACCTGAGAAACCAGTAACCCTGGTTGTCTCCTACATTTATGTGATGGATGTTTCTTCTGCAAGCAAATTGTATACAACACACAAAACAGCTATCTGAGTTGAACATCGAAGTATTGATAATTAATTTCTAGGGGTGAGGCTTAGGAAGTGCTTAGGAAGGAATACTGTCATATCACATGTTAAAGAATCTCAGTTTCTACCCAGATTTATCTACGGAGACATTGAGCTGTGTGACTCCTCTTCATGTTATAGTTCTAACACTGAAGTAGAAGGCCCTCATTTTGCTTTATCTCTCTCTTTTTCTCTTCTCAGGAAACAGTATGTCTAGGAAGAGTGTATTTTTATTACTGTCAAAATGCCTTTTCATGTGAAAAATCTATAAAACAGTTATGTAAAATTATATTTAACAGAAAAACAACAAAAAATCCAAACTAAAAACCTCCAAAGACATTCACTTCCAGCAAGAGAAGACTGACTGAATGGCATACTATCATACTGAAAACAAAATTATTCCCATAAATAATAACACTTGATTTCTATTTCCTCACAAAAATATGTTAGTATCATCAGAAATAAAGAAAAAATTATTCTGGTGGTTAGACTTTCCTTACCACGCATCCTGACATACAAACACTGATGGTATTTAGAATAAGGACACTAAGAAAGGTCCTGGAATACCCCAAGCCTAAGACTTGCCGCCTGTTAGAGATAAGCTCATGGCCTCTCCCAACTGTGGGAAGTGTTAGGTGCCTCAGAAAGGTGAAAGAAAAATAGAAAAGTCACTGAAGTTAGCCAGTGGAAGGGATTAACACATTTATGCAAGTTCCTATCTCCTTTGTAGGGTAAACCCCTTCAACAGCATAACTAAGGTGTTATGGTTGAGGCTGGAGTAAGAAGCAGCAAGCAAGAGTGGCATCGAAATCCACCTGCTTGGTAAGACTTAACAAGTGGTAAATCTGAAACACCTCTGAAATGGACTCATATAGACAGTTTGCTATGAAAAATTATCATTTGCCTATAGTGTAATTTGTCTCAGAAAAGCCTATCCTTGTCTTCCTAGACTGTAATGGATCCTAGAACTAACTTGTCAATTTAAATACTTTCGTTAGGGTGCTAGAGTTAGGAGTGCAGAACACTGTCTGTACCCAGTGCTTTCTGGACTATGCAGGAAGAATTAAGATGTAATTTGTATTTAGCACTATTTTTGAACAACATTCTACTTAAGTTTTGTTTAAGCAAGCTGTAAGCTAAGCTTACAGGTTTCTTAGGGAAAATGGCCATGTCTATTTTATACATTCTTCTATTTTTCAGTGATGGAACATTCACAACAGTTTCTCTGCATGCCTAATATAAAGGCTGGATTTCACTCTCTTTTACTGTTTTTGGCTTTTCTAAATTTTTATCATGCACAAAAATTTAATAGCTTTTTTTGACATAAGGAAAAATGTATGCATAATTACTTTTACTGAAATTAATTAAAAGTATAATCTGATCTTTAAAATTGAAAGAAATTATCTTCTTTTTGACAAATTACCTAGGCTGTAACAGAAGAAAAGATGAAAACAGAGTAAGCAGGCAGATGGCTGAGAACCATTTTTTTTTTTTATTTTTCTTTAATAGAAAAAGTGAAGTTCTTATGCCAGGAATTTGTAGGTTAAAGTTAACGTCAATTTTGTACGGAGTAGAACTCTACTAAACACTAACAGGCCTGTCTATTTTTTGCCAGGAAGGTGACTGAGTGGTTGGGGGTCGAGAAACACAAGCTAAGGGGTCCTGGTAAGATACTTTGTGAATAACACACTATAAATGCACGATGAATGCAAGAAACCTGTGCTGTTTTTTCATTAACAGAACATATATTTTCGAGGATCTGTGTTCTTGATAAGGTTTCACCACTGTCCTTATCCAAATTGATATTTTCTCATTTAGCATTTATATATATACTTTTTCTGCACATATTAAATATAAATTCAAATGTAGGAGGCTAAGTAATTGTAAGAATATATAAAAGAAAATAGAAAGCTTAAGGAAGTTGGTCAAATCTAGTCCTTCCTTGCAGAAAACTCAGAGGAATAGCTATGTCAGTTCAAAAGATTACTGTTAGCTATTATTATTGCTATTAGCTGCTATTATTACTATTCTGTCACCATTTCACGGTGACACTAAGAAGACAAAGAAAAGGATCATTCCTCTAGGAGATAAAAATGGCAGGGGACTATTTCAGTGGGAAAATGCAATAGACTGTAGACTTAATGGTTCCACAAGCCTTCTTTCTGACTGTAGTAATATAATTTCTATTGTCCCAATCAAAAGTATACAAGAAAGAAAAAAATGGCTTCATACTTTTCTAAGAAGCCCAAGTTATATCTCATTAATTATATAAAGATAATGTTCTCATCTTTCTATGTTTTACTTGTAAAAATATCTTTTCATTCTGTGACAGGTGGAGAAATACTGAAGTAGATACCTGTTTTGTGGGTTTAGTTAGGTATTTTTTTTTCTGTCTACTCTTTTTTTCTCAAAGTGTTTTGAATGTGCTTTATAACATCTGCTGTTAGTACTAAAGTGACATATTTTAGTTCTTTTTTTTACGAACAGATTTAAAAGAAATTATACTGATTGATGTTTCTGATGTTTCTTAAAATCTGTACAGTCCTTGCACGGCTGTTCAGTTCTGAGTAATGTAAACTGCTTCTTGCATTGCATATGTCAATGAAAGTATCTAACTTTACAGAAATGTTGCCTATATATATTTTTTTTTTTACTTTGAAGGATGTAAACACATTAAGATTTTCACATTTACAAGCACATGATGCATAAATCCCACTTTTCCCATGAATACTTAGATTGCACATTGATAAAAATGCAAAATGAAAATCCTACCCTGTAACTATATTCCTGAAATACTGCAACATCAAATATAATACTTTAAAATAAAATTTTTTTCTTTTATTTGTTTTCTCTTTTATTGCAGAATGATTTTTTTTCAGCGTTTGTAGAATAGTGTTTTGCAGCCAATCTTTGCTAACATAATTCAATGAGTGAATTCCTTGGTTTTACTTATCTAAGTCGCAAAAAAATAATATAGGAAAAAAAAAAAAGTATAGCACATACAAATATTGAAATGCAAAGCAGTGAAATTATGTCCTAATACAAACAAATTCTTGCTGTAAGTTTGGATCTGTGGAGGGTGTTCTTAGAAAGACACTGTGCTAACATATAGGAGCATCAGCCCTTTACGTTTCACTGCAAAGATACACTGCCACTGGTCACCGTACATCATGTCTTGTGAGCTCTGCTGTTGTCTGGGATCACAGAACTTCTTGCAGAGTAGATGAAATTTGGCCTTTAGTCTGGAAAAGCCTCTTTGAAGTCAGAATCAATGACTTATTTGGGATTTCACATTTAATGCGGACTTAGAACATGTTACAGTTTTGACCTCTGAAGGTATTAACATTCCTTGAAGTAACTGAGGGGCATCGCTTCAGTGTGGAGTTCTTCACACCTACCTGTGCAGACTCTGTGTGAAGGAGCTCAACAAAGTTGTAACAGGCACATCTGTAGTCAGAATCTGGTACCAGGGAATAGTCTGTAAAGTTATTTTACAAGAGACTGTAATTATTAAAACACAGACAGGTCATGCTTTAATATACTAAACAAGCTGTCTTCACTTTCTCTGAGGCACTAGACAAGTAAATGGGAAATAAAAATAGATGACTTGAGCAGGAATAAAAAGAGTCTAAAACCCTGCAGCCTTCATTCATAGCCTGGTTGCTCCCCCACCTCCCTGCCCCATGTGCCCCAGACTCCACAGTTAACCAGCTCCAGAGTCATTGCAGAGGAGGTATTTATCACAGCAGTACTACCAGCCAAACCTTTGCATTATAAGGAAGTAAGTTTGTGGTTTTCTATTATACACCTTATGTCCTTGCGTGCTTTATTTAACATACAAATATGAATTACCTCAGTTGATTTTAGGATTATAATTTATTCTAAGGTTCCTGCCATTCCTGGTTTCTTGGAGGGTTTTTATTCTTCATTCTATGACTTAACAGTGCTGCTCAATAGGAATATAAAAGAACAACTGTGTTTCCTTTCAGATAACAGTTTTTTCTCAATACTAGTTTTATTGGAGACTGCAGAGTGTAGCTGATGTTGCTGAATATTGGCTTACACATCATTAACAAAGGCTGTGATTAATCCTTGTCTCTTGCATTTTGTGCTATATAGCTCTGTTGTCTGAATATATTATTTACTTTTAATTATTTAGTAGTCGGCTTTCCTTCACTTCTCAATCTATGCAAAGCAACTTTTGTGTGAATTTCATTTTTTAAATTTTTTTTGTTTGTTTTCAATTGTTGCTTCCAACCCCCAAACACTTACAACCCCAAATCAAGTATTTTGTTTCTCATGTACATACTGCCCTCCCTAATATAGTAATTTTATGTCTAAGAAAGGAATTAATTTCTAAAAGTGCTGTTCAAATGGTACTTGTGTTTATGGTTCAAATTAACATCTCTTGCGCAGAAATTAGCGTGCTCATCCAAGCTTTCATCCATCATAGATAGTTCTCTCCTCATGTTTCACGCCACAACATTTCTTTCTTAAAGACTCTCCCACCATTGTGGGAACCAACTCCTGTTTCTGACTCAGCACGTGTTATGTCCAAACATGTGAAGTCATTAAAATGTTGTCTGCCCTGAAATCACATCTACTCTTCCTGTATTCTCAGCTTATTCCTGCCTATCTACCATGAGCTTTCTGTCTTGATCCTGGGAGACTAAAGAGCAACGTATGTACTCCAACTTAAAATCTGGTAAGTTCCAGCAGTTTTGCTGAGATTCTCTGTTTCTGACTGAGAGGCTGCTCTGGTTGTGCCAGATGTAGCTCTTGAAAGATCTGCTTCACTTTTTGCCCTTTAGTGTAATCTGGAAGAAGCTTTTCAAAGTTACAGTTTTAAAATTAATGTTCCCTATTCTCCTATTTATCCTTTAAAACATCTCTGGGAGAAGTCTGACAGTTTTTTCTGTGAGAGGAGAAATTGATCCATAATCTTTTCCCACAGTGCAGCAATCTCCACTGTGAGACCCTAATCTCTTTCTCTCACCTACTGCTTCAGCAGTTAGTTACCTTGGAAAAGATCAGTCCAGAAATAACAGTGGCAGCACCAAGGTTTCTACTTCTTTAAGCAGTGTTCCTTAGGTTTTCCTCAGCAGGTACATAGGCATTTTTGCAACAAATTGAGGAATAACTCTATTTCTGTCATCAGCAGTTGAATTCAACAGGTAGAGCAGCACAAACCCTCTGTAGCTTCAGGAAGATGCCAAGTTTGAAAGATAGGTATGAGAAAAAGTTGGTTTTTGTTTAAGCAGGAACTAATGCTCCCTGTAGCTTACTGTAGTGAAGATCAGACAAAAAGAATGAATGAATCACATAATGCAGTCAGGTAGTCATGCTAATTTAAACTAGCTGAAAGCAGGAATAGTACATAAGTTAAATAAATGCTTTTCTTAGATAATGGCATAAAAACAACTCTTTCTGTTTCTGGGAATCATTTCAGCGAGGCTGTTTATGACCTCAAGTCTAGAAGAACAGAGCAAGACAAAAGAACAAATTATCATATATTTGGACAGACACCATAAGACTGACTAAAAATGTACTTTGAAGTCTGTTTGTACCTGTTATAAAGGTTAACAGGTGAATAATTAAACTGTCTGCTTGACCCAGAGGGAGTGCACTTAAAAAGCACCTGGCCACAGAAATTACTGCACCTGTATGTTGCAGTTTTAGTTTGAGATATCTCCATAAATGCCAGTGTACCTGTTATAAGTACAAATATGCAACCACCTTGATAAGCCTACTAAAACTGTCCTACTGGAAGCATGAACATGCACTTAAGTCTTCTGAAAGTTCAAACCTTAGTCAATAGATGACATACTGGTCAATACCTGACATACTGCTCCTTCTGAAGAACCCAAACTCATGGCTTCTCCTGCCAACAGCAGAATAGATATACCAAAGATAAGAAATCAAATTCCTTCTGTAGGCCAGATGGACACAGGCTACTTATGAATGTGCAACAGTGGTTTGCTTGCTTGCCTGTAAATTTCAATATTTTAGTGAGCTACTATAGGCTTAAACAGTAGAAGTTGTAGTGGTAATAATGATAATGATGATAATGATAATGATGCTAATGATAATAATGATAATAATGACAATAGTAACAGCAACAGAGACTCAATTATTAAACTTTTTTTTCACTATTCAGTGGGAGAGAAAAAAAAAGTGTTTTGCAATTCCAGATAAATCCTTTTGTAAAATTATTTCAAAGGTTATCTCCTGGTTTATATTGTGAGTGGAAACTTTTGTGGAAAGAACTGCCTTTTCTTTCTGTGCTTGTGTTGTGGTTGGCACACTGCTTATGTCATCAGCTACCGACAGTTGTTACCATTGCAATTATAATAGGGAAAAAACTATGTTTCTTCTTCAGATACATTATATTGATGCTGGTACTTTGCAGAAAAGAAAATGCAAGGCAAGGTTCATATGCTGAATATAGATGTTGCACTGGTAAAATACATTTCCTATATAAATTTTTCAACATGTGTATTGGGGCCAGCTTTTCTTCCAGTTGTCCAAAAATGGGATATATCTAATCTAGACTGTTTCACAAACACAACTGCATAAGGATACAATAGATTTCATAAGAGACTTTCACAACTTTTGTTTGGATATGAAGCATATAAGAGGTAAAAAGATGAAGTATTGTTTTTCATATTTTACAGTAAAATTTTGGTTTCTCACATTTCCAGTTTGGTATAGTGGTGATAGCTGTTAGTGATTTGTGGTGGTGGTGGGGAGGGGTGACACTTGTAAGTCTCCTGGAAGTGTGATAACTGGAAATCTGAACAATCCAGAAGAAAGAAATACTTTTCAGTGTTGAAGCAAGTGAAATGGACTTCTTCAGGAATAAAAAGAAACTCACAAGAATGAAAGCAACTTAGATTTAAAATACTCTGTATCATGAGATTAGAATATTAATTGCAAAGCAATTGAAATTTTAATACTAATTCTAAAATGAGAGGAAGTTAAAAAAGCACAGAACTGGAGTAAAATTATTGTACAGATGCTTTCAAACTTTCTGCTAAAATTGATAAATCTTCATGAGCAAATTACTGAGAGAAGAATTTATTGTGTTCATGCAATAAATTTATCTGACAACTTGCTAGGTTGGCCAAATTCTTAATGTAATATAATGTGTTAAAATCTAACCCTAAAATCCTCAAATGAATTCTACTTTAAAAATGGGAATTCATACCCTACTGTATCCTAATAGTGAAATAAAGCAAAAATTACTCCTTATTGAAAGCAATATCCCTTGTGGCTGTCTTCCAAAACGGATGTGTTTAGGGTTTTATTTAGCTTGAAGAAACTGTTAATAGTGATAAAACCAGAGAAAGAAGGACTGGAGGAAAAAAAAAAAAAAATGTTGATTTGACTCCAGAGTTTATAAGACTGATACTGGAGGAAAATAAACAAATAAATAAAAATTAAAAAAATCTGCATGAGAAAAACACTTTTCAAGCGTGTTGTTATCACTCTGGATGGCATCTTCCCTTTCAGCATCTTCACCACACCACACAACTTGGTGTGGTCATCAAACTTGCTGAGGGTGCACTCAATGTCTGGCATGATCTGCCCCTAGTGAAGCCATGTTGGCTGTCAGCAATCACACGCTTATTGTCCATGTTCCTTAACATAGTTTCCAGGGGGATCTTGATCCATTATCTTGACAGGTGCCGAGGTGAAACTGACTGGCCTGTAGTTCCTCTGGTCTTCCTTGTTTCCTTTTTAAAAATGTGGGCTGTATTTCCTATTTTTCTAGCCATCATGAATTTCACCAGACTGCCACAGCTTCCTAGATATGATGGCTGGTGGCTTGACAAGTACATCCGCCAATTCCCTCAGGACCCACGGATGCATCTCATTAGGTCCTGTGGACTTGCGTACATTCAGGTTCCCCAGATGATCTCAAACCTGATCTTCTCTTACATCAGGTGGTCCTTCATTCTCCCAGTTCCTTCTCTTGCCTTGCTGTGCACCTTCGTCATTGCCCTAATGATCTCAAACTCCACGATTTTGTGGTCACTGCAGCCGCGGCTGCCCTCCAGCTTCACATTCTTCACCATCCTCTCCCTGTTGGTGAGAACAAGGTCTAGCATAGCCCCTCTTCTTATTGGTTTCTCTACTGCTTGGAGGGGGAAGTTATCATCAACACATTCCAGGAACTTCCTGGATTGCTTATGCCATATTCTGTTGTCCCTCCAGCAGATATCAGGGTGGTTGAAGTCCCCCATGAGGACCAGGGTTTGTGAACATGAGGCTGCACCTATCTGTCTATAGAGGGCCTCATCCTCTTGGTCTTCCTTGTCAGATGACCTGTAGCAGACCCTCAATATCATGTTCCTTGTCCCTACCCTTCCTTTTAGAGTGATCCATAAAGTCTCCGTCAGCCTCTCATCCATCCCCATAGAGAGCTCTGTTCAATCCAGCTGGTCATTGGCGTAGACAGCAACACCCTCTCCTCATCTCCTCAGCCTGTCTTTCCTAAAGAGCCTGTATCCTTCCAACACTCCAGTTGTAGGATACATCTCACCATGCCTCTCTGATGCCAGTGAGGTCATAGTCTTTTATGTATGAGCACACCTGTAACTCCTCTTGCTTGCTCCCCACGCTATGTGCAATGGCATAGAAGCATTTCAGTTGAGCCTCTGATGATGCTGGTTTGTAGGCTGGAGTGGTTGGAAGAACTTTGTGCTGCTCATCAGGTGCTCCACTGATGACCTGTGATCCCTCTCTAAGTTCTGGGTATCACTTACTGGCACTAGAATCAGACTGGTAGGAGTGGGATGGATTGAAGTTACCCACCCCTGGCAACTTCAGTTTAAGGCCTTCTGCACCGCCTTGGTAATTTGGTGTTGAGAAGGTATTGAGAACATGTTGCCCTGGGTAACATGATGTCCTTCTAGCATAAGACTGTGGGAGGAATCTAAGTCTGATTTTATGAAGGAGCAATTAACAAAGGCAGGGAAATTTAAAGACTTTGAGAAGTATCTATGCACATACCTCTGTAATTTTAAAAGCTGCCTTAAAACAGTATCATTCCACTTATATCAGAAAATATATAAGTATTAAAACTTACATGGAGGGTTATTTTACAAGGATACTTTGTATTTTAAAGGTTGGAAGTTCATATTTTATTTCTGCTGTTCACGTTGTGCAAGGTGACTTTGATAGATCTGTCTTGGTTGAAATGGTGTTCATGTTTTATAAAGCATTGCAAAGGTATAAGAGTTGCTTACTTTGTAATATAATATTCTCTTCTGATCTCTGTGTCAGTTGTTCTGTTCAGAATTAATTATCACAAGATTGGAATGGGGGAAAGCATGGAAGTTTTTATTAAAATTCTACTAAAGGGTTAGCAAATACAGTGGAGAACTCTTAAACTGCATAGTATTTATGTACAGTAAATCTATTTCTTCATCAGGTTTTCAAATGAAAAGCTTTCATTAAATAGAGCATAGATTATGTTCAACTAAGAGAAGATTTGTTTCAGTGTATTATTTAAATGTGATCTGAAGTGGTCTCATATTAAATTTTTAAGAGTCTTAATTCTTAATATATTGTGTAGTAAAGTCACAAAATTCAAATAATAGAATCTTTAAATTCAAACTTGCAGAAACTTTTCTTACTATTTAAACATCATAAGCATGGATACAGGAGTTAGCATTTTTACTAACAGAAAAGTATTCTTCACAAAGTCTTGTTAAAAGAGAAGAAACCACAGTTTCTTGTTATCTATAGCTTTCTGAAAATTTTACTGTCATCTACCTCCTCAGTTCCTAGCCTTAGAAGGCAGTGGAGAGCATCTTACAATCTAAAACACAGTACTGATTTACAGCTCTTCACCATTTGGGGGTAAATTCTCCATTCAAATCTTGTTGACTTAAAGAGCATTATAATCATCTTGAAGGACTGGCTAACACAGTAGAAACTCTTTAAACTGAACATCCTCAGCATATTGTAGAACTACTTCTTTGTCAGGTTTTCAAATTAAGGGCTTCATTAAGTGGGACATTGATTATCTCTGTACATTCAATTGAAAGAGAACAGATCCATTTAATTGTATAAGTTAAAGTTGATTTTGCCCATTTAAAGCCCAATTTTCTTTGTAAATTCTGCTGACTTAAGAGGCCTTCCAGTAATACTGATGTCAAAATATGTGACTTTGTGACTGCTTTTGCATTAAAAAGAAGACTGAAGTGGAAAGTGTGGGAATGGCAAGTGGGAAAATGTGAGCCTTGCATATAGAGAACCAAATTTTTAAAAGGAGTTGGCCATACACTTCAGTTCTGAGTGTTGTCTCTCCTGCAACTCTTAGATCTTTATCAGTTTGTATGTGGATTGAACTGCAGTCTAAAGTTTTGATATTGCCATTGTAAGGTAGCAATCTGCTTCCATAAAAGTAATTGGAGTCAGGAAGTAAAAAAACCTCTGTTAACTATATTTAAGTCCGGAAAGGACTGAAGAAGAGGATTTTTGCCAAAGAGAAAAGTCCTGCTTATATATGATTTCCAGGCAATTGGTCTGTAAAATATAATATTGCCAGAAGTAGGGAAAAAGTTTGAACACTTTTGTTTAAAAGAAAAAAAATCTAGGAAAATAACACACACACACACAAAATTCCAGTATCTTATTATTCTGAAGAATAGAACAAAACTCCTAATAAAAAGCAAATTGGATCCTGTGACTGTTTTTTTTCGTGTGTGTGTGTGTGTCAAGGAGTTAGTCTCCTTTACCAGCAAGTTATGGCTAGCACTGATTAATTATACAAGTAGTTCTGAAATGATGATTGATCAAATCAGAAACTTTCTGCAGAGGCAGTTTCAGACAATTGTTTGTGGAAAGTTTCTTCTGTTCATACTGGCCAAAAACATACAATGAAAGAAGGTCTTTCCTGGTACGGGAGACTGTCCTAGATAGAGTTACTATTCTGCACGAGCCCTTTCAGCTAACATCCTGTCCCATAAATAGCCATTTATAGTGCTTGTATTTGCTTTTTTTATCAGTCAGTGAAGCACTTTTAAAGGTTTCATCCTATTAATTTAAATGCATTATTTATGAATCTTTGGCTATTTCTATATTAATAAGATCTCTATCAGATTCGAAACTTCTATAAATCCTTCTCTCATTGCTTCTTTAGGAATTGCAAAGAAGGACTGAAACTTCTAAGATGATTAATTTTCCAGGTTGGATACTGTGGCTAGCACTGACCTTTTGATTCCTTTCTTTTCTTGCATTCTTATTCTATCATCATCTTCTTGTTACAGTATGTTTGTTTTATACATTTCTATAATTGTGCATCGTATAATTGTGCATCCTATAATTGTGTTTTATTGGATTGCTAGTTCACCTATTCTATATAAATATTGATAATCTTAGAAACATATTTCAAAATTATTGTGGTAAAAGAGGACAGGAAAAAGATAAAAATACCATCTAGAAGACAAAAGTATGATGAAAAGCATCTAGTCTACAGTTCTTACTCTTTTTTGAAGCTTTGAGTAAGATGGAACCTCTTAAATCATCACTAGTTAGAACTGTGAGAAAATGATGTTGCTGGAAGCAGTATATGGTCACCTCCCTTTCAACTTTTTGTTTCCCTACTATCCAGCAGTGTACAACTGAAATGCATTGGCTTGTAAGAATGTGACTCAGAAACTGCATATGCAATATCAGTGTTGGTGTTTCAAAGCAAAGGCTATTAATTTTGGGCTGTTTGCAAACCTCAATTTTGCTTCTAGGCGTTTATTCAAGAAAACACTCCCTGGCAAAACTGAGTAATGGTATGCAGTTCCCCTTTCTGCATAAGATGAAAAGATCTGAGACTGGCTCAGACTTGAGGTTGATCTTGATCTGTATGCTGCTCTTATCAGTGGTAAAATGTCGATGCTTAGGGAACAGTGTAAGAGCTAAGGAAGAACAGATATACTAACAAACCGCTACATTTAAATAGGCATTTCTAAATACCTATTTTCGTTTATCTCTTTCTCTTTTTTTTCACCCTTACTTTCTCCCTAATCCTGGTCTTTCAATTAAATTCAGTTTCTGCACAGCTCTTACTATAGACAACCACTGCATAAAATGCTTGGAATTCATGGTTGACAGGAATATATTATAACAGGCTTATATAACTAATGTAATTCTACACATGAAATCATACTCTAACTTGAATGAGATGTGGACTTGGAAATAACACCTATGCTTTAAGTTCTGTAACACTTTCAGGATTAAACTTTGTATTTTGTTCTGCATATACTCACCAAAATTTAACCTCATTTCCCAAAAGCCTCTATATTTAGTTATGTGAAATGCAGCCATTAAAACCTGTGCATTTTTTCTAAAAAAGGGATTGAAGGATTGATACACTGTTTACAAAGTATTTATTGCTACTTAGCTGACAAATCCTAGTTTCCTGCTTTGTGGCAACAGCTTTAAATTTGGCAGAGATTGGAGGCATATCTGGAAGCAGTCTGAGCCTGAAAGGAGTAGGGCTGCATAAGGCAGTTAACTACAACTGCATCTTGACATACAGGACTACTCAGAGTATGTGTTTCTCCTAATGCTAATTTGGGAACACCTGCCATCATCCAGCAGATTATATCTTTTGCTGTCCTCAATATTTCCTGATTTTCTCACTTCGTAAAATTGCTCTATGCATGTTCCAGAAAACTGTAGAGGTCTGTTAAAGTTTGCCAAAGAAATTCTCTGAAAATGGTGCCTGCTTTACATTGCAGAATTTCCCAAGGTCTTTGCTTCCAAATATGAATCTGTTTTTCAGATGCCATGATAAAATATAACATTTATGAAGACAGCCAGGAGAGCTACTGTGCTACCATTGATAGTGTGTCTGTGGAATGGAGGAGAGCGGTAAACAAACAAGAGCTGTGTAGCCTGGAAAAGAAGAAAACAGACAGTCACTCTGGGAGTAAGGACTGAGGGAGAGGTAGCAAGAGATTGTCCCATGTGTAAGGGAGGAGAGGAGAAAGCCAGAGCAGAAGGGAGTAAGTATCGGGGAGAATCGGAGCAAAAATGCAATGAAAAAAAAAGTGCACGGCAGAGATAACTGAGGAGGACAGAAAGGTAAGGGAAGAAATGAGGTGGATGCACCATGAAAAGTAAGTCTAGGAAAAGATTGTGAAGACAAATTGATTAATGTTTGATAAGTACCAGCTATTCTGGTAATGCAAATCAGGAAAAATGTCATTTTTTTACTGCAGAGTTCAGAATGCATGTGATAAATAAACTCTGAGGCCACATTTTGAATGATGAGAAGAAAGAGAAATGTTGAAAAATTGTCTAAGGTATAACCAGTCATTTAACATGTGCAGCCATTGTGGGAAAACTAAAGATCGTATCGTACAAATTAAAGATTCTATCCTAATGTATGCTCACAAGAGTTAATAAATAAAGTCTGCATGAGCAATCTCAATTCTGGCATTTCCTAAATTTGAGTGCTTGACTTTTAATGTTCTTATTGGTAGTAAAATTAGAAAATAGTTGAAATTTGTTAAACATAGAATCAATGAAACCTTAGTTGCAAGTGCTTATGCTTCCCATATGATTTAAAGCTACTGGTATACCTAGCTCAAACAAAAAATATTGTTTTATCCCTTAGATGTAAAACAGCGCTACTGTAAAAATAAGCACATGAGAGGTTCGGGTGAAGATCTAATGGGTCTCTGAAGTTTTAAATCTGTCCTGCAGTGTCTCACATTTCTGTGCAGTAAATCAAGAATTAATAGCATTTCATTCAGTTTGCTTCGCTGCTTTCAGAAATCTGTATTTCATGCTGCAGAATAAAACTCATTAATTTTCTTCACATCATATAACTGCACTTCGAGAAGAATAATACAAACTTGATCTGACATTCTTACTCATTTTTTTCAACACCTTCCCTATTTCTAGTGTTTATAGTCCTCTAGGCTCCTGTTTTACAGGATACTCCTGCTCATATCACTTCTCTGTCTCTTACAGCTTTCAACCTGCCTTCCTGAAGTCCTTTAAATAACGGATTTACAGGGGAAGTTAGCTAAGTTTCCATCCCATTCTCAGGCTCTGATTTTAGTCTCTGTTTCACTTTTTTCTTGAAGAAAACCATCCCTTTTTAAGAATAGCAATGAAAAATGGAATTTCAAAGACAATTTACAATAACTTTGAAGGCATTATGTAAATTTATGTTGTAAGTAAATAGGGAACTCATTTTTTTAAACTGCTACTGCAGCAAAGTATAAAAGTTAAAAAAGGCTATTTGAAGGCATTATGTAAATTTATGTTGTAAGTAAATAGGGAACTCATTTTTTTAAACTGCTACTGCAGCAAAGTATAAAAGTTAAAAAAGGCTATTTAAATAATGTGATTTTGAAACTTGGTAATCTTGAACTAAGAGAAGCAACTAGATAGATTGAGATTAAGAACTTTTCAGATTATTTCTTAAATGCCAGATAAGTTTCCAAGTTACTCTCTAAATAAGCCCTTAAAACATCTTGTAAGCAACATATTAATGAAACATATTTTCCTGTCTGTGTTTTACAGTAGTACATTTTCCAGTATGCATTATTTAATGCAGTGTGAATATTTTACCATATTTTCAAACACATCACTAAAAATTGCTTTCTCAATAAGTAACAGAACTACTTTTAATTTCAATTCATGAATGACAAATGCCCTTTCATCTTAGTTAAGTGAATTATGTATTTGAAAACACAACTCTGCAGTCCAAGTGTTCATTTGTATTGCCTCAAAGAAATCTGGTTCTCAGAAAGACTGGATTCAGAAAGATAAAAGATGGATGTATCTTTTTCACGCTGAACTAGTCATTACATTTCTATGGCTTAAGAAACATTTTCAGCCAGATGTTTAAAAGGAAATCCCTTCAGGCTTTGCAAAGGAAAAAAAAAAGTGTGTTACAGATCTGACTATTTTTAGTGATAAACTGTTATATATAATCCTACTCACTAAAGAGTGAAAAGAAGAGGCTTACTTAAAGATATTTCAAAGTAAAATATATAAAAAAAAAAACAGAAAAATAATATGCTAAAGTAATTTCTACTACAAAATTAAAAAAAAAAAAAAAAAGAATAGTTCAAAACCCACAAACAACATAAAACAAAACAAATCAAAAAGAAACAGCTGAGGTAGTGAAAAAAAAAATCAGTGAAATATTCATTTCTGATAAGACAAACAACTTGCTAACTGCAACAATTTCATGTTTTACATTCTTCTGTATTACATATTGGTGAATGTCTGTCAGTGGAAATTGCTGCGCTAATAGGGACCAAAAGAATGAAATTAAGATGGGAAGGAAAAGAAAATAAAAAGGAGAGTTAAAAATCAGTATTTGTATATTGAATTTCAACAATAATAAGTGGACTATAACACACATAAAATTAGCATTAAGCAAAGCTTAATAAGGGTGGCATCTTGTAGAAATGAGAATTTCTGCTGTATACATTAAACAGGGTAACAAAAACTTTGAAATGTGAAAACTTACATAAAAGTAGAGTTTGGTTTTCTGTGGGGCTTTTGTTGCCTTTTTTTTTTTTTTCAATAGGCAATAAGTACATCCCAAAATCTAGAATTCTTTTGCACTTTTTTTTTGCTGTATGAAGAAAATAACATATTAATGAAAATAAAATACAGATAATACCTGAACTACCTGGGGGGTTTCATTTTTCCTTTTCCTAGCAAGAGGTAATGAAGAGACAAAAAATAAAACCAAATATCAACAAACTGAAAATAGCTATATGAGAAAGATAGAACATACTCTTATGGCAAGAATTACATGACATGGCTGCCTGGTTATCTGTGCAAAGGGGTTTTGGAGTCTAAGAGGTGTCTTTCAGATACATTTTCTTACACATTTGGAGAACAGTTAGCAAAGTTCTTGCAGTAAACAGATAAAAAAGCAGTAACTACAGTAACTACAGCATAGAAACACTTTCTTTCTCTCTTTCCTTTCTTTCTTTCCCTTCCTTCCTTCCTTCCTTCCTTCCTTCCTTCCTTCCTTCGTTCGTTCCTTCCTTCCTTCCTTCCTTCCTTCCTTCCTTCCTTCCTTCCTTCCTTTCCTTCCTTCCTTCCTTCCTTCCTTCCTTCCCTTTCTTTCCTTTCTTTCTTTCCTTTCTTTTCCTTCCTTTCTTCCTTCCTTCCTTCTTTCCTTCCTTCCTTCCTTCCTTTCCTTTCTTTCCTTTCTTTCCTTTCTTTTCCTTCCTTCCTTCCTTCCTTCCTCCCTTCCTTCCTTCCTCCCTTCCTTCCTTCCTTCCTTTCTTCCTTCTTTCCTCCCTTTCTTCCTTCCTTCCTTCCTTCTTTCCTTCCTTCCTTCCTCCCTGGCCCCCTCCCTCCCTCCCTTCCTCCCTTCCTTCCTTCCTTCTTTCTATCTATTTATTTATTTTAAGTTTCTATCCTCTCCTAGGTATAGGTCAGGCTCCTAAAGTCAAACAGAATTATCATTGTTGAATAAATGGTTGTGGTAGTTTAAGTGAAATAACTGCAGATATGAGAAACCAGAAGATAGGGAGAAGAAGTGGAGAGTGATGGGGAAGGTGGTATTAAAAGGAGAAAGAAGTATAAAGAAGACCAGAATAAATAATAAAAAGCAAAAGTGAAATCAGATAAAGGAAGGAAGAAGAAAGATAAGAACATCAAAACAGCCAAGAAGAGTAATTTTTTGTGTCATAGATAAGAAGAAAATCAATTTAGAGAGTGGTATAGCAAAACCAAAGGCTGTTAACAAAACTATTAATCAGTAATCAAGGTGTTTTGTTTGGGACTTTTTTGGGGAGGGAACAAGGGCGAGTATGCTGCATTACAATTACAGTATGTAACAAAAGAATATTACACATTTTATTTATTGAGGGCTACCAATTCAGAATTTAAAATCAGTATATTCACATTGCCTTAGAAAAGGTGCCAGATAGATAAATTATTGATGTATATATGCATTGTAAAATATTAAGACTTTTAAATATCATCTACTGAATTCTTTAAATACAGTTACAGCTCTATTTCAGCAGCATTATTAATTGAATTGTGGTGCTCTTGAACTGATTTTATTCTGCAGTTTGAATACTGCATATTTCGTCAATCCCTTTGGGCAATAATGTTTGTTCTTGTCACTGCACATGAACAAACCAAGAAAAAGATAAACAAAGACAGGCATCATTTTTGAGGTCCTATCATCCCTGATAAAGCAAAGAACTGTGAAAGGAAATAAACTGTATCTCCAAAGATGTACACATTGCTGAGTAAAAGGTGCACTAGATCATTCTATTCAAAAGTATCCAAAGAGGTGAGTGCAGAACTATCAGCAGGTGACACTGAAAAGAACACACCATGGTGATAAAAAGAAGCTGTTTTTTGACAGAATTACTATTAGAAGGATGCCGATTTATCCTACCAAGGACATAAAAAAGCATCAGTGATATTTTCAGTGACTGGATTAAGGTAATTAAAATCATAGCTAGTGCTAATTTTATTTATAAGCAGTACATAGTCTAATGCCTCTAAGAGATGTTTCGAAGGAGAAGTGATGAAATATTATGTTTGGGAATGTAACTGGCTGCCTTTTTGCCTTAGATCAATTCCATAGTAGAAAGTCGTGGCTCTATTTCCAAAGCCAAGAAGTTTCTAGTAGCAAAAGTGTGACTTACTTTTTAAGAGATATTTAAGTATGAAAATGAAGTTCTATAAATAGAGCTGTAGTGTACCTTGGTATCAGGGCTGTGTCTACATGCTCTTCCTGCCCATGCTCAGAATTATTTATAAATTTATATTCTCTGATTTCAACAAGTGTAATGTAAATTGTGTGAAAATTTTGTTTGAGTGGCCTGAGCCAGTTGAACCAACCTCTCTGCTGTTACTGGTTCTATGAAATGTTATTTTAGCTTTTAGACTTTCTGATGTAGTTATAACCAATATTTCTATGAACTGCACTGGAAAGGATATGTCTCCTACATAAATTTAAGCCCTGGCTCCAGTGTGTAGTATTGATATTTATGCATTAAAGCCCTGTAGCAACAGGCAAGGGATGAAACAGCAGGTGATAAGGTGCACTGGAAGCTGCAGATCCAACCTTGCGTGCGGGTGGTTCAGGACATTGGTCACTCGAGATTGTCCGAGGAAATGACAGTCCTGTTTGGAAGCAACCTTTTTTTCCAACCAGATTTGCCTATCCCACATTACCCTTAGTCATTGTGCTTGTAGTAAGCATGGGTAAAGCGCTTCCTAAATCTTCGCTTGTGAAGCTAAGCCATCAAAGGACTGATATTAAAAATATCTTGCACTTTCCTTTCAAGGTTGCTTTTTTCCATAACAGTCCTACAGAAAATTGTCTTTTTTTAGCTCTACTGATAAGGGAAACACTGAACTGGTCCTTTACCCAACCATTACTACCCGTATCAATATTCACTGCTTTTCATGCCGTCACAAAAAAAATGAATAGAAAAAACCTCACAAGGTCTTTGAGCTGTTCTGCTTTCCCAAACAGTATCAAATACACAGAAACACATTTGTTTATTTATTTTGCTCATCTAATTTAAATGATATATAGTTGTCTTCAGTGAGGCAATGTAACTAAGAAAAAGGGACAACAAACTGACATAAGGTGTATAATTTGTATCCAACATTTAACAACTGTCTCATAATTACTCACAAGAAGATTTGTAAATTAGGCGTTTTTCTGTATAGCTCGATGGAAAGATCAGGGAGTATCTGGTCAGGACAAAAGCCTCACGATCAGAAACAGAAAAGTCAAAGAACATCCTTTATGTCGTTTAGAGTTGGGTTTGATTTCAGGTGAACAGGGGACAATTTTTACCACTAAATCGCTGTTCTTCTGAGGCATGGGTCCCTTTCAGTCTCCAGTTTCATGGTAGAGTTAATGATGAAACTGTACCCTCCACCTTTCCTGTTTGAGCAATTTATACGTAGCACAAAGTAATGACATATTGTCACAGTAAGCACTGGAAACTCTCTATTTTATTACAAGTAAATGCCCTAAACACCAGAGAGTTGAATTCCTTTTTCCCCTCCAACATACCCTTTTTTTCATTCCTCTGTCTTATTGGATGTTAGTTACGTATCTAAATTAAAAAACTCCCACTAGAAGACCTGAAAAACATAAAGCAAACTTTACAAACCAGTGGGATCAGACTGATGAAGGTAGAAAACTCAGAATCCTTTCTCTAAAGCTGGTAGGAGATCCACAAACCTAGATATTTCCTTTAGAAAGTTAGTGGTGTAATAAGAAGGCAAATAGAAAGCTGTCCTATTTGTCTGTGTAAAAAGGCAAAAGGCTGTCTCGTTCAGCTCTTGAAAAGCTTTGGAAAAGTTTTCAAAGTCCTTCACAACCATCTATATAAAAATTACTGCAAAAGTCAACAAAATTTAACATGCACACTTCTTCAATATTACTGAAGAACTATCTTAAAAATACATGAAGTCTATGAATGGTAAACATGAAATGAGAAAGGAAATCAGATGCCAAGGAAGCTATTGAGAAAATGAACTATTTCTGTCACCACAGTTGTCTGAATAGTTTATTTGGTATTAATGCTAGGCAACTGGGTGTCCTGAAAGGATGACGTTTATATCCTTTCTTACTGTTCTAAATGCTGCCATCCCCTGGAACTCCAGGTTCAACCATGTCACCACTGTTAATGGGTTTCCCTTCTCACTGCAGAAAAATATCAGGTCCTTGTCTGATGCCAAGTCACTGGATTTACCTCCCTTGGTCATATTTTCAGGAGATGTTAACTGGGCTAATTCAATGAAAGCTAGGTTGTTCTTTCACATACAGTGCAGCTTTTTATACACAGAAATGCTGTGTGCAGTAATTCACATAATTTTTCACAAAACTTGAGTAAGACTTACTGACTTGCAGTGCTAAGGGCAGAACAGTAATGGATACTGATACTTAGAATATTTATCTCCCATTGAAGGAACTCATACAAGAGAAGCAGAGCATGAATGTCAGTACTTCAGGGAGAGATGGGTAAATTCAGACATATTATTTCAGTCATGACAATCAGGCATATTTAATAAATAAATGGGGTCAGGATATATTAGCACTGGGGACAAAGAATGTGAAGAATGGAGAAACAAATCAATAAAGAACATTAAGGACTATGGGATTTTTTATTATTAATTTTATTTTAGCTCCTACAAGGCCTAACGTGAATTCAGTCATAATTTCAGAAAAGCATTGGTATACTACTGGGCTACGTATTACATTTGTGAAGAAACAGGTTCATGGTTCTTTAACTGCAAACTTGCCAGGCTACCAAGATGAATGCTGAAGTTTATACCCCTCTTGGCTTTACTGATATCAGTCCAATCTAGCTATACTCAGAAAGTAACAATTTATGTCTTTAAACCTACAATTCCATCTGGGAAAAAGCAAACAAGACAAACAAAACAATCTCCTCATAGCAACAGACATAGAGTTTTCTGTAGCAACAAGTGACTCAGGTTGCAAGAAGCCTTATGTTTGACACTGTCCCACATAACATCCTTGTCTCTAAATTGGAGAGATATCAATTTGATAGATGGACCACTCGGTGCATAAAGAGCTTGCTGGATGGCCACACGCAAACAGTTGTGGTCAATGGCTCAAAGTCCACCTGGAGACCAGTGATGAGTGGTGTCCCTCAGGGATCAGTGTTGGGACCGGTCTTGTTCAACATTTGTTGGTGACATGGACAGTGGGATTGAGTGCGCCCTCAGCAAGTTTGCCGATGACACCAAGCTGAGTGGTTCAGTTGATATGCTGGAGGGAAGGAATGCCATCCAGAGGGACCATGACACGCTTGTGAGGTAGGCTGATGCTAACCTCATGAAGTTCAACTATGCCAAGTGCAAGGTCCTACACCTGGGTCAGAGCAATCCCAGCCACAGCTACAGATTGGGCAAAGAAGAGATTCAGAGCAGCCCTGCGGAGAAGGACTTGGGGGTGTTGGTTGATGAGAAACTTAATATGAGCCAGCTTCAAGCATGCGCTCACAGCCCAGAAAGCCAACCGTATCCTGGGCTGCATCAAAAGGAGTGTGACCAGCAGGTCAAAGCAGGTGATCCTGCCCCTCTGCTCTTGTGAGACCTCACTTGGTGTACTGTATGCAGTTCAGGTGTCCTCAACATGAAAATGACATGGAAGTGTTGGAACAAGTCCAGAGGAGGGCCACGAGGATGATCAGGGGACTGGAGCACCTCCCGTATGAAGACAGGCTGAGAAAGTTGGGGCTATTCAGCCTGGAGAAGAGAAGGCTGCGTGGAGACCTCGTAGCAGCCTTCCAGTATCTGAAGGGGGCCTATAGGGATGCTGGGGACGGATTCTTCATTAGGGACTGTAGTGACAGGAGAAGGGGTAACGGGTTCAAACTTAAACAGAGGAAGTATAATTGGATATAAGGGGGAAATTCTTTACTCTGAGGGTGGTGATGCACTGGAATGGGTTGCCCACGGAGGTTGTGAATGCTCCATCCCTGGCGGTGTTCAAGCCCATGCTGGACGAAACCTTGGGTGAGATGGTTTAGTGTGAGGTCACCCTGCCCATGGCAGGGGGGTTGGAACTAAATGATCTTAAAGGTCATTTCCAACCCTAACTATTCTGATTCTATGATTCTATGTTCACGTGTCAAATATGCAGCATGTCCCATGAAGCCGGCATGAAGCACTTTTGCTGAAAATTATAAGCAAATTTTTCTGATTCTTATTCTGTATGCATTTATTCTCGCTGTTATTTGTTTTTCCAGACAGCTGTACACTTAGTTTGCAATTAGAATTTAGAAGGACACTGTTATTAAGTTGTTCTCTCAGAGGAAACAAAATGAGCACTTGCAGCATTTTCTGAAATGTTTAAAAAAGTCTGGCACAGCTGACATGGTTATATTGCTTCTGATTACAGCTCAGCCTTGAGTAAGCAACATCTCAAGGTCCTCTGAATCATCCTTCATGGTCTGGAGTCCACAGGCTGAATGGAAACACCTTGATCCAAAACCACTCTTGTGCTAATACACCAGCTCTTATGTAAGTCCCTCAGGCCAAAGGGAGACAATGAACTTTGCATATAACTTCCATAATGTAAATGTATCTACTAAGAAAGGCTACAAATATAATACCACAGCCTTCCATACATCATTATTTCATATTAACAACATTTTTGTAAGGAGGATTTTATTTTTTATTGAATATGCTATATTATGGAAAAAGGTTAACTTCACTGTGAAAATATTTTGCTGTAAGAGTTTAAAATATGTTAACAGCAAAAAAGAAGGTAAACTTCATTGCTAAATAAATAACACATGAGCTATCACACTTTCTGCATTCTTGATTTTCCACTGAAATAATTTAAAAGACATCATTTAAAAATCAATAATTTGATGATATGACCACAAAAATTTGGATGCTGAATTTGATATTTTTTTTTCAATCCAAGAACAAAGTGAAGAATTAGAGTCTAAACTTACAATAATAATAATAATAAAAAAAGCAATAAATGTCATATATACTGTTGGATTTTTATCTTGCAAAATATATACAACATAACCGTTACAGAGTCTGAGAATCTCTCAAGATACAAGAGTCCTGTAAACAGCACTTCTGGAGCCGAAGAAGAAATGCATCACCAAGAGGAGTCATGGAAGTGTCTGTGGAGTACTGTTCTGAATTTATGGCATGCAAATGGATATTCTGCTGGCTTTTCTTTGTCTTTCCTAAGCTCTGCTTCATTAAAAGCACATTTCACAGCAACACACAAGCAGAGCTTTGGTTGTTGAGCAGCTAAAAAAAAAGGCCCATCTCAACCCCCAGTTATTGGAAGAAGTATAGATGCATCTTCTAAAATGGTGGTGGGTCCCAGAGTTTGTCTTCATTGCATACTATTTGTATGCAGAGCGCCACTTCTCTTCTGACAAATATATTCCATTTATAGCAATATATGGTAGGAATATCTAATTAATGGTTTCAATATTAAATTTCTGTGAGAAAATCCTCTTTAAAGAATGTACAGGAAAAAAGTTGTTTAGGAAATGAATAAGACAGAAATATATTTTGAGCAAGGACTCAAATTTCATTTAAAGGACCTAAACATTACTTTAAATAAAGCTAGTATAATAAAATGGTGTTTGCAAAAGGCTCTGAATACTATGTTCTCCATTATCAGTAATCTATTTCTTGGACTTTTGGTTCCAAACATATGAAAACCTTCATATTCACACTTTTTGATAAGTATGATGCCAAAAATCTAGAAAAAAATCATCCCTGAAAAAAACAAAAGAGGCTGATTTGGTGTGTGTGGGTGTTTTTTTCATACTAGCAGCATTTGATTACAGTTCTTGAATTGACAAGGAAAAATTGCGTCTGGTTTTCATAGTCAATGGAAGAGTGCTTATCTGCCAGGCATCAAGGGTCACTATGACTTAGGAGGCACATTCCCGTCACAGCTGGGACTACACCTCTGCCTCAGAGCAGGTGAGCCTCATACTCAGGATCTTCACCATTCCTTTCTCTGCACAAGTGGTTTTAGTTGACTTTGTGTTGGACATGTGCATTCCTGTACTTTGATTTACTGCAATTGACTTTACTGAACTGAAATCTCTAAATGTGCATTTTTATATGAAGCAGACAGCTCCTGCACCATGTGTGGATAAAAATAGTAATTAAAGAGCACAGTTGTCTATAATGGGCATTTATCTTAAGTGATCTTCTGAATATTATCTGCTTTCTCACACTGGCACTGGTAAAAAACTACTATCACTGTCAAATGATTTTCTTTTTAGCAAAGGTAATGTCACCCTCAAATAAGGTTTCTCAGTCTCTTCTAAAAGTTTGAAGATTTTGAAAACCTATAAAAATCTTTTAAAGAAATGGACTGTACTGATTATTCACAATCCATAAAATATCAGCTAAAGTAATATTCCAAGAAATTTTGGCATATAATCCTAAATTAAATCACATGGTAGAATAATAGTCTAATAATCTTGATTTTACATATAAATTGTGAGATAACTACAATCTACTGGTTTGGGTTTGGTTGTTTGTTTTCTTTTGTTTTGTGTTTTCCTGACAGCTATTTCTGTCTTTTTTTAGCCTAGATCTTTTAGTGAGTGTGACTATCTCTGTTGTTACCCTAAGGAATACTATTTATGGCTTCTTAATTTCAAAATCCCTCATACGGATGATAGCTTGGAAGGTATACGAGTAAATTACATCATCTTTTGAGACCTTGATGAATTTACTGAAAGCTGAAAAATCCACAGGTTTAAAAATATGACTTTCACTTCCACCCATTAATATCTTCAGTTTATTTTTGACAATGCATCTGAGAGAGACACAACAGAACTTACAAAAATTTTTTTATTAAACAACTGCTATTTTTATAATCTCATAAAAATTCAGCCAATTAACATTATTTTTTTCACTATATTTTCAACCTAATTTATCCTTATGGGGGTATATTATAACCCTTATGGAGGTATATTATTAGAAGTTGGAGGTTGGAAGGCATACCAGGGGTCATCTAGTCCAACCTCCCTTCTCAAGCAGGGTCACATTACTCAGGATCTAGAATATCTCCAGGGAAAGACTCCACAATATCTCTAAGCAATCTACTCCAATGCTCAGTCATCCTCACAGTGAAAAAGTTCTTCTTATGTTCAGATGGAACTTGATGTTTTTTAATTTGTGCCCATTGCCTCTTGTCCTGTTGCCTGGCACCACTGAGAAGAGTCTGACCCCATCCTCTTCACACCCTCCTTTCAGACAATACACATTTATCCCAAGCCTTCTATTGTCTGTGTTGAACAGGCCTAGCTCCCTTAGCCTTTCCTCCTTTTTCTCATATGAGAGAAGCTCCAAAACCTCAAATATCTTAACATAACAATATGTTTATTTTAACATATGAGAAAATGATTATTCATTTTCAAAAATGGCTGAACTACTTGACACCTCCTGTGCCAATTTCCTTTCAAACAGAGCAATAGCTTGGTATATCATAAAAGAAAAGGTAAAAGTTGCATAAGAGTAGATGTCACTGAAAAGTGATTGTTGGAAAAAAAAACAAACATGTATACAACTTTAACTACAGATGTAGCTGCTGATCCTGCATAAGAAATCACATGGAATTGATGAATCAGAGAAAAAAAAAAAACAACAACTTGCTCCTTATCAGTGCAGATAGACTGCAGTATACACATCTGCATTTTTCTTTAGTTCCTATTTTGCAGTAGAAAAGTTCTTGGGGTGGAGAACATAACAGCACTGAACATTTTTCAATAAGCATGATCATATGTAACATGTGACTATAAATCTGTACCTGAATCCTACCTGGCATGCACACTCATAGTGGATGTAAAAGTAAAATGGAAGAGATTTTCTAGACACACTGTTCCTTTTCAGTATCAGCAAACAGCATGAAGAGCTCTGGGCAGTCTCTTTATGTAGCTATCTATAAGAACGGACATTATAAGGCTCGTTAATCTCTATAGTCTTCTTTCTATTCCAAGACTGAGCTGGTCACCACTGAAGAGCTGAGTTTGGCAAGCACAAGACACAGATGATATACTTTAATTTTTTTTTTCTAGCAGTGGCATCTGGGTCCTGTGTTGCCTTTCTGGCTGATTCTGCTTTCAGCTGTCATGACAGATACAAACAGTTGCTGAGAGTTTATATCATTTGAAGAACAGATTTTCAGACCTTGCTCTATATATTTTGCTCTAACATGTTCAAATGAGGAGGTTTCTGTAGATGTTCTAGAATAACCACATCAGACAGCTGGTTTCCATTCCCTTCCTTACCTATGAGTATATTACTGTTTTTTAGAAGAATATTTATAGAATCTGTAGAGTGCTTCATCCACAGGTTCTCCTCGATCAGGCAGCCTGTAACAGATCCCCACAGTAATGTCTCCCATGGCTGTTTTCCTTTTAACCCTGATCCATAAACTCTCTGTTGACTGCTCACCTGTCCCCAGAGTTTCATACTCTCCAGCCTATCCCTAACATAAAGGGCAACTCCCCCTCCCCGCCTGCCAGGCCTGTCTTTTCTAAAGAGCCTGTAACCTTCCATTCCAACACTCCAGTCATAGGAGCCATCCCACCATGTTTCTGTGATGCCTATTGTATCTTACCCCCGTAGATGTGCACACATCTCTAATTCCTCTTGTTTGTTCCCCATGCTATGGGCGTTTGTATAGAGGCATCTGAGACAAGCTCCAAATGAAGCCGGCTCACTGGCTGGAGCAGCTGGAATATATGTATATTGTTCTGAGCATTTATTATAGGTGTTGGCAACTGACTGGGTGTGTTGTGATGGAATGATGCCCCCCTCTCCCAACACATATAGTTTAAAGCCTCTTTGACCAGTCTGGCAAGCCTCCTACCAAAACTGTTCTTCCCCTTCTTTACCAGACCAGCTCCACCAGCCCCCAGTAGACCTGGCCTACTAACTTTGGTCCCGTGTTCAAGACACCCAAACCCCTGACTATGACACCACCCTTTTAACCATTTATTAACCTGGCCAATCCTCCTAGCTTTTTCTTGGTCCTCCCCTGTGTCCTGGAGAATTGACGAAAAGACTATCTGAGCACCAGAGCTCCTAACCACCTCTCCCAGGGCTCTGCAGTCTTCCTTTATGGTCCCCAGTCTACTACTATCTATATCCCCAGCACCCACATGGATCACCAGGAGTGGGTAATAGCCCGTGGAACTTACCAGAGCAGGCAGCCTCTCTGTAACATCCCTGATCCGTGCCCCTGGTAAGCAGCACACCTCCCTCGAGACAGGGTCAGGCCGACAGACGAGTGCTTCTGTCCCTTTCAAAGTAGAGTCCCCTATTACTACAACCCGCCGCTTTTTCTTTGTAGCACTAGTAGAGATCTTTAACCGTGCATCATCCGGCTGTTTGTGGTGCAAGTGCGTTTCCTCATTAGCCTCCTGCAGGACAGCAAAGCGGTTCTGCATGGGGACAACAGATTTAGGAGAAAGCCCCTTGCCTTTAGTTGTCTTTTTCCTCCTTCTTTTGTTATTTTTCTTTGTCACTAATTCCCAGCTTCCCGGGTTGGTGGCCTCCTTCTTTCCTTCATGAGCTGGAGGGGAAGCTTGAGGCCCCCACACAGTTTGGGGCTGGAGCAAGCAGCCCTGCTTCCTCTCAGCTACCCTGACATCTTGCAGCCCGCCAATAGCATACCGCAGCTCAGCCACCTGCTGCAGGAGGGCCTCCATCAGGGAGCACCGAGCGCAGCCCTGCCCGTCGTGCTCCTTTCCCTCACCAGACCAGTGCAGGCACCCTCTACACTCCGAGCTCTGCACTGCAGCCTCCCCTCTCATCGGCTCTGTCTGGGTGCCTACGCTGGCCACCGCCGGGGCAGCCAGAGCAGAGCTCCCAGGCCAGGCCCCGGCCATAAGACGGGCACTCACCATCCTGCTCACGCAAACCACCTCCACCCACTCTGCTCACCTGCGCTCCCTGGGGCAGGTTTTTACCCACTCTGGGCTGGTGCCGCTGCTCCTGGCTCCGCCTCCTGTGAGTCCCTGCTCGCGTCAGCGGAGCTGCCGGCTCCTGGGCAGGTCCTGTCGAGGACTTGAAGCTCCCTCGGTAGCTCTGGCCGCTCTGAGTTGAGGCTCCTGGACGCTGATCTCTCCCCCTCTTCGGTGCTGAAGGCGTCCTCCCTCGAGCTACTCACCTCAGCAATTGAATTCATGCTGCTTGCTCTCAATTCTTTTCATAGTAGCATTTTTCACTTCCTCTAAATTTCACCTTGAATTAACAAATCTGCTCACTAATCTAATTTGGTTTGTATTCACTCTCAGGTGTTTCGGGTTTGGTTTGGTTTGTATTTTGGTTTGAGTTTATATTTTCTGTGTATGTACAACCACTGCTTAGAAATTAATTTAAAAATAAATATAAATGCAAACCACTTCTAACTTCAAATGTCCTTCTTAAAATGTGTATGTCTTTCTTCTACTTCATCAACATAATTTTGATAGATAACTGACAATGAATTCAACTAACACATAAAGGATATGTTTTCCCCCTATGTATGAGACACAGTTCCCAATACTAGTAGTGTTGTTAGTCAGATCCTACTAGTAATAGCACAAACATGCAGAATATCAGGGTCATCTGATACACAAATGACTGTTGACAAGGCCTCTATATGTACTTTATTCAGTTTCATACTTACTGCTACAAAAAATTATACTTCCACAATGCAATATTTGATATACCTCTCTTCAGGTGCTGAAAATCACAGTTAGGGAGTCCAAAGTGCGCCTAAAAGTCTGAGTTAAAATTGGCAACTGAAAACAAAGTTATTTAAGCCAAAATAGGCTGCTAGGTCATCAGTAGTTAATTAGAGAAGGAAATTAAGTGCTAAAAGTTATATCATTTTTAAGGAAAAAGAATTTTTATAATGAAAGCTTGCCATCACTGACACAGTATAGTGTGCCAAACATAATGACAGCTATGAATTCCCTTATGAAGAATTGAAGGAGGCTGTCATTTTCCCATGCAGTTGTTGGTGTCTCTGGAATCACCATAGCTCAGGCTTTGTACCAGCCTGCCTTCTACTCTGTGATGGGTTGGCCCCAACTGGCAGCCAAGCTCCCACCTAGACGCTTGCTCACTGGCTGCCCGAGAAAGTTTAGGGGAGAAAATAAAAAAAGCAGAAGCAAGAAAACTCAGGGATTAAGGTAGGAAATAACTTGTCTATTTTTTTTTTTTTAATTAATCAAATGTATTGATAATTTTTATATATATATTATTACTCATTTGGGTATGGGGGAAAAGGGATACAAGCAGTAAAGTACAGGGAAAATACCTTTCGTTTCCCTGTCCCAGGCTCAGCCTTACTCCTTCACTTCAGAGACTTCTTCTTTCCTCTTTTGTTTGTGGCAGGCTATGCTCAGTCCCTTCTGTGAGGCAACTAACAGTACAGGACAGAAGAGTGTTTTGGTCAGTATACAGTGGTTTTTCTCTTACACTACTCTCACTTTTTCTCTGCTCTTGCAAAGTCTTTCTATGGGTGACCATTCCTTCAGAAATACCAATCTGCTCTGGTACACATCATCCACAGGCTGCAAGGGATACATGATTCACCCCTGAGAACCTCCTCCCCCTCTGATCTTTGTGTTTCCTCTGCTGTTTTTTACTCCTTTTTGTTCCCTTCTCTTCCTGTGGTACTTTCTGCCCTTAAATAAGTTTGCACAGAGGTGGCACCAGCTTGGCTCATGGGCTCAGCTGTGTCTATAGTGCGTCCATTCTGAAGCTGGGATCATCTATGTCCAGCAAAGGCATCCCATGGCATCTTCTCACAGAGGCCACCCCTGCAGCCCGATTACAAACATCTTGGCACCTTCACATAATACACCCTGCAAATCCCATTTTTATCCCTACGCTCACACCATGAAGAAGAGGACAGGCACAGTGATCTTGCTAACAGTGACTTCTATCTGCCTATCAACAAAATTTTTATAATTCTGTTTATTCTTCAATGGAAATTATTGAGTATCTTGAATATCTTTTTTCTTCTCTGAATGGAGAATATAGTATTCTTAATTTAAATATCCTCACAAGAAGCAGCATGATTGGTGACACCAAAGGTTCAGTTCTAGTTGAAGTGGTGGAATATACGTAAAGTTTTGAGAAACAGATCTCTTACTGAGCTGTTTAAATCAGATATTCATATAATACTTTTTGAAACCTAGAGAATTTGACATTATAGACAACAGCTGATCAGAATATCTAAATACATCTGTGACTATAGAATTATTTGTGAATGTCCTCCTGGAGGCTAGATCAGCTCCCATATGAAGACAGGCTAAGAAAGTTGGGGCTATTCAGTCTGAAGAAGAGGAGGCTGCATGGAGACCTCAATGCAGCCTTCCATTACCTGAAGGGAGCCTACAAGGATGCTGGAGAGATACTCTTCAGCAGGGACTGTAGTGATAGGACCAGGGGTAATGGGTTCAAACTTAAACTGGAGATGTTCAAGTTAGATATAAGAAAGAAATTCTTTACTGTGAGGGTGGTGAGGCACTGGAACAGGTTGCCCAAAGAAGCTGTGAATGCTCCATCCTAGGCAGTGTTCAAGCCCAGGTTGGACAAAGCCTGATCTAATGGGAAGTGTCCCTGCCCGTGACAAGGGTGTTGGGACTATATGATCTTAAGGTCCTTTCCAATACTAATCATTCTATGGTTCTATTTCTTTATATGTAGAGATATTTGCAAAAACTGCATCCGTAAGAATTTTTCCTTCTGGGTAGCTTATTAAATTTTCACTTCTTTCATTGAGTTTATTTTTTTCAAGTAAATATGTAGAAATTTGCCACGTGTAACAAAGGAATGATCTTGTTATTAAAAGTGCTGCCTCTACTGCCCTAGTTAGATGCAAAACTGCCAATTCTCTGCTTATGGGAAATAACTCAGGAAATGTATTTTCTTGCATTTTTAAATATTGCACCTTTATCTCTAAATAAAAGACAACATATGTGGAAGCATGTAACATGAGGTGAAGCAGTGAATTAGACTGCTATGCCACCTACAGCCACACGTATGTATTTCTGTCAGAAAAGTTATTTCCTTAAGTAAAAATAATTGCACAAAAAAACAATCTAATCTAAACACGCAGTGTCTTCCTTATGTGTGTTCCCTGTTTTACCTGCAAGCACATCACTGCTCAAATCATACTGAGGTCTCAGTGGCCTACAAAGGAAAATGCATTGATTGATTTGATTAGCTTTTCAATGATGAAGACCTCAAAGAAAGAAAAAAGTTTTAAATATGCTACAGACTGCTTGTATATTTTTTCTATGTAACGAATACTGTTTTAGGACATTCATGTCTCTGTCTTTATAGTGGTTATCTTTCAAGTCTTCATTTACCCTGTATATAAGGTTGATAGAAATAATATTTTTAAAACTACAAACATGTACATCCTGTGCTCAATGCACAGTTTCAATGAAACTATAATGCATGGCTAAATATTTGGAGTAGTTGATATATCAGTGGGGGTTTTTTTTATGTTTACCATACTTTCCCTGTTGGATATAACATTGAATATTATGCAAATGATTAACTATAGCAATTTTGTAGCTGACTATTTTTAAGACATTTTCTCCTCTTAAAATATAATTGCCTGAATGAAAATGCAGTCCAGAGTAATATAAACAATAATCAGTCTTCCTTATAATGTCACAAAGATGGTCAGTCTTTACATAGCAACAAGACAGAGCTCTGACTATCCTAGCATTACTGCCTGTTGTGATTCTTATGAGCTGCTGCTAGTGCTATAATTTCTCTTTCTCAAATGCCCTGCAAAACACTCAGTCTTCAAAGTACAGTTACTTAAAAATATATTGGTTTCCCTTTACAGAAAATGTATCTCTGAATATGAAATATTTTAAATCTTGCAAGCAGTGGTATTTACAAAAGAACAATTTTTTTAGCTGGAATAGACACAGTCTACAGCACTATGAAGATGCAGCCCTCAGCCAAAGTGGGGCTTGATCTTCATTTTCAATTGCCAGGTTGTATTTTCATAGAATGCTGTAAAAAATACAAAATTCTTTCTCTCTTTCCCTCCACCTCCTCAATTATCATTCTCCCTACCACTTTTCATTGCTTGCATTATACTTCAGAGTACAGGGAATAGATAATAAGCAAGTTGATAAAGGACTGCCTTTTTAACTCAATGGCATGAAGCATGAAAGCATTTTTTGCCCTTCCTGCTTACAATACAGAACTAGAATTGCTGCATAAGGAAATCCTGAATCTGAACATCAAAGAGGGAAGTTTGATAACTTTAGAGAAATGTCAGTGTGTCAGTGATGTACTTAAAAGGAGAATGAATACCAGACCCATGTCTGAGGTCTAGTCTGGAATCCAGACCAGGCTGGTCCCAGCAGGCCTGGTAAATGGCTGGAAGGTATCACTCAAGTTGGGAGCTACAGCCAGACAAAAGCCAAATGTCAGCTCTGTTCAAGCGCTGCTTGAGGCCATTTTGTACTAGGTGAAAACTGCGTGGACAATTTCACATTACTGCAAGTTCTCCCAGCTGAATAAAATTTTCTGGGAACTTCTACAAGCTTAAAGACTTTCATAGAGTTTAATGTTTTGAAAGAGCTGGAACTGAAACAGAAAAGGCTTTGCATCAAATATGGTGCAAGAGCACGAAGACAGTGAGGTAGTAATGCTCCTCAAAGACCTGGCTTTTTTTTCAGCCACAAATACTTGAAAACTTGTTTCTGGAACTGCATATTTGAGAAGCTTTTCAAGGGACAGAAACATGTAGTCTTCCAGGAGTGAAAAAAAACATGTTATGGAAATAGAAAGGAAGATAAAAGACTGCAAAGAAAAGAAAATAGTTAGGTTCAATGGTGTGTCTTGAAGGAAAAGGAAGTGGAGCTGAGGACAAAAGAATTGTCAACAGGTATAATGCAGATGACAGAAATGCTCTTGAACCACTGCATTTAAATCGGGGAAAAAAAAAGCATAAATGTTCCTCAATAAATGAAACTCTTTGAATGATTAGGCTTAGAGGGGACAGGTTAATGAGCCATGCTCTGTCAGGAGGTACCAAGTGCCTGTCCTGTTTCAAACATTTTTAGCAAGGACATGGAGGCAACCAGTGCTCATTCATCAGGTTTGAAGACAACACAGAATTGGAAGGACAAATTGGTATATTTGGAGCATAGGGCTACCATTAAGGGAGACATAGATGGGTCATGGGAATGGGCCAAAAGCAACCTTACATAATATAACAAAGACAAATGCAGAGACTGCCTGACAGTGTTTCAGTTGCTGCAGCCCTCAGAGGGGCTGGAAAGCCTATTTGCAGAAAAGACCCTGTGCTGGCAGGACCCTGAAGAAAAAATGATCAACAGCAATAACAGCAGAGCAGCCAGCAAATCACATGAAGTGATTATACCCCACTACTCAGCACATCTGGGTCCTGTATCTGGTTTTAGGTCCTCCAGTACAAGAAAGGCATTGATAAACCACAGTGAGTTCTGTGGAAACCAGAAAGTTTGACAGGCTGCAGCACTTGCAAGTCATTTACACCTTGATTAAGTGAACAAAAATAATCAGGGGGTAGACATGTATTGTTCAAGGACAGAAACATTACATGCCCAGGTGTTCAGCAGTCATAGCCATAGTAGGAACTTGTCAAGCAAGTAATTCAGAAACACTAATAAAGCTATTTCCTGCCACCCAGATTTTAAGATAATGAGAAGTGTGGAAGATTAAGATATCCAGATATACCACACTGTTTTACAGACAAAAGCTCACAGCTTCCTCTTTGAAGTTGAATGAAAGTTCAAATTTTGAGATCATTTCTGGGCATAAAATCTTAGTATTAGACTTCAGACTCATTGAAATAAAAAGTATTTACACCAAAATATATATTTTTGAGATTCGGAATTTATAAACTAGCCTAGTTACTTTATAAAAAGTATCTCCTGCAGAAGACAGGAAAATTTTTAGTAAGTCATAGAAAATGAAGTGTGTCTGTGGAATGGCATTTACAGCAAGATAAGGTTAAGAACAGGAGGAATGATGGGTAGAAATTTTGTTCCAGCAGAATTAGATTATATAATGGTTTGTTTTTTTTTTTTTTTTCCCCTCATCACTTTTCCTTCTTTCTTTAACTTAAATAAAACTTTTTGGCTGCTGCTGGGCAAATTTGAAAACTCTTAAGCTATGATTTTCATTTTCTCATCTCAGGGAAAAAAAAAAATCTCATAGACTAACCTATCCTACTACAAAACCTTTGTCTGTCTTCGAAGTCTTTCATAGCTTTCTCTTGGGCAAAGCTCAGAATCAATATTCTACCCTTTCTTCTCTTAGTCTATTAGATTACCTTGAGCCTACAAGGTAACATTTTTTTTTTTTAATTTTGTCTTTCTCTTAACTCCCATGTGTCTTTCCTAATTCTGTTACCATTTCAAGTGCCCCTTTAAATTTTATTGAAATTGTCCCAAAAAATGTTTGCGGTAGAATCATAGAATCATAGAACCATAAAATAGGTAGGGTTGGAAAGGACCTCAAGATCATCTAGTTCCAACCCCCCTGCCATAGGCAGGGACACCTCACACTAAACCATCCCACCCAAGGCTTCATCCAACCTGGCCTTGAACACTGCCAGGGATGGAGCACTCACAACCTCAGTGGGCAACCGATTCCAGTGCCTCACCACCCTAACAGGAAAGAATTTCCTCCTTGTATCCAGTCTAAACTTCCCCTGTTTAAGTTTGAACCCGTTACCCCTTGTCCTGTCACTACAGTCCCTGACAAAGAGACCCTCCCCAGCATCCCTATAGGCCCCCTTCAGGTACTGGAAGGCTATGAGGTCTCCACGCAGCCTTCTCTTCTCCAGGCTGAACAGCCCCAACTTCCTCAGCCTGTCTTCATACGCGAGGTGCTCCAGTCCCCTCATCATCCTCGTGGCCCTCCTCTGGACTTGTTCCAACACTTCCATATCTTTTTTATGTTGAGGACACCAGAACTGCACACAGTACTCCAGGTGAAGTCTGACAAGAGCAGAGTAGAGGGGCAGGATCACCTCCTTCGACCTGCTGGTCACGCTCCTTTTGATGCAGCCCAGGATACGGTTGGCTTTCTGGGCTGCAAGCGCACACTGCCGGCTCATGTTCATTTTCTCATCGACCAGCACCCCCAAGTCCTTCTCTGCAGGGCCGCTCTGAATCTCTTCTATGCCCAATCTTTAGCTGTGACTGGGCTTGCTCCCACTCAGGTGTAGGACCTTGCACTTGTCGTGGTTGAACTTCATAAGGTTGGCATCAGCCCACCTCACAAGCGTGTCAAGGTCCCTCTGGATGGCATCCCTTCCCTCCAGCATATCAACCGGACCACACAGCTTGGTGCACTCAATCCCACTGTCCACGTCAGCAACGAAGATGTTAAACAAGACCGGTCCCAACACCGATCCCTGAGGGACACCACTCATTACCGGTCTCCAGCCGGACATCGAGCCATTGACCACAACTCTTTGTGTGCGGCCGTCCAGCCAGTTCTTTACCCACCGAGTGGTCCATCCATCAAATTGATATCTCTCCAATTTAGAGAGAAGGATGTCATGCAGGACAGTGTCAAACGCTTTGCAAAAGTCCAGGTAGATGACATCAACCGCTTTACCCTTGTCCATCAGTTCTGTAGCCCCATCATAGAAGGCCACCAAATTGGTCAGGCAGGATTTCCCCTTAGCGAAGCCATGCTGGCTGTCACCAAGCACCTTGTTGTTTTTCATGTGCCTTAGCATGCTATCCAGGAGAATGTGCTCCAAGATTTTACTAGGCACAGAGGTGAGACTGACTGGTCTGTAATTCCCCGGGTCTTCCATTTTCCCCTTCTTGAAAATGGAGGTTATATTTCCCTTTTTCCAGTCATCGGGAACTTCACCTGACTGCCATGATTTTTCAAATATGATGGCCAGTGTCTTAGCAACTTTATTTGCCAGCTCCTTCAGGACCCACGGATGGATTTCATCAGGTCCCATGGAAATATCTGTACTATGCCTAATACCGCCAAAATTGTTGTAGGAGAAATAATAAGTAACAGTACTATTAATGACACTATTAATGTCTATTATAAAATTTTACAGAACTGGAGAGGATCAATTTTCAGAACAAATTAGTACATGATGGCTTTATTTTAGAGGGATTAGAATGTGTTCCTATCCTACCAAATAGCAGAAAAGAATTAGCTACATTTATCATAAGCTTCTATCTACAAACAACAGAAGGTGGAGAAAAATAAAGATGTAGATGGGGAACAGGAAAATGAAGGAGTGGTGAGAGAAAACATTTTTGTTTTTCTCAAGTGTTACAGTCATTGACAACTGCAGATGGCATTTGATCCCTTACCTTTCATTGCATTATAAAGTCTGAGAAGGCATATTTGAAGTCAAAAGCAGAAAACCAGAGGTGCCATACTGAGTATTCTTTTATTCTGTGAAGTACAGTTTCATTCTAGCAAGCACAATTTTTTTTTCACTTATGATGCGCTTCTCCTACTCTTAACAAAGCCATAATAACAATCTTCACTGAGAATTAATATCTCATAATTTTGAATTTAAAAGATAAATTTCTACTCTGAATGCAGCAGAAATTGCAATGCTTTTTTCTAGAGTAGTCAGAATATGGGTTCATAGGTCATCCAGACCAGGATTTCCAATTATAGTTACTGAAAAGTATTACTTTCTTTCAGGACATCAGGGATGTCCTGCACTTTCTTATCCACCTTCCATCATCCGAACATCAATGTCATATGTCAGGATGGCAATTCTGGAAGCATTTGCTGATTGACTTAACCTGAAATGTATTTTAATAAATGTAGATTCATGCATTGTAACGTTCTTCATTTGTTCACCGTAACTTGATGTGTAGATTCTCTGATGTTCATGATTTTTTTTCCTGTGATGAAATATCTTGATATAGATTAAAGCTTTGTTGTTTAACTGTGGCACGTAAGCAATGTCAAGGGAATGAAACTGAAAAAAGAAGAATTCAGTTACAAAGACAGCTCTGAAACTAAAATGGCCTTTTGTCAGGGGACATATTAGTAAATCAGAATATCTACTGGATGCCCTGCAGGGACAGAGAAAGGTGTTTCTGCTTTCCAAGGGATTGTATGAATTCACTAAATAGTCTACTGCTATGTGTTTAAATATGGCTAAAATAAGAGGACAAAAAAAACCCTAAAACACTTTAAACACAGAAAACTCAATGCAATCATAACAATGTTATGAGATATGCCCTAACATATCATATTATAAATATATGCCGAGAAAAATCTGTTGTTATTGTGAAAAAAAACACTTGAAAAGTGAGATTTAAAAAAGAGAATACAAAATCACCCTTTCTATCTGCTCTCCCTGAGATGCTGATTGGTTGATTTTTGTCCACAAACACCAGTTTCCCTGTCTAGGGAAACATGAAGCTGAAATTCAGTGAGGAATTGAACAGCTCTTCTTCTCAGTCTGCCAGTAGCAGTTACAAAGAGATAATACCAAACCCTGAAGAAAATTGAATGCAACCGAAACACAGTGAATTTCCAACTGAAACACAACAACTGCACTAAGAAAGCCTCAGGTATCCTTGGGTGAAGCAAGTAAAGCAAGGACATGGTCAGGATTACATAAAAAGCCTCAGAGGGGTAACATTAATTCCAGTGAAGCAGAAGGGTAGGGAATTCTCTTGGGAAGTCCTGCTGTAAGGCTTTTGCATAGAGCTTTCTGAGTGACGAGGTTGGATACACATTGCTTGTCTGATTGTACAGTGTAATTTTCAAAACAGCAAGAGAATAAAGCCAAGCAGGACTTTATCCCTGGTGTTGACACACTTCTGGCTAGGTGGCAGAAAGCTTACAGTAAGGTGTGAGTCAGGGCTGATGGCTTTTACTGTGCACCTATAATACATTAGGATTTTTTGTGGAAGTATTGGGTCATGCTGTCGCTAGGGAGAAAACAGACCTCTTATGTAAGAGCATGAAAATATTCTAGTGTCTGTCCTTCTTGAGTTCAGGAGTTATTTTAACTTTTAAACAGATATTTGCGTGTTTTTCTATGCAGCTATTTCCAGGCGTGATTACTTGTTTGTATTTTGGATGAATTTAATGTGTTTTGTTGTTGGTTTGCTTTCTGGTTTTCGTGTTTTTTTTTTTTTTTTTTTTTTTTTTTAAGTAATAGAGACTTCAACATTTGTACAGAACTTGCTGTATCACAAGAGTGGTTTAAGCTTTTGTGAAATTGCAGAAATTAAATCCATTTACGTTTTGCTAAGGGAAGCTACCATGGTAGACATATAAGGTGGCTTAAATAATCTTTTTTTTTTTTTTTTTCAGTGGCTGTCAACAGCAAAGGCATTAAAACTTCATTTGCAGGCTTTATCTTTAATGTAAAATGGCAGCAATAGACATTTAAAATTGGCTGGTACAATACCCTATGTGATACTGGCAGGAGCCACAAGAATCTTACTTTGAATGAGAACTTATTTCTTTCAGCTGTTCAAAAATAAGAAGGCTATGACATGAGAAATGCATGCATTCACTTGGCTTGAATTCCAAGAGAAGAGATACTTATAGTTAAGGTATTTTACATTTTTTTATTATGTATTGTGAGATAAAAGATAGTTGAACACAAGGTAAGATTAATTCTCTCTCTCTAGATAAACATTTCTGGGTTTTCTTTGTCCCAGTTTATTATTTAATATAGGATTTTCTCATAGTGTAGAGACCTTGTAACATAAAGCCCCTAAATTGCTCACAAATTATTTTTTTTCTTTTATATCATTAGATTTGAATTAGTCCTGTTGTCAGTGTGAGCTGTCAGTTGAGAACAAGAAAACATAAACAAATTATTTATTTTTTTTTTTAAGCTTAAGATCATCATAACTATGATTTTGGTTAACACTTAACAAGCACAGGTAAGAAAATATTAATAAATCACAATTCTCTTTGAATAAGGTAGAGACAGTAAAACAGTGCAATTTTTTTCTCCTCATAATAAAAATAGTAGTGTAGCTGTAAATAATCATTTTTCCATTTCTATTTGATTTGTGAATTCTCTTTAATTCACTGCTTCCTCTTGATGTTTCATGAATGTGTGTGTGCATGTGTGTGGCTATGTGAACTACATTTATTTACCTATTTGGAACATATAGATGATAACAGCAGCTGATCAATGAGAGTATTCCACTGCATCAATTAATGTTCCATGTTAAATAAGAAATTTATATCCTCCCCACCAGTCTTGTTACAAAATAATTAATTTGATTTAAATGCTAAATTAAGTTTGACAAGGAGGTTTTTTGGATTAAAGTTAAGGAGGAAATAGATTGCAGCCTTGGAAAGCCTAGAGCATGTTTTGCACTGCACCTTGAAACAAACAGCTTTGACTAAAGAGTGAGTTAGTCTATCTCTTTGATGGCTGCATTACCAAGTCAAAGTCTTCAGGGCCTCGTGAGGGTTCAATGACAGAGAATATTGTAGTAGCTAGATGTAGGACACATAGAATTTAGACTTTTTGATCAAGTTGTAATAAACAGCTTTAATTAACTGGGTTTCCCAGAGGGGATTAAAGAGAAGTGGAGAACTCTTTGTTTTATTATTTAAGATTCAAACTATTGCCTCCATTAGGCATATTCAGAGTTTATAGTTAGGATTCATTATTGGTTCATTTCAGTGGAGATTGAACATGAAGTATACCTGATACATTTTCCTTCTTTGGCTTGGTAAAAATAAAAATCTTCAGGTCCCATCTGTGTTTCAGAACAGTTATTAGGCAGTCATGCTCTTATTTCCCTTCAGACCTGAATAGCAAGTAATGAGAAGAGAAAGAGAAAATCATGAATTTATACTGTATTTCCATTTTGAAATCTATTTTAACTCAAGTCTCTTTTCTGTTGAGTAACCAACCAGAAATGGAAGGGGTTTGTGAGTATGAGAGATCACCTTTGGAGGAATTCTCATAATTATTTAAAATCTTAGAGGTGTTGAATTCTTCCACATCATTTTTTACCAGGAATGGTTTGTATCATACACTTAATTTCAACATCTTGTGTTACTAAGTTAACTTGCACTGGATAAAGACACCGCAGGAGTCTGATTAAAAGTCACTCCGTGAGTTATTAGAACAAACAAAATCCATCACTCTCTCAGTGAACCTGTAAAAAGCAATGCAGTGTTGTCTCCTTAGTTAATCACAATTTTGAAACAGTATTACTTAGATCATTCCTAGGGACTTAGTTCCTTGACTTGTGACTTCACTTTGTAAGTACACAAATAATTTTGCATGCATGCTGAAAACTAAATAACTTGAACTATGGTCCTAGTAACAGCAATAGCTTTTAGGAACTAATAGCTAACCTGTGTACTGGGAAGCAAAGAAAACCCCTCTCTCACTTCTTTTCATAAAGAAGTAATTGACAGTGGAGCTGTTTAAAAAAATGGTTTCTTCTCATTGTATGGTGAAACTTGAAATTCACTAGTAAGTGTAACCAAATACAGTCTGGCATGGGGGACTCAAAGGTAGCTTGTCAGCTGTCAATTGAACAGTATTGCTACACAGCCTTAAAGCCTCCTTCAAGTTATTTTCAATCATATGACACGTTGCAGTAGCTATCAGCTCCATAATTAAAGAGATTTTTGGGGGGGGGGTTGGTGTGTTTTTTTTTTTTTTTTAAGCTTTAGTGGAGGGTTAAAGTCCTCAGATGTAAAAAAAAAAAAAATAGATAAAACAAAAGGAGCAGACTTACAAACCTCACCAGGTCACCTTTCTTTAAAGCCATAAATTCAGCTTGAAACATCTATTAATCCTATAGGAAAGTCTCAAAATGGCAATGAGGAATGGTCTCCCAACAGTTGAGATTGTTCAAACACAACAATAAAAAGATGAGGTATGGAGGGAAAAAAAATAAAGCTAAGGAGAAAAAAAAAAAAAAAAAAAAAAAAGAAAATTTTATTTTACAGTGAATCAGAGAATTTGGAAAAAAATCTCCAAATAATATACATCCCTTGATATACAAAAGCACAGTTTGCTCTATGAACAAGTTTCCTGCAGTAAAAGTGTCTATATTTCGACCTGTAGAGATGGGATTAAGCCTATATAACATATAGATGAAAAAAACCCCACCAGGTCACATCAAAATATGCACTTAAAAGTAACATTTTCTTTCTTAATATTGTCCTTTTGCTTTTGAACTGTAATTAACAGGGATTGGTACTAAAGGAATGGGACACTTTGGCATTGCATTCTTGATAATGTTGATTTTTTTTTGATACTAGAATTACAGCATCAGACAACCTATTTGCAATTAGTATATCTATATCACAGATTATAACAGACAAATACCTTTCGCAGACTCAAATACAGCTGAGAAATCAGAACAAAGTGGGATTGGGAAACAGAGATAAAATTACTTGCTCAAAGTCTTGGAGCAAAGCAGTGTCAGAGCTGAGAAAGATCCTCCTGAGCAAAAATACCTGCAGGAAAATACAGCTTCTTTGTACCAGCAGTCACAGATACTACACTTGTCCATGTGTTTGAAAATGAGGGAACCAAAAGCACAGAGTGAGCTGGATAGTGATCCTGAAAAATGAAGCTGGCATGATGAAATATTGGTGATCAAAGAAATAGTGCTTAGGGTACACAGGCAAAAAGATTGTAACCATATGTTAGACAAGCTTGCAAAGCAGAAGCAGTGATTCAGTCTGTTGTGCCTGAATTATTTAATGTTAAACGGAGTATTCAGAAGCCTGTTTCAGTGAAACTCTCCTGAATTTACTGGGCATGACCAAGATAACTTCATAGAATTTTTCTATTTTAAAAACTATTATATTTTTTTAGGTTACAAAAGAGATAAAAATAGATACTTCTTGACAGAGTCCTTCCAGAAAATAACGAGCATGGGATGAAACTAGTATATAATACATTAAGAACTGCAATATTTGAAAAATATATGCTCCTGTTCCAATTTACATACGGACAAGAAACTTATTAAATGGATTGTATTTTATAACAAAAAAGGAAAATAGAGAAGAAAACATGTATGATACTTCAAAGCAAATAGAGCAATTACTATCTTAAGAGTAGTCATAAATGGATTGTATTTTATAACAAAAAAGGAAAATAGAGAAGAAAACATGTATGATACTTCAAAGGAAATAGAGCAATTACTATCTTAAGAGTAGTCATTATGTAACAATAATAATGTTTAAAAATTAATGTTAAAAAAAAAAGAGTGGCATATTGATGGAGAGAGAAGAGTACATTACTGGAATAGTTAGAAAGGGGAAAGAGATTTAATTGCTTTACAGGTGAGAACAAGATGGAAAATAAAAAGCCAAAAGGACCATGTAATAAATAAAATTTAAAAAAACCCAAACCCAACCACTCAAAAATGCCCCCACCAAACTTTCTCCAGAATGACTTCTTCCCTTTGAGACTGTTTGCATTAGAAAGGAAGGTTCATTTTGTGCTTTACAGATACGCATGAACTGACAACAATAAATATTCACTTTGTCAAAGATCTCTGTGATTTTGGGAAAGTTATTTAGCTTCTTTTTGGTTTAGCTGCCTGGGCTACTAAATGAGGTTATGATATTGTCCTGTCTTCGAAAAGGCATGAGACATATTGTAATATAAAGTGGTAGAAGATGCTCTTAGAGCACAGGAAAAAGTTGTTTCTATAAAAATAATTTAAGCATCCAGCTCTCTCATGATGTGTCGTTTCTATCTTTTTATAGTGCTTGTGTCCACACTTATGTCTTAGAAGTACTTATGTTCTTAAGAAGATTGACTTGAAGATAAATATCTTTTTCTTTCTTTCGTAGAAGGTTTGATAGGAGAGCAAAACTAGGAGTCCTTACGAATATGAGCAAATAACTCCATACCATGGGAGAATATTGCTTCAAAGACATCACCTTTTTAAGGATAATTTGAAAAAATATAGTCTATGCACATTTAGTGATAGTATCGTATACTAGATCTTTTCTAAAGGGTTAATATGAAAACAGACAGGATAAAACAGATTTAAAGATAATAAAATATTTTATGGCAAAGATAGGTTAAAGGATAAACTGAAACAAAGCCTGTAGCTGAAGGTAATATCTTTTCTATATCAGACTGATCTTTCTGGAGAGGTAAACAGCAAGCAATACTTTTGACATGGAAGAGAACTTGAGTGACTGGGTTTTTTTACCCAGTCACTTCAGATGGTCCAATAAAAATTGCCATTTCTTCCTTCAAAATTTTTTTTATTTATAAACCATGGTCAAACATAATTCCTGAAAAGTTTTCAGGAACAATTTTACTCAGAAACAGAGAATCTGCTGAACAATTTAACTTGTGGGTCAACCTACTCAAAAATTATCAGAAAATAGTAATAAACTCACAAGATTAGTGAGGAACTTACGTTACTGAGGGCTGAAATAAATCAGACATCATAACAGGAGCAACAGAAACTTCAGTTCTCTGTTTATATTATTTTGATTTTACCGAATAGACTCTAAGCTCTCCAAGTGTTTTGTTAGAACAAATATCCCTTCACTTGTGTTAAGATTTGATGAAACTGCTCTTTCCTAGTTGCAAATCTGCTTGCCATAATGCCAGGTTTTAAAATTAGTACTTTTGATTTTTTGATAAAAGCTTTGCTTCATACATATTTTTTGAAAATCCAAATAAAAGACTACACTGTTTGGCAGAGCAAACAGAGGAAGAAGAAAATCTTCAGTCTAAAGGAGAAGTTAGAATGACAGTGTCCTTTCCTTTTTCTCTAGTGCTGGGGATTGGCTGCTGCCAATGCTCCTGCCTGTCTCTACTTAATGTGTGGAGAACACTGCTTAAAAAAAGTGCACTAACTTGTTGCTCTTAGATATTTTATGACATTCCTCTTGGAAAAGAAAAATCAACACCCCCCCCAAAAAAAAAAAGAAAAAGAAACCAAACAAAAAAAAAAAAAACCCCAAACCAAACCAGCAACAATTAGTGGTTCCTGGTTTCATCTGGAAAAATACTCAGGGTTTGTCTGACTCTGCTGACCCATAAAGTATCACTGATTAATCCTGTCACTTTCTTTGTCCAAGAAAACTTTCTGTCAGAGACTTTTTATTATCCAGTTCTGCTGACAAAGTACTGGTTTACCATCTTGCTGACTGGTGGGAGAAAAGGAAAAGGGTAAGAGCTTCTGCAGGCTGCAAGTCCCATAAGAGATTCCCCAGGGATGTGGCACTGTCCTGACTATAGAGATGCTTCCCAGCCACAATCAACCACATCCTGTTCCCTGTCCCACTCATTCCAGAGATCTGGCTCTCTGAGACGAAGGCCTGGTTTCCATGGAGCATGTCTGTGCAGACAAGGTTTAAACTTCTGAGAATGATTATAAGAAAAAGCTGTAAGAAATTCTGAAGAATGGAGAAAGAAAAGGTCAAGAAAAGGCAGTGAAAGTGACAGACAGAGGCCAGCCTAATAAAAAGGGGGCAGATCTCAGACCTAGAATTAAAAAGAAAAAATACTAACAGAAAAAATTTGCTGCAGTAAAGAAATAAAATAGGGATCTGGAAGTTGGCAACTCGGCAACAGTGAGGATTTGTTGATGCTGACCCTTCCCTACCTGAGTGACAGCTGCCTGGAGAGCAAACATGCTTTGTATGCTATAATGGATTTAGGGAGCCATGTTAGAAGCTCATTCTTTAACATCTGTCACATGTATTAGCTAATAGAAATTATTTCATACTTTGACTCATAGAATGTTAGAAAAGGCCTTTAAGATCATGAAGCCCAACTGTTAACCCAGCGCTGCCAAGTCCACCACTAAAACATGTCACAAACCACCATGTCTACACATCTTTTAAATACCTCCAGAGGTGGTGACTCAACCGCTTCCCTGGGCACCCTGTTCCAATACATAACAGCGCTCTTGATGAAGAAGCTGCATGTCTCCTGCTTTCAAAATGTCTGCATGCAATAAAAGCTCCCCGAATGACCCACCTAAAACAGAAAGGCTTATGCCTTCTTTTCATCTCTTCTACAGACCTGGGAGGAGACCTTACTGCTATTATAATTTGTTTATTATGCCCTGCTGCTGCCCTGGTAGAGCAAGAGGCCAACATGAATGGTTAAATTTTCCTTTCTCCTTCATTGCCCTCACCACAGATCCATGAGTAGGGAGGCTTCCAACACAAAACTGTAAAGATATCTACATTCATGCTTCTGATTATACAGCCAAATGCCTTAATTTCTCTTCTAGGATCCTTGGTTCTCAAATACCTTGATATAAATCCATGAGAATACCATTAATTGTCATGAAGTAGTTACACCAACATAAAAGCATCAATGAATGTTCAGCTTGTTTCATTTAATTATTAGAGTAAAAAGTTTCTCCTCCTCTCAGTTCAGACATAGGTTTTGCACCAGCCAGTGCTGGTCCATGATGATCCCAGTAAGAAAGGCACCCAGAATTGGTAATGTATCATTTAGAGTGTTATTTATTAGAGCTAGCACTATAAAGAGAGAGAAAATAGTATAGCTCATCAACTGTCCCGGGGTGGGAAGCCTGAATGGTCCTTCTAATCCATGCACAGCACTCTCTGCAGACGCCATCCATAGGAGAAGTTAACCCATTTGGGTCATTACAGCTATTACAAGGTTTTCTCACAAGGAAACACCTCTATTAGCTGGAGGTCTGTGACTAGTGGAGCTCCTCAGGGGTCGGTACTGGGACCGGTGCTGTTTAATATTTTCATCAATGACCTGGATGAGGGAACTGAGTGCACCCTCAGCAAGTTTGCTGATGACACAAAACTGGGAGGAGTGGCTGACACACCAGAGAACTGTGCTGCCATTCAGCAAGACCTGGACAGGCTGGAGAGTTGGGCGGGGAGAAACTTGATGAAATTTAACAAGGGCAAGTGTAGAGTCTTGCATCTGGGGAAGAACAACCCCATGTACCAGTACAGGTTGGGGGTTGACCTGCTGGAAAGTAGTGAAGGGGAAAGGGACCTGGGGGTCCTGGTGGATAGGAGGATGACCATGAGCCAGCAATGTGCTCTTGTGGCCAAGAAGGCAAATGGCATCTTAGGGTGCATTAGAAAGGGAGTGGTTAGTAGGTCAAGAGAGGTTCTCCTCCCCCTCTACTCAGCCTTGGTGAGGCCGCATCTGGAATATTGCGTCCAGTTCTGGGCCCCTCTGTTCAAGAAGGACAGGGAATTGCTTGAAGGAGTCCAGCGCAGAGCCACAAAGATGATTAAGGGAGTGGAACATCTCCCTTATGAGGAGAGGCTGAGGGAGCTGGGTCTCTTTAGCTTGGAGAAGAGGAGACTGAGGGGTGACCTCATCAATGTTTACAAATATGTAAAGGGTAGGTGTCAGGATGATGGAGCTAGGCTTTTTTCAGTGATATCCAGTGATAGGACAAGGGGCAATGGGTGTAAATTGGAACATAGGAAGTTCCACGTTAACATCAGGAAGAACTTCTTTACTGTAAAAGTGACAGAGTACTGGAACAGGTTGCCCAGGGGGGTTGTGGAGTCTCCTACACTGGAGATATTCAAGGCCCGCCTGGACAAGTTCCTGTGTGATGTACTGTAGGTTACCCTGCTCTTGCAGGGGGGTTGGACTAGGTGATCTTTTTAGGTCCCTTCCAACCCTTGGGATTCTGTGATTCTGTGATTCTTGCTCTATTCATAATTTGCTTGTCAAATAGAAAGGATGCTCACATGGGAACTTTTCCCCCCGCTTTTAGATACAAGCAAGGCCATGCAGATGTAACCAACCATATCAAGGGGAAGCTGCCTGAAGGTTACACCGTTATAGTGGGCTGGCCGAGTTTGTTCCACAACCAAGGAATTTGTGCAATACAAAACAGCCTGAAAACTGAGCTGTGTGCACAGCACAGCCTTGTACTGGCCTAAGCATACTTGGGTTAGATGTTAGATGGATCACTGGTTTTCACACTATCTGTTTGTCTGTGTGTCTGTGCATGTGACCTGTGCTAGTCATGAAGCCTTAAGATGGAGCAATGAAGGCCATTTCCATTATGAGATTACTACTAGTGATATGTTCAGGAAAAAAATGATAAGACTGAAAATAGGAAAGTACTGTGGCTTTATTCAGTCCAAGATAAGCTTTCAGAGAGGTGGTAATGGGGAGACCTATAAAGAGCTGGCTGGACGGCTGCACACAAAGAGTTGTGGTCAATGGCTCGATGTCCGGCTGGAGACCAGTAACGAGTGGTATCCCTCAGGGATCGGTGTTGGGACTGGTCTTGTTCAACATCTTCGTCGCTGACATGGACAGTGGGATTGAGTGCACCCTCAGCAAGTTTGCCGATGACACCAAGATGTGTGGTCCGGTTGATACGCTGGAGGGAAGGGATGCCATCCAGAGGGACCTTGACACGCTTGTGAGGTGGGCTGACCTTATGAAGTTCAACTATGACAAGTGCAAGGTCCTACAGCTGGGTCGGAGCAATCCCAGGCACAGCTAGAGACTGGGCAAAGAAGAGATTCAGAGCGGCCCTGCAGAGAAGGACTTGGGGGTGCTGGTCGATAAGAAAATGAACATGAGCCGGCAGTGTGTGCTTGCAGCCCAGAAAGCCAACCGTATCCTGGGCTGCATCAAAAGGAGCGTGACCAGCAGGTCGAAGGAGGTGATCCTGCCCCTCTACTCTGCGCTTGTGAGACCTCACCTGGAGTCTTGTGTGCAGTTCTGGTGTCCTCAACATAAAAAGGACATGGAACTGCTGGAACAAGTCCAGAGGAGGGCCACGACGATGATCAGGGGACTGGAGCACCTCCCGTATGAAGACAGGCTGAGGAAGTTGGGGCTGTTCAGCCTGGAGAAGAGAAGGCTGCATGGGGACCTAATAGCAGCCTTCCAGCACCTGAAGGGGGCCTATACGGATGCTGGGGAGGGACTCTTCATCAGGGACTGTAGTGACAGGACAAGGGGTAACGGGTTCAAACTTAAACAGGGGAAGTTTAAATTGGATATAAGGAGGAAATTCTTTCCTGTTAGGGTGGTGAGACACTGGAATGGGTTGCCCAGGGAGGTTGTGAGTGCTCCATCCTTGGCGGTGTTCAAGACCAGGCTGGATGAAGCCTTGGGTGGGATGATTTAGTGTGAGGTGTCCCTGCCCATGGCAGGGGGGTTGGAACTAGATGATCTTGAGGTCCTTTCCAACCCTAACTGTTCTATGATTCTATATTAAGGAACTTTACATAGACCCAGTAGTTTCCAGCTGTGCCTACACATACTGCTGATCAAATAACACAACCAGGCTATGTTTTCCAGGCATTAACAAGAAAAGAGGTGCTGTTTCAAGTACTGGAAAAAATCTCCAATACAGATATTTCTAGTGTCAGGTATTAAAAAAAAAAAAGAGAATTTGCAATACCGAATAATGAACACATTTCTAGTACAGAAAATAAGAATTTTAATAGAATTAAGTTGCAATCTACTGTCTCTAAGAAAATAATTTTTACCTAATATGAAAAAAAAAATATCTTAAGCATTCAAAGATATTTTTCCAGAAAATATCTGGGAAGTAAAAGTATAACTATTTATTACACAGTAAAAATTGTTAAAAATAGTTATTTTCTCACATCATTGCTGTATCAGACATTCCTTTCCATTCTTTATTATTGTTTAAGACAAATAATGCTACAGGAAAACAGGCAATTCCGGTTTGGATCTATGGTTCAAAGGAAACTGTGCTCTAAGGGAATCCTTATGTAAGCTCTATAACTTTATTCTGTTTGCAGGCAACAATTCATTGGAAGATGAAAACCAGGATTTGAAGAGCACTGAAAGCCACAAGCGAGGTAATTAGTAAAATGATAGTGAATTACAATCTTTTTCTAATGAAGACATTTTTTTCACAGTAAAGTTCCACATATCACTTAAGTGTAAACTCAGTAAACTAGAGCAATCAGGATGAAGCTTTGGCTCTAAACTGCCTCTTATGATAAACAGCAACTCAAATAATCACCTATTGTTTCTCTTCTCCCTGCAGCTACTGGATATTTCTCTCTATCCCCTTTCCTTCACCCTCCTCACCTTTTTTTTTTTTTATTCTTGGGCTCAAAGCACCTATGTGGTGTAGCATGCATGTAGGAAGGTAGACAGAAAGAGAAGAGGCAACCTGCTCAGTCACTTCCACCCCTTCTCTGCATTTTTAAGCCAGAACCTGTGGGTTCAAGAGCTATTTCACATCCATTAACAATGTCATTGCCTGTCTGTCCTTACAGCAGAAATTTAACTCTGTGCGTCTTTAAAGACGGGTTGCCTTTGTCAACACCACAGTGAGTACTTTTCAGGACTATTGCCCCTCAATCAGGTTGCTTTCTCAGCTGATGCCCACAGTATCCTCAACCCTTTCTCATTCTGTTGCCATGTTTCTACATTTGCTGTTTGAGAACAAAACTATGTTTAATGATTGTGATAGCAATGTGTTCCCCTCACATTTGTGGATCATAAGTATTTTTTTGGTACAGCTGCTCTTAATGTGCCTCATGAGCCTGGTAGGAAGCAATATAAGACTAGCTGCTGTTATCATCATTATAATTATTAAGAGTTTAATTTGCAGTTCCTTAAAAAACTGCAACACAACAGATCATCCCACTGTAATGTATAATAAAATCGTGTGTACAAAACAAAGTTTGAAATAGTTAAAATTAAGCATATTTGATTGCTTCATAAACTGAAGTATACTCTGTATCTTGAGATGAAAAAAAAAAAGAGATGCAGCCTAATTGTTACACAATGTACCAAAACTATTTCTCCCACAGTTCATACTAAGCAAATCACAGGAATTCACTTTAATGTATTTGTTGCTCCGCTCCACAGATAGGTATGTTTTAGAAACATAGCTGAGCTGAAATGTAGGAAGAATAAAAGGCAAAGCCTTGTAGATTCAGTCCAAGGGAGGTTTCACTTCTTGTGAACACCAAAGTATGCCCTAGGTTTGTATCATCACACTCCAATCCTACAATAATCTCCCAAGGGCAATGAGTCACCTACTCCTTTTCCATACTGCTTTTGTGTTTCTTCTTCCCTCCCTCCTATGTATATTCTTGAAAAGTGGTTCAATCCTTTAACAGAAAATCCAATTAATTCATAGTAGGCTTGACCCACATGACATCACCAATTTTTTGATTTGGGAGAAGAGATTTGGTTTTGGATGACAAGTATAAATCTCAGAAACAGGCTGGTTTCTCTTTTTTTTTTTTTTTTTCTTTCTTTCTTAGAACCACTTTTTGAGCATTTAAATGTAAAAAAAAAAAATAATCCTAGTTCAAACTGTGTTTAAAATACATATTATCCTTGTTATTCTAGCCTTTTTTTTTCAGTGCATAAAGAATAATATTCAGTAATTTAAAGGAATAATGAGCAATTAGGAAGAACTGAAAATCATATCTTTAGCTGAAAAGCCTTTTACTGAAATTATTTACTGAAAGTACAAGTTATTATGTTTGTTAAAAGATGTGCTGATTCCCAATAGCTAAGAGAATAACCTTCTTAAGATAGTGTATGTTATAATTTTGGTTCTGTCAATATGAAGAAAAAAATATATTATTTACTTCGGCTCAGACCATGCATATTTAAAAAAAAGACTAACTTCTTTTTCAGTGGTACTCATATGCAAAGCAGGATAAATCCTTAATTTGATGGGCTGCTTAGGATTGACCAAGTTCATAAAGGAAAGCTGAAAAACCATGAGAGAAATTTATTTCATGTTTAACAAGCAGTTAGGTAACAGTGAACTTTGTCTAAATGCAGTAATGTTGCACTCAGTGCACATGGACTGGTGCACTGGTCAGTGTAGATGTGTAGTGCTGGCTTCACTTGCAAATGCCAAGTGATAGTCTAAAAAAGGAGATGTATCCCACATGAATCATCTCCATGTGGGCGTGTGCAAAATGAGCAGGTGCCAGTGGCAAACTTTTAATAGGATTTTTAAATTACCTTGCATTTGTATAAAGGGCCAGGAAGAGTTAAGAAAAATCCTTTATTTAGTTGTGTTTAACATATTCAATATAACATTAGATCAAAATCAACACATGCTAATAAAAAAAACACCTTGCCATTCCAAAAATACGTCTAGTAAATCTATGAAAAACATGAGAATGTGAAGTCCTATTAAAAAACATGATTTCGTAGTGTCCTGGGTTCAGCAGTAGCAGTCATTTTTTCTCCTTCTTAGTAGCTGGTGCAGTGCTGTGGTTTTCACTTTTGGCTGGGGAACAGCGCTGATAACACCGATGTTTTTAGTTGCTGGTCAGAATGTTTACTCTGACCAAGGATTTTCTGAGTCTCACGCTCTGCCAGGGAGGAGGGGAAGCCGGGAGGAAGCAGAGACAGGACACCTGACCCGAACTAGCCAAAGAGGTATTCCATACCACAGCACGTCATGCCCAGGGTGTAGAACTGGGGGCAGTTACCCAGAAGGGCAAGATCACAGTTCAGTTGGGCTGGGTATTGGTCGATGGGTGGTGAGAGGTTGTATTCTCTTCCCTTGTTAATTCCCTTATCATTATTATTGGTGGTAGCAATAGTGGTTTGTGTTATATCTTAGTTGCTGGACTGTTCTTATCTCAACCCATGGGAGTTACATTCTTTTGATTCTCCTCCACATCTCTCCGGGAGCTGGCGGCGGGGAGGAAGTGGGGGAGTGAGTGAGTGGGCTGTGTGGCAGCTGGGCTTAAACCACAACACATAGGCAGTCAAATCCAAAAAGTTTGAGACTCATTTAAAAGTATTACTCCCTTCCAAAACTCCTTTGGAAAGCCAGTCTCCAAAGAATACTTTATAAGAGGAATGAAATGGCCTCTGGATATTCTTCTTCTCCTTTGCTGTGTTTACTTAATGATCAGTGTAATATGAATTGCACTTGTAGTATAAAATTGTATCAAAATACCTTGTTAGACTCATATGTCTTCAGTTTAGATGCATTATTGGTGCACCTATGACAGAAAGATCCCTATCCCATGCTATACCCCTGTATTTTTCTTTTGTGCTATTTATAGATTGTTTCTTACACTTTGACCCTCCTCCAAAATCACTTATGTTGTCAATTCTTTGCACATAAACAGTTATTATAATAACAGAGTAAAATATCTGTTATATCTTTATTTTTTTCTTTACTGTATATTTCCTAACAGTGTTTATTGTTACTGAAAAAAAACCTAACAAATGTATTATTTAGGTAAATAAATAAGGAGGTCTGTCTTTTTTTTTTAAATCTTTTTGTAGTACATCAGGTTTCCTGGAAGCCTGATAGTGATTTATGGCTAATACATATAAGGGAAGATACATTTTTTGTAACTCAAGTCCTTTGTGCTATAACAATATGAAATACCTATCACAGATTAGTTCTCCTTGGTTTTTTTGTTTGTTTTGTTCTTCTTTTCCTGTTAGAGAATGATGCACGTAGATTTACCTTATGAAAGAGAAAGAAGAATCAGTATCCGAGTAAAATTCAACACCAAACATAAGGGCATTACTAAGCCCTTAAAAAAATATTTCATAATATTTGTTATCAACATAAAGTGGAGAGGCATGATTTCTATTGCCTCTCCCTGATAGCTGGACTTTTGCCTAAGGCTGTGCTAGACAGACTAGACCCACTCTTGTTTGACCGTGAAAGCTAACATTTTGTAAATACTTAGATGGCCAACCAGCTGAGAGTACTGAATCACATAGATGGTAAAGGAGCAGTCACATGTATGTAAGATGGCTGTGCCTAATCTGGATTAAGTGTTGCTACTTCCAATCTTATTCCTTCCTTATGCCAGCATTAAGAAGAGCAACACAGCATTTAATGATGACAGGAAAATACTTGAGTAAGAGAAAAAAGGAAAATAAGTAATATTTTATTAGATGTTAATAAATATAATATAGAAATATTTATTTAAAACTGCACACTGTATTACAAAAAAAGAAAGCCACTAAAATATTTTTTAGACTGATTTGGAACCATAACTGTAATTGTTCTCTTTAACTTAATTCTAAATGAAAGATGAAATGATTCCATTTTAAATTCAAGTTGTTCATGTTTAAATCTAAAGTAGAACTAATTTCAAATATTACCCTTCCTGTATTGAAGAGAAAATAAGAAGGACATAGAGAATATTTGAGTTCTAATCAGTCTTCTGCATATAACTCCTCTACCCTTGTATGAAATCATTTGTTAATAACAGAGGATAAAAGAAGTAAAGGAGCATGCTGTACAATTTTCATTTGCTATCAGAATTTTTCATTATTTTTGGCACTGCAGAAGTCCACACAAAGCGATGGACTTGCCTTCTTCATTGAACTGAGGCATGCAACAAGAAAAATACTGGGATGCAAAAGCTTTTTAACCAAGGTTCCTGAACTTGTCTCTCCCATATAATTTCAATTAAGTAAGCACCAATAACAGTATTTCTGACCTCCTTCCTGGGATATGACTCATGCTTCATCAAGCCCCAAATTCATTCTGTGAGACTACTGAAGCTACTTACTAGATCTGAAATTATTCTGCCTCTGATTTGAAATAGAATGGGTGGAGAAAGACATCCTCTCCCTGCTGCAGCTGTGCTGACTGAAGGCAAAAGGAGCAGTGCCACCTCATTCCCAGATGATCTTTCCCACATCCCTGCTGGAAGTAACCACCTCTTACCTTCCCACCTGCCAGATGAGCTGTTCCTATGAACAGCTGCCTCTTCATTTCCACCATAATTAGCTGGGGGGGAAGGCGGGGGGAGGCTGAACACTTCTAATGGGAGATTTTTAAACACCTTCATCTGGGCTGAGGCAGAAAGAGCACTGATCTTAGAGGAGGATGCCAGACCTGGAGGGTGCCAGACATCAACCTTTCAGCCCCTATGCTGAAGATGAAGGGAGATATCTCTCTTCTGCAGGACTGTGACTGCAGTAGAATGCCTTCCAAAGTATATGAGAAACGCCATGTGCATTTCCTCCATTACACACTTGGCTTAGGAAATCACTCACCCTGATCAGACTCCTCACATCACAGTGTCTTACATCATTTCCTTGCTGTGTAGGTGAAATGATTTCTGGACTGAGTGGGAAACTGTCTTTTTGAAATGGTGTATGTCAGCTTAGCATTTGAAGGGTTACGATTAGCACGCTTCATTTAATGTGGGAATAAATGTTTGAGAGCCCTGCCTTCTGAGTCACTCCTTACAACTGCAGTTATCATTAAGATCTTAAAAAAGCTTGTTGGAAGCTTTCTTGCCTTTTTACAGGTTTGAGTAGTCCCAAGCACAGAAACATGAATTTCAGTAGAGACCTACTGTGTGATGAATCAGACATGTGAAGTGAAACATCCTCAGACCTTTAACAGATACGTGACATGTCGTTAAGGCGAAGAACTCTAACGAAATGAAGAGGAAGACACCAAAGGATGGTGTCTAAACAGTAAGTGACAGTATCTGCTGATTTATAGTGGCAATGATCATCCATACTCCAAGTGTCTATGTGCAAAAGAAGTAATATTAAAAAAAATCTCATTTGTAGCAAAATGAATGGTATTTCTTGTTCAGAAGCATCTAAATCAGCTGACTGCAAATATAAGTGAGCTGTCAGAGCACACTGACAGTAATGATTAGCAGTACCACAGGTCTTTAAGTAATCCAGCCAGCAGGTCTTATTATTACTTAGTTTCTGATCATTTGGTTCTGAGTTTCATTAAATTATGCTGGTAAATTTGTGTTGAAAATCTCGATTATCGGTGCGATGGCATATTTCCAGAACACCGCAGTGTATAAAGGCATCAGGGACACTGAAAGGCTGAGAGAAAAAGGAAATATGTTCATTTCAGGGATTTTTTGTATTCTATGTCTGGATCAGAGTTTATTCATGCATCTAAAAATGAAAGTTTGCAGAACATTAATGGCCTAAAGCAGAACAGTAAACTTTCAGATGAATGGGACTTCTAGATTCCAGTATTTTCTTTCAGTGAGTCAAAGAGCTATGTAAGTCTGAAATCAATTATGATGTATTGCTGAAGGGTGACTGGTTTAAAAACATTTAAATGTGGATATTTTGTGTAAAAAGTACTGTAAGATACCTTCGGTGTGTCTTATCCCTTACACTGTAGGTAATCTGATTATTTTTATCTGCAAATCTAATATTTATACTCATGCTTTTTAGAAATAAAACTTATGACTAACCTATAAGTGGTTTTTTTTTATTATTTTTCTTTTCAAAAGACCTGAAAAAATAACAGGAAATAAAGTTATTTGCTTGTCTCATATAAACTACACAAATTACTTTTACACATATGAGTACAACTTAACTGTGCATACACTTGTGCTATATTTTATTACTAAAAATATTCAAAACCTAATGTAACATATTTTATAGAGAAAAAAGAAAAAAGACATGGATCTCTAACACTTTGGTAGGAGAGAAATATTTTAATTTGTATTCTTGATAGGCATGTTGTACAGCATAATTGTAATGAAGTTTTGTCTTTCATGTTTCTGTCTCTCTCCTGATTACTTGCTGTCAGAACTGAGCAGGAAAATGCAGTACTATCAGTCCAAGCCTGACCTACAAATCAGGACACGTTATGGACACAGGGTTATGGAATAAACCAAGAATGACCATTTCTTCAGACTAAGTGCAAGGGGATCTTTTAGTTAATTTATCACAGTCTGTGATCTTTTCACCTTGCTTCTCTGTCACTTGACCCTGTTTTCAATACAGCTATTTAAGACCCTGGATGTTAAGCTTCAGTACTGCCACAAGTGGTCCACAGCTCGTCATGACAAGTTACTCCATAGAACAGATTTACTTGCTCAGAATAATTCAGTATCGTGCTTTTTTGTAATAACTTGAAGAGAATAACAAAGAATGATACTTGCTGAAAATAACAAAACTCACTACAGCTTGATGGAATAAGAAAAGTTGGTAGTGAGGGACAAAGTATTAAGTGAATTTCTGGATAAGGCTAAATTGTGATTAAAAGCAGCAGCATTTATTTATTATCATTCTAATCAGATTTCAGCCTTGCTTTCATTCATTTTACGTTCAGCAGAATAAAAAATGCGTTAGAGGATGGGAACCCTAGCCCAAGCCAAACCAATGGGTCTGCTTCAGTGACATCCTTCAGGAGGAAGGGTAGGAAGGGGAATCTGAAAAGCAGAAATCACCCTTTTAACTCATTATAGGTGAAGGAAATCTTATGGACTACAAGTCAATCTTCTAAGCTAGCCTAGTCTAGTCATAGGGATAAACAGAGTGGTTTTATAAAACTAAAGAAAATGAAATCAGTCTAATAGCAAGTACTGCATTGATCAGCAACAACAGTTAACTTTTAAAATTCATGTATCATGAATTTAAGAAACAAATGTTTTTTAAATCAGCCCATGTAACATATGAGTCTAAGATATGGAGGACCATTTGAGCATATACATGCAAAATTTGGATGTTTTAATGGAGCACCCTGATCCAAAAAATTGATGAGAAAATGGATCCCTGATGCATTAGTATCCCCTCTCTGCACCTCTTTCTAAATACCGTCCCTTACAAGTATGTGAGCGATGCATTTTCTTATAAGTTTGGATATTTATCTGATTTTATATGATTTCAAAGGGTCAAAACAAACTTATGTAAGTTGAGCATCAGCTTAATTAAAAAAAAAAAAACTAATAAAACAATGAAGGCTTGCCCACACTTCAGAATGATTTCAATAACTTCAAAAATTGGCAACACCTTATGGTTTCATGAACTCTTACCTGTACAGTTGTGCTCTACGTACCTGTGGTACATGAAAGGAAGCTGACAGAATGGCAGCTCCACCTGCACAATAGCCTATTCTATCTATGCAACTGGCTTGAAAAAATCTGGGGGTTTTTTATATTTTGTTTTATAATCCTGAAATACTAGCTTAATTTAAATCAATGTATATTTTTGCTACTAATTTCAATAAGTCAGAATTTCACCACTAACAACATGCATCCAAATATCTTAAAATAATATATTTATGTTAAATCCTTTTTTCAAAGCAGGACGAAATCAAAGAACTGAGTTTCCTTGTGCAACCCTGCACCACTTGTTACAAATATGTATCACAAAATTTATCATAGCTCTATTCATCAAATTCACTGGTATTGAACTCTGCCTATTGTAATGACTTATGGATAAATAAACCATTATTTTTTTTCACTAGGTAATTTAATCTTAAAATGCATGGGCTTATCTTTCTATTGTCAATTACACTGGGAAAACTAAGTATGTGTTAAACAAGTTTGCCATAATGATTAATCTACTGATGAAGTGATATTCATGAATTGTCTTAATCAATAAACATTTGGAAATGCTGTGAGCACTATGTTCTTCAAATCAGATTTCTAGGAGAAAGCATTACTATTTTTTCCCCAATTTATTTGTAAAATAAGAGTTATTATAAATAAACAATTTAAAATCAAAATAAGTTTCTCTCCTCATATCATAAGGTAGGTGTCAGGGTGAGATTGATGACAAACTTGACTTCCTTGTTTATAAATGAAATATAAGTTATAGAAAAAAAAAAAACAACTAGTGTAAATGGGAAAATTTGCATTGACTTTGGATTGAAATATTGTCAAAATGTTTCTTCCAGATCTCATGTAACCCTCCTGCACTTTCAAAATTGCAATGAAACCCATTGCAAATGCCATTTTGTATGTATGCAAATTCTCAAATGTTTATACAGTAATTTTGCTTTTATAGCACCACATTATACTTTAATGAAAGTTTACTTTTCAAATAATTTTATAATCTGAGTTGCAAAGCTTATAGTGAATGATGCTGCATCAGCTGTTTGATGATTGATACATACTTCATTGTAAACGCAACTGTCGGCTTTCAGATGATAGCTTCTTGAAGTCTAATGTCACCATTGAATTAAAAAATAAAATGTAATGCAGGTAAGCCTAGACAATATGGAACCATTATGTGCTCAGCAAGTTTGCATCAAACAGAATAAAGGCTATCATAAAACTAAAGCTGTTATCTCCTTGGTAATGAGACTTTGCATTTGACCTGAGTTCCACCTGTCACAAAAAGCTGTGCATAAGATATTGATAGTGAATATGAAACTCATTTTTATACTAAGTTAAAGCCTTGATGAGGTGGGGTTTTGCCTAGTTTCATTGTAAATATCTGATCTGTACTCAGAATTGGTGAATCTTCTATAAATTAAGCAAGAAAACAAAATTTGGTGCTAATTTGATTTCCATGTCACTGTTACTAACATTAGTACAGAAGAAGTCTGAGCAAGTGAATGCGCTGAAAGCAAAGTGAACGTTTTCATTTTAAATTTTCCTCTGATTTTCACTCTCAGGATATTTCAGTTTCCTAAGCTTCTCTTTCAGATATTTCAGTTTCTTGAGCTGCTGCTGTCATAATTCTCACAGTTTATATTTAAACTACAACAAAGTCCCTCAAGTTTTGGCCTTTACATTTAGAGTAGACACCTCAACTGCCTCCCTCCTTCACTTTTCTCATTCCTTCTTTCTTTCCTTCCTTCCCACCCTTATTTCCTCCTCTTCCTCTTTCCCTCATTTTCCTTCCTCTCTTCTTCCCTTCCTCTCTCCCGCTCCCTCTCTCCATGTACCTGTGCCATACAATATATGAGAAATACCATAAACAATACTTCTGTAGTCTATTTTTCTCCATTCCAGGAATATAAATACAACCAGGCTACTGACCTTGGACATACCAACTGAATTGCAGTCTAAGTGTGCCACATAGAATGTGTGTACATAAATTGTGCTGAAAGTATACTAAATAAATATGCAGAACAAGAATTAAAGTTACCGACCTTCTCTGTTTTGAGGATTAGGTAAGTAGGTGACAGTGGAGAGCATAAGAGACAGCAATTGAAAGGTTTTTATGGTATAGACATGAATATCTGAAAACTGAAATGTTGAAGATTGGTATCAGTGGCTGGTGCAACTAATTTACTAATTAATTAACTAAGCTAATATTGTGTTTTAAGTATTAAAACCAAAATGTAAGAACATCTTACCTGCCCTAAAAAAAAAAAAAAAAAAAAAGAAAAAAGATAAAAAAGATAAATCATTTACAACTCAGCAATATTCTTGGTTTGATACATACGTAATTCTACAAGTTTTCCTGGAAAATGCATACCTGCAAAAAGACCCCAAAACCCCTCTATGTGAAATCTTACCGTAACTATAGCCAGCATACTCACTAGGTTTGCATGGAAAAACACTATTGTATTTTTTTTTTTTGTGTGATTGCATGGCCTAAAGAAAGTTCACTTGTTTTTACAAAAACAGACTAAAGGGAGCAAAACATTAGCAGTGTATTTTCATCATGCATTTATAATTATTGGCAATTCTGTTTGGGTTTTTTTTTTTTGGTTGGTTTTTGTTTTCCTGACTCTATAGCTATAGATGCAAACCACTTTTACTTATGTAATAAAATTCAATATAACCAATACAAGACTGGGTTGTTTGTTTTTGGTTTTTTTTTTCCCTCTTTGGGTGTTTGGTGCAGAGAGAAGGCAAGATAGAGGATACTTTGTGTCCCACACAAGACACAGGGATATACTTTTGATAATATCTTTGGTGAGAAAGCATAATATTTCTCTTTGAATCTCTGCCAATACAAAATAAATAAATTATTATCCATTCAAAGAAATAAATGTTAAGATCTAGAGTTATTTTTATGTGAGACTCCAGTAAAAATAAAACTTTATGGTTATGGATATCCAAGCAAATGTCTCTCTTTGAAGATAAGGAAATGGTAGTTCATATTAACGGAATACCAATCTGGTGCTGAATACTCATCTAGTCATTCTCACCTCCTACCTTCTGTCATCCTCCTTTAATGGCATATTCAAGGAAAGGATTATATAAGTTTATTATAAAATAGGATAGAATGAGTCACCAAAGGATACTTAAAATCACTCCGTCCAAGAGAGTGGTGATGTTGTCCTACTTAATTTGCTTGCTTATGAATTACATGTCTACTATGCTAAAAGGACAAATATAGTTCCAGCTTTTTGTTGATGAGCTAATCTGTATTTACTCTACATCCAAATCTGCAGGTAATGTTGGATGTTCATTGTGTCTTAAAGGATTTAAAATATTAGTTCTGAAGCAACAATGTACAAATCTGCAATTTGTCCATGGAAATTACGTATTTCAAGTTCAGAACACACCAAGCATTATCCTTAGGTCAAGGTCTCCGTCAAGGATTAGCTTGCTGCTTCAACCAGAATCTGATGAAATTGTTTTTCCTTGTCTGTTTGTGGATTTTCATCTCTTTTACATGTGAAAACTGTGTGCGATAAAAATAATAATGAAATATGACACTTGCTTCATTCAGTGTGTAATATTAACTTCATAGAAGTGAAGTGTAAGGTTGAATGTCAGGTAAGAATCAAATTATGACATTTGTTTAAGAGGTCATGTTTTCTGGAATAAAATTCATAAAATGCTGCCTACAGTCAAGGCAAATGCTCTTCATTGGTAAGGAGAACTAAAACACAGTTGACATGCAATTAAAATTTTAAAAACTTTTTAATGAAGTATATTTACGGTAAGTCAGGTGAACAGCAGATTTTTCAGTTACTCCACTAGTTCTTTAAGTTGTGACACTCCAATCTTGCTAAACACGATTTTGTTAGAAAAAGGTTCAACCTGGCACTATGATACATTACATGTTTATTTTAATTAATCTGCTATTCCTCTGTGACTGATAGTTATAAATACACTAAAGTTATGTATACACCTTGATAAGTATATCTTATTAAAGGCTTAGCTTTTTATTCTTTGTAGGCCTGAACATTTTTAGAGGCCTTTTGCTATCCACTCCTGTGTCTAGTCAAGTAAGAACACACCATAAAAGCAAATTATATATATTACATTTTTTAAAACACATCTTTGCTGCAATGAATGGCTTATGCAGGTATTCAAAGTGGAGGGAAAAAGTTTAGATAGATGCATGTGGTTGACTGAAGGGATTGTGCTGCTTTGGAAAAGTCCATATTTCAAATATGGCATATCAAAACTTGTGCAGAAAACATTCATGCATAGAAAAGAAATATAATGTATTTACCCCCTGATGGACAGGGGTAGAGCAGTTGTTGTCATCTATCTGGACTTGTGCAAAGCATTCGAAACTGTCCCACACGACATCCTTGTCTCTAAATTGGAGAGACATCTATTTGACGGATGGACCATAAGGTGGATAAAGAACTGGCTGGCTGGCCGCACACAAAGAGTTGTGGTCAGTGGTTCAATGTCTAGCTGGAGACCAGAAATGAGTGGTGTTCCTCAAGGATCGGTGTTGGGACCGGTCTTGTTTAACACCTTCGTTGCTAACATAGGCAGTGAGATTGAGAGTGCTCTCAGCAAGTTTGCCGATGACACCAAGTTGTGTGGTTCGGTTGGTACGCTAGAGGGAAGGGATGCCATCCAGAGGGACCTTGAAAAACTTGTAAGGTGGGCTGATGCCAACATTATAAAGTTTAACTATGACAAATGCAAGGTCCTACACCTGGGTCGGAGCAATCCCAGGCACAGCTACAGGCTGGGCAGAGAAGAGATTCAGAGCGGCCCTGTGGGGAAGGACTTGAGGGTGCTGGTCGATGAGAAAATGAACATGAGCCGGCAGTGTGCGCTTGCAGCCCAGAAAGCCAACCGTATCCTGGGCTGCATCAAAAGGAGCGTGACCAGCAGGTCGGAGGAGGTGATCCTGCCCCTCTGCTCTCATGAGACCTCACCAGGAGTATTGTGTGCAGTTCTGGTGTCATCAGCATAAAAATGACATGGAACTGTTGGAACAAGTCCAGAGGATGGCCACGAGGATGATCAGGGGACTGGAGCACCTCTTGTATGAAGGCAGCCTGAGGAAGTTGGGGCTGTTCAGCCTGGAGAAGAGAAGGCTGCGTGGAGACCTCATAGCAGCCTTCCAGTATCTGAAGGGGGCCTATAGGAATGCTGGGGAGGGATTCTTCATTAGGGACTGTAGTGATAGGACAAGGGATAATGGGTTTAGACTTAAACAGGGAAGTTTAGATTGGGTATAAGGAGGAAGTTCTTTCCTGTTAGGGTGGTGAGGCACTGGAATGGGTTGCTCAGGGAGGTTGTGAATGCTCCATCCCTGGGAGTGTTCAAGGCCAGGTTGGACAAAGCCTTGGGTGGCATGGTTTAGTTTGAGGTGTCCCTGCCCATGACAGGGGGGTTGGAGCTAGATGATCTTGAGGTCCTTTCCAACCCTAACTATTCTATGATTCTATGATTCTATATATGCTGGCATTTGTGCAAAGGAATATACATGAATGGTAGTCATGCATACTTTAAACTGTGTTTCAATGGCTATTATACCCTAAACCTATTTTCTTTCTTTACAGCATCTCTTAAAAATATCTTCCCTTCTCAGATGTCATGAAAAGAAACAGGTTTCAAGACATTGAAGGCAAACTCTGAGTGGGTTTGGAGAGAAGTTTTGGTTTGGTTTGTTGGGTTTTTTTTTCCTTTTGGGTAACTTGCAGATACAAGTATAAAGGTATTCTAGGCTGGCATTCTTTGATCTGAATTTCAGACTGAAAATCTAGCAGGAACAGAAGCATTTCTATGTTTTCTTTTCTTTTTTTTTATTTTAATTAATCACAATATAAGAATCCAAATACACACATTTTACGAAAGACTACTGCTAAATCTATAGGATTTATGCCCCCTCATTGTGCCTAGTTTATCCAATATACAGATGATCAAAAACCACAATCAAGTGCCACCTGGTGTTTCAGGAAACTACAGTATGTAGCCAGTTGACTTTTCACTCATAAAGGTTTCTAAGCATCTGAAGGTTTGTACTTTGCCATGATTGCAGCTGTCTATGGGCTGAATATGTGGCACATGATTTATTTAAGATCTACAAGATAGTCATCTTCCAGGTTACCTCCAATCCCAGTCTGGCAGGTAGTTTTACCATATGAATCACGAAATTAGGATTGGGAGTTAAAAATAGAAGGAAAATAAACCCAACAAAACTCAACCAAGTTAAAAACAAAGCCTACAGCCACAGTCAGTAGCTATTCTTCTTAGTCAGGATCTTAGTTTTCCTTACTTAGTAGAAAGTGGGAGATAAGGTTACATTCTCTCCTGTGGCAGAAGGAATTTGGACTCTTATTGCATAAGGGGAAATGCTCTGCATTATGATTCCTCTGATGAGACTAAGTTTTTCCTGCTGCAATTTTGCAAAATAAAATGAACATTGCTTGGCAGAGACAGAAGACTAAGTCCCACATAAAAATGATTAGGTTTCACCCAGCTCTGGTTTAACTGATGAAAAATGTTGATGGAAGTGGTTTGATACTGGAGGAAGCATAAACTGATTAATAGGTCTTAATAGAATTCCTAAATAAGCCATAATAGAATTATTTAACTCTCAGGAAAGAAAGAAAGAACTTGCAGATTGGAAGGAGCCAAAAAATGTTTGCGAAATACTGTTCATAGATGGTTTTAATGGAAGGAATGAGGTAAACAACAGTCTTTTGGGGGAGCTCCGTGTATCAATGATGAAACCTATCATCATAGTAAATTCAGGCATTTCAATGAATCGTTTAAGACAGTTGTCTAAATGTCAAAAAATCCTCATTGGTCAGAATAACACTCCTAAATTTTAGAGAGAAAAAAGCAGCTTTCTACTGGTCTCTTCATGTTATCTAGACTATTTCAGCAGCACAGTATGTTTTTGGGGGAACCCAGGATCTAACTTTTACTTATTCATGCATTGCATAACTTGCCATGATGACTAGGATTGTGATTAGGAAATTTGTTAGGTTGATCGCAGTTGCTATTACAATATTCACTATTCAGTGAAGTGCATACATTAGTCTATTTACTCAGAAGGATTAGATAAAAGGTGAAAACTTACATTTAAAATAAAGGCATAAAAAGTGTTATATGTTGAAAAAAAATATTAAAAACTTTCTAGGTTATAAACCATCAGAGAAATAAAGTAACTTTATTCAGATTTTAGATGATGGTTTGCTTGTCTATGAAAATATTTATGAAAGAGAATATTCACAAATGAAATCCTAATAATTCACAAGTGTACTTAAGTTATTTATTCTGCATTATTATTCTCTCAGTAAAAACAAAATTGGAGTAAGACCAATAATTATATCTGGCCAACCAGATGCTACAAGTAATAATACAAACAGTACAGTAGGAAAAAATTAATAAAAAAAACCAACTATATTTTAAATCCTATTTACATTAAAAAAAAACCAACCCCAAACAAAATACAAAACATTGAAAGAATATAAAGTAATGAATAATTTTGCTTAAATCAAATTTGTAAGCAAGTTGGTTGAGGAATTAGAATATTTTAATTTGTGATAATTAAGGTTCAATAAACAATGTGAACAGCTGAGTGTGAAAACATGAAAAATGGCTAGATAAAAATGGTGAAGTTCTGGAATTGTGTTTTTCTTCAAAATCAATAAAACTGCATAATGCATCTTTAATCTCTCAATCAGTGTTTTGCAGTTCTACTTGCTGCTTTCTAAATAAATCTTCACAGTCTCATTTTTCTCTTTACACTTTTGCTTACCTAATCCTGCAGGTCAGCTCGGTTTGACTGATAGACCTGGTGCTTCAGGGCTGCCACTGAGTATACGAAAGACAAAGAAAAGAGTGATGCTTGATGCTGAACAAGACAACTGTTCTCAGAGGACTCATTCAATTTTTGTGATAATCTAGTGAAAATCTGAACTGCTGAAGCATTAAACAGAACTGTTCATAAATGATAATAGTACTGCTGTAAGCTATAACTTTCTGAAGTTTCTAAATATCAAAATGCTCCCTGATGCAGCTCTACTAACAACTTTTCAAATTATCTTTAAAACCTGTATTTCTGCCAGATTGTATCTCCAGTTGTCTGCTTGAATGTTTAGGTAATCTCTCATTCAGACAGGGCACATCAGAATTCAGACCCAGATGGAAAGAACAGTTTCTGAGCTATATGCTGAGAAATTATGAAGCATACCAAAACTTTACTACTTTAAGCAAGTGATTGTGTAATATGTATAACAGCATATACTGAATATATACTGAGTTATTATATTCATAATAGTATATATTATTTTATAGGTTACCTGTCATAATAATAAATAATATATAAAATGTTATATGATAGAACACTAGTAAGATAATATATAAAATACTTATGTATTATATTAATATGACTTAAATATTATAATAATAATGTTATTGATATAATTATTAAATATTATAACGACAATACAGTCATCATATGTAACAATGTGATGAATCTTCTATACACTAAGAAATATTACAACTGTTTTTTATGGCTTACTTCATATTAACTAAGACTTTCCCAGTTTAAAGTAGGCATACCAGTACTGAGATATGAGACACTATAAACCATCATTCATCAAGTTCTAAACGTGGATCAACCAAGTAAATCAAACAGATCATGTAGGCTGCAATGCAATGGAATCTTACAGGAAGAACTATTAAAACATTAAAGTGTAAAATACACATTAAAGAAAACCCCAAAACTTTTTGTCATAAACCAAAGTTTAAATCAACTCTGATAGAATACTTACTTCAGAAAAATGTGTTATGAGGAATATTTATGCACAGAAAAATCAAAGAGGTTCTAGAACTTGAGCATTATTTTGGGTAATTCTAGAAACAATCGTGTAGATTCCTTTTCATCAGACATAGCTGTAAAATGAGCATGTGTAATGGTGAAGTAATTGGAAACAACTAATTAGATTAGTATCAGGTTCAAATTCATCTCAGTCATGAAATTCATGAGGATTAGAATGCAACAAATTTCAGAACATGTTCAAGATAAAGAGATGATCTTTGTATGTGGTCTATACACTTTATCTGTCCATTCTGTTTTGAATACCTGAGATGACAAGCATATCTAAGAATAGGAGATCTAAAAAGACAAAAAATAGGAATACAATAATAATCTATGGTGATGAACAATTTACTGAAGTCAGAGTTGCAAAAAAGCTAATTTAATTAGGGTACTTTTATAATTTAGCATATAAACGAATAACCCACTCTCAAGCCCAAGGCCGTGATTCTTTTATAAGCCTTCATTATACCATTTTCACTTCAGAATAACTTTAAAGTTTTTGTTCTGAAGATCTTTATCTTTCTTAGAAACAACAAACCCCAAACAAACAAATCCCACCACTCTACAAATAGACATAAGTTTCCAAGATCCATTTGATGATGATGGTTTCAAAAATAATAATGAAAAATCGAACAAAAAATCAGCAAAACAACATAGCTTATCTCAGTGAATGTATTGCAAAGATGCAAAAACATTTTTATAAGAGAGCCTTTGAAGTTCATGTTTTCATTATCTCTTTCCTAGAGAATTATAGATGTGTCATCAGCATAGTAGCTGCTTTCAGAATTACAATGCGGATGTGATAGGCTGAATTGCTGTTTTCTTATTCTGTATCAGCTTCACTGAAAGAAATACTACCACCATTTTGAAAGTCTTGAAAGCTGCTAATAAACCATCCTAAAACATCATCTCCTGAAGTATATATATATATGTATATATATGCAAAATATATATTTTTTTCTTCCTGGAAACTATGCTAAGGCACATGGACCATAAGGGAGTGGTTGGTGACAGCCAACATGGCTTCACTAAGGGCAAAACGTGCCTGACAAATTTTGTGTCTTATGATGGGGCCACAGTGCTGGTGGCAAGGCAGATGTCATCTACCTGGACTTGTGCAAAGCCTCAACACTGTCCTACATGCCATCTTTGCCTCTAAAGTAAAGAGTCATGGATTTGACAGATGACCACTCAGTGGATAAGGAACTGGCTGGACCACAGCTCAAAAAAATTGTGATCAGCAGCTCGATGCCCAACTCAAGATCAGTGATCGAAGAAGTTACTCACGGGTAGGTGTTGGGATTGGAGCTGTTTAACATCTTTGTCAGTGACATGGACAGGGTGATTGAGTGCACCCTTAGCAGATTTGCTGATGACAGCGAGCTGTGTGGTTCAGTTGATACAATAGAGGGAAGGGATGCTATCCAGAGGGACCTTGACACGCTTGTGAGGTGGGCCTGTGCAAACCTTGTGAAGTTCAACAAGGCCAAGTGCAAGGTCCTGCACCTGAGCTGGAGCAATCCCAGGCACAGCTACAGGCTGGGCAGAGACTGGATTGGGAGCAGCTCTGAGGAGAAGGACCTGGAGATGGGTATTGGTCAACACGAGCTGGCAGTGTGCACTTGCAGCTCAGTAAGATAAACATATGCTGAGCTGCATCAAGAGGAGAGTGACAAGCAGATCAAGGGACATGATTCTCCTCCTTTACTCCACTCTTGTGAGACCCCAACTGGAGTACTGCATTCAGCCCTGGGAGCCCCAACACAAGAGGAACATGGAACTGTTGGAATGAGTCCAGAGGAGACCCATGAAGATGATCAGAGGGCTGAAGCACCTTTCCTGTGAAGGCAGGCTGAGAGAGTTGGGCTTGTTCAGCCTCTAGAAAAGAAGGCTCAGGGAAAAAAATTATAACAGTCTTCCAGTCCATAAAGGGGGCCTGCAAGAAATCTGGAGAGGACTTTTTACTAAGGCATGTAGTGGCAGCACAAGGGGGAATGGTTTTAAGCTGACAGAGGGTAGATTTAGGTTAGACATTAGGAAATTCTTATTTCCTATGAGGGGAGTGAGGCACTTGCAGAAGTTGCCCACAGAAGCTGTGGCTGCCTCATGCCAGTGTTCAAGACCAGGTTGGATAGGGCTTTGAGCAACCTTGTCTAGTGGGAGATGTCCCTGCCACGGCAGGGGGGTTGAAACTAGATGATCTTTAAGGTCCTATCCTGATTTCAACTTAGCAGCCATTTTTCTCCTTCTTAGTAGCTGGTGTAATGCTGTGGTTTTGACTTTAGTCTCAGAGAAACTCTGACAGCACACCAATGTTTTTAACTGTTGCCAAGTAATGCTTTTGATCAAGGGCTTTTCAGTCTCTCATGCTCTGCCAGTGAGAAGGGGCACAAGAAGCTGTGAGGAAGCAGAGGCAGGACACCTGGCCAAAACTAGCCAAAGGGGTATTCCATGCCACAGTACATCATGACCAGTATATAAATTGTGGGGAGTTACCTGGAAGGACCAGATAGCTGCTCAGGTGGGGCTGAGTGTTGGTCAGCAGATGATGAGCAATTGTATTCTCTTCCCTTGCTATTTCACTTATCATTATTATTATTGGTGGTAGCAGCAGTGGTTTTCTGTTATACCTTACTTATCAGACTGTTCTTATCTCAACACATGGAAGTTACATTCTTTCGATTCTCCTCCCTATCCCTCCAGGAGAGGGGGGAAGAGGAAGAAGGGGGAGTGAGCATGCAGCTGCGTGCTTCTGAGTTACCAGCTGGGCTTAAACCATGACAGTTTCCTTCCAACCCTAACCTTCCCATGATTTTATGAAGTAGGATATGTTCTTTCAAAACTGCATTTAGGAAGAGATAATATGGAGAATCATAATCTATTTTCAATTATTAACATATGAAACAACCGTATTTTATTTCAATTAAACACCGTGTGCATGTTTGTGTATGTATGGCTATAGTAATAATAGGTAGGTTTATTAATGGGTTTATTACAATATCTCATGAAGGAACATCGTCCTAGGCATTGGACACAAACAGTAACACAGATAAAAAATATCCGTATTTTATGTTAGTAGAATTGAATCATATTGAAGAAAGGACTAAAGCAAGAGGTATGGTGTGGGTAACAGCTAAACTTACGCATTTTAGTCAAAGGGGCTGTCCTAGGTTCAGCAGTAGCAGTCATTTTTCTCCTTCTTAGTAGCTGGTGCAGTGTTGTGGTTTTGACTTTGAGCCTGGGAACCACACTGATAACACCGACGTTTTTAGCTGTTGCTAAGTCATGTTTAGTCTGACCAAGAACTTTCTGAGCCTCATGCTCTGCCAGGGGGGTGGGGAAGCTGGGAGGAAGCAGAGACAGGACACCTGACCCAAACTGACCAAAGAGGTATTCCATACCACAGCACATCATGCCCAGGATTAAAACTGTGGGCAGTTACCCAGAAGGGCTAGATCACTGCTCGGTCGGGCTGGGTATTGGTTGGCGAGTGGTGAGCAGCAGTGTTCTCTTCCCTTGTTATTTCCCTTATCATTATTATTATTAGTGGTAGCAGCAGTGATTTGTGTTATACCTTAGTTACTGGACTGTTCTTATCTCAATCCGTGGGAGTTACTCTCTTTCAATTCTCCTTCCCATCCCTCTGGGGGGGTGGGGGGGTGTGACGGGGTTGAGGGGAGGAAGGAGGGGAGTGAACGAGCTGGCTGTGTGGCAGCTGGGCTTAAACCACGACAGGGGTTGAAGATAGGGAATGGATAAATCTAAGAATGAATTAGTGGATGCAAGTGTAGAGCTTGAAGAGAGTCATGTAGTCATTATGTATTCGGGGAGATCTATGGATCAAATGATTCAAATGAAGGCTGCTATCACACAGAGAAAAGCCAGTCAACAGAATGGAAGAGTGTGAAGACAAGTTCTGGAGCATTTCCTGATCTCTGCAGGTTCAGGGTTTTTAAGTCCTGTCCTCAAAGGCAGTGTGCTGGGGAGATGACAAGATATAAAACACACTGTATTTGAATAGAGAATAAATTACAAAGTTAGAAAGAACAGACAGATCTTTAGACATCTGCTTTTTTTCTACAGGAAACTTTATCTGCCTTAACCATAAATGCAAATGTGTAGAGGATGTAGAAAGCACTTTTGTGTATTGTAAGTTAATATTCTCATGTTTTTAGAGTCTCCTGTAGACAAACCATAATGCAGGGGACATTCATTTTCCCTCATGCTTTCTTGACTTGATTCATTTAGCCTCTTTAATAAGACCCCTTTCAGGTTTTCCTTGTTTCAACCATTTACATTTGAAAGTATAGAAATAAAAGAAAGCCAATGGAAAGATTATTTTGTTAAAGATTTCAATAACTGTAAGGCAAACAAACACAGTCAAGGGTTCATGTTATTAGATATGTCAGGTTTAATACATTTAATCTGTTTTCATAGGCACTGAATTTACTATCTGTATTCAGTTGCTGCCATAGTCTTTTTCACTATTGGCTGAATCTTTCTGACCAGAACTGTTCAATACACCCTTCACCTAGAGATCTGAGGAAGTTCAGAAGTAACTGAATAATATAAATATGAGACATTTCTTGACCATAAACAACAATTCCAGTGGATAGCCATAGGCACATTTAGTTTTTTAGCATAAAGAAACCAACCGTGGACTAGGAATACCATTATGGTGATTGCCAAATTACAAACAAGTTCCAGTGTCCTCATTGTTCAAGTCCAAGCAGCTCTTTCTAAGACTAGATAATCCTGACTGTTTGGAAAACTCAAGTTTAAACATTATTGCGTATAAAACCTGGATTTGCATGTTTAAAGGGGCTGTATGCCTGTAAAGATTTGAGAAATAGACATTGTATTAAGCAGTAATTCTGTAGTAATTAATATGCAGTAACTGATGCAATTAGACAAACAAATGTATTTATGTGTTTGTTGCTCTTTACTTCAACTTTTAAATTTGATTTTTTGGATTTTTTTTCCCCTTCAAGCATGCTCTGTGGTTTATTCTTATCATGCAAGCTGTTAATCTCTCCTCTCCTTCAAAATACCTTTACACTTAACAAAAAAAAAAAAATCCAATACTTGTAACAGAAATGATCTGATAGGAATTCAAATTCTAGCTAAGGATCTCCTATTCCAGTATAACTGGGGCAAAATTAAGGACCCCCAGGCTCCCTTTCTCTCAGCTTTTATTTATTTTCCGAGGCTTGAGCCCTGTGAATTTATCCATGATTACACAAGCTGGAAGTCTTTCTCACATACATAAATATGCACATAAGCTTTCCTTTATGCAGAGATGCACAAATAACATACAGTACTGAAGGGAGGACTTGGAAATACAGGAGCTATCTTTCCATTAGAAAGCATTTCAGTCATTGTCCAAGATACTAAAAAGAGAAGTTACATTCCATAAAAACACCTGAAAGTCTGGGCAGGTTATTACTAAAAAAAACCATGTGCTTGATTTTCCATGGACAGCTTAAGAGAATGAGGGTAATGCAATTATGACAAAAATATTAGGTGATGCATGCCCTTCACCTTCAACTATGCAAACAGTTCTAAGATAAATATTAGAATTATCCATCCTAAATATGTTGATTAGGTATAATTCTCTTCTAGGGCTCCAGTTCACCTAGGGTTGTGCATTAAAGTCTGATGTCTGATGATGTTTTTTCTTTTACTTGTACACACTGCTCCTACTGACGGCTGTTGCTTTTCATAGACTGAAATCCATAACGAGTATTTGCAGAAGATCCTACCCGTCAGTTTTTCACCTGCTGTACTAAATTAAGCTGAAAATCAGGCTTATTTTGCCTTCATTTGCTGAACTGAATGTTACAGTGATTTGGGAATCATTTCATGACTATTCAATCCTTACTATCTCAAGGGTATAGAATCATAGAATCGTAGACCAGTTAGGGTTGGAAAGGACCTCAAGATCATCTAGTTAAAATGCCCCTGTCATGGGCAGAGACATCTCACACTTAGCTATGCCACCCAAGGCTCTGTCTAGACTGGCCTTGAACACCGCCAGCAATGGAGCATCCACGACTTCCTTGGGCAACCCATTCCAGTGCCTCACCACCCTTACAGGAAAGAATTTCCTCCTTATATCCAATCTAAACTTCCTTTTGTTTAAGTCTGAACCCATTACCCCTTGTCCTATCACTACAGTCCCTAATGAAGAATCCCTCCCCAGCATCCTTATAGGCCACCATCAGATACTGGAAGGCTGCTATGAGGTCTCCATGTAGCCTTCTCTCCTTCAGGCTGAACAGCCCCAACTTTCTCAGCCTGTCTTCATACAGCAAGTGCTCCAGTCCCCTGATCATCCTCATGGCCCTCCTCTGGACTTGTTCCAACAGTTCCATGTCCTTTTTATGTTGAGGACACCAGAACTGCACACACTATTCTAGGTGAGGTCTCACAAGAGCAGAGTAGAGGGGCAGGATCACTTCCTTCGACTTGCTGGTTGTGCTCCTTTTGATGCAGCTCAGGATACGGTTGGCCTTCTGGGCTGCAAGCACACACTGAAGCCGGATCATTTTCAGTTTCTCATTGACCAATACCCCCAAGTCCTTCTCTGCAGGACTCCTTTGAATCTGTTCCCCACTCAGCCTGTAGTTGTGCCTAGGATTGCTGTGACCCAGAATCTTGCACTTGGCATCAACCCACCTTACAAGCTTTTCAAGGTCCCTCTGGATGGCATTCCTTCCCTCCAGCGTATCAACCAAACCACACAGCTTGGTGTCATCGGCAAACTTGCTGAGGGCTCGCTCAATCCCACTGTCCATGTCACCGACAAAGATGTTGAACAAGACTGGTCCCAACACTGATCCTAGAGGAACATCACTCGTTACTGGTCTCCAGCTAGACATTGAGCCATTGACCACAACTCTTTGTGTGTGGCCATCCAGCTAGTTCTTTATGCACTGGGTGGTCCATCTATCAAACTGATGTCTTTCCAATTTAGAGAGAAGGATGTCGTGTGGGACAGTGTAGAACGCTTTGCACAAGTCCAGTAGATGTCAACTGCTCTACCCCTGTCCATCAGTTCCATAGCCCCATCATAGAAGGCCACCAAGTTGGTCAGGCAGGATTTCCCCTTAGTGAAGCCATGCTGGCTGCACCAAGCACCTTGTTGTTTTTTCATGTGCCTTAGCATGCAGGAGAATCTGCTCCAAGATTTTGCCAGGCACAGAGGTGCGACTATCTGGTCTGTAGTTCCCGGCGTCATCCATTTTCCCCTTCTTGTAAATGGGGGTTATATTTCCCTTTTTCCAGTCTTCAGGAACTTCACCTGACTGCCATGATTTTTCAAATACGATGGCCAGTGGCTTAGCAACTTCATTCGCCAGCTCCTTCAGGACCCGCGGATGGATTCCGTCAGGTCCCATGGACTTGTGTGTGTTCAGATTTTTAAGATGGTCTCGAACCAGATCCTCTCCTACAGTGGGCCCAAGGTCTTCATTCTCGCAGTCCCTGTGTCTGCCTTCCAAGTCTTGGGTGGTGTGGTCAGAGCCTTTGCCAGTGAAGACTGAGGCAAAGAAGTCATTAAGAACCTCAGCCTTCCCAAATCCAGGGTAGCCAGTTCTCCCGAAAGCTTCCTCAGGGGTCCTATGTTGTCCCTAGTCTGTCTTTTATTTGCAATGTATCTATAAAATCCCTTCCTCTTATCTTTGACATCCCTATCCAAGTTTAATTCTAACTGGACCTTAGCTTTCCTGACCTGGTCCTTAGCTTCTCAGGCAACATCCCTGTACTCTTCCCAGGCTGCCTGTCCTTGCTCCCTCCTTTCATAAGCCTCCGTTTTCCTTTGAATTTTCCTCAGCAGCTCCTTATCCATCCAAGGAGGTCTCCTGGCCCTCCTGCTGCACTTCCTTCTATTTGGGATACAACACTCCTGAGCTTGTAGCAGGTGATCCTTGAATATCAACCAACAGTCTTGGGCCCCTCTGCCCTCTAGGGCGATATCCCACGGAACCTTACTAAGCAGGTTCCTGAAGAGGCCAAAGTCTGCTATCTTGAAGCCCAGGGCAGTGAGCTTGCTGCACGCTGTTCTCACTGTCCTGAGGATCTCGAACTCGACCATCTCATGATCGCAATCAGCTTCCATTGGAGGAACAGAATTTATGGCTCAAGGCAGAAACTTGCCTTGGTTTTCTGATCTCAATCTCTCACCATACCTGAGACTGGATCCAAAAAATACTTATGTTGTTTACTTTTGCCACAACTTTTACAATTGTTGGGAAACCTCTGTTGTACTCATCAGTGGTGCTAAGAAGTATTTGAATCCACTTCTGCAATTTCCATATTGAGGCAAATAAAAAAAAGAATTGTAGTAAATACAGCTGTTTGGAACCTTTTATTACAAATGATTTATCAGTTGTTTGTCTAATGAAATCTTCATGAAGTTTTCCTTGGGGGAGAAAATGAGCCAAGGGAGGGAAACAGGAGGGGCCTTTCCCTGAGCGTCAGGGAGTAGAAGTTGCAAGTGCTTCCAGTGTTGGCCAGGCCTGCGCCCAAGGTCCCACCTGTGAGCATCAGCCAGCAGCTGGGTCCATGCTCAGTCCAGAGCATCCAAGCAGCATCTCAAGGACAGGGCTGGAGGTTGTCTCTGCTGTGGCATAGCCATAGTAGGGGCTGATGGCCCCAAGTGCCGGACATGGGTTCCTGGGCTGGGGGCTGGGTTGAGGAGAGCCCCAGGGGAAGCCCCAGGGGGGAGCTGGTATGGGACCAGCCCAGCTGCAGCCCTCAAGGCCTAGAACACTGCTGCCTTTCTTTTGTAGTTGAGGGAGAGCTAAACACTTTTCACAATTTTGTGACTAGGGCATTTTTGACAGTCATGATAATGTGTTGAGGCATCTTTTTTTTTTCCCTTGAAAGAAAATGGGGGTAAGCAGCAGGGGGAACTAGTTTAAGGTACTTGTTTGCATCATCTCTTCACATATCATTGCAAATGTTTTTGTCCAAAGTCTATCTACCGCTTTAAATGAGCATGACCGAGACTTAAAATTGGTGTTCCCCTTTTATAGGCCATTGCTCTAAAATCTCTGTTTCTCTGCATGCCTTTTCAAAATAAAGAACGGACAAGTCCTCACTCTTTTCACACACGGGGGCTCTTGCTAGCACAGTGGTTTCATTCCAAGAGAGAAGAGGGAAAAGAAATGTGGAAAGCTCAAGTGGGAAGCTGCAAAATGATGTGTTATGATTTATATATTAATAATTAGAAAGTGAGCAAAGCAGATGACAAAATGGTCATTTGTTAAATGCTCAGGCAGCAGAGTGCTGCTTCTGTGCTCGCAAATAAAGGCACCTTTATTCTGCTACAAAAAATAAGAGAAAAATAACAGCTCTATGAATGAGGATTACTCAGGAGAATTGTTAGCTGAGGAGCGGATTTGATGATGCAAATTATGGCAGACAACAGAGGGCCAGAACATTCACAGTTTGAGGGTTCTTGAATTTGACTAAACAGCACAGCTTCTGCTGGAAGCTCATTTTCAGAGTATGCCTGAGGCTATACTGAATGAGCAGAAAACCTGCACATCATGTGTGAAACAGAAAGGATGCCAGAGGAAACTGGTATTCCCAGACTAGGTTGTCCTGTGGGAAGACTTTACCCTATCATTGCAGCACCTCATTCAAATACTTTCACTAGAGTACAGAAACAAACAAGATAACAGCAAGAAATGAAATGTGGCAAGGAATACTTCACCTTTTCTTACTTTGCTCAGAATTACTTTGTTTAACTTGAAAAATGATGTAATGAGCAAATCAAGATAGGAGTTTTGCAATATTGCTTTAAAGCAGTGATAAGGTAGGAAATAAGTTAGGGAAAAATGAAAGAAAAAAAAAAACTGAATGTAAACCATGACACTTACAGTAAATAATAATGTGAGGAAAAGGGCAAGAGCGAGAATTTAGGGACAAATTTGTATTTCCCCAATTTCTTTTATACCATTGCTAGCCACTGATACCGAATGTTAAGGGGTTGGGAGGGTGTGAGAGAAAAGGAAGGGGAAGAGGCAGAATAATACAAAGGCAGTTTCTCCATTGCTGTTAAAGAAACATCTGCAGAGGCAGCTCAGACCATCTATAATATGCAAGCTGACTGATAAATTGCGTAAAAGTTAGCTTGCTGCAAGCAAAAACTATCAAAAAATAGTTGGTGAAATATAATTAATTTTTTTTCAGATCTAAAGTTTTAATTTGAATGTCCTGAGTTCAACTACATTTTCCATGGGAAAATGCTGTAGAAATTTGTTTCAGTTACATTTATAGTTATCCCAGTTTTCAAGCTCATATTTGAATATCAATTTGAAATTATTCAATATCAACAGATAACATTTAGATAATTGCTAAAAGCTTTTATAGAAGAGTTTGGCTTTGTTGCAAATGGTGATATTCTGATATTTGATCCAAACTGGAACAAAAATATATTTTGGCATGACAAGATTTATTTTAGGAAAAAAATAATAGTCCAAGACCCCAAATTTTTCTATGTCTTATTTTGAAAATCTTTAAGGTGTTTGATAAACTTCAGAGATAAGAAGTATGGATATGAACAATGCATATTATAATAGCAAAACCAGAGATATAAAGTAAGAACTGTTTTATATGCTTTTAGGCAAATTAAATTCAAACATTCTTTAGGCCCCCTCCCCAACCCAAGAAGCCTTCCTATTATAAGTAGCTACATAAAACCTAATTCAATCATTGTATCTTAACATGAGAAGAAGCATGAATTATTCATGCTCTTTTTTTTTTATTTTCAAGAATCAGCGCTAGTGAGAAAAAAGAATGATGCTGTACAGGGAAAACCAAAGAGATTCAAGAATGTGTAAGTTAAACTTTTCTGTGTGTAAAATTTGAAAGATGTACTAGCAGAAAGTATACTTATGGAGCTATTTGTTATTACTATTTAATTATAGTCATTTGGGCTTCAATGCAGTTTATCAGCAGTAACTTAAAATAGCTCAGTCACAACATTTTCAGAGAATAAAAAAAAAAAAAAATCTTTTCTTTTCCAACAGGTTTAATTAACTTCAGTAATTTCTCCAAAACACATGTAGATTCACTGTCAAAAATTATTTCTGACTTTTAGGAATGGATGGTTTTTAGTGCATTTTGATAAAGCTTTCTATCACCTTTTTTATAAGTTTTCATTTAGTGTCTTAGCTTTTCTACTCACTGACAAACACTGATTTTGACTACTAATTTTATAATCAGTTTGTATGATAGCTTGAGGTGTAACCTTGTATTCCTTCCTTCATTGCTGCAGGCAAGTTCAACCACCAAGATAAATGAACACTGAAGAATAATTGCATTCGCGGAAAGTTATTGGGCCCAATGGGTGCAGTAAGCTAATTTCAGCTCTGTAGCTCCTGTCTAAACTCCATTTTATATATTAACATAAAGCAAAAATTAATGAAAATGCTGAAAGAATGCATTTCCACTTCAAGTACAGCTTTTACCCAGAAACATAACTTTAAATAAATTTGTCTATGATGGTTTTTTTTGTACAATATTTTGTACAACTACACAGTCCTTAAATAACCGGTATTTACAATTCATCATAAAGAAAAAATATTTATTTATTGAAGATACATTAGATAGATTAACAGACATGTAAATTCTTTTAATTGACTCATCTGCATGTCTCTGAGGCATGGTTTCTTTCCTGTGGCAGGTTAATCACTGTTGTGATAATGTTACCAGTGTATTTTTGATATAAACAATATTTTTCTTTACACTTCAATGTATATGAGAGTCCCATCATATGAATGAAAATCTAGTCAATTAAGAGTTAATGAATTAGAAAGAGTGAATAACTATGAATGCTTAGTAAGGTTGAATCTTCAAGGTTAAAAGACTAATTAAGACATACCAATTGCGAGCAACCGTGACTATCTAAAGTAGATGATGATGTCTTTATACACTATTAGGAGTTTATCAAGTAAAATATTTCAGAATAACATTAGGATAAGAAAGGCTGACACTTTAATGTAGTTACAGCATTACAATCAAGCAGGTGCTGCCTAGACCAACCTTGCTGAAGCAAAATAAATCAAAGACAGTAACTGACTTGGATCAGCCACTTTCTTGTTACCCTCTGGAAAATTTGGCACAAGTATGTTCAAATTCCTAGTGATGCAGGGTGAGGATGGCTTCCTTAATGTGTGATGTTGAACATAGTATGGGCTTTCAAAAATTCTGACGACAGATTAAAAAAAATGATATCTTCCATAATTCCTGTCTATGAAGCCTTCCAGAAGTGCTAATACAGATATGGGCAATCGGTGTTTCTCTGACTTGAAAATATGGATTTTTATGCTTTATGTACTAAATAAAGACTTTGAGAAAAATAAAAACTTTACTATTTGTAATTCCTTTGTTTGTTTTACCATCTCTAGATAATGTTTGGTGTCAGGAGCAGACTTATTTAGGTCACTTTACCCTGGTTAATAATTTTGACAATTGCGTATGACTATATATAATGCCTACATATGCAACACATTATATAATACTTCTATATACCTTTATTTTTTATATTATATATGTTTTATATTTCAGGCACACACACTATGTGTGCATGTGTGTGTATATGTTCAGTGCATATTGTAAGAAACCTGAACTGAAAAATCACTTGAAACTGTTCATTTCTTTAAATAGAAACCTTATTCCAAAGCAGAATATTAGGTAGTAAATCACCTACTGTACTGCTTGTGGAAGTGCTATAGTCCTGATACATGGCATAATCTTAGGCTCAAAATAAAATGCATGGTTTATCTTTATGTTTAAGAAAATGACCTGCTGATTTCTGCCTATTCGTTTTGTCTAGCACACACACCCCCCCCCATCCAAACAGAATGCTCATAAGATTTTAGCTTCTGCTATCTCTTAGAAGAGAATTATTCATTACAATGCAAATGGAAACACACTTCAGCAAAACTTGTTGGATCTCCTACAGATCCATGCAATAAATTACTAAAGAAGGAACGTTATAGCTCTTCATATCATACTAAAGTTGTCTGTCATATTCCCAGGTATGCAAGAAAATTCTGTGACAGAACTGGGTGTAATAACCTTCTATATGTGAATCTGACCACAGCAGTCCTTTTAGATTTCAGAGCCAGTCTAAGACTGAAAATAATGAATGGCTCTCAAAACCTATAAGAATACCATCAGATGGAGGTCTTTTTTTTTTTTTTAATAATAATCACGTTCATATTAATAATATTAAGAATAAAACTCCCCAGATATAGCTTAATTTCATCAAGATTTTACAGAATGAAAATGTAATAGAAATCACACTACAAGGGGAAAGAGAGTAGAAGGAATCAACTTAGAAACCCTGTTCTAAATAGAATTTCTGCTCCATTGTCCTGGGTTCAGCAGTAGCAGTTATTTTTCTCCTTCTTAGTAGCTGGTGCAGCACTGTGTTTTGACTTTCGGCCTGAGAACAGAGCTGATAACACAAATGTCTTAGTCTGTCCAAGGACTTTCTGAGCCTCATGCTCTGCCAGGGAGGAGGGGAAGCTGGGTGTAAGCAGAGACAGGACACTTGACCCAAACTGGCCAAAGAGGTATTCCATACCACAGCATGTCATGCCCAGGATGTAACGGAGAGTTACCCAGAAGGGCTAGGACACTGCGGGGTTGGACTAGGTAGGAGTGGGTGCTCAGTCGGGAGGGGTGGGGCGAGTTATCGGTTGGCTGGTGTTGAGGTGTTGTATTCTTTCCTCTTGTTATTTCCCTTATCATTATTATTATTGGTGGTAGCAGTAGTGGTTTGTGTTACACCGTAGTTACTAAACTGTTCTTATCTCAACCCATGGGAGTTGCATTCTTTTTGATTCTCCTCTCTGTCCCTCCGGGAGTAGAGGCAGGGAAAGATGGGGGGGGAGTGAGTGGACGAGCTGCGTGGCTGGGTTTGAACCACGACATCCATGAATCAGTTTAAACTTCTGCTTTGCCCTACTGAAACCAGTTGAACTTAAGCATGTGTTTAAGTGCTATAGTGAGTAAAAATATGTGCACAATTAAGTATCTTCTGTAATTAGGACTGTAATATGGTGATTTAGTTTAGTTGTTATTTATAGAAATTCTGGGAAAAGACTGGTCATTCACTTTTTAATATCTTGTTTACTAACATAAAACAAGGGCTATATCTCAAAAAATATTACTTTTGCATGAGCAGCTGGTAAAGTGTTAGGAACTCTAAATTGCTCATCGTACAGTCGCATTGCTAGAAATAATGAATGAAGAAAAGAAATGGATATTCTGACTGAATTCTGAAGTGAAAACTTCAACATTAAATGAACAAAACTACACCACCTTATGGTGAAATAGGGTGGATATAGGGTGAATGTTCCACCACTTTGTATCTTCAAACTGTGTATCTTTCACTATGTATTTACAAAGTGGTTTACCCTCATTTTTATTTTATCTTTTGTTTTCCTATTAAAATGTCCATTCTTTGTTTCCTCAGTCCTCCTCACTAAACCATTCAACTTTTTAGTTGCCCGTACACAAGTGTAGCCTAACCAATTCCATTGGCAGTGAATATATTCCAGTATTTACTATCCCATGCAGAAAGTGGTGTTAACTTATGCATTTGTTTTGGACAGGATATTTGGACCAAATGGATATTCCATACTATATGACATTGTGCTCAACAATAAAAGCTGAGGGAGGAAGGAGGAAGGGGTGACGTTCAGAGTGATAGTGTTTGAGTTCCCAAGTCACCATTGCACATGATGGAGCCTTGCTTTCCTGGGGATGTCTGAACACTTGTCTGCCAATGGAAAAGGGCGAATAAATTCCTTGCTCTCCTTTGCTTACACATGCAGCTTTTGCTTTACCTATTAAATTGTCCTTAGCTCAACCCATGACTTTTCTTATCTTTCTAGTTGTCTCCCCATCTCACTGTGGGGAAGCAAGTGAGCAGCTCTTTGAGTCTGACATACGTACCCACTACAGAACTAATTGCAACAGCATTTCTTATGTAAGAAGTGGGAAGGAGGCAATCATTGTTCAATTAATCAATGTTTGTAGGATGAGTCTCCAATCAGTCTACAAACATAAAATCAATATATAGTGAAAAATGTTAAAAAAACCCTTAGCTCCAATTTTAGAAATGCCACTCCAGTTTTAGAGCTATTCTGTGTTCTGTTGTAACTCATTTTGTAGAGAGAAGCAAATAACTTTGATAAAGCAAGTAACTGTTTTAGAAACAATAAAACCTGTGTGGAATGGTCTTCAGCAGGAGTTGGACCTTGCAGTGTTTCTCCTTCTATGACAGCCATGTTGATTTATGCTAGTTAATATCAAATTCTTGATCATGTTGGTGCATCTAAGCTACCTTTGAGTTATTTTTAATATAAGTATAATAAATGACAGGAGAATTTCAGACACCTAATAAGAGATTAATTCTTAACAAGAAAAGAAAAAATGTTTCATGGAACCAAATTTTTTCATAAATAATTCATATAATCTATTAATTATTTTTTCCTAGTGTGGTGGCTTGACCCTGGCTGGACACCAGGTGCCCATCAAAACTGCTCTATCTCTCCCCTCCCTGGACAGGAGAGAGAAAAATGTAACAAAAGGCTGATGAGTCAAAATAAAGACGGAGAGATCACTCACCAATTATTGTCACAGGCAAAACAGACTTGACTTGGGGAAATTAGTTTTATTTATTACCAATAAAATTCAAGTAGGATAATGACAAATAAAAGCAAATGTTAAAAACACCTTCCCTTACATCCCCCCCCGGCCCTTCCTCCTGGGCTCAACTTCACTCATAATTTTCTCTACCTCTTTCACCCCCAGAGGTGCAGGGGCGTGAAAATGGGGTTGCAGTCAGTTCATCACACATTGTCTCTACTGCTCCTTCCTCCTCAATAGGACTCCTCACACTCTTTCCCTGCTCTAGCATGAGGTCCTTGCCACATGAGACAGTCCTCTACTAACTTCCCCAGCATGTGTTCCTTCCACAGGTGCAGTCCTTCAGGCACAAGCTGCTCCAGCATGGCACACCTATGGGGTCACAAGTCCTGCAGCAAACCTGCTGAGCATGGGCTTCTTTCTCCACAAGACCATAGGTCTTGCCAGGAGCCTGCTCCAGTGTCGGCTTCTCATGCTGTCGAAGCTTCCATCAGGGCACATCTCCCTGATCCACTGTGGGGTCCCCCATGGGCCGCAGAGGCATAGCCTGACTCACAATGGTTTGCATCATGGCCTGCAGGGGAATCTCTCTTTGGCACCTGGAGCACCTCTTCCTCTCCTTCTGCACTGACCTTGGTGTCTGTGGAGTTGTTTCTCTCACACATTCTTACTGCACTGCAATTGCTCCTGTGCAGTACCATTTTTCCCCTTCTTAAATACATTACCCCAGAGGCGCAATCACCGTTGCTCATGAGCTTTGCATTCACTACATACCTTTTATTTAGAAAATGAGTAAAGAAATAATTATAGTTTATGACTCCTCTTGATATTATATCCAGTAGTATATGAGGATTCATCTTGTAGCAGTATGATATCAAAACCAGGGAATAAGCACTTATGGGTTGATTACAGGTTGATTTTGAAGGGCTCTAACAGAAGGATTATTTTAAAAGGATGACCATAATTTTCTATTTGTTTAAGCAAACAAACCAACCTCCAAATCCTTAGTAAATTATTTTCATGAAGTTAATACTCCATTTTGAATACTTGCATAATTTGTGACCTATTCAAAGCTTTTTAGTGTTTGTCACATTGAATATTATAAATATTCTGGATTTAGTAAAGATAACACCATTGAAGAATGGATGAGACCACACTTGCCCAAATGTTAAAAGGAAGCCTTTTTTGCTATATTAATATTTTGGATGACCTACTTCATTTTAGGCCTTTGGATTTCAAAAGAACGTGTTTGCAGGTGGGCTTATTCTACAGCACACACGGAAATGCACTGTGTTCCAATAGTATACTAGTTGTACTGCATATATTCTCAAGGCTATTTTTCACTTGCAGGAAATTTGCTCTTTGGTGTTCAGCCACCCTCAAATATTCTGTCTACAGACTCCCATCAGCAAAATGAAGTTTTCTCAAACATTGCCTGGTGAAATGGATTTAAATTCCAGGACTCAGAATACCATTTAAACCCAACATATGTCCTCCAAAAAGGTTTAAACCAAACACATTGTCATTAAATTCAAATGCAGAGATAAATGCAGCGACTTTAATTGTCTTTGCTTCAAAAAAATGGAAGAATTCTCTCTACTGTGAATATCGATTGCCCCACTCTTAATTCGTGTTTCTCATTACCTACCTACATTTTCTGTCACAGCACTAAAAGCCTTGTGACTCTTCTTCCTAGCCTACAGAATTCTGTTTCAAAGGATCTGAGGGGGAATTTTGGGGGTCAAATCAGCATTGTAAGTTCAGAAAAGATAAGAATACTGTTGGTTTTGCAAAGGGTGCTATCTGGCAAACAACCTGCCCTTGAGTGCCTTTTATGTACTCTGTAATATCTGTGCTGTGCTGGGATCTCTGAAGAATTTATTTTTTTCCCATATGCAGAAGAAATGAGAAGGAAATGAAGCAGAAAGTAAACCTTCAGGTCTTTCACTCCTTCAATTAAATGTGTGGCAAGGAAGCCTCATTTGGATAATCAATAGATTTTTAAATTACCTGTTGTTTTTCTTCATTCCATAGTCCACCAAACAGATTTTTAAAAAGTTTGCACGTTGTGTGGCAGCATTTGCTATAAATCCTTTTTGCAAATTAACCTTGAAGTAGGTTAGTGAAACAAAAGTGGTGGGGTCTATGTTAATCTGTCAGGAATATCATCATCAACTGACATCATATGAGACCTATAGCTGTACAACAAACTTTATGCATTTAGAAGCAAAGGTGTGTTAATCACACTTGAAAATCTTTTCCATTAGTCTTTCTCTAAGTATCATGAGTGATTCTGATAATCTATGTAAAGTGGCCTGGAATTTCAATAAAAGCAGGATCACTCATCCATGCCATGGGTTTGATCAAATGAATTGTTCAACCAATGTGGTAGATTTAAGAAAATTATGTTTTAAACAAAAAATGATGTAGCATTTTTAAAGGTGAAACTAAACTAAAACTGAATATAGTACCTGACACTTCTTTACATGAAGTGATGGCGGGCTGACAGGAAGAACATCTCCTATTAGAGATCCAATATTTTCCAAATATTCTAGAAGATCCAAACCACTGTGTTCAAATCTTCAGGACAGTAAGAACTCTAAGAACTCTTTTTCTTGCATTTCTGGCAAATTCAGTCTCCTTTGAACTGTTCTTTACAGCTGAACTGGAACATTCCAATTCTATCTGAATCATTAAATCAGCATGCTACTCTCTCAAGCAACTCTCCTGGGTTCAGCAGTAGCAGTCATTTTTCTCCTTCTTAGTAGCTGGTGCAGTGCTGTGGTTTTGACTATCGACCTGCGAATAGCACTGATAACGCCGATGTTTTTAAGCTGTTGCTCCATAATGTTTAGTCTGACCAAGGACTTTCTGAGTCTCATGTTCTGCCAGGGACGGGGGGAAGCCAGGGAGCAATCAGAGACAGGGCACTTGACTCAAACTAACCAAAGAGGTATTCCATACCACAGCACATCATGCCCAGGGTGTAGAACTGGGGGCAGTTACTCAGAAGGGCAAGATCACTGCTCAGTTGGGCTGGGTATCAGTTTGCGGATGGTGAGCAGTTGTATTCTCTTCCTTTGTTATTTCACTTATCATTATTATTATTGGTGGCAGCAGCAGTGGTTTGTGTTATACCTTAGCTACTGGACTGTTCTTCTTTCAATGTGTGGGAGTGACATTCTTTCCATTCTCCTCCCCATCCCTCCGGGAGCTGGGGGAGTAAGGAGGGAGAGTGAGTGAATGGCTGCGTGGTACTGAGCTACTGGCTGAGCTTAAACCACAACAGCAACACTAAAGTAACTTTCTCCATTAATTCATCCAGATCTTATTTAAACTAGTTAGGTCTTTTCTTCATTTGTTTTTTTTTTATTCTTCAACTTAGGACCATCTTCTAACTCCATATAAGTTTATCCATGAACAGTTTATAACACTTTGTTCTTTGGACAGATTTCTTTTAAGTGTTTCTTCCTTATCGATATTCAAGTGTCATACATCTCAGATGTGCTACATGTCAGACAGCAGCATATCTAAACTTTCACTTTGTTGGATTCCAAAAGCAAACTATATGTTGTTTCTTCTTTCTCCTCATCACTATGATGGCCCTTCTCTGAATGCATATGCAATTTAAATTTACCTTTTCCAATTATAAGTATAGAAAGAAGAAGCATGATTAGGTCCTTTAAATATCAATTCCAAAACCTTTTCATTTTAGTGCACTAGCAATTTTTATTCCAAAATAAGAACATTGGACAAAATGACCTCTGAAATCAATCTTTAAAAAAATTTACAAGTAACTTTCCTTAAACTTAGTGTCTTGCCTTCCTTTTCTAGAGTATAAGCTTTTTACACGATTTCTCAAAATTTTTTAATACTTTTATTAAACAATGACATCTCCAATTTCACGTGTCATTATGCTGAACAATGTACTGAAAGGTAAATAGAAGAACTGAAAAATTGTCTTTTCGTTGCAAAGAATAAGCTATTCCCAGACTGCATAACATTGCAAACATCCATACTGTTAGCTGTTTCAATGTTTAGCCTGAAAGCACTTTGTGCATCTGTTTGCTCACACACATGTTCAGACAATCTGCTCTTGTTGATTTCCTCTGGCTTTACGTAACCAGGGTTTAGGTGGTCATATATATCAGACTTCAGTTGACCATTCTTGCCATATTAAATGTAGTCAGTATTCTGGGCACAGGTAGGTAGCTCTTATACCATCCTTAGAAGAGACTATAATTACTACTACATTTTTATAACCTGATTATAACAGACAGGCACCCAGTATATGCTGAAGAAAAACACCCAAACCATCATGCTTCCAGAATCCCCTTCAGTATGAAAATGCCTAGATCAGTAAACTCAGTTTCCCTTTTTTTTTTTAACTTTATCTGTAATATATATCACAACAGCCTCTACTGAATAACATGGATGCACACTTGTATGCCGTACACTCCCAGAGCCCCAAGGTTTTTTTTACTACCAATAAGGTACTTCAGAGATTTAAATGAGGTAGGTTTAAATTCTTGTTGTTCTTTTCATGAGAAATATCCCTTTTCTGACTTCAGTTATCATTGGTCTTAATACTTTCTTTTCCTCTGTCCATCCTTTCACTTAACTATAATCATTTAAGCACTTATTTATCTTAACATGCCCCTTAATTCATCTGAGATCAACAAGGGCTTTCCAAAAGGGCTTATAAAATTATAAAAGAGTACCAGTTAGTTAGATGCAGATATGAAAAGTGTTTTTAACAAATTTATATTTTTTAGGACAACAGGATAAAAATAAATTCCTATGTAATATAATAGGAACAGCTAAGGGTATAACAGAGCTATGAAACTCATCAAGGAAGATGTGTGATTCCTTGAGGGCTGTTTAATTGGATGACACTTAAAATTTCCTGTAGTGAAAGGAAAAACTATAGACTTATGGTAAAAACTATGTCACATTCACAAAGATTATACCTACATATATACCTGTGCAAGCTAGACCTACATATTATTTATTGTCAGAGGAGAGAAAAAGAGGCTTCACTAGCTGATTGTTCAAACCAAGTATCTGACTCAGCTGCTGTGGATTGACTTCTAGACGTATATAACTTTGCTCCTCTTCTGTAAAGTAGATTAGCCTCTTTAGGCCTTTTCACATTTCTCTGTCCTTTCATGTATTCCTATTTATCAGAAGACAAATGGAGACGATTGATTTGTCAGCATTATTGAAGAGCTCCTTTCTGCTTACACAGAATAATAATTTAACCAGTGCTTAGTTACTCTCTAATAGTTTATTTTTTGTTTTTCTTTCAAATAAAGTTTTAAGAATGGCATTTAAATAAAGATTATAACTGGGACATGAGCAAAAAATAGGCTTATTTTTTCAAAGTATAACACAACACTGCAGTCTCTAAAATGTATTTGAAACAAACACAGAATGACTTCTATTGTTTCCCGATCATACAAGAGATAGCTTTTGCAATTACCATTGAGAGATTTCAGAAGTATTTGATATTTACTGTGCTTAGAAACATGACACATGGTTCTAGTAGTATTTTATTCTTTAAAACTATATAGAAATGCTTACTACTGAAGTATGCTAATATAACATATACAGAAGCTTAAGGTTACCAAAAATACTCTGATTTCACAGGTGCATTACAGAACTTAAATTACAACATAGACTTAGCTTTATTCTGAAATGTTTTCTCATGCAAACTATGTTGAGATCACAAAGAAACACTTTTTTTCACGTTTCATCCAGAAGTTATAAGTCATTTTGAGAAGTTTCTTTTCTTCACAGCGTTCTTATTTAGCTGAGGTCTTGATTTTTCCTGTAGAAATGTTATTTTTAATAGAATATATGTGGCATTCACTCAGAATCTTCAAGTCATGAAAGAAACAGTGACGAAGAATAAAGCAGGGATGTAGCTCTGCCTTGACTTGCCAATATTTGACTAACTTAAGGCTGAGCTTTAATTCACTCAAATGCTGGGCCTTACAAATGAAGACAGGGAATGTAAAACATATCTGTAATTTTTAATTAGTTGGAAAAATAATGAAATGAGGTTACAAATCTCTGTATGGAACTAAGTATTGTGTCCCACTAATACTGCATTTGGCAAATTCCAGTAATGAATGTGAATACAGAAGTGATTTCAGTGACATTCCTACTGAATTATAGTTTCATTTTGACCCTTCTAAAGGATGCTGAAATGCAGCTAAGGGCTCAGAGAAGAGCTACAATAATGATTCAAGATTATGATATTATTTTAATAGAAGTTTAAGAGGGGATTTTATTATAATTTTAGGCTTATATAGAGGGACATGACATCTATCAATAAGCAAGACTAAGCAAAGGAATAACTTAACGTTTGATTGATGAAACTTTAACTAAGAAAAAAAGAAGTTGGAAGACAGATCAATATTTGATTTGAGCAGTGTTGGTTAATTGTAAAAATAACAAATCAAGTGCTTTGAAAGTTCATTATAATTTAAAGTATTGAAATAGTAAATAAATATTTTCTAAAAGACATGTTTTAGTTTCAGCATAAGTTGCTAATCATATGAGTACAAAAAGGGACAGTTTATTCCATAATGAAGAATTACCAGCTGAAATTAAAATATTATACTAAACAATGTGTTAAATTAAATAATTCTTTAATTTAAGCACCTTTAAAATGTTAAAATACTGAATATCTGGGGAGTTTATATATATATTATTTAAATAGAAAACAGAAACAATAAAAAAAAATGCACAAAAAATCCCCAACAAACCAAAGAAAAGGCAGCACTACCAAAGGATGATTTTCTACCACTGATACATTTCCAGTTAGATCCACTGCTGATATATCATAAGAATTCAAATATGGTAATCAGCTGTAAACACTAAATAAGGGAAAAACCCCAAACATCCAAATATTTAAATTTCATACCTATGTCTATTGAAAGAGATGTGCTGTTTTATTTATTTCTGCTATTTATGGATTCCTTCAAATTATTTCCCTATGTTTAAATTATTTACACTACTTTAAAATATTTAAGTCTACTACAGTTTTCTTTCAGTCCGCTTGCTTGAAAAATAGCTGTGAATAGAACAGATTTCAGAATAGACATTTTTTAATTTGTCTCAATACATTCAACTGTTTCTTCACCTTCAAATCAAATTAAACAACTTTGCCTGGTTACAGCAATTGAACTTCTCCCCCTGTAGCTCATGCTCAGTATTGGAATTCATCATTTAAATGAAAGCTTTGAACAGCAGTCTTCATTGACTGAGCATATTAGTTGTTTATCTGTTAAAGGAATGTGGTGAAGATATCCAAGACAGTGAACAGTTGTGTTTTGAGTAAAGTTATTATACATTGACATTTTCTACTTTATCAATGAAGTTTCAAAGAATGTAAACGTGCAGATTTATTTGAAATGTTTCAATTTTTCTGTGCATTTATGTTAGTAAGTGTGAATGTTAGTTATTGTAGCTTGAATTATGATTACACCTTTATTTGCAGGTGTAGGTATCGTGTTATCTTTGAAGTACAAGAAGTATACTTCATGAGTTGTGTCTGATTCCATATTAAAGTATTACATCAAGCTGTGCAAGGTACATCATCAGAAATACCTGATCTCTTAATTTACTGTAGGTAATTTTTTTTATTAGAATACAGCTATTCCCAAACTTACGCTAGATGTTTCAAAGACCATCCCATACAGCCTTGAGCTGTGCCCGTGCCTCACCACTGTAGGATGGGATTTTCTTGCAGAGAGCAGAAACAAGAGGACAGAGGGTGCTTGCCTGTCTGAATGGTGGCACAGAGGTAATGCTCAGATCTTGTGGCAGTAGTGGCATGTTTGTGACCAGACAAATATATCTGAGATCCTGGGTCTGGGAGCTCTTTGACACAGTTCTAATTTGTTCTAGGGGAGGTACCTTTGTACAAATACAAAATACAGGGAAAAGAAACACTTTATGTCTGAGAGCAAAAAGGGACATCTGTCTGTAGGACTATATATTTAAATCTCTTCAAGGCATTTGACATGGTGGATGATCTTTTTCATGTAGTATATATTTAAATGAACAATAAGTATTAGGTATTCAATATATCAACCCAGCTGCAAGGAATATCATGCAAAAAGAGAGGTTTGTGTATTTGAGTGAGGGAGAGGGTTGATAATGGGCTGTTCAGAGTAAGACATGAATCTGATGCTCAAGAAAAAGACCTGAAAGTATACAGAGACTGTCATGGGAGAAACTGCCAAACAGTGTTTTTACTTTATTCACTAACAGAAGTCAATGAGCAACTCAACAGCTATAGCCTTCCTTAACAGAAAAGGTATATCCACATATGCTCACCCTTTGCAACAGACCATTTTTGTCACTTCTCAAGCAAGAGTTCAGAACTTTCATGTTGCTTCTGTTATATGTTTGCAGTATTTCCAATGTACTCCTAATAAGCGTGGAGAGGGACGGCAGTGCAACAAATGTCTGTGTAGAAGACCCCCAAATTCATGCTCCAAAACACCAAAAGCTAGCCAGGGAAAAACTGCATCACTGTTCTTTGTTGATTTTGTTGTTGCTTTCTCTCTGTCTCTGTTATTTCTTTTTTCATTATTATTATTATCACTATTATTATATCGTACCTTATTTTAATTATTAAACTGCTCTTATCTCAACCTGCAGATTTTACTTTTATCAGATTTCTGCTCCTCATTCCATTCATCGGGGGAGAATGAGGAGTGAGTGGACATGTACTTAGTAGTCAACTGGAGTTAAACCACGACATTATTAATACTTCAGTTTTCTAATTATTGCCTTAGATTTAAGGCATTGCATCTTGCTGAAAAGAGCTTGAGACAGACCAGTGTCTCCACGCTGAGAGAACTTAAGATCCTTTTTATGTTACCATCTCTGCAGAAAATATAAAGCTGTTGATACATATAGTACTCCTGCTGGTAAAAAAAAAAAAATAAAATAGATCCTCAAATATGTCAAAATGTCTAACATGTTTCCTTTTTACTAAACTTCTCATTTCCACATCACTCAGTAATCTCTAATTTAGCTCTACAGAAGCATAGCCACTTTGCCCCACTAAGCAAAGCATATCCTGTTTTGCAACCTAAGCCAAGTCAACAGCCAGGATCACTTATTTTCCAGGTAGGACCTACTGCCTCAGAGACTTGAAACAGGGATTTCAGTTAAAAATGCATTATCAGTGTCTTTTTCTATGGAATTTATTGCTAGAATTTTTACAGGATGTCACATCATCCTAGGGAGTTGTGGAATATCTGAAAACATATATAGATGTGCTTCCTCTTCTGCAGGAATCTTTCAAAGTAATTCAACAATGATGTCATTAACACATTTCGAACAGTGCATAATAGTGCAATTCTCCTTGTGATGATTTCTAGTATTCAGGTAGAAGAAAGAGGTATAAAGCTTATCTATTTGATTCTTATTAGGTGAATATATGCAAGCAAATGATGACAAACTTTATCTCTAGAACTGATATATATATCTAGAAATCTATATATCTATATATAATCTATATATCAACCATGTATTGTCTATATATCTATATCTACATATCTATATAGATATATAGATACATGCTGTATAAAAGTACAGAAGTGATGATAATGGTTTTCTCTTGGCATTAAATGTTTTCAATTACTATAATGTGGTAAGCATCTATTATATGATGATGAAAAACTGGTCATAGTCATAAAATTTGAATGAGCTCTTATGGGTACTATTCAGAACAATAAATTTATTTTTTGCCAATAAATAAATAAAATAGGTTTTCCACAACGTACCTGTGATTTTGCAGGTCATCTTGAATAACACTCATATTAAACAAATAGTGAAGACTTACAATACACTTTTTCCTGTAATTGAAAAGTTTTATTCATAAATAAAGCACAATATGCTTTGCTATAAAAGGAGTTTCTTCTATGTAAAATTGGCACAACATGGGAATTTTTAATGTAAATACTTTGTATTGCCTTCCAACTTCTCAGATGGTTTAGATAAGGAATTCAATTACAAACCCACAAGTTTATAAAAAGTCCAATGAGGTTTTTATTTTATTGTCAGGAAGCAGGACTATTTTCACAAAAAGTAATCTGGATTTCTTCTTTAATAACTATAAACAAAAGGCATTGCATTATTAAAATCAATGAAACTCCTTGTATCTTTTATATGTGCTAAATCAAACCTTCAGGACTATTTTCATTGGTCCAAGAAACATATGTAGTTAAAATACATACTCCTTCAGATTTCTGTTTAAGTGATGGCCATTTTAATTAATTCAACTACATGGTCATTTTATTAGCAGTACCATAACATTTCTTGCCAAGAAAAATCTGCAGTGTCCAAACTTTTTCTTTAATGCCTTAATCTGCTAATATCTCCTGAATCGTCCGTAGTGTCTGTGTAAGCTGAATAATCAGAATCAGTATTGACTAGTTCATACTTGACCTTGCTGCCCTTTATTTTCCTGGAAGTCACAAAAACCAAAGGAATTACTGTTTAATTCTGACCAAATTTCAATTAAGTCCACATGGAAGTATATCTTTTGCAAAATAAAAGAGAATATCAAATGGCAGTTAAAGTGTCTTTAATAAGAATAGTGGTAGGAAAACCTGAAACAGGACAGATGGAAGACAATTTGAGTCAGAGGCTTTAAGAATAGAATATCATTGTTTGAGACAGGTATTTTACTCTTGGTGACCCTTTGAGACCTTGGCCTAGATGCTGCTATAACCTTCTGATATACCTGTTCTGATATTGCTGCGTGGTTCTTCCAGATAAATGAAATACATGATACATTTCATTTCTGTGATTTGAGTCTGTGATTTAAATCTGTGATTTGGAAGATTAAATGATGATGGAAGTATTTCTTTTTGTTTGCCAGGGGGTGCTTAATACGGAAGAATTTTGAAGGGAAAACAAAAAAGAGATAGACCTTATTCCAAGTCAAAGACAGGATGAGAAGATATGAATGCTCCATCCCTGGCAGTGTTCAAGGCAGATTGGACAGAGCCTTGGGTGACACAGTTTAGTGTGAGGTGTCCCTGCCCATGGCAGGGGAATTGGAACTAGACGATCTTAAGGTCCTTTGCAACCCTAACTATTCTATGATTCTATGATTCTATGATATCAGGACTCTTATAAAGCCAGGCTATGGAGTAGTGAGGTGATGAGGATCTGACCTAGACCATGGCTGAAATATATATACCAGTTCTGGAACTCTGAAACACCAAGTTGTATGTTTCACAGAATCACAGAATCCCAAGGGTTGGAAGGGACCTAAAAAGATCATCTAGTCCACCCCCCCTGCAAGAGCAGGGTAACCTACAGTACATCACACAGGAACTTGTCCAGGCGGGCCTTGAATATCTCCAGTGTAGGAGACTCCACAACCCCCCTGGGCAACCTGTTCCAGTGCTCTGTCACTCTTACAGTAAAGAAGTTCTTCCTGATGTTAACGTGGAACTTCCTATGTTCCAGTTTACACCCATTGCCCCTTGTCCTATCACTGGATATCACTGAAAAAAGCCTAGCTCCATCATCCTGACACCTACCCTTCACATATTTGTAAACATTGATGAGGTCACCCCTCAGTCTCCTCTTCTCCAAGCTAAAGAGACCCAGCTCCCTCAGCCTCTCCTCATAAGGGAGATGTTCCACTCCCTTAATCATCTTTGTGGCTCTGCGCTGGACTCCTTCAAGCAATTCCCTGTCCTTCTTGAACAGAGGGGCCCAGAACTGGACGCAATATTCCAGATGCGGCCTCACCAAGGCTGAGTAGAGGGGGAGGAGAACCTCTCTTGACCTACTAACCACTCCCTTTCTAATGCACCCTAAGATGCCATTTGCCTTCTTGGCCACAAGAGCACATTGCTGGCTCATGGTCATCCTCCTATCCACCAGGACCCCCAGGTCCCTTTCCCCTTCACTACTTTCCAGCAGGTCAACCCCCAACCTGTACTGGTACATGGGGTTGTTCTTCCCCAGATGCAAGACTCTACACTTGCCCTTGTTAAATTTCATCAAGTTTCTCCCCGCCCAACTCTCCAGCCTGTCCAGGTCTCGCTGAATGGCAGCACAGTCCTCTGGTGTGTCAGCCACTCCTCCCAGTTTTGTGTCATCAGCAAACTTGCTGAGGGTGCACTCAGTTCCCTCATCCAGGTCATTGATGAAAATATTAAACAGCACCGGTCCCAGCACCGACCCCTGAGGAACTCCACTAGTCACAGACCTCCAGCTAGATTCTGCGCCATTGACCACAACTCTCTGCCTTCTTCCTTTCAACCAGTTCTCGATCCACCTCACTACTTGATCGTCAAGCCCACACTTCCTTAGCTTATCTATGAGGATGCTGTGGGAGACAGTATCAAATGCCTTACTGAAATCAAGAAAAACTACATCTACCGCTCTACCATCATCCCTCCACCTAGTCACTTCCTCATAGAAGGCTATAAGGTTGGTCATACATGACTTCCCCCTCATAAAACCATGTTGGCTGTTCTTAATGACCCCCTCATCCTTGATATGCCTAGTGATGGAGTCAAGAATAAGTTGTTCCATCATCTTTCCAGGGATGGAGGTAAGGCTGACCGGTCTATAATTACCCGGGTCCTCCTTCTTGCCCTTCTTATAGATTGGTGTGACCTTTGCCATCCGCCAATCCTCAGGCACCTCGCCCGTTTCCCACGACTTACCAAAGATGATGGAAAGTGGCCTAGCAATGACCTCCGCCAGCTCCCTCAGCACCCGTGGGTGCATTCCATTTCTATTCTTTCTTAAAATTTATCATCCACACAGAAATTGTGGTATTTTTAGTCTCCTCCTAGCCTTTCACGTGTGAGCCCATTTTTTCCTTTTTTTTTTTTTTTTCACTCCTATCCACCAACTCAGTCTCAGCAACAAAAAAAAGTCCAAAACACATACATTCTTCTTATTTTGGTGGTATGGCAATCACTATTTGTTTGGCTATGATTTCTTGGTTTATGTGCATAGTACCCCAAAATTCCTTGATGATTATTTATTATATACTGGTCATACCTGCGGCTTCCAAACTCACATGATCAGTTGGATATAACATAGTTTGACAGTATAGAAAACAGTTCTTCCCTTTTGTTGCAGTCATTGGAAAAAAAGGTTGTCTTTGGTAAAGAAATGGAGTAGTTAGCTTTGAAATGACAGCAGTGAACTTATGTAAGAATAAAAGTAAACATCTTTCTGCCTTTCTGACTTACAATATGGGCTCATAGGGCTTTTTTTTCACTTCTTTCATTAGTGTCTCATGCTTTAATTTTTTATGCTCTCCTGCAATTATCACTGTGTTCTGATCAGACTAATGAACTTTTCTTTTTTTTAAGGAAAAACCCAACCAAAGCCATATGCATCTCAGTGAAGAAAAGAACATCTATTCAGAGTCATAGACTGAGTTGTGGTGTATCTTTCAAATTGTTAGATGTTTTTATCTTCCAATCTCCTGTTTATATGTATATAGTTTCTGGTAAACAATAAGCATTTTCAATGTGCTCTTGAGGAAATAGAGGGGGATTTGTGTGTGTAATTATTTATTTATTTACCGTTTGAAAACAAGGTTTGCTTTTTATAAAACATGATCCACACCACTTGAAAATCCTCACCAAAAAAATCCCCACCTTGAGGAATGCAAACTGTCCAACTATTACTTTGGTAAAATTAAATGTCATGACTAATGTCAGCAGTTACCTTCCTTTATTAATAGTTATAAAGGGCCTATTTGTTTCCATGTTAGTGCTTATCAAATTGATCACTATTTTAGTGAGTGCAGATTTATCAGTGTTTCTCTCAGTATTGGAGAAAGAGAGAACAGCAGGACCAGATCTGCTCAGAGAAAAGTTAAATTGAGTTTTTTTATAACTATAAATTTATTACAAAGAACTGACCTCCAGGAGTCTGCAATGAGAACTGCTGAGAGCCTCATCACTGCAATGAGATCAGAGCACAACATCCTTGTTACAAGACCATCCCCTTAATGCTGACACTACCTGAAGATTAAACCAAAGGACACCACACATGAAGCTGCACAATGCAGGCATTTAATGTTTTATGGATTGAGAGTTGCATGAATTGAACAAGAGCCATGTAAAAGGGAGAGACCAATAATGACACTGCAGTTGCAACCATGTCTCTCATTTAGCTCTAATGTCACACACAAGGCAAATTCTGCCTTTCATTTAAAATTCAGATTTCAGTAGAAACATTAGGAAGGCACTGTAGTAATATCAAACTTCTATTCTATGATTCTATGATTCTATGTTAATAAGTTCACTTTTTAGTTTTTGGCTCATGATAGAGCTGATATAGCCAACTTTTACTTTGAGAAGGTTTAATTATCATAAGTCACTTTAATTTTGCATTGATTAATGTGCCTCAAAGGAATACGTTCAGGTACCATTCCAGAACTTAAATGCAAATAAACCAGATTATATATTTAAATGCTTTCTGATTGTACTTCTTGTTGTAATATTTCGGTTGAAGTCTTGAAAGGCAAATCTAACCAGTCATAGATTTCAATCTGACCTGACAGAATGCTTGGTTACTTTTAAAAAGAAAATAGTGCATTTAGCTAAAAGTATAAACTACAGCAAATTCTTTTTTATACTTCAGATGTCTAAACATATTTTCAACATGAGTATTTGTTTTGTTATGAATACGCATCATATTTTATATTACAACACTGCTTAAATGCCTAACTGTAACCCGTGTACTATTGCACACAATACAGCCCTGGCCATGAAAAGGCACATAAAGAGTATGAGTAATACCAATTTATATTCAGCACAAAAAGGCACACAGATTTCTGTTAGGTCTTATGGGGGACTCAGAAAAATTCCAGTCGGCTCCACAGCTTCAGGGTCCTGTAAGGTCATCCTTGAACTCAAATTTCTGGTTGTTGTCCAAAATATCCATACTCTTAAAACACAGATCTATTTCTGGTATTCACAGTGCATATTGCACAGCATTTGACTACTTCCTGCCACATGTTTATGCACTCTTTTGGGAAGTGGAGCTAAGGACATCTCACAGTTGAGTAACTTGTTGCCACCAGTATATGAGAATAAATCAAGCAACCATTTCAAGCATTAACATACATGAAACCACTAGCATTTCAGATTTGTAAAGATATTTGTATTCCTGAAGAAGGAGAAAAAGACCTACTGGGTTTAGCAAAAGTGCTTAGATGCTTAACTTCAATTTCTGCAAGTTAAATCATAGAACAGTATTATACAATCAAATAATAGTTTTGGTTGGAAAAGACCTTAAAGATCATCAAATCCAGCCATTAAACACTGCCAAGTCCAGGACTAAACTATGACCCTAAGTGGCAAATCTACACATCTTTTAAGTACCTCCAGGGAGAGTGACTTAATCATGACCCTGGGCAGCCTGTTTCAGTGCCTGACAAACTTTTCAGTTAAGAAGATTTTTCTAATATCCAATCCAAACCTCCCCTGACACAATTTGAGGCCATTTTCTCTCATCCTATCATTTGTTATATGGGAGAAGAGACTGACACCTACCTCACTACAACCTCCTTTCAGGTAGTAGTAGAAAGTGATAAAGCCTCCTCTGAGCTTCCTTTTCTCCAAAATAAACAACCCCAGTTACCTCATAAGACTTGTGATCTACACCCTTCATTAGCTTCGTTGCCGTTCTTTGAACACCCTCCAGCACCTCAATGTTTTTCTTGTAGCGAGGGGCCTTAAACTGAAAAGTGCTCGAGGTGCAGCCTCAGCGGTGCCAACTGCAGAGGGAAAATAACTTCTCCAGCTGTTAAGCAACATCCTCAGATCCTTTTCCGCCAGGCAGCTTTCCAGTCACTCTTCCCTAAGGCTGTAGCATTGCATGGGTTTGTGTGACCCAGGTGCAGGACCTGGCACTGAGCCTGTCTGCACCTCTTACAATTGACCTTGGCCTGCCAATCCAGCCAGATCCCTCTGTAGATCCTTCCTACTCAATAGAGCCCTCTTACTCTATAGAGCTCTCCTACCCTCTAGCAGATCAACACTCTCACCCAAGCTGGCGTTGTCTGCAAACTTACTGAGGGTACACTCGATTCCCTCATGAAGATTGTTGATAAAGATATTAAACAGAACCGGCCCCAGTTCTGAGCCCTGGAGAACAGCACTTGTGACTGACACCAATTGAATTTAACTCCATTCATGACCACTCTTTGGGCTCAGCCATCTAGCCAGTGTTTTAGCCAGCAAACAATACAACCATCTAAGCCATGAGCATCTAGTTTCACCAGGAGAATGCAGCTGGAAATGGTGTCAGAGGCTTTGCTAATATCTATGTAGACAGCATTCAAAACTAAGCAGATCATCTTCTCATAGAATGAGGTCAGGTTAGTCAAGAAAGAGCTGACTTTCATAAAACGATGGTGGCTGGACCTGATCACCTGGTTGCCCTGTATGTGCCACAGGATGGAGCTCAAGTTGATCTGCTCCATAACCTTCCCCAATGCTGAGGTCAACTGACAGGCCTATAGCTCCCCAGATACTTCTTCCATCCCTTCCTGTAGGCATTGCATTTGCTAAAATCCAGTCGATGGGGACCTCCCTGATTAGCCAGGACTGCTGATACATAATCGAATGTGGTTGGTGAACACTTCTGCCAGCTCCTTTAGTACTCCAGGATGGATCCTATATGGTCCCATAGACTTTTACTTGTTCAAGTAGTGTAGCAGGTCACTAACCATTTTCCCTTGGATTATGGGGGCTTCATTCTGCCCCCTGTCTCTCATTTGTAGGTCAGGGGAATGGGTACCCAAGCAACAATTGGTCTTACCAGTGAAGACTGAGGAAAAGAAGGCACTAAGTACAGCAGCTTTTTCCTCAGCCTTTGACACTATGTTTACCCCTGCATCCAATAAAGGGTGGAGATTCTCCTTAGTCCTCCTTTTGCTGCTAATGTATATATATATAAACATTTTTTACTGTTTCACAGCAGTAGCCAGATTAAGTTCTATTTGGGTTTTGGCTCTTTCTCCGTGCATAACCTCACAAGATCTTTGTAGTCCTCCTAAGCTGCCTTCTTGCAAAAGTCATAAACTCTTTTTCCCCACAAGTTTCAGCTGAAGATCTCTGTTCAGCAGGCCAGTTTTCTTCCCTGCTAGCTAATCTTTTGGCACAGAAAGACAGCCTGCTCCTGTGCCTTCAGGATTTCCTCCTCAAAGTATGTCCAGCCTTCCTGGACACCTTTTCCCTTCAGGGCTGCTTTCAAGGAACTCTGTCAACCAGTCCCTAAACAAGACAAATTCTCCCCTATGAAAGTCCAAGGTGGCAATTCTATGAACCTTCCCCCTTACTTCTCTGAGAGTCGAAAACACAATCACTCCATGGTCACTATGCCTAAAATGGCCTCCAACCATCACATCACACGCAAGACCTTCTCTGTGCTCACAAACAGGTCCTGCAGGGTGCCTTTCCTAGTTGGCTCACTCACTGGCTATGTCAAGAATATCTTCCACACACTCCAGGAACATTCTGGACTTGAAACAGTCTTTCTTCCTCTCTGATGTATTTTCAGCAGTCATCTGGTAAGTTGAAGTCTTCCATGAGAACAAGGTCTAACAATTGTGAGACTTCTCACAGCTCCTTATAGAATATTTCTTCCCCTTCTTCCTCCCGATTGGGTAGCCTATAACAGACTCCTACAATATCTGCCTTGTTAGCCTTCCCCTTGACTCTAACCCATAATCACTCAACACTCTCATCACCATCATTAAGCTACAGACAATCAAAGCACTCCCTAACATACAGGGCTACCCCACTGCCTCTCCTTCCTCACTTATACCTTCTGAAGGGTTTATAGCCATCAGCAGCAAATCCAGTGGTGTGACTCACTCACCCTGTTTCCATGATGACAACTATGTCGTAGTTTTGCTGCTGCACAATGGCTTCCAGCTCTTCCTGTTTGTTGCCCATGCTGCATGTATTGGTGTAGATTCACTTCAGTTGGGCTAGAAGTCAATTTTAAATGAACGCAAATATCTCAATGTTGTTTAGCCTAAAAAAGATGTTTCTAATCTAAAGCAGAGAAGGTTTCCCCTGCAGCTTCTCTGAGGTAAAGACTATTAAAACATGGAAGGTTAGGTTCTGAATATTTTCTTCCTGTTTTTTAAAACTTGGTAACATGAGAATATGCTACTTCATCTAAATTTTATAGAAGCATAGAATCATAGAATAGTTAGGGTTGGAAAGGACCTTAAGATCATCTAGTTCCAATCCCCCTACCATGGGCAGGGACACCTCACACTAAACCATCCCACACAAGGCTTCATCCAGCCTGGCCTTGAACACTAACAGGGATGGAGCATTCGCAACCTCCCTGAGCAGCCCATTCCAGTGTCTCACCACCCCAATACGAAAGAATTTCCTCCTTATCTCCAATCTAAACTTCCCCTGTTTAAGTTTTAACCCATTACCCCTTGTCCTGTCACTACAGTCCCTAATGAAGAATCCCTCCCCAGCATCTTTATAGGCCCCCTTCAGATACTGAAGGCTGCTATGAGGTCTCCACGCAGCCTTCTCTTCTCCAGGCTGAACAGCCCCAACTTTCTCAGCCTATCTTGATACAGGAGGTGCTCCAGTCCCCTGATCATCCTTGTGGCCCTCCTCTGGACTTGTTCAAACACTTCCATGTCCTTTTTATGCTAAGGACACCAGAACTGCGCACAATACTCCAGGTGAGGTCTCACGAGAGCAGAGTAGAGGGGCAGGATCACCTCCTTCGACCTGTTGGTCACGCTCCTTTTGATGCAGCCCCAGATATGGTTGGCTTTCTGGGCTGCGAGCGCACACTGAAGCCGGCTCATGTTCATTTTCTCATTGACCAACACCCCCAAGTCCTTCTCTGCAGGGCCGCTCTGAATCTCTTCTTTGCCCAACCTGTAGCTCTGCCTGGGATTGCTCTGACTCAGGTGTAGGACCTTGCACTTGTCATGGTCAAACTTCACGAGGTTGGCATCAGCCCACTTCATGAGTGTGTTGAGGTGCCTCTGGATGGCATTCCTTCCCTCCAGTGTATCAACTAAACCACAGAACTTGGTGTCATTGGCAAACTTCCTGAGGGCGCACTCAATCCCACTGTCTATGTCAGTGACGAAGGTGTTAAACAAGACCGGTCCCAACACCAGTCCCAGAGGTACACCACTCATTACTGGTCTCCAGCTAGACATTGAGCCATTGACCACAACTCTTTGTGTGCAGCCATCCAGCCAGTTCTTTATCCACTGAGTGGTCCATCCATCAAATTGATGTCTCTCCAATTTAAAGACAAGGATGTTGTGTGGGACAGTGTCGAACGCTTTGCACAAGCATTCTGTACTTCCATTTCTTTCTCTTTTATTTTCACAAAAGAAAAATTAAAATGGAGCTGAAGCTTTGCCAATGCATATCAACTCTAAGATTGTTTAGAAAGCATTCTGAAAATACTTGTAAAATGGCACGTGAAGGTCATATTGAGCTTCTGCCTATCTCAGTCTATTCAGTCTTATTAAAGAAACAGTTACTGGATCTCAGTTTGCACAGTCACAGCTTTAAAAAGAAGATAAAAAAAAAGAAATAAAATTTGCTTCTAGAAATGCTGATAAGAGTAGTCAGTACTTGAAATGCTTGTTATTATTAATACTTCAGGCTTGAGCTATGGAGATCTTATCAAGATAAACAGACATTGTTAATAAAATTGAAACTTACAGTGCTGTCATCTGGGGAACCATTCATATAATAGAAAGATTTACTTTAATCAGTGAATGCATGGAAAAAATACAAACTGTTTCATAACACTGAGTTATTTGAATGCTTTACTCCCAGATGGTACTCATATATTCAGGTTCTCCATTTCTTCCAAGGTGAAAAACAAAAGCAAACAGAAAAAAATCAGTTGTTTTTTCTTACTGAGACCATTTTGAATACTTATATAATCTCTTGAAAACATGATCTTCCTCTTGCTAAAAATCTTTCTGTAATCACAAGAAATACCTATTCTATTCTATTCTATCATATCCTATCCTAATATTTTTCCTTTACTTTCCTTTTCATGTTTTCCTTTTTTCCCAGGAAAACTATGCTGTCTTCCCATTTACCCACAACAGTAAATCAAGTCAGTGATATTGCAGTTTCCATACTACTGAAAGTAAATAGGAAAATATTTCATAAGAAATATTCATTAACTTTTACATGAGGAAACATGAAACTGAATAGCTTTGGTGACTCAAAGACATTTTACTACTATTTCAGATGTTTGAATTGGTCCGAAACAAGCAATAGTTTTACTGCATGTGCGTGCTCAGTAATTAATACAAAACCAAAGTCTGTGATGAATCTAAACCAATTTTTTTCAATGGTTTCTTATAAACAATAATTTTGGCAGAAATTCTGCCGGTTCACCACTCTGCATGGTATGACTACCGCAGAGTATAATTTGCAATCCTTCTTAGCCAAACTGAAACAGAAAATCAAAATATATAGACAATGGAGGAAGGGATACTGCTATGGTTTAGCCTGGCAGGCAGCTTAACACCACACAGCCGTTTTCTCCACCCACCACCACCCCTGGAATGGGATGAGTTGAGATAAAGACATTTTAGTAGGACATGAAAAAAGGGAAAATAGTAATAATGACAAAAGAATATACAATGATGCTATTGCTCAGGCCACCACCTCCAGGCCAGTGTCCCCCAGTTTCGTTGTTCATCATGGCATCATATGGTATGGAATATCCCTTTGGCCAGTTTAGATCAGCTGTCCTGGCTGTGTCGCCTCAGCTTGTTGTGCAACCCAGCCTCCTCATTGGCAGGGCAGTATGAGAAGCTGAAAAGTCTTTGACTTACTGTAATAACCCTTATGTTGCCAGTCCATGTGCACTGGAACATGATCTGAAATCCATTTAAGGGACATTGATGTATCTACATGCATGAATCCAAAGAGTGTGCCAGTGGAATGTCTTTCTCGATCTTCCATAGTCACAGATTGTATTTTTGTCCCTCTCAGCAGAGGCAGGAAAACCATCTCTTCTGCTGGAATCACACCTATTCAGATACATTGGATAGACCATGGTGTTAGTAAGCTGTTAATTTGGAGAAGCATTGTTGTATTTTCATTTCTGCTTTGAACTTCTTATTGGCCAAATAATTTGTCAAGTGCTTGGATGACTATATATCTCTTACCCATATTACTTTTTCAATTAATAAATGATTAGTACTGCACAGATTATGGCCATTCAGTATTAACCAATTAAAGAAAAAGAAAATAAATTTAGAAGCAAAATGTAAGAACTCTGTGTTCCTCTTTAGTGAGGAATAAGGGATGCAAATCCTTATGCTTACAACACAAAAAAATTCTACTTTTTGACTTTACAAATAGAAGAGAAATATTTTGAATTTGAGGATAACATTGTATTGAATAACTCTGTGTGGTCCATAGAGATACAGTGTTCTATAAAGGGGAAATGAATAACATTATAATAAAAGACAAATAAAAGAGAATTACTTCATTTATTTTTGACAAAAGTCTGTATTTTTAGTGGAGTCCACAATAGATGCTAAAGAGTTTTTGCTTTGCAAAAAATCTAGTTTTTACTAACACTTCTTGAGTCAAAACCTAGAAAAGACAATTTCTCACATCTTTCTTAAATATGTATTTATATATTTATATATTTATATATATTTTTTATTTATACATATTTTGCTTTTGTAGAGAGTTAGAATATTTCTTATTGTTATCTCACCATATCTTAAGGATTAAAAAGAAAGGCATATTTTACGAGGTACCACATTTCATTTGGACTTCTAAACCAGCACATTCATTGAGATACATCATATAGTGTTTCTTTTTCCTATTGTTTGACACACAAAGTATTTTGAGAATGCTTGTATAGAAAGGAAGTTATTGATCTGTGTGGAACAATTACTTTATTTTTTATTTTCTGACAATATAATATGCATAAAGTGTTTGGAATTCCCTTTCTGACTTTACTAATATGACTTGAAAAGTCATCCAAAAGAAGTATATACTTGAATAATATTTGAATAAATAATAAAGTTGAATAATAATATTGGAATAAATTATACTTTAAAAATGTAAAAATATATAATACACTGCAGATTAATTTAAAACCTTTAAAAATCCAAGAAGATTTGTAGTTGACTTTTTTTTTGCATTACCTTCTTGAATAGACAAAATAGAACACTGAATAGACAAAACAATAAAATATATTATGATAAATCTTTCCTACGCAAAATTTCTAATTGCATCTTGAACTTTAAATATGGTGCATGTCTGGATTTTTGTTTATCCTTCTGTCTTTCGAAAGATTCAGGTGTACATTAAAACATACATACTAAATACCCCACTGAAAGAATGAGATTGAGCATGGACATAAACAGAAATTTCTGTTTCTTAGTCAAAGACTTAAATGGTAACAATTATATGTTATTTTGTCCTGCATACTGCATTGCTTTCATAAGTGATGGCAATTGTATGACTTTATAAAGATCAATTACACACATATATATAATCAACATGCACTGCTCTTCTTATGAAGGCAACCTTGTCCAATACATACACTTTTGGTTTCATATTAAAAAAAACCCAGCACGGATTTTATGCACATTTAGCAAGTTTTTATTCATTGGGAAAGATCTACTTTTGATTGAGGATATGCAGACAAAACCAATGAATGTGGGAAGTCAGGAACGGTGAGCAAGAAGTTGTGTTTCTTGTTGACAATTTATGCTCAGCATAGCTACATGTATGAGAATTCCTGAGCACAGATCTTGCTGTCTGCCTCAGAAAGTCTGACAGCTGTTATGAATGGATTTGCAATTTTGACCAAAAATTTCCTTACAGAACCATTTTCTTCTGATTCACAGGAGCAACATTTCGAATATTTTCAAATGGAAGTCTGAAAACATTAAATTCCAGCAAATGTCAAAATGTTTTATTTCACCCTTGAAATATTTCAGGAGGATTTGGATGATTTTTTTCTTTTTTTTTTTTTTTTGAATGTCATGAAAGATTCCAAGATTTTGACTCTTCAGTTGGCATCAGAAATTAAAGGCTGAAATCTTCACTACAGTTCCTTAATTTCAACTACATCTAGCTGCAAATCAGTGGGTGTTGTTTTACACTGATAGAGTCAAATAATTGAAGTTAACAGAGAAATAATCAACGAGGTATAAGTCTACAGATTTGAGTACACCTTCCAGTTTTTAAGAGGACTGAGATCACAACTGTTGCATATCAGCAGGTAGGAAATTTTATTCAAATACAAAAATTAATTCAGAATCTAAGTTCCCATCCTTAAAACATATTTTTTATAGGTCAACTACGCTACAAAAATCACCTTCAAGATTTATAACTTGCTTACACAGTACAAACCAAATAGAAAATGTGAGGGCTTTTGGCTTAGTGAGGTTTTTAATCTCAAGATTAAAAAAAAAAACAGACTCATGACTTCAAGGGAATGTATCATGATTTCTGAATGCTTTGAGTCAGCTATTAACAGAATTTATCAAAAAATAGTTGGCTTAATAATATCAAATAAAAGGTTGAGCAAAACCTTTTACTTATTCTTATATTGTTGTAATATACCTGGGTAACGAAAGGTCCATGTATTATTTTGCTTACTTGCTGATTTACAGACTACAGAGAAGTGGCCTGAGAAACCAGGATAGCAGCAATTTATGCATTGATAATTTATGTATGGTTTTGGTTTCCATACTCCTTCCTTTATTCAATAAAAATGCATAGTTGCCATAGAAACTGCTACAACATAGGATTTGGATTACTGTGAAGAGAGGGAGCATTTTTATAAACAAATAAACAGAAGACATATAAATCAAATGCTAATCAGCATCATGCATGTTCTTAAAACAATAGAGCTTGACTTTTCCACTTTTGTTGAAAGTGCAGTGTTCAGACCAGAGGCTCGATCTTTGTGCTGTCATCCTTACAAGTAATATTCAAAGGTATGTTGAAGTATTTCCCAGTCCAGTGACTGCATTTCTGAATAACTGTGTTCAACAGGGTTGGGTTTTTTTAAGCACAAATAGGTACCCAAACAAGTATTTTTATTCTCTAAGCGCTTACTAAAACTCATGGCCTATTTATCACCAGCCATATGAAAGGCATGACTGTCTCCTAAGAAGAAGGTACTGAAAGCATTAGAACTTCATGAAATCTATAGCGGAGAAGAAATCTATGTTAACTGTATGCATAAGACAGAAAGGACAAATGAGTTTTATCTACTACTCTCATTTTCAGTTCTTTTTATATCTCGCTTGTCTATTTTTTCCTCTTTTTGAAAATTCTTGGCTTTTCATTCTGAATTAAAAATAATTGCAGTTCTCCCCCAACATGTATACACACCCCCATCTACTTCATAATCATGTCTATTAAAATCCATCTCTGTTGCTATGTGAATTCCACACACTTCTATTTTTCTCTGCTTCTTTCTGCTGATTGACTTGCACAGCGCAAAATGGAAATTACAGAAAATAAAATTGGCATTTAATAGGAATCCTGACACCAGTTTAAATCTAATCAATCTTGAACAATGGTAGTTTTGGGGGGTTTTGGTTTTGGGCTTTTCTTTTAGAAATGGTTTGGATTAGAAGGGACCTTTAGAGGTTATCTAGTCCAACTCCACCTGAAATGAGCAAGGACGTCATCTAGATCAGGTTGCTCAGAACACCAACCAACCTGACCTTGACTGTTTCCAGAGACGAGTCACTGCCACCTCTCTGGGCAATATGTTCCAGTGTTTCATCACCCCCACTGTAAAAAAATTCTTCCTTATATCTCATATAAATCTCATAGAATTATAGGACGGTTTGGGTTGGAAGAGACCTTAAGCTCATCCAGTTCAAACTCCCTGCCATAGGTAGGGACACCTCCCACTAGACCAGGTTGCTCAAAGCCCCATCCAATCCGGCCTTGAAAACTTCCAAGGATGGCATATTCACAACTTCTCAGGGCACCCTGTTCCAGTGTCTCACCACCCTCATCATTGCCTCTTTCTCTGTCACTACATTCCCTGATGAATTGTCCCTCCTCATCTTTCCTGTAGGTTACTTTCAGATATTGGAAAGCTGCTGAAAAGCCTCCCTGCAGACTTCTTCTCTCTAAGCTAAACAGCCCGAACTCCCAACCTGTCCTCATAGGGCAGGTGTTTCAGCCCTCTGATCTTCTTTTTGGCCCTTCTCTGGTTCTTCTCAAGCAGGTCCATGTATTTCTTATTGTCCTGGTTTCATCTGGGATAGAGTTAAATTTCTTCCTAGTACCCGGTGCAGTGCTGTGTTTTGGCTTTAGTCTGAGAATAATGCTGATAACACACCAATGTTATTTTTATTGCTAAAGTAGTGCTTATCCTGATCAAGGACTTCTCAGTCTCTCGTGCTCTGTCAGTGAAAAGGGGCACAAGAAGCTGGGAAGAAGCAGAGACAAGACACCTGACCCAAACTAGACAAAGGGGTATTCCATACCACACAGCATGTCATGCCCAGTATAGAAACTCATGCCACACTGAGACAATCTTTGAGCAGAGTTAACCAGGGTGCTAGTTCAGTTGCTGATGACACCCTGCAGTTCTCCGTCATCTTACTACTCTGCACACAAGGCCTCAGCTCTGTACAGTCTCACTGCTTATTATTTCTGCTTGTGCTACTGTAGGCGGTTAATTAGGCATAGCTGCCCCTAGCTTGTTTCTTAAACACTAGCTTAAATTCTTTCTCTGCCTGCATCATTTTGACACACCAGGTTAGGAGAACAACAAATGTAGATATGCTGATAGGTGTAAAAACAGACTTGTTTCTACAAGTTTCTAGTTGTTTTTACTTGTCCTACTTGTTTGATATGAGGCAACAGCAGTAATCTCATAGTCTTCAACCATCACAGTAAAACCACAACAGTGAAATAGTGCTTCGTGTGATACCTTTGTGTCTAAGGAATGAGAGAGTGTATTAACTGCTAAAGGAAGAATGGAAAGACCATCTGTGGGTTTTTTTTGGTCTTCAGAAACTCAGTTTTAGCTACTTGGCAAATGCTCTATTCTCACTTATAGGAAAAAAAGGTTCCTTTTCATTGCCTACTTAGATATGTACCACACCTTACATTTTTAAGTATCCGATCACATAGATCAAAAATACAGTGAGAATATGCAAATTAATTACTGTTTTATAGAATTTATAACCCTAAACATAGTTACCGACTAACTGCACTGCAGTTAAGGGTCCAAATCTAATAAATTGCATCATGTCCTATAGAACTACCATCTGATTAGTGTCAAATATTTACTATAATTAAATTATAGATGTCACATGGAAAAAAAAAAAGATTATGTGAATGTGCTTTGCAACTAAATTAAATAGTTTACATGGAAAAAATCACTAAGAGCCTGCTGTAACTAGAAACTTACTGTAGCTCTTTCAGTGGATAGGAAAGCCTCACCAATTTTCAAGCAATTTGAATGTTGTTGGAAACTAGGGCTCCCTCTAATACCTTGTGAACACTGAGCAAAGGGGCATCTTCAAGGCTAAAAATATAATAATCTCTTTGCTTAGGTCACTAATACCATCATGGCAATGTTTAAAGCAGTAATGCTTATCATAGGGATGTCATTTACAATGTCATGGATACTAAATTTTTTCAGTGTGCATCCTGCTAGTAGGAAGAATTGCACAAGACCAGAAAGCTACTGCAAGCACACTTAAAATTTTGATTGATTTATAATCAAATCATGTTAAATAAGAGCACTTGTCCAGAATAATTTGCAAATGAAAGACAGCAAGGAGCTTTATGTAAATGCAAAGTATGGGATTAAAAAAAAAACAACCCAACCTGAAAAAAAAAAACCAAACCTGCTTTGGGATCACTATTGCAGTTGTTCCTATGGTAACCGGTTATTTGTGCTGCATGCATCATCATATATATTTCAGGAACTTGAGTGCTGGAAAAAGGGGAGGGAAAAAGAACACGTGTCACCATAAATTCATTCAAAGGACAAGCCCATATTAAAATACTTGACCCTTTGTGTAAAAAGGAAAACACTTCTATGTGATTTCACCCACTTGACACTTGAAAGTGTGGTTCTCAGAAAACGGGCTATGAAAAATCGGCATACGTTTGCTCATCTGCTTCTCATTTTGTTCTGAATAATATCTCTAATTCATTGCTAAATAGCAATTCTAGTCTTGACCAATCTCCACAACCAAGGCACTGAAGGGAGAAATCATTTGACTGCGTTTAAGACCACATTCCCTCCACAGCATTGCAGACAGTGGCAAAACACTGGTAACTATTTAATGTGGCTGGTTATTACAAAAAAGGCCAAGAGAGAAGAGCAAGTTATACTACAGAAATTCGTTTGGGACACAAGATTGACCAGCTTCAATAGCTTTCAGCCTTTTGGGATAGTTAAATTGTGTTCCTTTCCAAGATTTCTTTTGCTAATGCCATCAGGCTTTGATGTGAGGTCTCCAAATGCCAAACATCTTAGTAATGTGCAGAAAGATTCAGCTGCTTCTCAGAGCTAGGACTGAATAAACAAATCTAGCAGCTATTAAAGCATGCTTTCTACTGTAATCTGAAAACACCAGATCCTATATCGGTAAAAGAATTTAAACTTGAAACTTTTCAAAGGTCAGTAGTTTGTTAGAAAGAAACACTGTTATTTCCACTGTTATGCTACAGAGGACACAAGGACCAAACCCACACTTTTGGGTGCCATGACCCTATTTATATATGCCAGAGTTCCAACAGAAATCAAATGGAAATCAGACCCCCAGAGAGATAGTAGACTCCTAAATATCTTTGCACGTGTGTTCTTTTACTTATGTAAACCAAGAATTAAATGTAATTTAGCAGACACCAGTCAAAAGTACGTAAGGTAGTACTTTATGTTTCTCTTAACATCTTGAGTTTTGCCTCTGTGCCAATGCATAGGTGCTGAAAAGGTCAATCTATATTTCCCATACAGGTTTGGCATGAGTTTGAAAATGTGGCATTCTTATGCTGAAGCATCTTGAAAAGCCCAACCTGGTGAGCTGTGAGACTATTGAACACATTCAGGCCTGCTATAAAATGCAGCCGTGGTTGCTATTTTTTTCAATACAAGGGTGTCATAGTGTCACCATCTATCTTTTATGTAATACCTTAGAGAGTTTGTCTGGGATTAGGAGTTCAGTTCAACCAAAAATCTAACAGGAACTCAGCCTATGTATCTCTCAAAAGCACCCTATCGTCAATGTATAGACTGTCCTAAAGTTCTCCAAGCTATGCTAACTGTGCAAGAACAAATCTGATGTTACAAAGTATACAGAGACAGAGGTGAAGTATGACTTTTTCAATGCCTTCTCTATGAGAAGGAACTTCTCGTCCTTGTTTCTAAAGCTGTATCTAAGTTTAAATTATTCAGTCTCTGAGTAAAATGCAACCCTGTGAACAAAAACTTCTAATAAATTCCCCCCTCACAGCTGAGTGTCTTCAGTACTACTAGACTAAGAAACTATGCTCTTTTCTTTCTTAGTAAATCAGAATGATTTTCAGTGCAGTGTTATGGGATCATATCAACATGGAAACATGCTCCCTCTACATTCCACCAAGTTAATGTGTAGCCAGATTTTTTTCAGCTTTTGGTAAAAAGGGAAGCATAATCTTGAATAAAGAAAGAAAATGGATGTTTCACTTCCTAACAAAATTCTCTGAAATGCAGGGTTTTGTATTCTCTATTCTCTACCCTGTCCGCACATCCCATCTAAACCAGTATAGTTGGACACATGAAACGTGCAACTGAGGAACTGGGAGAGGACTTGAAGTTAGAAAAGCAGGCTGAGGTGTTGGTACAGTAGAAGCATGAGGAAAGGGAAAAGCACAAGTTTAGGATCCTATTTTGTAGGGCTCAGACATCTAATCTGAGGAAGACAGAAAATGAATCTCCTCTGTGCCTACATATGACTTGGCGTGGAGTTATAGCGCCTGCTACCATATACGGATTTCTCATTAATTGCCACTGCTGTTGGATGTACCTGCAACTCCTACTGCATTGCAACTCTTACTAAGTGTTATGTCTGACTACCCTGAATTTGAAAACTTGGGCCTTAGTTGCGCCTGATGGGCACCATCACCACTGCTCTTCTTGGCACAGTTTTGAAAAAAAGAGCTGTTGAAGATCTTTTACAAGAAGATCATTCTTGCCCTTCTTCTGTGAAAACTGTGGCATCTTCTCTGAGCTGGACTTACATGAGCTATCTCCAGACAAACTTCAAGTTTACCCAGATCTTTGTGCTCAGGAAGAAAAATCACAAGAAAAACTATTCCTAATTCAATTATTTACTTATTGTGTAACCAGCTGTTCTGAAAAATCATATATCAAATTTCTTTGTTCTGTAACTTGATATAATAAATATTATCTTTTCAAATTACTTTGCCTTGATGTTGTCAGTATACCTTATTCCATAGGTTCTGTATGGAAATCTATGCACCAGCAGTTTTTATTCTTGAAATAATCTTAAGATTCCACTTACTATTCTGTATATTCTATGCATGAAAAAATATGAATTATTGACAATAACTGAAAAATATTGAAAAGATCTTGTGAAGCTAAAATACTCAGGGAATGTGAATATTATAACGTTATTGTTACTTTCAGTAAGGTTCAGAAGAGTTGTGAAGGATTAATTTAATTTTGGGCTTTTCAATCTTTTTAATGTGTTTTCCTCTTATGCATGTTCTAAAATTACTTCCTGAATTCTTGTATATTAAAAATCAGACGTGGAAATTAATGGGTTTTCCAACTAATTTCAGTCTCATATATAGAATTTTTTACTTTTTTTCATCTACTTTATGTTACATTCTTTTATATATATATTTATATTTAATCACCTAAAGGCAGTTTAAAACCAGTATTCTGGCATTAGTTCCTGTTATTCCCATTTTGAACTTGTGTGATATTCTTTCTGGAAGTAGGCACACTCCTCAAGTTCTAGAAAAATGATGAAAAAAGTAAAACTATATAGTGATTTGAAGCTAAATATGTCAAGCATTCCCAAAGAGCAATCTGATTTATTTTATGAATTTGTTTCTGATGTTGCTGTATTTGCAACACATTGGAAGAATTATGTCACATTTAACAACAGACAAGTGTCTAGGCTTTTATTGGAAAAAGAAGAGTAATGTAACTGTGGAACAGGTAGCTCTACAGATGTCATTCCATTTGGAAAGACATTGCCCGTTTTTCATGTCCAAATGAGATTGTCCATTCAGCTAGTTTTTTGTATCTGTGTGAACCTTTTCAGATGTTATAATACTGAATCATTTTCATGTTTGCGTGTTGAAATACCACTTCACAAAGGTGACAGTTTCATAATTTCTGCTCTTCACAGAAATCACAAGGTTTACATTCTTTCAATTCTCCTCACAATCCTGCCCCAGGATGGAAAGGGGGCTGAGTGAGCAGCTGCGTGGTGCTGAGTTACCGGTTGGGTTTAAACCCCACCACCACAGCATGTCATGCCCAGTATATAAACTGAGGGGGCTATTGGTCAGCTGGTGGTGAGCAATTGTATTGCGCATCACTTGTGTTTGTTGTTTGTTTTCCTTTCCACTTTAAGTTTTGTATTCTCTCCCCCTGTTATATATTTCCCTTATTGTTATTATTATTATGAGTAGTAGTATACTGTACTTAAAAGTTATTAAACTCTTCTTATTTCAGTCTGTGCTGTTTACATTCTTTTGATTGTCTTCTCCATCCCACCTGGGAAACTGGGGTATGACTGAGCAGCTGTACGGTACTTCAGTTGCTGGGTTTAAACCACAACAGTCAGTAGCTAATTTAAAAAAAAACATTGCCTCTGGGTCAAGACTTGCAAAAATTACCTCACTTCTCCAGCCATACAAGTAACACATAAGAATATTTATAAACATGTTTGTATTATGCCTTTTTTGTTAAATGTTAATATAACAACATATTATGATGTCAGCTGTTTTCTAGTATAGAGAACTTTTTTAGACTTTGAAACATAGTTTTTCATAGAGAAGAAGAAAATATTTTTCATCTTTAGAAGTACTTACAGTTTTCTGTGTCAGTCTAGACAAAATCAAATTTTGTTTTACTTTGGCAGTTCTAATGAATAGCACACCTACATATACCAAGGGAAATCATATACTTAAGCTATTAAAATCGATGTTCCATTAAAAAATAAAAAAAAATTACAACATAGTAAAAGCCCATACTAAAAGCAATTTGTTTCCAATCATGATTTAATAACTCAAAATCTAGATGAAGCCACTTAAAATATAGAAGTGCAGTTTTTACACCTTTCAAAAAAGGAGTACTGTAGAATTTCTGTCACAATGCTGGAATTAACCCTGAAGCAGTGTGAGGATAATGTGAGGAAGAAACTGTACTGTGAGGAAGCAACTGTACTGTGCTTTAAGGTTGAAGTATTTTTGTTTGTTGTCTTCACGTTTCAGCTTATTGCTTAAATAAGCTTTAAAATTTTCTTGTTGTTTGCTTTGATGCTTAACAGTTTTTAAGCTATTTTTGAAAATTGTTCTTTTTCTCACTACCATGTTGCAATTTACAGTTCACCCTCCAGCTCAAGCTGCTGTTTTGTTTACACCTCATCAATTTTTTTTTTTTTAATTCTCTTCATCTCTTTTTTGCTTATAAAGTCATCTGTCTTTTTCCCCACTGACTTGAAAACCACTCAATGGAAAGCAGTACAACTTTTGCAAAAGTTAATAATGAGAGTAAAATGATTTTGTAGCTTGATGTTTGACACCATGGCAAATAAAAGGACTTCCAGCAGAGCTCTATCTAACCTTGTTTCCACTTTATAAAGAGATTTGCCTCAAACACTGATAGATATCTTGTAATTACTGCTGTTCTAATAGTGATATAGCAGAGCAAGATTCTCATTACAGCCATTATATTAAAAGGAAATTTTCATTTATTTCGGCACACAAAGAAAAACCCTAATCACTCTATAAAGTTTGTTAGGCAAAGGTATTATAAAAATACCTTTCTGGATAAGGTGGATTGCGAACGAGAAAACAAGAGTTCTGATAAGTGAAACACTACCTAACTCTGCTGTAGGTAATAGAAATAATCCAGATGAGATCAATGAAAAGTGAATCAGTATATGAATATATATATTAAAGTCAGAACAGTAATATTGCAAGCCTTTTGAAATTCTCAGTGGATTTAACACTGGTTTGAAGATATTTCTTCTGCTTATACAGGGAAGCCCTGTTTATGCAATACGGAATACTTGGCTCCTTTTAACAAGAATATCACTACTGTCTGGAAAGGCAGCAATGCAATCTCCAATGGGTAACATACGTTCTCATTTTCTTATGGTATGCTCTTTTGAAAGTATGTGGCTGGGTAGCAGTGGCTGAGGCTGCTCACTGCCCTAGCCTGATTGCTCCTTGCAGGAGGTGGTGGCACCTTCTAACAACATGAGCGTTCCCTGAGAGGAAGCTGAGTATATTCATTAGTTCATTAGGGACTGTAGTGACAGGACAAGGCATAACAGGTTAAAACTTAAACAGGGAAAGTTTAGATTGGATATAAGGAAGAAGTTCTTTCCTGTTAGGGTGGTGAGACACTGGAATCGGTTGTTCAGGGAGGTTGTGAATGCTCCATCCCTGGCATCAAGGCCAGGTTGGACGAAGCCTTGGGTGAGATGGTCTAGTGTGAGGTGTCCCTTCCCATGGCAGGGGGGTTGGAACTAGATGATCTTAAGGTCCTTTCCAACCCTAACTATTCTATAATTCTATGATTCTATGCTGGACCCAAAATTTTTGAGAGGGCAGAGATGAAACAGAGAGAGGAACAGGGGTCTGAACACACAAGCAGCTCCTGGCTATGAACCTGGAGCCAAATGAGAAGGGAAGACTTTGGAGAGAAGGAAGATCTTTCAATAACCTTAGCCAGGCCTCTGAGTTCTTCCTTTAAGGAAATCAGAATGGACTCTATGGAGTCAGAATTTCTTTTGTATCTTATCTACTTATTTGTCTTTATATTTCTCCTGTTCTTTTTTTTTTTTCTTAAAAAAGATAATCTTAAACCCCCCTCTTGTGTCTATTCAAATAAAAACATTTTTGACCTTAAAACCTTGATTATAATTTTGCTGTGCTCAGTACAAGAAACTGTCTACAGCCATTGACCTCAAAGCTCACAGGAGCGTCAGGGTCCCATCTCACAATGAATAAAATGAATATAAATGCACTAGAACTAAATTAATTTTTACCAAAGTAGAGAGGACTGTTTTACTTATTGCTGCTGATCTTTAATTCAGTTGTGCTGGTCACAGAAACATTTTTTTCTGTACGGTGGGTCAAATTATTGGCTCAGTTGTATCAGCCATCAGCAAAACTCAAGGTATTTTGGGTAGCAGTTGGCTAGCTTTCAGAATCGTTATTGCTATTGTATGCCTATAACTCTAGGAAAAAACTACATTTAAAAAAGTGACTGTGAGCTGTGAGCACCAGTTCTGTTTTCTGAAAAGAACGGAAACAAAGTCTACAATGTTTTTTTCCTTATCTATAAACCAATCTATAAGTGATATATGATATGAAATTCCAACTATGTACTATGCAGTTGAATCGTAATATCAAATGCATAACAGGTCACTGCAAGCTCAAACATACAGACTCAACAGTTGATATTTGAATCTGTGCTTTACTTCTAATGACTTTACCAGAAACAAGAAAGTCCAAAGATAAAAATAACTAGGTACATGGAATAAACAAAAAGGTCTAGCAAGATTCAGAGTAGGATTAGACAGTTACATGGGTATTAAGTGTATCTATACTTACATTACGTAGGATTTAACATTTAAGTCACTTGTAATAGCATTCTTTGGGGCATGAGCCAGCTACTAACTGCCAATGTTTGAAGAAGGTATTTTGCCATGTGACCAGGTGTTCCATGACTATCATGGACAAGCAGAAGATAAAAAGGTTCTCGGGGGGTGGGGGGGGGAACATTTTTTGTCCTCTACTGCACCCATTGTCCTGACAAATTGAAATCCTGATATGGCAGCAGCATATGTTTTTAAGTGCTTTTATTTTCCCCACTGCCTTTTACACTTTAGTATTTCTCAGTAATATTCTAGGTAATTTGGTTGTATATGAATTATAAACTCATATAGTCAGAGCAATTGGTTCACTGACTGGAAAAGCCACTGTTCCCTTGATACCTCTTTAATTTCCCTGAGTTTTGAATTTGCTCATTACATAGGATCTTCACTAATCTGGTAGAGATAAATGGATCCCATTTGGGATGGGGAGGAGAATTGTAAAAAAAGGTAAAACCCCATGGATTGAGATAAGAACAGCTTAATTATGGAAATAAAAGTAAATAGTTATAATAGTAATAATAGCAACAACAACAACAGAGATAGAGAGAAAGGAATAAACCCTGCCCTGCCCCCAGAATCCAAGAGATGCACAGTAAAAATGCTCACTACCCAATGACTAAGTCATGGCCCATCCCCACACAACAATTGATGGTTTTCAGCCAGCTTCCCCCAGTTTATATTCTGAACATTGCATTCTATGGTATGGAATATCCCTTTGGCTAGTTTGAATGAGGTGTCTTGGCTGTGCTCTCTCTCAGCTTCTTGTGCCCCACTTCACTGTCAGAATGTGGGACAGTGAAAAGGCTTTGATCGGAGTAAGCACTACTTAGCTATTAAAATATTGATGTTTTATCAACATTATTCTCAGACTGAAGTTGAAACACAGCACTGCACCAACTAGTAGGAAAAAAAAATAGTTCTGTCCCAGCTGAAACCAGGCTCAATCAGAAAGGCTTCCAGTTTGATAGAGAAGATATTTGTCCTCGTACTGATATACATACAAATTCATAATTACACAGCCTTAAAGGACATTTTTAAACTGTTCAGAAATGACCACTGAATTTGTCTTATTTCTGATGCACTTACAAAAATTCTTTGTAGGTGTGTTTTATGTCTCTTGCTAGTATCAAGTAACTTTGCTCCCTACTCTTTCTAATTTTATCTCTAGAAATTTGCTCAATTCTTTTTCAGAATTATTCTTAGACATGTGCCAGTTTTCAGTGTTTCTGTAATTCCTCTTTGCTGTAGGAGTCTTTCTTAGTGTTGTTACTTTTCTCTGACACCAGTCTAGGCTAGTGTTGTGCCTTTCACAGCCTGTTTAGATACTAATTCATATTAAATATGAACATTGCATTAAGTTCCTTAGGTTATATTCCATACCTGAATATCCTGAAGCCTGCATTTCAAAAGCCCATTTTCCTCATAATGATTCTTTCACACTTTCCCCTTCTTAGAGATGTGTTTTCTGATATTTTATGATTTTCACTCAAACTACTTTCCACACTTAAGTCTCAGGCAACTCTTTCCTATTGGTTGGATTAAAATCTAAAAATAACTGCTTCCCTAGCTTGCTTTCTCTGAAGCAAAGCACTGTCCCCACAGTAAGTATAGTAATGTTTCCCCCTGCTCAAATTTTTTTTAAAGCATCTGTTATATTAAAACAGACAAAACTATGAAAAGAACACAAAAATGCTGTTTTTCAGTAAGTTAGAAAGAAAAACTGTAGCTCCAATACCTCCAAATGTAACAGTCTGCAATTCACTTAAATTCTATTAGAAAAAACAACCTCGATATATTTTCATAAGTTATTACGGCTAGCATGCATAGATTCTTTTTCTTGTGGAACATACATACTTACACATTGTTGAAATCAAACAGGGCTTCACTAAGGTCAAATCATGCCTGAACAAATTTGGTAGCCTTCTATGGTGTAGTTATAATGTTGGTGGATAAAGGAAGATCAAATGATGTCATCTACTCTGTCTTGTGCAAAGCATTTGACATTTTCCTGCACAACATCTCTATCTCTAAAGTAAAAAGGCATGCATTTGACAGATGGACCGCTTGGTGGATAGAGGAATTAGCTGAATTGTTACTCTCAAAGAGATGTGGTCAGTGGCTCAATGTCCAAGCTGACACGAGTGATGAATGGTGTTCCTCAGGAGTAGATACTGAGACTGGTGATCTTCAACATCTTATTGGTGATAAGGACAGTGGGATGGAGTGCACCCTCAGCAGGTTTGCTGATGACACCAAGCTGTGTGGTACAGCCAACACACTGGAGGGAAGAGATGCAATCCAGAAGGACCAACAGGCTTGAGAGGTGGACCAATGCCAACCTCATGAAGTTCAACAAAGCCCAGTGCAAAGTTCTGCACCTGGGTTGGGGCAATTTCAAGCACAGCTACAGGCTGGGAGAGACTGGACTGAGAGGAGCCCTGAGGAGAAAGTCTTAGAGCTGTTGAATGACAAGAAGCTCAGCACAACCCAGCAGTGTGCACTTGCATTACAGAAAGCCAACTGTATGCTGGGCTGCACCAAACAGAGCACGGCTAACAGGTTGAAAGAGGTGATTCTGCCCCTTTTCTTTCATGAGTCCCCACTCAGAGTATCGTATTCAGCTCTGGAGCTCCCAAGAAAAGAGGAGCATGGGCCTGCTGGAGCAAGTCCAGAGGAGGGCCACGAAGATGATCAGAGGGCTGGAGCGCCTCTCCTATGAGGACAGGCTGAGAGATCTGGGGTTGTTTAGCCTAGAGAAGAGAAGGCTTAGGGAAACCATATGGCAACGTTGCAGTACATAAAAGGGTCTACAGGAAACATAAGAAGGGACTATTTATCAGTGAGTGTAGTGACAGGACAAGAGGTAACAGTTTTAGATGAGACATTGGGAAGAAATTCTTTATTGTTAGGATGGCGAGGCACTGCCACAGGTTGCCCAGAGAAGTTGTGGCTGCCCCATCCAAGGAAGTGTTCAAGGCCAGGTTGGATGGGGCTTTGACCAACCTGGTCTAGTGGGAGGTATCCCTGCCCATGGCAGGGGAGGTGGAACTAGAAAACCTTTAAGATGCTTTCCAACCCAAACCATTCTATAACTCTATGACCTTATGATTCTATGAGTTTATGATTCTATTTCATTCTATATTCTGAGTCTGTTAAGTTTAAAAGAACATGTTCAATGTTATAGTATAAATAATCTGCAGGATGGTGGAATATCTTGAATGGTATAATATATCCTCATTTACTACTTAATTGTATAACTGAGTGTTAAATTTAAAATATATAAAAATATCATTTAAGTGCAAAAGGGAGGGAAGGTGCATTTCCAGTATAAAAAAAAACCCAAGTCTTGTTATAAGGATGTGCATCTTTGGCATCCAAAAAAAAACCACAATATGGTGAATACTGCTGTGTACCCAAATAAAGAATCATAGAATAGTTAGGGTTGGAAAGGATCTCAAGATCATCTAGTTCCAACACCCCCGTCATGGGCAGGGACACCTCACACTAAATCATCCCACACAAGGCTTAGTTCAACCTGGCCTTGAACACCGCCAGGGATGGAGCACTCACAACTTCCCTGGGCAACCGATTCCAGTGCCTCACCACCCTAACAGGAAAGAATTTCCTCCTTATATCCAATCTAAACTTCCCCTGTTGAAGTTTGAACCTGTTACCCCTTGTCCTGTCACTACAGTCCCTGACGAAGAGTCCCCCCCCAGCATCCCTATAGGCCCCCTTCAGGTACTGGAAGGCTGCTATGGTGTCCCCATGCAGCCTTCTCTTCTCCAGGCTGAATAGCCCCAACTTCCTCAGCCTGTCTTCATACAAGAGGTGCTCCAGTCCCCTGATCATCCTCGTGGCCCTCCTCTGGACTTGTTCCAACAGTTCCATGTCCTTTTTATGTTGAGGACACCAGAACTGCACACAATACTCCAGGGGAGGTCTCACACGAGCAGAGTAGAGGGGCAGGATCACCTTCTTTGACCTGCTGGTCACGCTCCTTTTGATGCAGCCCAGGATACGGTTGGCTTTCTGGGCTGTGTGCGCACACTGCTGGCTCATGTTCATTTTCTCATCGACCAGCACCCCCAAGTCCTTCTCTGCAGGGCCGCTCTGAATCTCTTCTTTGCCCAGTCTGTAGCTGTGCCTGGGATTGTTGTGACCCAGGTGTAGTACCTTGCACTTGTCGTGGTTGAACTTCATAAGGTTGGCATCAGCCCACCTCACAAGCGTGTCAAGGTCCCTCTGGATGGCATCCCTTCCCTCCAACGTATCAACTGAACCACACAGCTTGGTGTCATCGGCAAACTTGCTGAGGGCGCACTCAATCCCACTGTCCATGTCAGCGACGAAGATGTTAAACAAGACCGGTCCCAACACCGATCCCTGAGGGACACCACTCGTTACTGGACTCCAGCCGGATATCGAGCCATTGACCACAACTCTTTGTGTGCGGCCATCCAGCCAGTTCTTTATCCACCGAGTGGTCCATCCATCAAATTGATATCTCTCCAATTTAGAGAGAAGGATGCCGTGTGGGACAGCGTCAAACGCTTTGTACAAGTCCAGGTAGATGACATCAACTGCTTTACCCTTATCCATCATTCTGTAGCCCCATCATAGAAGGCCACCAAATTGGTCAGGCAGGATTTCCCCTTAGTGAAGCCATGCTGGCTGTCACCAAGCACCTTGTTGTTTTTCATGTGCCTTAGCATGCCATCCAGGAGAATGTGCTCCAAGATTTTACCAGGCACAGAGGTGAGACTGACTGGTCTGTAATTCCCCGGGGTCTTCCATTTTCCCCTTCTTGAAAATGGGGGTTATATTTCCCTTTTTCCAGCCATCAGGAACTTCTTCTGACTGCCATGATTTTTCAAATACGATGGCCAGTGGCTTAGCAACTTCATTCGCCAGCTCCTTCAGGACCCGCGGATGGATTCCGTCAGGTCCCACGGACTTGTGTGCGTTCAGATTTTTAAGATGGTCTCGAACCAGATCCTCTCCTACAGTGGGCCCAAGGTCTTCATTCTCACAGTCCCTGCATCTACCTTCTAAGAACTGGGTGGTGCAGTCAGAGCCTTTGCCAGTGAAGACCGAGGCGAAGAAGTTATTCAGAACTATTTTGTCCCTAGTCTGTTTTTTAGTAATTAGTACTGTTGTCAGTAATCAGAACAGTGGAGCTGTCTTGCACATTTTTGGTACAGTATAATAGTAAGAGTGAGAAAAGATGATATGCAACTGACATAGCACACCTTAAACTAGAAATAATTGTACTTCTCTGAAAAAAGATAATGCATTCTTTATTACTACTGTATTAAATGTCCTGACCTTTTCTTAGGAGTAAAATATTTTCCCTTTTGTTTTATTCCCAAATTTGCTACAGAGCTTGTCCAAACAGCTCATCTAAGTGAGACTGAGAATCCCCAAGGACTGTAAATGATGAGACCATCTTGCCCTTTACTCTGTAGTTATTCCTTCACAGTTTTTGAGATATTCATCTTCACTTCTGTGAAAAACAGTCCTGTTTTGTTAGATCAAAACCATCCATTTCTCTTATTCAGAGCACTGAATTGCCTCAAGACATATGGGGGGAAAATATCTGGTTCTTTTACTCTAGTATAGCTTGACTTAGAAAGAAACTAAAGTGCAAAGCATACTCTAAGTAAACCATTAGCTAAACATGATTTTTTTTTTTTTACGATTAATCTTTTTATCACCACATATGAACTCATAATGACAATTTTGGAAAAAAAAAAACAACCTACAAACAAACAAACTGACAGAAATTAAGAGAAGGTGCTAAAACGCATTTGAAGAATGCCAACAATATGCAGACAATGATTACACAGTTTCCACTAAGAGAAGCCATTCACCATAAACTTCAATAGGCAATCATATGGTTCTGTTTCCTACCAGTTATATATTACAATAACATTCCCAAATGATGATCAAAATTCAAACATATCAAATTTATCTATTCTTTTGTTTTGTGGACAGTATGTTACAGAAAACACCTTTCTCAACAAGCATTTTTTCAGCTTCCTGCTTTATTTCTGCTTGATTGATTATCTGATAAAATGTTTTTCCTCAAGGCAAATTTGAAATTTAAAAGGTATCTTCTACTGAAAGATCATTACAGAAGAAAATTTTGAGCACTCTCTACTTACAGTCCAATTATATATTGTAACATAATTGCACATGGCCTCTCAGATAATGCTTGCATTGCTGTCAGGATTCTGAGTGCCATTGCATGTTTTGAACATCTTAAATTACCTGTGAGAGTAAATCTGTAATGATCATTCAGAATTTATTGCAGACACTTGGACTGTGGGCCAAGTAATTTCTTTCTTTCGTACAGATCTCTCTACTAAATTAATTTTATATATGGAACTCCGTATTTCTTATTTTCATCTATAGACTTTACGAGAAAGTAGAATAACAAAAGTTCCAAGATTTTAATTTCTTTCTACTAGATAAAAAAGCACTGCTCTCTGCTTCCAGCACATCAATATAACTCTGTTTCAAATCAGTTCCTGTGTGCATTAAGATATAAAATTTCATGATCTTCTCAGAGGAAACTGGCTCCTTGTAAAGAATCATAATTGTCAACACATGTACTGCCATTGATGGCTCTATTCATTAAATTTAAAGAATAGGACTGGGAAACTCCACCAAAAAAACCCACAAAATAAGCCATGATATTACGAGAGAGCAAGAGAGAGAGAAGAAAAAAGCGGAGAGCAGAGAGAAGAGAAGGCTGAAACAGTGTTAAGTTGCTTAATTTGCTCTATTAGGTATATAAAATGTTTAAGAGCTAAAGCAGAATCTGTGGCTAGTCTCCTTACATGAAATACATCACTAATATTGCAATTGGAGGTAATGACAATTTCTAATATTATAGGTGGAGATGATATCAGTGAGGGATTTGCCATGGGCATAAATGCAGTTTCTGGAGGCTTCAGTGTGAAAGATTTGTCTACTGTCAAACTACAAACTGTAGTTTCTGTTACAGGTTGAATATATGTCTCTGGGTTTTTTCTTTTTTTTTTTTTTTTTTTCCTTTTTTTTTTATTTTTTTCCCTCTGGCAGCCTATTCTACTGCATTCAAGACATCTGCCTCACCCAGAAAAGATGTTCATAGTCTCACTGAGACTATGAGGCCAACAAAATGCAGTCTAAAGTTGCTGATTTTGTTTCTCTTCTTTTTCTGCCTGAACAGTGATTTAGCAAAAAAGCCAAGACCCTGCAGGTGACACAGATGCATGACAGAGTGTGAAGAAAAAAGAGAAAGAATAGAAGCAGAACAGAGAAAAAAGGCAGAACACAGAAAAAAGGTCTTATTTAATAAGAAGGTTCTGCTTCATATCATCTCTGTGCTTGCATAGGCCCCCCAACAGTCTGAAGAACTTACTGATGGATTCACAAGCTGAGACAGGCAAAGAGAGTACCCAGTTGTCCTGGGTTTACCAGTAGCCATTTTTTTCCTTCTTAGTAGCTGGTGCAAGCTCTATGTTTTGACTTCCAGCCTGGGAAGAGAGCTGATAACACCGATTGTTTTTAATTGTTGCTGAGTAATGTTTATTCTGGCCAAGGACTTTGTGAATCTCATGCTCTGCCGGGGACGAGGGGAGGCCGGGAGGAAGCAGAGACAGGACACCTGACCCAAGCTAGCCAAAGAGGTATTCCATACCACAGTACATCATGCCCAGGGAGGTAACTGGGAGTTACCCAGAAGGTCACGGTCTCTCTTCGGGGGTGTCAAACTAGTTCAGCATTGGTATCCTCTTCTCTTGTTATTTTCTCTTATCATTATTATCATTGGTGGTAGCAGCAGTGGTTTGTGTTATACCTTAGTTACTGGGCTGTTCTTATCTCAACCTGTGGGAATTACATTCTCTCAATTCTCCTCCCCATCCCTCCGGGAGCGGGGAGGGTCAGGGGGGTGAAGGAAAGAAAAAGGGAGAAAAAAAGGGGGGGGTGGAGTGAGTGAACAAGCTTTGTGGTTGGGTTTAAACCACAACACCAGTTCAGAGTATCAAGAGTATCTGTTTCATATGTATGTTCGTATGTTTATATACATGCGTGTGTGTATATATATATATATATATATATATACACAGCTACTCAAAAGGAGGGCTAAGAGAGTCTGGAACCACACTGTTCAGAGATACATAATGAAAGGACAAAAAGCAACAAACATAAGTCAAAATTTGGGAAATTATTCCCTGATATAGGGAAGAAATTTTTCCATTCTGTAGGTTGTCAAACACTGGAAAAGGTATTCAGAGAGGCTGGGTATGTTCCACCCTGATTATATTCAAAACTTGGCTGGACATTGACCTGAGCACCGTGCTCTATAGGCCTGCTTTGAACAGGAGGTTGAACCTGTCAAGAGATCTTGTGACTCCATACATGTTTTGAGTTATTTGAGAGAAACATTCCTGGGGTTAAGAATTAATTTACTAAATCCAGCTTCTATTGTTTCCGTCTTCATTGTCTAGAAAAAGATTAGACTTTAGTGGTTTATGGAGTGTTTGGATTTTTTCACTTACAGAGTCTGAAATCAGTGATGGCTTAGTACAACTACTTCACATCCCATTTTAACGCTAAACACTTTCACATTATACATTTGTAATTTTGGATCTCTGTGGTGTACAATCAGGGAGATGCCAGAGATTAAGCCCATACAAAGTGATGGCATGGTGTCGTGGTTTAAGCCCGGCCGACAACCCAGAATCATGCAGCTACTTGCACACTCTCCCCACTTCCTCCCCCCGCTCCCAGAGGGATGGGCAGGAGAATCGAAAGAATGTAACTCCCAGGGGCTGAGATAAGAACAATCCAGTAGCTGAGATAAGAACAATCCAGTAACTGGGGTATAACACAAACCACTACTGCTACCACCAATAATAATGATAAGGGAAATAACAAGGGAAGAGAATACAACCGCTCGTCACCAACTGACCGAGACCCAGCCCGACCTGAGCAGTGATCTAGCCCTTCTGGGTAACTGCCCCAAGTTTATATCTATCGTTGTTCCCAGGCTAAAAGTCAAAAACACAGCACGGCACCAACTACTAAGAAGGAGAAAAATGACTGCTACTGCTGAACCCAGGACAGTATCTACCACTTATTCCATACCATTAATGTCGTGCTCAGATCCCACATTTTTCAATATACTTTCACTCTTGTCATTCATATATATATATATATTTAGATCTACATCCACACACACAAAGAGAGAGAGAGATCATTCCTTTGTGCATGGACCAATCACTATAAAGCTGAGTTCATCTGGTCCATGACATCAGGCTCCACCTCTTGCAACAGTTTTTCAGGGCAGGAAAGGCTGTGTGCAGTGTTAAATTGTTGCCTGCTGATGACACTGCAGAACTCATCTGGTTTCATCAAAGTTCATTCTTTGTTGGGATGATGGTTGTAGGAAAGTCAGGGCCAATCGCTGGTAACATGAAGACATCTAGATGGTGGGCTATAAAAATGCTACATAGGAGGCAACAGCATGCAATTAAGTTCATTGGTTGTTTTCCCCTAAAATCAAATCCCTTTGAGGTATACATCGGACTTCCCCATCTTCCCGCATTACTCACCAAATATATCGGGTCTCTGAGCAAGAGCAATCCCACGAGTGGGTATGCCTTTACATGAAGCAAGAATAACCCAGACTGTCTTCCCCAGCAAATTCTTTATGTGCACCACAGGAACTTTATCCCCTTCTACAGTATGTAAAAGTTCTGACTGGGCTGGGCCAGCCCTGTTGGCAGATCCTCCGGTGTTGACCAACCAGGTAGTCTTTGGTAAATGTGTATCCCAATGTTTGAAAGTTCCATCACCCATTGCTCTCAGTGTAGTTTTTAAAAGCCCACTGTACCATTTGATTTTCCCAGAGGCTGGTGCATGGTATGGGATGTGATATACCCACTCAATGCCACGCTCTTTAGCCCAAGTGTCTATAAGGTTGTTCCAGAAATGAGTCCAATTTTCTGACATAGTTCTCTCTGAGGTACCATGTCACCACAAGATTTGTTTCTCAAGGCCCAGGATAGTGTTCCAGGCAGTGGCATGGGACAGAGCGTATGTTTCCAGCCATCCAGTGGTTTCTTCTACCATGATAACCATATGGCACTTGCATTGGCGGGTTGGTGGGAGTGTGATATAATCAATCTGCCAGGCTTCCCGATATTTGTACTTCAGCCATTGTCCTCCATACCAAAGAGGCTTTAACCGCTTGGCTTGCTTAGTTGTATCACATGTTTCACAGTCATGAATAACCTGGTCAATAGTGTCCATTGTTAAGTCCACCCCTCGGTCACGAGTCCATCTCTATGTTGCATCTCTGCCTTGATGGCCTGAAGTGTCATGGGCCCACCGGGCCAAAAATAGTTCACCTTTATGTTGCCAATCTAAGTCCATCTGAGCCACTTCAATATTAGCAGCTTTATCCACTTGTTGGTTGTTCTGGTGTTCCCCAGTGGCTGAACTCTTGGGTACATGAGCATCTACATGTCATACCTTCATTACCAGGTTCTGCACCTGGGCAGTGATATCTTGCCACAGTGCCCAGATGGGTTTACCTCTGTGCTGCCAGTCGCTCTGTTTCCATTGCTGCAACCACCCCCACAGAGCATTTGCCATCATCCATGAGTCAGTGTAGAGAGAAAGTACTGGCCACTTTTCTCATTCAACAATGTCCAAGGCCAACTGGATGGCTTTCGTCTTGGCAAACTGACTCAATTCTCCCTCTCCTTCAGCAGTTTCTGTAACTTGTCACTGGGGACTCCATACAGCTGCTTTTCATCTCTGATACTTTCCCACAATACAGCAGGACCCATCAGTAAACAAGGCATATTGCTTTTCACTTTCTGACTGTTTATTCTATGGTGGGGCTTCTTCAGCAAGCATTACCTCCTTCTCTGGTGACATCTTTGCCCTCTGGCCAGTCCATGATGACTTCTAGAATACCTGGACGACTGGGATTTCCTATTCGAGCTCATTGTGTAATTAGTGCAGCCCATTTACTCCATGCAGCATCAGTTGCATGATGTGTAGAGGAGATCCTGCCTTTGAACATCCAGCCCAGCATGGGCAACAGGGGTGCCAGGTGTAGCTGTGCTTCAGTGCCAATCACTTCCAAAGCAGCTCAAACCCCTTCATAGGCTGCCAGAATCTCTTCAGTTGGGGTATACCTAACCTCAGATCCTCTGTACCCCCGACTCCAAAAGCCAAGGGGTTGACCTCGAGTCTCCCCTGGAGCTTTCTGACAGAGGCTCCAGATTGGACCATTCTCCCTGACTACGGTGTACAGTACATTTTTTACATCTGGCCCAGCTGGGACCAGTCCAATGGCTACTGCATGAACTATCTCGCGTTTAATTTGCTCAAAGGCTTGTTGTTGCTCAAGGCCTCATTTAAAATCATTTTTCTTCCGGGTCACGTGATAGAGAGGGCTTACAATGAAACTGTAATTTGGGATGTGCATTCTCCAGAACCCCACTGCACCCAAGAAAGCTTCTGTTTCTTTCTTATTAGTTGGTGGAGACATTGCTGTTATCTTGTTGATCGCATCTGTGGGGATCTGTCTACGTCCACCTTGCCACTTTATTCCCAAAAATTGAATCTCCTGTGCAGGTCCCTTGACCTTACTCCGTTTTATGTCAAAACCGGCTTTCAGCAGGATTTGGATTATATTCCTCCCTTTCTCAAAGACTTCTTCTGCTGTATCGCCCCACATAATAATGTCATCAATGTATTGCAGGTGTTCTGGAGCTTGCCCTGTTCCAGTGCAGTCTGGATCAGACAAAATGGTCATGGGTAAAACACACTCTGTATGCGTGCCAACATGGTGATCCCCATCACAATCAGCAGGCAGGTCTCAAGGGTACCCAAAGGCCATTCAAAACATTCAGAAATTTCAAATGCTGTTGTAAATAGTCAGGGGTGGGGGGGGGAGAAGGTAAAGGAATGTCTCCTTCATAGGTTGACCACCCGAGGAGGGGAAAAAAGATGTGCAACTGCTAAACACTTCTATTATATACATCCCAAAGTATAGAGGTGGTGACCGCACTGGGAACGCAAGCCAGATCAGTTTCATGATCAGTGAGTTTATTGTATTACAAGTCATTACCATAAACAACACTGAAAAAAGAACCGTAACCCAAGACCCCCAGCTGATAAACTCTAACACAGCAAATACTAGCTGTAAGTAAGGTACGACATGCCGAAACTCCAAGGTCAAGAGCAACAACTTTGAGAGCCAATAAATCAGAATTGCGACAAGTGACCATTAATCTGAAACAATAAATGCCTATCACAGATACGATTAGACACACTCTGTTCAGATCTGTCATTATCTCAAACCTTCTTGCCCCATGCTGGGTGCCATAAAGAACTGTTGTGTTTTAAGCCCAGCCAGCAACCCAGAATCACGCAGCCACTCTCTTACTCCTCCCCTTCTTCCCCGCACTCCCAGAGGGATGGGGAAGAGAATCGAAAGAATGTTAACTCCCACAGGTTGAGATAAGAACAATTCAGTAACTAACCTATAACGCAAACCACTACTGCCATCACCAATAATAATAATGGTAAGGGAAATAACAAGGGAAGAGGATACAACCGCTCACCACCCTCTGACAGATGCCCAGCTCTACCTGAGCAGTGATCTAGCCCTCCCAGGTAACTGCCCCGTTCTACATCCTGGGCATGGCGTGCTGTGGTATGGAATACCTCTTTGGCTAGTTTGAGTCAAGTGTCCTGTCTCTGCTTCCTCCTGGCTTCCCCTCCTCCCTGGCAGAGCATGAGACTCACAAAGTCCTTGGTCAGACTAAACATGACTTAGCAACAACTAAAAACACTGGTGTTTTCAGCGCTGTTCCCAGGCTGAAAGTCAAAACCACAGCACTGCACCAGCTACTAAGGAGAAAAATGACAGCTACTGCTGAACCCAGGACACAGTCTCCCCACTGACCTTGTTCAAATACTCATTTCAAATTCATTTAGGAACATCGTACTTCTAGTGGTCAGATACTAGCTCAAACAGGAATATCCTAATAATTTGCATAACTGCCCACTTCATATAAAATGCCATACAAGTATGTCATGAAATCCTTCAGAATTATGGGCCCACCACAATGGCTTCTTAGTATGGTTTATGTAACCTTGTGGATTTCTAATGCTATTGACATTGACTTCTGAGCATAGTCAGTTAGGTTTCATACAATTTATGGGTGGTTTGGTGTCTCTCTTTAATATCCAGAAAGCTACATTCACTTGATACATTATTAACTTGAAAGTTATGAGTGCATCTTTTTCTTCCTGTCTATACTGCATATAGATAAAATCAGTTTTCTGTCCACCTCCCTTCTTGTATTAACTTCAAGAGTTTTAGTTTCTCATTAGTATGCAATATTCATTATTTAAGTTCTCCCCTAAAGTTCAAAATAGTCATACATGCTGTGGCACAAGTATGTAGCACTCAGATTGATATGATTTTACCTTTTTTTTCATAACTAAGCATAAAAAAAAAGACTATATTAATATCTTCTATTGCCAATAGACGGATTAACGCCACATCAGTCTTTTTGACTTTGGATAGGAAACACAAGAACATTTAATTAGTTTTTCAGGTGTTCACAAGTTTTGATAGCACAACTCTCTCACCTTTGTTTATAACTTTAAATGATCAACCATCATGACTGGACAGAAGAGAATTAACTGGCAATTCAGTTGGAAGTACAGACTTTATCTGGTCTCCAGAACTCTGACATAATGGATATTGGCAAGTGGATTCAAACCCGTAAAATCTTTTCTGGGTCCTTTAAAGCTGTACTGGATTCAAAAGAGTGTCAAAAGGTTTTGATTTATGTGAGACTGAGTGCTTTTGCAGAGTAGGCTAAAACAAGTGCTGCTGAGTCATTATCCTGGGATCCCTGACAGCACACTCAGATTGTAACCCTCAGACTCAAAAGCGCCCCTAAGAGAGCATGCTGCAAACAGCACGTTTCCCCTATTTTTCAGCTTCTCAGTCCATACAATGGGCACCAAATACTCATGTTTGCTTATCAGCTATATACCTGTCAGCTGGCCATGAGTATTATCCTGCAATGTGTAATACCCTGCTTCATCATTAACAGGTGGTTTTCAGGGCTAATTCTGAGATGTATTTTTACCATAAATTTGTATTTTATATGAACTATGGCTGCTGCAGAATCAGTGTATTGTAAATTCTGCCTTTTCTACTCTTAAACAAGGTGTGGAGTAAAGACACATCTCTGATTTTTTTGGTTTTTTTTTCATGAAGAAGCTATTAGACGCATTAGTGATCAAAAGCTAGAAAATATTTTCTGAGAGAGGTCTTTTCCTTCTCTGTAGTTTTAAGTTTTCTTGATTTTAAACTTAATATTTTTGCTACCTAGTAATGGTGGTTGTTGCAGTAGTAGTAGTAGTATTTACATACATGTCCTAAATAACATTTACATGTCATTATATAACATGTCCTAAAATATCCATTTTAATGAAAAGCTGAAAAACAAAAAAAGGGAGGGCACATAACAGGGAACTCTAATTAATTTCTGTCCTTCATTTCTCACTATGCTTAGAAAGCAGAACCTAAAGAAATCTACCTTTCACAACATTAGATACAGGTAGTTAAAAAAAAGAAAAAAAAAACAGAAATCTGTGCTTTTGTGTAACACTGAAAGTAATGTAGGATGACTACTCATTAGCCACAAGACCTGCCTCACTGAAATTTCAGAAGAATATAAAGATTTCATACAAATCTGCTCCTGCAAGTAGATAAACACATTCACAAGTGTTAGCTACAACTTATAAATAAAAGCTGCAACTTCAGAATAAAATGTTGTCCTCAGTAGAGGGCAACTAAACTTTACTCTGATTTCAGTAAACTGGAATTTCCTTTTATGTATAATTCATTATGATAGTTGGTTTTATCCTATGAAATAGAATAAACACAAGACAGTTTCATGACAATTTTCTATAGCTTATTATTTTTTTTAATCGTAAAATAAAAGATTTCTTTCTACGTTTCTTCCTACGCAAGGTCAAGTCCATTAGCAATACTGAATTTACCAGATCTTACTGATTCTAACAGCGTGAAATACAGTATCATTAAATTTGTTCCAGTACCCTTCAGGTGTTGTGTAGTTTCCTGAAATTGTGATTTAGTGTCTAAATATGAAAACTGATTATCAATCAGATTTTTTTAATCTTAACGGTTAAATATTTTTGGGTTAATAATGATTCAAGAAACCCTTCTCATTCTGCTCAACCAGTTTATTGATCAAAACACTACTTAACCATTGATAGATGTGTTACTTGGTCACTGGGCTTTATAGTCCCTTACACTACAACAGCAAAAAATCACTAAGTACGTAGTGCACAATTAGCTATTCAAGTTTATATCCCCTCTGAAGCCTACAGTTCACTAATTTCCACAGAATTATATAATTCCTATCTTCTGGTAACTGCTTTGCCAGTAAGTTGTGGTACTTTAAAAAAAGAATATGGAAAATGGCAGGATGTTCAAATCAATCACATTTGTTATAAAAGGAATTTCTGGATACACAGGTTAATGAGTTCCCAAAAGAATCAGCTAAGCTAGAGGTCATAAGTTTAGCCAGACCTAAGCATGTTTAGCAAAGCATTATGGGAATTCAGTTCATTGATTAACAGAACTGTATAAAACCTTACGGTAAAAGATATGCCAGCTGAAATCAGCAGCTAAATAACAATATAAGACCGCTATTCATAGTTCCTACTGGGAATCTATGAGACATTACTTACAGGTCCAATATTTTAGCTTCCAAAATTTATAAGATGTTAACAATTGAAGTCAAACAAAGCTAACCAAGTAGGATAAACCTAGAATGTATTTCCAGTTTGAGAGTCCCATGCCTTGATAGTTATTTGAGATAAATTTTCCTTTGCTGAAACTGTGCTTAGGTCCACAGTCACATATTAAGCTATCTATCAATGAGAAGGCGAAGCCTTTACACAATCAAGAAAATGTTTAGCAGTGTAGACAAAGAAATCTTGAGATATAACAACCAACCAAATCAAATACAAACCTAAGCATCTTAGCTACAACAAAAAAACCCTATGACTCCCTTTTCTTTGCCTCAGTATGCTCCACATTATTTGCATACTCTCTTGTGTTTTTCCATCTAGATTGTTTTCAATAGAAAACTTGAAATTAGTTCCTCTTTTTTTAAATAGTTCTTTTTCATATGTTTAATCTGAAATGCTAATGGCATGGTTAATTGGTTTTTTAACAACTCAGTTGCATCCTCTTTCATTTTTCTCTTTTGAAATTTATACATATTTAAACGGGAAAGAAAATTTTTATTTTGCCTATTCTCCACTAATTGCAGCATGTTTGAATTTTAATACGTAAATTATCATCTTCAGCTTCCATCTATCACTATACAAGTTGAGTCAGCGCACCCAAGGAATAGCTGTTGAATTACAGTGCTGGTTGAATGCTTAATGCGCTATTTCATTACTCTGATGAGGTGATAAAGTATAAAGCTTGCACTGTGTAATTTCTCCATATGCTTCTAGGATCAACAACTTAAAAAGAGCAATCCAATAGTTCCATTTGCTTGTAAGGTAACATAAGGAAGGTCATTCATTACATTTTCTAAGATACATTTTAAAAATACTACTAAAACTATTCCAAATAAGTGCAGGCATATTGATTCCAGTGGCAAACTAGTATTAATAATTAAGGGTATTACATAAGATATTCATTGAACAATGAATAAAACAAAAATGAACAAAAAAATTAATGAAATTAAATTAAATTAAATTTAATTTAATTTAAAAAAAGAATAAAATGAAAAGAAAATGGTTTTGCTTTGGGAGACTTTTTAGGAACATACGCTGGTTATATAACAGTTACACACTTTAGCAAACCAAACTCAGAGCAGAGTACAACCTTTGGTTTCAACAATACATCTGTGAGTAAATATAGTTGAAAATATCAGGAATATCAGTCGCATAAAAACATGAAAGTGTTTAATGTTAAAAGTATTTCTATCATAGAATCATAGAATAGTTAGGGTTGGAAAGGACCTCAAGATCATCTAGTTCCAACACCCCTGCCACAGGCAGGGACACCTCACACTAACCATCCCACCCAAGGCTTCATCCAACCTGGCCTTGAACACTGCCAGGGATGGAGCACTCACAACCTCAGTGGGCAACCGATTCCAGTGCTTCACCACCCTAACAGGAAAGAATTTCCTCGTTATCTCCAATCTAAACTTCCCCTGTTTTAAGTTTTAACCTGTTACCCCTTGTCCCGTCACTACAGCCCCTGATGAAGAGACCCTCCCCAGCATCCCTATAGGCCCCCTTCAGGTACAGGAAGGCTGCTATGGTGTCTCTACGCAGCTTTCTCTTCTCCAGGCTGAACACCCCCACCTTCCTCAGCCTATCTTCATGCGGGAGGTGCTCCAGTCCCCTGATTACCCTCAGGGCCCTCCTCTGGACTTGTTCCAGCAGTTCCATGTCCTTTTTATGTTGAGGACACCAGAACTGCACACAATACTCCAGGGGAGGTCTCACAAGAGCAGAGTAGAGGGGCAGGATCACCTTCTTCGACCTGCTGGTCGCACTCCTTTTGATGCAGCCCAGGATACGGTTGGCTTTCTGGGCTGCGAGTGCACACTGCTGGCTCATGTTCATTTTCTCATCGACCAGCACCCCCAAGTCCTTCTCCACAGGGCTGCTCTGAATCTCTTCTTTGCCCAGTCTGTAGCCGTGCCTGGGATTGCTCCGACCCAGGTGTTAAAAACTGGCTATCAAATGAGCCAGTTCACATATTCCAGTTATGACAAATTCTGGCCCCAGAGGCCTTTAAGCAAACATATCTCTTTCTTGAGCAAAACTAGCCTTTAAAACAGTTATGTTTGAGATGACTGCATAATTGAAAAGGGACATGCGTTCCTGTGGTTTGACGAAATGAAGCTTTTAAATGCTTACAGAAAGAAAAAAAGTGAGAAAAATAGCATGAGGATCTTTACAAAAGACACTCCTTCCTAACAGATTATCTATAAAACAGCAACAGTGGTATTTTTCAGTTCATGATTATTTTTAAGCTAATATTCAGTATGTAAAAGGGAACTAAATAAATAAGCTTTGAAGTACCTGAGCAAATATTCCTTTAAATTGGTTCAGGATTAAACAGAAAAAAAAAAAAACAAAAAAAACCAAACAAACAAACAAAAAAAAAGGAACAAGAAATATTTTGGATTATAAAGAATATTTCAGGTGAATTAGGTATTCATTTGGATGGTGACAATAGTGAAAATCTTATGTCATAGTTTCAAGTTAAGAAAAGTTTTTGTTTTCTGTTCAGTTACTGGCTAATGGAAGTGCAAAACCACTTCCTGAAGTACAGGAGAAACATCCTCAGCTGCTGAACAACTGTTTAATACAGTAGTCAAGTAGTTGTCTGTACACATTAATTACTGTGAATCATTCAGAAGTGGTATAGTTTAGCGATCAGTTCTTTATGTTAAAAAGAGCTTTTCAGAACAATGGAAAACTATTGTTTGAAGAACAATGTAGCAGTTGTTTCTCAGACCCCAAGCTTTGGCAAATCTTTGATTTTTTGTGTTTGCATTGAAAATAAAAATCTCCTGTTATTAGATAAAATCCTGGAAAACATGGATCACAGGCTTTTATTGATGGGATAGCATCAACAATTGACCTTTCTTTGTCAGGGTTCCAATTAAAGAATGCAATGCTCCCCCTGAACTGGCAGATGTAGTTAAAAATGGTTTTGATATTAAAAATATTCATACCATCACATTTAAAAACCTGAAAGAAAGGTAGATTGTTGAATCGATCCCTTTCCAAGGTACATATCCATAGTAAGCACAGTGACATAGGTTCCTCTGGTTTGGAGATAATTTTTTTTCTCTAAAATCACTCCATAGAGAATCTAATGCCTAAGTTAAACATGCTACAGGTTTAAAAAGGTTAAATTTGACTTATATGAGATCTTTTGCTGCTCTGGGGAGCTTTGTTTTCATTTTTTTTCCCCCATGAAATTTAGACTACAGATCTATGCTAAAGTAATAGTGCTTATCTATGCCAAACCTTTGTTTAGTCTAAAAACCTATCAGTGTTCATGGTTGTTGACAGATCATTAAGAGGGACCACTCTGCTATGCCTTCCTACCTTCTGTCAAATAAGCGATTATGAACTTCCTCTTCTAAAAGTTGTTGCTAGACCACCAACAGGAGTGCTTATTTATACTTTGAGAGTGAACATTAAAAAAGATCTTTAAGATACAGTTACCATAATGTGAAACAAAATGGTTTTTTGCTCTAAATATGATCCTACATTATTTCATTAGGCACTTTTCTTTACAGACAGAGAAGTTTCTTCCTTTTACCTTTTTAGTAAAATTTGTTATTATATTGTCTTTTTCATGCCACCATTCAGTTTCATCTTTTCAAGGTTGAAGAGTTCTTTTCCTGTAAAAATGATGTTGTATACATGCGATCATCCTATCGTGTTAGTCTGAATCTTAAAATATGGTCTTCTGATGGAATAACTGCATAACATATCAAATATAGGATATCATCCTAGTGCTTTATTTTTTCCATAATCATTCTCAGAATTTGATTGTCCATTTTGTTCTCTTGTAATGAGAGAGATGACCTGTTCACAAAAAAATACCTGCAATTGCATTCTTATGTTTTTCCTGAGAGCACACAACTTCTTTAGAGCCTTTCTTCCTGAATACTTAACATTTTTCTTACCTAGCAGTCAAAAGGAAAATAGATTGTATTAGTTCTGCATGTATCAACTTTGAATCCAGCCTATCTCTCAGATATACTGCATTATCAAATCTTTTCTTCAGATTTTACTTTTTCAGAATTACTTCCTATCACCAGCAAGCTTTTTTATCTCACCTTCCAAACTTCTCCAAATCGATATGTTAAAAGACTCTCTTCCTATCACATATTCCTGCAGAAACCTTCCTTTGTGCAAACTATTTGCCAATTCTTACTTCTTCTCTCTTGCCATTTAATAGATCATTAATCCAGAAAGGTTTTTAAGAATGTAAGAACATTCTTTCTAGAACTGCAATCAATTGTGAAGTTATTTTTGGCTTTTTTTTTTTTTCATTGTATTATTTCTTCCCAAATAGGTAAGATTTCTATCTTTTTTTTTTTTTTTTTTTTTTTTTTTTTTAGTAGGGGTTTTGCTTAGCTTATTTCTTCCAGTATGACTATAATTTTTTTAGTTTGCAGTTCCTTGCACTTTATCCGGACACACTAAAAAAATAAAACCATAACAACCCTAAAAAAATACCCTCAGACAAGAAAACCCAGTCATCAGACACTTTTTGCTCTCCACTGAGTGGAACACATTAAGAGATTATACACTGTAATTAATAGTTTAGCATATTGCACAGTAAACACAATTTTTGCTATCACTAGTTGTAGGTGACTTCAGAAGACATTGTAAGGAGGAGGCAGTGACTGAAAACAAAATCTAGGCAGAGTTTAACCATATACCTTGGAGAGAGACACACTGCAAGCCATATGTTACCACGACTGTTATATAACCCGAGCATACCCCATGATTTTTTTTTTATTAATTTTTTTTTAATTAAAGTTTACGATTTTTTTCTATTTTTCTTATTTGGATAGAAAGAAGGTTTTCTAAAAGCTTCTTGCTTCTGACCTCACACCTCTGTCATATTCCTTCTGGACTTTCTTAAGTCTGTGCTTGATAGGTTGTATATATTCTTCAGAACATCCAGAAAAGTGTCTTTAAGCAGTCTCCATTGTGAATAAAGAGAATTTACTCTTTTCTCTTTCTTTCAGATTCTGAAAAACAAAATTCCCATGTAACTCTCCTTTTAATAGTTCCCTTTCCCTTTTATACCATAAGAGTTCAGTTTCTTTAAAAGCCTTCAGATGAGAGACTGTTGAGAACCTTTGAAAAAAGACTCTGTATCATCTGAATCCACAATATATCATATTTATTACTTACAATCTTTACTGTATTTCCTGACAATTTGTCTGGTACAAAGGTCAAATTTACTTGACTTTAGTTCTTAGAAACCTGATACAGAGCAATTCTGCCCTCTCCAGAACTGTATTTTAATGGATTATTCTGTTAGGTTCAGTATTCAGTTTAGCCTTCAAAAGGCAGTAAAATCTATCTGATCTATTCCTGTTGGCTCATACTCTAAACTGAACTCTAAATCCATATTTATCCTGATCACAGAGCTCTTCTCCAGTTTCATTCAAACCAGAAGTACACCCTTAAACTACTTTTATGGTCCTTGTTTGTATCAACTCTCAATTAAGCTAGACTGGTAGACTTAAAGCAGGCTCAGAATTGCTACAGCCCCTATGACCTCTGTCTCGAACATATATTTAGATTGTGAGCTCATAATTCTTTGTCTTTCTTTGATAATCTCTGCTGAATCAAAAATTAAACTCATTGAATTCTACTTGTCCGAACCCAATACCAGACAAAACTGCCAGCTACAGAATTAGTTCTTGTTATTGGTTTATGCCTGGTCCAGTCTACAATCTCACTTTATAATTTCTTTTCAATAATCTCTACTTATTTAAACTTAATAAACCTGTAGTGTTGCAGTGAAGAACACATATATGTTACTGTATTTTGATTCTTTTAGGTTGGACTGAAGAGTCATCTCTTCTCCTGCCTGTGAAAGTCACACTTAGCTTCTCCTCACAGTGCAAGTGCTCCAATTCCTGACACTTCTACTCTGCTCTCGTGAGACCTCACTTGGAACACTGTGTACAGTTCTGGTGTCCTCAACATAAAAAGGACATGGAACTGCTGGAGCAAGTCCAGAGGAGGGCCACGAGGATGATCAGGGGACTGGAGCACCTCTTCTGTGAAGACAAGCTGAGGGAGTTGTGGCTGTTCATCCTGGGGAAGAGAAGACTGAGGGCAGACCTCAGTATCAGCAGCCTTCCAGTATCTGAAGGGTGCCTATAAGGTTTCTGGGGAGGGACTCTTCATTAGGGGCTGTAGTGATAGGACAAGGGATAACGGGTTAAAACTTAAACAGGGGAAGTTTAGATTGGATATAACGAATACGTTCTTCACTGAGAGGGTTTTGAAGCACTGGAATGGGTTGCCCAGGGAAGCTGCGAATACTTCATCTGTGGCAGTGTTCAAGGCTGGGTTGAACAGAGCCTTGGGTGAGATGGTTTAGTGTGAGGTGTCCCTGCCCATGACAGGGGTGTTGGAACTAGATGATCCTAAGGTCCTTTCCAACCCTAGCTGTTCTAAGGTTCTAGTCTATGAATCTACGGTCCATCTCTTTTGAACTCACATAAATTCATCAATATCACTCCTGGAGGACCCAAACCGGAGCTCAGCATACCACATATAGGAAGCACCAAGTGACACGGAATGATCGCTTTGTTCAATCTACTGGCTGCAGTCCAGTTGGTATAGCCCAGTGTGCTGTTTGCTCTCATCAGTGTGAAAGAATGTGACTGATGACTTATTTGTAGCCTATTGTCCACCAGGACTGTTAAGTCCTTTCTGTCAGAGTTGCTGCCTAGCCAGCCAGTCCCCAGCCAGTACCATTGCAAGGGGTTAGTTTGCTCAAGTGAAGCACTTGGCAGTTTTCCTTTTTTGTGTTACATGATGTTCCTTTTGGTCCTTTCTCCTGGATTGTTTGGGTCCCTGTGGGTGGCAACCCCACCCTTTGCTATAAGACATTTCATCTAATTCTAATTTTCAGAGAGGAATACTTTGACTTAGAGAAGCAATGTGAAACTCATCATCCACATTATAAAATCATGTTTCTTTCACAGTAACTAGAATTATTTCTAGAGATAACAGGTTTGCACAAAATTTCTAATCTAGGATGGGAGTTATTTCATATAGTGTGCTTGTGGTAATTTAAAAAAGTACTTTAAAAGGTGTCTTAAGAGCAGATCTAATTACATCTCAGATTTTTTAACAGTACATTGACAACTACACTAAATCATATGATATGTTTATGTCGTGGTTTAAACCAAACCACAAAGCTTGTTCACTCACTCCCCCTCCACCTTTCTTATCCTCCCTCTTTCTTTCCTTCCCCCCCCCCCCAACCCTCCCCGCTCCCGGAGGGATGGGGAGGAGAATTGAGAGAATGTAACTCCCATGGGTTGAGATAAGAACAGCCCAGTAACTAAGGCATAACACAAATCACTGCTGCTACCACCAATGATAAGAATGATAAGAGAAAATAACAAGAGAAGAGAATACAATACCAACGCCGAACGAGTTCAACCCCGCCGAAGAGAGACCCTGCCCTTCCGTGTAACTCCCAGTTGCCTCCCTGGGCAAGATGTGCTGTGGTATGGAATACCTCTTTGGCTAGTTTGGATCAGGTCTCCTGTCTCTACTTCCTCCCGGCCTCCCCTCATCCCTGGCAGAGCATGAGGCTCACAATGTCCTTAGTCAGAGTAAACATTACTTAGCAACAATTAAAAACAATCGGTGTTATCAGCTCTGTCCCCAGGCTGGAAGTCAAAACACCACAGAGCTTGCACCAGCTACTAAGAAGGAGAAAAACGGCTACTGGTGAGCCCAGGACAGTTTATAAATCGTGTATTTCTAGAAATCGTTTCACGGCTTTATAAGTTACGAATATGAATTATAACTATGTTACTGATTTATACATTTTTGATGGTTTCCATAAATCATATAACCCATTTGTGAAAAGTATTGGATATGATTTATAATGGTGCTACATTTCTTTAAGATATGATGCAACTGTCTTTTGGTTTATGTAATAGATATGATATGATCACATGTTTTATTATTACTTAATATGCTTAATTTCCCCTAAGTCATTGCACTATTCTAATTTAATCTATAATTTTATGACACAAAGTCTGATTTGTAGCTCTGTTTGCCAAGCTAGCTGTTCTCAGACCTCTAATAGGATTTGTAACTAACATATTTTGCTTACTCCAAACCCTAGTAATAAGCAGACAAAAAGAATCACAGAAAGAACTTAAGCAAACATTAATAAAAAATAATTCTTAATATTGTATTAAACTTTTGTCTGTCTGGTATTAACATCAAGTTGTATCACATTGTACTGTATCAGCTACTATGTGTATGTGTCAACTTTACATTGCTCATTTTAGTTTTCATTCTTTTAATAACTTCATATCTCAGTCCCTTGGTTTTTTTTTTGTTTGTTTTTTTTTTTTTAAGCTCCAGGCATTTTTAAAATAACCTGACCTTGTTACTTCCTTGGATATCAGTCAGTTACTGCCCAGTCAGCTGAAGCTGATCTAGATTCCTTTTCCTTCTACCGTTAAGCAATTTCTTAAATACTAGGTTACTGTCTTGGAGATCAAAATGTATCCTGTTATTTTGTTTTAACATAAAAACATGTTTAAAGTAAAGTAATGCATTTTCATTCTTTAACTATATTTCATTTTAATTTATTGATGGAGTTTTTTGCAAGTGTGAAGGTGCATGTATGTACTTGATAAGTTTTCTTATTCATTTTTAAAAGAAAATAGAAAAATTGGAGGATTTGAACACCATAAGATTTTTAAACAAAATGTACAATCGTGGAACTGTTTACATCCTATAAACTTTGAAGGTTTTTATTAATTTGAGTTGTTTCATTGAGAAAACTAACCTCTAAATACTTATGTGTTTTAGGATTCAATGTTGTATCTGTATTCTGTTGAAACTGAAACAATTTTGGCCTTTTTAAGAACAGTACCTCAGTGCATTTATGTAGAGCTAATAGTGTTTTCTCTGATGCTATCCTTGGTTGCTTGAACACAATGTTTTAACCCGTTACCCCTTGTCCTGTCGCTACAGTCCCTGACAAAGAGTCCCTCTCCAGCAATCCCTATAGGCCCCCTTCAGATACTGGAAGGCTGCTATGGTGTCTCCACGCAGCCTTCTCTTCTCCAGGCTGAACAGCCCCAACTTTCTTAGCCTATCTACATATGGGAGGTACTCCAGCCCCTTGATCATCCTCGTGGCCCTGCTCTGGACTTGTTCAAACAGTTCCATGTCCTTTTTATGCTGAGGACACCAGAACTGCACACAATACTCCAGGTGAGGTCTCACAAGAGCAGAGTAGAGGGGCAGAATCACCTCCTTCGACCTGCTGGTCACACTCCTTTTGATGCAGCCCAGGATACGGTTGGCTTTCTGGGCTGTGAGCGCACACTGCCAGCTCATGTTCATTTTCTCATCAACCAGCACCCCCAAGTCCTTCTCCACAGGGCTGCTCTGAATCTCTTCTTTGCCCAGTCTGTAGCTGTGCCTGGGATTGCTCCGACCCAGGTGTAGGACCTTGCACTTGTCGTGGTTGAACTTCATAAGGTTGGCATCAGCCCACCTCACAAGCGTGTCAAGGTCCCTCTGGATGGCATCCCTTCCCTCCAGCGTATCAACCGGACCACACAGCTTGGTGTCATCGGCAAACTTGCTGAGGGTGCACTGAATCTCACTGTCCATGTCAGCAATGAAGATGTTAAATGAGACTGGTCCCAACACCGATCCCTGAGGGACACCACTCGTTACCAGTCTCCAGCCGAATATCGAGCCATTGACCACAACTCTTTATACAAGCCTTTAAGAGTGCATAGGAAGAAAAACACCCAGTTGTATTGATAGAAAGCTAAAGCATATTGAAACTATACTTAGCCTGTAAACCTCCACCAAAATATTCCATGCAAATGTAAAATACAGTTTTATGCTAGCCATGCTCTTCACATCTTCAAAAAGTTTCTGCTTTATAAAGAACTACTACATTTTTGCATCTGTGTAAACATTTTCCAGTGTAAAGTCTGCAGTAGCTGTTCTCCAGTTTCTAGGATTATAAATAAATAATACCATGGCTGTTTTATCAATGAAATAATATTAAAAAAAAAAACAGGTTTCTGTGCTTACCATACTTTCTTACATAAACACTAAAACAGTTGTTTAGCTTAAGCAAACACCACTAGTGTGTATTTTTCAATTAATTTAAACATCCACCTACAACCTAATGTTCTATGTCTAAAAATTCAGTTCTACAAATATAAACATTTGCTACAATAAACAATAGTATGTGCAACCATGCAGCCCAGTAAGCACAACTTTGCTCGTATCAGTAAAAAAACAGAACCTCTGTATTGACCTGAGAGTACAAAATCTCCTCAGGACCTGCCTGAGCTTGCTTACAGTTGGTTTTAACTTCATTTAGCAATTGCTTAGTGGCCAGGTGATTGTTGCCCAGCCTGGGTTAATTTAAAATCTGTCACTACAAGATCTCATATACTCTATATATCATGTATGCAGTGATTTAAAATATTAGCTAGCCAAATAATACTTAAAAAAGCAATAATGTACATTTACGTACACAACTGATTCAAAATACGCTAAAAATGTTGATGATATATTTAACCATCACCATTAAATACAAACTTTTAACACTCACAGCTGAAACAACAATGTTTTCCACTGTATTGTGGACCATAGAACTGGACCCAGTACTCCATGCAGGGTCTCATAAGAGAAGAGTAGCTGGGGAGAATCACTTCCCTTAACCTGCTGGCCGTGCTTCTTTTTACATACTAACTCAAGATTTCAGTGATCTCACTCACCTGGCTTTGATAGCAATCGCCTCTCCTTCCTACAACACATCAGCATTCCTGAGAAATTAGAAGGTTCCTCCCTCTGTTTCAGGAACTGCAGGCCCACATTTTCCAACTTCCAAAAGCAAGGTTAAGTTCCTTGTGTACTGTTGTTTTTCCCAGGCAGCACATAAAAGATAAAAGTTAGCAATCTGGGGAACTAAAGGCAGGAAAACAAAAATCAGAGTATGTCCCTTGCCTGGGGACGAAGGAATTTAGATGTAAGAGCTTAGTTTTCTGTTTTAATTTTAAGAACTGTTAGATGTGTATTTGAACAAATGTAATTATTTGAACATGTAAAACTTACTTATAAACTGGCCAGCTATTAGGATTTCTAGCGCAATGCTCGCAGCACTATATGTCACCATTTTGCAGACTGTCAACCCCAGACTAAGTCTACAAAACTCTAGGTATGACTGTCATTGAACCCACTTGATTTTTTTTATACTTTTTATTTTTCCCCAATAAACATAGATTACAGGCGATTCCCCAAGTTCCTTCTTGAGGCAATTTTATTTCACTGATCAATGACACTAAAGTTTAACAACAATTGGATCAACATATAAGTTATTAATATTTTGAAAGTCACCTTTATTATCATACCAGGTGGGAATGTCTTCAATGCATAAGCATTTTCCTGACTGTTTCAAAAATCTGGTACTGAGATAGTTCACAATAGCTCAATCTAATCAACAATTGAAAGACACCTTGATCTTGAATGAAAAGTATGAGAACTAACCAAACATAATTAAGGAATATCTTAGGGCATGAGATGTCTCTTAAGATTTTTGCTTTAGGGAAAAAAAAGAAGGCAAAAGTCCAATGACCTTATTGCACTGTCAAACCAAACAAAAATATTAACTACATTTATATCACATACAAGATGGATATAGTGATTTGTAGAAGACTCTGTTACAAACAAGATGTTTCTTTCTCTGGTAATGGACCTGAATTTAAGAGTCATAATACTGAGAAAATGTTGCGATGAACTGAACTGCTATTCTCATGTAAGTACTCTGAGTTAATACTCCAGACTTTCATGGAGAAAAAGAATATAGTTGTATTAGTGACCATCTGTTACCTAAAATTGTTGTGTGTTTTGTTTTTATTTCCTCAGCAATTTTTATTGTTGAAGTGACACACTAGTTGGGTTTTTTTCTCTATTTACATGTTTCCCGCATGTACACACTGGTATCATAATCTTAAATAACTCTATCGCCTAGTTCGAAAGCTGATCCTTTCCTTTTCAAAACATTCACCCACTTTTGATTTTCTTCACAAGATGTTAGGTTAAATATCACTATCTTCTGAACACTAACTAAAACTAAGAGAAGAGAAAGCTGATTTAAATAATTCTTACCATCCTGAGAATCAAAACTATGAAAGACAAGGTGGGTTTACCATATCTACACCACAGTTGCTTATGACTAAGCACAATTATCATAGAAACATAGAATTGTTTAGTTTAAAAAGACCTTGAGATCATCAAGTCCCAACAGTTAATCTAACACCATCACTAAAACATGTCCCTAAGTGCCACATCTACCAATATTTTAGATACCTCCAGGCATGGTGACTTAAACCACTTCCCAGGCTGCCTATTCCAATGCTTGACGACTGTTTCAGGGAAAAAAAAATTCCTAATGTCTGAACTAAACCTCCCCTGGCTCAACTTGAGGCCATTTCACCTAGTCATATTGCTTGTTACTTGAGAAAAGAGACTGACACCCATTTTGCTACAACCTCCTTTCAGGTAGTTGTAGAGATCAATATGGTCATCCCCGAGTCTCCTTTTCTCCACACTAAACAATCCCAGCTCCCTGGGGAACATGCTCCAGCACCAAAGTGTCTTTCTTGTAGTGAGGGGCCCATAACTGAACCCAGTATTCGAGATGCAGATTCACCAGTGCTGAGTACAGGGGGAAAATCATTTCTCTAGCCCTGCTGGCTATTCTTTTTCTGGTACAAGCCAGGATGCCTTTTGGTCACATAGACACTGATGGCTCATATTCAGCCATTGTCGGCCAGCACCCTGAGGTCTTTTTCTGCTGGGCAGCAGTAGAATTATAATGCAATTGCTGTGAAAGTCTCAAGGTGAAGTCGATACTTTGAACTTCTAATCGGATTTTCAGCATAATGAATTTCATAAGTCTTTAAGGCAGAGAGGAAGTTTCCAGGGCACTGATATATATTCATTCAAGTCCTTCATTACATTAGACTTTGAGATCAGTGAAATGGTAAATATGTGTGTATTATGTATGCATAAATGTGTTTTATTCTCCTTCCATTTAAGTGAATTGCAAAACGTCCACTGACTTCAGTAACAGAGCATTCACATTTGAAAGTTTGCTAGCAGTACAACGTGTCTCAAAACAATGTCTCCTTCAGGTGTCTTGTGTAACAAAAGAAACAGATCAGAAAAACAAACAAAAAAAAAGACATTTTCAGGATACATGGGTGTTTTCTGTTGCCTGGATATAAATTCTTTTAAAATACCTCACTTTCAAAGATTCCTTCTTCCATCCTTTAAAACAAGTATTTGAGACATCTTTAGCTGGACACCCTATATTTAGGTTAACTAAAAGTCAGAACATTCAGTTGTCAATTCAACTACAATATACCTCACTGAGAACATGAATTTATCTAGAAATGAAACACATATATTTTGATTGGCATGATTGGTTTTGAATGAGCTAAGAGATACTAGCTTTTATACTGAAAACATTTTTTGTGCATATATACTTTTGAGCTTGAAGAGTACATCAAAGAACTATAGGTCCTCTCAGCTCATGCGCATAGAAGTTACATGTAAAAGCTTAAACTGGGAAAATGTATAACCAGATATTTCTTTAAATGAGAAGTTAAAAGTCAAGTCATAAAGCTTTGAAATCAAGCATATGAACTAGAAGCAATGGCATGCAGCTGGCTACACATTATTTTGCACAAGCTGAATACAAATGAAGGCAAAAGGAACCAAGGAAATGAAATAAAGCAGGGAAAATAATCCTGACAGAAGATTATTTAATGAGAAACCGAGCTTTTTAGGCAGACTAGTATATATGCATGTCTTCATTCTAATGAAAAAAGGAATTATGAATTTGTCTGTGACATTAAACATAATACAGGAAATCTGATAAAGTTGAAGAGGTTGACTACCATCATTTTTCTCCTAAGAGAACACTAGTGTCAGGATCACTGTTTGTGAACTATGTATAACACTAAAAGCTTGCAGGAGAAGGACAGAGTAGGTTTTCCACTTTTAATACTGGATTATATTTCACAAGGTAGAATTTTTAGAAGATTGAACTTTCATTTACTTAGCAGTGTCAAAAAATACAAATGTACGCATAAGTATATTTTTTAGAAAATAACATAAAAAATTATTTTATTGTTGACCTCAGAAAGAAATGCATCATAAAGATAAAAAAGAAAATACCTGTTTTAAATCAATGGTATTGCAGTCATGCTTACTAAAACTGTTCTGTTTCTTTTTTTGTTCTCCAAGAACCAATCTTTTGGCTAATGCATTCTGAAAATAATAGAATAAGAATTCTAGATCAGTGCTCTTTTAAGGTATAGAACAAGAAGATGTTTTATATGGATTTATATTGTGACTTAGGTAATAAAAAATTATGAACTCTTTCAGTAAGATAAAAAGTTAGTTCTTTAGTCCCAGGAAGAGGAGAGAACATGTGTCCCTGTGACTATTCCTCTGTGTAAGTGACTGTGGTAGATAGCTTTAGGCTCAACCCCTTGGTATTACTGGACAGCCAAGTTATTGTGGAAGTGGAAACAAGCATTCATATATGACAGATGAACACCATCAAATCTTATTGCAGCTGTTTAAGATATTGTGAACCCTGAGTTTCTGCCCTGCCTTTCTGACAAAGGTCAGTGCCCTTACAAGACATTCGAAAGAAAGGAACAAGTGTTGTCTGGTCCCATGTCCAGTGTGTTAGATCACATACACTCCTAGCTGAAGCTAGGAAGTCAGGATCTGCGCTGCTAGGTTCGTGTTCATTTTTATTGACTGCTGAAGGGAAAGTGTAACAAAGCACCACCTGAAGTGCCTGTAACAGAAATTGTAAAAGTTGTGGGGATTTATCTGTAAAAATCTTTATCATGGCACAACTAAGAAATGGAAGCACATTGTTAAGTCTCACTGAATGCAAACCTTTGTGACGTATAGCATGTTTTTTATCCGGACAGGGACAATGACTTCACTTGCAAACACAGTCACATCTGAAATTTCACATAACATGAGAGGCTTCTTTCTTTCAGAAATGGATGTCTTATTCCAAGTGTCAGTATTCTATTCATGTTAAAAAGAGTCTCGCCAGTCTGCTACTAATAATTCTAAAATCTTATATATTTTCTTACAATGTACACAAATAGAGCAATTCACTTTCTGTTAATTGCAAAATATACCTGCAGAAACTTCCAAGAATGTGTATTTTCTTTTTTGACAATGAAATTGTTTTATTTTGAATGGTAGAAGGATACAAATCAAGTGGCAGAGGAATGGATTCCAGAGAATCTTCACTGCTTCCCTATTATTAAATGAAAGCATTTCCTATTTAGGCAAGTAGACATGAAAATGATAGATACAGTAAAAAGATGCGGATTAAGCAAAAACAAAAAACCAAAAAACCAACAACCACCAAACAAATAATAAAAAAACCTGCAACTTTAAAACACACTGGATTAAATTCATATTATATAGTGTTTTCAGCTTGAAAGAACAACAACCTGCAACCAGTTGAAATTTTTCTAGGAAAAAAAGAAGATTTCATTGGAAAAGGCAGAATTCTGAAGCCCTAAGTATTTTCTTTATAATACCTCAGATCCATGAACTTTTGCTGAACAGCAGGCAACATATAAAGACCAGCAGTACTGGTAGGCTGTCACCTGCCACTCTGATTATGTGGTTGGTTTGCAAGGCGGCTCCTGGAGGGCCCTGGAAGCACAGGCTGATCAGTCAATAATCCTCGCCTACAGATGCACTCCTGCTGTTTCACACTCTTGGCCTGTTCATTTGCAGTAAGTGACAGCTTAGGGCCATCTCTTATTACGTCTTTTCTAGGTCCTCTTTTGTTGTTCAGGTGGAGTTATATTACTTTGGTTTCTGGTAAGTACATATCAAGGGGATATAAAGCTCTTCCAGAGTACAGCTGAGAGATTTTATTTATTTGTTTGTTTTTTGTCTGGGTGTGTATGAAAAAGGTACATTTATAAATATTCTGCTAGAAGATAGAGTTCCTCTCCTCTCTCCTCTCCTCTCCTCTCCTCTCCTCTCCTCTCCTCTCCTCTCCTCTCCTCTCCTCTCCTCTCGTCTCCTCTCCTCTCGTCTCCTCTCCTCTCCTCTCCTCTCCTCTCCTCTCCTCTCCTCTCCTCTCCTCTCCTCTCCTCTCCTCTCCTCTCCTCTCCTCTCCTCTCCTCTCCTCTCCCCTCCCCTCCCCTCCCCTCCTCTCCTCTCCTCTCCTCTCCTCTCCTCTCCTCTCCTCTCCTCTCCTCTCCTCTCCTCTCCTCTCCTCTCCTCTCCTCTCCTCCCTTTTCTCTCATCTCTTTTTTTTTTTTCCTGTTATAAAAGCTGGGTTTACGGAGCTATAGTGCAAATAATCAGTCTACTGCTAAGAATTTAAAAATCTTCCTACACATTTCCTCTCACCACTACAGAGAGGAAATACCATGTTTCTTTTCAGTGCAAACAGATTCAGTTTAGAATTTCATCTGCAGTTTCATGATAATCAGATATGATGTTGCATCTTTAGGGCAGACATTTTGATGCAAAGCCTTTTATTTATCCCTTTCCAAGGACACAATCATAAGCCCATTTTCCTTCTGTCAACTTTCATTAGATTACCTATTTGAAACCAGCACAAACAAGTTAAACATCCTGCCTTCTCTTAGAGAATTATCATCTTTTCTTTGATGTAGCTCAAAGTGGGAAAACACTTTAATGTGGGACTCAGACAGTTTCTGCTATTGCATTGACATCAGCTGCACAAAACTGCTTTGTAGTGGCCTTTCTGGCCAAATGTTAGCTTGGCATGTTTCACAATAGAGAAAGAGGCACACATACAGCTTCAGGAAGATTCTGTCTTGAGGTCTAATACCTCAAAACAATTTTTCAGATCATAATTAATTGAGTTTTCTTTGACATGATCAAAAACAGGACAAGAAGAAAACCTTGACTTACATGTTTGATATTTATTAACAGAAGATGACTAAAGATGGAGGTGGAATCCTGAGGGCTTGACAGAGCCATCGCTCCTGCTAAAGGGTCTTTACACCAACTGGTCTATCCTGTGAGCATCCAGGATGCTGTGATGCTGTGACAAGGAGCAAAATTCAGCTCCAGAAGCAGAAAGCTTTCCCCATGTATTCCTGCATACAACAAGCCTATTGCAAGATGAAGTAAAAATCAGATGCAAAAGCTGGGTTCTTTTAAGCCAAATAATGGTCTAGAACACAATAACTTACAAACCACAATGCAAATGTTTTTTTTTCACAATGTATTTTGAGTGTTTTATAATTTGTTATCTTTAAAGTTAGTTCTGATGTAAAAAATGAAGGTGGGCTTAGGTACAGAAAATTGAAGGCATGTGTATACCATGCATAGTGTTTTTATTGTGTTTATTTTTCTCCAGAAACCAATTAAACTTTTCATGAGCAGAAACATTCAATGTCTGAGTAAGTATATTAGAAAGGAATAATAAGTGAGCTTCATCATTGTGTTAGGAAGCAGTTAGAAACATGGTTTCCCTAGGTGGCATCACTGTCAATTCCTTTCTCATTTTGTAGCTTACAGAGGAGAAATTGGCTTATGTAAGTCAGTTTGAATGATGGTGTGTTTCTCACCCAATGGCTAGAGAAGGTGGCAAAGTTCCAGAACTTCTTCTCGTGAGTCCTTTTCCTAAAGCATGCCTGGAAAAAGCATGGAGAATGTTTTCCTGGTGTCTGATGAGGGACCAAGTTTATCTTAGCAAATAGTATTGTGATGCTGGCCTCATTCTGACTCCTGCAATGGCTTTGCAACACAAGGAAAAAATCCAGCAGCTTATACAAAAATCCATCTCTGATTACATAGCTCGATTGTATTTGCTGATATTTCTGCATACATGTTCTCTGCTAATACTTAGCTCTCATTTCAGAAGGAAAAAAAAAAGAAAAGAGAAACAACTCTGTTTGTTAGCTCTAGTGTGCTTGTTGCTATAAAACAAATACCCTTTTTTCAAAGTCTGTAGCTGTTCCCACAATAAACAGTAACTAAATATTTCACTCTCCTTGAAGTCCTACTGTTCTATTTATAAGAAACCTTGGGTGTTATGGCTCCCAAGAAGAGATGAAGGAGCTACATTTTTGTAACTCCTAACAATCAAATAAACCAGTATAAGTAATTGGAAATACACTTCAGCCAGCCATTCTCCAATGTACAATCAGGACTAACAGAATAGCACTTTGCATTTAACATTAGTATTATCCTTGGCATACAATTCAAAGGTTAAACTGTAGTCATCAAATAATTAGAATAGCATTTCAATTATTATGGTTTTTTTACTGTGCAACAAATCTTATTTGCAAAGAGTAAGTAGATGTATATGCATAAACCAATATTTGTTATCAAGTACAAGACTGCTTTAAGAAATGCATAGTTAAGAACACTTGAATGTGAACAAGGTTGAGCACACATGTAGAAAACCATGCTTTTATCTAGCTTAAATTTAGCCCACAGAGGCCTGGATGCTAAAGATACATAATTTTTTTTTTGTAATTGTATTTATATGCGTACCTGGTTTAAATGCATATCTGGTCTATACCAAATGAAACAAACTATGCAGACAAAATTTAGAACAGCATACACATGGCTCAAAGCCTTCTTTCAGTTTTATAAGGGTGTTAAATTATCGTTCACCCAAATTCTCATACTCCCATCAATCACCAAACTGGAGATTGTTCTGAAAGCAACTGGAAAGACTTCTTTTTTTTCAGTAACTTATTATGCTATGAATAATTCTCTAGGGGAAGTCCAAGGCCCAATAATAAGAGTAACTTCTATGAAAACATGCCCAGTGACTTCGCCTGCTGAGAGATACATTTAAAGGCCTTGCCAAGCCAGGAGATAGATTGGATTCCTAGTGCTGTTGCAAAAACAATCAATTCCTAGGCTTTAATGTAACAGAACAGCTGAAATACTAAGCAGGCATGTGCAAGTTCTAATTAATTAAATCTAATGCTCCTGTCAAATGATAGGATTCTCTATAACATGAAGAATTTTTAATAAATAAACAACAACAACAAAAAAAGTTTATGCTGAAAGAAAATGCATCACTAAGGCATCTTCTGACATTTTCCTTAGATTCTGTTTACTGAAAAGTAATGACAAACAATTTGTACTTGTGCCTACTGAACAGCATTTGCTTCCCAGAAATCCCAAAATTATAAGATGAATTATCAGTGTTTGCTGGCAGATACCCAGTTGGCCTCTTTTCGCTGTCATTTCGTATTATTCCACTTCTGCTATGTGTTCTTTATCTCAAGTTAATTTCATCATGCTAACATCCCTACTTTTCAGTTATGCATGCAAATTCATTTGTAATGTGCATCCACCACAAAGCAGTTCCACACATCTCTCCATATTAAACATCTTTCTTCGTATGACCATAACTTCAAGTAGATCTGCTGACCGTAAATGACTAAAACCAAGGACAAGACATTGCTGGAGCAGCCTGGTCTCCCATCTGGTGTGAACTGGTATAGTTCCATTCAGCTGAAAGGATGTAGATTAACCCAGCTTCACTGATTTTCCTGAAATTATGCTATTCAACATCAGCTGAGACATTAAACCAAATGAGAATATGATATTACTCAGGGTTTCTTTTCTTACTGAAGCTATTGTGTTTGCCAATTTGCATCAAAACATTGTGTAAACCCCTCCTATTTCTGTAAGTTTCATTATATATTTTCAAATATTTTTTTTGTGTTTAGGGTCATTGTCATTTCCAATGTCTTATTTTTGTCATCATATATTCAAATTGCCAGCTATCACACCTGACAAAATAACTTTACTTAAACTTTTTAAAACCTTGAATGAAAAATCTTATTTTAAGGACAGAGTAAGGAAACAACAACAGAAGAAAAACAAATCCCAAACAATAATAAAAGCCCAACAAGTAAACTAAGGCAAAGTGCAAAGACTCTTTGCAAGGACAACATGGATGTGCAGATTCAGATGACTGGAGTAATCTCAGCTTCAACGCATTTCTGATTCTAATTAGGTCAGACACATATATAGACACATACTCGGTATCCTTCTAGCTCTGGCCTGCATCTAAGATGGGTTTCTGTAAAGCACATGAACTATACACAAATAAGCCATGAAAAGACATAACCAGAAGAGAAATTGACTTTTTCCAGGAGTAAGGAATGTGGAATTTATCCAGGTCCATTGGTTTCGTAACTACAGCCATGATCATCTCACACCAGAGGGCAAAATTACACGATGAGAGAAAATATCATGATAAATTAGGAAATGACTTTTCAGTCACCTTTTCACCTGTGAACTTTCTTGTGATGTAATGGTAGACAGAAATATATATATAAAAAAATATTTCTATAACACTGTACAAAGTCTTTTGGTCTGTGTAGCCTATGCAGATTCTTAATGCATTTCTGAGGATGAAACAGATAGATAGCCTAAGAAACATATAAGTTTGAAACTTCAGGTTTTCTATTGTAGTGTATTCTTAGGTTCGTTGTTTACATAACTGACCTGAGTTTGATAAAGGCTTTTGATTTTCCATTTGCATCAACTGTACTTTGTTTTGTAAAGAACATCATAAATCTTAAAAGAAACATAGCTGAATCTTCAACTGTGACATATTCCCATAAGAATCTTCAGTCTTTACTTGTTTTTTACTCTATTTAATTGTCCACTTAAATTATTTGATACCTTCTGGAGCTTTCACCTTTACTTTCAGAAAGCATTTGTACAGGTTAAGTAAGAAAACAATGGAATGACAGGAAATTACAATTAGGGTGAAAAACACAGAGGACATATAATTAACAGTGAGTGTCATTTGGGGGAATATCATTGATAATAATTTATGAGCTACCGATGTCCTTGGATGATGTATACCCTACCATTGCCTTGAAACCTATATAACACACATAAAAATTCTTAGATATTAGCAAAGCAGCCAGTATTAAGCAGGAAATGTGACAACAACAAATCCAGGTAATATATTTGGATGTAACATGCCACTGTTAAATAAGCTAGGATGTGAAGGAAGAATACCTGTCAGCATCTTTCTAGCCGTTTGCAGGGTCTGTCCATATTTTACTAAGAATAAAAATAAGTGATAAATATTGAAGTGCATAAAAAATTTCAAAAGCACTTAGGTCTTACAATATGCAGAAAAAAAACCCAAACAAGTATGCACCTATACTGTGGTATGTTGATCCATGTGGGTGCTAGGGATACAGGTAGTAGTAGACTGGGGACCATAAAGGAAGACTACAGAGCCCTGGGAGAGGTGGTTAGGGGCTCCGGTGCTCAGATAGTCTTTTCATCAATTCTCCAGGACACAGGGGAGGACCAAGACAAAGCTAGGAGGATTGGCCAGGTCAATAGATGGTTAAAAGGGTGGTGTCATAGTCAGGGGTTTGGGTGTCTTGAACATAAGACTGAAGTTAGGAGGCCAGATCTACTGGGGGCTGGTGGAGCTGCTCTGGTAAAGAAGGGGAAGAACAGTTTTGGTAGGAGGCTTGCCAGACTGGTCAAGGAGGCTTTAAACTAGATGTGTTGGGGGAGGGGGGCATCATTCCATCCCAACACACCAGTCAGTTGCCAACACCTATAATAAATGCTCGGAACAATGTAGATATATTCCAGCTGCTCCAGCCAACGAGCCGGCTTTAGTTGGAGCTCGTCTCAGATCCCTCTATACAAACGCCTGTAGCATGGGGAACAAACAAGAGGAATTAGAGATGTGTGCACATCTACAGGGGTATGATATAATAGGCATCACAGAAACATGGTGGGATGGCTCCTATGACTGGAGTGTTGGAATGGAAGGTTACAGGCTCTTTAGAAAGGACAGGCCTGGCAGGCGGGGAGGAGGAGTTGCCCTTTATGTTAGGGATAGGCTGGAGAGTATGGAACTCTGTCTGGGGACAGGTGAGCAGTTTACAGAGAGTTTGTGGGTCAGGGTTAAAGGGAAAACAGCCGTGGGAGACATTACTGTGGGGATCTGTTACAGATTACCTGATCAAGGAGAACCTGTGGATGAAGCACTCTACAGACAGATAGGAAAAGCCTCATCACGCTCGCAGGCCCTTGTTCTCATGGGGGATTTCAACCACCCTGACATCTGTTGGAACGATGGCACTGCACGGCACAAGCAACCCAGGAGGTTCCTCGATTGTGTGGAAGACAGCTTCCTTCTACAAGTAATAGAGGAGCCGACAAGGAGAGGTGCCATGCTTGACCTTGTGCTCACCAACAGGGAAGGGCTTGTTGAGAATGTGGTACTGCAGGGCAGCCTTGGATGCAGTGATCACGAGATGGTCGAATTTGAGATCCCCAGGACAGTGAGAAGAGCATGTAGTAAGCTCACTGCCCTGGACTTCAAAAGAGCAGACTTTGGCCTCTTCAGGAGCCTGCTTAGTAAGGTTCCATGGGATATAGCCCTGGAGGGCAGGGGGGCCCAAGACTGTTGGTTTATATTCAAGGATCACCTGCTACAAGCTCAGGAGTGCTGCATCCCAGCTAGAAGGAAGTGCAGCAGGAGGGCCAGGAGACCTCCTTGGATGGATAGGGAGCTGCTGAGGAAAATTCAAAGGAAAAAAGAGGCTTATAAAAGGTGGAAGCAAGGACAGGCGGCCTGGGAAGAGTACAGGGATGTTGTCCAGGAAGCTAGGGACCAGGTTAGGAAGGCTAAGGCCCAGTTAGAATTAAACCTAGCCAGGGATGTTAAGGATAATAGGAAGGGATTCTATAGGTACGTAGCAAACAAAAAACAGACAAGGGACAACATAGGCCCCCTGAGGAAGCTTTCGGGAGAACTGGCTACAAAGGATTTGGAGAAGGCTGAGGTTCTGAATGACTTCTTCGCCTCGGTCTTCACTGGCAAAGGCTCTGACTGCACCACCCAGTTCTTAGAAGGTAGATGCAGGGACTGTGAGAATGAAGACCTTGGGCCCACTGTAGGAGAGGATCTGGTTCGAGACCATCTTAAAAATCTGAACGCACACAAGTCCGTGGGACCTGACGGAATCCATCCGCGGGTCCTGAAGGAGCTGGCGAATGAAGTTGCTAAGCCACTGGCCATCGTATTTGAAAAATCAGTCGGGTGAAATTCCCGATGACTGGAAAAAGGGAAATATAACCCCCATTTTCAAGAAGGGGAAAATGGAAGACCCGGGGAATTACAGAGCAGTCAGTCTCACCTCTGTGCCTGGCAAAATCTTGGAGCACATTCTCCTGGATGGCATGCTAAGGCACATGAAAAACAACAAGGTGCTTGGTGACAGCCAGCATGGCTTCACTAAGGGGAAATCCTGCCTGACCAATTTGGTGGCCTTCTATGATGGGGCTACAGAATGATGGATAAGGGTAAAGCAGTTGATGTCATCTACCTGGACTTGTGCAAAGCGTTTGACGCTGTCCCACACGACATCCTTCTCTCTAAATTGGAGAGATATCAATTTGATGGATGGACCACTCGGTGGATGAAGAACTGGCTGGATGGCCACACACAAAGAGTTGTGGTCAATGGCTCGATATCCAGCTGGAGACCAGTAACGAGTGGTGTCCCTCAGGGATCGGTGTTGGGACCAGTCTTATTTAACATCTTCATTGCTGACATGGACAGTGGGATTGAGTGCGCCCTCAGCAAGTTTGCCGATGACACCAAGATGTGTGGTCCTGTTGATATGCTGGAGGGAAGGGATGCCATCCAGAGGGACCTTGACACGCTTGTGAGGTGGGCTGATGCCAACCTTATGAAGTTCAACCATGACAAGTGCAAGGTCCTACACCTGGGTCGGAGCAATCCCAGGCACAGCTACAGACTGGGCAAAGAAGAGATTCAGAGCGGCCCTGCAGAGAAGGACTTGGGGGTGCTGGTCGATGAGAAAATGAACATGAGCTGGCAGTGTGCGCTCGCAGCCCAGAAAGCCAGCCGTATCCTGGGCTGCATCAAAAGGAGTGTGACCAGCAGGTCGAAGGAGGTGATCCTGCCCCTCTACTCTGCTCTTGTGAGACCTCACCTGGAGTATTGTTTGCAGTTCTGGTGTCCTCAACATAAAAAGGACATGGAACTGTTGAAACAAGTCCAGAGCAGGGCCACGAGGATGATCAGGGGACTGGAGCACCTCCTGTGTGAAGATAGGCTGAGGAAGTTGGGGCTGTTCAGCCTGGAGAAGAGAAGGCTGTGTGGGGACCTAATAGCAGCCTTCCGGTACCTGAAGGGGGCCTATAGGGATGCTGGAGAGGGACTCTTCGTCAGGGACTGTAGTGACAGGACAAGGGGTAACAGGTTAAAACTTAAAACAGGGGAAGTTTAGATTGGAGATAACGAGGAAATTCTTTCCTGTTAGGGTGGTGAGACACTGGAATCGGTTGCCCAGGGAGGCTGTGAGTGCTCCATCCCTGGCAGTGTTCAAGGCCAGGTTGGATGAAGCCTTGCGTGGGATGGTTTAGTGTGAGGTGTCCCTGCCCATGGCAGGGGTGTTGGAACTAGATGATCTTGAGGTCCTTTCCAACCCTAACCATTCTATGATTCTATATTTTTACACTTTCAGTTCATTTTAATATGAAAAAGCATGAACATACAAATCGGAAAAGAAAAAGCTTCTCTAATTAGTGCATTGCAGCTCCCCAGTAGAAGACTGCATGTATCTTGCTAGTAAGCTTCCCGAGTGATGTTCTTGAGTGAGTAAGCTCCTGTTGCCTGAGGTATGAGGTTTATCTCATAGAGGTAGAAAATAATGAGTCCCACAATATCTAAAGGCTAAAGGTCTGTTACTTGAGGAATATATACCTAAAAGGCCAGCAACGGTAATGAGGTCCACAGATGAACCTGGGTGAAATTCAGAGTGGCTGAAACTGCATGTGTCCCCTTGCTGCATGCTGAGCCCATATCTGAAGAAAACCTCAGCACCTAGTAGCTCCCAGAGGGTAACCCTGTTCCCTCTGTTTCTAGTTTGCAGGAAATAAAACACAGGCTTGTGTTAGGAGCTGAATTAAACCAAAAGGTTGCCAAGGCACTCAAAGATAAAGTGAATCTGAACTGGAAGAGTAACATATAAGAAAGAGGTGTAACAGTCCTACATATATGTCAGTATGCAACATATTTACATTTTTAGAATAGCTGTCCTTTGGTTGTTCATCTGGTGTAATCCAAAAAGAAGAAATATTTATAACTGATTCACTGAATTTGTAGATATAGTGAACCAGGCCAAAGGGTGGCAACCAGGAAAGGTGTACAGTGCTCCTCATTCAGTGTCAGGTTTTGGCACTAAAGTAAACTGGTTAACCCCACCTGTATCAGCCATACCTCTGTTACTTTGAAATTAGAAAAATGCTTCATATTCAGCTATTAGAAGCATAGTTACCTGCATGATGTAAGTGCTGAACATCAATACTGTGATCTAAACCAAGCACATGTACAGTTTTCTGCTCACAAGCTATAAATGAAATGCAATTGAACTATGGCATATTGTTACAAATTTTAAAAGCCTTGAATAGATGGAAGTCTATACAAGGGATGAAAATAAGCCCAATACCTTCTCAAGGCAACTTTAGGGTGATAGGTAACAGAATCCCCCTCCTCCCCTCTCAGCAAAATACGACATATTTGACATCTATGACAGTTGCCTCGAGAGCTTTAAAAGAGGTTATGCTACTGTCAATATTAGCCATATACTATGTTCTAAACCTGACACAGTCGCCAACTGAGTTGCTAACAATATTAAACCCAAGGTAACATATTGCTCATTTTCTAGAATAGCCAATTCTGATTTGCTACTTAAGTGTTCCTTTAGGACACACAATAAAATATTATGCAAATTTCAACTGCTGAATGCTGGTTTTGGCAGGAATGTATAAGACCGCATGATATAGAAGATTAAGTAAGGCATTTAAATAATGAGTGCATATTTTGTCTGTTAAAATATTTACTTTTTTTTCCATTTTATTAAAGTTCTTGGTGAATCTTTAGTCAAAGTGCAGTGTGTGTTGACAAATAGATTGAATTTTTATTTTTCCAAAAATTATATAGTTTTGTATTTGATCAGATCAAAAATTGCACCTTCTGTCTGCTCTGATAGAATACCCTTCTTTAGATTAGCTCAAGGACAGCTGATAGCAATAGAAATCACTGAAACAGGAACCACAGGCCAATTGTTCTTTCTCTTTCAATTCTTCTTCTGAGAACAGATATCTGTCTTTCCTTAGCAAATAGTTACTGTGTGCATTCTTACTTGTAGTTCCAACTTCTCTTTCTATTTCTAAATGACACTACCTTTGTACTTGTAATTCATTCTGGAGACAGCTAAGAAAGTAGTGGTATATGGGGTATTCTACAGACCAGTAAGGAAAATGCCTCTTTCTGGGTGTTCTTGTCTGTCCCTACAGACCTGAGTTGGTTCACTTTAACATTACATTACTTATTTTCCTTTGGTAACAGCACAACATTTCTTGTTTACAGTTCACAAAGATTACTTTATATGAGTTCCACAAGGAAAGATGTAAAAGGAAAGGAATAAAGAGGGAAATAATAATAGTTATTATTATAAATATTATTAATATATGTTATAAAAACATCAATTGTTTAACACAGTTGTGTTTTTTTAAATGTCAACTTATCGAAATTTCAAAATTTCATCTAGAAATATGCAGTTTAATAGCATGGAAAAAAACCCAACTACAGCAACAGTACTTATTATTCTTTTTGTTCTTCACAGTTATGCTTCTGTCAATTAAAATTAAAACAAGTGTTATCATGTATAAATAGCAAGTACATTTATTGTCCTCTTGATAACAAAAATAAGTCATCCTCTTCATGCTCTGAAAATTTTCTGTTATTTTTTTAATTTAATAGAACATCTGGAAATTAGCCAGCAAAAGCAAAAAAAAAAAAAAAAAAAAAAAAAAGTTACAGCGATAGTCTTCCACTTTTATTCAAAAGAACAGATGGAATAGGGAGATGAGGAAAAAATATAAATTGGCTTTCCACACAGAGGATTCTTTACAGAGAACTGCTTTTACCACAGGCAGCAAGCCTCGAACATTCAAAGTACATCTGTCCACCTTTCAAAGCCGTCTTTCATTCAGGTGCTAGCAGAGATGAAGGGAAAGAGTTTTGATTAACCTAAGCCAAGATACATTCTTCTCACTTTCTTTTTCAGCCTCGCAGAAGCAGCTTCTCTCGTGTGCTATTTCACAAAACAAATGGTTTTGGCAGACAAGTGCTTGCAGAACAAAGTTTTTCTGAAGATCAGTTGATGCTTGCAGTCTGAGTTTATGCACCTGAGGCACATGTATAAAATGAGCTCTTGAGCATGATTTGCTAAGAAGTTGCATCACAGAAAGAAACTGATTTAAAATTAATGAGATAATAAAATTATTTTTTTTAAATTAAAGGTATAGCCATATACAGTAGATAGTGTCTCTGAATATCTTTTGTGCTATGTTAATAAATAAATGCATCTGCTCCAAGAATACTACTGAGAATACAGTGGTAATAAGTCACTGAAATATTTATGCCAAAGAAGAAAATTGCAGTGGAATTAACCACAGCTGAATTAGCCACATAAAACATTAGTTGCTATTACTATTCTCAGAAACAGAAACCGGTGTAATGATGTAGAGGTTACTACTTTTGATTTCTATGTGAATTTAACTATCTGAACAGTAAAGAGTACGTGTCATATCTCATATGAAATCCTTTTCAATAATCAGGGGTTTAGATTTTTTTCAGAGTCGTTTTAACAATGCAGAGTGTGCCATGAAGAAATTCTCTGTGATACAGTAATTTTCAGTATAGTGCTGTACTTTTTGAGAAAATATATGGTAATTTTTGATTTTAATTATGCTTTATATAAGTCCTTTAATCATCAGTTTCTTAAAGGCTTTATAGATAGTGAGTGGGTTTTTTTCAGGAAAAAAAATGGTTGTATGTGATCAAATAATTGAAAAAAAAAAAAGAGATATGACTGTCTAAGAAAATGTATCAGAACTGTGCTTGAGCTTCCATGACTTCAGTAACTCATGTACAACAATGGTTATGCTCTTTTCCCAGATTTTCATTTGAAAACCACAATTTTGTTTAAATGTTCAATTTTTTTTCTTTACAGTGATAAGAAGTCAAATTATTTAATGAAACACAGATGCTTGCTTAATGTCATTCAGCTCTGTGCAAAAATTGATTTAAATGACACTGCATAAAGAGATTCACTGCTGACAGAAAGGAACTGTGTCCACGTCATTACTCCAAAGTTCAGACATTAAACTTCTAAGTCAAAGTTCTTACCCTACAAAACAGAATCACTTGGAAAATATTCTAATTAATCATTGCCTTGTGTCTTGAAATTGTTACCTTCTTACTGTAGTTTATTTCTGTGGGTGGATGGGGTTTTTGTTTTTCTTTTCAGCTGGATTCTCAGTTTCTGCAATGAGCTCTTTCTATTCCTGTTAGAATGGTGAATGAATGAGGACGCTCACAGCCTCATAAGATTGGGTCCCTACAAGCTTGTGTCCAAAGTCATGCTGCAATTTTCACTTACCTGCTAATACGAAGTAATAGCAATCTTTTACTTTGAATCTTTATTGGATGCTATTTTCTTATGTGATTTTTCTTCAAAGAGGAAAATTATACAGCAATTTTTAACCTTTGTTTACAGTACTACATGCGTAATGCTTAAATAGAAATGTTCTCTATGAGAAATCACTGACTTCTATCAGGAGAACTGTATAATTTTTTCAGCTCAGAATCTAACAACTCTCTTGAAAAAACTCGACTTGAAAAATAATATTTTCAAAGAAGAAGAGGTATGTGTGTATTGGCAAGGTTTCAATAGTGGGGGGCTACAAGGATACTTTCTGTGAGAAGATGCCAGCAGCTTCCCCAATGACCAACAGCCCATGCAGCTGGATCTAAGATGGACCCTCCACTGGCCAAGGCCAAACCCATCAGTGACAGTAGTAGTGTCTCTGGGATAACAAAGTTAAGAAGCAGGCAGAGTCTGGGTGGGGGGAAGGCTGCACAACAGAAGCCAGAGAGAATAGTAAGAATATGTGTGAGAAACATCTATGTGGACACCAAGTCAGTGAGGAAGCAGGGGAGGAGGTGCTCCAGGTGCAGGAGCAGATATTCCCCTGCAGCCTGTGGTGCAGACCATAGTGAGGCAGGCTGTCCCCATGCAGCCCATGATGATCCATGGCGTATCAGATAACCACCTATAGCTCACGGAGCACCCCACGATGGAGCAGGTGGATGCCCTAAGGAGGCCATCACCCTGTGGAAAGCCTGTGCTGGAGTAGGCACCTGGCAGAACCTGTAGCCCTGTGGAGTGTGGAGCCCATGCTGGAGGAGGTTTGCTGGCAACATCTGTGACTCCATCAAAGGGACCCACACTGGAGCAGCCTGTTCTGAAGGGCTGCACCCCATGGAAGGGACTGACACTGAAGCAGCTCATGAACTGCAGCCCATGGGAAGTACTCAGGTTGGAGTGGTTCGTAGAGAACTGTCTCCCATGAGAGGGACCCCATGCTGGATCAGGGGAAGAGTGTGAGGAGCCTTCCCCCTGAGGAAGAAGGAGAGGCGGAGACAATGTGTGATGGACTGAATGCAACCCTCAGTCCTTATTCCCCTGCACCGCTTGGGGGAAAGGAGGTAGAGAAATTGGGAGTAAAATTAAGCCCAAGAAAAAAGGAGGGGTTGGGGGAAGGTTTTTTAAGATCTGATTTTATTTCTCATTATATTACTCTGATTTGACTGGTAATAAACTAATTTTCCCAAATTACTTCTATTTTGCCAGTAAGAGTAAATTGTGAATGATGTCTACCTGTCCTTATCTCAATCTGCAAGCCTTTTGTTATATTTTCTCTCCTATCTGGCTGAGAAGGAGAACAGCTTTGGTGAGCACCTGGTGTCCAACCAGGGTCAAGCCACTCTGGATTGTCGAAAAATCCAAAATCAAAATCATTTGTAAAGAGCAAAATAAAAATTTTAAACTACAGTAAGATAGAGCACACACAAACAAGAGTGAATAAACAATAAATTTTCAACTTAAGTCTGTTTTATTGTCCGTGAGTGATGTAGAAGGGTTAGTTTTTTATTTAATTGTAAAGTAGAACAGCTGATTAGTTATTTTAAGAGCAGTGGGCTAGCTAAGAAATAATGACTGTAATAATAGAACAAAAAAGGGGCAAATTAGATTGCATGATCTCAGGAAAGCAAGTGCTTTGAATAGTTGACACTGGTTAACAATGGAGACAATGGAGAGTAATGCAGTAAAAAGAGAGCTGTTCTCAGATAGTTCCCTGCCTCCTGAATGTGAGTGTGTCAACTGGCAATTAATGCATATGGGTCTGAAAGAAAGAAAAAGAGGCTGAAAAAATTGATATGAAATGGTAGCAAATTAAAGAAATATTAAGAAAATTCGTAGATCCTTTTTTAGGGAAATAATCTTTCTGTGTGTTGAGCTAAAGTTTCTGAGACTGTCTACGCTGTCCTAGTCTTGTCCGGAGTGTATGCAGTAAAAACTTCATGGGTACTGTAGTGCATTTAACTAGTGTGCGGTCATTTTGTTGCATATCCTGCCTGTCAGCAGAGCAATTTGGTGTAACTGGCAGGATACAAAACAAAATGGTATTTTTTTAAGATAAAACTGAAACTGTTGCTAAAAAAGATAAAGAGCTGGATATTCCTGGATGGGAATAATTACCTTATCGTACTTTGGTTGCTGAGTGGTCATGTCATGGTTTATGTTATTTATTGTATGAAGGCAGAACCCCTTGATGTTTACAAAAGGTTTAAGAGAATGAGGGTGGATTCTGCGGGCTGCGTATGAAAAGCAGTGTCAGCAATGAGAGCAAATGTATAAAGATACGATTTATTTGGAGAAGCAAGTATGTGAATTGCAGGGAAAAATAGTTCTGTTGCAGCACCCGAATTGACTATTAATGGATAAACTAGACATTTATAAACAGTAGCAGAAAAAGCAGTTTTTTGAGTAGCCCAATATAAACATGCCACCAGAAAAGACAATAAGGAATTAGTGATTATATTTGTACAAGAAAAACAGGAACATGCCCCTGCAAATAAATTCTATTGAGATAATTTTGTTATGTTCTAGTTTTGTGTTTTACAAAAACTACAAATCCCAGCCATCCTCATATGTTTTATGGTCCCTTTTGGCAATGCCATTACCCCACGAAGCTATCTGAAAAGTACTGACAACTCGCTTGTCACTGGAGATGGAAGAGCAGCAGCAGACCTTGCAGACAAGATGACTACATCTGTAGTGTGAATGAACCTTGCTTTCATAGTGTCGTGGTTGAAGCCCAGCCAGTAACTCAGAACCACGCAGCCACTTGCTCATTCCTCCCCTTCCTCCTCCCTTGCTCCAGGAGGGATAAGAAGGAGAATCGACAGAATGTAACTCCCATGGGTTGAGATAAGAACAGTCCAGTAACTAACGTATAACACAAACCACTACTGCTACCACCAATAATAATAATGATAAGGGAAATAAACAAGGGGAGAGAATGCAACTGCTCACCACCTGCTGACCGATACCCAGCCCAACCAGAGCAGTGATCTGGTCCTTCCATGTAACTCCCCCCAGTTTATATAGTGGGCATGACATGCTGTGGTATGGAATACCTCTTTGGTTAGTTTTTGTCAGGTGTCCTGTCTCTGGTTCATCCCGGCTTCCTGTGCACCTCCTCAGTGGCAGAGCATGAGAATGAAAAGTCCTTGGTCAGAGTAAACATTACTAAGTAAGAACTAAAACCATGAGTGTGTTATCAGTGTTGTTCTCTCTCAGGTTAAAGCTGAAACCACAGCACTGCACCAGCTACTAAGAAGGAGGAAAATGGCTGCTACTGCTGAATCCAGGACACATGGCTAATTCAGCATTTTCCCCAGGAGTACATCTGTGGACAACCAGTTTGTTGGGAAGATGCTATGATTTGTTGTACAACATCAAATGGATTAGGATGTAATAACTATAGCTAATGCTAGTACTGTTGCTATCAAATGTTGTAACCTTTCTAGTGCTCATAATAGTTGTGCTAATAGTACTGAAAATGTGTACAGCCTGAGCAGTAGCAGTGGGAATATAACTCTAACAGCCCTCAGTGTGCATAATAGTTGTTATACTGATTTTATTGACAGTATGGAATTGCTGTCTGTGGTACCAATCATGAGACATTGTGTCTCATGTGCCTCTGTCATGATTTGGAATCAAAGGACCAAACATAATGGATGGAAACCTAGCTGGGAGTTGATTCTCTCTCATGACTGAGAGACATAAAAAAGTATGGTTTTTTTTGTCACAGTGTATTTGGCAGAGTATATGTTTATGTTCCTCATAGCTGTCGGAAAAAGGCAGGAAAACAAGGGGGTGCAGCTGTCCTATGACCTTCATACTTGGCTGCACTGGGGCACCTGGCCAATGCTCTTGGTGTGAACAGTGAGATCATGAGAAACTGCATGGCCCCCTGAGTGAACAATTACAGATCTGGCATAAAGCCAGTTGTTTTTCTAAGGGTATAAAAGCAAGACCCTCTTGTAGCTAAATCCAAAGCCTCACCTATGGGTGGACACACTGCTTGGGAATTTTCCCAATTACCTGAGACTCCTGGCATTAGCTGCAGTAGGGCTTCCCAACTTCAAGTGTGGGCCTTCTCAGCTTCCCAGCTTCAGGTGTGAGATGATAATTCAGTGGTAATTGGTGACGTATTTCTTCTTAATCACTATTCTTTCTATGCAGTAACAATTTGATGCATTACTAATTTTCCTTTGTGATTTTCTTATATGTATTTATCTCTCTGGTTTGTTTTATTGTACTTATTTACTATAAATAGAGAGATATACACCTGATTTGCGTTAGGGTGCTTGTTTACTTTAGTATGTTTATTCGCTTTAGTGTGCTTTTTTATTAAACTGTGCATGAAACAAAGCTGGTGTGTGGTCATTTTGTTGTGTACCCTGCCTGTTAGCAGAACACAAGGCTACCTAAATTCTTAACAGGACAGTGATACAGTTTCTGTCCTTTCTTACAAAACCTGAAGTCTGTTCTGGATGAGGAGGAAGTTCAGGCTTAAAAAACTTAAATATCCCAGAGCCAATCCTTGACTCCATATCCTGGGTTCAGCAGTAGCAGTTATTTTTCTCCTTGGTAGCTGGTGCAGCGCTATGTTTTGACTTTTCAGCCTGGGAACAGCGCTGATAGCGCTGATGTTTTTAGTTGCTGCTCAAATGTTTGGTCTGGCCAAGGACTTTCTGAGACTCATGCTCTGCCAGGGAGGAGGGGAGGCTGGGAGGAAGCAGAGACAGGACACCTGACCCAAGCTAGCTAAAGAGGTATTCCATACCACAGCACGTCATGCCCAGGGAGGTAACTGAGAGTTACCCAGAAGGGTTAGTGACTGCAGGGTTGGACGAGGTATCGGTTGGTGCTCGGTCGGGTGGGGTTGGGTGAGTTATTGGTCGGCTGCTGTTGAAGTGTTGTATTCTTTCCTCTTGTTATTTCTTTTATCATTATTACTATTGGTGGTAGCAATAGTGGTTTGTGTTACACCTTAGTTACTAAACTGTTCTTATCTCAATCCGTGGGAGTTGCATTCTTTTCGATTCTCCTCTCCGTCCCTCCGGGAGTAGAGGGAGGGAAAGATGGGGGCGGGGAGTGAGAGAACTAGCTGCGTGGCTGGGTTTAAACCACGACACTCCAGAAGTACAAAAAAGCTTCTTCTATAAGCCATCATGTCTGTTTTATTTGTGTGTTTGACAGGTATGTAAAACTTTTTATAGGTAGTGCCTGAGTGGATAATTTATCCCTCCACTTAAGCAGCAAACCTGGGAGCACAATGGTGTCTCAGCCAAAGGGTTTAAAAGGTCTCTATTATCTTCAGGGTGAGGATAGAAGAGTCTATCAAAAATGGTTTGTGGTAGAAACTGGAAGGGCACCAGGCATGCTACTTCCTGAAATTCTGTAGGGAAATGAAAAAGCGATTTCATAGCTCATAAATTGCACTCACACATATCTTGGATGGCCTCGGCTAAGAACATGTGTAGTATAGCCTTATTAATTTCAGTGGATATAGGGTAAATATTGAGAGTTTGAAACTGAGTGTTTGCAGACAAATGTTTCTTAATGGATACACCTGTTTTAATTCCAGAATATTTAACCCATCCTATTTTTCTCTTTTCCTCCTTCCTTTCTTTTTTCTTTTCCTTTTTTTTTTTTTTTTCCTTTATTTTTTTTTCAGTAGCTCTGAGGAGTTAGGGCTAAATTCTGTGGGGTACATGTATGGTCCACCCTTGGGAAATGATTGTCCTGGATAACTGGTAAAATGAGGATTTGAGTAGAAATAGTATGTATGTCTTCATTGAATACTCAAAGCTGTCTGAATCTATTTGCCTAAAGATGACCGTTTTAAAGAGGAAGACAACCATATGCAGGAATAGGAAGCAATCAAAGAATTACAAGACTTTTGATACAAAGGAATTAGACTGATAAGAAGTATAAAAAGAGCATGAAAATTCAGAATAGGAGGAAGAGACATTGGAGTGGAAATGACAGGACTGAAACCTGATTTGGCACTGCAGAAGTTGCCCTGCATCATTACATCCCCTGCTCTTGTCAGAAGGAGCAGCATCCCTGCCCAGTGCCATCAGAGCCCTGGCACAGCATGTGGCTGCTCCCTGCACAATGGGGACAATAAATAGACTCGGAGCTGTGGCTCCAACATCTCCCACAGAAGTGATGCACAAGCAGGGCAACCCACTTCCAGCAGGCTGAGGGTTTACTGGCAATCCACATGTTCTGCTAGAGAGGAGGTATACTTACAACTGTGTGTGTCTATATATGCATGTATGTGTGTTTTGGTGTGATTAAAACCTCTGTGGATAAATTTAGGATAAGATAAAGGTGCTTATAAAATTGCATGTGTTTAACATCCTGCCTTTAGTATTGCTGATATTCTGCAGTTTCATTACTGGTGTTGACCCTGTATGTCTAATTCATTGATTTCTGGAAAACTGCATATTGTTTATACATCAAAAACTTGTTTCAATCCCAATCTGGTTTAAATTATATCAAATTGGGAGTATTTTCCTTGACAAATTTTGACCAGAGGTAGACTAGGAAAACTCATTTAGTGATATTACAAAGGTCCATTGTTGAGAGAAAAAAAGTATTGTGACTAAAAATTATAATCTATATTAAAACCAGTGGTTTACTTTATGAACTGTTTTGTTAATATATTAAAGAATATCATGAGAGCCTACTGGTTTAGAAAAAAAGGATACTATCAGCATAACTTATCACGGATCGCTGTAGTCTTTCCTATTATCTAGAGGCTTTCCTATTGTAATGCCATGATGAAAACTATACAGCATAAAGTCATGACTCAGCACATCATTGTCCACAGATTTTAAGAGTTTCTCTGTATGTTCATAACCTGAAACACCTGGGTCCATCTGTAGCTCTCTTATGATTATTACTCTAGGGAATCTCATTTACATCAAAGTCTATTTTTTCCCCAGATATATCTAGGAAGAATTTCTTAAAACAACTTCAGTACTTTTTTAATGAGTTGCTGAAAAAAGAATCTGCATTTTTACTTCACTTTTCAGCATATCTTTAGAGCTTACTTATTCATTTTGCTTTATAGCAGCAAGGGGTACACTCACCAAGTGCTAAAAATCTTTAAAGCTAAGAATAATTACTAGATGTTCCTGATAGCTCATTATTACCACCTTCAGCATTTCTTTCTTTCTCTCATTTTGGTTACACTGTGATAAATTTCCAGGAAACTTTCACTAAATACAACTTTGGTTACACTTCAATAAGCCAAGATGACAATATTATTAATTGCTTAAGTTGATCATTATATTATATACTTGTCCTACAGAGTAATCAGCACTTCACCACTTGTATTCATATTCACCACTTGTATTAATATCCCATAAGTGTTTGACCCTTATAGAAAGAGAGTTCCAAAACAAAAAAGAAATAAGTTAAAATATATTTATTAAAGTACTACTTTTGATTGACTTCCGAGGAACTTTTGATTGAGTTCCTGGGAGCCTTGACACTTTTAAATTATTTCAGCACATGAGAAAGTTTAACTGTTCAAAACAGTTTTTTGATCTTGCTTTCAGATTTCCTATCTTGTTTCAAGGTGCTAGCTACTACAGCTAATAGAGATAGTACAACTGAATGACAACATACAAACATTTGTAGGTATGCAGGGATTGACTAGAAGACTCAATTCTGGATGCTGCCAAATAATTGTGAGCGAAATGACAGCTTAAGATGCCAAAGAGAATGCCCAGTCTTCTTTTCCTGTGACCTGTTTTGGCTGTTTATGCTACTGAAAGACAAGTGGAGTATATTTACAGTATTAGGTCCATGCTTAATCTGATTCTTGAGCCTCCTCCCAGGACATAAATGCAGCCATATACTGTGTTCCTCACTGGATCAAAACTCAAAAGCTTAATGGTTTTTATTAAAGGCACTGTTCAAATTTAAAAGCAATATAATCACTTTGTTATTAAGGTAACCTTAGAAACTGAAAACAGCTTAAAAATCAAAGATCATTCAAGGCTTTAGCTCATGGCAATGGCTCCATAGAAAAGATAATGTCATGTCCATATCAGTCAGTTTTACATACGGAGTCCAAGGACCATCATGGCCCTAAGGCTGCAAAAAGAGAGAAGCCATTCAGGGGAGGCAATTAGAGAGCAAGAGCAGGCATCATTGCTCTCTGATTATCACTTCAAAGTGAATGACAAAAATACTCCTTTATACACCTTCTGTGTCCAATGTTTACAAAAAGACTTCTGTTGGAAATGGGCAAGGACTGTTTGTGTCCTGAGACTTCACACTGAGGCTGGAGAGAACAACTCAAAAAGGCTCTTTAGTAAATGAAACAGTGAAGAGCTTCCTCTCTGGTCCACCAAATATTTCACTTGACTTTGTTTCCTTGATTTAGATATGTGAATAGAAAGGTACCAGAGGAGAATTTATTTCCTTGAAGCCACCTGGGCAACACTACCTAAGGTAGTCAAAGCACTTTATGTATCAGTGAAGACCCAGTTCAAAACAAGACATTCCATCACTTTGTTCATCTTTTCTGGGTACTCTGTATCTACACTGCATCTCCAAGTATTCCTGCTTTCTCTTTCCAAGCTTATTATTTTGTCTCCATACACTGGTCATATACAGCATGTCTTTCTCCCAGGACCCCAAAACGCATCCCTTCCCACCTATATTACCGGTTTATTTATTATCCACACTCAAGAATACCATCTAAGACAAAATAGAAAAAGAATAACCAATTCCACATTTCCTTGATCCTCTGATGGTTTTGGTAAAGTTTTCAATTAATAGATAGGTGAAAGAGGTAAAAGAGATGCTACTTATTGGGCTTTCAAAATATTTATTGGGATAGTTTTTAAGTTCTGCCATGAATTGTCATAATCTAATCCATTTGGTGCATAAATAATCCAGTTGGTACATAAACATTAATGCTGAAATGGGGCATCCTGAAGTCATCAGAAATGTTAATCTCTTCAAACAATTCACTGCCAAATAAGCTATTACATATCAAACACCAGGACATAATAGGTGAAATAAGAAACACTAGCATGTATACGGTTTCTCTGTCTCTGTTGAAATAAAAAAACATTAATTGTAATTAGAAATACAGCAGATTTCTTTTTTATCAGAATATAAGATAAAGTAGTGAGTGACAGAGGAAAGTTAGAGATATTAAAGCTGACAGAATCCAATGAAATCCTTTCTGGAGCACTGAAGGAACAAGCTGATGTAGTGTTTGAACTGTTAGTGACTAGCACTGAGACTTTGAAAAGGAGGAAGGTCCCAGAAGACTGGAGAAAGGCAAACGTAGTACTTATATTAGAAAGAGCAGAAAAGCAGGGTCAGTAGAGTTATAAACTACTGAGTCTGATTTTGTTTAAAAAAAAACCAAAAACCCTAAATATATTATGGAATTAGTTATAAGCTTATGGAGAATAATGTTGGCAGCGGGGTAAAGAGCTCAAGCTGCTCTATTTAGACCAAATAGTAGAAAACTATTTAATTTAATTCTTTGATAGGATATCTGTGCTATTGGATAAGGAATAATCAGAAGAGGGGTTATATCAGCTTCAGAAAGGCTGTTGTCATTGTACCTTATGGGAATTTCCTTAATAGAAAGAGAAAAAAATGGCTGAAATCATCAGAGTAGGTATGTAGTTAGATGAAAATCACACTGAAAGACTATCTGCATGTAGTTTGCAATCAAGCTGGATAATCAGAAAAGGGGTTATATCAGCTTCAGAAAGGCTGTTGTCATTGTACCTTATGGGAATTTCCTTAATAGAAAGAGAAAAAAATGGCTGAAATCATCAGAGTAGGTATGTAGTTAGATGAAAAATCACACTGAAAGACTATCTGCATGTAGTTTGCAATCAAGCTGGATAAACTACATTTTGAAAAGCTTACTGGAAGGTCAGTCACTACATATTTTTGTTACTGATCAAGTTGAATAAATAGACAATCCATATATTACATCTGCTGTGGTTAATGAATTCCAAACACTAGCAGGCAGCAATCAAAATCATCTTAGGAGGATAAGTACAAAATCACAGTATAAAATTTAGTAAGCACTAGTACAAACAACTAGACCATAAAAGGTTATAGCTAAAATGACAAATAAAAATGTAGGCCTGACCAGACAATGGAAATTAAGGTGATACTGGATGATACAATGGTAACTGCACGTGAAACTATAGCGGGTAAGACAAGATGATGAAATAAACCAAATCTTAATCTGCAGTGTAATCAATAGGAGCGCTGAATGAATAGCCTAGCAAGTGTGTAGTCTCCGGTTCTATTTGTGCCCTGATTCTAGTGGCACACTTATCTGCTTTGGGTCACAGCATTTTTAGAAACTTAACTGATGGAAGTCCACAGAAGAGGAACAGCCCAAATGAAAATGTTAAAAACATAAGACCTCTCAGAAAGGTTGAAGGAATATAATCTAGCTAAAGAAAAGGGGGGCGGGGGGGAGGGGAATAAGGGCTATGATAATGGTAGTGTATGAAATGTGGTTAAAAAGAGGATGATGATGAGTTATTTAACATATCTGTTCAGGAAAAGACACGATAAAAACAGCTTTCAGAAGAGAGGAAGAAAAGAAGATATTAGGAAAAAAAGTGTGGTTTTTTAACGCAACATTTATTAAAACAGTGGGAAAGGAAACCTAGTGAATATCTAGGTTAAGAGTTATCTGGTAAGTTCTGCAAACATCTACTAGCCATTGCCAAAAGATGACCAAATAGGCTGTGTTGTTTGTTTTTTTTTTTTTTTTTTTTTTTATAAAGGGTCTAAAACATCCTTTGGTGTCTTGGCTTGCTTTCCTACACCTGATGCTGCCATTCTGTTATTAGTGTTTTGGAGAATCCCAAGTGGTTGCCAGTAACCTCAAGATTTATTTTATTTAGTCTTCAAGTGTTGTACATTTTAGCTATCAAAAGTCCATGTGAGATAATAGGACTTTATTTCTGCATTGTTGGTAGCACTACAAATATGTTTTTATTCTCTGAAAAAACTCTCAGAAAGGCATGAACCTCGAGGTCAACTTCAGTAATAAAATACAGAAAAAAAACTACTGATGAAATTATATAGGTTGCAGAGTTTAATACATCAGAAGTGTCTCGTTTATTCATTTTGTTTGTCAGTCTGCATTTTTATCTGTATTTTGCTACAAAAGTAAAACAAAGATTTAATTGCTGTAAATCATTTGTTCACTTGAACAAGCAAGTTTACTTCTAGAAAAATATCTACAAAATTATAAATCTGAAAATCATGATCATTCACAGTCTAAAAGTTCTGCCTTAACCCTTCTAAGAACTTAATGTCTTTGATCTTAATTGGCCTTGACAATAAAAAGAAACTAACTTTCCTTGTCTATTAATTTCACATTTAAAAAACTGACAGGATGGTATATATGCAGACATCATTTGATTTCAACGAATGCTTCTTTATTCTCGGTGTATGTATGCATACATACACTCATTTGTAGTGATTAAAGAGTCAAAGATGGAGATTCATTAATCAAAGTTGATTGATAAGGTAGTGGCAAATTAATTCTATATGTCAGTGGGAAATTAATTACATATGTATCCATAATAATACTTGCAATGCAATTTTTCTTAATAGTGTGTTAATAGTATAGTTCTTCCATAAAATATATTTGATGGAGTAGAGCACTGCATGTCAGAAAAAAGCAGATTTGACTTTGTGAATGTAACATGGCAAACAGAAAATTTGTTTAGCAAGAGATGCAAATGTGTAAATTCATTAATTTCTAAAACATTTTCTCAGAGAGTTAAAATTAGGCAGAGCACTGCAGAGTCTGCATCCAATTTGTTAATGTAGACAAGCAGCTGGTTAAGCCCTGGCCTGGGCTTTATCTGAGTAATCTGATTAGTTCACAAGAAACTGCTGCATATAGGAGTAAGCAGCTGCTATGGGTCTCGCTATGAGAAGCAGTTTTATTTCACAGACGGTTAAAGGGGAGTGAGGTGAGGCATAGCCAAACCCCACAGGTAACTGGTAGAATCTGAGCCCTCTTGGGGAGTGAAATCCTTCAATGCTGGTGTGGCCTCGTAACCATAACCTGCCAAGCTGTCTTGATTGGCTGTTACTGTACCACTCATATCGTATGAGGATGGAATGCCCTAGGTAACTATATCAAAGTAGCAGTGTTAGGTATGGATGCAGCAAAAGCTGTGACAATTTACTTAGGGATGAACTTTTTACCCAGATTGAGACAAAGATGAAGGAAGGGAAGGATCTACATGGATGGAGCAAAAGAAAGAATGGGAAGTAGCAGGCTGTCTTGTTTTCTTAGTAAAACCATTCCTAACAATTTTCTGTGTAAACTGCTGTAACTTCTTTCTGTTATGCACATGCCCTTGCATGTGTGCATGTGTCTTTTTTGCTATCAAACTTAGAGCTGGACTAGTCAGCAAGTCAGAGAAAGCACTCAAATAAAATCCTACATCTGAGCTAGTGGCTGGGTAAAGGTGTCTGTGAATGTGGCTTTATCTTAGAAGCTAAAGATTTAGGCTGTGTGGCTGTGTGTATTCTTTGCCAAGTGAACCTAAGCCCTGATCAGCCAGAGAGGAGGAACAGATCTGTGTTATGCTGCCTGCTTTTACGTAGTACCAGCAAAAGCATTGCTCTGTGTTTATGCTGGTTTATATGGCTAGCCATGTTTTTACCACTTGTGGGTGGGCACTTACCAAGAATACACACTACTGTTGGCTGGACTTGGGAACCACAGCAGCCTGGCTACATCACACTAGGTCTGGATGAATACTGAGGTCTGAGATAAAGTTAATTCTAGTGAACCAGGAAAGAGAATTTGCCTTTGTCCCAAAGCCCACAAAATTCACTTCACTTAAAAGAGTTAGTATGAGGATGTTCAGGAAATGTGCTGTCTAATAGATTTCCTGATCTGCTTTGCAGCCAGATGAGCAGCCTCACCATGTCATACACAACCTCACTTTTATCATACAGAGCAGAAGAGAATAGAAAAAGCCTTTACCAGTTTTATTATGCACAAAGTGCTTTTATTGGAAATTCTGTCATACATGTTTATTTATTTTGCAATGCAGGGAGGAAGGATGGAGAGGAGAGAGAAAGAGATGGTGCAGGGTTACTTCTGGATATCAGTAAGAAAGCCTCCTCAGCAAACAACTAAGATATCTTTTTTAATGAGACAGAATAAGAACAGTTACATGGATACTAAGAAAGACATCCCTCAGAAACTGGGAACAACCACATTTATGAAGCATTGGGCAAGGCCCAGATGGATTTTTCCAAGGCACACTTCACAGATATGGTCCATGGAAGGAAGCTCCTCTTTTTCTGGTTATTTGAGCTGTTATATAAATTTCTTACAGGAAAACAACTGCCTTCATAAAGTATCCTAACCTGAGTGCTTCTTCCCACACTTTGAGATAAAGGCTATGCGGGGTGCACAATCTCCAGTACCAAGTGCAGGCTCCCCAGTTGCAGTGAGCTGGCTGAGCTTGTCCTGTGGCCACATGGCTGCAGCCGCACAGCACAGTTTTCAGGCCAGGCTGCAGCACAAGCGCAGCATGGCCTGGATTGTTATGTGGATCACAAACCTCTTGGTGTGCAGTGGTCCCTCATTCAGGGTCATCACATCCTACCCTTTCAAATGGGACTGATAAACATTTCATATATCAAGTACAAATAGATAAAAGATTTACTGTATGCAAATCAATAATAAATATATGGCATGATTGTTAATATGCTGAGCATTTTCTACAAGTCCAATTCTATAAAGCTAAATTCTAATGTTCACTTCTAAAATGCTAATTTCTAAAGACAGCATTATTAATTAGGTGAAAAGGAAGCGTGCGCATGTAATGTCCATTGAAGAGTCTGCTGAAGTCCAGAAGAAGATGAGAAAAATAATTTATACCTAGTGATGTAATTTTTTTTTTTTTTCTAATTTGAGGGATGAAAAAGCATCAACAACGAAAAAAGGAAAGTTTTATGGCAAAGATACAAATGGAAGGAACTGAAATATTTATTCCTTACAGCAAATTTCCATAAGAAAATGCAGGTTGAGAAGAGAATGTATTTATAGGGTTCATATAATCTAATGCTGTCATAAATTAGATCAATAAAAACAGCGATATCAGGAATTAAGTCACTATTTCTATTCATCCTAACACAGAATTTTTTTTCCATTGAGAAATTTGCATTTTTGTGCTAACTGCAACATATGGTACTGTAGCTATAAAGCTATTTAAATATGCTTTTACTGTCATCTAAAAGAAATTGAGAGTGATTTCATTTAATGAGCTGCCACCATATTCCAGCAAACTTTAAAAAAATCAACTTTCCTGACAGAAAGAAAGCCCTTGAACACTACTACATAGACCTACCACATAGACAATATTATTCATTTTGCCATACAATTTGCTGAATTGTTTTATGGAAGTTTGTTTTCTGTTAGCAAACGTTCCTCTTCCTGGTTTATTCACTTAGTGATGTCACAACTTACTGTTTGTAGTATCATATTTGTTTCCATGGAGATGGCCTATGATATCACCAGCACAGACATTTAAGGAAAATGACTCAGGAGGAACATGCCTGTGGATCACTGATATATATACTCATGAGAGAGATTAGATCAGAGCTGTAGCGGATGTAAATCAAAAATAGAGGGTGCAAAAATTATCACTTAACCACAGGAAGTGCATCACTTCTTATGTCTGTGTCTGCTGCTGTCAATTTACCCTGATCTCAGAACTGAAGACTTAGGATACATAACCAAGAGTCATCACTTTAATAGCTTTCTGAAAATCTTTATTTATAATTTATTAATACATGTCACTGCACTTCCCAGTCTAGTACAAAGGTTGCATAGCACAACCTGTACAGTTTGGAGCTACTGCAGAAAAAGAGTAACAGCTGAAATAAAGGGTTGACTCCTAAACAGCTGTGAGGACAGGAGTCTAAAGGGTATCTGAAGTTGCACAAATATAAAAGTTTTTTTTGGAGGGAGCAGCCATAACTACAGATTTTTTTTTTCTTTCAAACTAATGGTATTTAAACCCCATTGGAAATTCAAATTCTAAATGATAGTCTTGTGTCAGACCATTTGCCCTCTTAGTTGTTCCTACTTTCGCTAAAATCCTGTCTAAGAATAGCAAACATTCCTACCCTATGCAATAGTTGTAAATTGATTTTGCTGCTGCTTTTACTAACAGCATGCTTTCTTTAGTGTTCCTTGGTTTGAATATATTATGAAATAATTAAATTAAATTCCAAGCTTAGTATTTTTAAACATCTAATAGAAACCCTATATTTACTGCAAGTCAAAAACCTTTCTCTTCATCTTCTTTTTACTGAAGTGAAGAAGTGCCAGCCGAACCATATTTAGATTAAACCTAAAGTCCTAAACAGTCCTAAATGTGATTGGTAAGTGATCTCCCTGCCCTTGTCTCCTTATTGTCCTTACTCTATCTGTTGATAGAGGGGAATGAAAGAGCAGTTTGGTGGGCACCTGGCAGCCCGCCATGGTCAACCCACCACAGGTGTCCTCTACCATTGTCCGGAACAATTCAGGATTCAGAAAATTGTCAGTCTGTCTGCTCTTCATTGCCATTTTTTCTAGTAAAATGGTGAAAAATACATTGAAACATTACTTTTTTTTTTTTTTTTTTTTGGGGGGGGCGGGGAGAGAAAGATCCTTGGAGACCTCTCATTTTAATATATAAAGGGAGCTTGTAAGAAAGATGGAGAAAGACTTTTTACCAACACCTGTATGATAAAAGGCAACGGTTTTAAAATAGAAGAGGGCAGGTTTAGGCGGACACAAGGAAATATTTTTTTTGTTATTATGAGGGTGGTGAGACACTGGAACTGGCTGTCCAGAGAAACTGTGGGTGCCCCATTATTGGAAGTGTTGAAGGTCAGGTTAGATGGGGCTTTGAGCAACCTGATCTAGTGAAAGATGTCCTTGCCCGTGGCAGGGTGGTTAGCCTAGATGGTCTTTAAAGTTGCCTTCCAACTCAAAACATTCTGTGATTCTGTGATTCGATGATTAAGAATCATATCTTGTTCATGAAAAAACATAAATAAAAGGATGTCCAAATATTTTAAATAATTAAATAGATGAATATCAGCACATCTGTAATTCCAATATTGTCTGGTTTGGGGGGCTTGTTTGTTTTCTTCCTTTTAAATTCAAAACATTATTAGTGAGCTATTTTTTTTTTTTTTAAAAAGAAAGCACGTGCATAGAGGTGTTTTTTTTAAACAGATGGCAACTTAAATTATATAGCATAAGACTGCTCATGCATGTTACTAAAGACTACCCACAGCAAACCTCCCCCTGAGCCCAGCAGTTTGGAAGAATGTAAAATAAGGTTAACGTAGATACGTGTCACACTGTGCTCTACAAGAAAACCAAATGCATGAGTTCATGAGGAACAGCACATCAAAATTACAAAATCTCTTTTTAAATAAGCAAAAGCTCTTATTACAAAAAGAAAAAAAAAAGAGTATTGCTGAAGTGGCATTATCTTCAAAATCTGTGAAGTCCAAATGATTCGTATTATTGTTAATTCTTCACCATAAAAGCCTCTTAATCTTACAGGAACTCACTATTCCAATTCTGAATGGAGAAAAGTCTCCTCAACAGACTGCTTAATGCTGTGACTAGTCTTATTCTTCTACCAATCAGCAACCCTAGTTTTACCATAAGAAGAATATCAACAGAAAGTAAATTATTTTTTACTGCTTTATTTAATAAAATACTAATAATCATGCCAATACCAGAAGTGTGGAAAACATGGATATATGTTCAGTACTTTTAAATTTAAGTAAGGTAAAGCCCATAGATTCTATGCTAAGAATTGCAGAACAAAACAGACATATGTATAAAAAGACAGGACTGCAGTAGACAATATAAAAGAATTATGTTCATTGAAATGTTTTTATACTGTCAGAAAATAAAAGGAATTTAAATACAAAATATATTATTTTCATTGAACTGTGAATCATCTCCAAACCTGCCATAGAAAAGAGGAAAAATAGAGTTTGGATGTTCATAGAGTTTATCAGTTTTGACTTTCTGTGTATGGCTGGGTTAAGACAACAATCTACTGATAAGTTTCCAGAATAAGGATTCTGGTTTAGATTGTATTTATGAGATAGGACCCCTGTTGTATAACTGAATGCGTATTTTAAAAAATAGCTGTGCAGAAATCACAGAACAAGCAGTAGAGCTCAACCGGCTTTTGAACAGCAACAATGTCTCCAGAGAAGTAGGTTATGTACAATATTTACAGGAGAAGCATGTGATATTGTTTGCTCTCTTGCACTGAACTAGCAACCTCAGCATAGACAACGTACAGAAACCAGTAACAATAAGGGCAAGGTGACATTTTGGATATGACAATTATTCTACAGCAAAAGCACAGAAGTGAACCGAGTTCTACACTGCTATAATATGAATACACTGCTATAATATGAATTACCCTTATACTGATATTTCACAGATGATATACCCTTATTGACAGGAAATTGTATTTTGATTCTAACCTATGCCATTACACTTAAAAATAAAGTTAAATATAAGAAAATTTTAAATTTTATTTATGTACTTTATAGCTACAGCTGATAGAACATTCCATACTCTTTTTTTTTCTTTTTTTTACCCCAACTCCCATAGTAATACTGGCACAATGTGTGAAACCATCTGCATTTTTACCAAATTATTGTCATTTGTAGTGAGGCTTATTCCATGGCACTTTGATCTCCTGAAACACTCATGTAATTTGAGATAATCTCCTGGAGTGTTTCCAGAGTTACTAGAGGGAGAGGTGCTTGTACATGTGTGCTACTACATCTCGAACCAAACTCTGGTTTGATTCTGGTATCTGGAAACTAAATACTACTTGTACCTTTAATCATTGTCAGTCTCTACTGAATCAAATCTACTAGGTCTTTGAGGAAAACTCCAGGCATTGTCAGAAACTAGTTCATTAAAGATATAGTTTAATTCCCATCCTTTTACAGTCATGTCTTTCAAATAGCCCTGTGTTCTCACACCATATCCAGGGCATGTAACAGCTGGCTATGAGGATTAGCATTCACCATCATGATTCGTGCCATTACTGTATGGATAAATCACTGTATGGTTCCCCTGAGTCTAAAGGGGACACGGATTATCTCAATTAAGCTTTATTTCCGATGCTTAGACTGAGAGACTTGAGTGAGATACAACCTTTTAAAGTGAAATATACATTCCCAAGAAATTAAAATGGCGGGTCAGATTCTTGGACTATATTTCGTTTCCAGCAGGGTAAACATGTCTAGTTTTCAGAAAAGCACTTTTCTAAGCTGGGAAATAAATTGGAAAGCAAAAGCCATAATTTTAGGCTTTGTACTACCACTTGTTACTTGGGAGAAGAGACCAGGCACCTCCTCTCTTCATCTTCCTTTCAGGCAGTTGTAGAGAGAGGTAAGGTCCCTCCTGAGCCTTCTCTTCTCCAGACTAAACAACCCCAGTTCCCTCGGCTGCTCCTCACGACTTGTGCTCCAGACCCTTCACCAGCTTTGTTGCTTTTCCTGGACCCCCTCCAGCACCTCAATGTCTCTCTTGCAGTGAGGGGCCCAGAACTGAACACAGGATTCGAGATGCAGCCTCACCAGTGCCGAGCACAGTGGGATGATCACTGCCCTGGCCCTGCTGGCCACACTATTTCTGATACAGGCCAGGTTGCTGCTGGCTTTCTTTGCCACCTGGGCACAGGCTGTCTCACATTCAGCTGGCTGTCAATCTGCATCCCCATACTTACACCCCAGCACTCTGTGATATGAGCTGAGCAACCTTTATTCAGGGACCAGTTTATTATAGGAGATTGGAGGGGGGTGTATATTGTTGATGAACTTGTGAAATCAGAGTTTGAATAATCTCACTCAAAAATATTTTAACAGAAACTGAGCAAACATAACACCATAGTATTCATTGTAGTTAAAGAACACTTTCATTTCCAAAACTTTGATCAAAATGGGTTAAGGGCCTGAGCTCCACTTTTGAAAACGTATAAAAAACTTCTGATTTGTCCTTAAATCCTTTTATTACTTTTTAATATAACTTTTAAGTGACCAAGTGAAATAAAAAAAAAAAAAAAATTTTAGTGTCCATTTAAGTATATATTTTTTACTTAGTATGTTTCCGTAACTTTTGCATTTTTCAAGCAAGACAAATAAGAAAGTAAAAAACTACCAGATGGACTTTTTTTCAGATTATCCAAAAGCTTCCTTTTATTTCATATAACAGATAATAAAAAAATCACCAAAGCAGTCATGATTATAGATATCAATACTGTGCATTCCTCAGTATTGTGTGGGTAGTGATCTAACATAGCAGTTAGAGCTATGCATCATCGTGTCTGTACTGTTAAAAGAAGGAAGGTCAGGGAGCAGTCCTAGTCCTGAAGCCAGATGGCCTCTGTTGGCTTATATCCGTTTGCTAAGGGCTACACCCTTATGGAGCATGCTAGCTGTGACCACTCTGGTGACTTTTGGCTACCACTGGCTCTTTTGTATCCCTTATCTCATGCTCATAAAAGTGGAAGAACTACTGAAATAATTTGCATGAGTGGAATGACAAAATTACATGTTTGGAATAAAAATAGATTAAAGTCCAAAAGAGGTGCTGAGGGAATAAGAACAATTCCATTTATAAACTTGAATCAAATACACTGAAATGCTTTACAAAAGAAAGAAATATCTATATCCCTGTGGAACAAATGGAGGAACTGAACGCCTACAGGAAAGCCTGTGGCAATGATGGAAATAATCTTTCAGCTATGAGGAATGCCGGAATACTTATATGCCAGAGGAGAATTTACTGTTAGGGTAATTTCCTCAAATGAACTTGTTGCAGGCAACATATTAAGCTTGTTTTAATTTGATTCTATACTCATTATAGAAAAATAAACAGTGCTTAGTCTAACATTTCACTTTTCATCCTAGAACTCAGATAATTCCTGAATAATAATTAATTGCAAGTTGCACCAGCATTTGTGTCACCTCTGCATGCTGCCTTAGGTCTATGCTCCACTCTGCAGTTGCACATTGTTCTAAGAGATTTTTGTTTGAAGGTGCAATTCTCTGACAATCTGATGGTTTTGTATGAGAGTTGTACAAGTGACGAGGATCAGAGTTACATGGAGCAGAGGCCTTGAAGATTGCTTCCAACTTCACAAGCTCCATATCTAAAAAGTAGGTCTTTGGAGCTCTTGGAGCAGACTCCAAGTTGAGGGGGCCAAGGGTGTTCTGGGTGAGTCCTCCTCTTTCATAGCTATTCAGCAGCATTGCTTTCTTGTAGGCAATCTTCATTATAGTTTTCCCAGTCTACTATGGAGAATGCTGGAGCATCTGCCATCACAGTATGAACCTCAATTTACTAAGAAAGTCTTCAAATAAACCAGTAGAGGAAATGAGTAAATGTTCTTTTTTTCCAAGATCACTGTTTCTTAGGTGCTGTTGATTGCAATTATTTTCTTTAAGAGCCTGTTTGCATGACTTCACATTCCTTAGGGACTGCTTTTTCCCAGGTTCACTAGTTAAAAGGCTAAAATGTTTGTACAAGTATTTCCAAGCTCAGACAAGTAACGAAGTAAATTTCAGGCATAGGAGCTGTGTTTTTGTTTCCTTATGACCTACAATAGTGCATGTCTGTTAATATATTCCTCTTCTTTTCCCTCTTGAGCTTTTACCAACAAAAGGAGGATTGTACAGAGGAAGATAGTGTGCCTTCTTGTTCTCTGAAGATTCCACTTCCAAATAAAAATATTTTTTATTAAGGTGTCATGTACTAAGTAAAAAAACCTCATCCCTGTTTAGAGTCAATCATGCAACCAGAGGTAGCACCAGCAGGGGTATTTTTTATACTGGAAAACAGATAATACATAATTTAGAATATATTATTTATTGAACCAAAAGCAAAATATGTTTCTCAAAAAACAAGAAAAAAAAAAAAAAGCCAAACTTTTAGAACAAAGATATTAAGTGTTCAGTTGTTACATTAAATATTTATATTTTTTTTTTAAATATGACTTTTAACTCTTAATTAATGTTATAATAATTACAAATAAAGCTATGGATTTAGTAGTAGTAATAATAGTAGTAGTGCTCAGAAAACAAAATACTTTTTAATCCCTGAAATGACATTTTTGTTTAGACTCGCCCTCCTTCAAGTTTTAGCTCATATGGAACAACTCTGAAGTAAAATAAAATTTTTATATGTAAGAAATCGAGATGCTGCATTCCAACTTATGACAATACTTTTCTACTATTCTTTCAATATGCAGTAATTTACCAAATCAGAGCTGCCCTCAAGAATTGTTTAAATATTACAGTGTTTGGGAAAATTTACTATTTACTACAAACAAAGAAAAATATGGCTCTGTTTTAATGAAAACATAAAAACTATGTTGAAAGAAAGATAACGAGTCATGGGGGTGAATGAAAAATATGTGAACCAGCAGAGGCTAATGTAAAGAAAATAACACAAAAGATGAGCAAAAAAGTTTGATGAGAAAGAGAAGTAATCAGATAGAATATGAATTAAGAGAGAAAGGTAAACAAAAGTCGAAAACTTCAGTCTACAAGTTAGCGACTATTGGTCATAATGGTAAATTGTCAAAGTAGCACAAAAGATCAAAAATCTAGTGCATTAGCAAAGTATGATGATCACGAAGTAAGCAGACAATTAGTTTATGCATTATACTTATTTTTTTAAATGATAGGTAGCCAATACTAGGTACACATAATAAAGTCTGAATACCCTAATTTACAAGATAAAAAGAGAATGGCATGGTTATAGAGAAACAGAAGAAGCTCAGAGAAAATTACTTTTTTTAACTTTTATGTTTCTGGGGATTTGGGATTTTCAATTAAAAAGTCCAAGTTGTATTATTTTTATTTGATTTTATTTTCGCCGCTCATCTGTTTGATGCCCCCAATAGCCAGGTGTGAGGCAGTGAAGCATGCAACCTTCTGGGCCTTCTGTTTTGTGTTTCTAAAGGTTTAAAGGGATTTCTTTTCCTGCTAGTCACATGGCTCATTTCCTAAAACATGCATTAAAAAGGAGCATGCATAAATCACCAAAAAGATTTTTGGGGAAATGCAGTTCCATATAAAAGGTGCACTGGTGATGCCAGCTGGCTATCCAGGCCTAATGTTCTGCATACTGTTTGCAGGATTTCTGGGCAGCTCATGCTTATTAAATGGCTTATCGCCAGAGGTTTTCTTCAGCTACACATTCCATAATCCTATCATATGACTTTTAAAAAGCAGAGAGTTGTTTTGAAGTGAAAATTAGGTTTTGAAATAAATCCACGTTAAATCTGAATTGGATAGTTAGTGAAAATTCTTATTTTTATCTTACTTTTGCAGTCTTAAAGTGTTGCAAAAGGAAACACTGATGGCTGTTCTTGTTCTAGATTTATCCTCTGAGGTTTTTGCCTTACTTTGACATATGCATTTATTTTTTTCCTTTGCCTGTCACAGGCCCTTGGTTCTGTCTTCAAAAACATTTTGCATAATGGCCTGGAATGGCACTGTTCTCTGTTTCTGTCACAACTCTGCATAATTCATATCCCTGTCATCAGCTTCCCGAACAGTAATGAAAAATGTGCCGAAGGTTCATGATTGCATCTATCCAAGCTCGTGTAACTGTTATATTAGGAATTTTCAGATGGTTCCTTGGAAGTTATTTAGAGATTTTCAAAAATTTCTAGGTGGGGAAATCCCTGTGATGCACACAGTAATATTTTAAAAAGTCCCCAGGCACACGAGGTTTTAAACACAACATGATAGTTTAGGCTTTGTAAATCTTAGTTGGCATGTGGTTTTGTGGCTACCTAACTACCTGGAGTACTTCTAGGCAATTTAGGAGATATTTTTTTGAAAATTTAAAAATTTGGGTCTTGATGGCACCACTGGAGAAATAACTACATTAAGCGTATTTTCAGTCAGTCTTGCTGACTATCGTATCAGTGTGATCACATAAGGACAGTGTCATTATATTCTATTTAAGCTCTATGCTCACTGCGCTCTGCCACTCCTCCAGTATTTCAGTATCTGGATTTTCCAGACCAGGGACCCTATCAGCCTGTGTTCTCAGGCCCACAGAGAGTACAGTGGCACTGAAGGATGAATATATGTATGCTAGCAAGTCCATGACTTCAAGTTAAAGTAGAGTCAAGGCATGTACTGTTACATGTGGGGATGAGGAAAATATTCACAAGTGCTGCAAAAATACCTGGCAGGTAGCCATGTCCTTTATGTCTTGCATGCTGCTTACCAAGGCAGTGTGTATAAGTGTGGAGGAAACAAGTGGAAGGAAGAAAGGAATGCTGTTAATAAATTGGTTAGTATCAGGTTAAAAAAAAGTCTGTAGTGTATGTATTACTTCAGTCTTCTCTTAACCAGCAATTGGGAAGGATACAGACGAAGCAAAGATCTTCACTTTCTAAAGCTTTCTCTGCTATTTCAAGAGAATAGTTTAAAGTTATTTGCAATCAAAATTTCTTAAAAAAAAGGGAAAAATTACATTAAGAAACACTTTTTAGGATGGATATAAGCTTCCACATATCAAGTGCAGACATTAATTAGTCTTACGTGCTAAAGTGTGAGTGTGTTAATTACTTCATGTGGAGTTCAGCCTTTGTGTTTAAAAAATTCAAGCCCTCATAGGTTTTTTTTTTTTGTTGTTGTTGTTGTGAATAAATGCAAAGATGTAAGAAATGTTTAGACGTGGTGTGTTTCACCTGGATTTAAAGATGAAGTCAGACTTACTGGAGCATTTTTTTCCTGACCTTGGCCAAATAAGCATGAAAGAAGGATCTCTCAAGCATAATGGATACTCCTTCTTAGAATCTCTTCTGGTGAAACCACTGCAAGAGTTGGCAAAGCCCTCAACAGCTGACATCATAAGGTAAAATTGCCTGTGTTTCATTAAACTCCAATTGCATCACAAAGTATTTAATGAAGATCACTGTGAAATTGTACAGCTATATACTGTAAGAAACAAACAAATTTTGCGACTAGGTCATTAAGGGTTTAAATATTGTCATCATACAAAACTAGAAAGTTTAGCTTCAGGCACTTCCTGTGAGCTGAAGATATCCAGCAGATTTTTTTTAGCTTTTTAGACAAAATTTTTCCTTTGGTTTCCTTAGTTTCTCAGCTTATCTCTTAATACTGAAGCTATTATTTACAAAATAATATTACCTTTACATTTAATAGAAATTGAATTAACTAATGATCTGTCTTAGTTTATTTTCTTTTAATGAGCTATTGTGTAATACCCCTACTAAAAGCAAGGTAAAATGCCATTACCACTTGGTAAACATTATTTTATCTTTAGCGCTATAAAGGACTATTAAGATTATACTTAAGAAGCGTATCTTTCACCTTTGCCCGAAAACCTTTTTTTCGCACGACATTCCTTCATGTATACTACCTCTTATTTCTTTGGGGTAGAACAGTAATTTATGAAAGACTTGCAGAGAAAAGGATATTTTAGAGAACTTTTAAAATTGTCTCTTTGAATACACCTAATACATTTATTGAAAAGCCATCTAGCTCTGCCCAGTAAAAATGCCATTTGTGTATGATCACCTCTCCTTCTTTTGTGGAACTCAGTAGTGATAGGATAAATAATATAGGATGTACTAATACTGACTACTGCCAAATGAAACAGGCTGGTAGATTTAATGAAAATATATGCATACATACACCTTCTTTGCAGAAACAGGAAATGCTTATATATGATTTGAAACATAGGCATGCTTTAACAAATCACATTTCATTGTAATGTACATATTTTGCATTGTATTCCTTCTTTAAGCTAGCTGTTAGCCTACGAAATTATGAAATTATTAGTTATTCAGGTAATAAAAGGAAGCAGATAACACCCTTTCTTTCTCTTATCTTTTTATAAGAGGAAATTTCTGACTAGACAGATCTAACTTACCACATCTTTCGCAACAAGTAACTGAAAAGTTAAAAAATCAAGATTGTTGCAGTATTTCTTCAAACCATACACAATGAAGTGTAGAGTCAGCTCTCAGGTAGGATACCCACAGAGAGTTTTTTCATAGAAATTATCAGCTAAAGGAAATCACATTCCTCAGAATAACGTGCAGTTACAGCATAGCTTACATTATGGGAAAAGAGCATTTAATTTTTACCCATACAGCAAAAAACTGTAAAAACTGTCAATGGGAAAAAAAAGTAAAATCAATCAAACCCCCAGTATTTCTCAACATCTCAAATTACTTTGACCCACTTAGCAAACAAAACACTGGATGCAAAGGACTTGAACAGGTTTTCTTCTCAAGAGCAGTGGACAAAATTAATACAGAGAAGTACAGTGATGGGATCTTCCAAATGTGCATAAATTTGTTTCTAGCTTTCTCCAAAATTTCAAAGAATTTAAGACAACTTTTAAATTTCTTATTTTTATCTTTCACTTTACAAATTACTGATTTTGCTGAGCAACACAGTGTTGCATGTCATAGTTTTGCCATTTCCTCTTATACAGTTTAGATCTTTCTGGTTATGTTGTAAAGCTGTGCAGAAGTTTGGTTTCTATCCAAATTCATACATCATGCACACATATGTAAAATTTTGAATTATTTAAAATATTCTTTTTTTTTTTTTTAAGAAAAGGAAGAAGTTCATATAGTATTTTCACATCTATAAAGTTGTTTTCTACATTCACATACTGATTGTGTGTATAAAGCAGGTGGAAGCTGACTGTAGATTTTCCCAGCTCCTAAAAACCTTCAATTTTCTTCTCTTTTCTAATAACACTCTTCCTTCTGATTCCTCCTCTGCCTCAGGATGCAAAGATTGAAATGTGGTTATGCTCAGAGAAGCATAAATACAAAAAATACAGTAATTATTTTCTACTTTTTTAGATTAATCATAAGTTCCAGACAGATACAGGAACTGTTACTTATGGTTGAGAACTCCAATCTCCTTCATGTAGAGTAGACCTGTAACTCCATGTGAAAATGAACATACTCAAGCAACTTATTTTTAATAGAACTGCTCAAATTGTGTGATATACTGACAAAATCTTGTCATACCTAGATCTTAAGAAAGAACTTTCTGAGTCAGACTGTATAACACTATATGAAAGGATTTTTAAAATTCTGTATGATAAATAAATAGTATAAGTAAACAGGTGAGAAGAAAGGACTTTGCTACATCATATATTCATAATATAAGAAGTTACCTAATACTCATGTGAACATATAAATTGGACACATGCTAAAACTCTGTGGATGACTAGTGTATTGCAACAGTTCTTATAGAATTGTAACTGAATTCAACCTATCACAGTTCTTTTTATGCATATGTTGATTTTCTGCCTCCACAAAAACAAGAAAACAAAACGCAAAGCTGGTTTGAATTCTAGTAAAGATGCTAGGGAATTGTTTATAGCTATCCGTTAAGATTTTATGTCTTGTTATTGTCTTGTTACTTAGCAGTAATTAAAACAGATTATATAGTTAGACAGCAACTTGATTTCATCTCTGTTCATCCTTGCACTCATTTTAAATTAGGTTCAAGCTCAGTCTGATTTCAATTTACTTCAGATAGAATAGGTTTATGACAGTGATGAACACTAAAGAAAATTATTGAAGGATTCTATCAATAATTGACAAAAAAAACTATCCATCGGAATCAATAACTAAAGAGAAGAGGTAGCTTTGAGTGATAACTTTGAAGCATCCCAGTGAAAAAAAAATGAAACTACATCAGCTTCTTGTAGTGTTTAGCCTTTTTATACTGCAATCACTAATGTAGGGAGTTTTAGCTAAAAGTCTGTAAGTTTTCAGAATGTTATTGTGAGACTAGGCATAACAGTAGCTCAGCAATAATACTGAAAAAATGTCAATTCATGAAAACATCGCGTGGGAGTGGAACTGAAACTTTTATTATTTTGACAAAGAATAGCAGAAGATATTGTATCTATCTTTAATAATAAAAGATGCATTAATAATAACATAGACATCATGTATCTTTAATAATAATCTTTAATAAAAGTATGCATTTTTAATATTGATGGGAAGGCAGAAAGGAAAAAAAAACTGACACTGAATAGTTAGAAAATAGACCCAGGACATCTATTCTCTTCTTTAAATGTCTTCTTTTGATCCACTGAAAAACAAATGAATCAAATATTTGTGTAAATAATATCCTTTAGAAACAGCAATAATCAGTAGAGAGAATTATACTGCTTATGCCTAGGATTTCTCAATGAATCTTGTATGTAGTTGCTTATTTTCACTGTCCACAATTTAAAGGGCCAATGCCATGTTTTCAATGAACATTATCCCCACATCCAACTTTTGTGCTTCTGTGTTTCCATTGTTCTAAAGGTATAGTTACATAACTACTTCACAACTAGCTCCTTGGTTATACATGTTCTAATATGTTGTCCTGCGTTCAGCAGTAGCGGTCATTTTTCTCTCTCTTAGTAGCTGGTGCAGTGCTGTGGTTTTGAATTTCAGCCTAGGAACAGCGTTGATAACACCGATGTTTTTAGGTGTTGCTCATTAATGTTCACTCTGACCAAGGACTTTCTGCATCTCATGCTCTTCCAGGGTCTTCCTGGGGGAAGCCAGGAGGAAGCAGAAACAGGACACTTGACCCAAACTAGCCAAAGAGGTATTCCATACCACGGCACATCATGCCCAGTATATAAACTGGGGGCAGTTACCCGGAAGGGCTAGACCACTGCTTAGGTTGGGCTGGGTATTGGTTGGTGGGTGGTGAGCGGTTGTGGTCTCTTCCCTTGTTATTTCCCTTATAATTATTATTATTGGTGGTAGCAGCAGTGGTTTTGTGTTATACTTTAGCTACTGGACTGTTCTTATCTCAACCTGTGTGAGTTACCTTTGGATTCTCCTCCCCATCCCTCCAGGAGCAGGGGGAGGAAGGCGGGTGTGGAAGTGAGCGAGTGGCTGCATGGTTCTGGGTGGCCAGCTGGGCTTAAACCACGACATATATGTTCATCTTATGCCTTCCGTATACACTGAAATAGCTAGAATTTTATTTCCATTGATGCCTTATTGATAGCCTGTTCCATTTTTTCTGAGTATTTAGTTTCTGATGTTGTCCCATAAGTTGACATTAAAAAGTGACATGAAACACCTCATTCCAAATATGAACAGTTGTTCTGGTAGAGAATTCTTGATGGTCCATGACATTGCTGCAGGATTCAGGTAACAACTTAAGCATGGTCTTTTTGTGGCTAAGAAGATGTCTTAATCTCTCATATTTCTGTCAGTTTACAGAATAATTTATTTCACTTGGGTCATTCCTGTGAGTACCGTAAGTTACTGTTCACCCAAATTAGCAGCCTTCTCAGCTGCAAGGAACAGTTCACGTCAGCTGTTTGTCGCCACTTACTTTAGTAGAAGACTTTGAAGAACTTTGAATAAGAATATTTAAATGCATACCAATAGCAATTATGATAATAATAATAATAATAATAATAATAATAATAATAATAATAATAGAAAGATGAACTGCATTGCTTAGGAAATTGCCACTGTTTTGCTTTGATAACTACTTGAGCATAGCTGTCTATAAGCCTTCTCTTTACACCATTCACAAACTATCAGACAGCAAAGTACTTGGTATTTATTTTGGTGTCTTTAAAAAAATAGAAATAAAAAAAAAAGAAAAAAAGAAAGTTTAACACCCGAATAAATGCTGTAGAAATGAAGTGCCATTTGAGAATTTGTTAGTATCAAATCTCTTAGCTACAAATTTACCTTAAAGTAGAAGAGTTTTGCAACTGTTATATGTTTTTGAACACTAAAGAGAAAGAAAAAGGGGGGGGGGAGAGCAAACCACAAAAATCCCATAATTTCCCCAGCTGTTCATGATGTAGAAGATATACATTCAGTTGTGAAAAAGCTATATTTAATTTTGTCTTATTGAAAAAGCACTTATACTCGGAAGACAGTAAGTTGCTCTTGTTAGTCCTCCATCAGAGATAATAACACTAGCTCACTTACACGTGAATTTAGGATTAGGACTTAGTGATTTTTATCACTGCAGAACATGCAGTCACGCATAAGGCTCATTCTTTGAGGAAGAGATATTTTTTTTCAGTGACTCCAGCAGACCTAGGATCAGATCACAGAATTCAAACTCATAAACCAGAAAAGAACAATACTTTTTTATATTCATTCATTCTGTTGGACAACATGGATCAAGAACAGCTTTAAATCCTGTAAGCTATAATAACAGCAGCAGCTTCTAAATCAAATCCTGTCTCCTTTCTATCTTAGTCAATTGGCTTACATTTGCCATTTTCAACTTTATATTGGAATCAATAAGAACACATTTATTGAATATATAATGTTATATATTCAATATGAATGTGAAATATATTAAAAATATAAATATAAAAAATATAATAATGTTATATATTCAAAATGAAGGTGAAACACCTTCAAAGAATGCTATAAGAAAGAATTCTCATGTGTTTTAGCGTTCAGTTTAAAATGCTAAATTTAAAACCTCATGAATATATCTCAAACCCTAGTAAGACCTGTTTTACTTTACCACAGTTCTCTGGGCTCCCTCTGTCTGCAACAGAGAAAAATAGGCACTTTCAAAAGGAATTTGTCCCTTTCTATTTATTCCACCTATTGAGGTGTCAAAGACAAATGGAACAAATTACTCTCTGAAACACTTCTTTCTATCCACTGGCTGTAGAAGGACTCTAGACAAATTAGCCTAGCCTACTTTTAGGTGACTAATTTAAGATTTAAATTTATACCACCCCTACATGCACTTCATTATTCTTCTTCCATTTTCTGCACTCTTACAGAAACCATTTATGTCCTCTGTTACCTTTGGGTAACACAGGCTTTCTTCTTCTATCTCTTCTACCAACAGCAACTTTTCAGTGAATCTCCACCTCACCTGAAAAAAAGAACATTTATCTTTTTCCTCTTATGGTTTGGTTTTGGATGTCTTTTTCATTGTTTTTCCTGTTAAAGTGGACTCAGGAGCTGAATGATTAGTGTTGCAATGTACTTGCTTGCTTTTGAGATGTTTTAGCAATTGGTGCCTTTATTCCCTTCTATGCTCGTGCTGTGAGAAACTGCACAGAATAAAAACTTACCTGCTATAGTTTGACTGTAAAACAAAAATATTTTATATTATGCAAAACAAAATAATTTCCATTGGTTTCATTATTTGCATTTTTATTTTTAAGTAACAAGGTCGCAGTCCTGAAGAATCAGCTGAGGCCTAAACTAATGGTCATTTGAGTAAATAGATTTAAATGACTCTTATGTACAAGATTAAAAGAAATAATGCACACTTGTGATTGATAGGAAAAACAAGAAATACATTACTGTTATTGGGGTGATCTAACGCTGAGAAGGCTATGATAACATGCAGTGCAAACGTATCTGTCATATACCCTTGTCTGCAGTCAAGTATCTGCACTAAGAAAAATTCATTAGGGTTCAGATTTTTTCTTTTTTTCTTTTGTGCTATGTAAATTAAGTAAAAATGATGGCTTTCACTCTCCATAAGCTTATGTCTAAGAGCCTCTGAGAAATACTAATGATTAACCACTTCTGTCTGCTCCATGCTGAGTTTGTAGGAATACTATGTAAAACATAAACAGCTGGATTTTTTCTCCTATAGTCAAAGCAAATTATTTCCTACTGCCTACATTGAATAACACCTTTAAGTACATCTCTTTCAAGCAGTTTGTGTACCACCCTACCACAATGAAGATTTCCATAAAAATGAAAACAGGCTTACAATGTCTGCCCAGAAAGAAACCTCTCTTATCCAGTGATGATATTGGTAGGAAACAGTCAAAAGATATTGTATTCTGCTGACTCATAGTACAATATTGCAAGGAAATTGTTATACAGATTTACAGGAGGCAGAATATGAGACAGAAAGGACAGTGAGATTGAGCTAGTTAGGATTAATCTCTCCTTTATCCCTCTTAAAACTAAAATTATCTCAGCTAATTGTTTATTCTTCCATCTCACCTAAAATGGAGAAAGATACCTCTCTGTTTCTATTATTTTTGCCATCTTTAAAAATATCCTGCGATGGGCTGCAGTAAATAGTTTTTTCTATTTACAAGGGAAAACCTAAAAAGGGATATTAATCTCAACCTTATCATCAGAGGAATCATGTAAGTAGTTAATAAAGACATTTATTACTGCAATGGTTTTACTACCTGCAGCAGGTGACTTGCGATTTTTATTTAACAAAAGCAACTATCATGGCTTGTTTGGACAACTGAAAATTGAGTTAGATGGTCATGTCAGCTGAGCTCTGTGTAGATTTGTGAGGTGAATGAATGATGGAATGATACTTTTATCTTTTGCTTCCAGATCAGATTTAGAGAGAAAATGCTTCTGTTTATAGCATACTTTCTTCTCAATCCCTATGCTTCATTCTATCAGAATTCCTAAAATAGATGATGGCTTTTATGTTTCTGGTGATTTTCAAATAAAGAGCCACTGAAAAAACAACTATCAAGTTTGAAACACATTATGATAAAACATCTTTCGGTATGTTTCACACCACTTAAATGAGTTGATTTTTGTGTAGTTTTTATAGAATATAAATATCTCTTAATTATATCATTAATCTGAGATGTGGACAAAATGGTGAGACCAGGCTACCTGAGGGAGAAACAAAGACAAAAGGGAATAAGAAGAGAAACAGCTGAAACTTTTGGAGAATTTGAAAAAAAAAAAGGAAAAAATAAAAACAATGAACACGAGCAGCACTAGCACAATATCACCAAGGTTTTGTTTGGAAATAGGCAATATTGACCCCTGTTTAAGCTAGACTCACTTGATTATCTCAGAGTAACCTCAGAGTAACCGAGGACAGAAGCAGACTTTCAGGCAGTTTTTCTCATTGGAAACATGGTAAGTTAGCTTCTCTTGAATGACTGCGTTAATGTAATGTGCTGGTGTCCATACAGTTCAACACTAGTTTCAGAAAATTCAAGCTCTATATTCAAAGCATGTTTGTTTCACCCTTGCAAGTAAATGCATGCTGGGAGTGATTGTGTCTATAAATTGAATAGTATTTGGCCTTTAACATGGCACTGTGATAAAAAAGCCCAGCACTTGCAAAGGCAGTGCAGAATTTGTGGAATCTTAAGGCACAGGTTTTTCTGTTTAATTTTCTTTGGACTGGGGAGATGTGAAAAATTCTACCTATTAGAAATGTTAACTTTCTAACACTATTCTGTACAGCACTGCTGTGAAGAAATAGAGATGCTGCCAAGACCTTCAGGTTAAATTATTTTGGATCGTAAGTCGTCAGGAAGCTTCTGTTCTGAAATGCTCCACAGAGCTGGCAGGACAACTCACACAATCAAATACAATAAATCAATAAACTCTTAAAGCTTGTTTTAAATGAAAACTATTAGCGTTTCAGAAAAATACAGGGACATGAGGAATTAAAAAAAAAAAAATTGGAAAAAATTAGACAAACAAAGCAATGCAATATAAATCCTGAAAGAAAATCAAAACAAGTGAGCTGCATTCTGGCAAAATATCAAATGACAAGAATAAAATTTGAAAAGTCCTGACAACTGTGAAGAATATGAATGCATAAAATATGAGAAAATATGGGACACTGACAAAGGTTTATTTTAAAAACCCTGAATGATATCAACATTGTATAAGTACATTTTATGAATAATTCTACAAATACATCTATTTGCTTTATAAATTAAAAGAAAAGCTAGCTGAGTTGTCATGGTTACTGCCCCATAGATATAACATACCAGCAGTAGTGTTAGCTTTTTCTTTTTGCCTTTTTTATCATTACAAGAGTTAAGAAATAGGGGAAATATTATTTTTAATATTCTGTTTTCTGTCTGACAGTATGCCTTGTGCTCTTGCTATCCTAAGAAATTAAGAGCAGGAGGAACAGTTTGATACATTCATAATAGTATATTCAGGTACATAATTCATTCTTGGTGTTCATTCTGAATACACAAGGAGGGGGAAATATCCTCCTATCCACCTGATAATAAAAATATTTACTTTGATGGCATTCTTGGCCATTCCAAGGATATTCGTTTCTTGAAGTCATTTCTCAGAATTTTTTCCTTTTTTTATTCAAAATATAATGTGCTCCTCAGATTTTTCCAACTTGAGTTCTATTCTGCTATCTAGAGAGGGGAGGAGGATTCTCAGACAGTGCCTTTTTCTTTGACTCACTGACTGCATCTGTAAACAGATTAAAGGAGTTTATAACGCAAGATGGAAATGTCCTAACGGGCTATTTCATCATCCAGTGAAGGGGGCCTTCTCAGTAGGGAAAACACTCAGACAGCAGAATTTAAAACACCTTTTAAATAGAAAACACTTGTTTTCTAGTGATAAAAGCAATTCAGATTTTTAAAACCAATTTTTTTCTTATATGACAGCACTGATCCCAGATAAGGTACTATACAATTCATTAGTGTGGTCTCCTGCCATGCCCCCGTTGTATTTCTAACCTCCTAGCTTAGTTGAGTCCTTGCTTTCTAAATGCTATTTGGCTTAGACTTGCTCTAACAAAATGACCCTTACATCAGATTTCATAGTATCTGTATAAACGGAGAATGAAATCTGCCATCACCACACTAACAGTGAAAATAATTATTTAAGTATTTTTATTGTCGCAGCAATTGCCATTGCTGTGATGAATACAAATAATTTATTTGTTTTCTACACTTTTTTTTGTGATCATGAGGATTCAAAAACATATTTAACTGCACACCATAAAAACTTCAGTGTCACCAGCCAAAGAAAGACAATTCTTAACCCCTGGATCAGATACCAGATATTCATTCTGCTATATTTTAGAACACAATGGATATTTTTATTTTAGGTGCACTAGTTAAGTCTTTAGTTCACACATTTAACAGATTCCAGTTAGCCAATTATTTTAAACTGGGTGAGGATAAAATGCAAGTTTTTATTTATAATACCCAGAACAGTCAATCCAGCTGCAAATGTTTATTAAACTCAAAGGTGAGAAAAATATGTTTAGGTAGGAGACTGTAAGCTGAAATTACAGTCTTTCACCTCTTACTACTTTCTTTCAAGTGGAGATGGAAGTCAAGGATTGAGAATTCACATACTTTTACTTCTCCTCTGAGAAATCCATTTTCTCTTACAGTCTTCACTCCAGAACCATCATACTTTCTTCTTAATGGGGATGAGAGGGTTCAATTTTCATAGGTGTTACTTTGTTATAGTGGGAGTTCTTCCTTGCTATTGCTGGTAGGCTTTTCTTTTCTCTCTAAGTGAAATAGCTGGTATTCTTCATTAAGAAATGCTGAACTTCATAGTATGGATCACTCTGTATATTAAAGAAATACTTAATGCAAGCCCACAGACATGTTAATTGTATGCAGATTATTAGAAATACTTTGTTAGTAGCAGACTTTCTGGCAATCAGCTACTCTGAAGTGACTCATCCCCAGCCAATTCCTCTTTGTATATTATGACAGCAAGCAATTGTATTTCTCCAGACAGAAGTGCTTTTCTGCAACTTGCAGACTATTTGCGTCAGAAGCAGTCTCTACACTCCCACTACTTCAAGCACGTCTGACAGAAGACCCTAGGAATTATATGCCAGCTGGCTGGATGCCATATTTAAGTTAAGCATATTTTAATGAAACTGTAAGATCTATTCTAGAGCCGGTTGGCTGCAGCAACTACAAAAACTCTGGTTTTTAAACAAGTAATGTTAGGACCAGCAAACTATTTACAATCTCCCATTAGTAGTCCCATTGACTCATGGTGGAAAATAACATGCTTGGCAGAACCTACCAAATCAGTTGACAAAACAGACTGCAGCTTGGATTTGTGATCTATTGATTTTGTATCTAATTCAAGCTGGTTTTTGCAATTAAATCCTAATTGTCAGAAATCATAGACATTTGAAATAATTCCTTTTACCATATAAAAAATATTCTTTAGAAGAAATATTTGAAATTGAAGTTTCATTATTTTTTGTCTTCCTTTCCCTACCACACATAAATTTGAATTGAGATCTAGTTAGAAAGTATTCAACAGAATAAATTGCAATTTAATTTCACAATATGAGCTATTATTTTAAAATTTAAGTGTTAAACTGTATTTTCCTTCAGGCAATTCCAATTCTACTGTTTCATTTATTTTTGTATCTCAGACTAAAAGACAAAACAAAATAAAAACCACACAAAACTGTTGTTTGATTTTCTATCTTCCAAACTTTTTAAGAACCTTCTAATGCAACAGAAAAAAATCAGCTATGGTATTGCATAAGAAATAATTTCCCTTTGTTGATCTTGAAATTCTGAATATTGTATTATAAAAAAAGAAGTAAATTCACATAAATTCTATTGAAATTAGTTACTTCTATGAAGCAGCACAATTTTCTCATAATCATAAATGCAGAAAAAAGTCCTGCCTAAAACATTTTAATTTTGAAAATCAATTTATAAAGCTAGAATACTTTCATGCCCTCATCAAATAAATTATAATACAGATACAACTCCTTTGAAAAGAGAATAGCCTCACTTGAAGAGCCAATAAAGCAGGTGACAATAGATGCAATGTTCTAATTCCAAGAAATGGAACATTTCACACAGCAGCTTTAGTCAACATAGTTAGCTGTGACTCATAAGCACTGCTGTCTGAAAAACTACAGTGAAAGGTAATAGAGCTGGTCATTTTTCTCCTTTCAGTAATTTTAGTATTTTGAAATGTTCTGTGAAAGTGGAATTAAAAAGTAAAAATAAAATCTAAAAATGTTTAAGGCATGAGACATAAAAATATAATGGAAAAACGATGTTAATGTTTTGACAAATTTTAAAATATTAAATGTAAGGTAAACATTAAAGTATATTACGTGTTGAACAGCCTAAATGAGTTTTTGCACCCTTCTACAGTTTCATTGTTGTTAGTAAAGGATTTTGCTTATGACAAGCTGTCTTTTCAGACAGAAGAAAATAGTACCTCTGAATGTGGCATATGAGACATACTACTTAGAAACTTTTAATACATTCTTTATTTTTCATCTTAAATAGTGCAAAAAACCAAGACTAATAAAACACATATTAATATGGTTAATAAAATCATGTATGAATATGAAGGTCCAGTGCTTATACACTAAGGCAAACAGCTGCAGTAGTTTGGAATGCTGATGTCCCCTTGCTGTCTGCTTTGCACCAGTGCAAAGCCCTGCTGCCTTAATTCAAGCTGTCAGGAACAAACACCTTTCTAAGCCACAGGCTGGCATTTTGCCAACCACAAATCTCTTGGAAAGTTGGCCTAAAGACCTGCCCTGATGTGGCATGTGTCTGCTGTCTCCTTTGACTTGCGAGTCCTCTTCTTTGCCCTTCCTCTTCTGCTCTTCACTGCTGGAACTTCCCTGCTGGCTGCTGCTGCCATAGTCAGCTCTCCTCTGCCTGAGCAGACAGTAGAGCCCCAAGAGCACAAGCAGCGTTTCAGAAGAGGCCCACAACCACCAGTGCTGTCGGGTAGTGAGAAGCACACCTGGCAGGTGTGCTCCTGACTCCTCTGCTCCATCTGCTCTATCAGCTACAACATGTCCTGCCTCTGCTTCTCCTCATGTTGGAGGTCTTGTGCAGCTGGGTTTGAGCAGACACTCACCCTCTGCATGTATTATACGATGCTCAGCAGGGTCAGGATGTGGGTGATTCCTAGAGCCATGACCTGAAGGATGAGGGAGAGACAGGGCTTAGCAGGGCTGACTGGGAAGAAGATGGTGGCTGGAGCAGTGGTAGAGGAGGCGCAGGGTCTCAGAGACAGCTGGGACAGGGGATGATGGAGCTGGCAGGCAGCAAGGGGAAGGTTGCTGAGCACTGTGGCCATGGGAGCACATCCCCTAAACCCCCAGTGCACTCATCATGGCTGGCAGCCTCAGCTGGGCCCCTCTCCACTTAGCCCCAAGGGCAGCACCTTCCCTGCCCAAGGGGCTGCTGCAGTGCCTGTGCCCTCACCCCAGCCTTCAAGAACCCCCCATGGCCTGGCACTTTTGCCTCAGCTGTCATCCAGTCCTGCCTTCCCCTCGCTCACCCTGCTCACTGTTCTCCTGAGCCATGCATTTGAAAAGGACACCAGCTGCACACCAAAAGAATAAAAGCTACAGAAATATTTTGGAGGAAAGTTTATGTATCAAACGCTGAGTCCCTAGCACATACAAATTATGATCAATGGAAACTATAGGTAAAAACTTTCAGTGTGATCAGCATAGGTGCGCCAATTTCCAAACTACATGAATCAACTTATCAGTGCTTTGCTAAATGTTCCCAGGAACTTGCTGAAACCATGAAACTAAGAAAAAACCAATACGTTCATTGTATCTCATGACTTACAAGGTCTGTTTTAAAAGCAGACCTTTCAATTTGATGTACAAATAGTAAATGCACTCTGGGGATAGTTTCCAATGGATTTCTCAAGCTTATACATCTACCTGGAACATTTAAAGGCAAAATCACTTGACAAACATTTCCTCTCAAATACTATTAGAAAAACATTTAAAAAAGGCATTGCATTTTTTTACAGTCAAGGAACAAATTGTTAAGCATGCAGTCAAATCTTAAAGCAACTATCTCAAAAGCCCAAAAATATCTGAGAAAAAAGAAACCCAAACATTTAAAACAAAGTTAAACAAATAGCAATTCTGGCTTGAAGAGTCAAGATATTAAGAAATTAATAACTGTCAGTTACTGAGTTGTAGTAAATACACTCTTATACAATTCCACTAGTGAGTTGCTGCTGCTCAACTTCTCTACTGAACAATGACAGTCATAGTAGACTGCACAAAAAAAAATTAAGAAGTCTTCAGAAGTCGTTCAATGGAAAGCTTTGACATAGGTAAAATGTTTAGTACAAAAGAATGGCAAATTCTACTCAAGTCAAATCAATTGACAAGAAAAATATACAAACAAAAACCTTTACCTGTGTTTGTTCCGGATACTTTTCATTCTCATCTGGTTACTGAGATTAAGAAATTTATCTTCCTAATCCAAAATCTATGAACTATGATAGTTAGATTGTCATATATACTATGGTATTTAGAGCTACTTAATTGTGAAAGATGATATCCTCTTACTAACAGGCAAAAATTCTACCTTTCAGACAAAAAAACTTGAGATGTTGCATGAGGAAGGGAGACACTTTAGCTGTTCTTTTTCATCCACATGTACAATTAAAGCTACAAGAGTGTGAAGTACACACTGTAATGAAAGCTTTTTTCTAATTTGCTGTAAGCTGAGCAGACGTGAATTTGTATTTATGTTTAACCCAAACAGTTTAACGTCCTTTCACAACTAAATATTACACAGTGCTTGAAGATATAGAAGATGGATTTAAGAGAAGTAAGAAAAGTAAAGTACCTTGAAAAATCAATGCAGAAATGTGGAGATCAGGAGAGATCTCTTCCAAAAAGTTACTTATATTTTAACACAGCTAAAGAAATAATTCTTTAAATGCATTAGAAAAGTTGCAGAGACCAAATAGTCATAGTAACATGAAGAACAAGTCAAAAAAAAAAAAAAAAAAAGAAGAAATATAGATTTGTGGGCATGGACTGACTTGAAACTGGAACATCACCATGTTAGGATTCAGCAAATATAGCTGTTTACAATGTTGCTGTGTTCAGTTAGCATTTAGTTAGCTTGGTGTATGTGTTGGGATTAAAAAAACAAACACCCCCCCAAAACAAACAAACAAACAGAAATAAATATGGAAAACTGGTGGTGTTTAAACAAAAACTGGAGAACAGAAAGCATGCTTGACTAGGACAAATATTACAGGTGGTTTAAGTCCTATCTGATTCTGCTAATAAACTAAATGTCAATGAATAAAAGAAGATGGCATGTAAATGTATGTAGCTAGTCACTCTAACGTAGTGAGTCAAAGAAATCAGAAGAAAAAGAAGTATTAGACCATTTAAGCATTGGTTATGTAGAAACTCTGAAGCAGAGTACATCTTTCAAACCAAAATATAAGTATCTAGAAAAATACATTAATGTTTCAAGTCAACAAAAAGATTTGTAAGAAAGACATTCTCATACACACCATTTAAGTTAAAAACATGGTGTTTTTTTCTTTTGTTTCTTCTTTATGGGCTTAAACTTAGGATTTTTTTTAATTTACACCAAAACATCTTTCAGGTCTGCAGATATTTAGTCATTGCTTGAAAATGGGTATGGCAGCTTTTTACTAATTTCACTAATAAATATTTTCTTAGTTGATTATACTAAGGTAAAATCAATTAGGAATGTGTATTGTATAAATATTACTGGTATTCAGAAACTACACTTTTCCAAAACTACATAGATAAGTAAAATATATAGTCATCATCTTATTTGAAAGAAAATATTACCCATGACTTCTGTGAAAACAAAGTGATGAAGAATGAATTAAATCAAAATATTATGAAGATAGAGGGGTTACATTCACAGCTAGACACTTAAAGGTTTGATTTATTTTTTTTTTTGTTTTTCAGTAAAAGATTGTACCCAGTAGCCTGAACAATTTTGAATACAAATTGATTTATTGCTATTAGTATTGCTATGAAAATACATTGTGTAACATTATTATAGACATCATGTGTAAGTCATAAGGATGTTTTCCAAAAACAGACATATTCAGTTGTGTTCTTGTGTTAAGAAAGCTGGCATCTAAAATGCTTCATATCTTTCATAATACAAACTGCATACTTTGCAGAAAAGGAAGAAAAAAGGAAGTTTACTTGTCAATGTAGAAAGGTCATAATTCTTTTGAACTTACCTCAGTATAGTTTTAATTAAACAAATTTTAAGAACATTACATTCAGACTCTCCAAGGCATTTAAGCATCTAAAAATAAGTGTCTAGGGCTTTCAAGAGAGCTTAAGAAAGTTAGGATCTAAACTTCCACCTCTGAACTTCTAAATGTTTTTTGCAATGCTCATTTGCTGGATCGAGTTCAGCACAGAGCCCCTAAGACAATTAAGAGACTAGAGCAGATCACATAGAAGCAAAAGCTGAGAAAGTTGAAACTGCTCAGTTTGGAGGAAGAGGAGACTCTAGGGAGATCTTAATGTACATAAATACAAAAGGGAGGGTGCAGTGAGGACAGAGCCAGGATGTTTTCATGGTGCCCAGTGACATGACAGAAGCAATGGGCGCAAAGTAAAACAGAGGAGGCTCCATCTGAACATCAGGAAACACTTTTTTTACTGTGAGGGTGGCTGAGCCATGGCACAGGTTGACCAGGGAGGCTGTGGAATCACTCTCCTTGGAGATATTAAAAAAACATTTAGACATGGTCCTGGGCAACTGGCTTTAAGTGTCCTCGCTTGAGCAAGGGTGTCAAATCACATGACCTCCGAAGTCCCTCCCAACCTCAACCTGTCTCTGATTCTGTTTGCATGTTCATAAATGTGTAAAAGGAGCTTAGTGAAAAGTATAACAGATACAATAAACCTTAGACAAAACTAATTTTAAATTTAAAAATGCTTTATTCTCCATAGCACTATGCTGTCATGTGTTTAAGGGAGAACAGATGTACAAGATTATAAGCAAGATGTCTCTTTCCCTCCCCATGAAGAATGCATCTCATTCCCTGAACACAGTAAATATCAAAATATATAAGAAATAATTTATTAATAAGAGCAAATTAATAGTGAGATCTTTTAAATGTAATAATTTATAAAATAAGGTGAGATGTTGTGCTGTTTCTAAAACCCAGGAGTAAGAGCAATGATTAAGAGAAGAGGCTGAATTAAATTTCTCCTGTAGGCAGTAACTTGGGCTTTTAATCTCTGCAGGTCTCAGTGCACAAGACTGTAATCAAAGCATCAGTACACACAAGGGTAGTGTTGTGTCCATCTGGAGGCTCACTAACATAATGATGCTTCTAGCTTCACAGCTTTTGGCTGTGGCCAAAAGATGCTCAGGGCAGAATATGAGAACAGGGTAAGCATGGAGTAGAACCTTCTCAGCATATTTTTTGACTCCAGAAAATTGAGGTTCAGTAGGGAATTTTTTTATTATTAACTATTTCAGTTCTTATTGATTGCATGGATTTTCTTTGAAATTATATTTAAAAAAATCTGGAGTGTAACATCTTGTGGCAGAAGCTTTTGCTGTTTAATTATATATTTTGTTTAAAAACATTGGCTTCTTGGTTTATATTTGATTTAGTATTTTCTCCCTTTTCTTTGCTAGATCAGGTAAACTACTTAGCAGCTGCTTAATGTTAAGCACACATAATACTTTCACGGGATTTTAAACTCATCACACGCTTGAATATGCTGCATTACGGTTTGGATGTATAAAATATATTTTTGTTATGTTGATTAACAAAAAGCTACAAAAGTTACAAGCAAGTAGAAGTTCTTGGAAAAGTGCTGCCTAGTTCCAATTTTGATTGAATTGTTCTATATGAGATTAGGTCACATTTAGCATGTTTCAGTTCACTCTTCCTGCTTTTCAGTTTATTATTTTGTACTGCTGAACAGTACAATTATTAATCATGCAATCATTTAGAATGAATTTGTTTCAGAAGTCTGAATTTAAAAATATTAATCTGAAATGAAAAATCAATAGGCATGATGTGCTGCTTTTCAGAAGTCTCATTTCTCAAACTGAGTGTAGCATAATTTCTCATCACTTGTGAGTGAATGCTACTGGTCTAGTTACTCTTTCACAGAAGCAGTGCCATTGCTTGTCTCATGTAGCATTCTGAGTGAACTGAAAAAGGGGTAAGAAAAAGCTAGTTATGACACAGGATCTCCTTTGGTGGAATTGTTCTTTAGAGCACCTCAGGTCTAACACAGGGGTCAGAAAGAGATATCATCAGTACCTGAACCCCATTAGCTGCAATCCAGAATCCAGAAGCAGCCTCAGCAACTGAAGACAAAGGCTTTCTGAGTCAGCAAATCTTAGGAGCACATTCACAGTAGAGTGGGCTGTAAAGGTGTACTACTGGCTTTAATTTATTGGATACTCAGGTCCTTTTCTTCAAAAACAAATCCCAGCTTCCAACTGCTTTCTAAAAATTATTTTCCTGAGGACTATGACAGTGATCCATATTTTTCGTCTCATTGTTTTGAATTTCAATTCCTTGCTTTATACTCAACTACTTTCACGGTCCTTGAAACAAAGCACACAGTAATACTCAGAAAACAAAGCAAAATCATGTTAATTCATACACTTTTGCTTATGATAATTTGCAAACCTGAGCTTTAAACATACATGTATTTTGCACCAGAGCTTGCCACATACTGCCAAATTCCTTTTTGGTCCACTGGCACTGAAGTAATGTGTTGCTAAAAACATATACTTCTGAAGGAGTTCTATTTTTCTCTCCCAGTACAGCTGTTTGGGTAGACTTCTGAGTTTCTGAATTTCTACCTGTTAATAGATAGCCTTCATTTGCACATTTTATAGATATCTGGGGCTTAATTGTGTTTCTTATTGATGTTCTTCTGTGTCTTTTTTTTTTTTTTTTTTTTTTTTTTAAAGAATAAAGAAACAAAGTGGAGGGGGGGACAATTAAATAAGAAGGTGGTGGAGTAATACAGATATGAGTAGACACTAGAGACCTTTGACACTTGTTGCACAGGTATGAATGAAGCAGATGGAGCTTGGAAAAAGAATCTGAAGGAGGAGCATAACAGGATACAGAGCACAGAGAAAGTCTATGATGTAAGAGGAGACAATGGCTAGACTGAGTGTGAAAAGTGGAGGCAGACATGCTGTCAAAAGATACTGTTATATGACAACAATGACAAAGATGATTGATGAGCCACTGTGGTTCTGATTGCATAAACTACACTGTTCAAAGCAATTCTTCAGCTAATTGAGAAAATTGGAAGCAACTTTTCATCAACTTGTTGAGCACTCGATGAATTCAAGGTCCATATTATAAAAAGTTATTGAAGAAAAACTGAAGAGACAGATGAGAAGGATGCATGGGGTTTTTTGTTTGTTTGGTTGGTTGGTTTTTTTGTGTGTTTGAGCCAATGTGTGATACTTAATCTCACCATTTGTGCACATAGTAACAGGTTTGGGGAACAATTAAAGACAGTGCTCACTGGTGCTAGAGAAGCCTTCTGTGTGACTCAAGTAGTGGTAATAAGACTATTACAAAATTCAAACTGGCAGGAGACTATGATTGATGCACTAAAATTCTATTAATTTACTCTGCTCTAGCTAAGACAAAAGAAACCAGTTATTGCTCTACACAAGACTGAGTATAATTTAGTCTCTTTCAGTAAGTATTCATGCACATTTATTGTGTGCAGTTCTGGTTTCCTCAACATAAAAAGGACATGGAACTCTTGGAACAAGTCCAGAGGAGGGCCATGAGGATGATCAGGGGACTGGAGCACCTCCCTTTGAAGATAGGCTGAGAAAGTTGGGGCTGTTCAGCCTGGAGAAGAGAAAGCTGTGTGGAGACCTCATAGCAGCCTTCCAGTACCTGAAGGGGGGCTATAGGGATGCTGGGGAGAGACTCTTCATCAGGGACTGTAGTGATAGGGCAAGGGGTAACAGGTTAAAACTTAAACAGGGTAGTTTAGATTAGATATGAGGAAGAAATTCTACTGCTAGAGTGGTGAGGCACTGGAATGGGTTGCCCAGGGAGGTTGTGAGTGCTCCATCCCTGGCAGTGGTCAAGAGATTGGACAGAGCTTTGAGCAATATGGTTTAGTGTGAGGTGTCCCTGCCAAGGACAGGGAGGTTGGAACTAGATGATCTTCAGGTCCTTTCCAACTCTAACTATTCAATGATTCTATGAAGCTTCCATTATTTTAGCACACCAGCATTTTCACTCTCAAAAAAAAAAAAAAAAAAAAACGACAACACAAAAAAAAAAAAACCCCAAAAAATCCCCAAAAAACTTAAAAAGACAAAATTGTTATTTTTCTTTTTCATCTGTGCTCTAAACTATTATTTATTCTGTTTTCTCCCTTTCCCAGCCCTGTGCGTGATCATGTGTGACACTTTCATTTCACAAACCAGCAATATAATGACAGATAGAGGTTGAATATACTAGGAAAGGCACAATTAAATGCAAGGTATACTTCTTTATCTAACCAATGTGTTACTGAACAATAATGTTTCAGGTTTTGCTACTGAAGTTCTGACCTTCACACAGGCACTACTAATACACTATGCAAAGCAGGAGCTAAAACATTCATTCAATCAGCCCTCTGCCTTTAAAGATCATTTCTATTCAGAATTGCTCTAAAGATAAAAAATTGGCATTCTGACTTTACATATTGCTTTTTCTTTTCTATTTTAACTCCTTTTAGGGAGTTATTCTGTTACACTGAGAGCTGAGGCATGGAGGATCTAGACCAAAAGCAGTCATCTGTGGTTCAGTTCTTATTTCCTACAATGAGGTTATGACTGCACATGTGGCGACCTGGCTTTCTAAAGAGGAAGCAAACATTACAACGGTGAGAGTTCTGTGCCAAAGGCAATACTGCTCACTCCTTACTACATTTGTAACCATGAAAGCCCAAATAACTCTGTTCATATGTCTCCTTTTGTTGTTAAGCATTGCAGCAGATCACTTGTTTTTCTTGTCCTGAGGCTCCAGCTGCTTTTATGGTTATTTCATTGCTTTGTTTCTACCTTGCTTCATGGTTTCTGCAGATGGGTACTTTTCTTGAGTATACTGTCAGTGCATAATAGCTCTTGAAACTTCCACTTTAGTGCCATTATACTTAAGGAGAAAACGCTTCAAGCAGCTGCAGTTTGGCTACTGTATTTTCTTAGGGCCAAATGGTTTCTTGGTGCACAAAAATAATGAAAAAGGAAAAATGCACTCAGGATCTGTGTGGACTGGCAGGTCAAACGAAAGGTACATACATGTACAGACACACAAGAAAAAACATTTCTATGTACTGAGCACTGTATTTACCAGGTGTAACTACTGCAGCCATGAGTTATGAATGAGAGTCTACTAGGTTCAGCACTACGTTTTGACCAACCTTCTGGTGAACATTCCCAGATGCATTCTGACTGGAGAGACTAATCCTAAACTTAACTGTTTTTCACTAGCAGGTACTGATCTGTTATAATCCCAGTAAGAAAGGAACTCAAAGTCTATAAGGTATAACTTAAAATGTAATATGTTAGAGCTAGCACCACAAGGAAAAATAGTATGAATAATCTTACATTTCTTCAAATGATGGAAACTTCAGGTAGCCTTGCATGTCATGGACCTCCAACTCAGGGAGCATGTGGGGCAGACCCCTATCCACAGATCTTCCCTTTTTCAGCCATTTAGCTATTATAGCATGTTCTTTAAGAAAATGCATTTGCAGCACAGTGCAGGACAACACAAGCACAACACAAGCTTAGGCGCACTCACATTAACTTTTATGTGGATCACTAATGCCTTGGTGTACAGTGGCATCCCAGACAGGATCAATAGGCTCTCTTTCTTAGAGATGCATAAATTTATGTTACAACATATTTATAATTGAAGTCAAGCTGCCTTGTGGTAGTTGACATTCATGTTGTGATCTTGGTTACTGAGATAATTTCTGTGTTCAGCAAAGAAGAGAGGGTCTTCTTTCTGAATCATCTTCTAAGTATCAGCCTGGGCCTACAACAGGATGGAGGAGCTAAGCATCAATGTGTGGTACTAGGTAGTCATCGAGAATAGACTATAAAAAATGTGGACTGATACATGCTTTAAGAGCTGAAACTCACTAGAACACAGAAAATATAAATAAACTTGAAAACGTGACAAATTCAACTGTTTATGGTGAACACAAAATTCCATCCGTGGTCTGTCAGGAAGCTAGTTCTTTTAGGAAACAATAATTATGACAATACTTTGAATAAGATAGATGTGCTTAATCTTTTTGCCTGGTGCTTTATGTACCTTCATTTAAATGAGGATTTGTCAAGACTCCTGTATACTTTCTCTCTCTGACTACCCTAGTCACAGAGGTGAACTGCAGAATTTAAGCCTGATGAGATTTCAGGACAAAAAGACTAAATTGTGCTTTTCAGTTCAGATAAGGAATTAAGCTATCAGTGTTCATCCCAGAATATATTGGGCATGTAGTCTCATATTTTAAGGGATGCACTTAACAAATGGTATGAAATTAGCATTGTAGCCATGATCAGATTGCGCAGTGCATCTTGACAATCCACTCATAAAAAAGCTAGTAGGATCCAAATAGAGTTGCATATTCTCCATGATAGTTAACTAAATATCTGGAACAATAATGTTGCCCATATCTGCTTAAAATATTTAATGGTATAGCTAATTACACAGACATATTCCAGTTCTTCATTTTATAGAAAACTTTCTTTGGGATATTGAACAGTTTATGGTGGGTTGACCTTGGCCGGCCACCACATGCCCACCAAGTCCACTCCCGCTCTATCACTAAGGAAGAGAAATACAACAAGAAGCTCGTGGGTCAAGATAAGGACATAGAGATTATCTATCAATTACCATCATGGGCAAAACAGACTTGACTTGGGGAAAATAATTAATAACAAAGTACGAAAAAAAGAAATTCGAACAAAACTAGAAGGAAAAAATACAAAACAAAACAAACCCCACACCTTTCCCCTATCCTTCTCTTCTTCCTAGAGTCAACTTCACTCCTAACTCTTCTAGCTCTTCTTCCCCAGGCAGTGCAGAAGGACAGGGAATGGGGTTGCAGTCAGTTTGTAACACTTCATCTCTGCCACTCCTTTTTCCTCACTGTTCTTCCCTACTCCAGTGTGGATTCCCACACACAGGATACGGTTCTCTACAAACTGCGCCAGCGTAGGTCCTTCTCACAGGCTGCAGTTCTTCAAGAAATGCTGCATCATCGGTCCTTTGCACAGGGTGCAGTCCTTCAGAAACAGACTACTCCAGCGTGGGTCCCCTGTGGGGTCACAAGTCTCACAAGTCTTGCCAGCAAACCTGCTTCAGTATCTGCTTCTCTCTTCACAGGTCCTGCCAGGAGCCTGCTCCAGCATGGACTTTCAATGGGCTCCAGCTTCCTTCAGCACAAATCCACCTGCTCGTGGACCTCCATGTGCTTCAGGGGACAGCCCACCACACCATGGTCTGCATCACAGACTGCAGGGGAATCTACTCCAATGCCTGGAATAACCACAGCCCCTCCTTCTTGACCAGCTATGGTGTGTCTGCAGTGCCGTTTTGCTCATATTCTCATTTGTTTCTCCCAGCTGCTGGTTTTTACCCCTTCAAAGAAGTTCTACCAACACTGCTGATTGGCTCAGCTTTGGCCAGCAGTGGGCCCGTCTTGGAGCTGGCTCAAGTTGGTCTGTCCAAATAGGGGGCAGCTCCTGGTGCCTTCTCAAAGAAGCTACCTTTACAGCCCTCCTGCTAGCAAAACCTTGCTACATAAACCTGGTTCACAGTTCTTGAAAACATTTATAATAAAAACACATAGGGCTCTCCAAGGGAGATTTATATTTATCTGTTTGTCTGTCTGTCTGCCCATCCACCTATCCATCCATCCATTTATGTTCCTATCTTAAGAAGCTGTATTTGTTAATTTAAAATATGTAGTCTCTTTCCTCTTTTAGATAGACTAACTTTGTATCTTTTTGACATAAACTTCTAGTTCCCGCATCAAAAGAATTTCATGCAAATCTCACTGATAAATAAAATTTAAATATAAAATATAGAAAGACCAGATGTTTGAAATATAAAGGCAAAGAAAATAAACAATATAGTCTATTTGCATGTTTGAAGACTCTGGTCATAACAGCCAAAATTATTTTAAGCTTTCAGTTGCCTAACTGAAAACTAGGATAGCGAATTGCTGAAGTGTACAAAATCACTGAAAATTCTGGCTTTTACTGCTGCTTTCCTTCATCTTCTTTATGTTCTACATAATTAGCACTGAGATGATGAATTCAGGGTAGAGACTCAGTCCCTTACTAATTTACACGAACTTGCATTACTTAAAACATTAGGAGCTGTTTTACTAAATCTAGAGTATTCATTCCACAAAAAAATGAAGATAAACATATAGTAGAAGTAGCATAATTACTGACATATTGGCCCCAAAATCAGAAATGAAAATAGAAGGATATTGTGAGACAGATCTGTATGAACCATGTACAGAAATCATGAAACTGGGGAGAAGAAGGGAAACAACAAGCCTACATAACTATTTATTACCTACATACTCATCAGACAGTATTCATTTGGAGGTTAAAGGGGAGCTTGTTTCCCTTGCTGCACATTGCAAGGGCTTCTTATAAAAGTGCTACATCTCTGCTGATCTTTGCAAGGGATGGAAGCCAATAGTTCAGGATAAACTAAAAGGAATTAACGATGGTGCCTTACTCTCCACCTGATAGTCTGTGTTTTCATTTCTCTCCATCTCCCCTCTAACATTTTTGACATGAAAAGGAGGGACTGGGTTAACATTTTCTGTCTAACAGAGCATGCGATGATTTTATGAGGACCCTAGTATGTGTGAAGTTCAGAAGTGATAAGTAATAAATTGATTCAATCTATTGGAAAGAAAATAAGGACATTTTCCTGGTCATGCTAAGTAACTGTGTGCGTAAGTCTGATGTGATAACCTTTGCATGCTAAGGAGATTGGAGGAATGTCCAAGACAACAAAACAAAGCATTGAAATTTTATTGAAGAAGGAAGTTTTCTGACTTGTTGATGATGAATGGCCTGCTACAGACCAATTCTAATGCTATCGGAGTGCATTTTTGAGGCTACTCTGTTAGGTCAATCAAACAAACACCTATTGTGTTTATTAAACCATTAAACCCTGTTCCTGAACATGATTTTCCCTTTTTCCTTAAATCTGCTCATATAAAATTAGAATTATTGAATCAGTGTGCCTTGAAAACTATTGGTATGAATTCAAATACGTAATTTCTTAATTTAAAATAAATTAAAAAAATGAGAAGGATATACGATTGTGATTATTTTATTCCATTGGAGATTCTTATTACAGTTCCAGCAAAGAGAAAGTAAATGAGCCATAAAGTCCTCTGTAGTTTCTTTCTCTATTGAAAATAGGACTGAGTATTACACAGCTATTACATATTGTTCAGAAGCATTAGCCAGTTATTGAATTTGATGGTAAAGAAAATCTGCTAAATTCTATTTGAGATAACCAAAGATCCAAACAGTATTTAAAGAAGACATGTTTTGGATTGGCATATTAGATATTATCTATTTCCTTACATTTTCATAAAGAGGAAACACAGGTATTTATAATGTTTCAGATGTGAACCTGTAGAAGAAAAGCTAACATGATATTCTGAGAATGTATCACCCTGCATGTAATTTTATAATTAGTATTTTAAATACCCAGAACCATAAAAAGACACACATGTCCCCTTCACCTTCTGACCCATTAGGTTTTTCATCTGTCACTGATTTCTCCTCACTTTAAAAATCTTTCTTGTTGGCAGAAATAAAGTGACAGCCAGCAAAGCTGTAGTGTACTTGTCTCCACTTGACATCTCCTTAGAGACATCCCCTTAGTGAACTCTCTCTCCCACTGTTGTTTCAGCCTTGTCAACACAGTTTTAAAAATATAAATAACATACAGTTTTAACAACATCTAAATTGGTAGCTATTTTGTTAGTCTTCTTAGCTTTTTGTTTATCCATGAGTATAAAACTATCACAGCAGGTCTTTTAAAAACAGGTTATCTATGGTTTTTAGGATGTTGTAATTCCATTTATTAATTTTCTACAATTAGATGCCCATTTTTTCTAAGAAAAGCTTTTGCCTGAAGGCATTGCTACATACATGACAAAACTTACATTTGTGCCCCATCCCATTCAGCAGAGTATATTAGAAAAATCCCGAGCTGATTAAAATAAACAAAAGTACTGTGGAAAACAAATTATTTATATCTATAGTTTCATTCCCATTGTAACTTGTTAACAGAAATAAACTTTATATGAAAACTCATATGTTAATTGATCAAAACGAGGCCATAGAAGGACTCTTTTTTCCATCTTCTGACGTTATATACACTCTGACTATCTGAAAGATTAGATTAGATTACATTACGTTACATTGCATTAGACTAGATTAGATTAGAAAGCACGGAGAAGAGGGGAGAAGGAAAACTGATGGAAAATTTTCCCAGAGTTCTCTTTTACAAAGAATTAAATCACTGTCACATTAAGTAGATGACAAGTCAGTAACAAACTTATCACCAACTTGCACAGGACCAAAATTTTCAGTGTATGCATACAAATATATACATGCTGACAAGCACACATTGAAGGGCAAGGTGTAGGATGCAAAAATTTCTCTAGCAATTAAATAGCATTTTCGTCAGGAAAAGTTACGGAGACAACACCACAAACTTGGGGATTTTAAATTATATTGCACTTGTCCACGTCTAAAAATCTGTACTGTTTAAGGAAGGCCCTATCATCGTGCCAAAGACATTTGGATAACACTCAGAAATTATCACAATCTCACCAACAGTTACAGACACAGATTAGTAACACTTTAGCCTCATTTTTGGACACATTCAACCCCACATGTTTCATTTTCACAAAATCCAAGCTGTTTTTGTGAAGAATCTGAAAGACTTCCAAGATCATCCTCAAAAAAAAAAAAAAAAAAAAAAAAAAAGAAAGAAAGAAAGAATCTGTTATATTTCTGCTTCAAAACTTTGGAACATGTCTTTGGTTTTGTGTACAAAGTTGTGTGCAGGGCTCATCTTCCTAGTCCTCCTGTGGGAGTGGTATGTAATGTGTAATCATACATTGCTGTTTATGACATACATGTCTACACTTAACCTAGTCTTTCTAATTTCAAGGACTTCTTCAAGAGTATGAGCCTTAAGATTCACAGCATGATTAACCACTTTAAGGTAGCTATTTAAAATTATCTAGATAGGTAGGAATCTGTACAGTACATTTTGGGTTGTTTTTGTTGACATTAAAGGGATCATACAATGACCAGTTCTTACCTAGATGTCAAACTGCACATTGTTAACCTCTTCCTCTGTATATTTTCACATAAAAAGTGTTAATACTAAAGTGTTAATCTAATTTTTCCTTACTCCATTTCAATTAGCCAGGGATTAGCAAAATCAGGGCTGCTCCAAGACCAGGAATGAGGCAGAGGAACAACCTCGCTCCCTCAGGGTATCAACAGGGTTGGTAGGAAGAGTCACTGTAACAGGATCTGCCAACAGTCCAGAGAAGCAGTAATACATCAGGTCCAGAGCCCATGCAGGGAGATGGGACCAGAGGTAGGGAAGGAAAAAAGTCCAAGGTCTGTTCAGGGGGTGGGGCTGGAGATGAGGCAGAGAACAAGCACACCTACAGCTTACTTCAGACAAAGAGTAGGTGCCCAGGGTCTCTGGGGTCAGAAGGCGTGGGTATGGATCTCAGGTAAGACTGCTCAAGGCAATTAAGGCGTCTTGGTGCTCTTGGGGTGGCAGTTATTTAGTGTATACTTAAAATAATTGAAAGATATTTTGTATATCACTTAAGATAAACAATAACTGAATCTTGCAAATGATGAGCCCTTACACAGTATCAAGCCCAGTTGGATATAAGAATTCAGTTTGGGAAGTATAACCTGTATTATCTAACAGAAGATACTGCTGCAAGGGTCCTTATGATGGAGATTCCTATTACATTCCAGAAAGTGACTGTCATCCAGTTTTAGAAATTTGTTTTTCCATACTGCCATTACCTTTCGCAAAGATGCCAATAAATTGTCCAGAAGTGGATACGCAACACATTATAGAAAACATTTTTTGCCTTTTATTAACCTGATAGTAGTAATAACATATCAGGTAAATAGATTTTTTTTTTAATGAAGCTATCCACACATTGTGGCCTATTATGTAGTAAGCTGCTACATTACATTGACAGCCTAGTTATAAGCCTTTTGTTCCTTAGACAGTAAATAACAATGGTATGGTGTTTTTTTCTTCAGCATGTGCATACATTGTTGCGCTTATACAGTTATAGACAATTATAGGAAAAAATCTATGAAGCATAGAATTCAGTTTAGAGGTCTAGGTTGTTGTAATAATGTCCATTTGAAATTTGTGTAGCTTTTCTCTTTTTTTAGTTAAATATTTTAAGAACATTTGCTGGATGAAAAACGAAACATAGCTGTTCAAGAAATCAAGGTTTCTTTTTTTTTTTTTTTGAATTCCTTTTTTCTCAATTTATATAACACACATAGGTTTATAACGTACATGTTGGAAAGAGTGAAGTAGCTTATATTCTCATTTAGACCCTTAACTTAGTGCGCAAGACTGCCTTAAAAATCCAGTTCACATTTTTTTACTGATAACCCAGCACTGTAATCACATTTTCAAAGTATATGGAGAGACTATTTTCCCCAGAAAAGTCCAGTTTTACAACAGCTGTTACTTCATGATCTGTTTTATTCTAACACTACAAATGCATGCTGCTTTTGTAACTGCGCATGTGCTGTACTCACTCAAGATTTTGCTTTCTCCTGTATGTAGTTACACTTATTCTTTATAGATAGGTTCATTCTCAGTTCATCCCCAGCACTGTCTGTCTAGTAAGCTAATAAATTCAAGCCAAAGTTCTAACAATTGAATTTAAAACCTTCAGGATAACAACATTAAGAGAAATTATTTCTATCATAGCCCTCCATAACAACTAAGCTCAATGAATTTGTTCCAGGTTTTAATCCAAGTTAAACATCTCAATTTATGGGAGCAGGGAGCCTTCTAAATTCAAATCCTGTGGTTACTGAATGTGGGATAACCTTTCTGTCTGATACAGGAGGAGAGATAACACAGTGGGGAAGGTGGTTTTCTCAGGATGAGGTTCATTCTTTGCAAGAAGGTTGAGCTGCAGATTCCCTAAATACAGAAAGCTCAACAGCATAATACACGGCAGCTTTTGTAATGCAGCCGCAGCTATTTTTAAATTTATCTGGAACTGCCTGGACAGCTTCTGGTTTTGTTGTTGTTTGGCAATAACAGATTTTACACTATCTGCTGTATAAAATATAACAATGTGAAAAGGAGGTAATGGCAGAAAGAACTTAAATCCTATGTCTTTCATTTTTCCCTCTGTCTTCCAAACTGTATTCTGAACAGGGCTTTATCTTTTTGTCATGACTAAGCTAGGGCTGGGAACAGATCCCTCTCACAAAAAAAAAGCAAGATAAATCTTTGGATGAGAGGATAAGACTACTATGGTACTGTCTGTCCATCAATCATATTTCCTGGAATGATGCAGAAACATGCTAATTTCTACCCAAACTAAACAATCTATGCTTAGTAAGTTCAAGGCTTCAGAAGAAAGTAACTGCAGGCTTCTGAATAGGAAACTATTTTAATAGGATCCAGGGAAAAAAAGGCTACGTCTAAGTTCATAATCACAGTATGCTTAGAATCATTAGCTATGTTTTGCTTTTATCCCCCTAAAATCGTGATTAATAGCAAAAAGCTCCAGGACAAAAATTGTAATTTATTAACTATCAGACTTCAGTTAATTAAGAACTATATTTAGATTGTAACATCAGCAGTATACCATTGCTTTCAGCATCACTGACATGCAAATGAAGAAGAGCAAAAAATTAAGTCTGAGGCTTTGTCCTGGTTTTGGCTGGGAGAGAGTTAATTTTCTTCCTAGTGCCTGGTGCAGTGCTGTGTTTTGGCTTTAGTCTCAGAATAATGCTGATAACACACTGATGGTTTAGCTGCTGCTAAGCAATGTTTACTCCAACCAAGGACTTTTCAGTCTCTCATGCTTTGCCAGTGAGGAAGGGCACAAGAAGCCAGGAGGAAGCAAAGATAGGACATCTGAACCAAACTAGCCAAAGGGGTATTCCATACCACAGAACATCATGCCCAGTATATAAACTGGAGGAATTACCCAGAAGGAGCAGGTTCTGCTTGGGTTTGGCTGGGTATCAGTCGGTGGGTGATGAGTGATTGTATTGTGCATTACTTGTGTTTTCTGATCAGAAAGCCTTTGAAATCTACTGCAGGCATATTTACTCTCCTATCTAAAACTCTGACCACTAGTTGTCTTTTATTACTCCTACTGCCAGATCAACACTTTCACTCTTTCCTGGTATTTCCTCTGGGAAGGTGGGAGCTAACAACCAAGGATAGGGGAATAAAAGATTTTTCCCATGTGAAACATTTTTCATTTTCCAGCTTTTTTTCTTCTAGGTAGTTCTTCAGTGACACAGAGAAAAATGCCCAGAATGTTGATTATTTCCTGACCTACTCTTTCCAGTAACACGCTTTTGTGCAAAACCACAGGCATCTCTGAGCAGTTATGGGATAAGGATACCATGTATAGCCATTCCTGTCTCATTTGAAATGGCCCTTGGCTGACCTTCACAGGATGGCTGTAGAGCTGACTTAAGCTCTTTCAAAGTCTACTTCCTCTAAAATGGGTCATGGAAGTGACATCAGCCACCCTATCAGTTAAATCCTCCTACAATCAAAACACATTCTTACAACAGGATTGACCAAGTTAGGTTGAAAGCATTATCTAACAGAAGAGAGCAACCGAATGAAGAAATTAATTACATTACCACCCCAAATCCATTTGCACATGTGCAAGTACAAATGCAGCAAAATCAAACCGATTTTCAGCAAGATGGCCTACCTACAACTTCCAGGGACAATTCTGCTCCTTTTCAGGGACTAACACAAAAGGCAGAAAATGACAGAAATTATTTGATATTGAGCAACAGCTTTTTTTTCCCAGTGATACCTAAGAGCTGTTGACTAGAAGTGTATAGATGCAGCAAAACAATATTAGTAGTTAGAGGACAACTTTCGTTCAGGCTCCTCTGGCCTGAAGTAGGAAAACAGTTTGCCTGTTGTGACGAAAGAAAAAAGGAAAAATAATTTGTCTGCTGGGTGGTACCTTAGCAGTATCACACTGCAAGGCTGTTGTGGAGAGACAGAGGCAGAGCCTGCTTTAGTGCCACAGAAACCCTGATATAAATGAATTCAAATCTTCCTGTGCAGACACTCATTGTGCTGCACTTGGTGTCCCGAGCCAAACCATGAGCTTGCGTGCTGAGTAAAGGTGTGGCAAAAGGCTGTGCAAATCTCACAGAAAAGGGTTTGGGTTTGGTTTCCAATTTGGGGATTTCTTAGTTTTGTTTTCTCTTTGCAGCACAAGACCTCAGGCTTCACCCACTTTTAATTTATTCTGGTACCAGCAGCAGAGGGCATGGGGAGGCAAACTTTGATTGTTTCACAGTGATACAGTTCCCATTTTCAGCAGAAGAATCAGAGACCACACTGCACTTTGTGATCTCCAGAGTCTCTAACCAGGTTGCTGATTGGGAAAGAAGAACTGGACATGCCCCTCCAGATGAAGGAAATCCAAAATCATACCCTTGCCTTTAACTTCAGAATCTTTCTGCTTTCATCTTTCATCTTCTGTACCCCATAAAGATTACTAGTGCAAGGAACACATTCCCTTGTGGGAACACATTAGCCTGGAAAGGAAAGGTCACACTGTGCACCTGTCAATTTTCTTATGTCCGCTGCCTTGTGGAAGCATGCCAAATGTAGCGTGACTCTAGCTGCAGTGTTAGCTTTCTCTTCTATGATCTGCATTATCTTTACCATCATGACACAGATGCCTTGATATTCAGAAATTCTATAGAAAGCTGGGACCCATCAGCTTGATGACTATTTAGGTGAACTGACAAGTAAGTAAGTTTGCATTTGATGAACAGATCACAGCATTAATTTTACTCACAGTCAGGGGGGAATCATTGCCTTAAATTTAAAGGTATCACACTAAATGCATCTAACAGAGAAAAGTAATTTTTTAGGTGTGGAGCAAATTCGTGTTGGTCTCTGTTGTAAGTCCATATGGTGCCATCCTTAAAAAGGCTCTGACAGAGCAGCGTTCCATCACCAGGAACAAAAACAGGAGGACTAGAGGAGCCATACCCCTTCTGAAGATGCCATGGGTGATCTATAGGAAATAGGTAATTACTGGAAAACTTAGCAGCAGCTCCTACAGTTTTTGATCACCAAGAAGTCCTGGAAGTACCCTTTTACCACTGTTCTTGCAGGGTTGTCTAGCAATTGGAAAGGTATTTTTTGAAATATTTCCTGGAGTTACCAGTTACTTTCTCTTACTGTTGTATGTTTTATAGTTTCGCACAACTAAGGTATTAGAAAGTTTTCTGTAAATGTCATTTTGGTGAATTTGTGGGGAACTTGATTGAAGTCCTAACAGAAAATCCTTTTTTTCCCCCCAAAAAAATCAAATATGACTCTCATAAATTATTTGATGAATTCTGCTTGTGAAGTGGCAAAACTGAGAAAGTTTTTTCTAAGTATATGTATCACAGGGATCTTAAATTTTTCAGAGTCCAATTTTTTTTTTTCATGGTAGGAAGAGTTGCAACATCAATTTTGACACAAAAAGTGTAATATTCTTTGTAACTCTGTTCCAAACCTTGCCCTCAGACAGATTTGTCATGGGAAGACATGTTTTTCTTAGAAGTGTCTGAAGATGTTACTGTACCACCACATGGGTACCTGTTTGCTAATTTAAACATTAATTTCCTGAATCTTTATGCTAAGAACAATTGGGTTTTTTTTTCTTGCAAAAACAGCTTTCCATTCACATACTTAGAAAGCCAGCATTCAGCAATAAAAACAGATTAGTTGACCTAATATCCTTGCATTGCTATCGAGGCAGGAACAAGAGGATGATGTCCTGCTGTCTGAACAGTTCCTGTCCCTCCTGGAGCCATTGATCTCTTTCCCCCAGATGGAGCAAAGCTGTGCTTTGAACTGGTTTTGATGACCTGATTAAAGACATTTCTGAATTGCCCTGAGTATCTTGAAAGAGAACATTCTCTTAATATCTTGCCAGATACATGTGCTGAAAAGCTGTCACAAATTCATTAAAAACCTGGAGAGTAAGAGGTTATCTTTCAAAAGAGAAATGCTGGTGATGAAGCAAGCTGGAGAGGTTATTATCCTCTTTCTAAGTTTTAAACTTGCCCATTTCCAGGGCTTTCTGTGAATTAGTGATAGAACACACGAAAAGAATTTACCTGGTATCTGCAAACTAGCAGGAATAGTCAAGGGTACCATCACTACCTGGTGAAGACACTAGGACTAATGCTTTCCACTGGATGCTGAAATTAGTGAGTTTTCAAAGTCAAGGCTTAACAGGATACAAAGGAGCCAAGCTATTTAACAGACCTCTTCAATAAACCTTGGCAAATGTGAAGTAGAAAAAGGGAGAAGAAGTTTGATTCCAATGGAACAACTCAATACAGAAGTGGTAGACCATGTGAAGAAATCTAAGTGTCCTGGCCTTGTTTTTCAGAAAGTATTGGACAATGTGCACCCCAAATAGAGGAAGAGTTCTTAGACGTGTCTAGGCAAACCAGAGCAGCACCAGAATATTCCTTCTTAGGACAGCCAAGGAAATTTTTTGTTTGGCAAAGGATTCCAGAAACACCACTACACCAACCAATTCTTTCATCCTTTCCCTTTCACTGTGAGTTTCCTGACAGTTTCTAGAGTAGTAACCTCCTTGGAGTTCCCTTTCTGAAATTCTTAGGGGTAAAATATTCCCTTGATAGCTTTGTGACTGCAACCTATTATGTGGTATATGCGTATCTTATTCCCTTTCCCCTTCCTCATGATTTCACATACCATAATTCTTTCATAAACTCGTTTTCATAATTTCTTTCATGAAGCTGATTGATATCGAATCTCACTTTTGTTCTAGACATCTTATTTTGCTCTTACTTTCTGAAGGGAGAAGACAGAGCTTCTTTAATTTTAAACAAACGCGTGTACATGGTTTTACAAACCCTCAGAGCTTAAGGCTTCAGTTTTATAGGTCTGAATCTGGCAGTTCTGTGGAAACTGTGGTTATAAATCAAAAAAGGTGTTACAAGATGTAAGATATATTCATGTATTAGTCTTCAGTGTCTTATTAAAAGTCTCTCTGATGGTAGGCTTTCACTGTATTATTAGCAACAAACTAGTGAACATTACTCTGCTTTAATATCTCTTTTAAAGTCTGGTTTAGAAATTATTTTTCCCATTCAGTCTGTAATTTCTGAGGCACGTGTCCATACTAAAATTATTTTAAAAGCCATGGATTTTCTGAATTCATCTTTTCTTTTAAAAGCAGGAATACATGAATATTATGTCTATCAGATTCAAGATGTGCATAACACTGTCATTAAGTTTGGAAAAACAATGTTTATGCACCAAATGCACCTGCCTTTGAGCATCCAGATTTATCAGAATCACCTTATTGCCCTCAAAGTGCAAACTGTAAACATCCCAGTTTGCAAGCTGTGGTGCCCCTCGGCTTCTGCTGGTATCAACAGTTTGCTTCTTAGATGCTTCAAAAATTTGATTTATACCAACAAAGCTCTCCACCTCCTCAGGGACAAGTCAAATGTCTTTTATTACATAGTCTGGCAAAGACATGTCTAGTAACACACTGCTAAAACATGGATGTAAAAGGCATTAGACACAAGGTGATAAAAGAGCTATGGTTGAAGAGGCTTCAACCAAGGACCAGATGTTCGATCAAAGTTTGCCTCCTCATGCCTTCTGCTGGCGGAACCAAAATTAATTAGAAATCGATGAAGCCTGTGGTCTTGTGCCCCAGGGGAAAAACAAAACAAAGAAATCCCCAAATTGCAAGCCAAACCCCAAATTTTCTTTTTTTAGAAGACCTGCTGAATAAAACCTTACAGCCATTTCTCTCTTTTTCATTTTGTATATAAGAATTGGGTATAAAACTTTTTCCACATATACTTTGCATACTGCATGCTGGCTACCATGATTTTTCTTTACATACTTGTTTATTATGATTTGCCACTAAAACAGAGTAGCAAACTGTCAGGGCACATCCTGGGAGCTGGGACTGCTGAGGCTCCTCTTGGAGGGGCCCCATGAGGCAGGGCTTGGCAGGTTGGGCTAATTCCAGCCCCCAGCCAGGAGCGCAGAAGCTAGGGGAGCACCAGGCTGGCCCAGCTCTGGGCCCTGAGGATGAACTGAGGCCTGGCTGGCACATGGGCCCATGTGTTTGCTTGACTTGGTGGGGCACATGGCCAGGCAGGGCAGGACTGTGGGGAGCTGGAGACCTGCCCTGCTGCAGTGTTACTTGGGCAAGAGCTGACGGCCCGGGGTAGCTGATGTGGGGTCCTGGGCAGTGGGCAGGTGAGGGGAGCTCTGCGGGTGGCTGGGCAGGCATACACAGGGCTGGGGATGCCCTCAGGGTCCTGACACTAACGGAATTCCTGAGAACTCTGACACTAGCGTATAATAACATTCCAAGGTGACTAGCTAAGGTGACTAGCTAAAGTGATCAGCCATCACAAGGGAATGACAGATTATGTCAGACACCAAATAATAAAGCAGAAAAAAATCAGGAAAACTAACATAAACTCTACCACTCACATCACAATCAAGGCAATTTTCTCATTCTTGCTATTATTCTATCATATATCTGAAACCTTAGTTTGTAAGAAGCATTATAATGGCTTTTAAACATTTAGGATTAAATTTAATCTCTCTTTTCAATCTTTAAATTCACGGCAATGCTGAATTTATGGTGTTACAAATGAGGGAAGAAGTCTGCCTTTCTTGGAAAGCATTTTGTGCCATGGTGCATGAAGAATACTATTAAAAATAAATTACATTTTAGCTTCATAGAGCACTTCCTTCTTGCACAAGTGCTTCCATTGAACTAGTAAGTTTTGGATATCCAGCACTTCTGAGAACTGCATGTCTGTATGTCTTTTTCTATATTTAATCTAAAATGCCAAAATATAGCTGCTCATGTTTCAAGATACTTGCCCATTTTTAGAGAGGCAATAGAAACATTCTAATTCCATATCGACAGTCATGCCACAAGTTGAAAATACCTGCTGACCTCAGCGATGAAAATGGTTAATGAACTTGTAAAGGGTTGTGCTGCAATGAATATGACCTCTTTAAAAGTGAGATGGTTTCCAAAGTTGGTAATTTTTTTTCTGGCACCTGAAAAGCAAACTCCACAGAACTACCAGGCCAGCATTCCTTTCATTTTGCTCTTGTGTAGTGAAATTGGAGCATAACCTTTTCAACACATGCCTGTCTTGAAATCTAAGCTCTTTTGTCAAATGAGGATGTACTATAAAGTCTGGAGGCTGGCAAAGGAAGAAAAATAGTCTTGTTTTATTTTAGTATTACTATTAAGATATTGGATATCCGAATGTGTTGCACACAGAAAATAACATACTGAAATAACAAGCTGCAAAACAAGAAATGTTTTCCTCCTAAACAGTTGGGAAGTTCTAAGAGGTTTCAGATACTGGAATTAAACTGTTTAAATTGTAAAAGTCCCACATTTACTTTTCTAATTGTGAGAAACTGAACCAATTTTTAAGACATTGAAACTGTGTTTCCATGATTATTGCATAATAATATCTTCTTTCAATAAAGCTCACTTTTGGTCTTCTAAGGCAACTGAATTTTGCCTTTATATCTAATCACTTCATACTTAAATAAATCTAGATGCATTGCTTACTTATAATATTCTTAGGCAAGAACCAATTGTATTCAAAATAATAATAGACTGTACAACTTATAGCTATTGATTTGTCTTTTCTATTCTGAATCACTGGGAGTTCTTGAATTTAAGAAACACATAATGAGGAATAAAGAGACTCCTTATAACTATTTAGTAAAGAGAGATATTAGGGATTATTATTTTTTTGCTTGTTTTTGGGTTTTTTTAACTGTTTTCATCACTGGAAGCAAAGCAAACATCACAAAGAAAATAATGTTATCATTGTCTGGCTAAAACTAATTGCAGATACTGCTGAGAGTGACATGAGTTATGTAACAGCCATATTACCAGCCTAGAGTACCTCACTTTTACTCATCATCACAACAAAATCCTGATGAAAATTTTGCTTCTTTGTCAACATATGTTAGAATCTAAAATTACAAATCTGCATCTACCCTATGTTAAAAAAAGAAAAAGCACAACAGAAATTTGCAGATGTTCCCTGCCTCAGGACAGAAAGGGTGTTTGTGTCCATAGTGATATGTAAGTGTTCAGGCTTTTAGTTTTGGTGGGTCTGAAGAATTCACACAGTAGAAAACCACTGTCCTCACCTGAAAAAAATTCAGAATCCCAGCTCTATATACACATAACTTCTGAGATTTTAAACTGCTTGGAAACTGTACATATTCTATGTTTCAAATTAAACCACAGAAATCTGTAATTGTCTAGGCACAAGGTAAAGTTAGTTTCACTTAAAAAATATTGCAGAAACTATAACACTGAAAATGAAAAAAGTAAAACCAAATTGAAAAAATCTGCTGTTCTTGAACCATTTCATTTTGGAAATATCATGATACACAGAAAATGTCCTAACAAATATTTACTAGAAATGTTTTCTTCATTTCTGATGGATTGCATGAAAATACAATATCTAGCATAGGATACTATTCAAAAGTCTGCCTTTCTGGAAACACACCCTATGAAATTCATTGTCCAGACTTCAAAGAATTCCAGAAAACTAAAATGAAATAAAATTGAATAAAATAAGAACAGAAGAAACCAGTAAGATGTGGATGTAAACATCCATCAAGACAGGGGGAGACAGCCTCCAAAAGAGTTGTTGTAGAAGGCTGGATATCATTCACAGTAGGGGGAAACCATAGAGTAATCTTCAGTGAATGAGAAGCACAGGTTGTGCCTTAATCCATCTCTGAGTCCACCCTTGTTATATGTTAGAGAGAACCTATTTATCTTACTGACCTCATCTTCCTTTGACCTCCTGCTAAAATGTCTTGGGAAAATTGACTTACACACATAAACAATATGGCACAGCTCCTCATTTCTTCCTTGCTATGGTGGCCTTTGAAACAGTTAACAGTCCTCTCTAGTTCAAAGTGCATTTTCTCTGGGGCAGGAATCAAGCCCTGATTGAAGGCATTGTCTGTATGTAGAGAAAATTAACATCTTGAGAACAGTAGATTCAGGGTATCACTCTTAGACTATCACTTTTGGATTGACAATATTGGCAATCAATTTGGATTAAATGCTGGCAATTTTTGGAGTAAATAGAATAGCTCTTAGCAAAGAACTACTCTTTCAGGGTCTCAGCAAATTTTCACATATTTTCTCTGAAGTCATAACAAATGAGATACCTACATTTTCACACAACAAAGCAGAAAGCAGAGATAGCACTGTCTTTGCACTATCTCTGCCTTTTCCTCCATACCTCACCAGGAACATATTCAGGTTTAAAGGAACAGTTCTGTTTTGTCTATTAACAAAATTAGAAACTGCAGATTAATTTTTGTTGTGCTTTTATAACCTTTAGCTATTCTTTTATCTTCTTTAGCCTGTTCAGGTTCTAGGAAGGTGAATGATGTGTTTAAATATAAATGGAGGCTTCGTAAGGGTTAAAACATGAAAACGGTTCTTGGATCACTTACTTATAAAGCTTATCTCTGTGTTCCTGCTACCTCGGATTTTTTTTTAAACAAATTGTCTAGAAAAGCTACATATTCCACAACACTAACAGCAACCTCTTGCAGTGCAGTTGCATCCAAGGTGTGAAGTAACAGAAAGAAAGGATCTCTCAGAAAAAAAGAATTGGGATGAGTGGTATAAAGATGACACTTAGCTTCTAAACTTAACTGTATGTAAAAGCTCTTTCCTCAAAACCCAATACATAATAACAGAATTTTTCAATTCCATTTGATGCTTAGTCTTTTTGCCTGAACTTACCAAACTTCTGTTCAAAGACTGCTCACTCTTAATTATACAGCTTCATGTCTCTGGTATATTCATCATGTGCTAGACCTGATGCGGATTTTAATGTCAATGGAAAAATTAATTGAATTTATAGACTCCATGAAAAAGACAGTTTTGTATTTATCGGAAACTAAGTAACCCGAAATTTCAAAACTTGGTGCTTTCTGCTTCTTTTGTGCATGATATATCCCATATTTTCAGTCTACTTTGATTAACGCTTTTTTTTTTTTCCCCTTTCTTTGTTCTTGTAGTCCATTTTGACTGTGATTTTTCATAAAAGTGACCAGATGTAGAAGCACTTATTTGTGTAAAGGAGTTCTTTCATCTAAACCAAATTTGCATAATACTTCTGGAAAGCATGATAAGGCACACGAAAAACAACGAGGTGGCTGATGACAGACAGCACGGCTTCACTAAGGGGAAATCATGCCTGACTAATCTGGTAGCCTTCTATGACAGGGCTACAGAACTGGTGGACAGGGATAGAGCAGCTGATTTCATCTGCCTGGACTTGTGCAAAGCGTTTGACACTGTCCTGCATGACATCCTTGTCTCTAAACTGGAGAGACATCAATTTGATAGATGGACTACACGGTGAATAAGGAAGCGGCTGGCTGGCAGCATGCAAAGAGTTGTGGTCAGTGACTCAATGTCCAGTTGGAGACCGGTAACGACTGGTATCCCTCATGGATGGGTGTTGGAACCAGTCTTGTTCAACATCTTTGTTGGTGCCATGGACAGTGGGATTGAGTGCACCCTCAGCAAGTTTGCCGATGACACCAAGCTGTGTGGTCCGGTTGATATGCTGGAGGGAATGGATGCCATCTAGAGGGACCTCGACATGCTTGTGAGGTGGGCTGATGCCAACCTTATGAAGTTCAACCAAGCCAAGTGCAAGGTCCTACAGCTGGGTCGGAGCAATCCCAGTCACAGCTACAGGTTGGGCAAAGAAGAGATTTAGAGCAGCCCTGCAGAGAAGGACTTGGGGGGGTTGATTGATGAGAAAATGAACATGAGCTGGCTTCAGTGTGCGCTCGCAGCCCAGAAAGCCAACCGTATCCTGGGCTGCATCAAAAGCAGCGTGACCAGCAGGTTGAAGGAGGTGATCCTGCCCCTCTACTCTGCTCTTGTGAGACCTCACCTGGAGTATTGTGTGCAGTTCTGGTGTCCTCAACATAAAAAGGACATGGAACTCTTGGAACAAGTCCAGAGGAGGGCCAAGAGGATAATCAGGGGACTGGAGCACCTCCCATATGAAGATAGGCTGAGAAAGTTGGTGCTGTTCAGCCTGGAGAAGAGAAGGCTGTGTTGAGACCTCATAGCAGCCTTCCAGTATCTGAAGGGGGCCTTTAAGGATGCTGGGGATGGACTATTCATTAAGGACTGTAGTGGCAGGACAAGGGGTAACAGGGTCAAACTTAAACAGGGGAAGTTTAGATTAGATATGAGGAAGAAGTTCTTTCGTGCTAGGGTGATGAGGCACTGGAATGGGTTGCCCAAGGAAGTTGTGAATGCTCCATCCTTGGCAGCGTTCAAGGCTGGGCTGCACAGAGCCTTGAGTGACATGGTTTAGTGTGAGGTGTCCCTGCCCATGACAGGAGGGTTGGAAGTAGATGACCTTAAGGTCCTTTCTGACCCTAACTATTCTATGATCATATGATTCTATGATTCTATGATTCATTAGATGTACTCTAATCACACTTCCTTCTTTCCTTTCTCACAAATACAGCTCTTCTCCCTTTTTTAAATTTAATGATGTTTCCCAGATGCTGTGGAAGCAACTACATTCTAAGTAACACTAGGATTTATAACAATAAAATAAGGTTGAAGGCTGATTTAACATCTAGGTTATTAATTAAATCTAGTAATGACCTAATAAAAACAAAATTTGAACTCAAAATAATATATATCCCCAAAGTTAGAGGTTCCACCACATCTCTGATTAACAGGTCAAGTGTTTTTTATCTTGTATGATAAATTCTTTTTTCCTTATATTTCTTGTTCATTTCTGTTACCTCTCACACTTCCATGGCATACCTTTAAGTACTGGCTGTCTCCATCTTTTCTATACCCTCTTTTTAGGCAGTTGTAGACAGAAATCAGATCTCCCGTAATCTTCTCTCTCTGGGCTGAAGAAATCTAGCTCCTGATCAGTTTGACTTTCTCATGTACATCAATGATTTTCTTTTCCCAAGGAGTGCAATACCGGACATAGCTATCAAGTTGTGATTTCATAAATAAAGGGGAAGATACAGATGGGGTCTCAAATGCAGAGGAAGAATCTCTTCCTCCTGGTGGCTACATGCTTTCTGACTTGCTACGTGTGTAGCTGACTTGCTCTGTGGCAATCGTCTGCACTATGTGGTTGGAAAAGGTGTCAGGGAAGATTTGCATCATAACCTTTCCAGATGCTGAAGGGAGGTTGACCAGCCTGTCTAGATTCTTCTCCTTCTTGATGGTAGGTGTGATATTTGTCTTTTCCCACTACTCGTGCCCAGCTGCCATGACTTTTCAAGATGACAGACAGTGGATGCACGGTGAAATTGGCTGGGTCTTTCAGTACTTTTGTATACATCCCATCTGATCCCACAGACTTTGGTCCAGTTTTAAGTGTTGCCTGAATTATTTCCCCACTGCTGATGTTACCACAATCAACTAAGCTATTTGAGGCTTCCCTGAAGATTCAAAACGAAACCAAGACAATTAGTTCAGCTTTAGGATTAGTTACAGTATAAATAAAAAAGGCATAGTCCTGTTGAACACCACTATATTGAATAAGACTAAAGAGCATGAACAAGCAGTGGCATGAAATATGCCTGTAATAGCAGAGGCATTATCTATCCCCTTCCTAAAGCAGCATAGTGATACTTGAAATAGAGTAATAGCAGCATATGACTTAATAATTTATATTCATAATGCAGTTTCTTGTAGCTGGTATTCCACTGAATTACCCAGTTTTCATGTTTGTCAAAATCAGTAGTTCAAGAATATTAGATGTACTAATTTTTATTAATTGAATCAAGCTCACAAATATGAAATATAATTAAATGCAAGAAAAATTGTGCATGACAAGAACCAAAGGAAAGTTCTGGGAAAACAAGCTTTCTTGGCACTTTGTATAATAAAAAAATACACATTAAGAAAAGTTGGCTGTATCTAATTGATATTTATTATTGATGTTTGAGTCACAATTCAGAACTAAAATGCTTTTAGATCTATAGGCAGCAAATTCAGAATAGATATAGACTCACAATTTTTTGCTAGAATAAAATAGTCTGAAAATAAAGAATTAGTAATACATACGATAGAACTCACTGATTTTTCTTTTATTCACACCTTGTTCAATATAAATTATAGTGCTATTTATTCAAAATATGAAAGAAGAGTAAATTTTTGCTTAACACCCCCCCCCCAACAGATCACTGGTTCATTAGAAAAAAATTGCAAGCACCTTTAAGCATAGAATTTAGTTTCAGATCCAAACATCTAAATTTTTGTGGCAACAATATAGTTTACAATATGTAAACTGCTGTTTAATCTCCCATCATGATGGGAGAAGTCAATGAAGATGTAGCCAGTACCGTCAATGAAGTCTAGGGATCTATTTATCGCTTCCTAAAATAGGTATCTGCTTTGAGAGAGATGAATGGCTCTCTGTATCCATTGACTGTACTGACTAGATGAGTACTGACTGTAGCAGGAGATTAGATACCTAGTTCATATGTAATCATTTATGTTGCAGATATCTAAATTTAGTAAAATGACTCGGTTGTGCAAACATAGGTTCCCAATATCACCACAGCGATACCCTGTTCACATCCTTCTGGATAAATATTTGTCAGCCACTGCATAGTACGCAATGGTATAACAGCACTAGAAGTTTAGGCTGAAGCATCTTTATGTGTTTTACTACAGAGCTAAATCCAACCCAAAATCAGAGTGTGGTTTTCTTAGTTGCTAGTAAACTTCAAGCATGGACGAGCTGATGGGCAGCTTTATATATAACGGAAATATATAAGGTCTGGCATTATGACAGAGTAAGGGCTTTGGTGGTCTATCGGCCACACTAAAGCAGTGTGATTATTCATGTGATTCCTAAATGTGGTTTGCTCTGGAGAGTGCGGGTGTGTACATTCTCTCCCTCACCAGGGAACATCAATGCTGACCTACAAGTGGTGAGGGATCAAGCTAGACTTCTCTGTAGACTTCCTTGCTGCTGGCTAGACCTGCAGAAAGGAACTGCAGAGGCTGCATCCATCTGAACAAATCAGGAGGAAACAGCAACTCAGAACATACTGGAGTCAGTTCTGAGCAGACCGAGAAGGAGCACTCCCCTGGATCTTAAAGTCCAATGTAGTTAGCTGCAGTTTTACATACAGCATAGATAAGAGGTAAGTACAAACTCTGGAAGACTCATAAATACGTGAAATTGTATTCTTAGATGAAATGAAGAAGAATCTGAGTACAAACTCTGAGTAATAATTCTTTTATTTTGAATGGGTTTTTTTTTAATTGTCATCGTTCAAAATGATCACATTCTTGCTACTTCTCACAATCAAGTCATAATGCAGGGCATGTTGCTTACGATTCAGTGAAATTAACTGCCGTGTTTTCTTAACCCTTTGACCTTATATTTGCATTTTTTTATAACCTGGTCTTTCTTCATAACCCTTATTGACCATTGTCACTGCTAGTATCCCACATTGTCTATGTACTGCTAGTAACCCATATTGTCTATGTACTGCTATTATCCATAAGCCACTGCCAAATTCAGTAGGCTGGAAATACAGACCTATGTAGGCACAGCAGTCTGCAGCAATGATGACATCATGTTGATGTTACCTCCTTCAGTTGTACAGCTCACCAATTAATATATGATAATCATGACAACCTTTGCAACAGAAACTTTCATTCTGAAATTATTTTTAACTCTCAAATAGTATCCATAAATCAATATTTCCAACCCTTAATCATGTTTTAAAAATCTGACCTTTTCTCCAGTTTTATGTTCCGTCACTGTTTTTCCTCTTTATCTCTATTTTCCATATAATTTATTGTGATACTTAGGAGGCATCGAACATCAACACACTAGAAGATAATAAGCTCAGTGCAAATAAATGAAAAATGGTTTAGAAGAGGTGCCATTGCTTCACAAGGAATAGAATACCTTCAGCAGAATGTGCTTTTTGATATTTAACACTGACCACTAAATGTAAGTCGGTCAACTTCTGTGCATACAAGATTTCTCTCCTAATTCCTTTGCATATACTAACAGCTTAAAGTAGTTACAAAATAAGCCTCTCTTGTATGTTTTAACTGTACATTGCTGTGCATTTTGGCAATACAGTCCATGAAATTATACTTCTGGTGGGCAGAATTGTAAGCAATGTAAGCTTTGTTCCAGCAGTTTAATTTTCTAGCAGCAGTAAAAGCTGGATCTTTCAAATAGAATTTGGATACAGCACTGGTTCTAGTTAATAGTAGTAATCTCATTAATTTATTAGATCCCACATTCTCTACCTTAGCTAGTCTCACAAAGAACTGATTAAACAGCCATCCACCATTTCTTCAGTAACACGAACATCTGAAAATGGTATACTGAATGACAATTTACTCATTTTGGAATACCTTTATTTTTTTAATATCGCTACAATGAGGTTATTCAGGTCTTCCAGACTTAGTAGCAGACACTATTAAGCAACAAAACAAATCAAAAGAAAACAAATAAACAACAACAACAAAAAACCACAGTTAAAAAAAAAAAAAAACCACTAAAAATCACCCAGCATTGAGCAAGTGCATAACAGCCAACATTATCCAGCAAGGTATTAATCAATTTTTTTATTGAGTTAACACATTTAGCAGTATAAACTATGCTCTTTACCTCTTTAAAATGTTCAACCATCTTTTAAGTGTCACCCTACTTTTGAATTCCTGGGCATCTTATTTCTTATTTTTAGACAATTATAGGATTATGCATTTTTTCTAGTACCTCTGATACATATACAGAACTTCCGCTTCAGTTTAATCTTGTTTATTTTACTCAGAAAGACTGCCTGCCTTCTCCTAACCAATGCAGGTGTAATATTCATGTGACTTCAGTGATTTTTGTTGGGTTACCTCAGCTCTGTACTGTGGTACTGCAGATGACAAAGCAAATAATAGAAAATATATATTAGCAAAAAATTCTTAGAATACGTTTTTTTTTAATTCTAGGTACAAAAAAAATTTGTAAGATAGATGAGATACAGATTTATATAAGAATCAAAGCCTTCCAACTATCTGTATCTGAAGGAAGGATAGAAACAGAGAGCTTTGTGTCAGCATTTTCCATCAGGTGTGTCATGTAATTTTCTAAGGAGTTTGAATGTGTGGGAGTTTAAGCCAGAAGAATCTGTTAAACAAGGGAATCCAACATTACAAAATTGCAAAGTTCTTTCTAAATGTATTGTAAAAATATTTCTTTTTCTGTATAAATGCACAAAACCAAGCTATTCTAATGTTATAGAAATTACAGTTTATATATCCAATTTATGAATACATTACTTCCTTTGTATCTTTAGTAATTACTTTTTTCTTTGTCTTCTTTGGTTTTGCCAAAATGACAATAAAGATGGACAAGGACTGCAGGTTTAGCATCATGTCAGACTACATTCTAGAACTCCATTAGAGCCAGGGATTCTAAAATTCATATTCTTTTTCTGTGCTTTGAGTTTTGTTCCATAACATACTTATAACACATTATCTCTTTTCCCAACAATTTTTCAAGATAGTTACCATCAGAATAAATATTGTGTTCCTGGGATCATAAAAGCACAAAGGACAGATTTGTTCTCATTTAGAATGCTCTTGCCATCTGCTAATCTGGTAGAATTTGGACTGATCAGGTGAAATGATTCCAGAAGAGTATTTCAGATATTATCCTCTTCCTCTTTCATAAAATGAACTGTTTACTTGCCCGTTTATGTCCCTTGACATACTTAAGCTTAGTAATTTTGATTGGATTAAGAAAATCAAAAGTAAATACTCAAGCAGGAAGGATCAGAGTAATCCACTATCCTTATGAGAAGGGAGAAGGACTTAGAAGAGTAGAAGGGGAATAAAAAGAAAAAAGAATTCTTACAGAGAGTGTGGAAAGTGTTGGATAGGATGGTTCTTGGCACCAAATCAAAAGAGAGAGGCAATTCCTAAAAGGATGTTTTGGGCAGGCATGTATTTATTGCCAAACACAATACTGAGGTACTAACCTTATCCATTTCTCTATAGGATATCTAGGAGTCCACGGCTTAGCTCCCCAGGTGTGTCAGCCTATGCAGAGACTATAAGAGTCATACCAAGCGTCATACTTATCATCACTGTTTTCATAGAAATGAACACCCTGGCAAAAGCAGAAAAAAACTTTGGGATGTCTTTTTAAATCTAATACCATGGTACCTACATTGGCTGATTGACACTGTTCCTTAAAATAGCATAGCTCTGTAGCCCCTAAACTCAGGGAAATTACCTGGAGTAGGAGTGTGTCCCAGAGAAATGTCACTATACAGTTTCTGTGGTCTAATATTCTTCCCAAGCATTCATTGCTGGCCACTGGACTAAACAGACCTTTGATCTGGAATAGTAGAGGCATTCTTAAGTACTTATATAGCTTGGCTTAGAGGCTAACTAGTGACGGCAAATAGCATGATCCTCAGTAATTATCTGAGACTGCTGCTACTCAAACCATACAGAAATAGCCATCTGACATCTTCCTTCATTGCTTAGTAGAGAACAAGTCTGTGGAGCTTTCAGGGAAGAGGAGGGAGCTAAATTCAAAGTGTGATGAATGTTATAACTGATTGGTTTGTTCAGAGATTCTGTATATGCATTGCACATTACTCTTGTGGAAAGGATGTCATTAAACAGCAGGGAGAAAAGCTGTTTGTCCTAATCCTAGATGCTGCATTCTGGTTTCAGAAGATACGGATTTACAGTAGCTGAGCAGGTGCATCTAGGAGTGCTCAGAATCATGTGCATGCAAACCCCAGCAAAACCTCAGTATTAAGAGAAAAGCAGAGATCTTGAATTCACAGTGAACACTGTAGATATCCTCATAACTGGAATGTAAAGGTAGTGAACTTAAACAAGGCTGGGCTAGATCAACAGGCATTGACAATGACAGGTAGAGGGCATATTTGTGATTGAATCTTTTCTTTTAATTGCCTCTTGAAAGCAAGGATTTATCTTTTAAGAAATCATTATTATAATTTCTGTTCTAATAACACATATCTTAAGAGATTAAAAATCTGTTTCTTGACTTTCATATGAGCAATTCAGTCTTAAGCTCTTACGAACCGAGTAATATCTTTATCATGCCCGAAACATACAATAAAATTGTCTTAAATCGATAACCTGCCTATATTGTTGTATAGTCATTCAATGTCCTGAGCGTACCAGCACTGGGGGATGTTGTTGAGACATCCAGACAGCTTGATTAGGAGACAAGAAGGGCTACAAGCAAAACAGCTGAAGCAGGACTGCTCAAGTGGATACATCAATATTGTGGGTTACCCCAGTAAGAAGCTCATCCTCACACACCCAAATGCTCACTTCCCTACAGTGGAAAGCGGGGGAGAATTCAAAGGGTAGAAGTGAGGAAACTCATCAGTTGGGGTAAACACAGTTTAATAGGTAAAACAGAAGCTGCATACACAAGCAAAACAAAATAAGGAAATAATTCACTGCTTCTCATCAGCAGTCAGGAATTTAGCCATTTCTGGGAAAGCAGGTGTTCCTCATGAGTAATGGTGACTTAGGAAGACAAAGGCAGTACCTCTGAACACCCTCCCTCCCTCCCTCCCTCCCTCCCTCCCTCCCTCCCTCCCTCCCTCCCTCCCTCCCTCCCTCCCTCCCTCCCTCCCTCCCTCCCTCCCTTCCTCCCTTCCTCCCTTCCTCCCTTCCTCCCTTCCTCCCTTCCTCCCTTCCTTCCTTCCTTCCTTCCTTCCTTCTTAGGGTCTTTTCCAACCCTATCTGTTCTGTGATCCTATGATTCTTTCCCTCAGCTTTTATTGCTGAACATGACAACATATGGTACAGGGTATTCCTTTAGTCAATTGGGGTCAGCTGTCCTGGCTGTGTCCCCTCCTAACTTCTTGTGCACACCCAGCCTGCTTCCTGGCTGGGCAGCATGAGAACAGAGAACTTGGCTCTGTGTAAGCACTGCTTGCAATAGCTGGATGATTGGTGTGTTATCTACACTATTTGGTCACAAATCCAAAACGTAGCACCATATGAGCTGCTATGAAGAAAATTAACTTTATTCCAGCCAAAACCAGTATCCAGTCACATGTATGTCTAGAAGAAGGGAGACTATAGCTGTAGAATCATAGATATCTTGAAAATCCAATCTCTTATGAAAAATATATATCCATCTCCCCTGATAAAAAAAAAAAAAGCAACGTTGTGGGGGGTTGTTTATTATTTCAACAGCAGATATGCAGAACGGAAAAAAATCCTGACCAGCATGCAAAGGTCTATCTCACGTAAGATACTTAAACCACAGAGCTGTAAGAAGGCCTGTGTGGAAAAGTTGCTCTGGGGAGTGTTCTCATTACAGCTCTCACTTTACTTTGAAAACCTCTGTTTATCCTCATTCTTCTGTGGAGTCTCCAATTCCTCTGCACCTTGACACTGGTCCAGGCTAAGACCTCTGTTGTGAGACATGCCAAAGACCAAGGTAGAAAGACTGCTTGTAGGAGATCTCACATAATAGCAGTTTGTAAACCTCCCTGGGCTGAGACTGATATGTCTTCAGGGTGCACTTGCAGACCTTAGTCATCTAGTGCAACTTCATCTGGGTCCTCTACCCACGCACCCTCTACCCACTGGCCTAGGAGCTACATTTAAAATCGGGCATGAGGCTTGCTTCTTGCATGTATGTGTGCAGGCATATATTTATTTTATATATATAAACTATAACACTCAGCAAATAAAACCTGTATCTGAATTTCTTGGTGCTACCAGACAGAAAGCTACATATAGTTATTTCTAAATGCATTCTTAGTTTAACTTAATGACAACACTAAGTCTCAAAACCATGAAGAAATTATCCTCAATCTTCTTAACATTTCAATGTGACTTTTTTAAGCCTTTTTTTTTTCAACTAGAAAAAAAGAACCACAAAAAAGACTGAATAGACTAAGTGAAGGGAGAATGGCTTACATAGTCCTTTAGATTTGCTAATACAAGTTATGTTGCCATGGTAGTCACTTCACTTTATACAGAGACTGCTGTGAAAACTAAAGAGGTAATTGAAGTGCAATTTTTGTTCTGTTGACAATTTTCTATTTTTTTTTTAATTTCTATTTTTTTCTTTGGAAATAAAGAGAACTTTGCTTTACTGAATAACTTTATTGCACAAAACCTAACAACAGTTTTGAGACCACATAGGGAATGTTTGAAGAACTTTTGTACAGGGAGTTGTCTTCCCAGGTGGGAAGCTAGCCAGGAAGCTGGGCAATTGGAGCAGTCTGCAGGTTGGAAGCAGTGTAGCTGGAGAGCCCTGACAACCATGAAGTCCAGTGAGATGGGCAAGCTGCCTATTCACCTACCATAATGCCAGCTGGCTTACAAAGGATAGGGAGGATGCCTCTCGGTCTCCTCTCTGTCTGCCTGGTTTCCATAAAAAAATGCAGAGAAACAAACTTGTTCCAAAGGAAAACACAATTTTTGTGGAACCAGAATCTTCAGGTGGGAAATTGTTTCAGAAATTGTTCAACCAGGTGTTTTGATAGCCATGAGAAGCACAGCGTCAGGGAGCAGCGCCAGAAGGGCTGCTTCACAGGGCAGGACAAGCCAGGAGTCAAGGCTTCCTATTGCACAGGCATGGCAGTGTCCTCACTAGCAGAATGTTGTGCCTCATTGTCTGAGCAGAGCCAGGATGGTGCTTGTGGTGGGATCCACTGACACTCGCAGACAAGCTGAGGTAATCTGTCACTGGGACCTATCCACAGAGCCCAAGCAGGGCCAGAGTCATCATTAGAATACAGGATCCAGGAGGCAGGCCTGGGGCTCCTTCCAGGAAGATCAGCGCAACAGGGCACAGGGCTAAGAAGCACCTTTACAGTGTACCTCAGGCCAGGACTGTTTGCCCATGCTAGGGCTCACACGGAGCTCCTAGATAAACTGTAAAGAGATCCCAGATAAACTGGACAGAGAATGCATGGGTAAGGAACTCAGGTGAGGCTGCTAATGGCAGTTAAGGCCAGTTAATGCACTCATAATCTTAACACTTAGATAAAGGTAAATTGTAATTTGTGAATTCGCATATGTATTCCACAATGGTATGGTTTTCTTGTATATGTTTATTATCTGTATCTATTATGCACTAAACATCAAATAGGAAAACAAAGAACTTAGAAAAACAAAATATGTGGGAAATCGCCGGGAGATGAGCTCATCAGATGATGACCAACAAGTCTCGTTTATTGCTAAGCAGATGGATACTTATATACCTTGCTTGCATGTTTATAGTTTGGTTACAGAGAGATCATTGGCTTATAGCTTTTACATGTTACAAGATCATTGGTTTGTAGCTTCTACATATTACAAGATCATTGGTTTGTAACTTCTACATTTTTGCAGCTACACCGTGCACCCCCCCACCATCCTCCTTCTCATGCACTTATCACTTAGTGGCCTTGGCTGTGATTGGTCATAGTATGTTGCTGTTTGCCGGTGTCCTTCATTTCCTCATTATCTGGCGTGAGAGGTTTGCACCATGTTCTACACAGATGTCTTGTTTCAGCTCGTTGATGGGAATGTGACCTTTTGACCTTTTTCGACAAGCCAATCCTCCACAATTCCCCCTTTTTCTTTATAAAGGAATAAGGACTGAGTCAGGAGTCATTGTAAACAAGCAGAACAACATTGCAAAGCATAACAAAGTAACAAACCCTCTATAATTATGAGACCTATAACCGCGAAGCAGCTTATAAAGCAAACGTATATGCAGCTCTATGAAGTGAAACTTCTAAAATCAGCTAAATATTTCTGAAGCGCTATAAGCGGGTTACATAAAAGATAATTTGACAGACTATACAAAAGTCTTTGTTTCAGCTAACTCTGGCGAAGATGCCTTATAGACTGACAACCACCACAATATAATTCTACTGTAGGGTCACACTGATGACAAAAACTACAGAGTTATCAAAGCACTTGTTGTATCACCAATCTCAGTTGTACCACTATATGCCTGTGGCCATGGACCGGATCTAGGAGGGTGACCGTGCTCAACGAAAGCTCTGTGTTGATTAAGGAGTTAAGTTCTTCTATTAGTGGCTGTAGCGCTCGGCTCAAGCAACGCTCCTCCCGGGTCTGCGAGTCAGGGTCCATACACTAGCTCGGAGACGCCGTCACTGGAGCTTCTGCAACAGCCGGTCTTAATCACTTGGATGGTACCCACAAGGGTCCTGCAGGAGCACAAACACAGGCGTAACCACGGCCCAGATATATTACTTCTGCCGGTCCCTGCCACAGATCTGTATTAGGATCTCGATAGTACGCCTTAAAAGAAGGCTTTGTCTTCTGTTTGTACAAAGTGCTTAATAACTGCTGGAGTTTGTTCATCACCAAAGATGCATAAATAATTTAACGTAATTTCACCCATATAATCAGCATCGATGACACCTGGAACAATGAATAGTCCTTTCAACGCAGATGATGATCTCCCCAGTAGCAAGGCTAGTTTCATAGATTCTTTTAACAACTCTGGACCTAGCTGGACTTGAGCCTCCTTAGTGGAGAACTGTCCAGTTCCCATCAGGTGTTGTAATTGCACCCCAATCAGGGGATCTCCCTGGCCTCGCTGAACTGCAACCGCCTCTTGACAGGTTTTCTGCCAATACATGTTCCATAACAACAACTGTGAAGGGGTGAGGATTAATTTCACAATACTTTCAATATAACAGCAAATCTGTTCCCCAAATATATGACAACATCTGCCTAGTGGGTTCAAACTGAATGCCTGTAGAAATAACAGTTTGCCTTAACTGAGATAGCAATTTCCAATTTAAGGGAGACATTTCAGCATTTACTGCCTGACCTTGAGCGTTAATCTGGTACTTAACAGGAAAGGCGAGAATCTTTTCCTGCAACGCCTGCAAACAATCAAAATCATTGTTTGACAGAGCCTCTCTCTGAATAGATTTCCAATCTATCACCTGGATTCGCATTTGTCTACCTGTGCTCTGCAACTTTACCTTCCTTTCTTCTCTCCACCCATTTTTTTTTTTTTTTTTTTCAGAAGTTGTTCACTCTGCTTTGCACGGCTACAAACAGCAGCCTGCGTGGCAGCAGCTACAGCTGCCTGCCTGCTTCGACAGCAGCCATAAATACCTGTCAGCAACCACACTTTTGCATTAACCCTTTCTTGCCTGAAATGTTAAACCACTACCTGTTAAAAACTTTTACATGAACACGATAACAAAAAAAATACATAGAACACCATCTGCTCTCATCACACACACACACATACGTATGCATATGGGATCCCACAAGCACATTTCACACAACTACAATATTTGAAACACAAAATCCAGACAATCATTACTCGCACTACACAGTCCCATGTACAGAACGTGGCACAAGGACTCTGTGAAGACTATCAGGAAACCAGCTCCAACAAGCATCATCGCAGTGTGAGGTGGCAGGCTCAGCCCTAGCGAGCGTCCCTGCAGAGGCTCTGCCTCGCTCACATCGCATGAGGCTAGGGCTTTTATACTGATCAAAATGCACACTCATTCTGACACAGGTGGCCAGTCTATGTCAGAAGAAGTGGCCAGCAATATCTATAAAGGTTTCCAAGCATCAATAGAATCATAGACATATTTGCTAACTTCTAGTACATGAGTATCACAGACAGACTGTATCAAATGAGTTGTATATGGGACCCCAAGTCCACAGTCTGCAACGGTCCACCTCAGTCCTCCCAATACCCCTGATAAGGGCATACGAGAGACCTTTCCACCGCGGGTCTTGATCCAGCACATACGTCACAGGGAAAGCACACAATACAGAATCACAGAATCCCAAGGGTTGGAAGGGACCTAAAAAGATCATCTAGTCCAACCCCCCTGCAAGAGCAGGGTAACCTACAGTACATCACACAGGAACTTGTCCAGGCGGGCCTTGAATATCTCCAGTGTAGGAGACTCCACAACCCCCCTGGGCAACCTGTTCCAGTGCTCTGTCACTCTTACAGTAAAGAAGTTCTTCCTGATGTTAACGTGGAACTTCCTATGCTCCAGTTTACACCCATTGCCCCTTGTCCTATCACTGGATATCACTGAAAAAAGCCTAGCTCCATCATCCTGACACCTACCCTTTACATATTTGTAAACATTGATGAGGTCACCCCTCAGTCTCCTCTTTTGCAAGCTAAAGAGACCCAGCTCCCTCAGCCTCTCCTCATAAGGGAGATGTTCCACTCCCTTAATCATCTTTGTGGCTCTGCGCTGGACTCCTTCAAGCAATTCCCTGTCCTTCTTGAACAGAGGGGCCCAGAACTGGACGCAATATTCCAGATGCGGCCTCACCAAGGCTGAGTAGAGGGGGAGGAGAACCTCTCTTGACCTACTAACCACTCCCTTTCTAATGCACCCTAAGATGCCATTTGCCTTCTTGGCCACAAGAGCACATTGCTGGCTCATGGTCATCCTCCTATCCACCAGGACCCCCAGGTCCCTTTCCCCTTCACTACTTTCCAGCAGGTCAACCCCCAACCTGTACTGGTACATGGGGTTGTTCTTCCCCAGATGCAAGACTCTACACTTGCCCTTGTTAAATTTCATCAAGTTTCTCCCCGCCCAACTCTCCAGCCTGTCCAGGTCTCGCTGAATGGCAGCACAGTCCTCTGGTGGGTCAGCCACTCCTCCCAGTTTTGTGTCATCAGCAAACTTGCTGATGGTGCACTCAGTTCCCTCATCCAGGTCATTGATGAAAATATTAAACAGCACCGGTCCCAGCACCGACCCCTGAGGAACTCCACTAGTCACAGACCTCCAGCTAGATTCTGCGCCATTGACCACAACTCTCTGCCTTCTTCCTTTCAACCAGTTCTCAATACATCTGCATCCCACACCCATCTCGCTTCTCCCTTTACAACTGTCCATTTATCATGAGGATCTGGGGGATATAAATTAGGCTTCTTTTCCGGCTCCATGTCAAAAGGATCATCCAGGTCAGCATCAGAATTAACAGGCGTCAGAACTTCAGGAGCAGCAACAGCAGCCTGATGAGCACGCACAGGCTCTTTCTTGGGGTCAATAGGGTCCGGGTCAAAAAGAGTGTCTTCATCTCTGTCTTCAGACTTTGCAGCCACAGTGGCAACTGGCAGAGGCTCAAGGGTGGCCAGGGGTGGGGGGGGAACACTGGGTTACACGATCTCACTTTTTGACTTTAACATCTCTAAAATAGTTCTCCAAATGACCAACAAATGTTTCACAGTGTCACTGCCTTCCGTGGCTGCGTTCTTCGGAGCTTTCCCAATCCCTGCTGTCTTCCCAGCCTTTTGTTTTAACAGGGTATTATATATACCTTGCCAAATCTTATCTCCAAATTTTTGCCATTCTGCTAATTCATGGACAGTGTGAGGGTTAACAAAACATCCCTTAGACTGTCCATAAGCTAACAGTCCCTGCAGATCCTTCTGCAGGTCGATCCCTTTAACCTGCCGCTTCTGTAAGAAGGCAGTAAATAAATCATACGCCGCTTGCCTTTCCATACCTTTGCGCGCTTGTTGCAGCCCCTTCAGGTTTCGGCAGCGCGTATCGGCCGGGCTCGTCTATACGGTCACCCAGGGTCCGGCGCTTAAAATCCTGAGATCTTGGCGCTTTGACTATCCTGTGGCTGCGATCAGGACCCGAGCAGAATTTACGTCGTCCCACCGTGGTGTTCGAGGGATCACGTCGGGGTCACCATTTGTGGGAAATCGCCGGGAGACAAGCTCATCAGATGATGACCAACAAGTCTCGTTTATTGCTAAGCAGATGGATACTTATATACCTTGCTTGCATGTTTATAGTTTGGTTACAGAAAGATCATTGGCTTATGGCTTTTACATGTTACAAGATCATTGGTTTGTAGCTTCTACATATTACAAGATCATTGGTTTGTAACTTCTACATTTTTGCAGCTACACTGTGCACCCCCCCCACCATCCTCCTTCTCATGCACTTATCACTTAATGGCCTTGGCTGTGATTGGTCATAGTATGTTGGTGTTTGCCGGTGTCCTTCATTTCCTCATTATCTGGCGTGAGAGGTTTGCACCATGTTCTACACAGATGTCTTGTTTCAGCTCGTTGATGGGAACGTGACCTTTTGACCTTTTTCAACAAGCCAATCCTCCACAAAAATATAGAGATTGGTAAACCAAATAGTAGTAAATATATATTCTCACAAGTAACTAAAAACACAGAATACATTCTTTGTGTACATCGGTATTTTCCATCCACAAAACAAATTTACATAATCATGTTGTCGTGGTTTAAACCCAACCACAAACCTCGTCCACTCACTCTCCCCACTTCTTGCCCTCCCCCTGCTCCTGGAGGGTCGGAGAGGAGAATCGAAAAGAATGTAACTCCCACGGGTTGAGATAAGAACAGCCCAGTAACTAAGGTATAACACAAATCACTACTGCTACCACCAATAATAATAGTGCTAAAGGAAATAACAAGAGGAAAGAATACAAGACCTCAACACCAGCCGACCAATAACTCACCCCACTCCCCACAGCCAAGCACCGACCGATACCTCCTCCAACCCTGCAGTCCCTCTACCCCTTCCGGGTCCCTCCAAGTTACATCCTGGGCATGACGTGCTGTGGTATGGAATACCTCTTTGGCTAGTTTGGGTCAGGTGTCCTGTCTCTGCTTCCTCCCGGCCTCCCTCGTCCCCAGCAGAGCATGAGACTCACAGAGTCCTTGGCCAGAATAAACATTACTTAGCAACAATTAAAAACAATCGGTATTATCAGCTCTCTGCCCAGGCTGGAAGTCAAAACACAGAGCTTGCACCAGTTACTAATCACAGAATCACAGAATCACAGAATCCCAAGGGTTGGAAGGGACCTAAAAAGATCATCTAGTCCAACCCCCCTGCAAGAGCAGGGTAACCTACAGTACATCACACAGGAACTTGTCCAGGCGGGCCTTGAATATCTCCAGTGTAGGAGACTCCACAACCCCCCTGGGCAACCTGTTCCAGTGCTCTGTCACTCTTACAGTAAAGAAGTTCTTCCTGATGTTAATGTGGAACTTCCTATGCTCCAGTTTACACCCATTGCCCCTTGTCCTATCACAGGATATCACTGAAAAAAGCCTAGCTCCATCATCCTGACACCTACCCTTCACATATTTGTAAACATTGATGAGGTCACCCCTCAGTCTCCTCTTCTCCAAGCTAAAGAGACCCAGCTCCCTCAGCCTCTCCTCATAAGGGAGATGTTCCACTCCCTTAATCATCTTTGTGGCTCTGCGCTGGACTCCTTCAAGCAATTCCCTGTCCTTCTTGAATTGAGGGGCCCAGAACTGGACACAATATTCCAGATGCGGCCTCACCAAGGCTGAGTAGAGGGGGAGGAGAACCTCTCTTGACCTACTAACCACTCCCTTTCTAATGCACCCTAAGATGCCATTTGCCTTCTTGGCCACAAGAGCACATTGCTGGCTCATGGTCATCCTCCTATCCACCAGGACCCCCAGGTCCCTTTCCCCTTCACTACTTTCCAGCAGGTCAACCCCCAACCTGTACTGGTACATGGGGTTGTTCTTCCCCAGATGCAAGACTCTACACTTGCCCTTGTTAAATTTCATCAAGTTTCTCCCCGCCCAACTCTCCAGCCTGTCCAGGTCTCGCTGAATGGCAGCACAGTCCTCTGGTGTGTCAGCCACTCCTCCCAGTTTTGTGTCATCAGCAAACTTGCTGAGGGTGCACTCAGTTCCCTCATCCAGGTCATTGATGAAAATATTAAACAGCACCGGTCCCAGCACCGACCCCTGAGGAACTCCACTAGTCACAGACCTCCAGCTAGATTCTGCGCCATTGACCACAACTCTCTGCCTTCTTCCTTTCAACCAGTTCTCGATCCACCTCACTACTTGATCGTCAAGCCCACACTTCCTTAGCTTATCTATGAGGATGCTGTGGGAGACAGTATCAAATGCCTTACTGAAATCAAGAAAAACCACATCTACCGCTCTACCATCATCCCTCCACCTAGTCACTTCCTCATAGAAGGCTATAAGGTTGGTCATACATGACTTCCCCCTCATAAAACCATGTTGGCTGTTCTTAATGACCCCCTCATCCTTGATATGCCTAGTGATGGAGTCAAGAATAAGTTGTTCCATCACCTTTCCAGGGATGGAGGTAAGGCTGACCGGTCTATAATTACCCGGGTCCTCCTTCTTGCCCTTCTTATAGATTGGTGTGACCTTTGCCATCCGCCAATCCTCAGGCACCTCGCCCGTTTCCCACGACTTACCAAAGATGATGGAAAGTGGCCTAGCAATGACCTCCGCCAGCTCCCTCAGCACCCGTGGGTGCATTCCATCCGGACCCATCGATTTACAGATGTCCAGATTGCATAGCTGATCCCTAACCCAATCCTCATCTACCAAAGCAAACTCCTCCTTTGTCCTGACTCCTTCTGGGGCTATAGAAATCCGGGGCCCTCGGGGAGAGTCTGCAGGAGTAAAGACAGAGGCAAAGAAGGCATTCAGCACCTCTGCCTTCTTTATATCCTCTGTCTCCAGGGTACCCACTTCGTTCAGCAGTGGGCCTATATTGCCTCTTGTGCTAGTTTTATTTGCTATGTATTTGAAGAAGCCCTTTCTATTGTCTTTAACCCGACTAGCAAGATTGAGTTCCAAGGAGGCCTTAGCTGTCCTAATTGCCTCCCTACATCCTCTAACAACTGTCCTATATTCCTCCCAAGCGGCCAGCCCCTCCTTCCATAATCCATAGATTCTCCTTTTCCACTTGAGTTTGCCCAGCAGCTCCTTGTTTAACCACGCCGGTCTCCTAGATCCCTTACTTGACTTCCTACTCATTTGGACGCTCCGATCCTGAGCTTGGAAGAAGCGGTCCTTGAATGCTAACCAACTATCTTGAGCCCCTTTACCGCCTAGTACACTTTCCCATGAGACTTCCCTTAGCAGTTGACTGAAGAGGCCAAAGTTGGCCCTTCGGAAATCCAGAACTGTGGCTTTGCTAGGTATTCTATTCCTCCCACACAGGATCCTAAACTCCACCATCTCATGGTCACTGCAGCCAAGGCTGCCATTGACCGTCACCACTTCGACCAAACCCTCCTTGTTGGCGAGTACTAAATCTAGCAGCGCTGCTCCCCTAGTTGGTACGTCCACCATTTGCATTAAGAAATTATCATCAATGCACTCGAGGAACCTCCTAGACTGTGAATGACTGGCTGTGTGAGTCTTCCAGCAAATATCGGGGTAATTAAAGTCCCCCACGATGACTAAGGCATGTAGTCGCGAGGCTACTTCCAGTTGCCTGTAGAAAGCCTCATCAACTCCTTCGTCCTGATCAGGAGGTCTGTAATAGACCCCCACAACTGTATCACCCGTGCCAGTCAGCCCCTTGATTCGTACCCACAGACATTCCACTTGCTCCTCATCCGACCCCGGACAGAACTCAATACATTCTAGTTGCTCTCTCACGTAAAGAGCCACTCCACCACCTCGCTTTGCTGACCTATCTTTCCTAAAAAGGACATAGCCATCCATGACCACATTCCAGTCATATGAACTGTCCCACCATGTCTCTGTAATCGCCACTAGATCATAACCTTTAGCCCGCACACAGACTTCTAACTCCTCCTATTTATTCCCCATGCTGCGTGCATTGGTGTACAGGCATTTCAGGGAGCCAGTCCTAGTACCCTTTTTCCCCTGCGGGACAGGGTCTAAAAAGCTATCCTTTCCCACAAGTGAAACAAGAGATTGATAGTCCTCCTTAGCCCGCCATCCTTCAATCCCTAGCATGTTCCTCTTGGCCTTGTCCCCAACAGGCCCAGTTAAATCCCCTCCCCCCTTCATAACTAGTTTAAAGCCCTGTCAATAAGCCCTGCTAACTCCTGCCCCAAAACCCTTTTTCTTCTCTGGGACTGGTGTATCCCGCCTGTCACCAGCAAACCAGGTGTCCCATACAGCAGCCCGTGACTGAAAAACCCAAACCCCTGCCTTTGGCACCAGTCACGTAGCCATACATTAACCTGCAGAGTCTTCTTATATATCCCTTCACCCTCGCTTGCAACAGGTATGGAGGCAAACACCACTTGCGCTCCAGACCCTTTAACCAGCTGTCCCAGGGCCCTGTAGTCTCTCTTCATTGCCCTTACGTTCCTCGTAATAATTTCGTCACTGCCAACCTGAAAAACCAGCAGTGGGTAGTAGTCAGACGGCTGCACCAGTTCAGAGAGCTTCTTTTTAACATCTCTAATCCGAGCCCCAGGCAGGCAGCAGACCTCCCTGTGGGGTGGATCCGGTTGACAAATGGGCCCTTCTGTTCCCCTCAGAAGGGAGTCACCCACCACAATTACTCTTCTTTTCTTCTTGGTTGGAGAAGTTCTGAGGTATGTGGGTGAGTGACTAGCCCTGGGTGACTCACTAGATAGATTTGCCTCACCATCTCCATTCACCTGGCCCTGAATTTCCAAGACCTCGTACCTGTTATTCAAGGGCAACTGGGAGGGAGGAAGGGATTGTGAGGGTTTTCGCTTACCTCTCCGAGGAGGAACCTCCCTCCATCCATCCTTGTCCATTAAGCTCTCTCCTTCTGTCTGATGGTAGGAGGGAAGGGGATCCATATCTTGTTGAACCACTTCCCTCTGCCCTTGCCTTAGGGTGCGGTTCCACCAATCTATTTCACTTTCACACTCTCTAATGGCTCTCAACCTTTCTACCTCCTCCCTCAGTTCAGCCACCTGCCTGAGCAGGTCATTTATTTGCTCACAGCGAACACAAGCAGTATCACTGGCTCCCTCCAATACAAGTGCCAGGCTCAGGCATTCGCTGCAGCCAGAGACCTGCACAGCTGCATGTCTGCAGGAAGGCTCAGTCTGGATACCCACATTAGTACTCACTGCAGCTTTCGATCGTGTTGTAACCATGATCTATCTGGTCAATCAATCCGTCTACGTCCCTCAGCACTCCTTCCCCCTCCTGTACTCCAGGCGAGTCCTCTCGATGAGGCGGTTGGAACGCTTCCCTGCCCGCTCACCTGCCCGCTCGCCTGCCCGCGCGAACTGCCGCGCGAACTGCCTCGACCCTCTGCCTCGACGCTCTCTGTTTGCCGGCTCTGGTCGCCGCGCTCCCTGGGAAGGTTTTTTAGCCACTCCCAGCTGGTGCCACTCCTCCTGGCTCCGCCCCCTGTGAGTCAGCCCCTCGCGGGAGCTGAGCTTCCGAGTCCTGGGCAAGTCCTGTTGAGGACTTGAGGCTCCCTCCTCAGTGGCTCTTGTCGCTCTGAGGTGAGGCTCCTGGACGCTGATCTCTCCCCTCTCCGCTCCGGTGTTGCAGGCGTCCTCTCTCAAGCTACTCACCTCAGCAACTGATCGAGAGTGGCTGTTGGTGGCCGGTTTGAATCTGCCACCGAGCCTCCTGGCTCCGCCCCCTGTGAGTCAGCCCCTCGCGGGAGCTGAGCTTCCGAGTCCTGGGCAAGTCCTGTCGAGGACTTGAGGCTCCCTCCTCAGTGGCTCTTGTCGCTCTGAGGTGAGGCTCCTGGACGCTGATCTCTCCCCTCTCCGCTCCGGTGTTGCAGGCGTCCTCTCTCAAGCTACTCACCTCAGCAACGCTCCTGTTAAACCCAGGACACATGTACATTTCATACTATGGCTTGTAAAATCTAATTTTAAAATCTATGAAAAAAAAATCTATACTGTCTTTGAAGACAACTGTGTTGTAGCATATCTTTCTAATGATGGACTAGTCTCCCTAAGAGAGCAGAATACTTAGCTATATGCCTAATATTAAGCTATTGATGTTGGTAAGCGTGCTTAGGACATTTTGTTTAATTCAGTTATTCTGAATGCCATCAGAAATACGGGTTACATTTCCAAGTAGCATAAACTGCTATGAAGAGGTTACAGTGATTTACCCAAAGTATTATGTGAGTTCCTGAAAATAACACTTCCGAAGCAAGCTAACTTCTTAATGGATGTTTACGTTAACTTATTTTTTCCTCTACTGTTTCACTGAAAAAGGACTAATGTAAATGTATGCTTGAAACTGGGCATTTAATTGAATCAAATCCTTAAAATTTTTCTTGACTGAGGTTTTGATTTGCAATGAAATTTGCTTTGCAAAAAGAAGTTGTGAACATCTTATTACACAGATGCAGCAGGATTTATTTCCTTCCCTCTGCCTCCTTCCACCCTTTTTTTTTTTTTTTTTTTTGTCAACTAAAGGTTAATTTAACTTCTTCAGATCTTTAGCAATTTCTCATTTAAATCTGCCATCTAACTTGCGAAGGTAAAAATGTAGAAGCTCTACATACACAAACTTTATATTCACAATTAAGTAAGACTCAATTTGAATGTGCTGCACTTCTTTCAGCTATGTAATATTATCAGTACCAGAGTGAAAACCAAAAGAATGCAGAAGGGTAAGGCCCTGGAAAATAGGGGGTTTTAAGAAGATTTTGGAAAAAGCCATGTATACATTCCCCATAACAATTAAAGAGTAATGTAGATGTCTAGCTAGTGGAATTCCCTTTGGAATGATTATTTAGACATTGCAGTGATTTTTATTGCATTGTATTACTTATTCATGTCTTAAAGAACTCAAGGCCTTATTTTCAGAGTTATGGAAGGGCCTAAAAAATTATTTAAGTAAGTAAGTTTCTGATGGAATTTCCACATGGAAATTCAGGATGCATCAGGCTGATATGTCCTGAAAATCCCACTATCTGAATCTCTCAGCATCTAAATACTAAGAAAAAAATCTGGCTGCTCCAGATCTGCATAATCCTCTAGTAATTTCCACTCCTAAGCAGTGTGATAAGTGACAGACTTTATTGTCAGGTAGGGATGCAAAGTGTGATTCCTAAAGCTACTCAGTTACGGTCTAAATGTCAGTCCTGTGGCACTCCTACAGATGGGAGAACTGCACACTGTCCTGTCCCTGCTTCCTGCAAATAATCTAACTTCAGTGCTTGGTTAACCAGAATTACCATTGTATTGGGTGTAAAAAGAAATGTTTTTGCAGCAAGCGAGCAGCTTTGTGGGAAGAAAGGAGAGACTGCCCAATCCCACTGGCTCCAATGGACTCACAGCAGGACACAGCTGAGTCCATCAGCAAAACTGCTGGTGGCTCTGGAAAAGAATTATTTAAGAAAGGTCTGAAAACACTGGACAGACAGAGGAGAAGGGGAAAAGAATGAAAAACCACAATGAAAGCACCAAGGTCAGAGAAGAAGAAAGAAAAAGAGGAGGAGGTGCTGTAGCTGTGGAGGGACTCCACGCTTGAACAGACGGACATTTCATGAAGGAACTGCAGCCTGTAGAGCATCCATGCTGGAGCAGATTCTTTTCCTGAGGAACATCAGCCTGTGGGAAAGCCACACTGTAAAAGGAGAAAGTGTGAGAGGAAAGGAGCAGCAGCAAGAAAATGCTATCTAATAATCTCCACACACATCCCTTCCTGCACTGTTCATGGGCAGGGCAGAGGAATCTGGAGTGAAGGACTGAAGCTCAGTTTTAAAAAAGTTATTTTAATATCTGTCTTTGTTTCTTACTACTCAAATCTCTTTTAATAGGCAATAATTTAAATTAATGTTTTGTCCATGACTTTGACTGGTGAGCAATCTTCCTGCCTTTACATCAAACCATGAGCTTTTCATCATATTTTGTCCACTATCCTGCTGAGGGAGTGAGTGAGCAGCTGGGTAGGCATTTGGCCCTTAGCCAGGGCTAATCTACCACAACTAAGAAAATCATATTTAACTAATTTCCTCTCATTAGTAGAAGGAAGAAGGCTCCTATAGTGACTTTGTGGCATGATTTAGATCCACTTCATTTTCTAATTCTGTGTCTTCAGATGTTAATGTTGCAAAAAATACATTCTCCTACGTTTCAAGAAAGACTAAACCTTTTAAAGAAACTTGACTTTCTATGTGTCAAGATGTAAAGCCCATTAACACTGCCATAAATCTTTTCATTTACTTTGATAGGCTCTGAATAGGACTCCAAATGCCAGCATAGTTTTAACAAAACACAATTTCCAAAGAGCACTGTGGTAAGAAATACAGAAGTTGATACAAAATACAAAACAACTAGTTAATAAAATTCAACCCCTCTCCTCCTATGCAGTGGGGCTGGAACCAGATTATTTTAAGGTCCTTTCCAAACCTAACTGTTCTATGATTCTATAATATAACATAACTTTATTTAAATAAAGGCTACCACTGTATAGGGAGACCAGTCACTTTTTCTGTATCTTGAATTAGTGTTTTGGGAACATAAAGGTCTGAGTTTCTGTCAATGAGAATGTACTTAAAAAGTGCATTTTGCAGATCTTGAGCATCTTCTTGCAGCTAGCTAAATCTTTATCACTGGATGGATTCCAAAAACTGTGAAGCCACTGGTTTCAGTTGAAAGCAGAGGGGTTTCCACTGCGACTGGGAGTGTGCCAACATGAAACATGTTACCCAGTTGTTATTTTCTCATATTTTTCTGCCATTTTAATTTTTATGAATAGAGTGAACATAGTGGAAGGTATAAACAGGATGGTATAAAAGGTGGAAAAATAGGTTGTTTCTTCATTTCTTTAAGAAGTTATCAAAACCTAGAGGAAATTCTTATTTTACAGTCACATCTAACACATTATTGCCTCAGATACTGTAGTTTCAAGATATAGTGAAAAAGAGTAAGAAATTAAACAACCCAAAGAAAAAGAGACACTGTTCTATTTCATCTGTGAACTGTGATGCATCATAAAGTGCAATAGAAACTTACAGATTTTTATTAAAGCTATATAAATCAGTGGTTAATTTATCAAGTCTAAAGGCTACATAAGATAATATGAAATAACATGATTGAATCATGTTACATTCAGGGATCTTGTTTTACTACTTTTTCTAGGTTTCCAGAGTTTGTTCATTATGAGTAGTTTTCCAGGAATACCTGCAAACACTTCAGCAATACAATAGAGATGCTTTATCCTTAATGTCTACCCTAAGACTTCATTAAGGGCAAAATACCTGTTTGTCCTCTCTGTTGAGATAACTAGCTCTGTGAACAAGAAAAAAGCAGTGTATGTTGTACATCTTAATTTCAGCAAGGCCTTTGACATGGTCCCCCAGAGTAATCTTATAGCTAAGTTGGTCAAATAGGAGGAACTCAGTAAATGGACAAGTAAGTGGAAGTGAGTGAAAAATTGGCTTTCCTATTAGGCTCAAGTCAGCATTACAAAGTCCAACTGGCAGCTGGTTACTAGTGATATCTCTCAGAAATCAAAACTGTGACCTTTTGAAATCTGGACAATAGGAACAGCCAGATTTGTAGTGTAGAAGTTGATATGCTGGAAGACAGAGCTAGTATTGAGAGGGACCTGACAAACAGGACTAGACAAATGGGCCGATGGGAACCTCAAGAAGTTCAAAAAAGGTAAATGCAGTTTTTCATCTAGGGAGAAATAGCTCTGTGCACCAGTACATGCTTCAGACTAGCTGTCTGGAAAGCAGCTTTGTGGAAAAGATCCTGGGAGTCCTGATGGGCACGATGTGGAACAGGGATCCATGACAAATTAAGCGACGTGTTGTACCCGAATACGGAGTGCAGTCAGCATAACCCCTCCCTTATCACTGATTTGAAACAACACAGGTGCCCTTTCCCAACAGCCTGATGGGATAGCTGCAGAGAAGCATGACTCCCCAAGTGTAGCTATGGCATACACTGTAGACAAATTCTACCTACATCAGGTCATGTGTGAAACAGATATGTATGTTATAAAAATTATTAGAAGTCACTGAATCTGGTAGTCAAGGTTTAAAGATAAATCAGGCCAAGCACATATTCCTGATGTGTGGGTGTGCACACACATGCAAACACACACAGAGCAGGCCATACAAATGCAACTCAAGAGTTTATACAATAGTGCCATGGTTTAGACCCAGCTGGTAGGTCAGCACGACACAGTTGCTTGTTCACCCTTCCCTGTTTCCCCCACCCCAAGGTGGGATGGGGAGGAGAATCAAAAGAATATAAACACCACAGGTTGAGATAAGAACAGTTTAATAACTAAAATAAAGGAAAATATAATAATAACAGAAAGAAAACCACCACCACCACTGATTATGATGATGATGATATAATAATAATAGTACTACTAATTAGAATAATAATTAATAATAATAATAATGGGAAACAAGAGAAGAAATCACAAGTGATGTGAAATCAGAAAGCACAAGTGATGCCCAATACAATTGCTCACCACCCCCTGATGGATACCCACCCTGACCTGAGCAACGATCAGTCCCTTCCAGGTGATTCCCCCCAGTTTATATACTGGGCATGATGTGCTGTGGTATGGAATACCCCTTTGGCTAGTTTGGGTCAGGTGTCTTATCTCTCCTTCCTCCTAGCTTCTTGTGCTCCTCCTCACTGGCAGAGCGCAAGAGACTTAAGTCGTTGATCAGGGTCAGCACTACTTAGCAACAACTAAAACATCATTGTGTTATCAGCGTTGTTCTCAGACTGAAGTCAAAACACAGCACTGCACCAGCTACTAAGAACAAAAATAACTGTTACAGATGAAACTAGGACAAAGGTACTATGATGATAGCAGATGACATTGATGGTAAGGTTTGGGGACCTTGGATTGTCAAGCCTTAGGTAGAAAAGGATCAGAGCATGCTTACTATTTCCTGTATTGCTATACAAGCGCACGCTGATGATTGAAGGTGTAGAACAGAGTCAGACTCTTCTCAGAATGGATCAGCAAAAACATAGGAGGGAACAGAGAAAAGTTGAACACAGGACATGCCTAATTCAAAAGTGCAGAAAATGGTTTTCCCCATGCGGGTGATCAAACACTGGAAGAGATGCCCAGGAGTGGTTGTGGGGTCTTACATTCTTGGAGGCCCCCAAAATCAGAAGGCTTGAGAAACCTGCTCTGATTCAATCTGCTTTGAGCAGTGGGTTGGACTTAATGACCTCTGAGGACCTTTCCAACCTGAGCTTTTCTGATTCTGTATTTAGACATATAGGAGCCCAGTTTGCTGTTCACATGTCTGATCTCTGTTTGCACAATGCTCATTGGTATACAAGCTCTCTGTAAATTCCCGAATTTCCTGCACTTAAGATCTGTGTTATTTCTGCCTGAAGACAGAAACCATTTTTTGGTTTTGTTTTTTTATTTAACTTCTGCTGTGTCTTCAGCTTAATATCTTTTAAAAAGAGTCAATAGGCAAACAAGCATAATCTAGTAATTATTTGTGAATTTTTGTGAACTATGTTATGTAAGATGTAATAAAAGGCAACAGCATTATCAGTCATAGCCCTTTAGTAACATGAAAATGGGCAGCCTTTTTGAGCTAAAAGAGGGTAGATTTAGACAGGAAATAATGCTGAATTTTTTTATGATGACAGTGATGAGACACTGGCACAGGTTGCCAAGAGCAGCTGTGGCTGCCCCATCCTTGGTAGTGTTCAAGGCCAGGTTGGATGGGAATTGAGCAACCTTATCTAGTGAAAGATGTCCCTGCACATGGCAGGAGGGTTGGACTACGTAATCTTTGAAGGTCGCTTCTGATGCAAACCATTCTATGATTCTGTGATTTTTGAGTAAAAGAAACTGTAGTTTGTGCCTTCTTCAGAATATTATTTTCCTAAAATCAGGGTAAAAGTGGTGGCAAAATCTTTTAGAATTATCTTTTATTCTAAAACATCATGAAGAGATTTCCTTGTCCCAACAGTGTTAATATTGAAAGACATGTAATTAAATATATAGAATCCAAACCAAAACTTTATTATGAATATGTTTGATCAGTAGTAAAAATGAAGAAGACATTATCTGGGTTGCATATTGAATATCAAAGGAAAACGAACATTAAATTGGGTAGGGGAGAAAGGGAAAAGTTTAATACTATTCATTAATCCCAGGTCTTAAATTATTAATTATGATTAGCTAACTGTTTTTTGACATATAATTCCACTCTTATTATCAACTGTATCAAAACATTTTTACAAGAGTGACTCACATGGACTCTTTAAGATGATCTAATCAAAAGTCTTTCTTTTTCTACTGATTTTTATTGTTACAACTAGAATCCAGATGAGCTGTAAAAAAAAAAATCATAATACTGCCAGAACACATAAGCAATTTTATTCTTGTTTTCACACAATATTGCCCTAATTGGTAAATGATTGCTTTGAGTGCTATGTATCAGCAGACACTTCAAAAGCTTTTTCTCTGCTACATCAAAGTTGCTGTCCAGTCCCCATATGCAAGCAGGTCAACACTCCATCTCAAAGATGTCAATGTCAGCATTACTTTGAGTTCAGAAAGACTGGAATAAAACTTTGTTGTATATTTTACAAAACCAAAGACCAACATTGAAAGCACCCTATCCTTAAGTTAAAATCACTGACCATGTTTCCATCAGTTTCTTCACACTGTACTTCCAAATAAAATTCTCTAGACCAATGAAAAGAGTCTTTGATAGTAGAGACATATGCATTTATCTCAAAAGAGAAGACCGAATTAAAACTGTAATGCCAGTTCAGAGAGTGGAATTGAGTTCTTTTTAGCTGAAGAGATAAAATTTACTATTGAAAGAATATGGGAAGATAGCATTTGAGAATGAATTTAAAAAAGCTTGGAAATAAAAGTTTGTTGTTGATCACATACTAACTTGAAGTTTTTTGCATAAATTTTGGGTTTGCTAAATATCTAATGGCACTCCTGGGAACCATTCATCCTGAGTGTTCAACACGACTGCAGAACATCTGTGTTAGTAAGTACTTTTCCTACGGCAGCTGATTAGAAAACTATTTCACATTGCCAAGACACCAAATGGGTCATATGTTAATCACTATGACTACATACAAACTTAGATTCCATGTCTTGCCACATTCTAAATATATGCATGTCTGATCAGATGTCTGGAAATAAAACACAGGAAGCTGTTTCATGCTGGAGTCTCATTCCAGCATAGTCAGGCCATGCATGGTGCTGACTCTCAGAACAAATAATCTGGGAGTGCTCCTGGGCCTAATGTTTACATACTTGAATTGTAAAATAACATCACTCTGACAGCTGCATGAATAAAATACCAATGTAGTTGTTTATGCAGAGACTGCGATTCCAAAACACTTGATAAGACAGTCAAATAACAAATTAAACTTGCTGGACATTTGTCACCAGTAAGTATCATTTTAACAATCAAGTATTTACATGCTTCCTTATGGTACCAATACTGTTTGAAAAGAGTACATTGCTGCAGCAGTAAGACTTATTTCATTGTCCCTATTTTCTTGTTGCAAAGTACTGTGGAAGAAAACGGGATCCTTGCACTGATTCCAATGAGTTGCAATGTACCACTAGTTAGGTAATGACTAGCAATTTCTAAAGTTGTCAGGAAATCAATTTTCGTGTAGATTGTATTAAGTGTGACGTACAGCTACTTTATTCACGTATTTGCTTAAAAGAAAAAAAAAATAGAAACATTACTTTTTTGTTGGTGGTGGTTTAAATCCTATCGTATCCTGATGAATTGCTGAGGTGAGTAGCTCGAGAGAGGACGCCTTCAGCACCTGAGCAGGGGAGAGATCAGCGTCCAGGAGCCTCAACTCAGAGCGGGCAGAGCCACCGAGGGAGCTTCAAGTCCTCGACAGGACCTGCCCAGGACCCGGCAGCTCCGCTGACGTGAGCAGGGACTCACAGGGGGAGGAGCCAGGAGCAGCGGCACCAGCTCTGTGTAGGTAAAAATAGAGTGGGTCGAGGCGTTTTTTGTGGGATGGTGAGCACCCACTGTATGGGCAGGGCCCGGCTTGGGAGCTCTGCTCTCTCTGCCCCGGCGGTGGCCAGCGTAGGCGCCCAGACAGAGCCGATGAGAGGGGAGGCTGCAGTGCAGAGCTCGGAGTGTAGAGGGTGCCTGCACTGGTCTGCTGAGGGAAAGGAGCACGACGGGCAGGGCTGCGCTCGGTGCTCCCTGATGGAGGCCCTCCTGCAGCAGGTGGCTGAGCTGCGGTATGCTATTGGCGGGCTGCAAGATGTCAGGGTAGCTGAGAGGAAGCGGGGCTGCTTGCTCCAGCCCCAAACTGTGCGGGGGCCTCAAGCTTCCCCTCCAGCTCATGAAGGAAAGAAGGAGGCCACCAACCTGGGAAGCTGGGAATTAGTGACAAAGAAAAATAACAAAAGAAGGAGGAAAAGGACAATTAAAAGCAAGGAGCTTCCTCCTAAATCTGTTGTCCCCGCGCAGAACCATTTTGCTGTCCTGCAGGAGGCTAACGAGGAAACGCACTTGCACCACAAACAGCCGGATGATGCACAGGTAAAGATCTCTACTAGCGCTACAAAGAAAAAGCAGCGGGTCGTAGTAATAGGGGACTCTACTTTGAAAGGGATGGAAGCACTCGTCTGTCGACCTGACCCCGTCTTGAGGGAGGTGTGCTGCCTACCAGGGACACGGATCAGGGATGTTACAGAGAGGCTGCCTGCTCTAGTAAGTTCCACGGACTATTACCCACTCCTGGTGATCCATGTGGGTGCTAGGGATAAAGGTAGTAGTAGACTGGGGACCATAAAGAAAGAGTACAGAGCCCTGGGAGAGGTGGTTAGGGGCTCCGGTGCTCAGATAGTCTTTTTGTCAATTCTCCAGGACACAGGGGAGGACCAAGAAAAAGCTAGGAGGATTGGCCAGGCTAATAAATGGTTAAAAGGGTGGTGTAATAGTCAGGGGTTTGGGTGTCTTGAACACGGGACCGAAGTTAGTAGGCCAGGTCTACTGGGGGCTGGTGGAGCTGCTCTGGTAAAGAAGGGGAAGAACAGTTTTGGTAGGAGGCTTGCCAGAGTGGTTGAGGAGGCTTTAAACTAGATGTGTTGGGGGAGGGGGGCATCATTCCATCCCAACACACCAGTCAGTTGCCAGCACCTATAATAAATGCTCGGAACAATGTAGATATATTCCAGCTGCTCCAGCCAACGAGCCGGCTTTAGTTGGAGCTCGTCTCAGATGGCTCTATGCAAACGCCAGTAGTATGGGGAACAAACAAGAGGAATTAGAGATGTGTACACATCTAGGGGGTATGATATAATAGGCATCACAGAAACATGGTGGGATGGCTCCTATGACTGGAGTGTTGGAATGGAAGTTTACAGGCTCTTTAGAAAGGACAGGCCTGGCAGGCGGGGAGGGGGAGTTGCTATTTATGTTAGGGATAGGCTGGAGAGTATGGAACTCTGTCTGGGGACAGGTGAGCAGTCAACATAGAGTTTGTGGGTCAGGGTTAAAGGGAAAACAGCCATGGGAGACATTACTGTGGGGATCTGTTACAGATTACCTGATCAAAGAGAACCTGTGGATGAAGCACTCTACAGACAGATAGGAAAAGCCTCACGCTCGCAGGCCCTTGTTCTCATGGGTGACTTCAACCACCCTGACATCTGTTGGAATGACGGTACTGCACGGCACAAGCAACCCAGGAGGTTCCTCGATTGTGTGGAAGACAACTTCCTTCTGCAAGTAATAGAGGAGCTGAGAAGGATAGGTGCCATGCTTGACCATGTGCTCACCAACAGGGAAGGGCTCGTTGAGAATGTGGTGCTTCAGGGCAGCCTTGGATGCAGCGATCGAATTTGAGATGGTCGAATTTGAGATCCTCAGGACAGTGAGAAGAGCGTGCAGCAAGCTCACTGCCCTGGACTTCAGAAGAGCAGACTTTGGCCTCTTCAGGAGCCTGCTTAGTAAGGTTCCATGGGATATAGCCCTGGAGGGCAGGGCGGCCCAAGACTGTTGGTTGATATTCAAGGATCACCTGATACAAGCTCAGGAGTGCTGCATCCCAACTAGAAGGAAGTGCAGCAGGAGGGCCAGGAGACCTCCTTGGATGGATGAGGAGCTGCTGAGGAAAATTCAAATTAAAGAAGAGGCTTATAAACAGTGGAAACAAGGACAGGTGGCCTGGGTAAGGTACAGGGATGTTGTCCTGGAAGCTAGGGGCCAGGTTAGGAAGGCTAAGGCCCAGTTAAAATTAAACCTAGCTAGGGATGTTAAGGATAACAGGAAGGGATTCTACAGGTACGTAGCAAACAAAAAACAGACTAGGGACAACATAGGCCCCCTGAGGAAGCTCTCGGGAGAACTGGCTACACAGGATTTGGAGAAGGCTGAGGTTCTGAATGACTTATTTGCCTCGGTCTTCACTGGCAAAGGCTCTGACTGCACCACAGAAGTCTTAGAAGGTAGATGAAGGGACTGTGAGAATGAAGACCTTGGGCCCACTGCAGGAGAGGATCTGGTTCGAGACCATCTTAAAAATCTGAACGCGCAGAAGTCCATGGGACCTGATGAAATCCATCCTGGGGTCCTGCAGGAGCTGGCGAATGAAGTTGCTAAGCCACTGGCCATCATATTTGAAGAATCATGGCAGTCAGGTAGAGTTCCTGAAGAATGGAAAAAGGGAAATATAACCCCCATTTTCAAGAAGGGGAAAATGGAAGACCCGGGGAATTACAGAGCAGTCAGTCTGACCTCTGTGCCTGGCAAAATCTAGGAGCACATTCTCCTGGAAGGCATGCTAAGGCACATGAAAAACAGTGAGGTGCTTGGTGACAGCCAGCATGGCTTCACTAAGGGGAAATCCTGCCTGGCCAATTTGGTGGCCTTCTATGATGGGGCTACAAAATTGATGGACAGGGGTAGAGCAGTTGATGTCATCTACCTGGACTTGTGCAAAGCGTTTGACACTGTCCCACACAACATCCTTGTCTCTAAATTGGAGAGATATCGATTTGATGGATGGACCACTCGGTGGATAAAGAACTGGCTGGATGGCCACACACAAAGAGTTGTGGTCAATAGCTCAGTGTCCGTCTGGAGACCAGTAACGAGTGGTGTCCCTCAGGGATCGGTGTTGGGACCGATCTTATTTAACATCTTAATCGCTGACATGGACAGTTGCGGAAGATCAACAGACAGCACGCTGATTAATGTAATCAGAAACTGACCTTTATTCACTTTATTCACTTCAAAGCTTCCAAGATTGGGCCTGCACTTAAGATTTACAACGATTGGTTTCTACACATAATGCAAAGACAGCTGATTGTTTCCTTCTTCATCATCCGGGAGTTGTTTCCCTCCTGCATATGTGGCCACAACTTTGCCCTGAAGTAACCTGTGAACTAGGCCATTAATCCTTACTACAAACTCCAACCAATGGCAAGAGTCCTGGATCGCTCACATGCCCATTGCTTGTTAAAGAGCCCTCAACAGACAGTGAGATTGAGTGTGCCCTCAGCAAGTTTGCCGATGACACCAAGCTGTGTGGTCTGGTTGATACACTGGAGGGAAGGGATGCCATCCAGAGGGACCTTGACACGCTTGTGAGGTGGGCTGATGCTAACCTTATGAAGGTCAACCATGACAAGTGCAAGGTCCTACACCTGGGTCAGAGCAATCCCAGGCATGGCTACAGGTTGGGCAAAGAAGAGATTCAGAGCAGCCCTGCTGAGAAGAACTTGGGGGTGCTGGTCGATAAGAAAATGAACATGAACCAGCAGTGTGTGCTTGCAGCCCAGAAAGCCAACCGTATCCTGGGCTGCAGCAAAAGGAGTGTGACCAACAGGTCGAAAGAGGTGATCCCGCCCCTCTACTCTGCTCATGTGAGACCTCACCTGGAGTATTATGTCCAGTTCTGGTGTCCTCAACATAAAAAGGACATGGAACTGCTGGAACAAGTCCAGAGGAGGGCCACGAGGACGATCAGGAGACTGGAGCACCTACCGTATGAAGATAGGCTGAGAAAGTTGGGGCTGTTGAGCCTGGAGAAGAGAAGGCTGTGTGGAGACCTCACAGCAGCCTTCCAGTACCTGAAGGGGGCCTATAGGGATTGCTGGGGATGGACTCTTCGTCAGGGACTGTAGTGACAGGACAAGGGGTAACGGGTTAAAACTTGAACAGGGGAAGTTTAGATTGGATATAAGGAGGAAATTCTTTACTGTGAGGGTGGTGAGGCACTGGAATGGATTGCCCAGGGGGGTTGTGAGTGCTCCATCCCTGGCAGTGTTCAAGGCCAGGTTGGATGAAGCCTTGGGTGGGATGGTTTAGTGTGAGGTGTCTGTGCCCATGGCAGGGAGGTTGGAACTAAATGATCTTGAGGTCCTTTCCAACCCTAGCTATTCTATGATTCTGTGATTCTGTTAATGAAAAGAAAATATTGCAAATCCTTGCAGCTTTAGATCTGCCACTGTATGTATTTCATCATAATACTTTCTACTAAAACAGACTCCCTAAAATTGTGAAGAATTTGGTTATATGCCTCAGCAGAACAGATGGCAAAGAACCTTGACTGTTAATCAGTGGCAGAATAAACAGAATAAGGAAAATCTTGTTGCTAAATGCAATAAGATACTGTTTTGGACCTAGATAAGTGGGCTGGGGGAAATGCTTTAAGGTATAAACAAGTTTTCATTGTACGAAGGCAGGTAAGGGCTGCAAGATTTAGGACAATCCAAGTAATGTATCTTCCCTTAGGAGAAAAAGGTCAAAGAAGAACGATAGAGTTATGATTATTTCCAGGCCCCACAATCTGAACACAGACTTTTTTTAACATTTACGACTTTCTGGCTTAGATCAGGGATCGTGTGTGACCTCTAAGCAGCCAACTGATAAGTAGCAATCGGATTAACATTTCATGAAAGCACTCACGATCCCCCATCTCAGTGCAGAAATATGAAGATGTGGAACTGCAATTCAAGATGAGTGGATTACAAACTACCAGAGTAATGCAGCAGTCTGATCATCAGTATCACAGGGATACTGAAGACATAAACTATGTGGGCAGATCAAGGTGGCCAGCATCTCTATAACACATGAGACTGACATAGCAAAGTTGCTGATACAGGTTACCAGCTTTTCTCAATCTTTTCTGTTGCTGCCGCATCTGGCCAGTGCTCCTGTGGCAGATGCTGACACAGATATTCTCCATTTGGACTGTGGCTGCAGATGCATTGCTCAGCCCCTCTTGCTGCCTCCCAGGTGGGACAACAGAGGAGGTGAATGGAGGGAAGAGCCAGGTGCTCCACTGGCTGTCAGAGAACCATGGGGGCTGTCTGCTCAGAGACCCCCAGTGAACGGAAGTGCCAGTGAGGGGTAAGTACGTACACACACGCACACACACACAAATTACTTGGCATTTACTCCTTTTACAGGCAAGTGAGGAGAAGCAGCAATCTACAGATGTACTGTCAATTCTGCACTGTTTTCCCACAACAGCTCTGATATTTTTCCAGTTACAATGATAGTTACATACATAGAACTAAAGAGAGTATACAAAAGAGGTGGAGAGGGAATTTTAACAAAGGTGGGTGGGGATAGGACAAGGGGGAATGGCTTTAAACTGAAAGAGAGGAGATTTAGATTAGATATTAGGAAGAAATTTCTTTACTGTGAGGGTGGTGAGACACAGGCATAGGTTGCCTCAAGAAGTTGTGGCTGCCCCATCCCTGGAAGTGTTCAAGGCCCGGTTGGACGGGGCTTTAAAGCAACTTGGTCTACTGGAAGGTGTCCCTGCCCATGGCAGGAGGGTTGGAACTAGGTGATCTTTAAAGCCCTTTCCAACCCAAACCATTCTATGACTCCATGAAAACCCTAGTCATACAAAAAAACCCGACCTAAAATATACCCTGACATGCAAATAGAAAACACTGTTTGACAAAAATGATTGATGTTGCAAGTATGTTCACTATCCCTACAGCCTTTAGATTTACTAAGACAGTTCATATTTTTATAGCTGTATTTTTTTCTCCAGGAAGATTTTGTGGTCTGACATTTCTGCATGGATAAAAAGTCAATTACTATTGTCAATAATATTCCTAGATCATACACAGTCTGTAAAGACCCAGTTTAATTAATTTCTGGTTTGTGGCCTAAAGCTGCTTGTATTTCAACATGCAAAAAAAAAAAAAAAATTATTATTAAGTTGAACTCTGTTTTTCTTCATAAATCCATAAAATGTGTCATTATAACTTTTTTATTTTTTTTAGAGTTGTTGATGTTTAGGCTTAAAGATTTGTGAGCAAATGTAAGCAACAATATATAAGGAGTTGATACTTTGTAATAAACAGCTTTTGTTCTGATCATATTGATCTCTGATTGAGTCCATTCTGCGGCACAGAATGATTCTGTTCAGGCCTAGTTATTATTTGTTACATAAACACTGAGCAAGTTATTATTTTATTCAGTAGAGAAAATGAACAAATGAGGTCTGCAAAAGAATTTTTGTGTAGCAAAAAACTAATGTCATACAGCAGAGACCTGCAAAACCACTGAAGAGGCAGGGAAGACAAAATAATAATAATAGGGATCTGGTGGTCATGAACACTTACAAGAAAAAAGGTGTGTATCTGTAACAAAAAAACCATACATACACCTGCTCGTTATAGGAAGTAGTCTTATTTAAGGTCAGCTGCCACAGAAAATAATAGAACACTGCAAGAAAGCAAATCAGCTGTAACTGATTCTGTTATTTTTTTTCAGACAGGCATAACAAAACAACAGCCCTATAACTTGAGGCATAATCAGAGAAAGCTGAATCATTTTCACACAACAATAATAAAGGCAATGCTCTAGCAGAGCCTGAGAAGTATTCAATCAGTGGTGCGGGGAAATTTAAATAGTGAAGTCACACACAGTGATTATAGTTATGCATTGCTTCTAAGTATTAAAAATTTCAGTCTATATATGTAGTTTGGAAGAGTGCAGAGTATAAGGTGATGTAAACATATTTACATAAAAGTACTAATTGTAGACTTTCTGAAGTGATTAGGCAGTAGAAATTCCATACAGTTATCTCCTGTAAAGATTGCTTCTTTCCAGATGTTTTTGCATGCTTTTACTTTAGTAGGATCCAGGCCTATTTGATTCCTACTCGAACCAGTAGCAAAAATACCTTTCCACCTCTCACTCAGGAGTGAAATACGCTAAGCAAATTAATGACTCATTTTGGGACCCTGAATATCTAAGCAATAAGTTCTGGATACTTCATAAAGACAATGTATTTTTGTATAAAATATATAAAAGGGTTTGTAATAAAGCAAACCTAATAGTTGACACTTATTTCTTCATATTGTTTGTTAATAAAGTTTTAAAAAGTGCATAGTAAAGAGTAAATGGGAAGGTAAATTTAAAATTCCTTACTCAATTTTCATCATCTGTTCAGGGAAAACCTACCTATAGAAAACCTATAGAACAATTGCAGCTTATTTTTTTGCATGTTTTTATTTCTTTTCACTACATAGGTTAACATTTATTAGCTCCATTAATTGCAGAAAATGGATTCGATCTCAGAGAAAACTTCAGGTTGCATTTCAGTGGCAATGAGCTGTTTTTCAAGGGACACACTTAACAAAATAGTTTTAGACATCTGGGGAAGGTTGAGGAGAAGGTGCAAAAAAACCCCTCCAGAGACTGACAATGCAATATTGCAGTATCAATTTCATCATTTTTCTTTATTCCATTATTGCTGGGTCCCTCCAGCAATAGGGGAGCCAGCTGCAATGTCATTGTTCCCTGCAATGCTTCAATAACAGAAACACAATTTGTATTAAAATTGTAATGAAGACAGAGTAAGAAATAGATCTAAGTTAATGTAAAGGTAAAGCTCAACAAAGTGAGTGAGATTTCAATCAACCTTTATAATTTTCCAATCAGATGCACATATGTAGGTATTTATTTAGTATCAGGAATCTAAGGTGTCAGTCAAGGGAAAAATTATGCATATAGACAGGGTAAATAATAAGTGGGACTGTTCAGTTTGTAAATTGAAGCACAAATGTAAGACCATTCTGGATAGAAACCTAAGATGTTTTGTTATTGGTATTTCCCTAGCTTAGTTTTTTTCTCTTCCCTCACTCATATACACATAGATGCAAACCCTGAAAAAAAGGATAAGCTGCTTCTTTCTCTGTCATTATATAGGTGTTTGTAATGTTCTTACTAAAGGTCATACACGCTCTAAATTTAAGTCCTAACAACCACACCTAAAAGGTAGAGTTTTCATACAGATACAGTCAGTAGCAAAGACTTTTAAAGCTATTTTCATTGTTTCTGTATATTGAGTATGATGCTTGAAGCTGTTGTAGAAGAACACTTACTAGAAGAATCAGGAAATTATATTAAAAAGATGGAATGGACCTTAATTCTTAATCTTCTTTTAAGAGCAACATGGCTGAAAAAGGCAGTCATACCTTATACGTGATGAATTTTACAACACATGGTTTTAGGAAAAATTATAGGAAGAACTTGTGAATTCAAAGATAAGACCATATTAATGAAATGGTGAAAGAAAAATATTGTCTCCTGTGCAATACCAAGGTATAGCAATTACTAAACTCCAATTAATAAAAGTCTAATACTATGTATACAAAATTCTAGTTCAGTTAAGGCCCAGCATGTGATCACTATATACACACTGAGCAAGATGAATGACTTAACCTTCTGCACAGATAAAAAAGTCAAAGAAGTAACCATGAGCTGTTATGTTGCCTAGGTCTTGCCTTCTAGAGTCCAGTCATTGGACATACACTGCCTTTCGTAATGATTGACTTAGACTAAGACGATGATCACATTTGTGGTCCTTCTATGTAGATGCATGACAGGATATCACTGACAATCCTAATAAATTTCACCATATACCTATATTTGTACACAAAATGATCAATAACACAGTCCTAGAGGCCTTTCTGAAAGTTTGTTCTTAAATTATTAAATTACTGACAAGATATAGCCAGTTTGATTTAATGGCAAACACACAGCTATCAGCAGTTCAGCTAAATCATTTTAAAATTGACTGCTGAAAAAAGTTTTTCAGTTTTTCTCCTGCATACTTTGTTTACTGTTTTCTTTGTTTACGAAACTTGAGCCATAAGTAACTTTTTCCTTTTGAGACAAATTCAATGCATGAAGATCTTCATAATTTATTATCTAACCACTGCTTAGTAGGATTCACTGCTACCTGGAATACAGTCACGTAGAAGGGAGTATTCCTGAATAATGTATTTACAACTATTAACAGCAGGAAAGTGAAATGTTGCCAAACAGAAACAGGTAGCAATACCTTAGAGGTAATGAAATTTTGAAACATAAGTCTTTTAGGAAGCATGGGGCAGTGGGGGGAATTGGTGAATTTAAAGCTAGAATGGTAATAAACAAATGGTGAAAGAATAAAAGGAAAAAGACCATTAAGTCATGTACTGTTATTCTGCTGATAGAACACAGATATGACCCTTTACCTTAACAGCTGAAATTTTCAATTTAGCAGCTTTCTCGCTGCTCTTACAACTCAGTATGCCTGTTCATAGTCACACCTGGAGTCCCAAAATGTTTACCGCCTGATATTTTTGTTGCTTACAGCCCTCAGGGCACAATGACAGGACAGTTCCTCCACCCACCAGACAGGGGGCTTCTTCTCAGGGCACACCACCTATTTCCAATCTCTGAGACAAGGCTCACGTATCAGAAACAAGGGTATGGGAGGGAAAGGGAACCACCTAACGCTTTAGCTTGACATGGAGTATGAATATGACTGGGATTTGTATCCAGGTGATGCAAACTGGGAAGTGCTTAGAAATCCTAGAGTACAAGCATAACTAAGGGTTTATTAGTGGTATTATTGTAACCTTCTGAAGAGCAGATTTTATAGAGAATAACTCTTTGAACAGACTACATAAGTTTTTCAATACAAGTGCTACACTTCTTCATAGATCAGAACATTTCACTTTATCCAACAGAAGCTGCTCAACTTTCATGAGCAGCTGGGATATCGTTTTCCAGGAAAAAAAAAAAAAAACAAACAACAAAAAAAACACGGAGATTTAGAGTGTGAGGATTTCCTGTCAAGCTGCTGGAAAAATATAACTGATTCAGATTGCCTTCAGCCGGACTGCAGCTGAATAGTTCTGCAGGTATCTTTAGGGAAGACTTCACTATCTTGATATTGATCTTTTTCAGCTCTTCCAGACTGATGCTCAATGAAGCTTAGTTCTGACCACAATGTTGCTGTATTTCCTACAGGAGTTTCTTAATATTCATCAAGTCACTTAAGACTGCCATCTACAGTAATTCTTAGGCTGTCTTTGATATGAAAGTCTTATGCATATGATGGTGCTGAATTTGTAGAGCAGGAAGGATTTTATTCCGAGTGAGAAAGAGGAAAAAAATGAAAAGCAACTCCTAAATTTCCCTCTTCAGCATTGAAAGGATGTATTATTTCTATAGACATACTTCAATTTAAGTAGGTCTGTAACTGAAAATAGAGAAAGGTATGGAAAATATTTCTCTTTGTTTTCATTATAATAGCATCATAAGAGCTAAACAGCAGTTGTAAGCGTAGTGCATACTTATTTAAATCTCCTTTAAGCATCAGTACTGTTTCACTGCTGCCACATCTAGATGATTAAAAAAAAAAAAAAGTTCTTTTTAGGTGACTGTGAACATATTGCAGCATTGTCTATATCATAAGGCAAAATATGAAGACTGGTAAATGAATGACCTTGTTTGTATAACAGAGAAATGGATGCTTGTACAATCTCATATGGACATACATTTGTGCTGTAAAAATCTTTTTCTCCCATCTTAAATAGACAACAAACATTATCTTTGTTGATAAGGAATGCAACTACACCTGCTAGTACTTTCACTTGTGACAATATATTTTTGGTTTGAGCAATGATTTACTGACTATAATAATTACATGCCTGAGATATGACCTTCTCATTACTGCCATGTCTACAGACATGGGATGGCTAGAATCTTAGAAGTAGATCACCTAACACATATTCAAAAAATCATACATGTTTCAGCTCATGTCTGTCATGGTTTAAGGCCAGCCAGCAATTCAGTACCACGCAGCTGTTCACTCGCTGCCCCCCCTTCCTCGCCCAGCTCCCAGAGGGATGGGAAGGAGAATCAAAAAAATGTAACTCCCACAGGTTGAGATAAGAACAGTTTAGTAACTAACGTATAACACAAACCACTGCTGCTACTACCAATAATAATAATGATAATGGAAATGATAAGGGAAGAGAATACAACTGCTCACCACCCACCGACCAATACCCAGCCCAACCCCAGCAGTGATCCAGCCCTTCTGGGCAACTGCCCCCAGTTTATATACTGGGCATGACGTGCTGTGATATGGAATACCTCTTTGGCTAGTTTGGGTCATGTGTCCTTGTCTCTGCTTCCTCTTGGCTTCCCCTCCTCCCTGGCAGAGCATGAGACTCAGAAAGTCCTTAGTCAGAGTAAACATTACTGAGCAGCAACTAAAAACACTGGTGTTTTCAGCGCTGTTCCCAGGCTGAAAGTCAAAACCACAGCACTGCACCAGCTACTAAGAAGGAGAAAAATGACTGCTACTGCTGAACCCAGGACAATCTCCTATGTCTTTTATTGACAGCTAGAACATGTAAAGTAGATAGAAACGTGGCACCTAGTGTGCTCTTGGTTTGAGGGCCAGGGAGCCAGTTTTAATAGAAGGTAATTTATTGGACTTCTTCACTGTATTCCATTTTGCTCTGCTTTAGAAATACTTTCTGTGATGCAGAAGAGTATTCCTCTACCCATCCCTCCCTGTAAAGTATCACTGATGAATTTCAGACATTACCTCCTTTTCCTTGTTCAGCTTCTATTAACCTCTTTGTATGTCATTGTCCTCTCTCAATTAAGAGTCAAATCTGTATTCTATTAAAGCCATAATTGTTTAGGAATTCAGCAAGATCAATTATTAACAAGACATGGCTATAGAAAATAAATTTGTTGGATTTATTTGTTATTTGCACATATTCTTCTTCCTTCTCTGTCAGGTATGTGACAGATGGGCACTAATGATGCACATGTTCTATAAATAATTCTTAAAGTGCAAGGTATACTTGTTTAAAAAAAATAAGATATTTAAGATATGAACATAATATGAAATATGTAGCGACCATTTCCCAGCCAAATACGTATGAAAGCAGCTTACCCCTATCCCCATGCTTTTCAAACTTTTTTTTGACAATTCAGCTCAGCAAGGCAAGGCTTAAAAGATACAAGCAAACAAAAACAAATTAAATAAGTAATATAAAATAATTATAACATACACCTAACATAACATAACCACGTGCACAAACAACATCTAAAGGAAGAAATGGTTTTAGAACTTATCAAGAAAAGCTTACGGAAACTGCCCATGTGAATTCAGGAGAAGATCTCTGTGGACTTCCAAAAAAAAAGGTAAAAAGTCAGCTACCCCAGCTCTATCTTTACAGCATGAACTGCAACCTGTGTTGTAGACAACAGTTGTAAGAAACCAAAAAGGTGTTTCTTGTAACAGTTCAGCCACTGTCTTCAGTTCTTATAAGAAATCCTGACCATGTAGTAGATTCAGAATTTCAGAAAACTTGCACAGGGTGGTTACACAAAGTTCTTCTTAGAACTTTATCAGAACATGCTAACCAGCATTACATGACAAAGAAATGAGCACACTGAATACTTTTTATTCCCTATGCTAAAAAGTCTGACACAAGTCAGTAATTTGAAAAATTAAAAAAATAAACCAAAACAAAAAGCAAACAAAAAAAAAAATCACAAATAAACCGTCCCCTAACCCAGGAAAAACAAAAACAAAACCAACCCCCCCACCCTAAAAAATACAACAAAAATAGTTATGGTTTTCAAATATTATCAGGCAAAAATGAGATAAATAACTTTAGCCAAAAGCAGTAATGTTTTTAGAAAGTAAGTTGTGAATTTATTGTAAGGACATTTTTTAGAATTATTGTAAATCAGTCCTATACTGACTTGTTAGGATGCAAATTATGAGGACATATCACATCCTAGTAGTTGATTCTATGATTTTATGTTTCTAGTTAAAGTCCATAATGTCCAGGAAGTGACTGTGAAATCTTAACAAGTCCTGGCTTAATAATAGTGTTTCTGATGGAATCATTCCATGCCATCTAATACAAAATTCACTGTAAGGAACCAGTCAGGAGACAGGGTGGTGTTGCAGCAGCCTGGTTATGTGCAGTTACAGTTCAGAGGGAAGACAGCCAGCATCATCAAGGTTCTGCAAACCTTCTGGGAAGCTTGTTCTAGTATCAAAGTCCTAATAGAACATGACCTTGAGTGGAGAGGCAGGCAATTTGTGAGAGACTTTTGTTATGAATGATTGATTGCTCAGCAGTACTTTGAAAAGACGTACCCATGCAGGTCACACTATGCTTGAAAGCTGCAGAGCAATAAGGTCCTCTGCATACAAGCAGTAAGGTCCTTATATTCCAAACTGAATAATAGAAATACTGTAGAGCATAGTGTTATTTTTACCATTTAGGATTTTCAGGTTATTCCTGACTATAATCTACAATTCATATAAATCCTGCAGTTTCATAAGGAAGTACTAATTTTGTGCTCAGAGTTTTTATTGTTTTCTGTAATAGACAAATATTGATATCCAGTGGTATGCTTGCTAGATGTGGGTTAGATTCCCATGGCTAAATTTACAAAAGCTGCTGAAGCAAGACTCAGCAGTTTGCTATGTTAGGTCTGTTCTTTCAAAATTCTCTGAGGCTTGATTAGCCACTGAGAAGAGATTTTAAGCATGTTAGCAAGCTCCTTCTTCTTTGTCATAAAATTTGGGGTTTAGGTACTCTAAGCTGCAGTGGGAGAAATTCATGTACTTCTTCAATAAAATATTTACCGGGGTCTTCTTTCATAAAGTTTCCTAGAAATCCTATGCAATATATTTTCCACAAGCCACTGTATTCTTTCGACCTACATTCAAAGAATATACTTTAGCAATTATCAGTATGTTCTGAACTCACGTTCAGATTTTGAATACCTGTCCTTTGTATGCTGTGTGTGTCCAGATGGAGAACTGTTGAAGTTGTAAAATAGACATTCCATTCAGAGCAATACTAATAATCCACTCTCTCTGCTATAAAGCAGTTGTGGAAACAGACACAGTAGCAGCAGATTGGAAAAGGCAAAATCATGGCCCACAGCTCTGTGAGTAATAAATAAAAATAATAGGCTGGTATTTACCCTCTAACACATCTATTGCAATAGTTGTGGAAGAGGGGTGAACCAAATAAGCTGGCAAGACCTGAGTATTTTCTCTAAGTGGCATAATGCTGTTGAGGCAGAATATGAGGCTAAACAAACTGCTGATCTCATCAGCTGCACATTTCTTATGTCCTCATCATAAACTTCTTTTGTAATGTAAACCGCTGAGTTAACATAGGCAATTTAGGACTGCTGTATATTGACGTAAAGTAGTCTAGATCAGCTTCACCAACTGATAAAACTGAAAACCAAAAAAGCCATTTCAGCTAAGTCTGTTTCTTCTCTTGGGCTAGTACAAGAGCTTTATGAAGTTTGGTGGTTGTTTTTTTTTTTAATAAAATCTTTTTAAACACAGCTAAGTTAACAGAAATTAGATTTGATAATTTAAGAAAGATATATATTTTTCCAGCAAAGATGATCTTGATAAAATATGTCTATTTCATACAGTTTAGGTTTCAACCTAGGGTTTTGGGGGCCTTTTTTTTTTTTTTTTTTTTAATCTTTTGAGTCTGTAACTGGAGAAATTGGTAAAAGGATTGAATCTTTCAGTAGGATAGATTTTTTTTTTTTCTTCCCATTAATCATGTCCCTTTTTGTGGAAATTAAAACATGGAGAAGAGTGAAAGAAACTAGTGTTTTGTGAAGTTGAGGTAAATTCTGTCTCAGAATATCTTTCAGTTCCCTCATTTGAATGTAGACAATATAAAAGAAGGCTGAAGCCAGGATCAGTGCCGTTGTTATTTAAAAGTCACCATGTGTTCTCAGGCTGACACATAAGAGTATAAATGAGCCCAAAGCTACTTGGGATTTTTAAGATGTCCTTGTCTTCTATTTGTGGAGTCTTTTACTGCCTAGAAAAAAAAACAAGTCACTTTATTGTGATAGTGCAAATGTCAGTGGACTGTGTTGCTTTTTCATAGGCTTGAAAAAAACCTTTTGACCACATCACACCTCATGTAAGTAGCTATAATACTACTTGTGCAAATGAAGGATAGAAATACTGCTGAATGATGCAGCTCTCAAAGCATAGTTTTATCTGTAAGTCTTAAATAGCAACACTTCTTGCATCCTGTTCTTGAAATATTGGCCATCAGGCACTGATCCTAATTCTCTATTTAACTGGGGTACAGAAACTATGCCTGTGGTGAGTCATATGTCACAGAATTCCATTAGCAGATTTCAAGTATTGACTAATAAAAGAAGTGTTCACTTTCCTAAGACTGTTAACAATCTATAGGATAATAAACAATATGTTTGCAATTGCCATTAATAGAAGATTGATGAGACTAAACCTCATTTTTTAAAAAATTATTATTTTGCAAACACTTCATAAATAAAAGACAAGCCTAACTCAAGCTCCTAATGAGTATTTCAAAATACTGATGCCAAGTGAAGTAATAACTATTATGAAGTAGTAATATTGTTTTAGCTATACGGTTTAAAGATGTAACAGCCTCCTTGTGATCTTCACTCAATAAACTCTCCTCACTAAGTCAACACTGCCCTATGACGTTATAGGGCATATTTCCTGATTTCAGACCACAGGCAACCAATAGTATGAAGGGTAGATGTAATCTCTTTTATGTTCACAGATCCATGAAGGTCCAAGCAACATAGACAGATGGTTTCTGTATATATCAAAATATTTGTGCTTGTATCATTTGCCAAGATGAACTTTGCTGATGGATATGGAAACACATTCAATTAGTAGCAAAAAGATTTTTTTTTAAAGAAAGTAGTAATAGAAGCAATCATTTTAACACTGTAAAGAATCTATACTTGTGCAATTGAAACCAGAAATATTTTAGTATCTAGTTCATTGTTTCATCACTTAATTGTTAATGTTTGACAAAATCTAGTAATTCATCTTTTGCATGAATTTATGTGCCTGGGCCTTTCTCTAACAGTTAAGTCAGTTAAGTAAAAATTTACTTAATTCATTTGTCTTCTGTTCTGAATATCAAATTTAAAAGCCTTTGATTTTTCCATGTGTGTGGAAATGTGAGAAACTGATGAGGTTATTGTTGAATTTTTCACTGTCAAAACATTTTTTAGGTATCTCAATTGAAAAATGTATAGAAGTCTTCATATTCAGACACAGAGCTTCAACAGAATCCAGCAGGACTTGCAGGTTTTCCTGCAATGAGATTTTCCATTTTATTTTTTCTGTTGAGAACTTCTCAGTCGCATTTACACAATTCTGCTTGATGCCAAAAGAGTTCTTTTCTTGTTGCTTATCAAAACATTTATCTTTCTGCAAAATAGCCCCTCTTCAGAATAATTTTGAGAAATGGAATAACCATTACTATCTTTTCACCATGGGACAACAGTGTTGTAATAGACCTGATTACTAGTTGCTTTATAGCCTAATTTCTAGCTATTTAAAGGAAGGTTTACGTTAATCAGCTACTCAAGCAGGAAATAATTATATGTAGTCACTAAAGGCAACTGTTTTCTCCAGTTACAAGAAATATTTATTATATAAGTAGACTCTAGAGAATAGATATATTAGTTTTCTTACAATAATTTGCGAATCTGTTTAAATTAACCTCTTGGAAAAATCTGATGACAAATAAAATGAGAATTGTTTTTTCCTTTTTTTTTGAAAAGAATCTTAAAAGACATGCCTTCACTAATTCTTTAATAATCAGGCAGATCTTTACTGAAGTTGCCTCAGTTGCCTGTTTTCTTTTGATGACATCTATTTTATTGTACAGTTTCTTTAGATTGTGTTGTCTTTCACGTTTTCAACAGCTTCCTTTCAGTACAGTAGCTAACAGGTTTTGTGCACTTAGAAATAGATTCTTACTAGTAAAAATCAGTTTAGGCCCATATAACATAGCAGGCCAGGATTCTGCTTCATAATCTGAGGAGAGTCACAGTCTGCTGAAATATGTGGTTGTAACAATGGCAACAGATCACTTATTTTGTTGAACATTTATTTTCTTTGTTATAGTTCATGTTCAACGAACTGCTTTCCCCTTGGCCAGTCTAGTCAATACAGCTCTTGTAAAGGGAACAGATACCTTCAAGAACTGTGTCTGTTACTGAACCTCAACGGTCCACGAAAATATGCCTCAGGAGCAATTTGGTTCTTGCTGGCCTAGGATATGATACCATCAGCCATTTCTTCAGGTTTTTTTCTCAGTCTCCAGCTGAGTAATATTTTTTAAGTAGTCTTCGTCCTCGTGTATGAGCTGTGCTTGTAGCACAGCACAGTGTTTATCTGCCTAGTGACTCTTATCAGACCAGGTAAAAAAGGACTTAGGTCCTTGTGCTTCTCTTCATTGGCAGAGCGTGGGAAAAGGAGAAGTCCTTGATCAGGGTAAGCACTACTTAGCAACAACTAAATCACCTATGTGTTAGCAGCATTCTTCTCAGACTAAAGCCAAAACACAGCACTGTACCATCTACTAGGATGAAAATTATGTCTGTCCCCACTGTAATGAAACCAGGACAGCCTGACAACAGCAAAAAGGAAAGACAAAGTTCTGAAGAAGCTACAGTCTCAGAAGTGTTAAGACATCTGTGGGCAGCAGACTGCTGAATAGACAGAAAAGGCAGAAGAATTTATAACAATTTGTGTCCAGAGTGAATGGAAGCAAAAGGCTATTTCTTACCATCCACAACTTCTAGAATGTAGCTGGAAAGACCTCCACACATAGAGCAGAAGCCTCCAGTACCAGAATACTTAGAAAGCTTTCATTATGCAACCAAAACTACATCTTTGTACAGACTTAAGTCATGTAAGACAAAATGAGTTACGAGAAACATGTTTGTTCCTTTCTACTGTTTAATTAAAGATGTAAACTTTATTCATGTTCTCATTTTGGTTGTTTATTTTAGTGTTTTCTTTTTAATGTCTATCCTGTAAGCCTTGAGAACACAGTGAGAAATTTTGTACACTGTTATGCCATGAGAGATCAAAGCTGAGATTAAATGAGTTTATTAATGGCCTTTATTCCATATTTTATTCCAGGGAATGCAGTATCAAATGAGTTATCAATGACGTGACATGGATAAAATATTGCAAGAAACAAGTTCATTAATAGTCCGAAGTTTAAAACCATTTTGATATACTCAGACAACTGCAAAACTGATTGTGTTTGTCTTACAAATAAGAAAACCCTATATCTATTGCACATGCCACTAATGAATAATTCAGCAAGCCTTAAAGAAAAATGAGTATCACAATTTAATTTGAAGTAGTCTGTGTTCAACAGAGACAAGTATTTTATTGCAACATGTCTTCTGTTTCAAGAAACACCTTTTCTTCTACAAGCATGCCTAATATCACTCTATTGAATAATACAGAAAAGTGGTGGAACTTCAGTATGGATAAACTGAAATTGTTTGTGCAGTCAAGAAAGGCAGGATAGGAGGTCTTCTTGCTGTGTACTATACAGGCACAAAAGACAAAAACTTTATGGAGTTAGAAAGGGTAAGTAACTCAAAAAGCCTCGGTTTAGTTCTAAGCCCTAAAAGAGAGATATAAGGCTATTTTGATTTAAATATATAAATAATTGTTTTGGATTTGTTTGACATTTTTGGGGGTGGGATCTTGGAGAAGTGCTAGGTAGAGGGGGAGCTGAGGTCTACATCCTACAATGAAATCTGTTATCACTGGGAGATCCCTGTAGCCTTGGCTGAGAAGGTGGGTCACATGCAGGAAGACTGAAGCAAGTGTAAAATGTTCTGGTCAGTGAGAGTGCTACCCTGATGTTCGAGGAACAGACCCAGATGTGGATGTATTTCAGGTGGTCCTGTGGATTTAATAAAAGCAGAAGTATATGAATAGAGAGCTGAACAATAACAAAGCACCTGCTAAGTTTCTTGGAGAAAATCAGTTTTGTTCCTGTCTGCAGTTTCGTCTGTCACCAAGAAGAGGTTAATTATGCCAAGCAGCAGCAGAAGGAACTGAAGTGACAAAGCAAGAGATAGTAGAAAAAGAGAACAATACCATGTGTGCTGGCTTCTCTGGGAAAATGGAATAGGCATGTCTAACTTAAAAATCCACCTGAATTCTTCCCTATCCTGGAAGAATAAACACAACATGCAGACAAGCTTGGAAACAGGACATACCACCGTATGTCCTAAACAATAAGATGAAAAATCAGAGCAGTTCACTGTTCAGCCTGTTGTTGAGATAAAAACACTAGAAGCTTGTCTGACTAAGACTTATGCTTGTCAGAAAATGGTAACTTTAAATAGAGGGTGTTATTGAAATGCAGAACTAACAAAAAGACATTTGTAGTTGCCTTTTGTCTGGCTTGTAGGAACTGTGCCATATTCTTTGATTCTCTGGATAAAGCTGGAATAGTAGGTTCACTGAGGCACAACAGGGGCAAGAACTGAATCTTACACTGCAGATACAGGAGGGTTTAAGTAAATCATCTCCTTTACACAGGAAACATCTCCTGAAAGGAGAAGACTATACAAAGACTATATGAAGTCTAGTTGGAATCCATTAACTAGCAGTATTCCCAAGGGGTCAATATTAGGTCTAGTCCTGTTCCACATCTTCATTAATGATCTGGATGATGAGGCAGAATGCAACCTCATCAAGTTTGCTGATAACACAAAGCTGGGAGGAGTGGCTGATACACCAGAGGGTGATACTACTATCCAGAGGTACCTCAGAAGGCTCCTCATACAGTTCAAGAAGAAGTGCACAGTCCTGCACCACCTGTAGAGGAACAGCCCATACACTAGTACATGCTGGGGGCCACCCAGATGGAAAGCAGCTCCGCAGAAAAGGACCTGGAGTCAGAAAAGGACTTTGTCACAGAAAAGAAGGCTAATCATATCCTGTGTTTCATTAGGCAAAGTGCTGCCAGCAGGTGGAGGAAGGTGCTCTTCCCCTATACTCATCACTGGTGAGGCCATACCTCGAGTGCTGCGTCCAGCATTATGTTCCTCGAGGCAAGAGGGACATGAACATACTGGAAAAAGCCCAATGAAGGCTCGTGAAGGTGATTAAGGGACTAGAGCACCTCTTCTATGAGGAAAGGCTGAGGAAGCTGCAACTGTCTAAACTAGATAGAATCATAGAATCATAGAATGGTTAGGGTTGGAAAGGACCTCAAGATCATCTAGTTCCAACCCCCCTGCCACAGGCAGGGACACCTCACACTAAACCATCCCACACAAGGCTTCATCCAACCTGGCCTTGAACACCGCCAGGGATGGAGCACTCACAACCGCCCTGGGCAACTGATTCCAATGTCTCGCCACCCTAACAGGAATCCTTATATCCAATCTAAACTTCCCCTGTTTAAGTTTTAACCCGTTACCCCTTGTCCTGTCACTACAGTCCTTGACAAAGAGAATCTCAAGTGTGTGTCACAGTCTAGGAGGTTCCTCGAGTGCATTGATGATAATTTCTTAATGCAAATGGTGGACGTACCAACTAGGGGAGCAGCGCTGCTAGATTTAGTACTCGCCAACAAGGAGGGTTTGGTCGAAGTGGTGACGGTCAATGGCAGCCTTGGCTGCAGTGACCATGAGATGGTGGAGTTTAGGATCCTGTGTGGGAGGAATAGAATACCTAGCAAAGCCACAGTTCTGCATTTCCGAAGGGCCAACTTTGGCCTCTTCAGTCAACTGCTAAGGGAAGTCTCATGGGAAAGTGTACTAGGCGGTAAAGGGGCTCAAGATAGTTGGTTAGCATTCAAGGACCGCTTCTTCCAAGCTCAGGATCGGAGCGTCCCAATGAGTAGGAAGTCAAGTAAGGGATCTAGGAGACCGGCATGGTTAAACAAGGAGCTGCTGGGCAAACTCAAGTGGAAAAGGAGAATCTATGGATTATGGAAGGAGGGGCTGGCCGCTTGGGAGGAATATAGGACAGTTGTTAGAGGATGTAGGGAGGCAATTAGGACAGCTAAGGCCTCCTTGGAACTCAATCTTGCTAGTCGGGTTAAAGACAATAGAAAGGGCTTCTTCAAATACATAGCAAATAAAACTAACACAAGAGGCAATATAGGCCCACTGCAGAACGAAGTGGGTACCCTGGAGACAGAGGATATAAAGAAGGCAGAGGTGCTGAATGCCTTCTTTGCCTCTGTCTTTACTCCTGCAGACTCTCGCCGAGGGCCCCGGATTTCTATAGCCCCAGAAAGAGTCAGGACAAAGGAGGAGTTTGCTTTGGTAGATGAGGATTGGATTTCTATAGCCCCAGAAGGAGTCAGGACAAAGGAGGAGTTTGCTTTGGTAGATGGGGATTGGGTTAGGGATCAGCTATGCAAACTGGACATCTGTAAATCGATGGGTCCGGATGGAATGCACCCACGGGTGCTGATGGAGCTGGCGGAGGTCATTGCTAGGCCACTTTCCATCATCTTTGGTAAGTCGTGGGAAACGGGCGAGGTGCCTGAGGATTGGCGGATGGCAAAGGTCACACCAATCTATAAGAAGGGCAAGAAGGAGGACCCGGGTAATTATAGACCGGTCAGCCTTACCTCCATCCCTGGAAAGGTGATGGAACAACTTATTCTTGACTCCATCACTAGGCATATCAAGGATGAGGGGGTCATTAAGAACAGCCAACATGGTTTTATGAGGGGGAAGTCATGTATGACCAACCTTATAGCCTTCTATGAGGAAGTGACTAGGTGGAGGGATGAAGGTAGAGCGGTAGATGTAGTTTTTCTTGATTTCAGTAAGGCATTTGATACTGTCTCCCACAGCATCCTCATAGATAAGCTAAGGAAGTGTGGGCTTGACGATCAAGTAGTGAGGTGGATCGAGAACTGGTTGAAAGGAAGAAGGCAGAGAGTTGTGGTCAATGGTGCAGAATCTAGCTGGAGGTCTGTGACTAGTGGAGTTCCTCAGGGGTCGGTGCTGGGACCGGTGCTGTTTAATATTTTCATCAGTGACCTGGATGAGGGAACTGAGTGCACCCTCAGCAAGTTTGCTGATGACACAAAACTGGGAGGAGTGGCTGACACACCAGAGGACTGTGCTGCCATTCAGCGAGACCTGGACAGGCTGGAGAGTTGGGCGGGGAGAAACTTGATGAAATTTAACAAGGGCAAGTGTAGAGTCTTGCATCTGGGGAAGAACAACCCCATGTACCAGTACAGGTTGGGGGTTGACCTGCTGGAAAGTAGTGAAGGGGAAAGGGACCTGGGGGTCCTTGTGGATAGGAGGATGAGCATGAGCCAGCAATGTGCTCTTGTGGCCAAGAAGGCAAATGGCATCTTAGAGTGCATTAGAAAGGGAGTGGTTAGTAGGTCAAGAGAGGTTCTCCTCCCCCTCTACTCAGCCTTGGTGAGGCCGCATCTGGAATATTGTGTCCAGTTCTGGGCCCCTCTGTTCAAAAAGGACAGGGAATTGCTTGAAGGAGTCCAGCGCAGAGCCACAAAGATGATTAAGGGAGTGGAACATCTCCCTTATGAGGAGAGGCTGAGGGAGCTGGGTCTCTTTAGCTTGGAGAAGAGGAGACTGAGGGGTGACCTCATCAATGTTTACAAATATGTAAAGGGTAGGTGTCAGGATGATGGAGCTAGGCTTTTTTCAGTGATATCCAGTGATAGGACAAGGGGCAATGGGTGTAAACTGGAGCATAGGAAGTTCCACGTTAACATCAGGAAGAACTTCTTTACTGTAAGAGTGACAGAGCACTGGAACAGGTTGCCCAGGGGGGTTGTGGAGTCTCCTACACTGGAGATATTCAAGGCCCGCCTGGACAAGTTCCTGTGTGATGTACTGTAGGTTACCCTGCTCTTGCAGGGGGGTTGGACTAGATGATCTTTTTAGGTCCCTTCCAACCCTTGGGATTCTGTGATTCTGTGATTCTGTGATTCTGTGTGTGTAAATAACTGAAGAGAGGGTGAAACAGGCTCTTTTCAGTGGTGCCTAATGACAGGGCCAAAGGCAATGGTCACAAACTGAAACACAGGACTAGCTGTTGAATATTCTGTCCCCCTTGTTTCAACCTGCATAACTGTAAAGGCTCTAAAATATATGTTGATGGCAAAAATTGTATGAAGAGTAGTTACATTAAAAAAAATAAATAAAAATGTGCTTACAAATAACTTTGTTTAGGCACTTTTGCACTTTTCCACTTCAGGACTGGCTTTTATATCTTCAGCAAAATCCTTCTTAAGGAAAGAAAGAATCACCCATTTGATCTGCTGCAATTATGTAGAAATTTTGCAATTGCTATTAGCATGGTTATACATCAAATTTGTGAATAAGTGTGTACTTAAATTGTAGTCAAGTTTACAGTGGTAAATTACAGAAATCATTAAAGCTCAGTGTCACGTTGCCATATAATGGAAATAAGTCTTATTCAAACAAATGCATTAAATGAGTAAGAACTAGCAGAGCGGAAGGCACAAACTTTGGGAATAAAACAAAAAAAATCCATTTAAAATTTTCCTCTGTCTTTGGACTCTTTTTTTTTTTTTTTTTTTTTTCAGCAACAGGAGCCATTTGCATGTTTGTTCTCCTACCTACTCCATTCTATTTCCTTTTACTGTTTTTATTGGTACTTTCCTGTACATAAGGGATATTGAAGTTAAGGAATATTTTCTTTTGCCTTCACCTTCTATTTGCTGTAGCTGGAAATAAAATACATAGAACAAGTTAGTGAAGAAAGCTATACATAAGCAAGCTAGTCTGTTTTATTTATAATAAAGTTAATTTTCAAATGGAAAAAAATATAAACTTAATCTGTGAGGAGGAAAGATTCTTGGGTCTGCTTGTGTGACATTATATACTTCTTGCTTTGGGGGAATACAGTAGGTAAAATAAGCTTCACCTTGGGAACCTATTTTTTCATAATTTACTTTAGATTTTCTGAGGCATGGATTTACAGATGAATGCAATATCCCATCAGTCAGCATACTGAAACTAGGAAGGTCAAAGAAAAGGTATAAAACAAAATTACTTTGTCTGAAAAAATTGATAGTATTCATGTTCAAAATCAGAATGTAACCTAACCCTATGTCATATTATAGGGCTTCATTAAATCAAAACAATAAAATCTTTTCAAGCTATCAACCCTTATCTTTCCATCATGTGTATCTGCAGAAGAAAATCTTACTTTTCTGGCTTCCACTCGTAAACTGTTGAGGAATGCAGCATCTCTGTGAGTCATTTAGAGCTCCCTGGGGAGATTTATTTGCAACCACTTTTTATGCACTAAGAACAATAATAATTTGACAAATGTTGCAACAAAATTAAGTAGCGGTGAATTATAGGACTTCCTGGCAGGTGCAAGTTGGTTCTTGGTGCGATTTATCAAGTATCTGAAGTATGAAGTTATTTTAAACGTTATGAATACTGCCATGCTTTTAAATCCTTTCAGACAACAAGATCTAAATTAAAAATAAATATCAGAAAAGCAGTGAACTGTAACCAAATAACAGTTAATTTCAACAATTTGTAGATATTTGATATGGTCGTCTGCATACCACACAATAAGGAATATTATCTATGTCAATTCTCAGCATGCAAACAAATTCTTCTATGTTATCTAAGTGGTGCTAAATTATAAGCAGATAACACAGCAGTGGCATTAACATACTGCATCACACTTAGACAAAATCTGGTCAACTGCAATCATACACATTAAAGTAGGACAAGGTAGTATCAGGAAAACTGGAATATCCAAGAAATTAAGCCCAGATTGAGCTCTTAAGATTCCAAAATATTTATAAGGGAAAAAGGAGAAAAAAGATTTTGTGTATAGCTTATAGCTCAGTGGGTATTTTGTTTGGCTGATTGACCAATTTCTGTTTTCCATTGAGAAATACTTGCCAGAAGTGTTATTACTTGAGTTATGAGTGTCATAATATTACACACAGAGAAATACAGAGTTACTCTTATTCAGAAAAAGGATTTAAAAGAGAAGTAATACATACTTTCTTAAAGATTTGTCTTTTCCATGATAAAAGTAGGTTAATTGCCAAAGGATGAAAGCCTAAGATAGAAAGACATATCTAATATAGCAAAGTATAGGCCCTCTTTAAAAACACTTTTTGTAAAGCATTTTCTAACTAATTAAAAAAATTAATAATTAAAAAAAAATCTCAGTATTCATCTCAATAATCTACCACCTAGACTTTAAACTAAGGTTTGTTGAAATCTTAAAACGGCTTGGTTGAAAATGCAAAAATTAACACACCAAGATGTACTTGTAAATCTTTTAAATCAGATTAAAAAAGAAAAATCTTAGTATCTTCCTATAGCATACTCTAAACAGAGTCAAATATTGAAATCACTGTTAAACAGGATTGTTTGCTGACCAGTCATGATGTCATCTTCCCACATACAGCCTTGACACTGACTGTGAACTGCAAAAATGAAAGCCTTTCTTGAGTCCAGACACCTTCTGCCCCATGACCAGCAACGCCACACAATGGTCAATGCCTAGTGAGCAGTTTCATCGCTGTTACTCCATTTTCAAGGAAGAGGCTGTTAAGGTATGCATGCAGGTAGCTAATCCTGACCTCTGGCTCCACCAACAAGATAACTGTGAGAAAATTCAGGTTGCTACAGGTAACAAAAAGAGAGCAATGTACTTGAATGTACAGGTTACACACTAGAGGACAGTCACTGAAAAAAGTGTTAGCAAATAGCATGAGTGGAAAATCATAGCACTGTTAGCACCCTCCCTTTAGTATCTCTGCTAACACAGGTCTTGGTAGCTTCTATTCAACGGTACCTTTCCCCTCAAGTACTTCCGTTATTTACAAATGTGTGTGTGCCTATTTAAAGAGTAAAATACTAACACCTGTCTCAGTTCATAAACGGTTTTAAGCAAAATTTGTACCGTTATAACAGGTTTGATCCGATTGTGAAAAATAGTTTCATCAATATTATGCTTTACAAAAAGTGTTTTTAAAGAGGCTAGTATGCCTCTATAAATACTATATTAAATTTGCTCATATGTCATCTGTTTAATGCTACGTATCTAAACTCTTGATATAGTCAGTAAGGAGCCTGTTGAATCAGTGAACTAAAGTTAGAGTGATACTATCAGTCAATAACTAACATTCTTTTAATCTAAGCTGAAGTAGGATCTATGTGATCCTCCTACACATTATCTCTACTTACTACAAAAACAGATGAGACTCCATGGCTATACCTGCATTAGCAAGCAATGCAGAATGGAAGGAGTGGATCTGCAAGTGCCAAGGAAATGATGCCCACATTATGGCCATTACTGTTTTTCATTTGTGTCACTTCTAGGCTGGTTCTATAAACTGAACATATTTTCAGCTGGACTCATGTCTAGGTGAGTGTCTGGAGCTTCCATTTTGGACTTCTAGGTCATGGAATATGAAACTAAATCATACCTTCAGTTCAGTTGACTTCTCTAACAATAAGCAACATAGCACTACTCCAAATGTTCTTGGAGGTTCCACCTGGACTCCAGCTGCCATTACAGAATATTCCAGGACTCCTGTAGCATCTGTGCTTCCTCTGTCAGAACCCATGAAGTTCCTTCATGTACCCTCAGGTGTCTCACAGTGTTACTCAACACCTTCATAGGAATAACTGAATAAAGACATTGGTCACTATAAGTAAAATGTAAAATAAGGTGGACGGGAATTGTGTCTAGGTCACTCCTTTAACAACATGATGCTTTCTAACATTTTAATGGTCTGGCTGTGTGGCAGTGAAGTGTTCCTTTACAGCACTTCTACCAGTGGCTACAACAATTTGTAATTTTATTTCTAGCTCTGAAGAAAGACTTCATAGACTCCTGAGAAAATGGAGTAGTATGGAAAATAGATATATTTACTGAGAAAATTGAATCAACTAAATTCTCCATGCTCTAAATATAGTCTATTTTGCTACTGGGAAAAAATAGTGGGATATGAGTGTCTGGCACAAAGTTAGCATGTACTAGAACTGAGTGGGATTAAACTGAACAGGAGGTGGAATCAAAAGTTTTAGTTTAACAGAGAAAAACTATGTACCTTATTACATGGAGAGCTGAAACTAAATACAGAAATCCTGCCCACCACCCCCCCCCCCCCCCCCCGCAAATAAGCTGTCTATACAGGTTTAATAATATAACCATCACAAATTCAGTACTAAACTTGTACCAGCATATATGTATTTAAATGAGTAATTTTTTTTCTTTGTTTTAAATGTTACCTAGATGTGGTTTTCAATTTACTATATTGCTGAATGTAAACTACTTGTTTAAAAATTAGAAGCAGTTTTTCGGTCAAGAATGGAATTTATACGCTATCTCAGGAATCACAAACCAATTAAACAAAGGGAGAAGAAAACAAATGATTCCATGTTACAGAGGACAGAAAAAAAATCTCAATCAGGACAAAGTAATGAGCAGAATCACAGCTTACTTATACTCATCTCTAGCAAGTGAAAGATGCCTACTGAGAATATAAATAAGGCAAATCAAATGCCTCAAGATGTATCTGAAGAATTTTTTTCTTATCAGATAATGAACTTAGGGTTTGTGATAAGAATTCTAATGAATTCATTTATAATACAGACAGCAATAATAAAGATAAATTGACTCTGCTGGAAAGATGTGGCCCATTCTTTCTTAAAGTCTAATCAGAAATTTAAGTGACAGGAAAAAAAACCAAAACCATAATGAATAGCCAGATATCTGACTTAATAACAGAAACCTACAACTTTGAAAGCAAACTTTGATAGTACTGAGATGCTAAGAGACAAATATAAGAAGTTAATTATTTGAACTCAAACTTATTTCTTCAACTCAAAGGCAAAGTATTTCAAATGTGATCCTGCAATTTTGCAAGAGTAACCCTCTATACAAGTATATATTCAAACTCAGTTTTCTTCAAACAAGACAGATTTATATAGCTATTGCTTCTGTCCAGAATGTCTCACTATTCATCTGAAATCTACCATGGATAACTAATCACCAGATAAGATTCAGTAAGACTGAAAAAGTAGATCTTAGCCTTTGATGTTGAAACCCTCAGCTCCTTTCTGTATCACTGTGGACAGCATTATCAAATCTACAGTCAGAGTAATCTCTGACTTTGATCTTCATAACTTATCATGTCCATTTTCCCCCTATTTAATATATTTAAGATAGAGACTTTTTCCAACTGTCTATAGAATTATAGGTTTTACCAAGTTTATTTTTGCTTCTGACCATGGCAGCATCTTCTATTGTCTTCCACATAGCAGCTGGTTCTTGTGATAACCATTCAGAACACTGCAATAAAGTAGTTTTGCTAGGTTAGAATGACCTTATTTCTTCTCCGGCTGTCTTTCTACTGACTTGTCTTCACTATCACATAAACGACTGTATTGGGGTAGCCTTGTCTAAGGGCCAAAATGTCACCCAGCTGCTCTTTCACTCCACCTCCTCAACAAGAGAGGAGGAGAAAATGTGATAAGAAAGCTTATAGAGCAGTATAAAGACAGGGAGACTGCCTACCTGTTGCCATCATGGTCAGAAAATACCCAACTTGTGGGAAAATCACAGAATCACAGAATCCCAAGGGTTGGAAGGGACCTAAAAAGATCATCTAGTCCAACCCCCCTGCAAGAGCAGGGTAACCTACAGTACATCACACAGGAACTTGTCCAGGCGGGCCTTGAATATCTCCAGTGTAGGAGACTCCACAACCCCCCTGGGCAGCCTGTTCCAGTGCTCTGTCACTCTTACAGTAAAGAAGTTCTTCCTGATGTTAACGTGGAACTTCCTATGCTCCAGTTTACACCCATTGCCCCTTGTCCTATCACTGGATATCACTGAAAAAAGCCTAGCTCCATCATCCTGACACCTACCCTTCACATATTTGTAAACATTGATGAGGTCACCCCTCAGTCTCCTCTTTTGCAAGCTAAAGAGACCCAGCTCCCTCAGCCTCTCTGAGTTGTTTATTGTCACTTAAAATAGATTTGTATGGTAAGAGACAGAGATAAATACAAAACAATGCTTTCCCAATTCTGCCTTTCCCAGGCTCACCTTCAGTTGCAGCTCCTCAACCTCCCACTTCCTCCTCACCTTGCACACTACAAAGGGGATTGGGAATGAGGGGGTTACAGTGATTCATAACAGTTGCTCTCCTTCTCATGCTTTTCCCCTGCTCCAAGTGTCAATCCCATGGGCTGCAGTCCTTCAGGATAAACCTGCTTCAGCATGGGCTTTCACATGGGGCTGCAAGGCAACCTCTGCTCCAGCTCCTGGAGGATCTTATCTCCATCCTTTTCTGACCTTGGTACTTGCACTGCTGTTTCTATGTTGCCTTTTTTTTTATTTTTTTTTTTGGGGGGGGGGGAGGGAGGGGGAGGGGTTTTTTTTTTTGTTTTTTTTTTGTTTTCCTTTTTCCCTCCTCCGCTCTCTGTATAGTGTTTTCTGACCTTTCTTAAATACGCTTTCACAGAGGTGCCACTGACTTGGCAGATGGGCTCAGCCTGTGAGGGGTCTGTGGCATGGATGGTTTTGTCCAGCTCAGGGCAGCTCCTGACCTCTTCCCAGAGGCCACCCACTCAGCACCCCCACTATCAACAGCTTGCCAGCCACATACAATACAACCCATGTAACTTCCTCATCAAAAATATTTTCAGTTTACTTTCTGTCCACTTAGGCTCTCCAACTGAGACCTAGAAGGTTAAATCTCAATAGCATTAGGTTCATATAATCAGCCTCCATTTCTAACTGAAAAATAAATTTTGCTTGAAAAATAAATTTTTTCAAGTAGTTTTGCCAGGTTTTAGGGTGAAATTTCCCTATGAATATCACCAAAGGGATACTGTGATCCTACTTTATGTTGCACTTAAAAGTTCTTTTTGCTTTGAAATCCTCCAAAAAAACTACTCGAGTCCAGCTACTGGAGTCTGAAGCCAGCATTATCTTGTACTTTTCATTCCCCGTATCATCCCACCTTTCTTCACCTTCTCTGTCTTGCTTAGAAAACAATATGAGTCTGTATCTTGTGCTTGTACAGCATTTAGCTCAGAGCTACTTGTATCCGACTAGGTTTCCCTAATTATTAGGTCAATGAACTACTGTATTAATCTAACTGTGAGCAATCTTTCAGACTTCTTGCTTAAAATTAATCATATACAGAAGTGCTTATGGAATTAATTCCTTATAGTATATCATATACATAATTTGACGTATTGTATATCAAAACTCTATCAGGTTTAGTGTTTGGCAAGTAACCAGGGAGTCAGTGATATAGTCCATAATCGTTTTATTAGAATTTTCTGAGTAATATATTTAAAAAAGTAGAATGCCAGATCTTCCACTGATTTATATTAAAACGTGATTCGGCTGCCATTGTAAAAAACACCTTGCTACTATTTTTGAAGAATAATCATATAACAAAGTTTTGTGAGGTAGATTTTTGCATATGTTAAGAGGGACCATAAATTTCATGTATAAAGTGGCAGCTGCCTGGCAACAAAGACCAATATATTTTTTCAGTGTAGGACAAAAAAAAGTAATCACATTAGATTAAATTTAGGAAAAAAAAAAAAAAACAACAACAAAACCCCAAAAGCAAAACTAGAAAAAAACCTCACAGGATCATGAAAAAATGTCTGTAATTAATGCACTGGAATTCAAATTAAATATTTTAAATATATTTCATTTAGCTTCTGCAGAAGAACCTAAACGTACACGAGTCCATGGGACCTGATGAAATCCATCTGTGGGTCCTGAAGGAGCTGGCGAATGAAGTTGCTAAGCCACTGGCCATCATATTTGAAAAATCATGGCAGTCAGGTGAAGTTCCCAGTGACTGGAAAAAGGCATGCTAAGGCACATGAAAAACAACAAGGTGCTTGGTGACAGCCAGCATGACTTCACTAAGGGGAAATCCTGCCTGACCAATTTGGTGGCCTTCTATGATGGGGCTACGGAACTGATGGACAAGGGTAAAGCAGCTGACGTCATCTACCTGGACTTGTGCAAAGCATTCGAAACTGTCCCTCATGACATCCTTGTCTCTAAATTGGAGAGATATCAATTTGATGGATGGACCACTCGGTGGATAAAGAACTGGCTGGATGGCCACATGCAAAGAGTCATGGTCAATGGCTTGATGTCTAGCTGGAGACCAGTAACGAGTGGTGTCCCTCAGGGATCGGTGTTGGGACCAGTCTTGTTCAACATCTTTGTCGATGACATGGACAGTGGGATTGAGTGCTCCCTCAGGAAGTGTGGCGATGACACCAAGCTGTGTGGTTTGGTTGGTACGCTGGAGGGAAGGGATGCCATCCAGAGGGACCTTGACACGCTTGTGAGGTGGGCTGATGCTAACCTTATGAAGTTTAACCATGCCAAATGCAAGGTCCTACACCTCGCTCAGAGCAATCCCAGGCACAGCTACAGGTTGGGCAAAGAAAAGATTCAGAGCGGCCATGCGGAGAAGGACTTGGGGGTGCTGGTCGATGAGAAAATGAACATGAGCTGGCAGCGTGCGCTCGCAGGCCAGAAAGCCAACCGTATCCTGGGCTGCATCAAAAGGAGTGTGACCAGCAGATCGAAGGAGGTGATCCTGCCCCTCTACTCTGCTCTTGTGAGACCTCACCTGGAGTATTGTGTGCAGTTCTGGTGTCCTCAACATAAAAAGGACACGGAACTGTTGGAACAAGTCCAGAGGAGGGCCACGAGGATGATCAGGGGACTGGAGCACCTCTTGTATGAAGACAGGCTGAGAAAGTTGGGGCTATTCATCCTGGAGAAGAGAAGGCTGCGTGGAGACCTGATAGCAGCCTTCCACTATCTGAAGGGGGCCTATAGGGATGCTAGGGAGGGACTGTTCATTAGGGACTGTTGTGACAGGACAAGGGGTAATGGGTTAAAACCTAAATAGGGGAAGTTAAGATTGGATAGAAGGAAGTAGTTCTTTACTGTAAGGATGGTGAGGCACCACAATGGGTTGCCCAGGGAAGTTGTGAATGCTCCATGCCTGGTGGTGTTCAAGGCCAGGTTGGATGAAGCCTTGGGTGGGATGGTTTAGTGTGAGGTGTCCCTGCCCATGGCAGGGGGGTTGGAAGTAGATGACCTTAAGGTCTTTTCCAACCCAAACTGTTCTATGATTCTGTATTTTTCACTTGTAAAATTAGTTATATTTAGAAATTATACATGTCCGTTTAAATGACAATTAATTGTTCAGTCTATGGAAAAGCTATAAGAAAATCCAGCTGTGCCAATCCGCTTGATATTGACAATCAGAAAAAAAAAATATAAAATCCTGATATTTGATTAAATGTTGGTAGGTGCCTGAGTTCTATTTTCTCACAGTATTGTTGCTTATATTTGAAGGAATGCATTTACCCATTTCCTTATATGTGGCAATTATTTTACTTTACTTTATTAACACACAGTCTTCAGAATCAATTAAGATAAACCAGATGACTTAAAAAATGCTTATTAAGCAAAGTCAAGGAGTCATTCCTGGCCTAGGTCATTAATATATTCAGCAAAAAGCATTATAACAAGCCAAGGGAAAGGAAAAAAGGAGAAAGGGAAAGGGAAATGGTAAGAAAAGAAAACTTTCTAAGTTACCTGCCAGTAGAAGAACAGGTAAGGATCTCCCCAGCTCATCCTCCTCATCTATGTATGCTCTCCACTGCAGAAGATGTTCCTCTGAATGATCTTTTTTTCACACAGTGACAACATGGTTTCATCAGGACTGTTTCATTACAGTAATAGTGCTTGTGAAAACATACTTTTATCAGGCACAGAGCAGACTGTGCACATTAATTGGCTGTTTAGATTTCTGCATGTGTACTGTCAGTAAATGCTCACTGGCTACCTATATGTCTACTAACTGCTAGAGTTATCTAGTAAGATTTATTTGTTGCCTAGTACAGTATTATAAACTAAAAACTATGAAACAAGACATGGAAAGAGAAAAATCATATTTCAACAGAAATCACTTCCTACAAAACCTAACTTTATAGATGTGATAATGTTTCCTGAATTCTCAGATAAAAGTCCTTTGGGATAAAAAACCTAAAAAGGACTGTTGCAGCAGCCTGGGCTTGAGATGTGAGAGGTTGAATACATAATGAAAAACAGACTGTAGTATTACAAGTGAAAGACTGCAGACTTACAAATGTAAGACTGTTAGATTCATACACGTTAAAGTCTTGTGCAACAGCAACACTGATGTATGCTGGATGCACGATTCTGTTATTCCTCCTCACTTCCCCTCAAAGCCCACTGTTGTAGTCCTGCTCATAACAAGACAGAGTTCAATAGCCACCCTATTTACCAGGTCGCACAAAAGCAATCTTATTTGTCATCTTTTCTTTCCTGAATAGACACACCATTTAAACTTCTACATACTTTTTCAACAAATTACAAATGACAGTGGTAGCTTTGACTGGAGCTAAGTCAATAACTCAAATATGCCAGTTCATGCACAGGCTCAACATGAGCTGGCAGCGTGCACTTGCAGCCCAGGAAGCCAACTGTATGATGGGCTGCGTCAAAAGAAGTGTGACCAGCAGGTAGACAGAGGTGATTCTCCACCTCTACTCCACTCACCTGCAGTACTGTGTTCAGCTCTAGGGCCCTCAACATAAGAAACATGCGGACCTGATAGAGTGAGTCCAGAAGAGGGACACAGAATGTCAGAGGGCTGGAGCACCTCTCCTGTGAAGACAGGCTGGAGAAGACAAGGCTCCAGGGGACACCTTATAGCAGCCTTCTAATTCCTAAAGGGGGTCTACAAGAAGTCTGGAGAGGGACTTTTTATCAGGGTATGTAGTGACAAGACAAGGGGTAATGGCTTTAAACTGACAAAGGGTAGCTTTAGATTAGATATGAAAAAGAAGTTCTTTACTACGAAGGTGGTGAGCTGCTGGAACAGGTTATCCAGAGAAGCTGTGTCTGCACCATCCTTGAAGTGTTCAAGGCCAGGTTGGATGGAGCTTTGAAGTAACCTGGTCTAGTGAAAGGTGTTCCTGCCCATGGGAAGGGGGTGGAACTAGGCGATCTCTACTCCTTCCAACCCAAACCATTCTATGATTCTTTGACTTGCAGCAGAAACAGATAATTTCAAATGGCTCAGGGATTAGCTTACAGAAGACAAAAGGGGTGCATGTTACTGACCATCTAGACAAGAATTCATTTTACTCCTTATAGTAATTCTGATGCCTTCCTCGATGCACCTCTGAATGGGGTTCTCTAAGTACATAATTTTTAGGCATAATCATTCAAGAAAGTACTAGTCTGAAGTAAATGGGTTCAGCAATAACTCTAAAATGAATGCATTGGAAATCATTTTTGTTGTTCCTTAATGTAGTTATTATGCAGACAGTGGGAATTTTCTCCATTTATCTTGTAGATTTGAAATACAATCAAGAATGCTAATTTATTATTATGCCCATGATCTTTTTTATGTTGCTTACTGCTTAACAGGCAATTACAAAAATTTTGTACAGTTGGTTAGGAACTGCCTGCTGAATTCAGTTCTAAATGTGTTCAGGAACTAAACATAAAAATGGTAGCTAAGGTTAAAGTTCATACACATGAAAACACCTAACAAACACTCATGGAGGAATTCTTAAATATACCCACTAATATTTTTCTTATATTCTTGGAACATGTAAAAAGCTGCTTTAAATTCACAATTGCATGCTTTGCTTTTCAGATAGAAATATGAAAAAAAAGTCCTTTTCCACACGTCTAAAAATGTTTCTTCGGGTTTTTGTGAGTAGTAACACATACTTTATTAAAGGAGGATATGTATAGTTATGCAGATACTTTAAAAAGTGATCAACACTGCATAAAAGGTTAACTTGGAGAGAGTCCATCATGTTCAGAATAGATCAATATTGCCAAAGTAAATAAATTTACTATCCTCGAGTTACTAATCTCAAAATAGCCTAGATATGTTAGAGTAGCCATAATACACCCTGATACTTCAACTGCTGATCTATCCCCATTCTGCACCCTCTCACACATTTTTTTTTTTTCAGTGATGATACTTAGTTATTTGAATTTTATATTGCTGAGTTTCATTCCTAATGAATACTGGGAGGACTGGTCTATCTTTTGCAGGTACCCAGAGAGAACTATGAAAAGTCCTGGGGAGATTAGCTGCATTCAAATAGACACATATTACAAAAAGGTCACACCCATAGAAGTTTTTAGACACACAATTTCCTATGAAACCACATCCTGTAATAAATAGTAAGATACTGAAGCATTAAAACAGGACTCAGAAAACAAAATGTAGGCTCTGCTGTTAGATGAATTATACAAAAAAGAATTTCTGAACATGATGGGACTACAATGAAGTGAAATAGCTGTTTTATTATAAATTAATTTTAAGATTTTTTTCATGGTAGTTACTACTATACCAAATAATATTTATTCTTAACATAACATTAATAAAATCTTTAAAATAAGTATCTTCATATAGTCTTAAGATTTCACAAGTAAGTACAAGGCAGTTTAACAATAATTTAATATAACCTTTAAGATTTCATAAGCTTGTGCAAGGTTTCCATAAATCTAGGTCTGCACATGCTTTAGTATTTTTTTAATTGCTTAGAAATGTGAAATAAAACCAACTAGTGAAAAGAGCTACCAGATTCTGCTAAGTTCAGAAAATAAGAGACCACATGATGGGGAACCTAGTGCCCTACTTTCAATGCAGTCGGGGGCCACTTCACGCATACATGCCTTGTTTTCCTACCACTACAATGAAACCTGATGTTTTGTAAAGTTCATCCTTACCTACAATCTGAGCAAAACAGTACAAGAGCTAGATACAATTACAGCACCTGGCTACAGCTGGTATAGGTCCTTCAACCACCAGATTTGGGGGCAGCTGGTTTCAGCCTAAGTACAGAGTTCCTAAGTACTGTTTCTCTTTTGAGAGCCGAAAAAAAAAACGGAGAAAATTACTTGGCTAGAGCAGTGACAGTTTTACAGGGTTGAAATAAATAATTTTAAATATAATTATTATTATCCAAATCCTAAAAGTAAGCCAGAGAATGTGATTTCAACAATATAGTAATTGGACTATAGGCCAAACATCAGAAGTGATTTCATGCTTTTCACAGAAGGAGGCAAGAAGGAAAGGGTCATCTCATGTAAGAATGCCATAATTAAAACATTTACTCCTTCTTTCTTTTCACTGACATGCTACTGCAACATGTTCCTTTTTTTAACACAGCCTGACCTATTATCAACAAGCAGCATGTAATATACATGTTCAGGGGTTGGTAGTGAATGAGGTTAATTAATGGTTCTTCTTACACAAATGTCTGGAATTAAAACAAAAAGCTCAAAACCTGCAATTAACAGTGGCAAGTAACCTATAATTTTTCCAAAACCTCTACTAATTTTTTATTATTTTCCCCTGCACATTTGATTTCTTGCCATTTTCTTTGACCTCTTCACAGCAGAGATGAAAGTCTCATTGTTAAGGCAAGAGAAGAACCATGTGGTTTCTCTACAACCAGGGACATAACCACATAAACTTCTCACAGTCAAACAGTTTGTGGGTTACTACCCACCAAGACATAGGCTATTAAACATCCTTCTTCACCAAGTGCGTTGCAGAAGACGTACTTGAATTTAGTGTCCCTGATATCAATAGCTGTCAAATGAACTGCTGTTAACTGAGAGTGAATGAATTGGCTTAACACCAGCCTCCAGCCAGCTATGACTCCAATATTATTTAATGAAGAAAATGAACAATGTATTTCAATCACAAAGCTAGGACTGAAGAATTCAGCTTAGGAGTAGCATACATCTTAGCTTGCAATTTCTATATGAACCATTCTGAAAAAAAAAAAAGGTGAATAAGCAAGAAATCATTTATGCTGCATTTGCTGCATTTATAGTCTCTATGGGCAGTATCCTGAGGGCCTGTTCTCCTGTGAGCATACACAAGTACAAGATCTCCTGAAATTTGAGCAAGAGATCTCTGAGTGAAATCTGAAGTGTGACCAGCTTTAGAAGCCTGGGATTGGCAATAAGGCTGTTGTGTTGGATTCGGGGCTTCATTTCAGTGCCCCTTTGTGGTGCTTGAAGTCCTGATACTATTTAAATTGTTTCTTTAAAGCAAAAGGCTTTTCTGTTGGAGTCCCTTAATATTGTTGTAAGCAAGGGATGATGAGGGGGAGGAAGCCAAGAGCTGCTGGAGGGAAACGAAGGAGCAGAAGCGGTATTTCCATAGCTGCCACTTTAAATATGACAGTGCTAGTACACAATGTTTCTTGACAAAAATTATCACTCAAGGCATTTAAAGAAGGTATTTAATGTACAAATATGAGAAGTAATGCTAGAAGGATCAGCAGATCTTTGACAATCACTCTGTGAACTATTAGGATTTTATGTTAACCTTTTTCTGGATTAATGTGCAAGCAGTAAGGGAAGTGCTTTCAGGGCCCTAACCATCTCCTGCAGTGCATTCAGCAAGACAAGTCAGGATCCTTCTGTCAGTATTTGAAACCTGCAAAATATTCAGAGGACATTAAGATAATAAAGTTACATCTAGTTAAAACAAAAGTAAAAGTGATAAAGGGATCCTTCCAAGGTCATACAGTCAGACAAAAGAGTTCACTCTAACTCTGCAAAATTCATTACACTAAATTCTTTCCTGACAATCACAAAATGAAAGTATTACTTTGCACTCCCAGGAGGTAATTTTAGGGTTCACAAATGATACGTGAAATGCCATATGAAGATGGTAGCATTTTATGTCTCAAAATTCTGCCTATGCTCCTGAGCTTGCCACATGCAAACACACATATAAACTGAATTATACTAGCATAGTTCCTCTTTCCTTAGCTGAAGTCTGTAGTCTGCATCTCTAGGTTTTGATCTAAGGAATTATCATACATATTTCAGGCACACAACACAGTGGATCAACAGCAAAGATCCTCAGGCTCTTCTAACAGTGAAAAAGAAATGGCTTAGACCCAGTTGCTATATTTCTTCCTAACCCGAAGTAGCTACATGGATGAATGAACCCCTTTGCCTTGCACAGCAATTCAGTGAATAGTTCCTGGGAATCTCTGTGCTTCCTCACCTTTCTGTGTGACTTTGAGCCATTAGCTGACCTCACTATGAGCTGGACTCCTGAGTCACAATGTATCCCATGTCCTTGGTATGCAGGTTAAATTGTGTGCTGTATGCAGAATCATTGATGCAGTTCTCAAGAGTATACTGCGATTCGTTCGCAGATTGTCACAAATGTAGACACCCAAGAGCTAGCGGTTTATTTCAGGCTGCCCATATGCATGAGGGAAGTTGCTGACAGTATGTTACTCAGGCATTACTGACAGGGGACCTTCATCTTCAAATAGTAATGAAATATGAGTCATACTTATTCAAAAATATGGAATGAAAGTCATTCATTCATCTATGAAAAATGTCTCTGCATACTTGGGAAAACAGCTATTATAATTAGAACTTTAAAAATTGCAGGTGCATATTTCATTTTTTATAAACATGAGTATTTCCATATCCAAATGATTAACTGCCTATCCATGTTCTAAATTAAGCACATAAACACTGCTAGCTTACCATCCATATGGTACATCTTCACACATAATCTTTCCTAGCTCAAAGACAACTTTGTGTACATTTATTTGGAAGCCCAATAAGCAGTTTTTGCCATCTTATGTAGGAAGAACAACTAAAACTAGAGTGTTTGGTTAATCCTTAGTTCATTGATAATAAAGGCTTATATCAATTGCAGACAACTTTGAATCTGCTGACATGCTAAGGATTCTTAAAAAAGACATGATCTCCAGCATGCCAGAACAACTCCTAGAATAATCCTGTTGATGTTAACAAAGATGTACTGGAAGACATATGACCAAATAGATTTGTAATGGCCATAATCCACGCAGTTCTGCCTAAAACAATAGAACTCTGAAAAATTAAAGCCAAAATGTTTGTGGGAATTGTTCAAATTATTCCTTCTCATGTATACCTTCTACTGCTTTTCAAGTTCTTCACAGTCTTTTTTATCTCAGCTAACCCAAACACTTTTACGTTTCCTCAAGATCATCAGCCTTCTGTTGATATTTGCCAAATGAAAGAAGATAATCTCTCTTTGCTTTATAATTTGTCTGTTACCTGGTTTTATGCCTTTACTTTTCTTCTCCACTTTGTAAGATGAGCTGCTTTTCCAATTCCGTGATCAAAATTGAACAAACAAACAAACAAATGAGCAAAAAAGCTTTTTTTCCATGCTACTATGTGAAAGTATCTATTTTGGTGACCCATAAGATACATTGTCATGCAAACAACATGTCTATGCACAACCTTCTAAGCAAGTGTTTATACTTTTTTTCAAAAATCTTCCTAGCCATAAAAAGCACAGCCTTTTTCATTACTTTTTATTCCTCTTCACAACATCTCTTTCTGTATTTTTCTTACAAAAATAAATATATTCATGACATCTCAAAAATTATAAAAAACTTATCTTCAATGTCTCCACAGATTTAGACTCTCTCATATGTTCTAATGATAGAACATTCCTTGGTTCTATCCCTCCACTACAAACAGCAAACCCCTGTCTTTCAGGAATCTTTGACATTCTTAAGTTGAACTTCTCTTAAGGTAGTTTGGAGACACAAATGTAGAAACAATCTTCTCAAATATAAATACTCAGACTTTAATCATAAAAAGTGCTGACGAAGTTGTGATGCTTCTAAAATGTTTCCCACAGTTGCAGCATCACTGGTGGGTTTTAAAGCTTCTAACTGATATTGTGAGTGTCCTTATGAGATCAGGAAAGGAAAACAATTCGTAAGGACATTTTTCAAATAAAGTCAAAATGTCCGTACATTTTAATTAAATCAGCAAAATTTCTCCTTATCCTCCCAGCTTAGTCATTATGAGTAAACTGATATTCCCTTAAAGCAACCTGTGACAGAAGGACTTCCAGAATGTATTTCAGTTGTAGGAAATAAAGCCTGATTTTTTTTTTCCACATTTGCAGAAAAACATAGAGATTATTAAAATCTTCACAGACTTTGGTATTCTTATTTTTAATCATTGTATTACTTACATCAGAAAGGCAGACATCACACAAACACATGGTCAGTTTCATAAGAAAGTCAATTAACTGAACTACAGTCTACTTTTTTTTTTATAAATTAATCAAGTTTACTTCTTTCTGGGAAACCTTCCAGCTACATACCTGGTAATATTTTAGGCTTAGATCCTTAGATTTACTTGCTGCTGTGAAATCTGTATTGTTTTCCACGTTAAAACAGTAATTCATTTTTTTTTCTCATCTTGTAACAAAGTCTTTCTAATAGCTGAAAATGTTCACAGAAACTTTCTCTCAGATGAAAGTTACTACTGAGATGATAAGAAGCCTGCATATCTACCTCTGCCAAAATCAGTTCTAATCTTCCTTAACAAATTTGAAATGCTTGATCCAAGAAGCACATTGACATGAACATTAAACCTTTCTGCGTCCTGCCATGGATATTTCTGAATCAAGGGATGACCAGCTTAAATACCGTAAGAATCCTTTAGGATCAAGGTTTAGCAACCTGCAGGCTCACTAAATGCTTATATTTGTTACACATCTTCAGAAACATGCAAATTCTTGTAAAAATGTTGTGCCATATTCACACCTAAGGCTCTATGGTGGGAATATTTTATGGTATATTCTCATACAGTTTCATATACTTAGCAGTTTATGATTCTATTTTTGTATCCTAGAAACAGTAATAAGTTAGATAAGCAAATGAGTATCCTAGAATTTCATAGCTTATGTCTACATTAGAAAATATAGGAGACTACCAGATCTGCAGACTTGCAGATTTGTATGGCAAAACAGCTGGTGATCTGCTCTTTTCAATGTACCTTTTGGAAGGTTTTACTTTTAGCAGTTTTCTGATTTGGTTGACTGAACTCAATTTAGCTGTTGCAGCAAATCTTTGGGTTTAGATTTACCCTAAAAGAATCCAGCTTTTGCACTCTAATACTAGTCTGTGATGTGAACAAATATATAATAAATAGAAAGGATCAAAAGATTTTATTAGAAAGTACATTCCTTTTCCAAACCAGTATATTAACATAGAAGTACACGTAGATATACACAGGTATAAAGAGCTACCTTTTCAGTTCTTCACAAGCTGGACAATAAGCTTGTTTGCTAAAACATGCATAAATCCGACAAAAAGAGACCAAAGCAATGATTTCAGGGTCAGATTCTAAAATATTGAAAGAAGTACTTATTCACAGAGATGTTTAAATATGCTAGTTTTACCCCACATAAGCAGACGCATTTGGCTTTCACTAATGCAAAACATATACATACCTGTTTCTAAGTGGAAGTGAGAGGGAATTCCTCTAAGATTATAGAATCATAGAATCATAGAATAGCTAGGGCTGGAAAGGACCTCAAGATCATCTAGTTTCAACCCCCCTGCAGTAGGCAGGGTTACCTCACACTAAACCATCCCACACAAGGCTTTCATCCAACCTGGCCTTGAACACTGCCAGGGATGGAGCACTCACAACCTCCCTGGGCAACCGATTCCAGAGCCTCACCACCCTTACAGGAAAGAATTTCCTCCTTATATCCAATCTAAACTTCCCCTGTTTAAGTTTTAACCCGTTACCCCTTGTCCTGTCACTACAGTCCCTGACAAAGAGTCTCTCCCCAGCATCCCTATAGGCCCCCTTCAGGTACTGGAAGGCTGCTATGAGGTCTCCACGCAGGCTTCTCTTCTCTCCTCAAATAAGTTCTCAGCTAAAAAGATTTTAAAGTGTGGACGTATAAATAAAAATGCGTCACTCAGATGTACTAAAGGAAAGCGAATACAAACTATTTCACCCAGTAATCTTGTTTATGAACTAGAGATATCTCAGATCTCAACTGAATTGTTAACATAGAGAGAAAAAGAGAAATCACACAATCAAACAGAAGAGCATAACTGATATTAAGTGTCTCAGAAGGCACGTGAAGCATCTGACAAAGTCAGTGTAAAATAATTACCGGAAATACTGTGGAGACTGAGAACTTTCTGCCTAGTTTAGCACAGAGATTGCTGTTCGCATGGTTGGTGGTTTTACTCTGTGATTGCATACACAACTTTTGCTAAAGAAAGACACTTTTGGATTTGTTTAATTTAGAGTGATTGTTACAAGTCATAGTGGCCTTAAATATCTTGCAATACTCTTCCACTTGACTGAGTACAGACCAATTATTTGTACAAATTTATGGAATAGAGCTTACTGTAACTTCTCTGTGTTTTCTAAGTTTGAATAATAAAAGCATATTTTAAGCCCAGAAAATATACACAGGTAGCTTTAATATTCAAGTGAGGCATTCACTCTTTAGATGAATCACCTGAAGAGCAATTCCGCTATTTTGAGGAAAAAAAAAAAACCAACAAATCATCAATTTTGCAGTAAAAGGAAAAATCTCTGGGCAAAACTTATTTTCCTAGACATGAACTTCAGAGGAATTTTGAATCCTTCTTAGAACAAATACACATACCTGAATCTCTCCTCTGGACTCTCCCCAGGTCTCACTTAACACCTCTCTGCCCTATTATGATGGCCTCATGCATTCTCCTCCACCTTCACATAGGTTGTAGGGTCCCTTTGTAGTGCAGCTTCAATGGTCTGTCCATCTGCATTGCTATTTCATACCTTCATTGTATTTGGAACTCTTCTGTGGGAAAAAAAGAATACCTTCTTATTGTATAGAAAAATGTGAAAAATGCCTTTAAAATATACACCACAGCTCACATAGCTGTGCTATATCTCCCCACACATGATAAAACTACTATGACGATTAGTACTATATGTCTGTTGACTAGATTTTTTTAATAAAGAATTCAAGTCAAAATTCACCACTATGCAGCCTACTGTTTCTCTGACTGTTTGGTGTAACTTGCTTCACTTTAATAAACATTTCTCTCTACAGAAACAAATTCAGTCTGCATTGTCCAAGATGTAGTGGGTGCAGTAAAATACACTTACGAGACAGATTTGTTATTCAGACTATGCATCTGTGACTCAGTGTGTGCATATAGTAAATAATTTCAGTAAAGAGGTGTTATCTTTGCATGGCACTCTAGAATACAGTTGCACTGAACATCACATAATAACAAAATTCATACTAGTTTTTTTTCTTTTTCTTTTACTGTACAACAAATTTTATTCTTCATCTCACTGTCATTTGCCCCCAGCCCTTGAAAAAAATCTGTAACTTCACTCAAGTGAAGAAAATGAAGGGCAGATTGATTTACAGGACAGAACTTCATAACTCACAAAGAGATATAAAGCAGGTATGTTTATTGTGGTGCCAGGTGGAAGGGGGATCACTCCACCTAACTTACACACCGAGAGCTCAACAAGCTAGATATTTATTACACACAAACATACATATTCATTAGATTTCACAAGCATAGGAGGGGATTTCTCAAGACAAGAGGAGATTATTACATTTAGTTCTAAGAACTCATTAACACCATTCCCCTCCCCTCTACACCTGCGCACTGCCATCTGGTGGTCTTGGGCAGAGGTCTTCTGGATGAATTAAGAGGTCTTCCTCGCCATGCATTTCACCTTTGGGACAATTTCCCTAGATGGCAAACTCAAGTCTTTTAGAGACTAGTTGAAACAGGTTCCTGTCAGATATTCATCTTGAGGGAAAAGGGTCCCTGATTTTAAACAATGTGTTTCAGTTACCTATACTATTCTGGGTTATAGTTTAACTACAAGACTAGCAAGAACAAGAACATACCTGTTCCCTATACTAAGATAAGACAGTCAGTACATAGTTTGAAGAAAACTCTTAACCCTTTAGTTAGTCCATTACTATTCCTCACATCAAGATGAATTTGGACACTAGATACTATATACCTCTCTCTTTTACAGTCCAGTCAGGAATGGATTATCAGGGCATATTTACGCTTTGTTTGTATGTTTTGTTTTGTTTTGTTTTTGTTCTTGTCATGCATTTCAGAAGAATAACTCCTGATTAACCAACAAGTGTTATTTTGATGAATGCTACTCTTTCCTTTTTCTCCACTAAGCACACTTTAAAAAGGAACAGATCTGTGGAAGTATCTGTAAAGGTGTCTTGATGCACTCATTCAGCAGACTAATAGAGGAACTTGACAAAGAATCCCGTAATGTGACTGCTGTGGTTACAAGACTTTGTATGGAGATGATTTTGAAATTTACATATCCAAAAAAGAAATAAAATCATATTCAAGACTTCCCAAAATGTCAAAATATGTCTTTGGTTTTGCAATGAAGATGGCAACAGTAAGGATTCTAAGAAATTAACTTCAAGCCAGTTCATTCGTTATTAGCCAATAACACTCAGTATTATTCCTACATCCAGACCAGATCACTCTGGTTTGAGGTCCAAATATTATAGTCTTTATTTACAGTTTTATTAATATCTTAATACTATCTGATAATAGCAATACAGAGTTTAGACACATACTTTAAATAAATAAATAAAGGGTTTCAAAGAAAATTAATCTGTTTCTTTCCACCAACAATAATGGAAATGCAGACAAATGGCACCACCATAAAATGACTATAGTCAGGCAGATGAACAACACTTTAGCAAATGACTTGTATTCCTGATGCCACATGACTTGTGTTGTGTGTCAGGATACTGGGGTTTGACCCATCAGCTTCTGTGGCCTGAGAACCCTCTTTGCAAAAAAAAGTATCTATTTGGCACGAGTTCACCTTAGCCCAGGGAGGTTGTGAGTGCTCCATCCCTGGCGGTGTTCAAGGCCAGGTTGGATGAAGCCTTGTGTGGGATGGTTTAGTGTGAGGTGTCCCTGTCCATGGCAGGGGGGTTGGAACTAGATGATCTTAAGGTCCTTTCCAACCCTAACTATTCTATGATTCTATTCAAACAGGCAAAATAAAAGCATGTAACAAACCCATGTGTATATTATTAATCTTTTGCAAGTACATCATAAATGCTGTTGCTATGTTGTAAAAAAAGCAGCACATCTAACACCTGTTGCTCTTGGTGCTTCAGCAAATTGCTCTGTTAGCAGATTGCTGCTGACTTCAAAGACTGATGATTATGCAGCTAGTGATGGGGAGGCTCAGCAGAGGGAAGGAGACTATGGGGGGGGGATAAGCAATTAGCAAGTATTTTCACAGTCACCGAGAGGGTGAGAGCGGTGTCTGAAGATTACATGAAGTTATGTTACATTACATTGATTTTTAAATGACTGCTTCCAGGCATATTCTTACAGTGCTTTACAGACAACACTTTTGATGGGGTTTTTTGTTTGTTTGCTGGTTGGGTTTTTTTTTAGCAGCCACTGAAATGTTAATTCTCATTGTCTTTTGGCAAAGCCACAGGAAGTTGTGTCAAAGCTTCTTTTCAGCTCCCTACTAACGTGATAGATAACTTACAACTCTACTGATTTTTGCATATTTTTTAAACTGATTAAGTTGTGACTTGGAAACTGGGGAAGTAGGGAAAAAAAAAATCTGGTAAATCTAAGAAATCCATATGGCCACAATTTAACATATCTGAAAGCCACAATGATTTGGAAAATTGTCTTTAAATATCTAAGAAAAAACTTAGGCCTCTCTGCTTACATTGGATATTAAACCAAGTATAGACAACTCTTGATCTAAAAGGTTATCATAAATTTAAAAATTTGAGAAGGACCTAGGTACAGATTTAGAACATTGCCAATCAAATTCTTTTTAAACAGGCAGGATTTAAACACTAGCTTCTGACTTGGGCATAAAACCTTCTCAACATAGGACCATACCAGAGAAATGCTTCAGCTATTTTCGCTTGAGCTTCCCTTGATTCGAAACCAAGGGGGAGTGTTCCTACTGTAACTCACACTATAAAATTGAAAGCAAATATTTAATCAAGTCTCCATTTATTCTGAAGTCACTGTTTTCTAGAATATCATACCCTTCATGTGATAACCAGTATTCCTGTATTTTACTGTACACTTTGGGAAACCATTGTTGTCTTTGCCCTCAATCCTGTCCTTCAGAAGAACAACCGCTAAAATTTTACTGAATTTTGTGTTCTCAAGCATTTTCTTAATTCAGACTCCCCTGAAGTGGAAGCAAACTGAGAACAAAGAATGATGTGACAGGAGTAAGGCAAAAACCAAGATATAAAAAGAGCTTAATAGAAGTTGATTGGTTTTACTTAATAGAAACTGGGTGACAGCTATAACGGCAATGGCACCATCTATTTTGCTCTCATTTCTCATCCAATTGCAGTAACTTTCAGATTCCTTGAAAAATCCCAAATGGTAGCAGGAACTTTTTAGTGTGAGAGATGCAGGCAGTGCTAACAGTATAGTTCAAGAACATAATTCTTGTCCACATAAGAAAAAGATGCGTTGAGCAAGTCCCTGTCCAGTTAAAGTGCTTATGCTAGAACAACTCCAAACATGCTCATTTTTCAGTAATTTCTTGTACATTAGGAAAGTTTCCTATATTATTAATTCTATTTGAATACAGTTCTATTTGCTCTTGAAGCATTTTCAAAAACTGGACTTTAGAAATAGAACTTTCCTGCTGGCATCACAGGAAATACATTCAGAACTCCACTTCATCAAAGGCAGAGCAGAATGCAAGACTCTGTAGCCTAAGCAAGTAGAGAAAACTAGGAAAAACTGGTCATAAGAATGAACTTAAAGAGAAATCTGCATTTTGCAAGTAAATGTTTTTGCCACTTTTGGTGGAAAATGGATCCCATTATCTTAAACAAATGCATTTCAGGTATAGTATCAATAGAAGTGAGTGAGAGAATGAGGACATTAGCTAAATCATCCATCTATTATTTTGTGCTGTGTCTTATGATAAAAACCGTTGAATAGGAAATGTAGAGATGAATAAGTTGGTTTTGAGATAGTACTTCAAATTAAAGGGTTGTAGGGTTTATTTCCAGTGGTGTCAGGCAGCAAAATTTATTTTCAGGAACATGGTTTTTATTGCCAGTTTTGAAACAATGACATTCTACATGGTTAATGGAAGTGTCTAAATAATGTGCTCAATATAAATTTGCTGTATAAAATCAAAAGTGGAATAATCAGTTATTACTAAATGTTTTGGGAGCTATGATAAGTAATGTGTTAATGTTCTCAAAAAAAGACTTAAAATGTGAATTCAAGGAATAATTGATTATTTTTTTCCAATTGGTCTTTACCTTATAATCCAACATGGCTGTGTGTGGCAAGACTCTTTTCAGTAACTTATGTATGATCTATTCTTGGAAAAGAAACATTAAGGCGATATACATTTGCACAAAAGCACTTCATTTAGAATCACCTTTGGCTTCAGTCACCAAATCACAGAATGGTTGTGATTGGAGGATGTCTCTGGAGGTCATCTGGTCTAATCGCCTTGCTCAGTCAAGGCCACCTAGCACCAGTCGCCCAGGATCCTGTCCAGATGGCTTTTAAATGTCCCCAACGATGGAGACTCCATGACCTCCCTGAGCAATTTGTGTCAGTGTCTGGTCACCCTCACAGTGCAAAAGTGTTTCGTGATTGTCCTGGGTTCAGCAATAGCAGTCATTTTCCTCCTTCTTAGTAGCTAGTGCAGTGCTGTGTTTTGATTTTTTGGCCTGGAAACAGTGCTGATAACACCGATGTTTTCAGTTGCTGCTCAAATGTTTGGTCTGGCCAAGGACTTTCTGAGCCTCATGCACTACTAGGGAGGAGGGGAGGCTGGGAGGAAGCAGAGACAGGACACCTGGCCCAAACTGATCAAAGAAGTATTCCATACCACAGCACGTCATGCCCAGGAGGTAATGGAGAGTTACCTGGAAGGGCTGTGACTGCAGGGTTGGATGAGGTATAGGTCGGTACTCGGCTGGGGGGAGTGGGGCGAGTTATCTGTTGGCTGGTGCTGAGGTGTTGCATTCTCTTCCCTTGTTATTTCCTTTACCATTATTATTATTATTGGTGGTAGCAGTAGTGATTTGAGTTATACCTTAGTTACTAAACCGTTCTTATCTCAACCCATGGGAGTTGCATTCTTTTTGATTCTCTTCTCCATCCTTCCAGGAGCAGGGGGAGGGCAAGAAGGGGGGGGAGTGAGTGAACGAGGTTTGTGGTTGGGTTTAAACCATGACAGTGATATTCAGAAAAAAAACTCCTGTCTTTTGTTTTGTGCCTATTGTATTGTTTATGCCTCTCTAAAATGTTTAAATATAATACTCTGTGACAGGATCAAAGGAAGAAAAGTCCCTCAAAATTATAGAAGCTTGCAAATACTCTGTTTTCAAACAAATATTATTTCTTCTTTATATACTATATTTCTGCCTTTTTCACCATCTTCTTAATTTCTTCTTTCTTTCATATTATCTACTGAAACAAAATTCTGAACCTTGCCAGGCTAGATAATTTTTGCATGCATTTACACTTAAGATTCAAATTGCATCAAAAAGACACTGAATTCTAAGCATATTCCAAACATATTTCTCTGACTCTTCATAAGACAAATGGGGTTTATTTTGTCCCTAATGTATCTCAGGTGATGTCAATGAGTTACGGAACAGATTGGCTTAATCTACTTAAGTATATTACCTAAATTAAAAGAGAAATTAACAGAAAAAAAATGTTTTATCAACTCATAAAAACTCCATGCAAAATAGACATTAACAGCAATAAAGTCCCTTAAATAAATGTATAAATGTATAAGTATATGATAAATCTCAACCTTTGCTAAAAGCTTTATCTAACATTTATGTCAAGAATACTGGACGAAACAAGCACAAGTAAAACCAGACGCAGATGGCTCTTCCTGGAGTTGAGATAATTTGTAAATGAAATCTAAAGTGTTACCTCTGAGGTGGCTGCTTTTGTATTATCATTGGATTTGACCACTGATGTAACATTAAAAACTGTTATTTACTGTTCCTTGGGCCCAGTATTTTGAGTGTAGGTATTTTGAAAAGAATAAGTCCAAAATAATATTTTATTCCCACGACTACCTGAGACAAAAGCCAAGGGGAAGATCCTGATAAATACATGTTTTATAATAATATGTATTCTTTCAGCTGGCTCCAGAAGTTAGGCAGCACTGCTTTCATAGACTATAGATGTCTGTAAAGAAGCCTGAGCTATTTAAGTAGATTTTTTTTCCCTAGCTCTTTCAGCAAGAAACAGTAAGCGCTCATCCAAGTAAGCAGGGAGAGAAAAGAAAAAAGTTTGAAAAGTCCCAAAAAAGAGCATTTAATTTTAATTATTTTTTTCCTTCATTGAGCTGCACAGTTCATGTGATGACACCTCATTTGCAAGTACTCATCCATGGAAAATATAAGCAATATCTCTATCCATCTAGTAGAAACATGTTTTCAAATTATTTATATATATACATAAAGCATATGCATATTTATATTTATTATTTTAATGTAAATTATCTTTATTTATGTGAAAAAATACAGAATATTCTTTGGTTCCAGTGCTGTGAAATAGTGACAGACAGGAAAGTTAAAATGTCCTTTTCTGGTCTTCTCCATAAAAGTCCAATTCCAGTCTCTCAGAGACAAACACAAAATATAGCACAAAACAAGGAAAAGTGAAAATACCAAAAACATTTAAAAATAGTGTTTTCTTTGTGAATTTTACATTGAATTAGAAGCTCTGGTCACTCACTCTCCTTAGTCTTCATGAATATTCAGAATCTTTCTCATAGATAACATGAACACAACAGGCAGATAAAATCCTGCCCTCAGACAAATGGGAACACTTTGACGGTGGCTAGGACTGCCAGCCGCATGAAGTTCCTGTGCTCCTTATTAATGTTGCAGTGCTGAATGCTACAAGTGCTATAACAGGAAACAGACTGTATGTCTCTCAATTACATTAGAAGCATCAGATCTCATTTTATGCCCCTTGATAAACCTGCTTCATCTAGATATCTGTAATACCCCCAGTGGAACTCTTCCTCTTTTTTTTCCTGAAAGAGCTGAAAATAAATACATATTCATTCTTATACTTTTTTCTTTCCCCTTGCTAAATAGGATAAAAATACTAATCTTCTCATTCAAGTAGCACAACTGAGCTCTCATGAGGCAGAGCACAAAGCCCACAGCACATCATAGAGATTAATCAGCGACAGGAGCAGAGTGAAGCCTTGCAGACCTTGCCAAGCTGTATGCTGCCATTTCCTTGCTCAGTATACTAGACAGCAGTCACTAGCTGCCTAGACCATCCTTGCAATCACACATAGTGTTTTTAACACCTACCCTTTCATCAGAATTGTAAATACCTTCCCCCTCTTTTTAATTCTTTCCTGGCATTTAACACTACCAGGAAAGCGCAGCGAGAAAACACTTGGGGTTTTGTTGTTTTTTTTTTTTTTCCTATGAAAGGTTACTTGCTTTGAGCAAAATTGTTTTCAAACTTCTCCTGTGTTTCGTATGTGACCTCCTTCAATGGGATGAAATAATATTTTCTTAATTTCTGTTTCTAATCCCATTTTCTTTTTCAGTATTTTCCTGTGATATTCTTGACTAAGGAAGCAGAAGGATTTGCAGACACTTTAGATAGAAGTCAAAAGCAAAAGGAAATATTTATAGCTGAAAACATACAAGAATTTCAGCAAAGCCTACTTAAAGAATGGATAAAAGGACAGAATTTTCCAAGAAGTTTAGTGGCAGTTTCTCAAATTTAAAAAAAGCAGTGCCAATTTCAGAAGCTATGATAGCAGGCATCCCAAGATCCCTCCAAAAGAACATGAAATCTTCTGTTACCTTCATCACCCCATTCTTGTGGATGATATTCTTGTTTGATGGGGTCAGTGGGAATACACACCAGAGGGAGCCTTCAGAACCCTGCAAAGGTAACAAAGGTCATTTGGAGATACATCCTTTACAACACCTTTGATGTAAAGCTTAGATAGGAGATTTCTCCCTTAAGGAAGGAATAAGAAACTTGCCCTTCATATTAACCTGCTGTAAATTTGTTTGGGATCAGTCATATGGAAATATGGCCTCCTTTCATTCCATATATACTCTGATATTATATATAATGCTGGTAGTCTGACTTACCCGGTAATGGTTGTGTCTCCAGGGTCTTCATGGATGCAAATGAGTAGGCACTCCAAGGCCAAAATCCTTACAAAATCTTTGTCTTTGGATTTGAACATAAAATTCGTGAATCTGAATTCACAGCTATAAGAGGCTGTAGATTCCATGCAGATGTATCTTCCTTAGAGAAATATGTCTTACGTTCTATAATTGGCTATTTTATTTTTCTGGGAAAACTGAAACTATTAGTTTATAAGACACTCTGCAGAACTTTCACTTTTCAAGCAAGTAGGCTGGCTGACAGAGAAATTGTATCAGTTCCTTAACATGATATAAGAAGTGACTTTACCTAGCTTTAAATGTAATACAAATTTCAAGTTCCTTGTTGCAATCACATCAACTGCCTTTCATAAGGAAAGAGCTAGTCTATGCTAAGCAAGTATGCTGAAATGACTTCTTGGGTTGATACTGTGTGCTTTGGTAAGAAACATGTCATCTCATTTAATATCTTTGCCTGCTTGATACACCAGATACAAGCACATAAATCTGCTCAGGTTTTCTATACAGAAAGATCATTATTTTTTTACTTTGGTGGTTATTGAGCCATTCAAGGGATGTTGGCTGCAAAAGAGACTAAGAATTAGGTCTGGTCAGGAAATGAAAGATTTCAGGCTGGGAAAGATGAAAAATATTTGTTTCCTATCAAATACATAATACATGTCCCATAGCAGTTTGTGATGTCAATAACTTATTGTCTATACAATCCACATGTTTAAGCCTGTTTTAACTGTTTTTAGTTAAAAGCATGTATGTAATTGAAAAGTGTTATAAAGTATTGACTATTATGCAGAAATCTGCTTCATAACTAACTGTGCAGCTTTAATAAAAAGTGGCTTAGATTGTTCCAAATGAAGAAAGATAGATTCATAGGTTTTGGAGGTATTAGAGTGCCCAAAGCAAGCACTGAGGTTCAGGGCATCAAGGCATTTCAAAATGAAATGTCTTATACCAAATGAACAACATGGCACTTATACTGATTCACATAATGATGCATCTTTAGTGCAGCTTTGCATAGTCTCCCCAGGCTGTGGGTGACCCAAAAAGTAGCTCACTTTGTGCTCACAGACAGGCTGAAAAGAGGTAATGGTTTGAACAAGTCCACAATAAAAATGTAGATGGTACGGCACAGCAGTTTATATGCATTACTGATATTGCTGCCCTCATCTTTGTGGGAGCTCATGAAAATTGCTCTGTATGAAGCATAGGCTCACAATGTCCCATTTGGGGTTCTAATAATCTTTCAATAGTAGTTTGAAATTCTGCTGCCCAGTCATAGGTAATACTTACTACCAAAATCAAACAAGAACACTAGCAATTCTGCTGATGGGGTGCTGCCTTTAGTGGTGACAAATGGTAGAAATGACCTGTGCAGTACTGTCATGACAGGGCACTGCATCATTCCTGAATTATTTTGTTAACTTTGGAGGGGGAGCTTGCTGTCTTAAGTCCAGAATTGATCTGTGTGATGCTAAAAAATGAGCCTGCTGACAACAAAATGCAATACCTCAAAAAAGTATCAGGTAAAGAATGAAGATCCAGATTTTACAACACAAAAATTCTTTGAAGGTGTAGAAGAGGGGGCCTGTAGGACAGGAATGTTTGGTCATTAGAGTGATAGAATGGATTTTGACAGTAGCTAGTAAAGATGTTTTCTGTGAAGCTTTTTTATTTTGATTCTATTCATAAGGTTAAAGGGCTAAATCCCACCCTGTTTCTATATAGTTTGAACAGTGAAAGAAAAACACAGTCTTGTAGTGGTTTCCATAATTCTAACAAAACAGGCTTTTGAGGACTCTTAGCAACCCTATCATCAAATCAGTTTCCTGATGTTTTTTTTAAACTGTGCGGCAGAATCTTTGCAAAGGCTGTTTCAAATTAAAAAAAATAAATCTTATAATTATAGTATGAAATAGAAACATGAATCACTAGACTTTCAGGGAGAGGAATGCCCTACTGAAAAATCTGATAATTTCTCTTGCAGGCTGTTATAATCTTTTTCTCTCAGTCTTGACTATTCTTTGGAAGACAGTGACTCTGTGAATTTGGTTAGAACCCATGTTTTCCACTCTAATTTAACTAAATTACAACAATGAAAACAGGAAACGAAACTGGTGAAGGACCTAGAGAACAAGTCTGATGAGGAACAGCTGGGGGACCTGGGGGTGTTTAGTGTGGAGAAGAGAAGGCTCAGGGGGGACCTTATCACTCTAAAAATAAGTGAAAAGAGAATGAAGAAAGGAGGTGGCTGGCTTCTTTTCCAAGTAACAATTGATAGGACAAGAGGTAACAGCCTCAAGCTGTGTCAAGGGAGGTTTAGACTGGATATTAGGAAAAATTTCTTCACCAAAGGGTTATCAGGCATTGGAACAGGCTGCCCAGGGAGATGATGGAATCACCATCCCTGGTAGTGTTCAAAAAAACACGTAGACGAGGCCCTTAAGTGACATGGTTTAGTGGTGGACTTGGCAGTCCTGGGGTGAAGGTTGGACTTGACGATCTTAAAAGTCTTTTCCGACCTTATTGATTCTAATTGATTTTATGATTCTATGGTTCTATGAAAAGGCTATTCTCTTTCCTTGAAGTCAAATTGTAGTACAGCTAGTGAGGAGAAGCAGCATGTTCCTTTCACTGTGTCACAACAAAAGTCTGGGACTCATCTAACATGAAAATTTCCCTGGCTTTCTAAGATAATGAAACAAGTCAAAAAGTCAGAGGGAAATGTTGTGAGGGAAAGCAACAATGAAAATATTATCCATACTGAGGAACATAAGTGACCTCTCAAGATAATACAGCCAGGAGTGATGGTGCCCACAGAGAAACGTAAGCTAACTACAGAGAAACAGCTACAGTTAGAAATAACTCACAGAAACAGAGAAAAGCCAGGGGCCTGTGAAAGTCATTCAAAGGTGAGAAGCAACCACATCAGAATGAACCAAACCCTACCTCTCTAGAGAAGTCAGCACTTCTATCACAAAAGGTAATAATAAAAAATATTAAACAGATCAATACTGTAGTCCCGTGAATCAACTTCCCATCTCACTTGCCTACACCAAACCCACTCATCATCACTGCAGTGCTTTCATCCTAGTCATAACACATTATTTAACAGTCACATAATCATAACAGTGTTGTCTCTGCCCAAGGACCTGGTAAAACCTTCCCCAGGATGCCTAAATGATATGTTACCTTTCCCAGACTGCCTCTTCATTCCAAAGATGTTGAATGCATTATCAAAGAGGCTCAGGCTGCTATTTCATTTCAGTTGTGTTTTGTTTGTGGTTTTGGGTTTTTTTTTTTTTTTTTTGTATTGATGGGATTCCAGCTCGGGCACCTATATTTCATTCAGCTAGACAGCATAACGTAGCAAAATGTAATTTCCTCTTCTGTCCCCTCCATTTTACATTTAAACCACACAGCCCTTCCAAGAAAGAAACAAAGAGACAGGTGAGACAGATATCACTGAATAGCCAACAATTTTAGCCAAATAAGGCAGGATCTTATTATTTTCAACAAATATTATGACAGGGTGTTTGGGTAGTTTAAATCAACAGAATCTTTTTTGTCAGAGTAGATTCATAAATTCATAGTAAATTTCCTAAAATATATGACTGCTGAGCAGCTACTTACCATTTCTCTAAAGACTGCATTTCTGTTGTGCTTTGGGGATAATTTTGTGTTAGACCACAAGATAAAACCACTGGTTCATACGGCTACATTCAGTATCTGTATTTGGTGCCCTTGGAAATACGTGGTGTCATGGAGAGAAACAGCATTGCTGCCTCCTCTTTCCACAGATCAATAGGAATTATAGATGAAAAACAATAAGATTCTTTCATAAGTGCTTAATATTTTGTTTGGTTTTACAGAAAAAAAAAAGAGGAAAGATCTGAATTTTCCTTGTGTGATAATTATGTGTTGCTTTTAGTTCTTCACTTTGCCATACAAATGCAGACTATGCAGCTATGTCTGTCAAGAAACTAAGGGCAGTTAAACCCTTCTTCTCAATATAATTTTTCCAATGCACAATTTTTTTTTTTTTACATTTTGCTAATAACCCAGAAAGAACAACATGAATTTCTGTAAATCATTAGATATTTCCCTTTCTGTTTATGTATATTAAATGGAAACTGGAGTTGCTTATTTTAATTTGTCTTACTTTGTGGCAAATGCACACTAACTTTCTCCCATATTTATTTTGTAGCTGTTGTACACAGTCCTGCTAACTTTCCTCTTTGAAGCAAACTTTCAATATTCTAAAAATAATTTACCTTTAGTTAACAGTATTTCCACTATGATCTTGAAGCATATACATTTTAAAATAAAAGAATACATGTAATAAATATGCAATTTGCTTCATACTTCCTGTATGATTTACCACACAGTAATTTTCCAGCGTACAGAAATAAACCTGCAGCTGTTGAGTCTGGTTTTCCTCCTAGGGTAAGTCAAAGTGTTCCATATTTAGGAGGACTGGAATGATTTTATTTTTTCCCTATTATCTTTCCAGTTCCTGAATCAACATGACATATATATTAGGGCTTTAGATGCCAAAAGTGAAGAAGTGGCTGTGTGTGTGTTTATGTGTTTGTGTGTCCATGTGTGTGTGTGTGGGCAGCTGGTGAGTAATGATTAATGATGGTCATTGTGATTACAGCCCTTGATATTTTCGGGATTCTCATGTCCCTAGAACTCATGATCTAGAATAGAAAATAAATGCAGTACACACCTACGCACTGCAATTTCAATGTCTTCTGCCTGCAGTTCTATGATCTGATTGTCAAAATTAGTTGTCTCTAAGTCAAAGAATCAATGAAGCATTAGGGCTGGAAGGGACCTCTGGAGATCATCTAGTCCAACCCCTCTGCTAAGGCCACCTAGAGCAGAAGTCCACACTTCTGTTTGAAATCTAGGTGCTCAGAAAATATTTTACATGTCAGGATGACCTTTCTATGCTTTTCTCACAGTAGACATTTATAGTACTATTTGTTTACAATTATGAATTATTCCAGATTATCACTTAATTAGATAAATTACATAGGGCAGAGTTGAATAGATCTGCTAAAAATGTCTACAATAAGAAGCTGTTACAGATTGGCAAAAGAGCTCTAAGTGCTGTGATGGCTGAAAATTTATATTTGTTATATTTATGTTCTATTATATTATATCATTATATTATATTATATTAATTATATTACTATATATTTCATTACAATAAAATGAGATAATAAAAAGGCTTTAATATCAAGACCATTGTTTTTCTTCCTTCATCTGTCACATCTCTCTATATTTGAGGGGGGGAGGCTGGAGGAGGGAAAAAAAAAAAAGGAAAAAAATTAGAATTAGTATACCTCAGTGTTACACAGCTTTGGGGACTCATCAAAATTAATGTAACATATCAATCATCCATAAAAATGTAGACCTTTAATTCACATTTCTTCAAATTTTTTATCTGAAGCCGTAGAGCTTTTGTACATTTGGTCAATTGCTGAGGCGAGTAGTTCAAGAGAGGACGCCTTCAGCACCGGAGCTGGGGAGAGATCAGCGTCCGGGAGCCTCAACCCAGAGCGGCGACAGCCACTGAGGGAGCCTCAAGCCCTCGACAGGACCTGCCCAGGAGCCGGCAGCTGCGCGGACGAGAGCAGGGACTCACAGGGGGCGGAGCCAGGAGGGGCGGCACCATTTCTGTCTGGTTAAAAACCTGCCCTAGAGATCGGGCTCCAGAACGGGAGTTTACGCTGGCAGGCATGGTAGTGAGTACCCGCCTCACGACCGGGCCCCGCTCCGGCTGCCCCGCTCCGGCTGCCCCGGTGGTGGTCAGGATAGGCGCCCAGACAGAGTCAGTGAGAGGGGAGGCTGCAGTGCAGAGGTGGGAGTGTAGAGGGTGCCTGCACTGGTCTCGTGAGGGGAGGGAGCGCAATGGGCAGGGCTGTGCTCGGTGTTCCCTGGTGGAGGTCCTCCTGCAGCAGGTGGCTGAGCTAAGCGATGCTATCAATAGGCTGAAAGATGTCAGGGAAGCTGAGAGGAAATAGAACTGCTTGCTCCAGGCCCAAACTGTGCAGGGGCCTCAAGCATCCCCTGTAGCTCATGGAGGAAAGGAGGCCACTAATCCAGGAAGCTGGGAAATAGCAACAACAACAAAAAAAAAAAAAAAAAAAAGGAGGAAGATGACAATTAAAAGCAAGGGGCTTCATCCTAAATCTGTTGTCCCCACCCAGAACGGCTTTGCTGTCCTGCAGGAGGCTAATGAGGAAACACCTTCGCACCATGAACAACCAGCTGGTGCACTGGTAAAGAAGATCTCTACTGGTGCTGCAGGAGAAAGCAGTGGGTTGTAGTAGTAGGGGACTACTTTGAAAGGAGCAAAGGCACCCATCTGTCGGCCTGACCCAGTCTCAAGGGAGGTGTGTTGCTTATCAGGTGCACGGATCAGGGATGTTATAGAAAGGCTGCCTGGTCTAGTAAGTTCCACTGACTATTACCCCCTTCTAATGAGCCATATGGGTTCTAGTGATATAGATAGCAGTAGCCTGGAGAACATAAAGAGGGACTACAGAGCCCTGGGAGGGGTGGTTAGGAGTTCTGGAGCTCAGATTGTCTTTTCATCAATTCTCCAGGATAAACGGGAGGGACTTAAAAAGACTAGGCAAGTTGGCCAGGTTAATAAATGGTTAGAACAGTGGTGCCATAGTCAGGGGTTTGGGTATTTAGAACACAGGAACCAGTTTAGGAGGCCAGGTCTACTGGAGTCTAGTGGAGCTGGTCTGACAAGGGGAAGAGCGGTTTTGGTAGGAGGCTTGTCAGGCTGGTCAAGGAAGCTTTAAACTAGATGTGATGGAGGAGGGGACATCATTCCATCCCAACACACCCAGTCAGTTGCCAACACCTATAATAAATGCTTGGAGCAATGTAGATATATTCCAGCTGCTCTAGCCAATGGGCCAGCTTCATTTGGAGCTTGGCTCAGATGCCTCTATACAAGTGCCCATAGTATGGGGAACAAATAAGAATTAGAGATGTGTGCACATCTGTGGGGGTAGGATATAATAGGCATCACAGAAACGTGGTGGGATGGCTCCTATGACTGGAGCGTTGGAATGGAAGGTTACAGGCTCTTTAGAAAAGACAGGCCTGGCAGATGGGGAGAGGGAGTTGCTACTTATGTTAGGGATAGGCTGGAAAGTATGGAACTCTGGGGACAGGTGATCGGTCAACAGAGAGTTTGTGTGTCAGGGTTAAAGGGAGAACAGCAATGGGAGACATTACTGTGGGGATCTGTTACGGACCACCTGATCAATAGGACTCTGTGGATAAAGTGCTCTATAGATGGATATGAACAGCCTCACGCTCGCAGGCCCTTGTTCTCATGGGTGACTTCAACCACCCTGACATCTGTTGGAATGATGGTATGGCCCAGCACAACCAGTCCAGGAGGTTCCTGGATTGTGTGGAAGACAACTTCCTTCTGCAAATAATAGACGAGCCAACAAGGAGAGGTTCCATGATTGACCTCGAGCTCACCAGAAGGGAAGGGCTGGTTAGAAATGTGATGCCAGGGCAGCCCTGGTTGCAGCGATCATGATATAGTCAAGTCCGAGATCCTCAGGACAGTGAGAAAAGCGTGCAGCAAGCTCACTGCCCTGGACTTCAGGAGAGCAGACTTTGGCCTCTTCAGGAACCTGCTTAGTAAGGTTCCATGGGATATAGACCTAGAGGGCAGGGGAGCCCAAGACTGTTGGTTGATATTCAAGGATCACCTGCTACAAGCTCAGGAGCGTTGCATCCCAACTAGAAGGAAGTGCAGCAGGAGGGCCAGGAGACCTCCTTGGATGGATAAGGAGCTGCTGAGGAAAATTCAAATGAAAAAAGAGGCTTATAAAAGGTGGAAGCAAGGACAGGCGGCCTGGGGAGAGTATAGGGATGTTGTCTAGGAAGCTAGGGACCAGGATAGGAAAACTAAGGCCCAGTTAGAATTAAACTTGGCTGGGGATGTGAAAGATGAAGAGGAAGGGATTCTGTAGGCACATTGCAAGTAAAAGACAGAGTAGGGACAACACGGGCCCTCTCCAGAAGCTATCGGGAGAACTGGCTACCCTGTATTTGGAGAAGGCTGAGGTTCTGAATGACTTCTTTGCCTCAGTCTTCACTGGCAAAGGCTCTGACCACACCAACCAAGTCTTGGAAGGCAGACAAAGGGACTGCGAGAATGAAGACCTTGGGCCCACTGTAGGCAAGGATCTGGTTTGAGACCATCTTAAGAACCTGAACGTGCACAAGTAAAAGGGACCAGATGAAATCCATCTGTGGGTCCTGAAGGAGCTGGCGAATGAAGTTGCTAAGCCACTGGCCATTGTATTTGAAAAATCATGGCAGTCGGGTGAAATTCCCAGTGACTGGGAAAAGGGAAATATAACCCTCATTTTCAAGAAGGGGAAAATGGATGACCCAGGGAACTACAGAGCAGTCAGTCTCACCTCTGTGCCTGGCAAAATCTTGGAGCACATTCTCCTGGATGGCATGCTAAGGCACATAAAAAACAACAAGGTGCTTGGTGACAGCCAGCATGGCTTCACTAAGGGGAAATCCTGTCTGACCAATTTGGTGGCCTTCTATGATGGGGCTACGGAGCTGATGGACAGTGGTAGAGCAGTTCATGTCATCTACCTGGACTTGTGCAAAGCCTTCAACACTGTCCCACACGACATCCTTGTCTCTAAATTGGGAAGACATCAGTTTGATAGGTGGACCACTTGGTGGATAAAGAACTGGCTGGATAGCCGCACACAAAGAGTCATGGTCAATGGCTTGATGTCTAGCTGGAGACCAGTAACGAGTGGTGTCCCTCAGAGATCGGTGTTGGGACTGGTCTTGTTCAACATCTTCATTGCTGACATGGACAGTGGGATTGAGTGCTCCCTCAGCAAGTATGCCGATGACACCAAGCTGTGGTTCAGTTGATATGCTGGAGGGAAGGGATGCCATCCAGAGGGACCTTGACACACTTGTGAGGTGGGCTGATGCCAACCTCATGAAGTTTAACCATGCCAAGTGCAAGGTCCTACACCTGGGTTGAAGCAATCAAAGGCACAGCTACAGACTGGGTAAAGAAAAGATTCAGAGCAGCCCTGTGGAGAAGGATTTGGGGGTGTTGGTCAATGAGAAAATGAGCATGAGCCAGCTTCAGTGTGTGCTCCCAGCCCAGAAAGCCAACTGTATCCTGGGCTGCATCAAAAGGAGCGTGACTAGCAGGTCAAAGGAGGTGATCCTGCCCATCTACTCTGTGAGACTCTCTTGTGAGACCTCACTTGGAGTTTTGTGTGCAGTTCTGGTGTCCTCAACATAAAAAGGAAATGGAACTGTTGGAACAAGTCCAGATGAGGGCCACAGGGATGATCAGGGGACTGGAGCACCTCCCATATGAAGACAGGCTGAGGAAGTTGGGGCTATTTAGCCTGGAGAAGAGAAGGCTGCATGGAGAACTCATAGCAGCCTTCCAGTATCTGAAGGGGGCCTATAGGAATGCTGGGGAGGGACTCGTCATCAGGGACTGTAGTGACAGGACAAGGTGCAACGAGTTCAAACTTAAACAGGGGAAGTTTAGATTGGATTTAAGGAAGTAGTTTTTTACTGTAAGGATGGTGAGGCACTGCAATGGGGTTGCCAGGGGAGGTTGTGAGTGCTCCATCCCTGGTAGTCTTCAAGGCCAGGTTGGACGAAGCCTTGGGTGGGATGGTTTAGTGTGAGGTGTCCCTGCCCATGGCAGGGGGGTTGGAAGTAGATGATCTTGAGATCCTTTCCAACCCTAACTATTCTATGATTCTAAATCCTGCCTGACCAATTTGGTGGCCGTCTATGATGGGGCTACAGAACTGATGGGCAGGTTACAGCAGTTCACATCCTCTACCCGGACTTGTGCAGAGCGTTCACAGAATCACAGAATCACAGAATCCCAAGGGTTGGAAGGGACCTCAAAAGATCATCTAGTCCAACCCCCCCACAAGAGCATGGTAACCTACAGTACATCACACAGGAACTTGTCCAGGCGGGCCTTGAATATCTCCAGTGTAGGAGACTCCACAACCCCCCTGGGCAACCTGTTCCAGTGCTCTGTCACTCTTACAGTAAAGAAGTTCTTCCTGATATTAACATGGAACTTCTTATACTCCAGTTTACACCCATTGCCCCTTGTCCTATCACTGGATATCACTGAAAAAAGCCTAGCTCCATCATCCTGACACCTACCCTTTACATATTTGTAAACATTGATGAGGTCACCCCTCAGTCTCCTCTTCTCCAAGCTAAAGAGACCCAGCTCCCTCAGCCTCTCCTCATAAGGGGGATGTTCCACTCCCCTAATCATCTTTGGGGCTCTGCACTGGACTCCTTCAAGCAATTCCCTGTCCTTCTTGAACAGAGGGGCCCAGAACTGGACGCAATATTCCAGATGCGGCCTCACCAAGGCTGCGTAGAGGGGGAGGAGAACCTCTCTTGACCTACTAACCACTCCCTTTCTAATGCACCCCAAGATGCCATTTGCCTTCTTGGCCGCAAGAGCACACTGCTGGCTCATGGTCATCCTCCTATCCACCAGGACCCCCAGGTCCCTTTCCCCTTCGCTACTTTCCAGCAGGTCAACCCCCAACCTGTACTGGTACATGGGGTTGTTCTTCCCCAGATGCAAGACTCTACACTTGCCCTTGTTAAATTTCATCAAGTTTCTCCCCGTCCAACTCTCCAGCCTGTCCAGGTCTCGCTGAATGGCAGCACAGCCTTCTGGTGTGTCAGCCACTCCTCCCAGTTTTGTGTCATCAGCAAACTTGCTGATGGTGCACTCAGTTCCCTCATCCAGGTCACTGATGAAAATATTAAACAGCACCGGTCCCAGCACCGACCCCTGAGGGACTCCACTAGTCACAGACCTCCAGCTAGATTCTGCGCCATTGACCACAACTCTCTGCCTTCTTCCTTTCAACCAGTTCTCGATCCACCTCACTACTTGATCGTCAAGCCCACACTTCTTTAGCTTATCTATGAGGATGCTGTGGGGGACAGTATCAAATGCCTTACTGAAATCAAGAAAAACTACATCTACCGCTCTACCATCATCCCTCCACCTAGTCACTTCCTCATAGAAGGCTATAAGGTTGGTCATACATGACTTCCCCCTCATAAAACCATGTTGGCTGTTCTTAATGACCCCCTCATCCTTGATATGCCTAGAGATGGAGTCAAGAATAAGTTGTTCCATCACCTTTCCAGGGATGGAGGTAAGGCTGACCGGTCTATAATTACCCGGGTCCTCCTTCTTGCCCTTCTTATAGATTGGTGTGACCTTTGCCATCCGCCAATCCTCAGGCACCTCGCCCGTTTCCCACGACTTACCAAAGATGATGGAAAGTGGCCTAGCAATGACCTCCGCCAGCTCCCTCAACACCTGTGGGTGCATTCCATCCGGACCCATCGATTTACAGATGTCCAGATTGCATAGCTGATCCCTAACCCAATCCTCATCTACCAAAGCAAACTCCTCCTTTGTCCTGACTCCTTCTGGGGCTATAGAAATCCAGGGCCCTCGGGGAGAGTCTGCAGGAGTAAAGACAGAGGCAAAGAAGGCATTCAGCACCTCTGCCTTCTTTATATCCTCTGTCTCCAGGGTACCCACTTCGTTCAGCAGTGGGCCTATATTGCCTCTTGTGTTAGTTTTATTTGCTATGTATTTGAAGAAGCCCTTTCTATTGTCTTTAACCCGACTAGCAAGATTGAGTTCCAAGGAGGCCTTAGCTGTCCTAATTGCCTCCCTACATCCTCTAACAACTGTCCTATATTCCTCCCAAGCGGCCAGCCCCTCCTTCCATAATCCATAGATTCTCCTTTTCCACTTGAGTTTGCCCAGCAGCTCCTTGTTTAACCACGCCGGTCTCCTAGATCCCTTACTTGATTTCCTACTCATTGGAACGCTCCGATCCTGAGCTTGGAAGAAGCGGTCCTTGAATGCTAACCAACTATCCTGAGCCCCTTTACCGCCTAGTACACTTTCCCATGAGACTTCCCTTAGCAGTTGACTGAAGAGGCCAAAGTTGGCCCTTCGGAAATCCAGAACTGTGGCTTTGCTAGGTATTCTATTCCTCCCACACAGGATCCTAAACTCCACCATCTCATGGTCACTGCAGCCAAGGCTGCCATTGACCGTCACCACTTCGACCAAACCCTCCTTGTTGGCGAGTACTAAATCTAGCAGCGCTGCCTTCTAGTTGGTACGTCCACCATTTGCATTAAGAAATTATCATCAATGCACTCGAGGAACCTCCTAGACTGTGAATGACTGGCTGTGTGAGTCTTCCAGCAAATATCGGGGTAGTTAAAGTCCCCCACGACGACTAAGGCATGTAGTCGCGAGGCTACTTCCAGTTGCCTGTAGAAAGCCTCATCAACCCCTTTGTCCTGATCAGGAGGTCTGTAATAGACCCCCACAACTGTATCACCCATGCCAGTCTGCCCCTTAATTCGTACCCACAGACATTCCACTTGCTCCTGATCCGACCCCGGACAGAACTCAATACATTCTAGTTGCTCTCTCACATAAAGAGCAACTCCACCACCTCGCTTCGCTGACCTATCTTTCCTAAAAAGGACATAGCCATCCATGACCACATTCCAGTCATGTGAACTGTCCCACCATGTCTCTGTAATTGCCACTAGATCATAACCTTTAGCCTGCACACAGACTTCTAACTCCTCCTGTTTATTCCCCATGCTGCGTGCATTGGTGTACAGGCATTTCAGGGAGCCAGTCCTAGTACCCTTTTTCCCCTGCGGGACAGGGTCTAAAAAGCTATCCTTTCCCACAAGTGAAACAAGAGATTGATAGTCCTCCTTAGCCCGCCATCCTTCAATCCCTAGCATGTTCCTCTTGGGCTTGTCCCCAACAGGCCCAGTTAAATCCCCTCCCCCCTTCATAACTAGTTTAAAGCCCTGTCAATAAGCCCTGCTAACTCCTGCCCCAAAACCCTTTTTCTTCTCTGGGACTGGTGTATCCCGCCTGTCACCAGCAAACCAGGTGTCACATACAGCAGCCCGTGACTGAAAAACCCAAACCCCTGCCTTTGGCACCAGTCACGTAGCCATACATTAACCTGCAGAGTCTTCTTATATATCCCTTCACCCTCGCTTGCAACAGGTATGGAGGCAAACACCACTTGCGCTCCAGACCCTTTAACCAGCCGTCCCAGGGCCCTGAAGTCTCTCTTCATTGCCCTTACGTTCCTCGTAGTAATTTCGTCACTGCCAACCTGAAAAACCAGCAGCGGATAGTAGTCAGACGGCTGCACCAGTTCAGAGAGTTTCTTTTTAACATCTCTAATCCGAGCCCCAGGCAGGCAGCAGACCTCCCTGTGGGGTGGATCCGGTCGACAAATGGGCCCTTCTGTTCCCCTCAGAAGGGAATCACCCACCACAATTACTCTTCTTTTCTTCTTGGTTGGGGAAGTTCTGAGGCATGGGGGTGAGTGACTAGCCCTGGGTGACTCACTAGATAGATTTGCCTCACCATCTTCATTCACCTGGCCCTGAATTTCCAAGACCTCGTACCTGTTATTCAAGGGCAATTGGGAGGGAGGAAGGGATTGTGAGGGTTTTCGCTTACCTCTCTGAGGAGGAACCTCCCTCCATCCATCCTTGTCCATTAAGCTCTCTCCTTCTGTCTGATGGTAGGAGGGAAGGGGATCCATAACTTGTTGAACCACTTCCCTCTGCCCTTGCCTTAGGGTGTGGTTCCACCAATCTATTTCACTTTCACACTCTCTAATGGCTCTCAACCTTTCAACATCCTCCCTCAGTTCAGCCACCTGCCTGAGCAGGTCATTTATTTGCTCACAGCGAACACAAGCAGTGTCACTGGCTCCCTCCAATACAAGCGCCAGGCTCAGGCATTCGCTGCAGCCAGAGACCTGCACAGCTGCATGTCTGCAGGAAGGCTCAATCTGGATACCCACATTAGTACTCACTACAGCTTTCGATCGTGTTGTAACCATGATCTATCTGGTCAATCAATCCGTCTACGTCTCTCAGCACTCCTTCCCCCTCCTGTACTCCAGGCGAGTCCTCTCGATGAGGCGGTTGGAACACTTCCCTGCCCGCGCGAACTGCCGCGCGAACTGCCTCGACCCTCTGCCTCGACGCTCTCTGTTTGCCGGCTCCATTCGCCGCGCTCCCTGGGAAGGTTTTTTAGCCACTCCCAGCTGGTGCCACTCCTCCTGGCTCCGCCCCCTGTGAGTCAGCCCCTCGCGGGAGCTGAGCTTCCGAGTCCTGGGCAAGTCCTGTTGAGGACTTGAGGCTCCCTCCTCAGTGGCTCTTGTCGCTCTGAGGTGAGGCTCCTGGACGCTGATCTCTCCCCTCTCCACTCCGGTGTTGCAGGCGTCCTCTCTCAAGCTACTCACCTCAGCAACGTGTCCCACACGACATCCTTGTCTCAAAATTGGAGAGACATCAATTTGATAGATGGACTACTCCGTGGATAAAGAACTGCCTGTATGGCCACACACAAAGAGCTGTGGTCAATTGCTTAATGTCCACCTGGAGACCAGTAATTGGTGGTGTCCCCCAGGTATCTGTGTTGTGACCATTTTGTTCAACATCTTTGTCAATGACATGGACATTGGGATTGAGTGCACCCTCAGCAAGTTTGTCGATGACACCAAGGTGTGTGGTTTGGTTGATATGCTGGAGGGAAGGGATCCCATCCAGAGGGACCTTGACATGCTTGTGAGGTGGGCAGATGCCAACATTATGAAGTTTAACTATGACAAATGCAAGGTCCTACACCTGAGTCAGAGCAATTCCAGGCACATCTGCAGGCTAGGCAGAGAAGAGATTCAGAGCAGCTCTGCAGGGAACGATTTGGGGGTGTTGGTCAATGAGAAACTTAACATGAGCTGGCTTCAGTATGTACTCGCAGCCCAGAAAGCCAACCATATCCTGGGCTGCATCAAAAGGAGCGTGACCATCAGGTCTAAGGAGGTGATCCTGCCCCTCTACTCTGCTCTTGTGAGACCTCACTTGGATTACGGTGTACAGTTCTGGTGCCCTCAAAGTAAAAAGGACAAGGAACTGTAGGTACAAGTCCAGAGGAGGGCCACGAGGACGATCAGGGGACTGGAGCACTTTCCCGTATGAAGATAGGCTGAGGAAGTTGGGGCTGTTCAGCCTGGAGAAGAGAAGGCTGCATTGAGAACTCATAGCAGCATTCCAGTACCTGAAGGAGGCCTATAGGGATGCTGGGGAGGGACTCTTCGTCAGGGACTGTAGTGATAGGACAAGGGGTAATGGGTTAAAACTTAAACAGGGGAAGTTTAGATTGGATATAAGGAAGAAATTCTTTACTGTAAGGGCTGTGAGGCAGTGCAATGGGTTGCCCAGGGAAGTTGTGAATGCTCCATGCCTGGTGGTGTTCAAGGCCAGGCTGGACAGAGCCTTTGGTGGCATGGTTTAGTGTGAGGTGTCCCTGCCCATGGCAGGAGGGTTGGAACTAGATGATCTTAAGGTCCTTTCCAACCCTAACTCTTCTATGATTTTGTTATTGTATATCAATTTCCTTCACCTTTCTTTTACATATAAAGCTCAATTTGCCACATAGGTTATGTGTTTTCAAGGGATCACAGACTCTTTATCTTTAGTACTTGGTAGCCCTTTTATAGGCTTCTGTGGTTGCCACATGTTGTATCTTCAGATTTTGAAAGAAGTGTTCTCACTTTGCCGACAGAGTCAATTGGCTGGTTGGATCAACAGGAATAATGTCTGCTAGTAGGGTAAAATGAAATATAATTTGCTCATTCAGTCATAGAGACAAAAGTCCCAGACAAAAAAGGATCATTAATTTTTTGAAGATTAAAAAGTAATTAGATTGATGCTTTTATTGTTATATGCGAATATGTTTTTTTGACTAAAATGGAAAATTATGAGAGAACAATATGTAATTTTCAAGAAGGAAGTCATAAGAAGAAAAGCCTGCATTTCTAGCAAGTTGTGTTAAACAGAATGATTAAGAGACTATGGGCTATTGGAACACAGGTGAAACAGAGAGAAAAAAAAAAGTTTAAGGTTTTCTTGTAGCTGTTATTTTACTTCCATAGTGAGAAAAAATGATTCTGTTGGTCATATGCAGTGGAGTTTTCCTTGGAGTGATTATAACTTTTATGTAAAATTTACAGCTGTGCTTCTTTCTTTTATCTGTAGAAGTGGTAATAACCTTAAAATTTAGCCATGTTTTTAGACATTTGTGTTATTCAAATCATATCTCTTCCACCTGCTGTATCTCATGTGAATGTTCAGTGTTACAGCTGTACACTGCTGTGAAATAAGATGACACACTCTTCTACAGTAGGAAAGTATCTTTACTCTGAACAGATGAAACTCAGAACTGCAGAATATACATCTACAACAAAAAGAAGAAAAATGATGCTGTTATGTGCACATCCATGGAAAGCAATAAATCCTTCAGCAACAGGCATTGTAGGAATTTTAAAGATAATACTTCCCTTAGAAATAGTACTGGAGAAATGGCAAATGTAACTAGAAAAGTAATAAATGGAAAAAAAAAGAAATCTATTATAGAATTTTAATCTAATATTTACAAAGAAAATCCAGCAAAGTTAAAGCCAGAAGATCTTATTTTCTCCACAGTGTCTTCAGTGTGATATTTGTTCTGAGTAGCAATCAAGTGTTAAAGGCATAAGCTATGAATAAATTTCCTGTTGTAAACATTGAGGCCTGACTTACCAGTATATTGTATCTGTTTTTTCTCTGTTATATTTCTACCCCTTTCGATAGAGTCATATTGATGTATAAGTGGTATATCACAGTAGTGTATCACTAAGCATTGTGTATCACACAGTAGTGTATCACTCTGGAGGTCATCTGGTCCAACTCGTTGCTCAGACGGGTTCATATAAAGCTGACTCTTCAGGGCTATGTCCATACAGTGTTTGAATCTCCAAGGGTGGAGACTGCACACCTGCATGGACAGCCTCTTCTAGCTCACAATGAACGATAGCACAAATATGACACTGAACACGTGGTTAACCTGTACTTTTTGGTATCCCTGATGTTTCTGACCAAGTTCTGGTGGTAAGAAGACAGGTTAAAAAAAATGAGCATCAAAGTGACCAGTAAGGAGTCTAATTCACCTGAAATTCACCATTTGTAATTCATTAGCCACAAACTTCCTCAATTTTAAATTTTCAATGAGAAAGCACAGATAGATAAAGATCCTGTTGAATCAGGACCTTGCCATTTCCATTTTATGAAAGTGACTCAGATCAGATATTTTAGTTTGTGTTTTCCAAAACTGAAATTATTCTGGCAGCAGTCATAATACTGCATGAGATGATGTGAAATAGAAAATAGTCTTCGTTTTTCCAAACTCTCTGTTTTACCTTTTCTGTTTCAGAAAACACAACTTATCAGGTATCATTTGTGTGAAAGCAAAAGAAGAGTATTTATACTGAATATTTTAAAATTAATTGTAATTTCTGTAAGAAGTATCATTCCTTTATATTTAAAAATAGCTTTCATAATTTAAAATAAATGTTCAAAAAAATTGTTGGGCTTTTTGTTTTGTTTTGTTTTTTGGTTGGTTGAGTTGTTTGGTGGGCTTTTTTTGTTGTGTGTTTTTTGTTGTTTTTTTTTTTTGTAATTCAGTGCTGTCTATCTCAGCCACTTCTTTTCCCTCTTTTCCTTGTTTCTTTTTATGAAGATGGTAGCATCTGAGCAAACACAAGGTCCTGAAAATAACAATCTCTTTTTACTTTTCTTCACTGGAGCACACAGTTTAAAGGTTAAGAAAATGCCATTATTATGCAGAAAAAAACAAACCCAATTTTAGATTATATTTTCCATTGTAGAAAATTATCAAACTCTTTAAAAGGCTCAAAATTCACACTTATAAGAAGCCATAAATGGAGGACTATGTAAACACAATATATTTGCATGATATGTTTGCACAGCTGCTTTTTTCAGTGTATTCATCTACAGCACTCTACTGCAGCTAGCCTCAAATAACAACAAAGTGAACTGACGTCTTCTTCAAGCTCACAGATAAGCTAAAAACACAACTGATATAATGTCTCTTAACTTGCTCATCTGATACTTGGTGAGAGGTGACATTTACAAACCAGTCTCCTAAAGGAACAAGAGTGTCACAAAGGTTTATGTCTGATATTCAGAGGGCTAGTGCCAGAGAGACATCTCTTCAGGAATAATTCTTACAGCCACATGATTTATATGGCTTGATGAAACACTGCAGAAAAAATTAAAAAGCAGAAGTGTGAAGAAGATTTGGAGATGGAGTCATGCACTGAATGGTAACATATGATAACAAAATTCTGGTCACTGTCAAATATCATTGTAGAGTGTAATTACTAAAACCATGAGACATAAAACTTGCTTTTGGCTTCCCTACTAATATTATGCAATTGAAAACCCCACCAATCTTCAAGTTATACTTATATGCTTTTCTTTAGAATGGTCTACAGAAAAAAATCAGATTACCAATATATGATCTGATTTCTTTTGAGGATAAGAAGAATTTTCTCAACACACAAAAGAAGAAAAGAAATCTTTAATACTTCACGTATTTCATGGCTGAGCTCATGTCAAGAAGCGGTACCTCGCTAAGTCAGCAAGCTTGTATAAATCATATTATGTGAACAAGTATGAGATGATGTATCAAATCATCAGACTGGCGCAGCACAATCACCCTACTCATCATCATGTTCTAGACATACCTCATTCTTACATAGTTTTTAATTTGGTCATGAAAACTAAGTATTTTAATTAAAAACAAAACCACCACTGAGGTGGTGTACTGATTAAGCATTGGTACAAGCTGTAGAGTCTTTGTTTTTAGTGGTTTTCAGAACTCTACTGGATACACCCTTCAGCAATCTGATCAGACCTCTCAGCTCACTTTCTTTGATCAGAAGGTTGAACTAAAGATCTGAGGCTGACTTATTTGGGGGCTCTATATGGGAAATATAAGACTATGAGTTAAATGCTTTCAGTGGTTCAAAGATGGAAAACCTCTCTTTTGCTTCGGGCTTTTTTGTTTTGGTTTGTTTTTTACAGATATATAAAATATCTTTGACATAGAGAAATTCTAAAAAATCATCTCTGTGAAAGAAAATGCACTGGAGCATTGTCATCAACAATTTGGCTAACATTTATTTTTTCATGTTTCCTAGTAAACAAGGTTTTGTATTATTCTTGTGTTAGAGAATAAAACAGGAACATAGACCTGGGCTTCTTCCTTCTGGCTGAGCATTTTCTGATGTAGACTTGCTATTTAGCCAGTAGTTTAGCACATGTTTGCATATTCATGGATGGAGATTCAGTTGAAAATATGATCAGATTTCAGTGAGAATTATTGAACCCAGGAAAGAAATAAAAGGCAAATATTAGTAAATAAACCAGAAAAAAATAATTTATAGTTTGGAATTTTAGGAATTAAACATATTTATGAGCCATTGCCATTTGTTTCTATTTCAAGCAGGTAAGAAAACTGGTAAATTTAAATTTTAGTTAAAAGAAGCCGTGGAATATCTTCTACTTACTGAGCTAAGACCAAAAAAAGGAAAATGTTAACAGTTAATGCACTGAAAAATCTGAGCAAATAGCACTTTCTGAACTAATAGTAACCCACTTTAAATGTTTGTAAATACCACAGCATAAACATGGAATGAAGGAGCATGAAACAAGTGCAAGTTCCTACACCTGGGTCGGAGCAATCCCAGGCACAGCTACGGACTGGGCAAAGAAGAGATTCAGAGCGGCCCTGCGGAGAAGGACTTGGGGGTGCTGGTCGATAAGAAAATGAACATGAGCCGGCAGTGTGCGCTCGCAGCGCAGGGGGGTTGGAACTAGATGATCTTGAGGTCCTTTCCAACCCTAACTATTCTATCATTCTATGATTCTATGAAATGTTTGTTCTCCTCATTCTGGAGCACAGTTATCTAAAAAGATATTATTGAATTGATAAATTGCATGCTTTAATATCAGCAAATTGCAACAGCAGCTAATTTTTATTCTATTCAGAATTCAACTTACATTTGGCTGTGAGAATAATGAGATTTAAGCTCCCATAATAACATCCAGAAACAACCTCTTCAGGTTCAGGCAGCACCAGCAAATAGAAGTTGTTCAAGTATAGCACAAAGCTGGAAGCATATGAATCTGGCCCCAAGGAAGCTTTCGCAAGTTGCTTGGTATGTGTGCAGGATAATTTGAGACCTGATTCAGCCTTAATTAAAGTAGCTAGATGTCTTCACCCTGATTTCGATAAAAGATGACTGCCTTTATAAGATTCCACTTGTTGACAAAAATAAGCAGTCTCAGGTTTCTTGTTCCATTAACAAAAAAGAGCTTATTGTTTTCGGACTTCATCAAAATTAATGTTAAGGCAGAGCTCCTACAGCTGTGTAGATCTACTCTAATAAAATTGCTACTAGTTTGTGTGCTGTAGTGTTTCGTCGGAAGTGGATTCCTGCCTCCTAAGTGAAGAATTTTCTACAAGCAGGAACAAATGCAGCAGTGTAATAAATAAAAAAGTGATGGCTCAGAGCATGCAAGTAATACATAACAGATCAGATACTAACTGCTTAATAAAATTCTATTTATATGAAAAAAATAGTTACAAGATTAGATACTTTCGTTGGAGTTTGGATCTGAATGTTACTGATAAAAATATTTAAAACCAAATATAAAATAATTATTTACTCTGGTGAAACATAAATACGCATAGTTCTGCTGCTGGATGTCATGTTTCTGGAATTAACTAAGCTCCTAATTGACATTCCTTGTGCACAAAATAATGCATTTAATGAATTTAAAGTGGGTCCATAAACCGCATTGACTTCAGTGGTATTTAGGGATACATATAATGTATCACTGAGCTGGTCTTCTGAACACGGATGTTTTCCAGTAATGAAGTCTAAGAGGATTTTAATAACTTTGGGTTTATTGATTTAATGGAAAGCAACAATAAGTTTATCTGGTTGCAAACAGTATCTGAATTAATAGGGCCATAAAAGAAACCATAAATTTAAGGCACTTTGAAGAAGTACTTCAAAAAAAAAAAAGCCTAACCACAAGCCCTTTTCAAAACTGACTTGTGCCCGGGGTAATCTTCCTATTGTTTGTAGTGACAAGTGGTTTGTATTTCATTAAAAAATTAAGAGTATAAATAATTCTATATATGTCATTCAAACAATAGCAGAATACCTTTTAATCATTTAAAGGAGGTGGAAAATCTAGGACAAAGGATAAAAAAGTGTGTGTTTTTCAATTACAATGACAACTGTTTAAAAAAAAAACCAATTACAGTAAGTGAAAAGAGCATGACAATACATGTGTGATTTTGCATTGTCTCTTTCCCTTGGAATCAACTTGTGGGTGTACTCATTATGCTTTTAATAGTGACCTAGAGAAAGTCTATAATTGCATTTCATACTACATCAAAATTATTCCAGGAGAATTCTAAAAATTTTTGCTTTATGAGCACATTTTATGCAGACATTTATGTTATTGGCTCAAATCAAAACAACTGTTCAGATATGCTAGTGCAGTTATGTATTTGATGAGTACTCAATACTCCATATTTACCTAAGGAATGTCCCACCTCCAGTTTTAATCATCTAGATAAGGCGTAGAAACCATTGACTTGATTTAGGTGACCTATGGCATACGCAAAATGAAAAGGTATCGTGCACAGAGGCAAGAGTAGTGAGAACAGTTCAAGAACAGTTCATTATAGGAAATGTGAAATATTACTAGCTGGTAAAAACAATCAATGCATTTATAAAAGAAAAATCTTTTTGGTGAATAATTATAATAGGAGTGAAAAATTTGTAAATTAATTTTAATCAGGATGACTTTTTTCTTTTGGTTTACAAGGTAGCTTACCTCAACCCTTATATCAACAGAGTAGGGTAGGTAATAAAAGTTAATAATGGAATAGGAATTACATGCCAATGATTATTGCTTTTTTCAATCAATTTTGATTGAATACTGAGAAAAAGATGAATAGCACTATATCCTAAAGAAATATACAAATACTAGTCAACTTAAAGCTTGTACTTCCTGAAATAAAATATGTTGCTTTCACAAGAACAGTCTAATATCTTATACTAAAAATTGAGGGTTTGGGGTAGGTAGAACAACATAGACATGAAGTAAAAAATAATGAACAGTTTTAATTATTTACTAGTATGTACCGACCACCTTAAATATTTTTTACGTGGTCTGTGGTATTGTCAATAGATAGACTATTAGATATCGTTTCATAACAACATAGTTTCATTTTTAATTATATTAACTTTATACAAATACAGTTACATTAGAATCATAGAATCATAGAATAGTTAGGGTTGGAAAGGACCTCAAGATCATCTAGTTCCAACCCCCCTGCCATAGGCAGGGACACCTCAACTAAACCATCCCACCCAAGGCTTCATCCAACCTGGCCTTGAACACCGCCAGGGATGGAGCACTCACAACCTCCCTGGGCAACCCATTCCAGTGTCTCACCACCCTAACAGGAAAGAATTTCCTCCTTATATCCAATCTAAACTTCCCCTGTTTAACTTTAACCCGTTACCCCTTGTCCTATCACAACAGCCCCTAATGAAGAGTCCCTCCCCAGCATTCCTATAGGCCCCCTTCAGATAGTGGAAGGCTGCTATCAGGTCTCCACTCAGCCTTCTCTTCTCCAGGCTGAACAGCCCCAACTTCCTCAGCCTGTCTTCATACGGGAGGTGCTCCAGTCCCATGATCATACTCGTGGCCCTCCTCTGGACTTGTTCCAACAGTTCCATGTCCTTTTTATGTTGAGGACACCAGAACTGCACACAATACTCCAGGTGAGGTCTCACAAGAGCAGAGTAGAGGGGCAGGATCACCTGCTTTGACCTGCTGGTCACGCTCCTTTTGATGCAGCCCAGGATACGGTTGGCTTTCTGGGCTGCGAGTGCACGCTGCCGGCCCATGTCCATTTTCTCATCGACCAGCACCCCCAAGTCCTTCTCCGCAGGGCCGCTCTGAATCTCTTTGCCCAGTCCGTAAGGAGGTGATCCTGCCCCTCTACTCTGCTCTCGTGAGACCTCACTTGGAGTTTTGTGTGCAGTTCTGGTGTCCTCAACATAAAAAGGACATGAAACTGTTGGAACAAGTCCAGAGGAGGGCCACGATAGTGATCAGGGGACTGGAGCACCTCCCGCATGAAGATAGGCTGAGGAAGTTGGGGCTGTTCAGCCTGGAGAAGAGAAGGCTGTGTGGAGACCTCATAGCAGCCTTCCAGTATCTGAAGGAGGCCTATAGGGATGCTTGGGAGGGACTGTTCATTAGGGACTGTAGTGACAGGACAAGGGTTAATGGGTTCAAACTTAAACAGGGGAAGTTTAGATTGGATATAGGGAGGAAATTTTTTCCTGTGACGGTGGTGAGGGTTGCCCAGGGAGGTTGTGAGTGCTCCATCCTTGGCAGTGTTCAAGGCCAGGTTGGATGAAGCCTTGGGTAGGTTGTTTTAGTGTGAGGTGTCCCTGCCCATGGCAGGGGGGTTGGAACTAGATGATCTTGAGGTCCTTTCCAACCCTAACTATTCTGTGATTCTATGATTTTATGATGAATTCTTTTCCATCTTCTAATGAAATTGGACCTTTAAAATTACTGTAAGAAGAGAGAGCTTGCAATATCATATTCATTCTTCTTCATTCTCAGAGATTAAGAAAAGTGTGTTTACTATTTTAGAGGCTATTGCCCTCTCTTTAATTTCAATCTGTCATCCATTTCCAATGCTCTTGAATTTATGTTTATACGACAAGCTAGCCCAAACAAGAGCAACAGTGCATCTGAATAGAGAGACATATCTGACATTAAATTCTAACAGTTCTTCCTTTTCTCCAGCACACTGAGGTCATAACATGCATTTGTTTTAATCTAATCAATTGGAGTAGCAGCTTTGTAAGTAAGCTAAGCAATGCATGAGATATGAAAAAGAATTTCATGTCCCCGATGACTTCAGTTTTACTTTGTTTTGCAGTACTTTTGTCTGATACAGAATTTTCTCTTGACAACTTCCTAACACATTTTGGATCCAGACTGAAAAGAGGTTGAAACGCCAAGTATCTGCTGATTCAGCCAGTATTGTGTTAATCAAGTAATAGTTTTAGCTGCACTTAGCAATAAAACTAATTACAAAGTCCTTATCAGTCACCTTACATGGACCTCACCACAAACAAGAAATATCACTAAGAACAGTGAGCCTATTCATTTAAAGTTGTGGCCCTTCCTAAGAGATGTTTATAGCTATTCTGAAAGATTTTTAATTCAAGTTTAGTGATAAGCAAAAGTTTCAGACAAATCTTTTTCTAATAGTTTATGTGCTTCATGACAGTAGAGACATAGAGCAAAACCAAGAAGAACATGACTTCCCATTCTCAAAGTCACATGAAAACATGCACTGGAATTTCTCGAAGTGCCACAATGTAGCAGATCATGAGGAATCAGAAGTTGCTTTGTTTTTATTCTTTCTGGTCATCCTGTGAATGAAACTTGAGTAATTTGTTCTGACCTTCTTTTAATTTAATTCAAGAACAGCTCACATGTTTGGCAGTACAACTTTCCTGATGTAAGATTACTGTTAGACAGGTTCAGAAGGCTAATCACATTCTTCTCCACCTTTTTAGGAGTTTTAATTTGTAGGAAATTTGTAGTAATATGCTTCTGGGTATTTTCCTTTTCAGCCATCCTCAAAATCAAGAAGAATGTAAAAGATTTCACCAGTCACAAATTCTGCATCCCTCAGCAATTGCAAGCCAAACTTAAATAGTTTTCCACAGGTTAGTATAGCGAGAATGTTTTCACCATTATACTGTTTTCTACAGGTGGGCATAGTCAGCATAGTCAGAATGTTTGCTTTATCAAATTGTTATTAATATGATATTAACATAATATATATAATATAAATAATGCTATAAATAAATAAAACAATATGAATATAAATTTTATTGGTAAAATAAAAAATAATATAAATGACATAAAAATAATATAAATATAAGATAATATGGCATATAATATAAAAATAAATTTTCATCTGAATGCATATGTACAGAAAGGTTTCTATAGAAAATTTTAACATCAGACTGATATACAAAAGCAAGAAGAGCTTGAAAGCTGGAAACTTCTCCAGGAGGGCATAGTGGTTGGAAATAACTGTCAAAATGGAGATTCTAGATGAAGAAATCCTGTTAGGTCCCACAAGAGATGGAAATTTTTAGGCAGGAAAGTTATGATCTTCAGAAATCAGCACTTCAGATTCTACCCAAGAAACATCAGTTAGACTTTGCAGATAATGGAGCCATTTAAATGTGATCATTTGGGGGGGGGGGGTATTGTTGTTTTTTTCTTTTAACTCTGCAGCCTTCTAATTTCAGCTACAGCTGAAAATGTGACGCTCTTGTCACTAAAGTGATCATCTAGAGTATGATAGGGTAGCCTGATTTTGACCTGTTCTGCAGTTATGCAAGCAGCAAGCATTTCACTATGAATGAAAGTTCTTCGTTTCTGGCTTAGACAAGTCACATTTTTTATTACAAAAGTCAATTTATCTTAAGATCATTTAAAACCATGAAATTGAGCAAACCCCGTTATGTGTTGCTCTCAGCTGAAAACAAGAAAAGATGTAATGGTTAACATTTCAAACCATTAAATCCATTATTTTTGTAAAAAAGAAATTCTAACATCCACACTGGGAAAATTCAGATACATTGTAAACATGACCAATAGGTTGCCACAAATTAATTGGTCTGGAAAGTTAATGTGTTAGCATAATGAATAAGGGGTTTGTAAGTAATAACACATATCTAATTATAATGAAAAATATACACGTGACTATCCTAGCTGACAAAACTCCTGAAGGCATTGTTTCCTATCAGTTTTATAATAATGTGGAAATTAGCATTTGTTAAGTGATGTGTATGACTGTATCAATCATTAAGCTTAATTTTAGGATTGCCAGTTTAAGTTATATCCGCTTTTCTTATCAGGAGCACTTAACTAATGATTTAGCTGTAACATATTTCTTAGAATATCACCATAACCTATGACTTATGAATGCTATTAATGAGCAAGCCCATTGTTATAAAAGGGAAAAAACTAGTTAAGTTATATTGACACTAACGTCTGTCTCATTGAGAAAAAGAACAGTCTTTAAGATATGATACAGAATATTGCCAGCAGGAATTCATATCTTTATATTTTCATTAATACTTACGATGAAATTATCCTGCCCCTATAGCAGACTTTTTATGGCAACCTTTTCACCACTGATTTGGAGATGGATGAAGGCAGTTATAAGACATATTTGTTATATGATACTTTAAGCTTTTGTTTCAACTCCTTCAGAGCTTTTTAAGACATTCAGTTCACTAGGTTCTTTTATACATTTCTTTGACTCCCCTTTTTGTGGGATCAGAGATTGATAACTAAACATACACAAGCTCTCTGCTGAGATGCTCAGAGCTTTCAATTTTTTCCTGAGTTCATCAAACTGAAATACTTTTTTAAATTTCTCTCAGGAAGATTCTGGGAATCTCCCATTATCAGAACAATTTGTATATTGCTTTTTTTTTTTTTTTTTTCTGAACAGCTTTCACCAAAGAGAAGATTTTTTGAAATTTTTTTGTTACAGTAGGGAATTCAGATTTCTTATTTTGTCGTTTAAACTTAGGGCTCAAAGTCTCACTGTGCTACTTTTCCTCTTAGACAAGAAGAGAGCTCTGATACCATCTTGTATGTGCTTCTTTAATCTTTGGTACATTTGAAAAAATTGTCTCTCTCTTTCTTGAATCAGTAGGATACAAGGCAAGAGCCTTTTTCTTCCTCACTGTCTATGGGAACATCCAGTAGGCAAAACCCAAGCTTAAAAGACTCTGTTCACACAGAAAATATGCCCAGAAGCTTTGACACTTGCACTTAACAACTCACCTGTCCTTCATAGTGGAAAAAAAGGAACAGGAATAGGACTGCTGATGAGAACAAAGTTACAGTGCATTATGTGTGTAGGTAGGTTATGGAGACTGATAATTGTTGTGAAGCACTTGTTGAAATTTATGATTTCAAATAATAGTTCTCCATATGTGTCTTTAGCTGGTGTGTTCAACAAAGATATAGTTTTTGGCTGTCAGAAGAGAAAAAAAACTTCTTTTTTTTCAGAACACTTTAAGTTGAGGCTCTGAAAAATGTTTTACGCACTTTAGCTCCCCATGTTAGCTCTGCTGCTGATGTGCAGCAAATAATGCATTCTGACAATGATACACTTTTTTTAACTTTATTTTCTGAGTTTATTTTCTGCATGTAGGTAACTATATTTTTAGCTCACCAGAGTCCTTTTTTTTATTCTTTTTTTTTTTTTTGGCCTCAGGGAAAACAAGTCTACAATATTTCATTTAGGGAGAAAATGAAGTATTTAGTAGAAAAACATTCTTATTGCTGCAGATTATTAATGTTGAACTTGTAGGGTTTTTGTCAGTAGATCTTCCTGCATTAATCCTGAAATTATTATTCATTTGGGCACATGTAACTCAGCACTAATGCTCTACAGCAATGTTTGCCTGGTTACCTAGAGGGCTGTTTCCTTTTTTTATGGTATACATAAAGAATTGAGATTAAGTCCTCTGACTGGTTGTTTAGAGCTTTATCATTCTCAGTGTTGAACATTTTCATTGAAGGACCCTCTACAAATGCTCTTTATTTTCCTGGCTACTTTAAACAGTATTCTACCAAAACTTTCACTGGTAGTCTTACAGATCAGAAAAAATTTTGCGTGGGGAGGGCTGAACTAAATATATGGCATATATAAAATTCTACATACCTATATCTCCAGATTTACACACATTTCATACAGTAATTGCTGTAGTTATTGAAAAATAATGTGGTGCTACTTATTCTGCAAAATATTGTACATAGGTTATTTCTGACACTTTAGTCACAAACACCCATGTAACAATGAAGTATTTACAAAAAGCGGTGTATAATTCATGAAATAAAACATGTAAATTCGTTGACTGTTTAAAAAGAAGCATACTCAATATCTGTTTTGGCTTAACTATTATTAACAGCCAAACGCAAAACCAAGCAGTCACTCACTCCCACTTTATGTATTCTTGAATGCAAAATAATACATGGGATCAATGACCAAAACCAGATTTAGATAGCCCTTTCCTACCTGTTACAAGGAAACATGCCTACCATTTCTATTACTTTTGTTTATTTTTGTTTGCTACATTTAAGAAATTGACAGGAAATCCTACAGTTAGTTTTTGTGGCTATTTTTCTGTAAAGGATGAAGCTCCCATTTTTTAAGGTGCCTAAAGTATTTCTTTTGTTATAGTAAATATAGGACTATTCTACCATATTTATACTGTCATAAAAGGAAAAGTATTATCACCTGTCATATCATAATCAAGTGGTTTAGATCAGCTGGCAGGGATAATATCTTTTACTTTTCTGATACTTCTGGGAAAATAAAATCTTGTAAACAATCATACCCATATTAATTCTGAAAAATAAGTTACAATCTTCAAATTAAGAATATACTGAAGGTAAGGGAAAGTGTGCCTGAAGTCTTGTTTCCTTTTTCCAACTGTACTAGGTCTAGTACCTTAGATAACATCTCTCTTCCTACAAACCATAGGCCATCACAGTTACAATATTGCTATAAAGAGATTTAACAGGTTCTAAATGTAAGTAAATTATTCTGATTTCTTAGTAACTGTAAGAACAGCTGAGAACAGAGTAATGCCAAAGATTTTCTATTACTAGAGAGACTGTGAAAAAAAAACCCAAAAGATTCATATGCATTTATTGTTACTGACTGAAGGGCAGATATTAAATTCTGCCATCCTATTCCACATTCTGACATCCTCACATGAAAATACTGCCTAAAATCCACTGACTAGCCAGCAAAAGATCTGAGGTTCAAAGGTCAGTTCACCAATTCCCTGCATGTAAATAGGTTCTTGCTTTCACTTATTGGTTTCCCCTTGGCCAGGGAAAGCAACCTCCACTCAAGGGAGAATAGTACTTTGGGGACTTCTGTAATTCCTGCATATGAGAACAAAATACTCAAGGGACCTTTGTAGTTCTTGTATATAAGACTAAAATAAATGGATGCACTATTCTACTGCTGTTGCATCAGTCAGAAAATGAAGTGCTATGGCTTTCAGAGTTAGATGATTCTGCAACAGTAACTCAGTTTGTAAGAGGTCTCGTGAATTTCAATGGGCTTTGAACAACGGTTCAAATATATCATTTTTCTAAAAAAAAAACCAACCACCAAAGACCTTGATCTCATTCCCATTCAAGGTAATGGGAAAGACACCAAGGGTGACTTTGGACTTTATCATAGAATCATAGAATAGTTAGGGTTGGGAAGGACCTTAAGATCATCTGCTTCCAACCGCTCTGCCTTGGGAAGGGACACCTCCCACTAAACCATGTCGCCCATGGCCCTGTCCAACCTGGCCCTGAACACTGCCAGGGGTGGAGCATTCACACTTCCCTGAGCAACCCATTCCAGTGCCTCACCACCTTAACGGTAAAGAACTTCCTCCTAATATCCAATCTAAACATCCCCTGTTTAAGTTTGAACCCATTACCCCTTGTCCTATCACTACAGTCCCTAATGAAGAGTCTCTCCCCAGCATCCTTATAGCTTCAGATACTGGAAGGCTGCTATGAGGTCTCTACGCAGCCTTCTCTTCTCCAGGCTGAACAGCCCCAACTTTCTCAGCCTATCTTCATACAGGAGGTGCTCATTTATGTTAGGACTACAAAAAATAAGGGAGCAAGGGGACGATATGGGCCAGGAATAACTGCCTGATGACCCCTTTTAACTCCAATTTAACTTTGAATAAACGTGGTTACAATAGTATCATCACCCAACTAAAATGCCTGCTTCTCCACAAGGATATATGCCCTAAGTATCTACGGCAATATTAAAAGTCTGACTGGACAGAATAACTAATAACTTAATCTCTGTCCCAGACATAATGAAAATTGTCTAATTTAAAATGGCTGATAGAAAAGGAAGTATCCTACTTACAGAAAGTCTTTTGCAGACTATAGTGATACTTGAGTGAAGCATTATATCATGGACCAGTGATGAAGCAAGTGAGCAAACTTTTATGGGAAATGCAGCAAATCCTCCACTGTCGAATGTAAAGTGAGAAACACCAGCATCAACACCTCAATCCCTCCTGGTGAGAAGCTGGGTCGGTGCTCTTTCACTGTGATACAACAAATAGAGATGTCTGATCGACCAGCAGCGGGACCCCATAGGTTGCCAAAGGGGAAGAAAATAAGGGGTGGGTTCTCTACTGTAATAATCAAGGTAGCAAAGGTTTTAAAAATTATTGTTTGTTCATTCTTTTTAGTCTGGTTATCAGAAAATCTTTAGACAATACAAGCATCAGATTTAAAATACAAGCAGTGTGGGGGAGTATGGGTGTCCCAGAGATGCCGTGCTGTATCTTTCCTAGATGTCCTAGTACACAAATGGTGTGTCAGGGGGCTGTGTAGGCAGAGACTCCCTACGTCCAGGACCATTGGGAGATACTCTTGACAGGGGCATCAGGGCAAGACCTGTCAACCATGGCCCATCTTACTCCCCAGCCAAGAGCAGGGCACCAGAGGCACCAAGGCAGTCCCAGCCCTGGGCATCAGGCACCTCCCTGCGGATGGGATGTGGGTCCATGGGTGAGGCTCTGAGGGGCTGACATCAGGTCCTGGGCCCTGGGCAGGGTGGGGAGAGCCCCATGGGAGCTGGGTGGTGGAACAGGCAAAGCTGGTGGTGCCCTCAGGACCCAGGCATTGTGTGACATACTTTTCCCTAGGAGAATTATTCTGAATTACCATAATAATTTGCCATTGATAATATAATCTTATTAAATCCATAATTAACCATTTTTTCTTATTCCTTAATACTGAACATATTTTGAAATTTCAATTCATTCTTTCCATTTCATTTTATTAAGTATTTGGCATGTAATTTTGCTACTCTGGGAAAAAAATAGTGCAAATATTAAATCTTCTTTCTTTCTCTGTTTTGTTTTGCCTCCAATCGCTAAACCTCTGTAATACATGGATAATCATTTTCAAAGGCAGTCTTAGAAAAATAACATGCAAACTCCAAAGAACAATTTGATAATAGAAAACACAGTTTTTAATTTGCCTTTCTGAAAGGCTTCTGTCCATTCTGTAGATTAAATGGCAGGTAACCAGCTTGCAAGAGAGGATTTTGTAATGAGATTAACCCTCAGAGTCCAAGGCAGCTCTTCATCTTTCACAGGCTGTCTGTTTTATCTGCTGAGGATGAGCAGCCAAGTCTCTCGCACAGCTCTAGGCGCCCAGAAGACCTTTAGGCTTAAGGAAGTGTTACCAAACCATATCAGTCTCTTGAATGAATTCACTGTTCCTGTTCACAGTCAAACTTCCAGTTTCTAACTCCACTCAGGATTACTGATCATATTTACCAAGCCTAGGTAAGGCTTGATCAAGCTAGGACTGCAGCTGACAGATTGCTGTCAGCACACTGTATCCATTACTCTCTAAACTCAGTATTTTTTGACTGCTGATCTGTTTTCTACCCTGAAGTCTATAGTTTTATTCTGCTTGACCCCTCCAGACTCTGCAAGGGTAAACACAAAGCAGAATAGCACACACAGAAAGCAGACTTTACAAAACTCCTGCTTTGGTGTTGCTATGTCTTTTTATCACTAGTCTTTTTTTCATAAATTCACAAGTCTCAGAAAATTATTTTTATGAAAATGAAGTGTCAGCAGCTTCAAAGGTTCCTCCTGGAGAAAAAAAATAAAATAAAATAAAAATTGCTAGGGAAAAAAAAAAAACAAACAAAAAAAAAAACCAAACCAAAAAGCCACGAACCCTAACGTTGTCAAGGGGCCCAAGCACCGGTGCAAATGGTCGTGTTCAGGTATTCAGAAGAAATTTAACTCTAAAATAGGTTTTCTGCATATGCTTTCTCCTAAACATTTACAAATTTAATTATTTTCCCCAGTGCAGTTCTTTGAAATACTATTAATTACTTTGTAACTGAAACTATTATAGTAAACACATATATTTTCATTAACAAGATGTGTAGAAAAGATATTATTTTGCAGTAAAAACTTCTAGAATAAAACATTGAGGAAAAGCAGAATGAACGCAAACATGAAACCAAGAAGGAGGTTCTGTTAGGATTTGGAAGAAGCTACAATATAATGTAAATGGACAAAATAGTCAGTTTGAGTTTCCTTAATAAGGTCTTCTATTTGTAGTGCATCCTTAAGGAAATTTTTTTAACTAAAAGTTATACCTTTTTTAGTAAACAGAAGCTGATTAAAAAAAAAAAAACAAATAAACACCCCCCCCCAAAAAAAAAAACAACCCAAAACCCAAACAAAGCAACTAACCAACCAAAATAACCCTTTCCTTCTTCTATAATGAAGCAGAGTGCCCATCCCATAGGAAAACCTAGATGAAACTCCCATAAACTGAAAACTCAGTACAACAGAAAATTTTCAACCCTTCCAAAATATGTTCCAACAATTAAGAGATATAGGAATTTGGATTGATACTTGATTGGAAAAAATGTCAGATGAGTTCATGGATTAAGAGGGAATAATCAAGTACTAAATAAAGTTTAATAAAAATGTTCATGAGCTGTGCCTACTCTGAAGAAAAATAAATTACTTGAGGTAATTTGTGACATACAAGTTTAAAAAGGCCTGAGAATTTAAAGACTGTTAATAAAGAACACTTTAAAATATGTTATTAATGATGTTTTTTCAGTATCATAACTAAATATCATGTAGATAATTCTTCAGAGATTAAAGAGCCTTTGTTCAAACAAGTGACTGCGGAAAAATGTTAGGAACAGATGCTCAGTAAAGCTTGCCATGTTCAACATACCTAATTGCATTTACACATGAAGGACTTGTTCTACTAAAAGTCCTCTGAAGTATATCAGTCATTCCACTGACAAAGGTATAAATAATATACCTTTTAGAGTCATGTGATGATATATTGATTAATTTTTGTGTTACATAAAGCTCTTGGGACCCCTGCTGTAAGATAAGAGTCAGCATAACTCTACAACAAAAAAATATGACCCCCCAAAAATCACCTTTGCTTTGTTTTGGTGACTGCAGAGCTAAGTATATTCCAATTGTTACTCATTTTACAGCACTGCCTATAAATTTGGTTACCCTTCCTCATAGTGTTGACATTTTTTATCATATCCTAATGGGTGAATGAGAAATGAAAGTAGACTTTCAGGAATTCAGTTGATCAGAGTAGCATAGATTGTGATGGTTTATTTGCATTATTCTGCTTGGGTTTTAGACAGATTTATAATTACTGTATATCAGTTGATAAGAACTAGAATATGATGGGGTTTTTTTACCTGGTAAATTAGTAGTTATCAAAAAAAAATTAATAATTTTGTTAATTACTCAGGAAATTCATTATGTCTCCAATTTATTTTTTTTTTTACTTACCTGGCACCGCCAATCTCTCAGGCTATGTTGAAGAAAGAGTCATGTTCATGGGCAGGTACTGCTGATGCATTGTCCTGGGTTCAGCAGTAGCAGTCATTTTTTATCCTTCTTAGTAGCTGGTGCAGTGCTGTGTTTTTGACTCTCAGCCTGAGAACAACGCTGATAACACTGATGTTTTTAGTTGTTGTTCAGTAATATTTACTCTGACCAAGGACTTTCTGAGTCTCATGCTCTGCCAGGGAGGAGGGGAAGCCAGGAGGAAGCAGAGACAGCACACCTGACCCAAACTAACCAAAGAGGTATTCCATACCACAGCATGTCATGCCCAGGATGTAAAACTGTGGGCAGTTACCTGGAAGGGCTAGATCACTGCTCGGGCTGGGCTGGGTATCAGTCAGCGGGTGGTGAGCAGTTGTATTCTCTTCCCTTGTTATTTCCCTTACAATTATTGGTGGCAGCAGTAGTGGTTTATGTTATACCTTAGTTACTGGACTGTTCTTATCTCAATCTGTGGGAGTTGTATTCTTTCGATCTCCTCCCCATCCCTCCTGGAGCGGGAGGGAGGAAAGGGGAGGGGGGAAGTAAGCGAGTGGCTACATGGTTCTGAGTTACTGGGTGGGCTTAAACCATGACATGCATTTTAAGAATTAAAGCATTATTAAAGTTGCAAACTGTAATTTCAGATTTAGTTTATAATATTGTGTCATGGTTGTAATTGGTAAATTACAACAGTGCTCCAATGGGAATCACATATTACATCCATATGATTACTCAATTTGTTCACTCATGATTGATATTATTACACTAAGCGCGAAATGATTAGTGATTTATCTGCAAATTGCTTAATACAACTAGTAATGGTGCAGGATAGAAGAAAGTACGTTCATCTATGTGCTTGGAAACTAGTTTACAGAGCTCAGGGATATTAAACAATTGTTTATTTTTTTAGCGAAATGAAACAAAAATAGTTGTCTTTCAAGGTATAGCAAATGTATATATCAATTATATGTCAGGTTATTCCAAACACATGTCAAAATGTTTGCATATAAGAAAAAAAAAAAAAGCATGAATGGTTCCTTATATTCAGCTTTTGGATTTTGCACCTTCCTAAGACACTTGATACACTAAATCTCTGGTTTGCAGAGGAAGCAAACAGCAAAATAGCAAATATTAATAAGCTTTAGAAATAGGTCTCTTTATATATAAAATTACATAACTGAGCTGTTTTTCCAGTACTTATTTGGCTTTGAAGTGTGTGTACGATCAATAATAACATGGGTACATTTTGTATTACTTGTTCATGGCTAAATTGCTGTAATTTTAAAGGCCTTAACACAATATGGTAAAAGCCATGACATCAAATTTGGATTGTATTTCTTGTGAAAAAAACAACGTCCTCATCTTGCACTTCTCTGCCGAAGTTTCTTTTAAGGGTGAAGCAAAGACTAGGGCTGAATGTAGTCTTCATCTTGATTAACATCTTGATACACATTGATCTTATGTTAAATAGCAGCCAGACCCAATAGACTTTGGGACTCATGGGAATTCTTCTTGACCCTGCAGAGATTATTTTCGTCCCTCTCAGACCTTGGGGTATCTACCATCTAAGACCCATGGATGCAGAGGCTCCTGTGACCAGATCTCCAGCAATGAGGTGAAGAACATATTGCTGTCACACACACACACATATACACATACATGTGCACATACAATAACAGAGCAGGATGTAAGCTCAGTAATGTTTCTGTATAGGCACCCCCCAGTCTGGATTTACAGGCACACGCACATCCACACATTCATTGTATATTATCATGGACTCCAAGTCCATCTAATGCATTTGGCCAGAGCCCAGGCCCCTCACCCAGTTACTAGATCAGATGTTGAGACCTTGAGTCTTTCCAGGTGCTGGTGTCCATCTACTACATGCTTGCCCAGCCTGAAGTCTGCTAGTGGTTCATGTCCACACACACACACACAACATGGTTGTCATTCGTAGCTGGCTTCTAGATCTAAGAGATCCTCAGACCCAGAGTTTCTCTCTCCAGTAGCTGGCACTCAGATATTATTTACTAACTAGTTCCTCTTGAAGGTCACTCATTAGTGGTTCACACATTCATATTAAGGATGAAGTGCACTCATACAGAAACGGGTTAGGAATTGAACTTAATAAAAAGACAGGGCTTGACCAGAGAAGTAGACCAGCCAGCAGCTTACTTGCATCCAACTGACCTCTCTTGTTCCATCTCCTCTCCATTTCCCATTCTTGTCTCCCCCATCCACCCTGACTCCTCCCTTTCTCCACCTTTGTTTCATCCCAGATAATCAGCTTACTCCTTTATCCTTTTTACCCACTGGACTCATTTTTGTTATATCTGTACCCAAATTTGGTATCTCATGTTATGGTTGCTGAGGGTCCACTGGCCTTGCACAATCTGACTTCTCAAAAGATCCCCAATTAACCACTCAATTATTTTTCATATTTGGCTGCGTCTTCCCTCACTTCCCCTTAAATAGTTTGTGAAATCAGGCCATTTCTCAAAGTGTTACCCATAACCCTTGTCAGCTTCTCACTCTTATCAGCCGTGTCCACCAATTTCTCATACTATGTCTAGCAGATTCTCATGGTTAAGTAGTTATCTAAATCCTAGGCCATATCCTAACATGTGCCAGTTTACCAAAACAGCTGTATTGTGCCCACTCTTCACAGAAGTGTCTCCTCATGTTTGCCCACTGAAATGAGTTAAGAATGTACCTTCACCTACAGGCCAGAAGAAAGACAGACTGGATTAATCACTTTTAACACATTTTTGCTCAACAACATTGACTTAGAATCATAGAATCATAGAAGAGTTAGGGTTGGAAAGGACCTCAAGATCATCTAGTTCCACCCCCCCTGCCATGTGAAGGGACACCTCACACTAAACCATCCCACACAAGGCTTCATCCAACCTGGCCTTGAACACTGCCAGGGATGGAGCACTCACAACCTCCCTGGGCAACCCATTCCAGTGCCTCACCACCCTAACAGGAAAAAATTTCCTCCTTATATCCAATCTAAACTTCCCCTGTTCAAGTTTTAACCCGTTACTCCTTGTCCTATCACTACAGTCCCTGATGAAGAGTCCCTCCCCAGCATCCCTATAGGCCTCCTTCAGGTACTGGAAGGCTGCTATGAGGTCTCTACGCAGCCTTCTCTTCTCCGGGCTGAACAGCCCCAACTTCCTCAGCCTATCTTCATGCGGGAGGTGCTCCAGTCCCCTTATCATCCTCGTGGCCCTCCTCTGGACTTGTTCCAACAGTTCCATGTCCTTTATGTTGAGGACACCAGAACTGCACACAATACTCCAGGTGAGGTCTCACGAGAGCAGAGTAGAGGGGCAGGATCACCTATTTTGACCTGCTGGTCACGCTCCTTTTGATGCAGCCCAGGATATGGTTGGCTTTCTGGGCTGTGAGCGCACACTGCCGGCCCATGTCCATTTTCTCATCGACCAGCACCCGCAAGTCCTTCTCCACAGGTCCACTCTGAATCTCTTCTTTACCCAGTCTGTAGCTGTGACTGGGATTGCTCCGACCCAGCTGTAGGACCTTGCACTTGTCATGGTTGAACTTCATAAGGTTGGCATCAGCCCACCTCACAAGCGTGTCAAGGTCCCTCTGGATGGCATCCCTTCCCTCCAGCATATCAACCGGACCACACAGCTTGGTGTCACCGGCAAACTTGCTGAGGGTGCACTCAATCCCACTGTCCATGTCAGCAATGAAGATGTTGAACAAGATCGGTCCCAACACCGATCCCTGAGGGACACTACTCGTTACCGGTCTCCAGCCAGACATTGAGCCATTGACCACAACACTTTGTGTGCGGCCATCCAGACAGTTCTCTATCCACCAAGTGGTCCATCCACCAAATTGATATCTCCTCAATTTAGAGGCAAGGATGCTGTGCGGGACAGTGTCAAACGCTTTGCACAAGTCCAGGTAGATGATGTCAACTGCTCTACCCCTGTCCATCAGTTCCATAGCCCCATCATAGAAGGCCACCAAATTGGTCAGGCAGGACTTCCCCTTAGTGAAGCCATGCTGGCTGTCACCAAGAACCTTGTTGTTTTTCATGTGCCTTAGCATGTTGTCCAGGAGAATGTGCTCCAAGATTTTGCCAGGCACAGAGGTGAGACTGACTGCTCTGTAATTCCCCGGGTCTTCCATTTTCCCCTTCTTGAAAATGGGGGTTATATTTCCCTTTTTCCAGTTGTTGGGAACTTCGCCTGACTGCCATGATTTTTCAAATACGATGGCCAGTGGCTTAGCAACTTCATTCGCCAGCTCCTTCAGGACCCGCGGATGGATTTCGTCAGGTCCCATGGACTTGTGCACGTTCAGATTTTTAAGGTGGTATCGAACCAGATCCTCTCCTACAGTGGGCCCAAGGTCTTCATTCTCACAGTCCCTGTGTCTGCCTTCTAAGACTTCTGTTGTGCAGTCAGAGCCTTTGCCAGTGAAGACCGAGGCAAAGGAGTCATTCATAACCTCAGCCTTCTCCAAATCCTGTGTAGCCAGTTCTCCCGAAAGCTTCCTCAGGGGGTCTGTGTTGCCCCTAGTCTGTTTTTTGCTTGTTATGTACCTATGTAGAATCCCTTCCTGATATCCTTAACATCCCTAGCCAAGTTTAATTCTAACTGGGCCTTAGCCTTCCTAACCTGGCCCCTAGCTTCCTGGACAACATCCCTGTACCTTACCCAGGCCACCTGTCCTTGTTTCCACTGTTTATAAGCCTCTTTTTTCATTTGAATTTTCCTCAGCAGCTCCTCATCCATCCAAGGAGGTCTCCTGGCCCTCCTGCCGCACTTCCTTCTAGCTGGGATACAACACTCCTGAGCTTGTATCAGGTGATCCTTGAACATCAACCAAATATCAGTATCACAGATACTCCAAGTCAAAAAAGCTTTCTGGCTTTTATTCTCAGTTTACAGCTGACTTTATTAGAAGCCAGAAATAATTTCAGCTTTAGAAGTCTGGTTCTAAAACACCAATGCCTGTCATGCAGGATGCAAGCCTATGCATCAGTTTTTCAAAGCAAACAGGAGCAACTGTGCCATGTAATTCTTCATTATGATCTCTCCATATTAAACTGGAGAACAAAATTTTCAACGTTATTTTCAGGTCTCAGAAGTTATGAAATTTTAGTGTTTATAAAAATATTTTACACATTTCCCTTTTCAAGAGGGAAGAACTAGAACAAAGTTAAACAAAGGTTTAGCTAACGTATAATAATATGCTAGCTAAATGTCTTCAATTTTTAAAAGAGGAATGATGCCACGGTAAGGGCAAAAGAATCATACAGTTGCCAAGAATAGCAGCATCTTCTGTCAGTTTGTCTGGATGCAGCAAAGACAAAGGTGTAAGCAAAGTAACCCAAGTATTGCTGGAACTGAATTATTTCTTACGCTTTTAGTCGTCTGAGGGAAATAGCAAGTGCTCTGTCCAGTGCATGTCAGATGCCAGGAAGAGCAGTTAATGAGCTTCCCGGACAACATCCCTGTACCTTACCCAGGCCGCCTGTCCTTGTTTCCGCTGTTTATAAGCCTCTTTTTTCCTTTGAATTTTCCTCAGCATCTCCTCATCCATCCAAGGAAATCTCCTGGCCCTCCTGCTGCACATTTTGACTTTTTCTCAGCCAGCATATTCTGCTTGTGCCACATGACTCTGAAATGAGTAAAGCCAGTCTCAGAAACGGAGCACAAAAACACATTCAGACAACACCAGGGCTGAGAAAAAGAAAATAAACCAGAAACAAGATGAACATGCAAGTGAAGGCAAGAAGGGCAATCTGAGTCTTTCTTCTTCTATTTCCTAAAGTTCAGACATGTGGTTGTTAACACATAAGAGATAAATTATTAAACAGTACGTCAGTACAACAGTAAAAGGCATTCATATTCTCTTTTTAAAGAATATTTTAATTTGGAAGTTGTATTCAGAATATGAAGGTGATGCTGGTTGTTGGTAGAAGCAGCAGATCAAAACTTGTATATGCCTGAGGATCTATATTCAGAGAAAGGATGGATAGTCTTCCAAAATAGCAGCATATTAATGGAAACTGAGCGATGCAAATGTTTTGAAAATGTGCACAGGAAAGAATGAAGAAATTATAGAATATTAACTGTATTTCATAAATTCGAAAAGAAGAAATAAATCATGTTTATGCTTATATAACAGCAACAGAAAGATCATACAGAGTTACTTTATTGAAAAAAAAACAACCCAACAGTGCTGAATAATTAGAAGTTTATATAATCAGATCAAATTTTTTTAAGCCAAGATAAGTTTGGAACCCAGATAAACTGATAATTATTTTTTTTTCTAGCAGTGTCATCTCGTAAGCATATTCACTGAAAAGGTATCCATGCCTTGGCTAGTCTTTCTTATCGCTAACCTGATATGACACTTATGATTTAATTATGTTCATATGTAAATTTAACAATCTTCTTTAAGTCAGACTGTTTGGCTTTAGTCTAAAAAAAAAATAGATCTTAATTTCATCTGAATCAGGATATTTTTAAGAAATTTGTACTTTCCTTATTGTTGTTGATCTTTATTCAAATAATTTGATTAATAGTATCATCTATATGTGAGCTACTGCTACTGAAAAGTAACATAAAAAAAGCTGCTATTGCTATAGTGCTAAACAAAGATAATTTAATCTCACAAAAGCACTGATGTGATAGTAAGACTAAAGAAAACTTGTTTGGAAGATCACTAGGCAAAAATACAAAAAGTTTTCATTGTTAGATACATAAATAATGTCAACTAGAATACATTTTGCATATGAAAATTTTATGAGTGAAGTTTAGTTAGGCTTAACGATCCTGAAAGAAAAAAAATTCTTTTCCTACCATAATTTCACCCAATAACTGTACTTTCAGAAGAAAATGTTGGACAAAAAAATGCTGTTTTCCTGGCGCTGCTAAACCTTGTAACAGTGCTTTTCAATGCATATAAAATCTCTAGCTGCATATTTCATTTACCTACATGATTGTGTGATGGCAGGTCCAAGAACAGAACTTATTTTTGCCAAGGTGCGCTAGTTATGTGTATAATTATTTATGTAGAGGAAGGTGTTGTTTTAGCTCTCTTTCCCTAAAACCCCATTAATGAGTCAGAATTAAAGGAAGGAGAATATGAGGAGAGAGAAGGAGTTTGTGGGGAAGATTCAGCTATCAAAAAATAGAAAGCAAGAAAAGAAAGGACAAAAATTTAAGCCAGTACAACAATGTGTAAGGTTTGGAGAGTTCACTGGCCTAACCTATTGCTCTGTACTTATCTGGCACATTGTACCACCTCACCATTTTAGTTAGCATCTGCAGCTATTATAAAGTAGCATCGTGTTTCTAAGGCAATCAACACTGTAGAATAGTCTGTTACCTCCAGGGCATACCAGGTCCTCAATAAACTAACCTGATTTTTTCCCCACACTTTAGGATTAGCCTTATATATTTCTCATTATTCCTACATAAAGTTGCAAACAAGCCCATATGCTATCTCTGGACAGGCCATGTCAAGAAAAATGGATTAAAAAAACCCAAATAAAACCATCCATATTTTTTTATATGAATGCTGGGGTGTTTTGGGTTTTTTTTTAGTGATGCTGGAAATTCTTCTTAGTTGCCTGGCAATTTTTTCAGCTCTCTCTGAACTCCAGGCTTGGAGCTGTGATGCTAACCCTGCACCTGTCTGTGGAACTGCAGATGGCTGATGTAACACAGGCTATTGACTTCAAAACAGGAAGGAGGAGGAGAACCAGATTGCTTGTGTGAGATGTACACACATTTCCAAAATGCTAATTATTTGTTTCCTAAAATATTATGAAGGCTTGTGCATTTACAACTGGGATTCATCTTCATGCATCATTAAAGTCCTAATGTATACCTTTGGTGAGGGAGGGAAATCTAGTCTGAAATTATACACTTTTAATAATACACAAAGTGACTTGCAGTGTTCTTCAATAGTATATCCAGCTTCTTTCAGTGAATTGAAAAAATCAGATGCAGTAGGGAAAACAGCATATAAAGTAACTTAAATAATGACTCAAGTACGTATTTCTTTTTTATAATAACGGAAGTACATCCCAAAGTAAACATTCATAAGATATACTCACTATCTTTAGCTTTTAAAAAATACCAAGGAACTTAAAAATAACTAAAGGCAATGTCACTATCTTTAAGCAGTTAACAAGAGCCATCAGAATATTTAATTAAGAATAGTTGATTATTAAAAGCCTAGAAATAGAATAAAAATTGGTAGCTTCCCAAAGATATAAAATGGCAGAGCAGTAATAGCATTACCAAAAAAAAATGGCCATTTTTATAATAAAGGGTCATATACTGAATACAAACACAAGCATGCATATATATATATATATATATATATATATATAAATCAAAAACTGGAAAGGCAATCTCTTCTAACCTTATTAATTCTCTGATTTTTTTTAACATGGAAAATATTGTTAGTCCCTTTTACATGAACTACAACCATCCTGTGTTCAAGTATGTGTAGAGAAAAGCTTAGAAATGTTATTTGTTATGTGTTGCAGAACTTAAGATTTCTAAAGTGTGGAAATGCAAAATAAAAATGCAAAAATGCAGGGCAGAATTTGAGTTATCGGTATGGATTTTAGTTTTTTTAATATAATTAAATTTTTTTTGTCTAATATTAAATTCTTGTGTTTAAGAAATACTTTTGAATATTCTAAAAATAATTACTGTAAGGATAAAATTAACAACAAACTTTAACAATTCTTTGCTCCAGTCTAATCACGGGATTTTTTTTATCTTGTGCCAGGGAACAAATACAAGTTTTATTGAAAATATTTTTTTAAATCTGAATTTTCTCATACTTTCCAATATATACAGAGTATCATAAAGACTATATAGAATGCTCACTCTTTTTTCACCTATGAATAATAAATTATGTTCAATAGATTTCACTGATGCAGCCCAAAGTCATACATTCAATAAAGTGTTATGGACAAAATTTGTACCAAAGTACTAATTACAGGGGTGGCAAAATCTTATTAACATCAGCTGCTTGGAAAATATCTGATAATTCTACTAGGGCATGTTCAATGTTATTAGGTATCCAATACAGAGTATTACTTCTTTTAAATCTGGATGTTAAACAGAATTCAGTTTTATATTTACTGTCTCTTTATTTCCACTCCAAATTCTGAGTTCAATGATAAGATCAAATAGAACATTGTAATTCTTTAGAGTACATTTTAAAAATAGAAGCATGTCCTAAATACATTGTTTGCTGATCTCTTTACATCTCTGAAAACATCAAAGAAATGCAGTAGATATTGAAAATAACTCTTCAGCGTTCTGTACACTGGCAGCAGCACACACTATCCCATCACACATAAGCCTGAAGTTCATGTGTAATCTTACATTTTCCATTTGTAGGGTCAATAGATAATTGACACGCCGTGTGTCTCAGGAGAGAAGAGAGGAAGCAGCAAGCATCTCCTGCCAAGACTGATCACTGTGCACCCCAGAAAGGATCTCAGATTTAACTGCACATCTCAATTCCACTTTCCAGCAACAAAAAGAGTTTTTACGGAAATTAGTAAGGTGAGAGGCTGTGTTACTTGATACCTCCAAGAAACCACAGAACACACCACAACAATCATCACATAGGTCCTCTGAGACTACTCACAGGATAAATTATGCATGTGATACTTAGGGCAACCAAGAAATTATACATGACATATGGAAGTTTGTACTTGTAAATGGATAAGTATCGCAGCTTGACTTTGGAAAGAGAAATGAAAATAATATACCACTGAACAAATATTATAAACAAAGCCAATTATCATGTATTTCAGGAAGAATTTTGCTTTAAAATAACAACAAAAGCTGCAAATGATTCTCAGTTAAGGGTCCTGTTCAGTTAAGTTTTTGTAATGTAAGGCTAAATTTCATGCTTTTACTCTTCACCTAGAACATAAAAAGCAACAGAACTTAAAAATCTTCTCTCTTCAAAACACTGAATCTTTACTGTTCACCAGGAAAGACTAGTAGGTCATCAACAATCATACTGCAATGTGTTTTGACATTATATCCCTTCCTGTTATGTTAAAAGCCAGCAGGTTCGCAGCAGAGAAGGTCAGAGCTAGACCTACATGCCAGTGCTAGATAAGATGCAGAGGATGCTGGGAAATCAACTCAGTAACAAATTATCTTGTACTTGTCTATAATATTTATTTCATAATAAAAATGAAATACAATTTAGGCAGGGCAGAAAGCAAACTTGCCTGTTCAGAAATCAAGAGGTAAGAATGCTTTACCACAGTGTCATAGTTTAAACCCAGCTGGCAACCCAGAACCGCACAGCCACTCATTCACTCCCCCTGCTTCCTCCCACTGCTCAGGGGGGGATGGGGAGGAGAATCGAAAGATTGTAACTCCCACGGGTTGAGAAAAGAACAGTCCAGTAACTAACGTATAACACAAACCACTGCTGCTACCACCAACAATAATAATAAGGGAAATAGCAAGAGGAGAGAATACAGCCGCTCACCACCTGCCGACGGATATCCAGCCCGACCCGAGCAGCGATCTAGCCCTTCCGTGTAACCGCCCACAGTTTTATATACTGGGCATGACATGCTGCGGTATGGAATACTTCTTTGGCTAGTTTGGGTCAGGTGTGCTGCCTCTGCTTCCTCCTGGCTTCACCTCCCCCCTGACAGCGCATGAAACTCAGTCCTTGGTCAGAGTAAACATTCCTGAGCAACAACTGAAAACACCAGTGTTATCAGCGCTCTTCCCAGGCTGAAAGTCAAAAACACAGCACTGCACCAGCTACTAAGAAGGGGAAAAATGACTGCTACTGCTGAACCCAGGACAGTTTGTTACACAGGGTAATGTTTCTTGTACAGGCTGTTTAGATATTTGCTTGTGTTTATTAGCATTTGTGTATCTAGTGTGGGGCTTTACCTCTTGTATTACTACTTGAATACAGCACTTCACTGACTGCTGCCTAATTCCACGTTCTTGACAGCTCTGAGTGTTTTGATCCCGATTTGGTTTAAACCGCCTGGACCAAGCAAGTTTTACCTGCAACACTCACAAAACACAAGCAAGTGATGCAGTTGTGTACAACAGTTTTAAAACCCTCAGTTAAGTATCACATAAGAAGAACATGGAGCTGTTGGAACAAGTCTAGAGTAGGGCAATGAGGATGATTAGGGGTTGAAGCACCTCCCATATGAAGATAGGCTGAGAAAGTTGGGCCTGGAGAAGAGAAGACTGTGTGGAGACCTCAGAGCAGCTTCCAGTACCTGAAAGGGGGCCTACAGGGGTACTGGAGAGGAAGTCTCCACCAGGGACTGCAGCGACAGGACAATGGTTGATAGGTTTAAACTTAAATGGGAGAAATTTAGGTTAGATATAAGGAAGTAGTTCTTTACTGGAAGGCTGGTTAGGCACTGGAATGCGTTGCCCAAGGAAGTTGTGAATGGTCCATCCCTGGTGGTGTTCAAGGCCAGGTTGGACAGAGCCTTCGGAGACATGGTCTAGTGTGAGGTGTCCCTGCTCAGGGCAAGGGGTTGGAACTAGATGAGCTTAAATTTCTTTGCAGCCCTAACTATTCTGTGGTTCTATATGCATAACATTGCATACCTTTCTGTTGTATTCTGTTCCATTCCATTTTATTCCATTCCATTCCATTCTATTCCCTGCACTCACAAGGAGTTGTACAACAAGGAGAACATTATCTACCTGAAATGCCAAGGGAATTTCAGCACCAAAAGCACTTTCAAAGACACAAATCAGAATGGTTACAGGTGGAAAGAGTATTTATTTAGAAATAAAATTATTTTAAATGTCTTGGTTTAGTTTAGTTTAGCTTAGTTTAGTTAATTTTAGTCTGGTTTAGTTTAGCCCCTTCAGTTTAGCTGGAAAAAACCTCCCTCGCAGCCTGACAAAGGAAAGCCAGGGCAGGATCGGTGCCATGGTGGTGCAAGAACAGTGCAAGAAGAACCCAGCCAGAAAGGGCCAGGGAAGACCTGACAAGGGGTGGTGCTCAATGCTACAGAGGACAGCAACAAGTCCCGGGGCCACACTGGGGCCACCCTGGGAGTCCAGAAGGCTGCCTCCCCCCAGATGTGAGGCACGAGGGCCACCTGCATGAGGCACAAGCAGCTGCCTTTGGGACACCATGACCCAAAGGAGCCCCATGAAGGGGCTGTGCTCGGTTGCAGAGGAAGGCAAAAACCCCCAGGGACGCTTGCTAGTCCAGCCTGGGGGAAAAAAGCCTTCTCCCCACCAGCTGCAGGACACGAGGGGCCACCTTCGTGGTGTACGAGCACCAGGTGATAACGCAGCCAGAATGGACAGAGGAACCCTGACACGTGGTCATGCTCAGTGCTCAGAGGAAGGCAAAAAACCCCTGGGGACCAGTGCCAATCTGCCCCAGGGGAAAATTCCTTCCTGACCCCAGTGCTGGCGATCGGCTACTCCCTGAGCATGTGAGCAAGACCTGCTCCAGGTCCACGGGCTGGTTATGCCTTTAAGGGGACAAGGGGACACTGGCACTGTCTTTTCTGCCTCCACCAGGAGCCATCTCAGGGGCTTCCAGCAACACCAAAATGCCATTGTTCTGATGATTCCTTGGAGCAAGAATCCTTCCTGTGCTTGGCAGTGGGAGCTCCAGAGCATGGGGGGAGGGCACTGAGCCTTCTGTGCATCCTATATCTTCTGGCTGCTGCCACTCTCTCCCCAGGAGATGAGGATGGCGAGCTCCCCGAAGACTGAAGCAGGATTTCCTTCCATCCATCCATCCATCCATCCATCCATCCATCCATCCATCCATCCATCCATCCATTTATCCATCCATCCGATGAGATTGAGCATGGCAGCTCCAGGAGCTGGAACAGCAGCAGGTAACCTCGTGCAGCTTCACAGCTTCAAGTGTTCCGTCCCTTAGCCGCCCCTCACCTAATTCTCTGGTGCCCAGGAGATAAGGACGGTGAGCTCCTCAACAACTGAAGCAGGATTTCCATCCATCCAATGAGCTTTGAGCATGGCACCTCCAGGAGCCGGAACTGCAGCAGAGAACCTCCTGCAGCTTTGCAGCTTCAAGTGTTCCCTCCCTCAGTCCCCCCCTCGCCTAATTCTCTGGTGCACAGGAGAGGAGGATGGCGAGCTCCCCGATGACTGAAGCAGCATTTTCATCCATCCATCCATCCACCCATCCATCCATCCATCCATCCACCCATCCGATGAGCTTTGAGTGAGGCCCCTCCAGGAGGTGGAACTGTAGCACCGAACTTCCCGCAGCTTCGTGCATCTTCAAGTGCTCCCCCCATCAAGTGCATCTTCAAGCGCTCCCAGTAATTCCACCGCTGCCTCCAGGGCTTCCTCTCAGATGCCTTCAGTCTGCCAGCTCTGTCCTGGTGGCAGCACCAGGCACTCTGACAGGGGGACACGGGAGGGTGCTGGACTTATAGTGCCCCAGAGCATTGTGACGCTGCGTTGCCGGGTGCAGGCACAATGACATGGCGGTGACAGGGTCCCCACAGCCCTGCCCACTGCAGCCCTGCTGCTGCTGCCCCTTCACCCAGCATCCCTTGGAGAAAGGCCTTTGGGCTGCTGGCCCTGAGGCAGTGCCTGTGCCCAGGAGGCCCAGGCAATGTCCCTGCCCATGATGGCCACACACTGGGCACCGCTGCCAGGTGTCCCTGTAAATAAATCTGTATGTTCAGAGCGTGTCCATAAAGGCTTTTATACCACGTAAAGTCATTTGACTGTGGCAGTCTCAAAGGTGAAAGAAAGGGGTATGGGTTCCCTCTGTATGAACTTTGCAGAAACATAGAGAGCATAAAGCATTTTCTCACCACTCCTTATCAATACACCAAGCGGCATTTGCTACTACACTGCTTATGGTGAGGCCTTCTTCTTGGAAAGAAGAATTTAAGGAATCTCTTCTGGTTTTGTGTCGTGGTTTAAGCCCAGCTGATAACTCAGAATCAGGCAGCCGCTCGCTCACTTCCCTACTTCTTCCTCCCCTTGCTCCCAGAGGAATGGGGAGGAGAATGGAAAGAATGTAACTCCCATGGGTCAACAGAAGAACAGTTCAGTAACTCAGGTATAATACAAACCACTGCTGCTACTGCCAATAATAATAATGAAAAGAGAGATAGAAAGGGGAGAGCATACAATTGCTCAGCACCCGCTGACCGATACCCAGCCCCACCTGAGCACTGATCTAGCCCTTCCAGGTAACTCCCCCCAGATCCTGGAGTGGGCATGACGTGCTGTGGTATGGAATACCCCTTTGGTTAGTTTGGGCCAGGTGTCCTTGTCTCTGCTTCCTCCTGGCTTCCCCTCCTCCCTGGCAGATCAAGAGACTCAGAAAGTCCTTGGTCAGAGTAAACATTACTGAGCAGCAACTAAAAACATCAGTGTTATCAGTGCTGTTCCCAGGCTGGAAGTCAAAAACACAGCACTGCACCAACTACTAAGAAGGAGAAAAATGACTGCTACTGATAAACCCAGGACACACAGTTTCATACAGATAAACTTCTGGGTACCCTCTTTCCACCAGTCACTGCAGCAATCACCCCTCTCTCCCTTTACTTCAGAATTCGTTGCATTCATAGTAAGAGACGATAAGTTTCAAAAAGTGTGCAAATTTAGAAAGGGTCTGATAAGCCTCTGCAATGTATTGGTTTTGTATATATATCATAGAGCCATACAGTCCGTCAGAAAAAATATGGAATAGCTTGGGTTGGAAGGGACCTTTAAAGATATCTAGTATACCCTCCACAGTCCCCCACAACCACCATGGTTCACTATAACAGGTTGCTTGAAAACTTCCAATAATGGGGCATCTACGACTTTTATAAGAAACGTGTTACAGTATCTCACCACCTTTATCACAAAAAAATTCTTCCTAAATTTACCCTCTTTCAGTTTAAAACCATTCTCTCTTGTCCTGGCACTACATATCCTAGTAAAAACTCTTGCTTCATTTTTCTTATAAGCCCCCTTTATATATTGCAAGACAGCAATAAGGTCTCCACTGGGCCTTCTTTTCTCCAGGCTGAACAGCACCAATTGTCTGGGCCTTTCTTCATAAGACAGGAGTTCCAGGCCTCTGATAATTTTAACGGCCCTTGTCTGGACCTGTTTTAACAGATCCATGTCTTTCTTGTGCCAGAGGCTGCAGAGCTAGATGCAGTACTCCAGGCAGGGTCTTACAAAAGCAGAGGGGAAAAATCAGCTCACTTAACCTTCTGGCCATGCTTCTTTTTACGCAACCCAGCATATGACTGACTTTCTGGGATGCCAGCATTGCCTACTCGTATCCAATTTTTATCTACCAATATCCCCAACTTCTTCTGTGCAGGACTGCTCTCAGTTCATGCCATCTGTACTAATATAGAGGATTGCTGTAACGTAGGTACAAGAACTTGCACTTGCTGAACTTCATGAGGACCCACTCCTCAAGCCTGTCAAGCTCCTTGTGCTCCCTTCCAACTGTACTACTCAGTTTGGTGTCATCTACACATTTGCTGAGGGTGTACTCATCCCCACTATCTACATCTCTGGTGAAGATATGAAGTAGCATTGGTCACAGTATGGACCCTGAGTGACACCACTGGTTATTGGTTTCCATTTGGACATTGAGCTGACGACTGTAACTCTTCGGATGCATATGCATACACATATAAAGCAGTTTCTGTTGAAATTATTGCAAAATATTTAATATTCTTACTTAATTAAATGCATAGGTAGACAGATAGACAGATAGATAGATACTATAATATCATCTATGAATGTTGGTGCTTAGTACCTAAAATGTAAGATATATATAGGTGCACACATATATATAAAAGACATTCATTACCTCAAGAAGAACTTTTCAAGATTCTGATGTTTATAAACCTCTGCTAGATATTTTCGTCCTTTATTTTGAGGAACAGTATTCAAAACACAATTTAGCAGCTGCTCTTGCATGTCCCTGCTGTTTGCAGCACAGTACAATCTTACTTTTGCTGTATCAAACAGAATGTAAGCTAATAAAAGACACAAAAAATTAGGAGAGTTCTGACACCCTGTGAGTAAAACACTAAAGTCAGCTTCGTCATATAGCTGATGTCCCAGCTAAATAAAAAACTCTTAGTGAAACCTAAGGCATCCAATTTCTTTATACATGCAAACCAGGCTCAGTTCCTTTGTGTTCATTCCCTATCTCTTCAGAATGCTTACAGCTCTCAGCAACGTCTACTGACATAAAGTCTTACAGTCAGCGTCAAATCCCATTAAAATAATCTGAAAGAGTCCTTTGAGTTCAATGGGTTTTAAATCAAACTCCTCTTAGACTCACCTTGTAAAGTAATAAATATTTATAGATAGATGAAAGAATAGAAAATCTCTCCAGTTTTGAGTCCAGCAGGAAGATGATTTGCTTGGTGACAGATAATCCACTTGTTGACCAAGAAAGACTCATGGGCCAGGATGGAAATTTACCATTTGGGGATATGCAGAATATGAATAAGTGAAAAAGGTAACAGAAAAACAAAACCATAGCAGCACCACAGTATCCATTGGAAACTCTGCAAGATACTTAGCTTTCTTATTCTTTCTTTAAGCTAACTGGAATTCTTGTGAATATTAATTGACTGTTTTTGACAAATCACCTCCCTACTAAATAGTATGAATTGGCACAGCTTCAGTGATCAAAATAAAACAAACAGGTTTCTAATTCTGCTTGTAGTGTTTCCCACTCTGCACAACTCCTGTGTATGTTATGCAACTGTCAATAATATATTCCAGTTCAGTTTCATGTCACAAAATAAAGTCCTACTGACAGGTGTGAATTCAATATTCTCTGTTGTTCATAATAAGATTCAAAGACTGCTTAGTTTGAGTGAGCACTTGGCTGGAAAACCTCAGCATGCTTTCTTAGTACATGAACTTTTCATTATGCAGAGTGATTAAGAAAGGGAAAGGCAGAGGATTTGAGAGAAGTGGAGATTAAAACATCATAAACTGTTAAGAAAGCAGGACAATCTGGTGGGGGGCACTCTACTTCTGGTAAAGCGCAATAGGCAAAAGTAGTCTCAGGGTGCAGAAACTGCCCAGCTTTCATAATAGTTTCATATTAGCATTTAAACCACACTTTTTAAAAAAGGTGAATCTGTGTTTATTAAGTGTTAATGTGAATGACAGCATGCTACAATGACGTCCTTTGTTTATGCAGAAATAATACATTATACTCTTTTTCTTCCATCACTGATCACAGTGTCACCTGTACAAATGGAAAGAAAAAGGCTTCATACAGGCCTGAAAACCCACCTTTGTGGTTTGGCATGGTAGGTGAAGACTTTGCATATAAGCTTTGGTTGTGGTTTAATCCCAGCCTGTAGCTCTGCCCCACACAGCCATTTGCTCACTAATACATGATGCTCACTCCAGCTAATGGGCAAGAGAGCCAGGACAGTAAAGTGAGAAGACTCATGGGTCTATATAAACACAGCTTAATAGGTAAAGCAAAGGCTGCAGGTGCAAGCAAATCAAAATATGGAATTTGTTCACCACTTCCCGCTGGCAGGCAGCCTTAGAGCCATCCCCAGGAAAGCAAGGCTACATCCATGAATAGCGGTGACTTAGAATGACAAACACCATAACTGCAAACATCCCCACTTCCTCCTTCTCTATGGCATGAAGTATCTCTGATTAGTTTTGGTCATCTGCTATCTGTGGCCCCTCCCAATCTACGGCACATCCCTCAATCAGCTTTCTGGCTGGACGGCATGAGAACCAGAAAAGACTTTGATGCTGTGTAAGCACATTTCAGACATTGCTAAAACATCCCTATGTTATCAACAGTGTTTTGTTGACAAATTCAAAACACAACAAAATATTAGCTACAATGGAGAAAATTAACTCTGTCTCAGCCCAACCAGTACAGCTTCTCAGAGGGAAAGTCTATGTGTCTTTAACAGTGGCTGAGTGCTTTTGGCACAACCTTTACATAACAAATTCCTCAGTGCATAGCAATGTACTTTGTATCATTGGCACTGAGTGTTATTGCTTTTGTCACTTAGAGCCCTCCTCTCGATTTAAATGCTATGTGTTTATATATCTTTTAATTCTATTTAAGAAAGAGGGGTCACATTATTATATGACATGCCTAAGGAGCTACAAAATATAATGCACACACATAACTGTTGACATGTATAGACAGAAGTAAATGCACATTTTCTTCTTATCAACACTATTCACCCTTCAGTGGATTCACCTGGCCTAATGTAAGTGCAGTGTGTAAATGCACCTTTTAAAATGAGGTATAAGTGCTTATTTAAATGCACAGTCATAAAATGTCAGAAAGAAGAACTTAAATGACGGTAATTGCCACCTTATCTGCTAGTCTTAGTAGAAATAGAAAGCAGCAAATGAGTCTGTCTCAGCTGCTCTAACAGCTGTAGGCATCCTCTCCTATTAATAGATAGTAGGTGTACTGGTAGGATGAGAATATGACACTAACTCTGTAGTCGCATGTGCCATAGACTAGAAAATAGGTGTTCTCTTGTCACGTCTGTCAGTTCAGTGTCTGTCTAAAGACAACATTGATTTAAAAATTGTATCTGCAAAGAAAAGCCAAAATTCCAAGGGTCTTTTCAACAGTAGCCAATGATCTGAGGCTATATTCTTCACTATTATTGTTAGAGCTAATATTTACATTTGGTTTGACTCTTCATTGAAAAATCCAGACAAAATGGTCACAAAGTATTAAAAAACATGCACCCTAGCTTTCAGACAGACCTAATTAGTATTATCTCACTTAATTAAGAAAGCAAACAAACTAAAAACAGTACAATGTCCTCTTTCATATAAGGCCTTCAAGTATACAGACTTACAAACAAAAATGTGATACAGACACTAAATTGGGACCTTAATTAAACTTAGGCTGACTTCTTATTTAGTATGTTCAGCATTTTACACTGATATAGTCTATGCTTGGCTGCAAGACATTTCTATTTTAAGTATTTCTACCTGTCAGTGCTGAAATTAACTATATTTGCCATGCTGGCTTCTGATGAGGACCAAGAATTTCACTCATCCTTGCAATAAAAGAAAGTTACAAACAGGCCTTTTAATAAAAGGACATCATGGACGGAAGTAAGAACCAAGGGTTGCTCCTGTCCCTGTGAAGTCAGAGAAGTGCATTTAATCCTCTGAGAATCCTGGCCTTAGTACTTTACAGGTCTTTGTGCTCCTTGACATACAAGCAGAGGAGAAAAATCATGAGAAACTTGTTAGAATGTGACGTAGGAGTCATTACTATTGTTCTGGACTTTTCCTCCAATATGTAAAACTTAGATGCCAATGTTTCACGTCCATCAAACAGTCGTAGGTCAAAAGATAGTGAGTAATAAGAGCTCAGCTTTCCACAGAGCTCATTCTTCAGCCAAAGTAAAGCCCCAGTCAGGTCAAATCTTCCCCATGACTTTAACTGTGATGAAAAAACAGCTGCATTTCACTCTGTCTGAGACAACAACACATCCTGAAAATCTGCTTGCAGAAAAGTCACCATGAGGAGTTACTACAATAGCTTCATGTTCAGCCACAGAACACCTGAGACTGCAGGGACAAAGGCTGCTTCTTGCCTCACAGTAGAAAAAAAGCATGTGACAAAAATTCACATGATAAACCTCAAAGAAATATAAATTAATCAAATTCTGATTATGAACACTATAAGAGAAAAATAAAAAGGAGATCCAAATAGGGTTACAGGACCTAGCTTTTAAGGAGGAATCTATTCCATTCAGTAGGCTGTACAGACTACTAAGGACATCTAGCAGAATAAGCATATTTGGTGGGTTTTGGCTGGGGTAGAGTTAATTTTCTTCACAGTAGCTGGTATGGGCTTGTGTTTTGGATTTTTGCCAGAAACATGTTAATAATTCAGGGATGTTTTAGTTACTGCTGAGCAGTGCTTAACCAGAGCCAAGGCCTTTTCTGCTACTCACACCACCCCACCACTGAGAGGGCTGAGTGTACACAAGGATCTGGGAGTGGACACAGCCAGGACAGCTGAGCCCAACTGACCAAAGGGATATCCGATACCGTATGGGGTCATGGTGAGCGTATAAAGCTGGAGAGAAGAAGGAAGGGGGCATATTCAGAGTGATGGTATTTGTCTTTTCAACTAACCATGACGGAGCCCCGTTTTTCTGGAGATGGCTGAACACCTACCTGACCATGGGAAGTGGTAAATTAATTCCTTATTTTACCTTGCTTGTGTGCACAGCTTTTGCTTTACTTACTTATTTAGCTGTCTTTATATCAACCCATGAGTTTCCTCACTTTTCCAAATCTCTACCCCATCTCACGAGAGGGGAGCTAGTGAGCAGCTGTGTGGTGCTTAGCTGCTGGCTGGGGTTAAACCATGTCAGCATATTAGAAATTATGAGGAGTGTTGACGTTACTAGAATTCATGGAATCATAAAGACATGTAAAAAAGGTAGACTATAGGCTTAAATTCTTCATTTTTGTAGGAAATTTCCTGAAATACAAGTGAAGTTAGGGATAAGTGCTGTGACTGACAAATTATATTGAGAAAAATTTTCACTATGGGCATTTAATGAAGAAGTTAATCCTATCTGAGAGTTTATATTTTCTTATCCAGGATGATTTCATATGATAAAATGTGTCTTTGTACATACCCTTAAAGTAAAATACACATAGGTAAACTGTGAAACTTATATGGGAAAGAAACATCGGATTTAATGGAAAAAGACGTGTATGCATTCTGAAAAGTTACCTTTTTCACCACCGCTGAAAAACAACAAAGTATTCTTGATGTTTTGGAAATATTTTGAAAATAAGCCAAATATCGAAAACATTACATAATTTATTTATAATTCCTGTGGAGTTCCTTAACTGTTTAAGTCATGGTTCTTTTGAAACTGAATATTAAATATATCCTGTCCAGTGATAAGTTGTATATAAAACCTGAGAATAACATAACCCCCTGAAAACTATTTCTTCAGAAAATAGGGGGCTTTTTTTCTAGAAATCCCATTGTATTAGGTCACATGCAAGAAGTACTGAGAAAGCTTTTTTCTAGCTTGTCCTGAGTCTCTAACCATGAGTTTTAATGAGTTTCAAGGGCATCTCTTATTTTTCTCTGTCATTTGCACAAAAGCAGAAAAGGAAATTAATTTAAAATTATCTCTTATACAACGAATTAATGGAATGATAAGGTGACTCTGGTAAAGAATTAAGCAGTGTGATCTGGTGCTTAATCTTCTGTGGCCACATTGCTGAGATGTAAAGCCATGCTGGAACCAGCTCAGTAACCTCATTTCTATACCTAACATATTTTCTTTTTGTTCTAGAACTGGTTTTATGTTGCTTCTCCACCTGAATGTCTCATCTGAAGATGAGAAACTTACTGCTGTCTTTGAAGAGGTTTCTTCAACCAGCAGTGTAGCTTATCAAGTCACAGACAGTGGGGATCCACAGGATATAACCTAACTAAAATTTGTGGTTTAGAAAATTAGTTTCATTCAATTTTCTGTCTTTCCCCTTTTAATCTAATTACAGCAGCTTTATTCCTGTTATGTCTAAGGGCGTTCTTCACACATTCACAGGCCATCCATTTCAAAACATTGATTGGTAGAAGAGGCATGGTTCTTGCAGAATTAAAGAGGAAAAAAAATTAAAATCAAAGCAAATATACTAATTGTTATGTAGGGCAAGAATGTTTATAAACATGGCAGTGTTGCTCTCTTTATGTTTAGATTTTACATGAGTTCATAACATTATGAAGAAGACAGAGCAAGCAGAGCCTATCAGTAATTAAAATCTCTATCAATCAGCCTTGTTAAGGAAAATGGAAGGATGAAACTGTATTGCTACAAAACTATGAAGCAATTAGTACACAGAATTGAGCTGCCACAGAATTGAGCTGCCATAGATGACAACCATAAGCCTACGGAAAACTGAAGCAAATGGAACTACCTCATTATTTGATGCAGCCTACCAGTTAAGAAATAAATATATTTAGTTTGCATTCATAGATTAGAAGAAATACATATTGTTTTAAGTAACTGACAAAGAATTTAGGTAATGATTAATGAGAAAGGAAACAAACATGCCCTGTGATACAATATGTAGCCTTTAATTCAAATCAAAGGGATACTCCAAAAATGACAAGGAACTTTAAAGAGATGCTTTTAACATGACAAAAATGCATTGCAGTGAGAAAACGGTTGTTTAAGGTGTGAAAGGAACTAGTTTCCAATGAGTTTACGTTTGGTGATTATCTGTCATTTTAACTGGTTTGTTCAAGATGCTGTCCCTTTTCTAACACTTCAAGGAGTGTTAGAATAACCACCTCTAAAAAACATCAGGAGACAAAGACAGGAGGAGATTATCACCACAGAGGGAGGGAAGGATCATGGCATGAAGATCCATGGAAATGTTTGAGTTTGTTGTGACGCAGTTTACCAACTTTCTGAATAGCAGTAAGTTAAACAAATACGTATATATTCAATTTTAGCCACTGATGACTTGTGATAATTTGAGCTGCTATGTACTTTCCCCAGTGAATTCACAAAAGAATGAAGACTTCACACAAAAGACTCCACTTTTGGGTTCTTATGTGTGGATGGATTCCACATTAGGAGTGAAATATAGATTAACTATGTCATCAAGATAGCCAGCTGTTGTTGTGGTGCCTCACAAGAAATGGAAGAGTATTCCATAAATGAGGATGAGTATTGTATTTATTATAAGAACAATACTTGCTGCATTAAAGAAAGGTGTCAAAAACTTCCCAGTTAACTGCACACCAATAAACATGGCATAAAATTTTTCTTTTATAATAGGTTGTTGCTCCTCAAATATAATATAGTATTAGGGTTTTCTGCTTGCATAATTCTCAAAAGCAGTTAATACTCACGAAAGAATTGATGCTAATTTAGTCCAGTTTAAAATCCACCTCATTTCTCATTCCTTTAAACTTCTGAGGAAATTAATCACTCGGCTTCACTAGACTGCACCTGAAGTAGTGCTTCTTTCTTCATATAATGTTTTCCTTTCTAAGGCTCCGTTTTGGTTCCATTCTAATTTAATTTGTATCATTTTTTCTTTACTATCACTCAATGTGCAATTTAATATTTTTCTTTGCTCAAAGCACAAGGGACCTGTAAGATGTAGTTCCAAACTACAAGGAATCTGGCCAAGGGCATCTTCATGACCTGGTGTTACATGAGTTCCCATGTAACACATGGCAACACTGCTCTCACACAACCAAGTTCTGTAAGAAACAAGGTCTCCCTTTTCATTATGAATTTAATGGAAGCTGGGAGCCAGGAACAGTTGCTTCTGTGGAAGGGCAGTTTGGGTTAGCTGGAATGCAGGAACACATGTAGTATATCTAGGTCACTCTGAAAGGCAAGCAAAACACTGGCAAAAGGCATCTTACTCATCAGGAAACTCTGAAAGTGATCCAGTGTAATTCCTCCTTTTATTATTCTTGTATTACCAGAAATTTGAGCTGACATTCTTTCTCTGCTCTTCAGACACTGTCCCCAGCTCAGCATTTTTCCTATTAAGCAGTTTTATTAAGTGGCATTAGGCTCTGATTTCTGAGATTTTGATATAGATTTTAAGATCTATACATGGTAAAAGATTATTGATCTTGCATCTATTTGTATTCAGAGCTGTGAACCACACAATAATCCTGATGGAAGAATTAATTTTAGTGACTTATACTTTTTCATTTCATTAAGATAAAGAACTAAGCAGTATGCCTGGAGCACATTTTAATTTCAGTGTGTTCTTCAGCTAGATGATAGATGCACTGATTTCTAGAATAACATATGATTTAGAAGGTAGTCAATGGAACAAAGTTCTTAGTAAATTTAAGCTTTCACACCAACTGGTTATTTAAAAAGTGGATAATTTTTAATATGACATAAAAACAGAAGATTGAAACTTATATGTTGAAACTTAAAAAGCTAATGTCAACAATATTGAAACTTTAAAAGCATGGATACTCAGGGTGAAATATGTCTTTTCCCAGGACTGTATGCCTTGGATGTGGGTTTTTGTCTTAGTGCAAGTACCATTTGTAATGTAATTGCTAAGTGGATGAGCACCACCAAGTGACTCTCTGATGGGTACAAGCATTAAATGAAAACTGCAATACTGGCTTTATCTGATTTTCAAAGCTAAAACCCCACAGTATTGTGAAAAATCTGACTGTAGCTGGAATACTGATGTATCTATTTCTGATCTACTGACTTCTATTTCTAATGAATCTTCAAATAACTAATTTTCTGGATTTAATCTTCTATCCAATGAGGCTTATGCTGGTTTATACATAAACCCAAGTTTTTTACTGTATCAGGTGTGATAGTTAAAGATAGCTTTGTTGCTCCTGTTGATATTTGAGGTTTTGCCTCTCAGATATGCTTACCTGCCTTCAGAGCATAATAGTTCCTCTTCTACAGGTAGATTTTTTTTTTTACTGTGGTGATGACTGTAGTGATAAAATGGAGAAAGAGTCTGGGAATGGTAACAGTACTAGGGAGATATGATCAAAGAGTTGGCAGGTCTCTTAAACACATTCAGAATGAACCAACTATGCCCAGTCTCTCTGTCTGTCTGTTTCACTCCAGTGATGACAGACCACGAGTGGCTGGGAAGAAGTATTCATTTTCAGACAGCCAACCCAGGAGAGCAAGTTTTGCTGCCACAGAGAGTCAGTTGGTCAAAACATTCAAAGACCCATTTGAAATACTGATTACAGGATGTTTTGAGCAAGAACAATCTAAAAAAAATAAAAATTGGTTAATAACAGTTTTGAACATTGTATGGAATTCAAGCACATTGGTATGAAACAGAAATAGAGAACAAATAGTCTAGAGAGTCGTTTGCAGTGTGCCCCTCGCAGGAACGTAAGAGGAAGGGCTGACACCAGCTTGAAACGCATACCTAGGAACTCTGAACATTGGAAACACCTGCTCTGCTCAAGGTAACAGATCATGTAATGGAGCTGTGTTCATGCTTTTCATACACCTGGCATTTTCTTTGAAAGAAGGGAACCTGACCAAAGTCCCTAATACGAAACTGTTTAAGCAAGGACAAACAGTAATCTGAATGGCACTCTTCACTTTGGTTTCCTCTCTTTGAAAAGACCCTATTAAATTACCAGATCTGGATAACCTGAACAAACCCAAGAGTCTTGAAGATTTGGCTAGTGTTCTTTCCAGCTTCCTGTTATTTATTTTTAATCGATATTAGAATAGAGGTGTCTTTTCTGAAAAAAAAAAGAAAAAAAATTAATAGGGTGCCAATGAAGTCATTAGGATGACCCAGCTAAAGTATAGATTGATTACCATGTTGTCATCCTTGACAAAAGAACAGAAAACTAACGTGATTCAATCCATATATAATTAAATTAAGAGGAATATAAATGAAATCAATATCGTGTTATGGAGGACAGGTCTTATCAAACAAAACTGATTTCATTTTTTTATGAGATTACAAGTTTGACTGATGAAGGTAACTGCAGATGTAATATGCTCAGATGTTACAAAGACATGACCTAAAGTTGCACAGACTTAAAAAATTAGCGCATAATTTTTACAATCCCTTGAAAAAGGGACTAAGAACTGACTAATGGGCAGACAGTAAGAAGGACTTCAGTAGGAATCAATAAATTGGATACATATAAGGAACTTCATTATGTGGTAACATCAATTTTGACATTATTTTAAATTCTGAACTAGTGATGTAAAAATAGATTAAAGGAACTACTTCAGGTATAATCCATAGAGAAGGACACAATACTGATCTGTAATATGGGTATAGGAGAGCAAGAAAACAGACCAGTCAAGGATATAAGGTATTCTGAAGTATAAACAGAACCATAATAAAGAGGGGAAAGTTACTGTTAACTTCTTAAAAAACATTAGTAAGACATAAATAGAATATTAAAATTAATTTATGAGAATCATATTTAGAAAGCAACGTAGAAGAAAAAAAAGACCAAATTAAAGGGCTACAAGAATGCCTTATTGTAAAGATGGATTTTAGAAGTTCTATTATCACCTTATGAAAATACGTTCTAAAGGACTTATTGATCTAGTTGAGAAAAGCATAACAAAGATAATGACTTAAAGTCATACTCAAACAAGCAAAACATTTTAACTCTGAGTTTGGTTAGCTATCAGAACAACCTAGAGTGAAGAGAAAAATTCTCCCACTTGCTGCTCAAGACTGTATATCATGATGGCAAATGATACCGTAGATTCCCATCTGAGTAAGGATATGCATGGCAACTATACAGTCCACATGACAACTGCATTTTACACATCAATCTTATACAGAACTCAAAAAATACGTATTTTATATGAATTCTGAACACTGATTCTGAGAAAACTCCAGGAACAAACTCACTAACAGAGTTTCAAGTTGACAAGCAGGTATTCTTTATTGCGGCGCCAGGAGACATGGGGGATAGCTCCTCCTAACGTGTGTTCCCCGTATTGCTATATAAGCCATCCTTATATATGAGGCTACACATGAATTACATCATTTTCCAGAAAGTTTCCCATATGCATACAAAAAATGTGATGGTGGTCTTTAAGGGTCATTTTCTCCTCCCAACAATCTTCACAACTTATGGCAGTCTTTGAAACACCAGCTTAATTGACATTACAGACATAGCAATCATCCTGTCCTTCTACTCATCAGTTTAACTGCTCCCATCCTGGACATCTGCTAGTCCCAGGATAGTCCCCAGTAGATGTTTCCACCAGCTTAATGGGTTCCTTAACACCACAAACGTAACAATCATCCTGTCCTTCTACCTATCAGTTAGTTTTACTGTGCCCATCCTGGATATCTGCTAGGACCAGATACTCCCCATCCCCAGGTCCAGTTTTTCTATTCTGCTTTTCATACGCTTTTTGTACTAAGGTTCTAAGGACCTGAAACTATGTCAACTGCCTTCAAGCACCGCAGTTATTTTTCATTACAAAGCCATCAAACTCAGAACTGACTGCATTGTGCTTTTGTGCCTCCTTGTCTCAACATGTAGGATTACAGCCTTTGCTCTTAGAAGCTGCTGTACGACATATAAAAATAATAAAGATGTTCTACAGAGTGAGTTATATAACACATACTAGATTAGAATAACTTGAAGTTCAATTCTGGCCCCATAATACAAACAATCACTTTGAAATTTAGGAATATTAGATATTTCAATACTTTTGGTTTATGGACTTTTTCTACACTGGTCCTTTTCTAAAGGAAACTTGATCATCGCACTAGATGCTTAAAGAAATTCTGTACTTTTACAGGCATGTTGAGGAATTGAGTTTCGACTCTGGCATCACAACCTGTCAGGGTCTGATTCAGTTCGTGATCTTAAGAGTGAAATTAAGATGCAAATGAGGTCAAGTACCATAATTGGTCAGTTTATTACAAATTACAGAAAGAAAGTTATTATAAAAAACAGAAATTATTGTAATAAAGGGGTTAGCGGTAAGACAGATTGGAAGAAGGATGGAAAATGAAGCCAGGATTCAGGGTGCAGAGAGAGATAGTCACCCCCATTGATCCAGTAGTGCCCCAAAGATCCATTGTCATCATCATCTCTGGCGGGAGTTCTTCAGTGTTTGCAGGCGGTATCAGAGCAGAGTGTCCCCCAAGAGTCCGTAGTAGTCAGCAGAGACGGGTGTCCTCAAAGAGGTGTCCTTCTGGAGTCGTCCCTTTGAAGGTACACCATGAAGTGCGTCTCGTGGAGTTGCCCTCATGGCCATGTCTCATGGAGAGTGTCTCTCAGGGTCCATAGTAGTCATTGGTGGAAAATGTCCTCACAGAGGTGTCCTTCTGGAGTCATCCTCATAGCAGTGGCTCCTTGGTGATGTGTCTCTTGGTGACTACCTCTTTCCCCTTTTATAATGAGCTGGGGGGAGTACCTCTGTTCTTCATGTCATGTATTACACATTTCTGGTGCACCAGTTTCCCTGGTCTTTCAGCCAGCTCTTTTCCTGCATGTGTCTGCACACACGTCTGCATCAATTCTTGGGATAATGGGTAGCAATTCCTCACACCAATCCTCGAGGTAATGGATGGAAGAGTCTTAGCTCTTTCTCACTAATCGCTCAGGCAATGGATACTGGTGGAGTCCCAGTTCAGCTCCTCATACCCTTCTCCCAGGCAATGGATACTGGAGTCTTATCTCAACTCTTCCGACCTATCTCCGAGACAAAAGATAGGTGGATTTCCATCTTGGCTTCTCAGACCAATCTTTGGGATAATGGACAGTGCAGTCTGATTTCAGGTCAGTCTCTCACACAACCTAACAAAGATTTTACACTTATGAGTATGCTAAAGAGAAGGGAACAGAACTGCTACCACCATGGAAATTGAACTTTTGTCTTACTCCATTAGGTGTCCATGCTTCTGGAGTGTTATGAACACATTGTCAAGGTGCAGTAAGGAAAGCTTCCTCAGCTTCTACAGAGGGAGCAAACAAAATGGGTCCACTCACTATGGCAGTCAGCTGACAGCCTTCATGAACAATATGTTGTTTAGAGATTAAATCTTGTGTTAATTGCAGATCACTGCAAGATATGGATTAGATTGCAAAGGCTAAGTTCTTTTACTCACATCATTTTTATTATTGCTTGATATTCCAGTTCCATTTCATGGGAAGTAAGTCTATTAGTGATCATATTTCTTTCATATATGATCATATTTCTTCTGTATTGAGGAAGAAGAAAATTTATCTCTTTAAAATGTTAAAAAGCCTATGAAACTTTAATTAAACTAATTTTTTAACATTTGCATTGTAAATTTTATCTGTAAATAAGATTAGACTTACAGCTGCTTTAAGGATTTTACTTAGCTATACCTAAAGGAGAAGAAATACAATCTTATACAGGGGGAACTGTAGAACGCTGTGAAATCAACACTTTTATATGTTGACTCCATAATCAGTGCCTTTTTCTTATAGGACGAATATTTCCTATCTCAGTGTAGAATGAAAAGATCAAATAACCATTAACCCAAGATATAAAATGCTAATCAATATTTTTATTAATATGTAATTACTAAATTCCATATTTGTCTTATATCTACTGATGCCAGAAACTGTTTTGAGTGGTTATTCTTTCTGAATACTTTACTATACATACTTGATTTAACTCCTGCATTCATTAATAGTTGCTAAATGTCATAGCCAACTAAACTGGCAAGTAAACAGAAGCCTTTGTTAAAGTGTAATTTAAACTGAAGTCTATTTTTTGAAGTGGTGAAACATTCATTTATTGTGCCAAGGTTAAGTTAAATTATTTTTTTTTTTCTATTGCCTATTAGTATTTATGTAACTTAATCTCTCCTTGCCCACATTCTCAATGACAAAACATAATGGAAATTTGGCCAGCTGATAATAGGTGGAGTGACTTCAATAAGATTTGGTAATGAGGTAGTTGATGAAGTTTCATGCAAGTGATGTTTCAATGAAACTGCATTAACAGATGATTAGCAAGCTTAAATTAAGAGGCAAACAGAACAAACAACACAAAGCCAAGCAGGTGGTTTAGAGAAAATACCAAGAAGCTAGAAATGTAATAAAGCTTAATGCTGAAATATTTCCTATTTAGAAATGGATGACACATATTCTTTGTTAAGCACTTAAGGGGAAGTAAACACAAAAAACAATTAGTAGCAGAAACATCAACACTTCAGGTGACAGAAGTATTCTAGCTAAAGCACCAAAGACCTTGGGTCATAGAAACCAGATGCACAGCAAAATATATTGAACACTAAAATTGCACCAGTTTGCGATAACTCAAATAACGCAATTAAACCATTCCTGTCCTTGCATGCAGAAGGAAAAGAAGGTCAAACAAAAGGCCTGAAAACATCTATTCATATAGCACACATTTTCTTCACTAATCCCTGACAATTTGGGTTTTCTATGGTTATCTCTAACCGAATTGTTTTTGCATAAACTTGGAAAGGCAAACGTCACAATCAAGATACAAAAATTGCATGTTTTGTATGACTGCATATTGGTCCTGCTTTACTCAAGCTTTATTCTCACTTCTCAATTATCCAATTAGGTTATGAGACCATACAGTCTGGCTGAAGAAATAAGGCATTAACAGTAAATTCTGAATTCTCAAAAAAGACATAATAAAAATGCCCCAAGGAACCACAGGCTTAAAACCTTATTTGCATAAGTGATGAGTCATGACTTTGTGTCTTGATTTAGACCCAGACAGTAGCTAAGTACCACTAAGTAGCTCATACTCCCACTTCCTCTCTCCCCCAGTGGGATGGGGTAGAGTGTAAACCCCACAGGTTGAGATAAAAACAGTTTAATAACTAAAGTACAATATAATACTACTACTCCTAATAATGTTAAGGAAAATAATAAGGGGAGAGATTAAACACTAAAAGCAGAGAGGAAAAACAAACAATAAACACAAGTGATGCACAACAGAATTGCTCACCACCTGTTGACCAATACTCAGCCCAGCCCAAGCAGTGATTGGTCCCTTTAGGGTAACTCTCCCTAGTTTATATACTGAGCATGATATGCAGTGGTATTAAATCCCTTTGGCTAGTTCGGGTTAGGTGTCCTGTCTCTCCTCCCTCCAGGCTTCTTGTGCCCCTCCTCACTGGCAGAGGATGAGAGACTGAAAAGTCCTTGACCAGGTAAGCACTACTTAGCAACAACTAAAACATCAGTGTATTATCAGAATTATTCTCAGACTAAAGCCAAAATACAGCACTGTACCAACTACAGGAAGAAAATTAACCCTCTCCTAGCTGAAACCAGGACAGTATGAATAATTAAAATCAGTACAAAAATCCACCTGTGAGTAATGTAAAGACTGGAAACTAAACTTGAGATCAGCTTTATTAAACGACAATAAATTTATTTATGGCAACAGTTACTTTGAAAAGTGGTGATCTGAATCTCAACATGCTGATGAAACTTTCTAAATTGTCCTCAGTATGGACTTGCTTGGCAGTCACTGGACTCCTGGGTTGCCCTCGTTACCACCCTTGTTGCCATCCCTGCACCTCATCTTGCTCAGGTCCTACAAGATGTCAGTCATTGGTGCGCCTGCCCTGCCCGTTCCTGTGTTGCTGTCATCCTTTGCAGAGCAGCCCAGGGCAACTAAGGCTCTTAAAGACTCTGTCATTGTCCAGTTGCATCTAGGATCACACTTCCATGAAGGGCACACAGATGTCTTTAATGATCATAGAAGGAGAAGACTTTTGGAGATTTTTCAAAATTAACTTTGATACGTTTGTGACTCATAGGTGTGCGTGAACTTTTCCAAGCATAGGAAGATCCATAAAATGGTGGAGATGAGTGAAGGTTGCTGACACCATCTAATATTTTCCTTTCTTACAGACATTTACAACAGTAAATTTAAAAAATGTCCTTTTAGCTGGAACAGCTCTTGTAAAAGATGTTTTGGCTCTGGTTCCAACATAGGGTTTAGGTTTTGTAATGCCTAGTTTACCTATCATGAAATAATTTAAAATTGCTGTTGGTATGCAAACTCCTTGTTCCAGAACTTGGTATTTCCAGGGCACAGGTTCATACTCCCTCTGCAGGCTTAGTGGCATGGTTTCAGCAAGAGATGTGAAGCCTGCTCCTACCCCACTGTTATGGATGGGGCTAGGGCATGCCAGAAAGGAAATCAGCATGCATACTCCTAGATGAGTGCTGTCATCATTGTCACCAGTAGAAAAAAACAACTCAATCTTGTGAGATGTCCAACACTGTTGGAGCTGGGAAAATGTTAGTTGTATCTTGTAAATGCTTAATCCTCAGAGGGTTAAGATGAAAAACACCTGTGTTTTGGACTCTTATTGTAATTTTAACTGTATTTTTACATTTAGATACCCAGCTTAGTTCTAAGTCATAATTTAGTTGTCAAGTCCTTTTTTTTAACATTCTCTTAAGAAAATTCTCCAGATCTGGGAGCTGGAGCACTGTTTTCATAATTCTATAATTCACTGAGTGAAAACTGCTTTTTGTTGGCAACTGCAGTATTTCCAGAGTATCATATGCAGTTTCTCTTCCATGTACAATTCCATTTACCATTCTGTCATAGCAGTTCTTTCAGGTTTCTCTTTCCTCACCTCTGCCAATCATGCTTCTTAAGATTTTCTCAGGTATGTGGGTCAATGGATGTATCTGTGTCTAAAACTATGAAAGCTACTCTTTGCAGCTGACAAGTAGTATTTAAGGAATACCCCACACTCTTAACTTTCTACCTTGACAATATTTAGAAATTATCAATTATTTCAAAGGTCTAATAACATATTCAACATCCAGTCCTTTCAGGAAGACTTTTCAGAATGAAGGTCATTAAGATTATTGCTCCTTTTTGACCTAAGTTATTTAAGTCTAGACATTTCCGGCAGACTTATAGCTCAAAACCTCACTATAATAGCACCTAATTTACTTTTCCAAACTTCAGTATAATAAAAAGTAAGAAAAGAATAAGGCAGTCTAAAGCATTAGTTTAATGAGTAGAGTCTCTTTTCATAACAGAAGGCTCATTGACTTGACTTGTGAAACTGAGTTGAAAGGAAGCAATTCCTATGAAAAAAAAATTTAAGTAAATTTGAGATTTTTTTTTCCTGTGTAAAGGTATGGTAGAAGCAAATAAATAAATAGCTTTAAGATAGAATTTAATACTAGTAATTTTCATCTGTCTCTCCACCTTTTTCTAACACACTTCGCATGTCTAACTTGTAGGAAATTCTAAGGAATTAATTATACAGTACCTCTTCTGTAACTGAAGAGACTGTAAACATGAGAGAGATTGAAAACAGAGTAGTATGTTTTAACGTTAGCAAGTCAAATAGCAGAGCATAGACAAGAATTTTTTTTTTTTTTTGAGATATCCAAGACCAAGGAAATTTTTGTCATACGTAAATTTTGACATGTCGATCAGTAGAGTTCTAGAATACTCTTCAATGCCAGCTTTCAGAGTAAGTGTTGCTACCTTAAAATTTAAAGTATTTGCAAATATTTATTTTGATGGTGTGAATTTCAGACGCTTCTGAGAAGCCATTGTAGTGCAACTCTCCTTCAACTGTTCATCTAGCATAGCTCTCTAGAGTCTTTGTTGGTTTCTGCAGCATCCAGCAAAAAATTTTTTTAAGCAACAATGCAAAGGACACACTTACCTGTACAGGAAGGGTCAATAATGGGATGTGGATACGTGATCTTTACAGTCCCTTCACAGTACGTTCTAGTTAGTGCGCTAAGTGTCTACTGACTCAGCTGAACATTTGATAGTATAGCAAGAAAAATGTCTTTTGTGATTTTCAAAACCAGTACTTAGGGCAAAGCTACTTGTGTTGGTCTAGTGCACAAAGCTTATCCTCCCTCCTTTTAATTAAAGAGCTTGATTCAGATCATTTTCACAGTTCTGTGCAAATTTTGAGACCTGGTCTAATTCTGTTCACTTATTCTTAAATACATGTGATAAGAAGTCAGAGAACCAGAGCCAGAACATTTTTTCTTTTCAGATACCATTTTACTGAACCAATAAACCAAATATACATATATGTGTAAACCAGATATGTATATCTATATCTATATATATATGTGTGTGCATGTAAAACAGTTCTCTAATACGTGGAATTTAATTAAATATAATAATGGTCATAATCTGTCAGCCAGATCCATCTTCTAATCTGCAAATAACCTTACTTCTGCAAATTAAACTGCATTCCTATGTTTTCTCATCAAGACAGTAATTAAAGGATTAACAGTAGCTGGTTCTTCAATTATCTTTGAATAGAGTCCTATATCTAATTTCCAGAACACATGCACTGTATCAGTATTCTCATCCACTGTAAGTAATACAGAAATGTCTCTCCTGTCAAGACCATCACCATATTATTCTTTTTTTTTTTTTTTAATAACTAATAATAATATCTTTTTTTTTTTTTGACATTTGAAACAAAAAACACCAAATCAGATAAAACAGTGCATTATTAGGTAGGAGCAACTAGGCAGTTCTATGTAATATGACAGCATAGTTAATATTTCACTTTACATTTTGCTGTTTCTATTAAGGTTAACTATCTGCAAATTTTCTTTTACATATAGAAGGATTGGTCTTATATGTCTTGAGATCATACTCCATGAGCATGGGTGAGAGAGAAAAATGAAGAGGGAGAAGAGCATGTTCAGAAGCTATGATTCAACAAATTACATGCTGAACTTTAAGCATGCTGATGAATTTTAAAACAGAAATGTGGAATAACTGTTATAAGCTCATACTATGATGAAATTGTCATACATTATTTAGGATTTTAAATTTCTATTTGTAATAATAATTATATAAGTATGCATTAATGACTATATAATTTATATATGATGCATTTTAATTTAAATTGTTTGTAGTCAGCTGCCATAATAAAATAGAAAGAAGAATAAGTGTATAGGATAAAGCAGAATGTAAACAGGTAAAGCAAAAAAAAAAAAAACAACTATTTAAAAGCTTCACAATTACTCCCTACTCAGATAAACACTGGAGACACAAGGCAATAAAATGGAGTTATACTGAAATGACAATGTCTCTTACAGTAGATTCATTTCTCAGATATTGTAAACATAAGATGTGAATTAAACATTTATTTTCAAAGTTTATTTGTGTATGTCTGTTTTCCCAGTAAGCAAGATGAATGTACTTTGCTCTTCAGGTTAAACTAAATTTACAGACCAGATAAAAGTACTTGCAGGCAAATTCAGAAGTGGTCTATCATGTGTTATGAGCTAGAATCCATTAATGCTAATGTGGATTCCATTAGGTCTGCTTGTGACAATTCAACCACTATGCAATGAAACCCCAGCAATTGTAACTTATGTGCCAAGAATATGGAACAAGGGGTAATCTTCACTTATAAACGTGGAAGGAACTATTTTTTGGAATATTCTTGTCACACTGACACCATGAAGAATATATGAATGTAAATCTTTGTGTCTCAAGTCTGCAAAAGCATGATGTAGAAAACAGTGTTAATATACATATATGTGTGTGTGTGTATATAGATGGATATATACACAAAGGCTTACATACATCCATATACATAGTATGAAAACAACAATGAACATCTTTTTATTATACACCATAACGCTTTAGCCCTGTAATATGCAAACTTTTACTGGCTGCCTTGCACCTTTGTCTCCTTCTGAGTAAGTAAGTGGCTATGGCTAATTTGTTTTAACTCTGTTTATGGTACCATGGTTTTATATGGATAGTATAAAGTGAAATAAAGTCAAAGTACAACTGCAGAGGCTTAAGAAGTGGAGGCATAAGGATGTGGCATAGAGGGGTACAAGTATGGAGTGATTGGAGAGGGTCCACTTTTTTGGCACTGGCAGCCCCACTGCTGTAAAGTCACCAGTTAAAGAAATAGACCTGAAGTAGGACAAAAACAATGTTCACAGGAGTGAAAAAGAAATATCCAACATATGTAAAATGCACCATAAAATGAATCTGGATGTAATATGGAGACACAGGCCAATGAAGAAAGACCAAGATATAAAAGTGTGTTAGCAAACACATAATTAAGGCTCCACATGGATCTCCTCTGTGAGAATGAAGATAAACACCCAATTCCTACTAGCAAATGATTCCAGGTGCCAACAACTCCCTAAGCACCTTACCACCATGTTGTGGTTTAAGCCCAGACAGTAACTCAGAACCACACAGCCGCCCACTCACCACCAGAGTGAAAACACCATCAGGATCCAGAGGAGCCATGGAAGGGTAAACGTAACTCAAGGAAAAGAGCAGAAACTAAGTGTGCATCTTTCCTTGTATAGAAGGCTAATTTTTTTTTTTTTTGTATAATAATTAGATCTGGACTATTAATGATTCTTGGTTTAGACTGTTAAGGCATCAATCATATCAACAATAAATTCTTGCCTTTACATATAACATGTGTTTCCTCTTTTCCAAGAAACAAGATCTTAAGCACAACACAGAATTATGTACAGATAGTCATACATTCAGCAAATGTTCTAGGCCCTTCATTATTCTCTAGGCAATCAAAAGGTGTAACTCTGCTTCATTCACCCCTACCACTGCATGATCTGTCGATATTTTCTGTCCCATGCTGCATTTGTATTCTACATACCTTTTCCTCACCCTCTGCCATAATAATGTAAAGTTGCCCATGAGAAGAAACATTTAAATTTGAAATACATTTGCCTTGCAACATGTAAACTACGGACCTAAAACTGTCATATCTTCCTGCAGCCACATTCACAGGCATCACAGAGGTCTGCTTTATTGTCATTAAACACATAAATAAATTGTAGAAGTAGGTATTAAAATTAGTTTGTGATGTCAGTGTAAAATTTCTCCCTGAGGCTAGAGCTGTATGAGTAGGTTCTGTGTCCCTGGAGCACGGGCATTTATAATTTTCACTATCAGCAGCCTGAATTTACAGTAAGAGCAAAAATTACTGGATTCATAAACTGTACAAAGAATATGACTCAGGATGATGTAAGCAATGTACACTTTCAAATGTGTACATTGACATGTACAAGATGTACACTCTCTGGCATGGTATCACCATACCTACTCTATCATTTATACATGCACTCAGTGGAAAAATGGTGGGAAATGAGGAATGGTGTCTGTAACAGCCTGAGGAGCTTAAGCTGGAACACACTATTCTGTCATCTACCATTATCCCTGCTAATTGAGGATTGCTCCTGACATATGTATTTTTTACATTTACTGTTTTACATTTCCTTCTTTATTAATACTTTCACTGATTTTATTCTACTTGTCAGTAAGTGGCAGGCATCTGTTTGGTGGTGATAAGCATGCTTTTGAGAAATGCTCACCTGTTTTACTTATTCTGTTATACTAGGCTTTCAAAAAAGCATTATTGTGCTGCTGCATCATGTATTTTCAGGTCATCCAGAGTAGCCAAAATACCTTTTTGATATTTTTTTAAATACATTTGCATTTTATTTAGATTCTACACAAGCTTTCTGCATCAAAAAGCCTGTTAAAAAAACACTTGGAAGCTCCAGCTGGTGAGAAATGTGCTTATGCAATGGGTGATGATGGTACTTATAGAGAAATATCATATGAGATCTCTGAAGATTGCTTTTAGCAATGTGGTCATTAGTGGCTACAATGAAAAATGGGAACAGAATGATAATGCCAGACAGGACATAATTCCTTTGCAAGTCATTTACTGTAAGTGACTGCAGTTTTGTGACTCATCTAAATGTGCAAGACTGTACTGCATGCCAGGCAATAGCCAATCGGCTCCATACATGCAAGGAGATTTTCATCTCCAGCATGCATAAGAGAAAGAACTGTACAGTGGTTTGTCACTAACTCTGCTGCAGAGGCAGCAGGGTTAATGACAAATAGTATCTTAGTACTCCAGGAAAATCCACAGCAGACTTAAGATATTCTTTAATTATTAAGCAGACTGCAGTGCCATGACTTCCATCCTCCATTTAAAGTGATTATAATATAATACACATATTCAGTCAATGCCTCTTCAAGGGACTTCTGCTGCTGATTTAGGCTGGGTCAGTCAAGAGCATGGGCAATGCCTCTCCTGCCTTTCTACCCTGGGGCTCTTCCTGGGAGACAAGCAGGCAAGAGGGATTGGCTATTCACCTAGTTTAACAACTCCGAATCCCCCTCGGGCAACAGAGTATAGGAGGAAAGGGATCAGCTAATTATAGTTAATTGTATTAGCTGGGGGAGGGTGATTAACATAATTAAGATAGCCTTGTGACTAGTAGCTCTATGACAAGAAACTGCTCTTGGATGTAGTAGGTGCAAAACAGAATTAAAAGAAGTATGAGCTAGACAACCTAGCTAAAGTCCTGAAGGGATTACTTTTTGACAAACATATGTCAAAGAAATTGCACAAGATAGTTGCAAGCATGCCAGGACTGTAAGTGAGGTAGGTTTTACAGAAAGACATAAGATTGCAGGTTAATGCACTGGAAAGTTTGCAATGTCTAAGTTATGGGAAAGAGATAAGCATATGTGAGTTGCCTGGAAACAAAGGCTGTGGGCTAGGAAACAAGTGCTGGTGTGGGGTGAATATAAACATGGATGTGATAAGTTGTTTTGTTTGGTATTGCTATTATTAAGGGAGTGGATTAATTTTTTTATTTTGTTGTTTTCTTCCTTCTTCCTTAAGACTGAATGTAAGTATATGTTATGAAAGCCAAACAGATTCCATGGTCTAATGTCTCTCTTTGGCAAGATGTCAGGCTTCTTGTTCTCCATGCATTTCCTGGGCATGTCTTATGGCAGTAATATAGTATAATTTTAAACCCGGGAAGCGTGAAGTGGTGCATGCGTAGATATAAGGAACCATAGCTTTTCAGTACTTTCAGGGCACTAATAGGGCAGTAACCCTCAGCTCCTAATCTCATGACACCTGAGAATTTAAGTATTCTAAAATTTACTTAAGAAAAATTATTTTTTTCCTTTTCTGCATTTTTCCCAAAGTGATGGAGGCTTTCCATATTTAGAAATAGTAAGATGAGGCCAAACTGAGAAAGGCATGCTTCAGCTTCTCCCATAGCTAAGAGTTTCCTGGGTCAAACTTCCAGCCTATGTTTTTCCAGGGCTTATGTTTTTCATTTGTATGGGTGTGTTGGACTGAAATGTTTTTTAAATGAGCTTTTCTCTTAGCTATAATACAAAGCAATTCAGAGTCTTCCTGCAAGAATTTTATTCTTTTTTTAAAGCAGGTAGCTCACATTGTAGAGTGTAACTAAGAATTCTTTGTGATCCTAACTTTAGTTTGATTTTTTATAAATGAAGAGCTTTGTCATAGAAAAATTCCTTTAATTTCACCTCACCTAGTTCTTATACTGTATCTTTGGTTTTCTTCCCTGAAAAAAATTGGCTTAGTGTAATTAGGAATCATTCTACTTCTTCTCTGGTATCTGAAAGGCAATGTAACAGAGATGTCGGTTTAAACTCCTTGTGAAGAATTCTACTTTCTGGGCTGTTAGTGTTCCTGAATTCCATCAAAATAGTTCAGCCATACCAGAGGTTTTGCCCCTCTACAGCATTGCAGAACCAATGAAACAAAGCAATAAGTATGGTTCACAGAGTGGAAAACAACCGATCACAGAAGCAGATATGAATAGTGATCATAGAATCATAGAAACATAGGATAGTTAGGGTTGGAAAGGACCTCAAGATCATCTAGTTCCAACCCCCCTGCCATGGACAGGGACACCTCTCACTAAACCATCCCACCCAAGGCTTCATCCAACCTGGCCTTGAACACTGCCAGGGATGGAGCACTCGCAACCTCCATGGGCAACCCATTCCAGTGCCTCACCACCCTAACAGGAAAGAATTTCCTACTTATATCCAATCTAAACTTCCCCTGTTTAAGTTTGAACCCGTTACCCCTTGTCCTGTCACTACAGTCCTTGACGAAGAGTCCCTCCCCAGCATCCCTATAGGCCCCCTTCAGATAGTGGAAGGCTGCTATGAAGTCTCCACGCAGCCTTCTCTTCTCCAGGCTGAACAGCCCCAACTTTCTCAGCCTGTCTTCATACGGGAGGTGCTCCAGTCCCCTGATCATCCTCGTGGCCCTCCTCTGGACTTGTTCCAACAGTTCCATGTCCTTTTTATATTGAGGACACCAGAACTGCACACAATACTCCAGGTGAGGTCTCACAAGAGCAGAGTAGAGGGGCAGGATCACCTGCTTTGACCTGCTGGTCACGCTCCTTTTGATGCAGCCCAGGATACGGTTGGCTTTCTGGGCTGCGAGCGCACACTGCCGGCTCATGTTCATTTTTTCATCGACCAGCACCCCCAGGTCTTTCTCTGCCGGGCCACTCTGAATCTCTTCTTTGCCCAATCTGTAGCTGTGCCTGGGATTGCTCCAACCCAGGTTTAGGACCTTGCACTTGTCATAATAAATCTTCAACAGGAGTCCTAACCCATGAACGTTCCTTAGAAGGTTCCTGAACCTTCATTAGAAAGCTACAAGCACTGAAGTAGAATATGTCATAAAGTTTCCTTTCTAGACAGAGGTCTATTACATGCCTGCTGGAAAGAGACAGGGATTAGGGCCAAAATGCAAATCATATGAGTGTACTAAAAGCTTTGACAGGTTGGTGGATTAAATTTATACGTTTATATTTATTACCTAGACAAGGAGTTCTCGCTCCTCTAAATCCAGCATAATTATACCTATTAGAAACCAGAAATCAAATTTACCAGAATTACTCTTCAACCAGAAATACTCTCCTAACTCTGTATCAGTATAGTCCCACAGAGAATCAGCCTTGTGCTATGTGAGACTATCACATTAGGGGATTTCCAAACAAATGCTTTCCACAGTCTCAGGACATAAATCCAACATTATTGATGGAGAAAAATTTCAAGTGGAATGTGTGTCAGTCAGATATGCTGAATCAGCAATGTAACATTGTATAAGGTCAATATTAAATGAGTTTACATAAGAATAAAGTTTGACGATGCTAAAATGCATATTGTTTTCAATCCTCTTTTCATCAAGATTCTATGGAAAACTCACAAATATAAAAAAAAACCAAAACTTCTGTTAAAAAGGGCTATTATAATGAGGCATTAATTGTGGGGCAAGTTCAAAGGGCTCATATGTATGTAAAAAATAATAAATACCAAAAAAAAAAATCAAAACCAAAACCCAAAAAGTGACTTCACATCTTTTGTGATCTCAAAAAGCTGCTACAAAAATTACATCTAGAATTCTGAGAAGTAATACAGTAGTAAATAGATAATATTATAATATTACTTTCAATGTGAAAATTAAATTTCAAAAAAAAGTTTATTATAATATTATGTGGATATTATGAATACACAGTTCTTAGTAATTTTTTAGTACTTTCGGAGACAAAAAGTATACTGTGGAAGTGTAACAAAACATTCAAAACTTTAAAAAACTTTGGGTGTCTTTTGGGAATATTCTTGGTTTAAAAAAAAACAAAAAAAAACTCTACTAGTTGCTCTCAAAGTAAGGCTTTAACATAAATTAGGCAGTTTAAACGTTTGGAATGTTAGAATGCAAACAACAGTTCATTTAGAATATTTTTTTTCAAATTATAGTGCATTATAACCATTAATATAAAGAAATACACAACAAATAGCTGAAATTGAAATACATAATGAGATATTCAATGATTTAGATGTCATTTCAATTTTTAAATTAATATTAATTTATATTAATAAATATAAATATAAAAATATTAAAAGTATATTAATAAAATGTAATATAAATATGAAATCTAAAAATATATATTATAAAATATAAAAATATCTTAATAAAAATGCCTGTATTCATTATTCAAAACATATGTGCGATCAGTAAAGCAGTAATAATTATATTCGCAGCCAAAAAGATGGCTTTTCCTGAAGCCTGAACTCTTCTTGACATAGCTGCCAGCTGTACCAAGCTTCTCTCAAGAGTTCATCTGTTTTCCCTCAGGAAAAGCCTAGGAGGAAAACAGACCTGGCATACCTCAACCTGAAGTCAACCGAACTGGCTTTCTGTAAACTGACTATTGACAGAGTGTTTTGCTGCAGTTCCTTAGAGTCATAATATTTTTCCTTTCAGCCTAATAGAGATTAAGGAGAGGAGGAGAATGAAACAAAGGCAGGAGGTATGCATTTTTACAGAATGACTGACGGCACTTAGTCTAAGACAAGGGACAATTTATCTCTTTAACCAGATTATTTTGGATTTTGAGTTGAACAACTTCCCAATGAGTTTGATCTGTGTGAACGATCTTGCAAACATGTATATGCAAGCAAGGAGTACATGGATGTTTGGTAAGACTTGCTGCTTACCCAATACTTTATTTTAATTGGAATTGTAACACCAAGAAATATTTCTCTCTTGGAAATAAATAATGATGTGTGTAGCATGTGCAGAGTCTTAGCAGTAAAACACACTTTTTAAAGGAATCTAATTATTAGTTGTAATGAAAGGTAGTACAGCTACATCCAGTGAACAATGTTTCCTCATACAACTGACCATGTTGAAAGTAACCAGCATGGAAAGCATTAAAACACACTTAATTCTTTTCTATTTGCAGTGCCTGCCTTTGTCTACTTCATTGGTTTGGACTATTAATGGTTAGCTTCACGCATTTATGTATATACATATAACATTTATTTTGTATGTATATTTAAATATATAGCTTATGGATATCCAGACCCAAACAGAAGTGACTCCAGGTGACATCTGGTACCTCCTGAGTTCTGTCCTCCTGCAAGAACTTTTAACCCTTTGTTTTGATTTTTTTTTTCTATAAATACAAGCTGTATCATGAAATAATTTCTGCCTGCTGAGAAAGAACCTGAGAGCACCTTTTGCACTAGTAGTGTCCTATGTAGGCATAAGCAGCTGAACCAGGGGCCCTTTTCTTTTTAGTGAAGTAAAAGAGGTAAAAAGATCATGTGCAGCATGTGGGACAGTGAAGTTTATGGTTTCCTTCAAATAAGTACTCTGATAGAAGCAACAAATTTGAGAAATACAAACTTGAGTATTGTTTACAATCCTTTACAAATACTAGATATAACTTCTTTACTGAAAAAAAGGGTAAGTGGAGTTTCAAAAGTGCTCGGTACTATGCTGGGTTTTTGTTTTTTTTTTGGGGGGGGGGGGTGTAATCAGAAGAAATTTCCCCTTGATTTCATAAGAATATTCAAAGCCCAGTTATGTAAATTGAAATAGAAGAAATACCATGATATCAGCTTTCCAAAACCACAGGTGTAGATTGGTACCTGGCAGCTGAAGGAAGGAGATGACCAATTGACAGTCAATGAGAATATATAGATAACATAGAGGTTTTTTTTCCAGATACAGTAAGAGCAAAACACAGATAGTTGATAGTAGTGCACTGCGAATGAATCAAAATCCAATATATTTTCAGTAAAATGTCCCTTGTTTGTGAAGAAAAGAGAGTCTTAACTTTTTAGCAAAAGGCGACTTATGGGTACAGTCTTATGGATTTGACAAAGAAGAACGAAATGACTGCGTGTTTTTTTACAGAATAACTGTCTGGTGGAAAAAGTTAGTACAAGAATAATTGAAAAATAAGAAAAATTACCCAAGAATGTTATGTTCAAGCCCTGGTGAGTCATATAATTTGTTCAGTTTATAATGAAACATAACCAAGGGAAGGATGGTCTGTAAGGGACATATATGCAAATTAGTAGCTGTTTTTGGATAACAGTGTAAAGGCAAAGGCAAGCTTGCTACAGAATTGGAAAGATGCTAACTGCAATATAATTTTGAAGGCTTTGAAAGAGAGATGAGGCTGAAGAGATACTGCAGTGAGAAAGGAGAGTCCAGTCCCTTCTCTTTCCTCTAAATAAAACAAAAACTAAAAAAACAAACAAACCCAGGCAAAAAAAAGCTCTAAACCCTCTCTCTTTCACCTAAATATTAACACCCTTGATGGTGGTTTCAGAGTACCAAATCCCTTTCGAGTTTCAAGTATCAAATCCTTTGAGATACTTAATGTCCTCATTATAAACATGTATCTATATTTTAATGGAAACTTTTTTTTCCCTTGTAATCTTTACTACACCTATTACAATTGCCAGATGTACACTTTTGGGTCTGCATCTAACATTAATGAAATAATTTGAAACTGTTTCTTCATATCACTCTTTGCAGGACTCCTCCATTAATCTAACTGTGAAATGAGACAGCAAATTATACCTCTGTTGCAGTTTCATTTGTTGATGAATTCTTTTGCAGGTTTTAGGAATAATATAAAATTAATTTATTCATCAGGCTGTATTTATTGACCCTGAGACTCTGAAATCTTGAATTTGTTAATTCTGTTTCAGTACATACCATTGCTTTGTGTCTTTAAAGTTGGTTTGGGTCAGACCAAAGCATTTCTGGTAGGAATGCATTTCTTGTGTGTATATGTATATATACATATGTCTATACAAATGTGTCTGTTTATACATAGAAAAAGTCATATAATCATAGAATGTTTTGGGTTGGAAGGGACCTTAAAGATCATCTAATTCCATCCCTCCTGCCATGGGCAGGGACTCCTTCCACCAGATCAGGTTGCTCAAAACCCTAAGCTGGCCTTGAACACTTCCAGGGATGGGGCAGCCACAGCTTCTCTGGGTAAAAAAATAATTTTTGAAAAATGGTAGAGTCTCTAATTTAAAGACAATGTACTTTTTAAAGTGTTTAAATACTTTTACTGTAAATTTAAACCAACCAAGACTGTTGCTTTTTAGATATTGTTAACTGTGAAGGGTTGTATTTTCATGTTTCTTGTGTCACTAGAGAGCATTGTGCTGAAGATTTATGTGCTGATGTGAGCTATCAGGTTTGTGTAATTATGCCTTAGTGATGTGTGGGAGGAGAAGGAGGGCTAGTTGGGAAGACAGAGAACATGATACAGCATAACTTCAGGAAATTAAAAAGTGTGTCCTGTACATTTTAAACAAAATCTGTGTTGGGTTGTTAGAATAGATCTTCTTCTAGGACTTCTAAGTGGTCAGTGAAGCTTTTTGTATGCTGGATGCTACTGTATGATACTGGCAAGTTTAACAAATTTTGTAAATTGCTTCTCTTTCAAGTTGTAAGGGTACTCTTCCTCATCATTACACAAAGTGCATTCAGCATGTTCTCCATCAATGAGCTCTGGATTTCCACAGAACACTGTGTTTGAGTCAGGCAAGCAGCATATCAGAGATGTAGTTTTCCACAGCAGATGCCATAGCTCCCTTAGCAAAGATGCGGCAAGCAGTTCCTGTCTCCTATGAAATCTCACGATTGCTGAGAAACAGATGATTGTCAAATAGACCAGACGACTGTTTGCATAGACAAATCAGGATGTTTCAGTGGAAATGACTCAACCTTAAACTGAGACATAAGCGGAGACATTCTTGCCCATTTTAATGGCAAAGGAAAACACAGAAACAAAAATAGTCTCTATCACTTGTCCGAAACTTAATTTTGGTAGAACCTCATTTTCTATTTGTAAAGACAGAGGATGAAAATTTCTTATTTGCTATACTTGACTTTCCTGAAACACTGTTTTGCGGAAGTCCTTTTTTTTATTGCTGAAGCCCCACTTTTTGCTCCTATTCTCATAACATTAGTCACACTACAGTAAGAAAGGGGAAAAAAATTTGAGGTTTGAATTGGTACTTAGCCCTATACCCTTTCTGTGATAGCACACAGTTCCTTCCCTTTGCCAGAATAGAAATATATATACTTTTCCATGGTAGATGGAAGCTGTACAGAGTAAGCTACATTGATAACCAGTTATCAGGTGGCAAAATTAGGAGAAACTCCTGAGTATAAGTAGTACAATATAAGTTCTTCTGAATGGAGAAGTAGCAGCAGTCTCAAGCATCAGATAAAGACTCTCTGCAATTACCTATGTCATGCCACATGCCTAAACTGGATGCAGAACTTGTCTCCCTGCACCTTTTTTTTTTTTTTCTTTTTTTTAATTTTTGTCCTTTTATACCTTTCCTGACACCAGTTAGGAAAACTTGTCTGGTAAGCAAATGTGGGAGGGTTGTTAATCTTCAGACCAAATAGTTTTAAACAAAATTATGAGGAAGAAAAAGGCAGAAACAGGCAGAAAGTCTGCTAAACAATGTTTTATCTGAAGCATATCTTCATCCTTGTGCTGGCACATCCTCACAGTGAAGCTCTGCCCTGGGGTGCTCTCTGAAGTCCAAATCCCCTCACCTCTGCCTGCTGAGATGTGTCTTGGTAAGGGAGTTAAGGAATACTAGGATATAGAGCAGCCCCACATCCTCCTGCAGTTGCAGGAACCACACTCAGGGAACACTTTGTAAGGAAAACCCTGCCCGTAACAAGGTTATCCATATACCCTACCAGTGGAGCCTCCAAACACCACTGGAGCTGATCAGAGAGTCAGCCAAAGAGCTAATGGTCACTGTGCAAGAAATGGGTTATTCCTGACTGCTGTAGCTACAGAGACTAGGAAAACTGCAATTTAGAAGTGTAGGGAAGAGGGCAAACCACAGAGGTTCTGAAAGCATTGACCACTGGATATCAAGCAATACCCAAATATTTCTGGGGCAAGGGAACACATACAGGTCTATACTTTTATTGTATCATGTTCTGCATGTTTCTTGCTGCCAACATAAACAAACTGTGCTCTGCCACAGATCTCTGCAGAAGTGCCTCAATGACTGTCTATTTCTGGAGATATATCGAATAAGTGAATAAGTGTTGAAAGTCAAAAAAAGTCTGGTCAATAAGAACATGAGAAAAAGGCAAAGAAGTTGAAGTTGCCTGCCTGGACTTGTGCAAAGCATTTGGCACTGTTCTGTATAACATACTTGTCTCTAAACTGGGGAGACATAAATTTGATGGATGGGCCACTCAGTGAATAAAGAATTGGCTGGATGGCCCTGCACACAAAGAGTTGTGGTCAGTGGCTTAATGAAGACCAGTAGCAAGTGGTGTCCCTCACGGGTCAGTGTTGAGACCAGTCCTGTTCAACATCTTTGTTGGTGACATGGACACACTAAGTCAAGTGATCTGGTTGATACACTGGAGGAAAGGGATGCCATCGAGAGGGACCTTGACATGTTTGTGAAGTGGGACCATGCCAGCCTCACAAAGTTCTACCAAGCCAAGTGCAAGATCCTACACCTGGGTTGGGGCAATCCCAGATACAGCTACGAATTGGGCAGAGAAGAGGTTCAGAGCAGCCCTGCAGAGAAGGACTTGAGGGTGCTGGTTGACAAGAAATTGACCATGAGCCGGCTCTAGTTTATGCTTGCAGCCCAGAAACCAACCATATTCCAGGCTGCATCAAAAGAAGCGTGACCATTGGGTTGAAAGAGGTGATCCTGCTCCTCTACTCTGCTCTCATGAGACCCCACTTAGAGTACCATGTGCAGTTCTGGTGTCCTCAACATAAGAACATGGAGCTGTTAGAGCAAGTCTGGAGGAGGGCCACGAGGATGATCAGGGGACTGGAACACCTCCCATATGAAGATAGGCTGTGAAAGCTGGGGCTGTACAGCCTGGAGAAGACAAAGCTGCAACTTCTCCAACTAAGAGTGGTGACCTCATAGCGACATTCCAATACCTGAAGGCCTGAGAGGAACTCTCCATTAGGGACCATAGGGACAGAACAAGGAGTAATGGGTTTTAACTTAAACAGGGGACATTCAGGTTAGATATAAAGAAGTTCTTTACTGAAAGGGTGGTGAGGCACTGGAACACACTGCCCAAAGAAATGGTAAATGCTCCATCCCTGGCAGTGTTCAAGGCCAGGTTGGACAGAGCCTTGGGTGACATGGTCTAGTGTGAGGTGTCCCTGCCCATGGCAGGGGGGTTGGAACAGATGATCTTAAGGTCCTTTCCAACCCTAACTATTCTATGATTCTATAACAGGCAGAGTACTAATTTACCTTCGGAGATTAAAAGTGCACTGCCTAGCATGACTACCAGCCTTAACCACAGAGAATCTATTTTAGGAAACTGTTCATTGCCCATTTGAATTATAGAGTCAAATTTCCTTATGTGCGCTATCCAAAAATTCCTAATACCAACTTGTCCTGAGCAAACACAGTAAAGTCCTTCACTGTGTTTGATCACCAAGCACTTTTGCATCAGCTTCATAAAAGCTCTTGTATTTCTTCCCCATATATTGTATGAACATGTTACAGGCTTCTTAGTCCTGTCACGCTGAAGCAATTCATCAGCATCACAAAGAAGTCTAGCAGTAGAAATGTATCTAATAATAAAATACCGGTAAAATCTTCTAAATCTCACTGAAGACTCTGGTCAACCTGCCATAAATCTCCTCTGGCACACAAAGCTCCAGGGCATTTTACTTTTTGATCTGAAATTGCAACTAACAAGCTCCCTTTAGAAAGTTATACCAAAGAGAAATTGGGAGCAAGCTTTGGAATTCACATATTGCTGTTGAGAAAGCTCATTATAAAATCCAGTTGACAGCTGTATGCTTATTCTTCGCCCTGGTACAATATTCTCTGTATAGCAATTATTCAATACAGTAGTGATTTAACTGGTGTCACTATAATTACTGTAACAGATTCCTTACTGTACGCTTCCTTCAGAATTTTTAGAACCACATTCTTCAGTCAGTTATTAATAGTCCAGAAAAAGCTTTTACTTTTTGTATTTGATCATGCGAATAAATTGTAGTCCTCCTACTTGAGATGCATTTAGCTGTGCATGTGTCCAAATCAGTCTTCCCTTACTTCCAATTTAGAATACCTGAACTAATTAAAATACACCTTACCTAACTACATTATTATAGCTGGAAAGTAATTTTGTATCACCAGTGAATGAGTTGCATCTTCTTAAAAATTAATTTTCATGCTTTAATTAATTTTTAAAATAAAATGAAAATTTTGATAGTCTTAAATACGTCTGAAATATGATATTCCATTACCTACAATTTAGCCACACATTTTTACAGAAGAAACTCTAACAGTTGAATATAAGCTGATAAGGAAAACCGAAGTTCATTATGTTTAAATGTGTTCTTCCTCTTCCTAGATGTATGCAAAACACAGTATCTTATCCAACTTAACCCCAATCCAATAATGGGTTTAGACAAAGGTCAGGTTTCTTCACATTACTTTCAAAGTGTATTTTAAATGCTAAACATTTTAAAATCTTACACATTTCATGTCACAAAAATTAAGTGGGACTGTTGGTGTGTGTTACATCCTGTCTGCTTCAAAAGAAAATCGTAGTCAGATTTTCCGTCCATATTTTCTGTCTTCTACTTGGCTAGCCCAATAAGAGGACAGTTACTGTTCAGCTCTGATCCAACAGATAAGGGGTTTTTTGAAACCATCAAGTTAGATTATCTTAAATTTGTAGTAATCTCATTCATCTCTCAGTGTTCAAATTATATTTGTTCATTTTTATCCAGATAACTAAAATTTTACTGAGAAGCAAAAATTGTTTAACTGGAGTTTTGAGCAAACTGGACTAGTGGGAGGTGTCCCTGCCCATGGCAGAGAGTTGGAATTAGGTGATCTTTAAGGTTCCTTCCAACCCAAACTATCCTATAATTCTATGATTTTTATTTAAATAATGTTTAAATGCCATGAAGCTACTCTAATGGGCATTGCATGATGTAATTTGGAAAACAACTTAGTCTGTAATACGATACTCTTATTTTTTAATGGCATTAAATGACAGCTTTGTGAAAACATGATATTTGTATTACCATGTTACCAGGGCAAATATGAAGTTTAAATAAAAATATTAACAGAATTAAAATAATTTCTTCTCTCCTAGTACGCATATATTTATTGAAATGTAAATATTTTCTGTAACACTCATACATCCACACCATCTGCTCCCAGATTCATTACTATTTGGCACCCTCTCCCAGTTTGATCTACTTGGAAACTTTCCAACATTAACTTACTCCCTTTAGCAAGACTGGTAAATTATTGCAACATAGCATTTGGAGTAGGGATTAAGGCTTGCTGGAAGAAGCTTGTGATGAGCTACTTGTGCGAAAAAGATATGGAGAATCATATCTAATATGAATGAATGAATGGAAGAATGAATGGATTAATAGGAAAGTCACATTTGAAGCTAAAGGATTTGTAATATTTTCTAATTATTAAGCAAGCAGACAAAAATGTGAAGAAATCTAAGAATTTTTCAGGCAAACTTAAAGAAAACATGAAAGGTTTTGGTTACTATTCAGTAAATGGAAAGTGGACAGCGGAAATACATTTACAGAAGATGGGGCACTGACATGCACCAGGAAGCATGAAAGACTGAGAGGAGCTATGTGAGGCTGATGGAGGGCATGAAAATATCTGCAGTAAGTCCTACAGAAATAAAAGTAATGCCTCTAAAAAGTCTATGCTTCTGTACCTCCATTCTTAGTTTAGGAATCATAGACAAATAGTGTACAAAAACTGACAGCGTCATTGGATGTAATTATGTGAATATCTGTGAGCTGGTGAACTATGACTTACTTGAGAAAGTGGTTTGATAGTCAAGACAAAAAGGCAAAATTGGAACACTGAAAGGAATGAGAAGGAGAGATTAGATTAAATGTATAGAAAAAATGCAATTAGAATGGCAAATGGGAAAAGACAGATGATGTTTAAAGAACTGTGAATCATTGGAAGGTGGTGGTTAGAGCAATGGAATAGGACAGGATCCTGGAGCTGAAAGCAGCAAAGAAGGTTTGAGACAGGTGAAAGTGGAGAGAAAAGGGTTTTCTTTTTGATGCTGCTGTACCTACAGATCTTTCTTTCTTTCTTGCATTCCTTGCCAAATTCAGCTCCAAGTGGGCTTTAGCTTTTCTCATGCTATCCCTGCATACTTGAACACTATCTTTATGTACTTTCTGGGCTGCCCAATGCTGCTCACACCTCTTATATGCTTTGTTTTTACATTTGAATATAGTCAGGGTCTCCTGATTCATCCATGAAGGCCACCTGCTGCCTCTGCTTGATTTCCTGCAAGTTGGGATGAAATGTTGGAGGTGACTTAAAAATCAACCAGCTTTCCTGGACATTTTTTTTTTTTTCCCCACAAACTGTATTGCACTGGATTCTTCAAGCAGGCACCTGAAATGGCTGAAGTCTGCCCTTAGTAAGACTAGGGATATGATCCTGCTTTTTGCCTTGTTCTGTCCTCTCAGAATCCTGAACTCCATCATCTCATGTTCACTACAGCCAAGATTGCTGCCAACCTTCACATCCTGAATCAGTTGTTGTATGAATCAGAGCCATCAGAGTGCTCTCTGCTTGTTGGCTCCTTGGGCACCTGTTAGGAAGTTGTTGTCACTGCACTCCGCAAACATTCTGTATTGCTAGTGCAACACAGCAATGTTGTCCCTCCAGCAGATATAGGGCTGGTTTAAGTGCCTCACAAGGACCAAGGCTGGCAAATGTGAGGGTTCTCCCAGTTGCCTGAAGAAGGCCTCATCTACTGTTAGATTCTGATCTGGTGGTATGTAGGAGACAGCCACCACATCACCCACACTGGTCACTCTGCTCTTGACCCAGGTCACGACTGATACATTATTGATGTCTAAGCAGACCTTCATGCGTTTCTGTTGCTCACATCAAAAGCAGCTCCTCCCGCTTACCTTCTCAGCCTGTATTTCCTAAAGTCTGTGTCCATTCACCTCAGTGCTCCAGCTGTGTGAGCTATCCCGCAATGTCTATGTGATCCCAATGAGAAAGTAGTCCTGTAACTTCATGTAGACCTCTGGTTCATCCTTTTGTTCTTCACAGATACTTCAGAGAAGTACCCAGTCATACTAATTTCCCCATGACAGTGTCCTACAGCCTGTCACTTATTTATGTGCATACACTTGCTCTGGGTCTTTTCATCCCTGTATTGTTGATCACAAGGACTCTCTAGTCCACACCACTTCAAACTTCTCCTTTCCATCCCAGTCCACCTTTTCTGCATTTCCCCAACTGGTGGAAGAGGAGCACAGGGTAATTGTCTGAGGGCTGGAAAAATTTCAGCAGCCTCACCATTAACAGTTTGCTCTGGCAAGAAGATGAAAAGCAACTGACGCTGAAAGGTTGGGAAAATAGCCAACATTAACTGTGACAGAAAGGTCGTGGGAGAAACCTGCAAGTAGAAGTGCATGGATCAATGTGAGAAAACTGATAGAGTACGGTTTTCCACCTCAGGAATACTCAGAAGAGAGCTGCTGAGAAAAGTGGGGCTGACAGCAGCCTGGAGAAACTCCTGCTCGCACAGCTGCCTCCCAGCAGCCAGAGTGCCACTAGGGACAGAGTTAAGAGATGTGATTCATCTTCTCCTTATAATTGAAGCTGACAGAAGCTGCATGTTTTTCTGACAACATTGGCAGAGCACTCAGTTGTTCTTCACCGTAATCCCCGGGCAACTGTGGAAACTTGTAGTGCAGACCCAAGTGGACACACTGGACAGAGCCTGTACCACACACAGGCAGGAAGACTACACTCATGCCTATAGCAGTCCTTTGCAGATGTGTATAAGCAGTCATACCAACAAAGTCAAAATAAACTGCTTGGGTTGTAGGGCAGTGCTGCTTTATAAATGCTATAAATTCACCCCTCAAAATTATTTTTTGTAGCTCACTAAAAAGAATGGAATTTCATTAATTTTTCCACAGACCCTTTAAAGGACAACTGCAGGTAACAATGTGTTTTTATCACATTCGTGTTTTAAAAATAATTGTATAATTTTCTTTTTAGTAATTTTGACACATTTTTGTGTATAAGGTGGAAATGCAGTTAAAAAGGAATCTATATTTTATTTTTTAAGAAGGGGTTTTAGGTTAATTGTCTTGCCCTGCTAGTTAGACTAAATAACAGTGCCATCTGCTGAAAGGTAGGAAGAGTTTGCAGTCATTGCATTTTACTAATTAGAAGTATAAAGAGAACAAAAAGGGAGACAGTGATAAAAGCACAGAGAAAATAAAAACAACCTTAAGAAGCAAGAGGTACAGGGAAGGATATTCAGTAAAAGGAGAATAAAATAAAAAAAATAACATTTGATAATGAAAAAAAAGGTAGACTGAGAGTGAGCAAGGTGTCTGTTTATAACTCTATTGATTTGAGGTTTAAAAAAAAAACATGATAGTTTGTATTCATTGAAATGACCTCTCTTGTCAAACTCCTAACATAGTTCACCACCTGAGAGGCAATGGTCTGCTCATGTCAATAATCTTCAACATCAGTCATGCAAAAAAAATCCATGTTAAGGTCTTTTAATCAAGTAATAATAATAGCAATTAATTGGGATGTAATTGTGGTCTGTATATATATTTTATGTATATAAATTTATACATATATATATATAAATCTACTTAAATATTCCAAGCATTTTCTTGACTTCTGACATTAAACATTTTTATTACTATTAGCTTTTGGAAAGGATAGTTAATGAAACAAATATCCAAGCATGGAAGAGACAATAGTTTGTGAAATAAGCATCAAAAAGAGAGTTTGCTAAAACCACTGCATGTTATGTTAATTTTTATTTTCTGAAATTTTTATAGAAAACTAATAATTTATACCCTTTCTATTTATCAGTGGAAGACAGATATGTGAAAAGAACCTTGTCATATATTTCCTCTGCTTTCTATCATATTAGAGTTCCCCTCAGATTTTTCCCCTGCATGACTGCATTTATAATATGGACTTCTGAGCATGAATGCCACAAAGTCATTCTAAGGAATTTACTTACCCTTTCTGAATCTCAAGAAGTGACATGTAACATTTTATTACTTTAAATATAACAGAACTTTGAATAAGACATCAAAATGGAAAGTATCGTGATTTTATCATTAGCTGTGTGTCTTGGGGATAGCATTTTTTGAGATCTGAAAATAATATTAGCAAAAGTGAATAAGTTTGTCATGTATAAGCTGAAGTGGCTTTTCATATTTGTCATTGTGCTGTCAACATACTGTAAATATGCCAACTAACAGATTTTCATTATCCCTAATAGTGTCTTGTGATGGTTTACTTTTTATCCAGGAGAATGATACTCCAGGTTTTTTACTACATTTAAAGAAAATTAATATTTTCCATCAAGCCTCACATGCAATGGCAAAATTGTGCTAAAAATCACGGTATGCATCACCTTCAAAATAGTGCAAACTCTTTTAGGTTTTGTCAATATTTTAAATATTTTCGTAAAGCTTAAGCTCTTTGACTCCTTTGATTGTGAAAATCCTATCATAAAAGTGCTTGATTTTGGGTTTACTGTCCTATACATTCTGAGGGGAAAAGTACAGAATTTGAGAAATTTTAAGGATGAAAATGGTGAAGCCATATAAAAAGATTTCCAACATCTTTATTGTTTTAAATCTTGTTTCCACACTTTTTAGAACAGCCTAAAGTCATAGTATTATTTTAATTTGAATTAGAAAAATCTCCTGTTTGTAAATGTGCAAGGCAGAAGATTAAAATATGTGTTTACGGTAAACTGTTTACAGTTGTCAATGAATCCATTAGGTAGGTAAACCTTAGCTTAGGAAAGAACTTGAACCAGATAACAAATGAGAGAAGCAAATCAGTGCGATTTAGAAGATCAAGTCTACAAAGTGTTGTGAAGTAGGCTATGGAAAAAGTAGGCTTTTCTCATGATGGGACAAAAAAGTAGGAAAAAGCCATGTTGAGAGAAGAGAGAGTGGTGAAGAACCACCATCTAATATGGTGAAGAATGCTAATGTTTCAGAATTTGAAAGGATTTTTTTTTTCCCCTTTGATATTGAAACTCTTATGGGAGCTGTTTGGTTTAATTTTTGTTCATTTTTTTTTTAATTTAATTTTTTTTTTCTGTATCTTAGCATGAAGCACACAATGTAATCAAATGCACACAGTTGATAAATATAGATATGTTGTTAAATAGCTATTGGGGGGATGGGAGTTATTTTTTGGTTTAGTTTAGTTTAGTTTCATTTCTTTGCTTCAAACAAATCCTGCTTGAAGACTTTTCACATTTTTTCAGCCTTTCAAACAATTGTCCTCATCATCCCTATAAAGGAGAGAAATTAAATGGAGAAGCAGAAGTAGGATCTACACAAGCTAAGTCATGTTGAAGGGCCATCATCAGTTTTCCTTTTGTATTGTGATTCATTTTAAAAAGAATTTTGCAAGATGACAGGCTAGGAGTAGTGTCAATTAATTAAAAATTAATTGCATCACAAAATCACTGCAGCACTTTCAGGGGACAGGTTTTGTGGGTTTTTTTGTTTGGTTTTTTTCGGTGTTTTGTTTACATTTCACTAGTAAAATACTGCAGCGATCTGTGATGGCAAAGTTAGAAGATAATGTGAAACCTTCTCAAAGACCTCTCATAGTGGGCTGGAGAAAGGCTTTCAAAGGTTCACAGAATTTGTGAAAGAGATGACTAGTTCTACATACAAAACATAAAATTTAAGAATAAAAGAAAATAAAAGGAAGCTTGAATATTGCACATGAGAAACAGATAATTTCATGCATATTTTCTAGATGTTTCAGAAGAATTGAGAGTAGGGAATTGGGACTTACTGAGTAGTAAGCATAACAAGGGAGTTAAGTGTGTCCAGAGCAATGGATTAGAGCTGCAAGAAACTCCAAAACTGAAAAAAAGTACACCCTTTGGGTGTTATTTTCATAGTGATAATGTTATTTGTATCTACAACAATCTAAAGATAAATGCAAGGCCATGTTTAAGAGAAAGGGACGTTATTTTTATATTTTTGTTGTCTTTGTTTTATTAGACCAACTGATATTGGAGACTCTGTTCACAGAAGCTTGTCTGATAAAGCTGGAGGAAGGTAAACCACCTAATGAAATGTATTAACTCTTCCTCATGACAAACCTGGCCACCTCTGCTTGTGGAAACAAGCCATTATAGGAGCTAGAAACAAGCTTTTCAAAATTTGACCCAGCGTTGCTTAAGATGTAAACTGAAGGATAGGTTTGGTCCTCTCCCTTTCTTTCCCCTACCACCTCAAAACATGCATTTTCCTTAAAGAATGGAGAGTTTGTACTTGCACATAACCAGGTTAATTTTAGTTACACAGTTAACTGAGAATTTGTTCAAAGCTTCAGCTAGCCATGCACTTCCCTGTCTCCTGCAGTTCAGAAATCCATCTTTTACTATTGAAAATGACCCACAGTCTCTGCAGGAGAAATCATATATCTGCACATAAATCACAATCTTTCCTCCCCCCCAAAAAAGAAAAATGCTTGCAAAAGTTGAGCATCCATACGTTTTAAGATTCACAATTGCTTCAGATCTTTTGTTCTCAACAGTCTTAAACAAGATTAGAATCTGTAGTTACAAGAACTTCAGAAGTGAATATTTCTCCGGGGTTGCGTATCAACAGGGCAGGTAACATTTTCTGAGAGCTGGTTCCAGGTTGAATGCAGGGATGTTGCAGAGGTTAATGGCTAATATTAAACTCCTGTTGGTATCAGCAGTTTGACTCCACAGTTCATTGCTACTGCCTTAGTCTGTTACTGATGCTTTTCTTCTTTCCTGTGTGTTTGCAAGTTAGTGAAAGAGCCCTGCAAAGCTCTGTAAGGATTTCAGGTTTATTGTGTGTCCTGAGTTTAGCAGTATCAGTCATTTTTTCTCTTTCTTAGTAGCTGGTGCAGCACTGTATTGTTGACTTTCGGCCTGGAAACAGCGCTGATAACACTGATGTTTTTAGTTACTGCTCAAATGTTTGGTCTGGACCAAGGACTTTGTGAGTCGTATGCTCTGCCAGGGAGGAGGGGAAGCCGGGAGGAAGTAGAGACAGGACACCTGACCCAAACTAGTCAAAGAAGTATTCCATACCACAGCACGTCATGCTCAGGATGTTACCCGGAAGGGCACTCACTTCGGAGGGTGGTATCGTATTCTCTTCCTCTGTTATTTCTCTTATCATTATTATTACTAGTGGTAGCAGTAGTGATTTGTGTTATACCTTAGTTACTGGGCTGTTCTTATCTCAACCCGTGGGAATTACATTCTTTCAATTTTACTCCCCATCCCTCCGGGAGAAGGAGGGGGAAAGGGAAGAAAGAGTGGTGGGGAGAGAGAAACTGGGTGGCTGGCTTGCCCACAGGGCTTAAACCATGACATTGTATAAAACTATTTAGACAGTACTACTGTGAGGAAGTAGATAGAATTCTTTTTATTCAAACAGTAATTTTTACTGTGTGGATTTTTATCCTCGCTCCTGTGATTGATAGATAGATAGATAGATAGATAGATAGATAGATAGATAGATAGATAGATAGATAGATAATTTTGTTTTCTGATCCTGCAAGGGGGAAAAATATCTCCTTTAAGAGAATTAGACTGGGACATATCAGTCAATGCTGCCCCTCCCTGCTTCATTGCCTGATGAACCCCTGTTAGAAAAAATGGATTGAATAAATATTGAAATGTTCTGGAGTTTTTTTCCCAAAAGGAGAACCTGGATCAAATTGTTTTTCTCTCAGCCAGAATGAAATATTCCATTTGGAGCAGACACGAAAAGTGAAGAAAATGAAGAGCTGGTTTCATGAAACTGCTGCAGACAGTAGTATTTGTGGTTGACTAACAGACAAGTTGAGCATCCTATCAGGATTGAAGAAGTGTCATTGAATTTTTTACTCTCTCTGAGGAAATTTGAATTTACCATTTCTTAATTTCTATTGACTCACCAAGTTATAATCCCTAAATGAACTATAAACTAATTCAGTGTTTTCTCTTGATGTTTTTCCACTTCTACAAATAAATAAAAATATTCCAGAGCAGATGTTATACTCTACTGCTGCACTTTCAGGAAGCCACTATTAAAACTTAAATAATTTTATAGAAAGTAGAACAGCTCATGGAGAATGTATGAAAAGACATAATTTCAGATTATCCAATAACTATTTAAACAATATGCCCTGCTTTCTACCCCCCAACTTCCCCCACCACACCAAAAAAAAAAAAAAATTAAAAGAAAAGAAATCCCCCAAAATATAAAAGTGCTGCTCTTTGCTAATGGTAACTTACTAACTCTGGAGATGACAGGATTTCAGTCCCTCTACTAAAGAATATTCAGAAGATAAAATAGAATTAACAGAAACTAACAGAATTCCATGTAGACTACTGTAATCACAGTGGTTAGATCCCTATTCAAAGACTTCAAAGACATCCTGAAAATCCATCAGGTAGATAAAGGGAATTAAAATTGGGTCTTCCAAACACTGAATGTTTCACTTAGTAAAATGGAGGAACTCCCACAGGCATTACTTCTTGCATGTAATTGTATGACTGCAGTATGTCAGTGTGTACATACTTTTCCATCTTAAATTGCATGACCACCTCAGGAAACAAATAATTTCCAGATGGGAAAAAAAAATACAGGTTTTTGTAAACCTGAAAATGTAAAATGTTAGCTTTAAGGTGGCATTTTATGATCAAAATCATACAGCCACAGAATCATAGAATGGTTTAGTTTGGAAGAGACCTTTAAGATCATTAAGTCTAACCATTAACCTAACACTGCCCAGTCCACCAATAAACCATGTCCTTAAGCACCACATCTACATGCCTTTTAAATACCTCCAGGGACAGGGACCACTTACCTGGGCAGACTATTTCAAAACTTGACAATCCTTTCAGTGAAGAAATATTTTCTAATTTCCAGTCTAAACCTACTCTATCACAACTTGAAGCCATTTCCTCTTGTTCTATTGCTTGTTACTTGGGAGAAGAGACCAACCCAAACCTCTCTCCATCCTTCTTTCAGGCAGTTGTAGAAAGCAACAAGGTCCCCCCTGAGCCTTGTTTTTTTAAACAACCCCAGCTCTTTCAGCCATTCCTCCTAAGACTTATTCTCCAGTCCCTTCACCAGCTTTGTTGCCCTTCTCTGGGTCTGCTTCAGCACCTTGATATCTTTCTTGTAGTGAGGGGCCCAAAACTGAACACAGTATTTGAGGTGCAGCCTCATCAATGCTGGGTACAAGGGAACAATCACTTCCCTAGTCCTCCTGGTCATACTATTTCTGATACAAGCCAGGATGCTGTTGGCCTTCTTGGCTGCCTGGGTGCAAGCTGGTTCATGTTCATCTCCATCACCCAAAATCCCCGGGACCTTTTCTGCCAGGCAGCTTTCCAGTCACTCCTCCCCAGGCCTGTAGCATTGCATGGGGTTGTTGTGACCCAGGTGTAGGACCTGGCATTGAGCCTTGCTGAACCTCTTGCAATTGGCCTCTGCCCATCAATCCAGCCTTTCCAGATCCCTAAGCAGAACCTTCTTACCCTCTAGCAGATATACACTCTTGCACAACCTGGTGTCATCTGCAGACTGACTGAGCATGCACTTGTCCCTTCATCCAGTGCATTCATTAAGATATTAAACAGAACTGACCCCAGTTCTGAGCCCTGGGGAACATCAGCCACCAGTTGGATTTAACTCCATTCACCAGGAGTACTAGGATGTACACTTAAGTGTCCATAAATTGTATACTTATTCACACCAGTTTATGTCTTGGAGATTATAATTTCACACCTCTGGAGTTATTTTCAGCTGGCAATTTCTAGAGTTCTTTTAAAGCAATTCTGTACCTAAGGTTAACAGGATGAATGTGAACTGGGAAGAGTTCTTATCACAAGGATTCAGAAGCCTGACAGCAGTCTTCAGACAACATCATTGCACAGCAGTTTAGTGTTGCCAAGCAAAAGACAGTTCTACAGACAGCAGAATAGATGTGTGGGAAGGCAGAGTTAAATTTAATACATTTTAATATAGTGTCTGGAAGGAAAGAGGGAGGAAATCTGGGATTCAACCCTTTCACTGTAAGGACGCATTTTGAGAACTTTAGCTACATGATCATAAACAACAGTGACCCTTATAGTATCTCTCAAAATAAGCTTTGTCAGTATTTCTTCTCTGGAGCTCATACTGTGATGTGGGTTCAGCATTGGCTCCAAGGGAAAAGTTTCACGCATGGGCTTACCAGCTGCATTTCTTCACCACCTTGATCCACCCTAGTACTGTTCATGAGCCAGGCTTCTCCTCTCATTTCTGATTCATGCCAGCTCTGCTAAACTGCACATGGGTTACTTTCCTCCATCATTACAGGCCAGGAGCAATTCAGCGTTTGTGCACCTGGCAATACACCAAAATATTTGTTCCTGGCAGGCAGAGACAAGTCATGCTGGTTCAGCACTTGCACTTGCTCATTTCCCACTGCTTTTTCATTCAGTGAGCAAGATCACTCTTTGGTCCTGTCCTGTAAGCCATGACTTCTATGTGTCTGTGTTTATCACAGAAGGACATTTCTCCAAAGAACCAGCTTCTGTAACAATTCCTCAACTACCTGCCAATGAACAAACAGATTTATTAGTGATATAGAATAAGTCCTCCCACCCCTCTACACTACTAATAAATATTCCTTGTCTTAAACCTGCCTCTCTTATAACAGTCTTGATGAGGTTCTGGAAGAGTACAAAAAAGCTGAGGAGATATTTCCATACATAAAACAGATGGATTGAATACATGCATGACAAATTCCAATTGATTAAAATATTTTTGTTAAATCTATTAAAGAATATAAATATTTTAATATTGAAAAAAATAACAGAAATTTGAAACATGCAGGCTTTGTTTCCTTTAAAAACAGAGACTGATGAAGGCACATTTGAGGAAGAAAGTTCCAGAGCTTTATAAAACATAGATCTTTTCTCAGAAGGATTAGTCATTATTAGTCTCTACCTAAGGTACATTCAGCACCTGCTGAATTAGCATCCATAATAGTATATTTCTTACCCGACTGTTATCATGCATTGTGGTCCCTGTTCTCTTTGTGAAGTGTATGATTCTCATCTCTGGACTTGACTACCTGAACTGGTGAATAGCTTACACTGTAGTCTGCACTTTGTGTTCTCTTGTTAGTTAGAGTTTTGCTTTCTTTTGCTAGGAATGGGAGGAAGCAATTGTTGACTGATGTGATCATTTTGGTGAACTGATAAACAACATACAATGGAAGAGAGTCAAGTTTCACCTGCTGCCTTCTGCAACATGATTTACAATGATGTATTAACACCCACTGCCATTAATTTCTGTATTTATTCAATTCAACTTAGTTGACAGGAGTTGCACACATATATATACATACCTATATACATAAACACACACATACAGATGAGATAACCATTCAATTTCTAAATACTTTAAAGTACAAAGAAGTACCACTGATATTGGAAAGCATAAGTTCCCTAAAATTTGCTTCATTAATACTAAAATTTCCACAACTCTTCTCTAAAATACACTGACAAACTACCACTCCAAATCATACTTAAGCCATGCATGATAATTATTCAATAGACTAAGTACTGTAGGTTCATTACTGAAAAAAAACAACCAAACAAAGCAAAACCAATCTAAAAAATCTTTAAAGATAAGGGTATTTCTTTTCTCATTGTACAGAGCAGAAAAGAAAGAAGATTCCTTTGCACAATCAAGAAAAGTAAACTCGGACCATAACTGCATAATTCAAGAAGTGCAGATCTTACACATTTGAAAGTCCACCTAGAACAAACAGTAGGCTCTACTGTATTGAATAAGGCAATAAAAAGGCTGATTACTACGAAATGAGATGTAGATGAGTACATACTCCTGCATACTTTTTAAGCACTGACTTCCTCCAGCATGCAGGTTTGCAAACAAAGCTGAAATATGCTGCCTGCTGATATGACATTAACTAGATCATTTTGGACATGGCCAGATTGGGTGACAGAGATCTAAGCAGTCTGTCAAGAGAAAGATTTTGGAATTTTTTTTTTTTATATGTTTAAGTAAAATTCATTTTACTTCATTTAACACATACACCCATAACAAAAGTACTAGCAACTCCAAAAGAAAAGGTGAGTCTCACAGACTCATAATTAACCTTGGTAACAATTTCCTGCTTACCTGAACACACAGGACTCTGAAGATTCTAAATTGCAGATCATAGCTGGATTACAGCTTTGCACTCTGACAATAAAAGCCACTGCTCTTAATTAAACAGTAACAAAAATTCTGATCTAATCTTGCAGTCCAAAACTAAAGCTTTTTCACTTGAGAAGACTTTTGTACTATTTGTTTAACAAAACATGTATTAAATGGCATAAGAAAGCCTCATTTGGTGGTACTTGAAGTATACAGGAATTTTTAGTGCCAAAAATCCCAAAGATAAATGTGATTCCCCTCCCCAGTAGTTTTTGCATTTCTAAGTTATACTGCTATGGTAATAATATGTGCTTTAAGAGTTTTCTATTTCAGTAGGGGTCTGATGTTTCATGCTGTACCTGCAACAGCAGTCCTTGTTAATTTTATACGTTTATTTTTTTCTGTGAGCCAGCAGTGCGCTAGTTGGATCATAGATCCAAGGCAACTAGCCTGAGGAGGAATACTTTGGTACAAGTGCCAGTCTAATCTGTACTTTGAAGGTGCATATCTGATGTGCTTCTGCCTCCTGACAGAGAAAGTATTACTTGCTTTGTTAGCCTGGTCTCAGTTTGGTGCTTGTACCTTTTCTTACCCTACCAGCTCCTTTTTCATTCCTTCACTTTCTTTCTTTGCTTCTTTCACTCCCACATGATTGATCTAGCTTTGCCATTACAAAAATGTGTATGTGTACATGGGATAGGAACAAAGATTATCCACTTCACAGCCACGATAAGGTATTTTTCATTTTGCTGTTTCAACTTATTAAAATATACACCTCCAATTATTTGGAGAATAATAGCTAGATTTTATCAGATGTCAGCTGGGAATAAAATCTACTAGTGGGCCATTTGAATCAGTTGGAAAAAGTGCTGCAGTGTGGAGTCAGGTGGTGTCTGCCATTGAAAAGACAGGTAAAATAAACAACATAACAAGCAATTCAGACTATACGTCCTTTTATCCCCAAGTAAACCATTGAATTCTGCTTTGAGATAACAGATCCCTCTCCTTCCATTCCTTTCCGTTTTCTTTCTTTCCCTTCACCATGTATCAGTAAAGGTAAAAGACAGTAATCTAAATATACTTAGAAAGAAGAAAGAAAACTTCCTGAAGGTAAAAATTCTTCAAGGACATTTCATTCTAAGGGGAGAGTAGAGGTAGATTCAGAGACTTGCAAAGCTGTTACCAGCAGTCTGGGGAATAAAAATTATGGTGGATGAATTTCAAGTGTGATTATCCTTTTTTTTTTTCAGCACTTTGACCTAGAATGGCTTAGATAGTAACCATTTAGATAATATAGCACAGAGTGAGTCTCACAATTCACAATTGTTACATTTTCCTTAATAAATATCCTTTATCTTATTACTAGAAAATTATACAATTCTTCCACTATTATCATTGTCTCAATGTTACTTGCAACTGACTTCCTATAAAAGATGGAACATGAGAGACATTTCAAGGTTTTCCTTCCATCCCTGGGAGCTCCTAAAGAAGAATCAAGGTCTGTTTTATATCTAGCTGCTTCAGACAAATATAATATCTGCACAGTATATCTAGGGAATAGGTCAAAGCTTTGCAAATTGGGCCTATGGTTACATACTGTGTACCATGCCAGGGAATTTTCACATTAGAAGAGGTGTAATTTGAACAACACAACCCTCACTCAGTTCAGCTGAGGGTGAACTGAGTAATATTGATAATATTATTCAGATATGTAATATTAATTACTTATTTCCAAGCTAAGGTGAGGGTTATATGAACAACATAAACATTTATCTGGCCTTTTAATGTTCTTCCTAGACATTTTACAGAGAATAAGAATAAACACAGAGAAAAACACCTGGCTTCCTATTAATCTCTTTGTTTGCCTCAAGTTTTTGTTAATCTCTGTTTCCTTGTGTGGTATGATTTCTGCTTGCAGAGATGATTGCTTATTGGTTCCTTTGCACTTAAACTATGGCATCTCCTGGAGTCGTGATGTTGTGATCATCCCAGTGCTTACTGGAACATGCTGCCCATGCTCATAGGTTAGATACAACAGGTTTGATAACCTGTTTCCAACAGAAGAGTGAGGGCTAGAACACCCTTCTTCCTTCCCCGCTTTGTGTCTTTACCATCCAGGAGTCCTTGAGAGATAGTGCCTGTGTAATACAACACCATTGTTTTAGCAGTGGGGTGCTTGTTTCTTTCTACACACTCACTTGTTCACACAGTTTTGGAGTGTGCCACAATAAGAGGTGGAAGAGCCTGTTACACCTTACCTATCACATCCTTGAGCTGGTTCCAAGAGCTGAGTGTGAATATGGCAATGTGCTGATTTCATCCAAACAGCCTGGGCAAATTAAGGAAAACTCTGAAATGGGTTTAACTAAGCATCTGCCAAAACACCCCAGCCAACTGGCAGTCAGCTGTCATGGCTCACTTTCCCCACATATGTACAATCCTACAAATGTATAATTTATGCAGGTTAGAAATTTTGGATATGAGTTGTCTTTTGCCCTGTCTTTTTCTTCATGGAGAAATTATAGTAATAATCTCTAGACCTTCTCAGACTTGGAAAGCCCAAAAGCAACATGTCCTTTTTTTAAAAACATTTTCAAAACGGTTGGGTTTTTAAAGGGTTTTGTGTTCTGTTCCATTAAGCATTCCCTTTGTAGAACTGGAATGGGTGAAGGAAAGAGGAGATAGATACTGCAAATAAAGTCATTGCTAAAACAATATGTTGAAGGGCTCTGCCTCCTGCCATTATTTTTGATACTTTAGAAAAGGAACTACTATGAATCTGCACACAAGTAAGTATAACCTACTGGATACAACCCTCAAAGAGGGTTTTGAGGACAATCCTTAAATATGAAAGTTATTCCAATATGCATCAGCACAACATTTTTCATAAATAATCTACTATACCAACTCAGAATAATAGGGATTTTTTTTCTGGAAGTTGAAACTGATTCAGTATTCTGCTTGATGGACAATCAAATGTACATATGCAGTGGACAGAACATATGCTACTGTTTCATGGTCAAAATTATTTAACAGGATTTTTTCCTATTTGTACTAGCATTTTGAACAATGCAATGAGGGAAAACCAAGTTGATTTAGATTGTTCTTAACTTTGATCTAATCTGTCAGAATATGTCATCTGGGTTAAAAAAATGAAAACTCAATAACATAAAAAAAAAAAAAATTCCAAACCCAAACCATAACAGCAGCTCTAGGGAATGATAAGGAATTAATGAGGGGCAAAATCCTTTCTATCTTAATTATTTCAGCTTGGCAAAGAAACCAGAAACACTAATAAAGATTTGATGTGAATTTGACATGTTTTTTCTCTGTTCACGGAGGTATGATGCTAACTCGCATTCATAAGTTGACTACCAGATACTTAGCTTGTAATGCATAAAGAGTACCATGCAAACACTCTCTAATCAGATCTGAGCTGACAGACTGCATTTTTTCACAAAGGCTCAAACACTGTTTTCACATTCCTTTCAAGTTCCTTCATGATGAAATTATCTCTTTTTTCCTTTTCTACCAGCTACTTATATGGACAAAATTATTAATACTTGTGAGGAAATACCTTTGAAGAAATCGGTGGCCTAAGAGTAGCAGTTTTACTCAGCTAAGGTGGTTGAACTGCTGGTTCCTTAAACCATGGTGCTCTCAGCATTCTTTTAGGGCCTTGACTCTTACTGTGTTAAGGGTGACTCCAGTGCTTTGAGCAGTGAATGCTGGATTCTGGGTGAGCTCAGAAGTAAAACTGGGAAAAAATGAGTGCCGTAGCTCTTGGCAAAAAAATTGTGGCTCAGTTTGTTTGACCAAGTGTCTTTAAAGGATAAAAATGAGAGTAATTCTCCAAATTCAGAAGACCTGCTTGAACAACCTGTATTTTAAAAACACTTCTTGAGAAGTTATTTTTAAATATGTGGTTGGAGAAATATCTCATCCTGATATTTTTGTAAGGGTAATAATTCCCTTTTGTATGTGTCAACATTTATGTTGATTCAAGTTTCCATGAGCTTTGATTAACGTTTGCTTCAATAAAATAAATTTTCTATTTTTTAGTATCATTGATGTTTCCACTACAGTAGTGTAACGTACATGAAATACACTTTCTGTTTGGATTGCATCAGTGCTAAACTATCAGTCCATGTTAGAGATTTTACGTGTGCAGCTTTCACTGTTGAGAATGCAGAAGAGAAAAGAAAAAAAAAAAAGTAATCTTTGACTGACTATGATCAGTCTGCAGTGACTAATGTTTTTTGTAAGTGGAATTTAGAGCTAGGCTACATTTAAGTGCTTTTTTATGTCTAGTGAGTGACATGACACTTGATTATCCAAATATATGAAAAACAGCAACGTATCTCTTAGAATATATTGAAAGGACTACATTGAAAATGAAAGTTACTGATACCGTACAGAATCTGTAGATTTAAGAGGGCTTCTGTCTGAGCAAAGACGATTCAGAGCTGCTGGGATCTATTTTAGCAAAGGAGCTGTGCAGAAGGATTCAACTGTTAATCACTAGGTTGCCAAAGTAATACTACAATAGCATAAATGAAGAAAGGATGGAAAGGACTTTTTTGATTCTCTAATATTGATTTTTTTTATTATGAAAGTCACATCCTTACAGTTAAAAGGATGTCTTAGACTGCAGAGGTTTGCAAGAAGATTAAAAGTTATCTAATCATTAGTCAGAGTTGAATTCACATTGATTTTCTCATCTTTGGTGGCAGAAGCTTTCCACCAAAGATGAGAATACAAACTCGCGGTAAGACAGTGCATTTTGGCTGAGGAATTCACAGAAAATGATTTCCATAAACTAAGTCTCTAGTCTGATGTTTTTTCTCCATTATGTTTTTCTTGTATCTATCTGTTTATCTATCTATTGACAAACTTATGGTAATTTCTGAATATTTAACTGTAGTCCTGAGATCAGTGTTCTCTTCTCCAGTTTTTAAATATACCCATCCCTCCTATTGTTAATTTTCAAATAAAAGCTATGTGATTACACATATTGAGCAAAAGAGATTGTGTTATTACCATAGGAGTACTTACTTGTATTTTCAAAGAAAAATTTCTCTTTCCCCCTCATGGTTAGAAGAGACTTACTGGTCCCTTATTCAGCTGCAGAGTATCCTGTCACTGTAGAAGAAAGGGAATAGTGAGCTGTCTGAATTTTGGTGGAAGAGCAATGATTTGTAATACTATGTGATCAAGTGCATTGACGTATATTTCAAAACAAGAAAAGTTTGTCCTTTTCTCTAAGATTCTCCTTTCTGTGTCCCATGAGATTTACAAAATACTTTATTAATACAATTTCTCATGTTTCCCTTGTACTGCTTCTCTCATTCCACTCAAAATATCCAGCTGAGTTCTGTAGAAGGATTTGAGAACTATGGAGCAGATTATACATCCAATGTAAACCTGTCCAGCCACTGTCACACAAACTATATATATTAGTTAGTAATGCACCTCTCTGAAGATATATTCAATTTATTCTCTTGATTTTTGATGCTGAATACCTCCTGAGTTAATCTGTGCATGTGCCCTGTGCAGACAGACCATTTTGCCAAGGACAGACCTTAAGATAGCTGATGGAGGAAAAGTTACACATAACCCAGCAAAAAAACTTCACATAGGTTTCAAAAGCCTTCAGATGAGTAATTTCCCAAAATGTTCTTTAATAATATCAGATAATTTTTTGTAACAATTTTGTTTAGTCTGGAGAAGAGAAGGTTCAAGGGGGACCTTATCACTACGACTACCTGAAAGGAGGATGGAGTGAAGGGGTGGCTGGTCTCTTCTCCCAAGTAACAAGGAAACAGCTAAAACGAGGAAACAGCCTCAAGCTGTGCCAGGGGAAGTTTAAATTGAACATTAGCAAAAATTGAACATGGATCTAAATAGCGTTGATGCAACTACTGAATGGCTCTCCACAGTTTTTAAAAGTAAGCAATGTTGAAAAAAGTAACTTTTGTATAAGAACAGGAGGATGAGTCATACTGTGAAAGCTATCACATCTGTATCGAATTGATGATATATTTGACAATGCATAGTAATCCTTCCAGGGGTTTCTTCCATTTGTATTACAGTATATTGTCAGTGGCAAAGACATAGAATATTTATTTAAGCATGAAAAAAAAACCGCTAAATTTTCTGGGGAAAAAATAAAAAAAATGCTCAGTTGAGCTCACTGTTGATAAATATAGCTGCTCACAGAATTGACTAAGCTTGCAAATTTTCTCTATTACTAACAGACTTATGCAAAAATATTGCAGTTTATTTTACCGGCTTTGGCTGGGATAGAGTTAATTTTATTCATAGCAGCTTGTACGGTGCTGTGCTTTGGACTTGTGATGAAAACTGTGTTGATAACACAGGGACGTTTTAGCTATTGCTGAGCAGTGCTTACACGGAATCATAGAATACTTAGGGTTGGAAAGGACCTCAAGATCATCTAGTTCCAACCCCCTGCCATGGGCAGGGACACCTCACACTAAACCATGCCACACAAGGCTCTATCCAACCTGGCCTTGAACACTGCCGGGGATGGAGCACTCGCAACCTCCCTGGGCAACTGATTCCAGTGCCTCACCACCCTAACAGGAAAGAACTTCTTCCTTATATCCAATCTAAACTTCCCCTGTTTAAGTCTGAACCCATTACCCCTTGTCTATCACTACAGTCTCTAATTAAGAGTCCCTCCCCAGCATCCCTATAGCCCCCCTTCAGATACTGGAAGGCTGCTATGAGGTCTCCACACAGCCTTCTCTTCTGCAGGCTGAACAGCCCCAATTCTCTCAGCCTATCTTCATACAGGAGGTGCTCCAGTCCCCTGATCATCCTCGTGGCCCTCCTCTGGACTTGTTTCAACAGTTCCATGTCCTTTTTATGTTGAGGACACCAGAACTGCACACAATACTCCAGGTGAGGTCTCACGAGAACGAAGTAGAGGAGCAGGATCACTTCCTTTGACTTGCTGGTCATGCTTTTTTTGATGCAGCCCAGGATACGGTTGGCTTTCTGGGCTTTCTCTGTTTCTCATGTTGTCCAACCAGCAAGCAGGCTGGGCAGCAGAAGGAGTTGAGACAAGACACAGCCAGGACAGCTGACCCTGTCTGATAACCTATACGATACGACATCACGCTTTGTAATAAAAGCTTGGGGGAGAAAGAAAAGGGGACATTTAGAGTGATGGCATTCATCTTTCCAAGAAACAATTACATATGATGGGACCCTGCTTTCCTGAAGATGGCTGAAAACCTGCCTGCTAATGTGAAGTAGTGAATGAAATCCTTGTTTTGTTTGCATGTGCAGCTATACTTTTCTTATTAAACTGTTTTTATCTCAACACTTGACTTTTCTTACTTTTTACCTTTCTGATTCTCTCCCCATCCTACCAGTGGGGAAGTAATGTCTGGGGTTAGCTACCTACAGGGGTTAAACCACAATAAACTGTAATTTGCTGCACTAAAACTTGATGGTTTATGAATTTTTCTTTAAAACTGAGATTTTCTTTGTTCTTCCAAATATTAAATTTCAAATCAAACTTAATAAAAAATATTTGTGTTTAGAAAATAATATTAAAATTCCAATTTTCAGCACACTGACAAATAGGCTGACAGAAATCAGCCACAGAAATTTGGAGTCTATGTGGCAACTTCAGAGTCTGGTGCGGTGGTGAATAGTCAGGGCTCTAAGAAAAACATGAAAGGGATCCTCTCTGATGTTTTCAAGCTGAAGTTTTTTTGGTTTTTTTTTTTTTTTTAAGTGTGGAACTTTTAATGTCCAGGCCAAGATTTTTCTTTACTTCAGTGTACGAAAATTCTGTGGTTGGATATAAGCCTGTGCAGTTATCTGCAGTGTGTTTCAATCTGACAAAAGGTAAATCTCCTTAAGTCACTTTTAAACCTTCTCAACCAGAAAAGAGGCACAAGCCCAAGAGAGATTCTGTTTATAATAGAATCTCTGTAGCAGCTACACCTTGTTTGCTCCATCACAGACATTAACTGCACAAAGCATGCTTAGAAGTCAAGACACAAGTCAATGGATCAATATCACTATTTTATGAAATTGTTTGTTTTTAATTGTATGTTATGAGGTTTTTTAAATTATTATTACTTGGGCCATAAATGTAACACCTGGTTACTTGAAATTCACTTTCTTATCCCTTGTGTGATTTACTGAAGAGCCATTCTTTGATTAATTAAGAATGACCTTTAAATATGAAACAGGAAAATGAGAAAACTTTACAGTAGTGGTGAAAGAATCCCAAATCATCTTCAGTCTAACAGTGCTCATAGTAAAAGGAGAAATAAATATTTTGCTATGATTTCAGTGTAACTCACATTCAACTCATCACTTACTCATCTTAAATGCACTAAGAATCGAAAATCACTAACAATGGAAAGCAAAATTAGTGCTAACATGCAAGACTGAGTTTTGTGGCTCTGAGGAAGATGAGAAAACTCAGATATCTCCGACTTTTATTCTACAAGGAACTATATTCACAATAACACACTCAATCCTTGGCTCTCAGTCTACGACTGCACAGAATTATACGAAAAAGGGACATAAAGACTTTTCCTATGTGGATCATGTTCCTGTTTATTTCAGTTACTTTTTTTTGTGTCGTTTATTTTGTAGTTAAAATATTGAAATTCACAATCCTTGGCACTTATTAACTCTTCAGCTTGAAGTAAATAATAATAAAATAATGGCAAAATAATAATAAAAAATGGCATCTGCTTTTCAAGTTACTTTTAGTTTAGAAGAGTTTAGTGGTTTTTCTCACTAGTATGTATGAAAGCATTAACTTATGCAACTGCTGCAAAAGCCAGATAATTTCAGGGTACAAAAAGTAGGTTAATTACAATACACTCATTTATGTCTTCATTGGTTTTGCTTCATTCACTGAAAGCTATTCTGCCAGACAGATGGGCAAACGTCTGCAGGTCATAAACCCAACGTCATTCTAGTAAAATTCAGCATAAGGTTCTTATTTCTTGAAGCATAAAGCAACTTCATGCGAACGAATGTACACTGTAAAATTTCTTAGTTACTTCACAGTTTCATATTCCACATCTAAAAGTACAGCTCAAGACCTTAGATTTATTTTCTTGGAGGATCAAATCAGCATTTTGTGAATTACATGGGTCTGGGGTTTTTCCTCCACTCTTCCTTTTTTTCATTTATTTGATTTCTTATCTACTAATTTAATAAAATTGAAGAAAATACAGACGGAGTTTGATTGAGAAGTTTTCTAGTTGAAAAACTTAACTCACATTTAAAAATTCAAGAAACCTGTATGGCATTGGACAAGCTTGTGGGTTTATTTGCTTGTTCATGTGTATCATAGAACCATAGAATCATAGAATAGTTAGGGTTGGAAAGGACTTTAAGGTCATGTAATTCCAACCCCCCTGCCATGGGCAGGGGTGCCTCACGTTAGACCAGATTGCTCAACGCCCCATCCAGCCTAGAGTTGAACACTGTCAGGGATGGAGCATTCACAACTTCCTTGGGCAGCCTTTTCCAGTGCCTCACCACCCTTACAGTAAAGAATTTCTTCTTTCTATCCAACCTAAATCTCGCATGTTTAAGTTTAAACCTGTTATCCATTGGCCTATCACTACAGTCCCTGAACAGTCCCAATTTTCTTAACCTTTTCTCATATGTGAGGTGCTCCAACCCCCTTATCATCCTCAAGGTCCTTTTTCTTAATTAACCTAATTGCATAGAATTAGAAGCTCTTGGAAACAGTACTGAATAAAAACAAATTGCAGATTATTCCTTGCAGATAATGCTTGTTTTAAACCATACAAATACTTGAATGAGTTTACAGAAAAATTCGTGCAGTGAGAAACAAAAACCATGCAGCTGGGAAAAAAAAAAAAAAAGTATTACAATTTCTACAATAAAGGAACTAGTACTATGAAGAAAAGATGAAAATCTGGATTTAAGATCACCAACAGGAAAGGGGGGGGTGGGGGGTGGGGACCCACAAGATGTATAAGCAAAGTAAAACAAGAAGTTGTTGGTGTTATGCCAACCCACCATTGTGGTAGTCACAATATATTTCCTACTATATAGATATAGTAGACATACTGTATATCTACCTATCTACCTATAACTAACTTTGATTTTTTTTCTAGTCCCGTATAAAAAGTACTCCATAAGTGGCATCCAGCCTAGTATAACAAATGCATGATTACCCCTTATGAAATAATGTGCTACCAAGCAAAAGTTCTCAATTTGGTTTCAGAACGGAAGTATCAGGGACAGACATATGTGGAAATATGCTGGAGACTTGAACTCCCTTCTTGTTTGGTATGGTTGTGATTCAAATCTCAGGTAGACAAATTTACAAGTCCACTTAGAAAAAGAAGGATCATCTCCCTTCTGTGGGCAGTCCCCTTTTCAGGGGACATTCAATCCCTTTGTCATGGCAAACTTTCATGTAATCTATTTCTGCCTGTGTTTTACAAATGAAATAATTTTGATCTGAGAGTCTGGTAAAATGCTGAGATGCATTTAATCCTGGGTACCCTTTGTCTATTTTCTGATTTTTCTTTTTTTTTTTTTTTTTTATCCAGTATAGTAGGAAGGATTTTTAATATTGCTGGTTTTCTCTGTACGACTTGATAAAGAATTTTATAAAAACAGTTTATTTGGAAGACTTGAACATATGAAAGAGCAGTTTGGGAATCTTTTAGGAAAAAGAATTAAGATATTAAGTATTAATATGCTATTTTTGGATATAAGTCTTTTGTTAAAGAAGCTGAAAAAATATTTCTTGTAATTGCTCACTGTAACATTATTTTTAGAGTATAAAATATATTTTGTGCATCTGTTTCCTCACGTACTTTGAATGCTTTCTTTCCCCCCTTTAGAATCATGTGAATGTTTCAAGTGCAGCTTTCTTAGGGTTGTAGCAAAGGTCATAGGATTTGGAAATGAAAGAAAGATTCCTTCATCTCCAATTGAAAAGTAAATAACCTCTCAGGGACGGCACCAGGACATGCGGGCAAACTGGAAATAAAAAGTGCTAGCCTGAACATGACTGAGCAACAGAGAAAAAGAGATTTTACTTATGGGGGAAACTGGCTGAGAAGACTCAAGTTACAGAAGATAGGAAAATACATGTGAGCCAGATACCTCATTCTGGTGTCTCTCCCATATGACAGCTTTTGTGAAATGTTTGCTAGTAGGCAGTCACATACTGGCAGACTGTGCATGGGGCTGTGGATGCTGGGTTGTGTAATTGTAGCTCCATATGTGGATGCCTGAGATCTACAAGCTTCCCAGTCTACCTCTGCATCTGTCTTCTGCATGGTAATAAAATCCTTTAGGGAGCACAGAAATTATTACATCAGTTAGTACTACTTGGGTTTTGAGGTGCTTTCTTTCTTGGAACGGAGACATATAGCAACCTCCCATTTTCCTGAAACAGACATAGATGATTTCCAGTGCTGATACTTGAACCAACGAATTCAAAAGGAAAGCTGACCAGTGATATTATGATTTTCCTCCATGTTGGTCAAAGCTATGCTTTGAAGTGTGGTGTAAGAAGTCTGATTTTACCAAACCTATGTCAAAGAAATATGATCACCATCAACATAAAAATCTAGCTTCAAAAGTGCACTTTTTCTTTATAAATTCATGTGGCCTTGCTATAACATAACTTCCATAAAACCTTTGATAAGTTGGTATGGGGAGATGAATATGGGTCTTCTAGTCACACAAGGACCAGATTATATCTCCAGACACATAACCATCAGAAAGTTCAAAAACAACAGTGGAAAAGCTTAATCCCTAGCAGCTAGTAGCCAATATGTAGTTAATGTTTTGCTGCATCACCAGGTCATTAGACACTCCTTTGACCCTAGTTACCTGACAGATCTTTAAAGCAATGTTGAAAAGCAATTTTCTCTCACAAATACTTAATATCTGCAGAAGTCCCAGTTCCTGGAAACCTCAGAGTCAGCATGAAGTCTCAAACCCACTTGCATAAGGGGCACTGTAAACACATGAAAGGTGTGAGAGCTGTATTTGTTGCATACCTTACACTAACATATTTCTACACAGTCTCATAATTCCAATGAACATTTCCAAAAAAGAAGATGAAAATATGTGGCTCCTGCATGTTCCTGGTTATTTTTTACTTCAAAACAACAGCTTGTCTCAATGCATCAAGTATTTTATTAAAAATATAATTGGAGGTTAAAATTGCACCTTCTTGTTATCCAAGAAAATGGTGCCAGTATAGTAATGAGAATGTAATTATAGTTAGAATCATAGAATAGTTAGGGTTGGAAAGGACTTTAAGATCATCTAGTTCCAACCACCCTACCATGGGCAGGGACACCTCACACTAAGCCATCTCACACAAGGCTCTGTCCAACCTGGCCTTGAACACTGCCAGGGATAGATCATTCACAACCTCCCTGGGCAACTGATTCCAGTGCCTCACCACCCGAACAGGAAAGAATTTCCTCCTTATATCCAATCTAAACTTCTCCTGTTTAAGTCTGAACCCGTTACCACTTGTTCTGCCACTACAGTTCCTAATGAAGAGTCCATCCCCAGCATCCTTATAGGTTCCCTTCAGATACTGGAAGGCTGCTATGAGGTCCCCACGCAGCCTTCTCTTCTGCAGGCTGAACAGCCCCAATTCTCTCAGCCTATCTTCATACGGGAGGTGCTCCAGTCCCCTGAGCATCCTCGTGGCCCTCCTCTGGACTTGTTCCAACAGTTCCATGTCCTTTTTATGCTGAGGACACCAGATACTGGTGTGTATATGCACACAATACTCCAGGTGAGGTCTCACAAGAGCAGAGTAGAGGGGCAGGATCACCTCCTTCGACCTGCTGGTCACACTCCTTTTGATGCGGCCCAGGAGCATGACCAGTTTTATACATAAGAAGTGGCATTCAGTTATTACCTTGATAAAGAAAGAATTATTAATAGCAGTCAGTACTGAGATTCTGAATATAGGTGATTCTTTCAGTTACTGAAAACTAAACAGGAGATGGCCTCTGTAGGCTCATCTGATTCAGACAGGAAGATAGATTTTCCATAGATCCAGTTACTTCCTTTTGTTCTCCAGCTGCTGTTATTTAAAAATTACACTTAATTAATCAATTTTTGTTTTTACTTGTCTTGCTCCAGATTTTCACACATACATTGCCTGTAGGGTTGCAGGGAGAGGCATATAGACTAGTAGGAAATAAAATAAAAAATAGACAGACCAAGTAACACAAGAAAAAAGCAGAAATACTGGCAAAATGATGTTGAAAAACACCCTCTGATAATGATGATGACTACATTAAACCGAAACTGAAGACAAGCCAAACAGACTAACTTAATGTTTCCATAAAGCAAAACAGGCCATAGCAGGATAAATCAATTAATGTGACATGAGAGGGCTGGGGAACATTAGTTACGCATCTTTAAGACCATAGCATTCTCTTGTTCATACTCCTTTTATTTCTTTTGAGTTAGGCTAGCTGGACTCTGATGGCATTTTATTTAAGAAATCGAATGCTATTTGTTCATATGTAGGTTGTTTGGTTGGCTGGTTTTCTTTTTCCTTAATTCCAGCTGAAGAGAGTTAGGATAAAAGGGCAAATCAGGAAGAAACAGATATAAACAGCTCATGTGTCCTTGAGAAATGTGACCAGCAAGTTGAGGGGAGAAAAAGGGGAAAAAAACACAAAAAAAATAATAGCATTTCAAGCTCAGAATTTAACAGACTTCTTCCATACAGTTCAGGTTCACATAGAATGGTTTGGGCTGGAAGGTGCGTTCAAGATCATCTAGCTCCAATCCCCCTACCATGGGCAGGGACACCTCCCATTGGACCAAGTTGCTCAAAGCCTTATCCAACCTGGCCTTGAACACTGCCAGGGATGGGGCAGCCACAGCTTCTCTGGGCAACCTGTTCCAGTGTCTCAACACCTTCAAAGTTAAATAATTTCTAAAAACCCCCTCTCCAGCACTCTTGTAGGCTCCCTTTAGCTACTCTAATATCACCCCATAGCTTTCTCTTCTCCAAGCTGAACAATTCCAGCTCTCTCAGCCTGTCTTTGCAGAAGAGGTGCTCCAGACCTCTGACCATCTTTGTGGCTCTCTCTGGACTTGCTCCAACAGCTCCATGTCTCACTTGTGCTAGGGACCCTAGAACTGAATGCAGTATTCCAGGTGGGGTCTCATAAGACTGGAGCAGAGAGGTAGAATCACTTCCCCCAGCTTGCTGGTCATGCTCCTTCTGATGCAGCCCAGCATAAGGTTGGCTTTCTGGGCTGCAAGCACAACCAACACCCCCAGGTCTTTCTCCTTAGGGCTGCATTCAATCAGTTCTCCACCCAGCCTGTATATGTGCGTGGGATTGCCCCGACTCAGGCGCAGGACCTTGCACTTGCCCTTGTTGAACTTCATGAGGTTCACACAGGCCCACTTCCCAAGCCTGTCAAGAAATTGCCTTCTCCTGTGAGTCCTCTTGATTGTCTGGGAATCTGAATGTAGTTGCATGTGGGCCAAGGGAACAAAGAATGTGTGTTCAAGGAGAACGGGAAGTAATAATGTAGCAAAAAGTGGTAGCAGAAAAATGTTTATATATCTGGTTAAAAAGTGTTGCTTAAGCAAAGACACATGGACAGTAATATCATTGGCTGAAAGGGTGCATGATCAATAAGGTCATTGGCTGGAGAAGCACATGGTGTGTGCGTGGAGAAGGAACACTGTTTCATGATGGAAAAGTACCAAAGAAGCTAACCGCTGCGAACTGCTAGGCAGAGTACTATAAAAGCCTGTAAGCTCACTCAATAAACATCTTCAGTTGCACCACCACTGGACTCCGTGCCTCATACCCCACAGTTGCAGAGGGGTTTTACTTGGATTTTATTAATATTTCAATATATTTATTACAACACCATCTCCACATAAAGGAGTTCTTACCATTTTTTCAGATGTTTAGAGTCCCAGTAAAGGTTGTCATTAAGGAACATCAAAGACTTTTTAATCTTCAGTACTGGTTGTCTACTGAAACTAATGGTACTGCTGATGTTCCAATCCCTTTGAAGCTGATGGATGTTTTACAGTTGATTTCAGAGGCCATATTTTACCTAAGAATTTTTTGAGTGAAAGATTTTTTTTTACCTTATAAAAACCTTAAAGTCATCTAGAAAATTGCTAGCTAGACCACTACCAATTTGGCCAGATACTTCAGACTTGTCCAATAAGGAAAGGCTTATATCTTATCTTCTTTTGATCTTTCTTAAAAGAAAACATGCCAAATCAATGCCTTCTGCTTTTGAACATATTGGCAGGCTTGGGTTTCCTTTTACTAAAAAAGGGCATAATAAAACAATGACAGCAAAGGCACTCCCACTTCCTCCTATAAACTGGCTGTCTTAAGAGGTTTCAATAAAATAAAAACCAGACTTTAACATACTTCATTGATTCTTAGTCGTTTATACTTTTAGTTACTTTCAACTTCCCCGTTGAGGATAATGGCACCTGACATGCAATTGAGGCAAGTGTGTCACAGCAATCTATACAGGATTAGTCTGGCTTGCTCAGACACCCACAGTAATATCTGGTACTATAAACTGTTCAGACTCATGAGCTAAGCAAGGTTCAGCCTGACTTGTGAGCAAAATTTGACCAGTTTCTTTTGTGGCAGTGCAAGTGCCATTCTTACCGCTAATTATTCCATCAAGATTAACTGCTGCTGCCCTTGCTGTTCGTTTAAGGTTGAGTGCATTGGCTCCTGCTGAACATATGAAAAATAAGGGTTCAAGTTACTCCTCTGCCTGGTAACCTCTTTGCTTCACATTGTCTGTCTAATCCACAGAATCACACCCTTAACCTCAGTCAGCACAGAATTATGTGCATGTCCTTACCTGCAGGTCTTAGCTGTCTTTGGTAGAGAGGGAGTAGTTGTTCATTTGGTTTCAACAAGTTCCTTTCACTCAAAACAGCGATTGCAGGTTTCCCATAATGGAAGGAAGGATACCGCTGCAGTGACTATCCTTCAAGTGTTATATGCTTGAGGGAATCCCCTAAGAACATGCACACAAGGATGTGATGTCCCCTTTGCTATGATCACTAGGCAGATTTGGTCATCAGTATCTTTCACTACTTTCTGAGGACTGAATGCGAAAAAAATAATGCATATATGTTTAATTTTTACCTGTTTCATGGCTCAAAAAAAAGGAACAATCAGCTCAAAGTCCTTATTTCCAGTTTCTGTACATAGATCCTAAGAAATTTTAGAAGAAATTTTTTCCTACTTTATAGAAAATAAAGCTCTCTTAAGATACTTTAAAAAACAACTAAGGGAAATTAGGCAGAAGAAATAACTGAGAGGAAATTTTCAGGCAAATTGTTGTCATTAAGAGAATCAATTATTATTGTCTTTCTACTGACTAGTGTGTATATAACCAATTATACTGTTGAAATCTGTTAGTAGCTAATAAGTTGAAGTACACTTGGAAATTGCTCAGACAGTGTGCAGAAGTATACAGGCAGAAAAATATGTCAGCATTTTCAAAAGAAAGGTTTTTGGACCTATAAACATGGTACGCTTTCCTGACATGTAACTGAATTGATTTCAAACACTGAATCCACCTCTTCATTGATTCTTTATGTTATGTCAATTTAAAACATTGCTCACATCTATACATGTGAGTATTATATAAGCTTAATTAACTTGATGTTTATATATAGGGAGACATATAGTTTATTAATATTTAGATTTAGATTATTTTGTATAAGGTTTTCATTTCCTGTGTAGCTCCAAAAGAGTAGCTCCAGCAATGGAGTTTTCTGGAGACACTGAATTAAAATCATGCACAAATTTTTTTAAGCTGATTTTACTTAGTAAAACTGTCAGAAATGAGCTAGGAGATCTGTGTCAATACACAGCGTGGGTCAGGTTTCTGTGAGCTGCTGAGTACCCACTGTCAAAAGCTGTGTTCCCTTCAGTTGGAGAAAATCCAGAGTAATTCCACTGATTTAATTGTATTACTTCAGATTCTTAGCAGATTCATGTCTGGGGACACAGCACAGAGAAGCAACATCAGACATTCTGGGGTAAGGATCTTTCCATTTTCTTATACACTGTCAGTTTCTTATACCATCTTGATCAGTGTGCACTTGCTCTTGTGACTCAGGTTTTCTAACAGACAGAGGTTGTGGCTGAATGTGGTAAAACATAGATTGCTTAAAACATTTGGCTATGTATGTGGCCTAAGGCAGTATTTGGTTTGGTTGATAACACTGGTATCATGAACTGATTTTATTGCCAGTACTCTCCTGAGAATGAATTTTTAAAATGTTCCAGATGAATTCACTGCTACTTCAAATGAAAGAATGTTTTTTGCTGGTTTGCTTTAATTATTAAGGTGCCATGTTGCCAGAGATGCTGAGTTTGTTAAGAAAGGTAAGAAGTATCTTAAAATGCTGAGAAAACTTGCTCCTCTGTAGGTAGCTGATATGTGCAATTGCACTAGCATATCTTGATCTATAATTTCTGATAACCATTGTACTCCTTCTAACTTAAAATCTTTACAAAAATGGAAATCATGTTGAGTCATGGAGACATCAGCCCACCAAAAGCCTGATGACCTCTCAAAAAACTTTAGTACTTTATTCATTATTTATGCCAATAGACTCTCCGCTGTTCCATTTCCGTTTTAATGCCTCTGGACTATTAAATTTCTGAAAAGAAGTATTATAACCCCATCATCTTTCTTATATCCCCTTAATTATTTCTCAAATTTATAGATAAAATCCAATGGCTTTTAGATGACCATATAAAATTTTAGTTAAATATTATGCATTCAGGTTCTACAAAAAATGCTTCAAATTTGAGGACGTCATTAATAAAAGTGATGTAAATATATCTGAAAGCAAGTATCATGATACTATTTTACCTTAGCTTTTCTAAACACAAAAGATGTTTTGCTGATAATCTTCTATTAAAAGCACTAATAACTAGCATGCTAATATGCACATTAATGAGCTCCCTCGTCAAGTCTATCTTACTACTGTTTTTTCAGCAATGCAGAGTATTACAAGGATGCCAGGTCTGCTTTCTATATGCTGTTCTTGCACAGAAATTGCAAGTTGTTGAGTTGACCTCAAGATCTAAAGGATAGGTTTTCAAATTTATTTAAGCATTCACTAAATAGCAAACACAGGTCCAAAGAAGAATTTTATCAGTGGTGCGAGAGTTCATTCAATATCTATTTCACACCAATTTCAATGAGTTACAGGGCTAGTCTGCTCAATGCCCTAGAAAATTTTCAAAAATACCTATCTGCATCTCTCTCTTCTTATATAACTTTGGGAGATTTCTGTCTAAGGTCTTTAACTCTGGGATGTTTGGCAGTATATGAAAACTTGCTGAAAGCTCTAGATTGCAGATCATGACCTGAAAGGTAAACCTGTAGGCAAAATGAAACTCTCTATAATAAGCTTAATGTTCTGCTGAAAGGTAAAGTACAAGGTTTTTTAAGGTCTGTTATAAGATTAGGTCATGAATTAGTCCAGAAAATAAGGGGTTTGCATTTATTTAATTTTTCTCTATTTAAATAAATATTTATATATATATTTATACAGAAATATTATTATTCTCTTCTGTAAAAACAGAAGAGAATATGCACTACACAGTGTGATTTTTATCCCTGGAAAAGAAAGATTATGAAATAACTTTTATTTAAAACTGAGAAACATTCTGAAACCCTTGAAATTATATTAAAGAAAAATTGTAAGGGAAAAATTATTTAAACACTACCAAAACTATTCCTTTGTGCTATAGGTAAAGTATTAAGATGAATATGAGCCTGTTCCTTGACAAATGAATTTGCAAATTAAATCATTACAGGATTTACATAGATGAATGTTTCTAACGTGCGAAGAATAGAAGGAGAACTATACTTAACTTTCAGATTACAGTTATAGTTACCAATATGTAAGAATCATTTTAGATAGTCTGTCCAAAGTGCCAGATACATGGAACCAAATTCTCTGCAGACACAGGAACAGTTAGAAGCCAAAAGTTCAAAATTGGTTAAAAAGCATGCTTTTGACTCTTCTCAAAACAAAAGAAACTTCCTGCATAAGGCTACTTCTTAGGAAAAGAAGACCAACCTAAGGAGGAAAGTGGTAAAACAGAAATAGGCAATCCTCTCTCTACGGTAAAGTTCAGCATTGTTTGCAAGGAAGATAAGAAAAATAAATTAGGATAAATCAAGACCAAAGAAGGAAAGTCTGACATTCATCAATAGGAGTGGGAAAGGGAACAAATTGATTAAAAAAGATTTTTCATCCTAACCTCAAAACCTTCTCCAGCTCCAGGTGACGTCACAGAATCACAGAATCCCAAGGGTTGGAAGGGACCTAAAAAGATCATCTAGTCCAACCCCCCTGCAAGAGCAGGGTAACCTACAGTACATCACACAGGAACTTGTCCAGGCGGGCCTTGAATATCTCCAGTGTAGGAGACTCCACAACCCCCCTGGGCAACCTGTTCCAGTGCTCTGTCACTCTTACAGTAAAGAAGTTCTTCCTGATGTTAACGTGGAACTTCCTATGCTCCAGTTTACACCCATTGCCCCTTGTCCTATCACTGGATATCACTGAAAAAAGCCTAGCTCCATCATCCTGACACCTACCCTTTACATATTTGTAAACATTGATGAGGTCACCCCTCAGTCTCCTCTTCTCCAAGCTAAAGAGACCCAGCTCCCTCAGCCTCTCCTCATAAGGGAGATGTTCCACTCCCTTAATCATCTTTGTGGCTCTGCGCTGGACTCCTTCAAGCAATTCCCTGTCCTTCTTGAATTGAGGGGCCCAGAACTGGACACAATATTCCAGATGCGGCCTCACCAAGGCTGAGTAGAGGGGGAGGAGAACCTCTCTTGACCTACTAACCACTCCCTTTCTAATGCACCCTAAGATGCCATTTGCCTTCTTGGCCACAAGAGCACAGTGCTGGCTCATGGTCATCCTCCTATCCACCAGGACCCCCAGGTCCCTTTCCCCTTCACTACTTTCCAGCAGGTCAACCCCCAACCTGTACTGGTACATGGGGTTGTTCTTCCCCAGATGCAAGACTCTACACTTGCCCTTGTTAAATTTCATCAAGTTTCTCCCCGCCCAACTCTCCAGCCTGTCCAGGTCTCGCTGAATGGCAGCACAGTCCTCTGGTGTGTCAGCCACTCCTCCCAGTTTTGTGTCATCAGCAAACTTGCTGAGGGTGCACTCAGTTCCCTCATCCAGGTCATTGATGAAAATATTAAACAGCACCGGTCCCAGCACCGACCCCTGAGGAACTCCACTAGTCACAGACCTCCAGCTAGATTCTGCGCCACTGACCACAACTCTCTGCCTTCTTCCTTTCAACCAGTTCTCGATCCACCTCACTACTTGATCGTCAAGCCCACACTTCCTTAGCTTATCTATGAGGATGCTGTGGGAGACAGTATCAAATGCCTTACTGAAATCAAGAAAAACTACATCTACCGCTCTACCATCATCCCTCCACCTAGTCACTTCCTCATAGAAGGCTATAAGGTTGGTCATACATGACTTCCCCCTCATAAAACCATGTTGGCTGTTCTTAATGACCCCCTCATCCTTGATATGCCTAGTGATGGAGTCAAGAATAAGTTGTTCCATCACCTTTCCAGGGATGGAGGTAAGGCTGACCGCTCTATAATTACCCGGGTCCTCCTTCTTGCCCTTCTTATAGATTGGTGTGACCTTTGCCATCCGCCAATCCTCAGGCACCTCGCCCGTTTCCCACGACTTACCAAAGATGATGGAAAGTGGCCTAGCAATGACCTCCGCCAGCTCCCTCAGCACCCGTGGGTGCATTCCATCCGGACCCATCGATTTACAGATGTCCAGATTGCATAGCTGATCCCTAACCCAATCCTCATCTACCAAAGCAAACTCCTCCTTTGTCCTGACTCCTTCTGGGGCTATAGAAATCCGGGGCCCTCGGGGAGAGTCTGCAGGAGTAAAGACAGAGGCAAAGAAGGCATTCAGCACCTCTGCCTTCTTTATATCCTCTGTCTCCAGGGTACCCACTTCGTTCAGCAGTGGGCCTATATTGCCTCTTGTGTTAGTTTTATTTGCTATGTATTTGAAGAAGCCCTTTCTATTGTCTTTAACCCGACTAGCAAGATTGAGTTCCAAGGAGGCCTTAGCTGTCCTAATTGCCTCCCTACATCCTCTAACAACTGTCCTATATTCCTCCCAAGCGGCCAGCCCCTCCTTCCATAATCCATAGATTCTCCTTTTCCACTTGAGTTTGCCCAGCAGCTCCTTGTTTAACCACGCCGGTCTCCTAGATCCCTTACTTGACTTCCTACTCATTGGGACGCTCCGATCCTGAGCTTGGAAGAAGCGGTCCTTGAATGCTAACCAACTATCTTGAGCCCCTTTACCGCCTAGTACACTTTCCCATGAGACTTCCCTTAGCAGTTGACTGAAGAGGCCAAAGTTGGCCCTTCGGAAATCCAGAACTGTGGCTTTGCTAGGTATTCTATTCCTCCCACACAGGATCCTAAACTCCACCATCTCATGGTCACTGCAGCCAAGGCTGCCATTGACCGTCACCACTTCGACCAAACCCTCCTTGTTGGCGAGTACTAAATCTAGCAGCGCTGCTCCCCTAGTTGGTACGTCCACCATTTGCATTAAGAAATTATCATCAATGCACTCGAGGAACCTCCTAGACTGTGAATGACTGGCTGTGTGAGTCTTCCAGCAAATATCGGGGTAATTAAAGTCCCCCACGACGACGTCCCTGATATATCACTGCTTCCAAGCTCCAAGCAATCATGAGCTGTCTGATTTTCTTCTCCAATCAGTGTATGTTATGGAAACAGGCTTATTAAACATACACTTACTCTTTCCAGTGCAGTTTGTTAGTCTTTTTTCAGCTTTCCAGAGGTCAAGCACTTGGCATCAGTCCTGACAACATGATTAGGTCAAACTGCACTTTCTGCGGGTGCAATAGACAGATGCCCAGAGGTGGGCTAACTCCCTGAAAACTAGCTTACATGCATTCACACTATGTTGCAGTCACTTCAGATTGGAAATCAGTCACTCAAAATAGTCAGTACTGTACCATGTTTGTGGTCTGAAGATCCAGTTTAAAACCCTGTATCTCAGTTTCCTAAAAGCCACGCACTCACAGTGCAGCCAAGCTTGAACACACAGAACAGGTATAATGTTAAGACTTTTGAAACCACCCTCACCTAAACCTCCAAAGTGTACGCATCCACTAACAGCACAGAGCTGGACTCATGCAGCCCATGCTTTTATTGAAAACGGGATTTGTCCAACATAACAAACATTCTGCACTTACGAAGGAATTGTTTGTGAAGTACTAAAACTTTTTTATGGAGGGTAATTCTGAACAAAGAACAGCTAGCTTTTTATAGAAAATCATACATAAATGAAATTCAGGCATGCAGAAGAATAATTCATATGCTGACAGAGATGCTCCATTATTGCTCAAAAAATGAGTGCCATGCAGCCTGCCCATTGAGTGACATAGGCATTCTTACAGAGAAAATGTAAGAAAAATATGGTCGTGAACAGAAGACCTAATGGTCAAACAAGCTTCGTGACTGAAGTGACTTTGATTTCTGAGTGTTAGCAAACTCAAAATCTTAAGACAATTGGATATTTCAGTTGAGCAGGATTTGTAACCTATTTTAAAAAAATTGAAGAAGGAACTAAGACAAGGGAGAAATATCAAGTCTTAACTCTCAAGCACAGAAAAAGACAATAAAAGAAAAACACCGTAACCAAAGGTGTCTTACAAGGTCTCAAAGGCTAGAAAAAAATTTTGAAGGATTATAAGGTGAATCACGTACAGCTCCTGCAAAGATGTTAGACATAATGCAAGACTTATGTTGGCTTTGAGTAGCAGACTTTTGAATGAATTAACAAGGTGAAGTAGTTCTTTAATTCAGACTGGAGGAAAGTATAATTAACTTACTGGAAACTTACTGTTACACTCTTCATTTCAGGAAAAAATAGTATGTATGGGTGGGTGAATTTAGAGAAACATCTAAGAGAGAAGTGAGCAGCAACACTGAACTGGATTCATTCTTTTCATTCATTAAGAAAAGTGCTGCAAGATGTCCTGGGAACTTTCTGATCACATTGTTCAAATGAAGTAACAGAATTTACTGAAAAAGTACTTCACAAAGATTATATGTTTCATGAAAGCTTCCTTGCAAATCGCCAATATTAAGAACTTCAAATGTTTCAAGATTACAGAATGTTCTGATTTTTTAAAATCTCCATGGAATGCCCAGTATAGCATTGCATTTTAGCCAGATTACCCTTAAACTACTAAAGTACTCATATATTAAATACAAACTTTAATTCTCCGTCTTGCTGAAAATAAAATAAGAGAATTTCATAGCTCCTTCAAAATTGGGGTTTATGTCAAAAAGACAGCATTTTACATGGCATGTGGAGTGTTAAATAGTCTGCATTTTAATGTTAGTAATGTTTCTATTAATAATGCTGTCAAGACATTTCTGTTCCAACAGTGGTCAAGAAAGACCAGGAAAGCAGTCTAGCTTTAAAGCCATTTCCAGCTGGATCTATAAATGAGACAAAATTACCTTATGGTTGACGTGAGATGATTAAGACTGTAACATTGATTCAGTGTTAGATCTTGTAATTCTTTTCCTCTAAAGTGCAAAAAAAAAATAATTATTTTGTGTAGCTTCAATATACTCCAATAGTATACTGGAGTATATTGAACAGCAACTACACTGCAATTGTTTTATAAATGGTTGCCATGGGATAGAATGTCTAGAGATTCTCAGTAAACAAGTCTGGTTTTTACTATATGCTATTCTTTAAGCATTCATGATTAAAATGCAAAGCAAAGATCCATCTTGGGAAGGGAAGGAAAAAAACAGAGAATAAAAAAGAAAAAACACCTGAAGGGTATCTAAAAACTGATCATTTTTTCAAAAGAGGGAAAGAAATTTAGAGAAATATGTAGAATGAGGTACATTCTGTAACACAAAGTCCAGCCTCTATTAAAAATAATAGAAGTAGCAAATGCCTAACGATTTGCATTATAAGCTATCCATTCAATTATAATTTTTGCAAAACAATACATTTTGCAATTTAAATGAACTCTGGGACTGATTTCAGCGTATATATCCTTTCTGTATCAGTGTCACTTCTGCAATTCTAATACCTAACATTTACCTGTGTAAAAACATTGCAATGGATGCTGAATTAATTAAAATAGATGGATACTTACTTTATCAAAAAGTTGTAGCAATGATGGCTTTATAACATACCCAAATCACTATAAAACAAAAAAACACTGATGCCACTAGTTTTTTTTCCAGTATGGGGGGGCGGGGTCTGTTATTTTTTCTTACCATGGCAAAACAACTTGACCAGTAAAAGTAAAACACTAGGATATGTGGCTTCTGAAATTTAGTAGGCATAGAAATTGCATAAGACTTTTGGTGGTTTGCTATTTTAATACCAAGCATATAAGGTCAAATGAGGATGACTACAAAACAGATATAGAGAACTGATAGAATAAGTGTGATTAATCAGACTGTATTTAATAAATTAGGTATTCCCATGTCAGATCACTTGTTACATATGTGCAACTTGTACATATACACCGAAGAGGGAGATCAAACAATATTCATAATATATATTTTATTTTAAAAATAGATAAAATACATTATTTACAGGGAAATGCATAAAGGCTTTAATAAATATTTTACTGTACTATTTACTATAATTCACTAAATATGCCTGGGTTTTGATGCAATCACATTTTCCTTTCATACTGCTCAATTTTTATTTCTACATTACAAAAGTAATAAAGGTTTGAATTATTAGTCTGAATTAAAGCAGAAATTATGTATGAAATACAAAATAAAGAATAGATCTGAACATCTGTTTTACAAAGACTTCAATTGCACAAAGGTAGGACAACAGCAGCATTTTTTTACCCATTTAAACTCAGTAGTGAGGCATTAAAATGTTTTCCTATATTGCTGCCCTAGAACTGAACTCTAGTCTCTCTAGAAAAATCCCACAAATCCACAGGAAGTTGTTTTGTCATTGGTAATCACTGTAATCCATGGGAAAGACTATGGCACAGATAATGGAGGATAACCTCCATGAAAATTCAGCTTTGCTGGAGAGATCCTGCTGCCAAAATGCAATTACCCCATCCCAGTGAGTTTTACAATATCAAACTCCCAGCCTTGCAACATCTGTTTGCATGCAGTTTAGCACTTCTATACATCATAGTATGCATTTAAGATCAGAATCAGAGCTCAACTAAGATTACATTGGGTTAAGATGTGCAGAAGGAAAATAGACCAAGGCTGCTGAGAGGAATGCAGCCACAAAGGAGAAATCACAACATACTAGTTAGCTGTTACTCAGTTTAGGAACCTAGCTCTTATTAGTTAATAATATAGATATAATAACAATTATTTCTAAAGTGTTTTATGAGATAGTTCTCCACTGTTAGCTCAAATGTATTGTTCATGTTCAGTTGCACCATTAGCAAAGTAAGATATTGCAAGAATACAGTAAAACTTCTGTATGTCCTAGCAGTTATTTACCTGTAGGAACACATCAGCCTGGATCCACTGGCATTCTCCAAAAACTTGCTACAAATGAAGATCGTTGGGGTTTTAAACATCTACTTGAAATAATGTCTTATTTCAGTCACAGTAAGGGAATGGCTTGGGAAGTTATTTGAGCTCTTTATCTCTTAACTCTGCACTTGAAAATGAATACTTGGTTAGGATGGAGGAAGGAGAAGGAAGGATACATTCCTATCTCAGAGATACAGTTTCAGATGATTAATTCATAATATTCAAAGAAATAATAATCCATTAGAAAGAGAGGTAAACTACCTAAATTATTGCTTGTCATGGCAGTTTTCCCTTATAACTAGTTGCTAAACATGAATTAGGAGATAGCTGAAGGGGCACTGTAGCACCAATATTTAGTTGCAGCTATATTTTACAAAAAATGCTTGTCCTGGGTTCAGCAGTTCAGCAGTAGCAGTCATTTTTTCTCCTTCTTAGTTGCTGGTGCAGTGCTGTGTTTTGACTTTTGGCCTGGGAAAAGAGCTGATAACACAAATGTTTTAGTCTAACGAAGGGCTTTCTGAGCCTCATGCTCTGCCAGGGACAAGGGGAGGCCAGGAGGAAGCAGAGATAGGAGACCTGACCCAAGCTAGCCAAAGAAGTATTCCATACCACAGCATGTCATGCCCAGGGAGGTAACTGGGAGTTACTCGGAAGGGCACGGGCTCTCTTCAAGGGGGTCAAACTCATTCGGCAGTGGTATTGTACTCTCTTCTGGTGTTATTTTTCTTTTGTCATTATTATCGTTAGTGGTAGCAGTAGTGATTTGTATTATACCTTAGTTACTGGGCTGTTCTTATCTAAACCTGTGGGAGTTGCATTCTCTTGATTCTCCTCCCCATCCCTCCAGGAGCGGGGGAGGAGGGCGGGGGGAAGGAAAGAAAGAGGAAGAAAAGCGGGGGGGAATGAGTGGACAAGCTGTGTGGCTTGGTTTGAACACCGACAGTTCTTTTTGGCACCCAACGAGGGGCACGAGGGGTTGAGATAACGACAGATCTGACCAGAGTGTGTCTAATCTTATTTGTGATAAGCATTCATTGTTTTGGATTAATAGTCACTCATCACAATGCTGATTTATTGGCTCTCAAAGTTGTTCCTCTTGATCTCTCAGTCGCAGTGTATCGTACCTAACTTAGAGCCAGTATTTGCTGTGGTAGTGTTTTTCAAGCGTGGGGCTTGAGCTAAGGTTCTTGTCTCATTGTACTTTATGGTAATGACTTGTAATACAATAGAATCATTGATCATGAAACTGATCCAGCTTATGTTCCCAGTGTGGTCACCACCTTTATACTTTGGGAGGTATATAATAAAAGTGCTTAGCAATTACACATCTTTTTTCTCCTTCTCGGGTGGTCATCCTGTGAAGGAGACATTCTTTTACCCTCCCAGCCCCCCTCTCAGACCATTTACAGCATCATTTGAGAGTTTCGAAGTTCTTGAATGGCCTTTTAATATTGTTGAGACCTGTTTGCTGATTGTGATGGGGATTACCATGTTGGCACGCATACAGAGTGTGTTTTGCCCACAACCATTTCGTCTGATTTCAAGAGTTAAGCAGAGTCAGGTTTGGGCCTTGTCTGGGGTTAAACCACGATACAGGAGGACCAAGAGATTTTCCTCGAGGCTGGACAGCCGTGAGTGGCAGGGTGTGTGGGATAGTATGGGCAAGTATCTAGGTCAGTGGGCCCCTCCAGTACTTTGGAATTTCACCACTGAACAAGTGCAAAATCCGGACGAATTAGTAAAACACGTAAATGAGGTGTGTTGTCAGTCTGGCCATACCAGAGACGGACAAATCATGGCAACATGCTGGGACTTGGCCTATGCTTACGGAGCCTTGTTCGACACTATCTGGCACCATCAAAAGGAAAAAATGTCCCTGCAAAGCAGCAGACAGCGCAGCTACTCCAGCTCCAAGCACAGCAGCTACACCACCCCCAGGGACAAGTGCAATTGCTACTCAAACCTTGGCTGCAATGGACAGCGCAGCTACCCCAGCGACAAGTACAGCAGCTACTCAAACTTTGACTGCAACGGACAGCACAGCCACCCCAGCTCCAAGCACAACAGCTACACCACCCCCAGCGACAAGTACAATTGCTACTCAAACCACAGTGATAATCACTGCAGCTAAACCAGAGGACCAATTCGTACCAATATCGGTTGCCCCTGTAAGCAAGAGAAAAAGCAAAAATGAGGCAAGAAGGGGGAAGCAAGATGAAGAAACAACGTATTCACCACCCGGTCCAGCATCTGATCAGGAGTCATCATCACCTGATAAAGAAGAAGAAGAAGAAGGGGTGACTTCTCGACCTCAGACCTCAACTGAGCTACGGAATATGCGAAAAGAGTTTACCTGTCAATCAGGGGAGCATATCATCACCTGGTTGCTCTGATGCTGGGACAATGGGGCCAATGGTCACGAACTAGAAGGTAGGGAAGCCAAGCAGCTGGGATCACTTGCTAGAGAAGGGGGAATTGACAAAGCAGTTTGTTCGGTAAACAAATTGCAATACATGCTACTGAGCACCATGGATCAATGCATTGATAAGGTACTTGGTTTAATCCAAGGAATTCTACTTGTTTACAGAGATAGGTACATGTCTCCTTAAGAGACAGACTGCATTTTTAATTAATCAAATACTTTGTTGATTTCCATAGAAAAAGGGGGTAACAAAGTCCCCTTGTCCTTAAACTGTCTTTCACCATTTCCAGGTCAGGATTTGTAATAACTGTATTCTTACCTTTAATACAGGTAGTAAATATATTTCTAGAAGTGGCTAGAGTCTGTGTCTGAATTCTGCTGCACTTCTGGTTGAAGGGAAGAAGGATTTTAGAAATGAACAGCCAACACTTTATGTTTTAGCTATTTGCAAGGAGAAATTTCACAAGCACTGCCAAATGCTTGCCTTCTGGTCGTTATTTTATAACAGCTCAGCGTAATGCCTGGTTACTCTCAAGTGCTACTTACTTCTGTTTCCACGTGCTTAAAAAGCAGTGCACTGCTTTTTTGAGGTTCAAACACCAACAGGTTCCATCCAGTCTGCTCCTTTCCCTTTTCTGATCACAGGCATGGTAAATTTCAGTTTGCTAATAATTTCCATTGATGTGACTTACAAAAAATATTTTTTTCCTTTCCTTCAGGGCATGATCATGTAAAATTATATTTAATGCAAAATGGCAGCTCAGCTTCTGAGGGGAACCCTAAACCACCTCTTGACCATGGCTATCTGCAGATCTGTACCTCAGGTCCGTTTGACTGCAGCGGTCTCCCAGCATTGGATTCCCCAGCTGCCCTCCCTCCATCGTTGGGCTTTGTGCTCTTGTTTGTCCCCACTTCTGCTGGAGGAGGGTAAGGCCCACACTGCCTGGCATATACAGCACTGGTGTCATACTGCTTCTTTTCCATCTGCCTGTCCTGGCTTCCTACCTGTCTACTCACAGCAATAGCCAGAGCTTCGCCCCGCTTTGACATTTCAGTGGGCTTTGAAGGGTTGCTGTCTTTTTCTTGATATAATTTCTAAAATGTTCCTATGGGTGATGAGGAAATCCTGAGACTATTTCTGCAATGAAGAAGCAGAAAAGACACAGGCTGTGAAACATTAGGAGCAGCAGTGACCACATTAAGACCTTCGTATGGGATAACAACAGAATATGCCAGTACCCAGGCCATCGTCACTCACGTACACCAGGATGTGGTCCAGGATGCCATAGAATCATCTCTCTTGTGATTGCCATGTTCCCCAAGAGTAAATATGTTGCATTTTGTAGTCTGTTCTTTTTCCTTTGAAGTACTTTGTGTAATGGATGGGAACCTAGCTGAGAGCTGATTCCCTCTCATAACTGAGAGACATAACCAAGTATGGGGTTTGTCACAGTGTATTCAGCAGAGTATATATGTTTATGCTCACTGTGATTGTCCGAAAGAGGCAGGAAAATACAGGTGTACAGCTGTTCTGTGGCCTTCATACTTGGCCTTACTGGGGAGCTGGCCAATGTTCTTGTTGTGAAAAACAGTGAAATCATGAGAAACTGCACGGCCCCATGAGTAAACAAATCTGGCATAAAGACAGTTGTTTTTCTACGGATATAAAAGCAGGATCATCTTGTAGCTAAATCCAAAGCCTCACTGATGGGTGGACACACCATGCAGGAGTTTTCCCAATTACCTGAGATTCCCAGCATCAGCTGCAAAGGGGCTTCTCAGCTTCAAGTGCGGGCTTGGATGATGTTTCAGTGGTAACTGGTGATATATTTCTTCTTAATATTTATTCTCTCTATGCAGTAATGATTTGATTCATTGTTAATTTTCCTTTGTACTTTACTTATATGTATATATATCTGATTTGCTTTATTGTACTTATTTACTATCTAGAGAGAGATATATACCCAATTTGCATTAGTGTGTTTGTTTGCTTTAATGTGCTTGTTCGCTTTAGTGTGCTTGTTTAATAAACTGTGCATGTTATACAGCTGGCTTGTGGTCATTTTGTTGTGTACCCTGGCAGTCAGCAGAACAGTGTAGCTACCAATAAATACATGTATATAAATAAGAAATGGAGTACCAAGGAAGGACAGGCTTTAGAGTGAAAAAAAAAAACCCTAACAAAACAAACAAAACAAAAAGGAGAGAGACAAGTTTGTTTTGGGAAAGCATGAATACAGAAGCAAAAAAAAAAAAAACCAAACCAAACCAAACCAAACAAACAAACAAAACCCAACAACAACAGAACCCAAAAAAGAGATACACATGTCATTCAGATGAAAGAATCTGTAGACTCTTAATTGATTTTTCTGTAGAGGAGAGAGAAAAGTGAAAATCCATAAAAACTTAACACTGTAGATCACTTATTGCACCAGTTGCTTTCCACCTTTTTGAAGTTGCAGTTCTGGAGAATACTCTCAAGAGCAACCTGGGAGCTGCAATCTGATTTAACTAGCTGGTGGGGATTCAACAGCTCTGCTTTGAAAGCCAAGCTCACTACTGACCTTTGCAACCTGTTTAACCTCCAGCATCCAGAAATTTTTTGCACTCCAAGCTTGCAGAGAAACAAAGTTTGTTACAGTTGGTCTTGTAGTTCCTCAGATTTCTTCCTAATCGTTACATTTAATGCTTGTTTCATGCAGCAGGGTGCCCCTGAAAGGAATGCGGCAGAAGAAAGAGAAGCTTTCAGACATGGAATTTGGTTATGTGTGTTCCTTTTCAAGAATAAAGGAGCAGCTGTACTGAATTACATGAAGAGCTGTCTCACCCAGTCTCACAAGAGCGGTGAACACTAGATGCTGAAGAATTTGGTCCGTGGAGAGTCTTCTCATTGCCTGGAACCAGAGACATCCTGTAGACACTTAATTTAGAGATGTTGATAAATTAATGAATTTCAATTTCTCTAAGAAAAGTGCTACCACTTTTCCATTAAAATGCTAAGTGTTCCTGAGGTTTTATTTGGTTTACATATTGCTCTGGGGGATGTGGAAGGCGGGGAACCAAACAAAAAAGATATACTGAATTATATCTACCAGCAGCTTGCATCAAGGAAAATTACTTGGGCTTTACATGATACAAGGTTTAGTTTTTACTGAATTGCCAGAATCATTTATAGAGTCTTATGAAGTAAGCAGAAATGGGTTGGGAAATACAACAGAAATAAGCATGCAATCACTTTAGGAAAACTATCCTTAAATTGCATCTTTATAATTATAGCTCTTAAATCAGCCCTTTAAAATTCTTTTTCTTCAACAGCCTTACACAGTCCTTAAGGCTTAAACTGCACTCTTTACTCTTAACATTGTCTTCTTGCCTGAGGGCTACAACCATAAATCCTCCTGTAAATGCAACTTTTCATTAACAGCAGAATATCTTTGGTTATTCTGCATAACACTATGGAGCATGACGGAGGATATGGTGCAGAGTTTTCTGAGACTGGGTATGCTCATGCATCCAGTGGAGAGGTGAAATTTGGTTCCCAAACAGAATATTGTACAAAGGGACACAGTTATTGTATTAAATGAAAGAAATGCATCTTGCATTATTAGTGAGGTTCTTTGAGCGTCATGTCTGTTAACAGTGTGCATTTCATAGCGCAACAGACAGTACTGTGTAGCTTGTTTATCTTCCATTCTCACATAGCTTTCAAGTTGCTTTCCCCATGTGTTTTGCTTGGAAATATCAAAGCCTCAGGTTGCAGCTTCAATTCAATTTTATATATGTGCACTCTAATCTGACTGCCAAAGTTAATTAGTTGGGATTAGCAGAACATGTGTCTTCATATTTTCCATTTCTGTTGACATATGGTCACTCTTACAACTTCAGAAATGTATTGTCTTCCAGATTTGACTAAAATGTAAATGTTTAGAATTGTACAAGAGTTATGTCAAGAAGATACACTTATAGGTAGAAAGATGTAGTCACAGAAAGAAAAGTTGCAGGATGGTCCTTCTCTTTGCTTCACAGAGACAACCTACAGTCGTTCATAGTGCTAATGTAGTGATTATGTCTCACTGCAGAAATACTAATTACAGCTGAAGAGCAAAATTAAAATCGAAAAGGAAATCTCCGATCAATAAAGTTGAAGAAGGAATATATCAGCAAACTTCTGTTGCTCATTTGAAATTGCAAAACAATTTCAAGTTAAAATTAGGGTAGGATATCTTATTTTTTGGATCGAAGAGGATCTGTTGTATAAAAATTATGTTAACCTTTTGAGTGAACACAATTTTTTTTTGTTTTGTTTTGTTTTTGTTTTGTAAAAAGCTGACTTTCATGATCATACTCTGCTTCAGTTTGTTGGGCAGGTGGAATGTTATATTTAGCCTGTTTAGACATCCTTTAGGGATGCTAGTCAAAACATTAAAGAAAAATGTGTATATGTCATATCCAGGTGGCTAATTCGTTAACACAGGCGATTTTCCTGGAATATCCATACTGAGTGAATCTCGTCTTTATCTGCTGAGACCATCATTATGAAGGTTCTTCTCAGCAAACCTTTATTTCTGCTTGAGGGGATAGCTACTTTCTTTTCTGGTTTTGAATGACATATTTTGTGGATATAGGTCTGTTGGTTTTCATTTGTATGTCTCTATGTATTTACATAGAATAATTTGTAGGCTGATGGTTTGACTGAAAGATCCACAGTCTGAAGAAGATCAGGGGATACTGAATTTGTGTTGAATAGGAAAAAGCCCAGATTTTCATTCCATAGCAAACAGATGGCAAAGTTGTATGTCCAAAAATAACATAGGCTTTGTGAATTAAGGAAGGCAATCTTGTGGTAGTTCTCAGAGACCACACCTAGGTGAGATGAAGGGAACCCATCATTTAAAGGTAATGACTGTTGTGTAAGAGTTGTAAGAATTGTTTCAATTGTAAAACTTTTTCACAAATATTCATCTGTATGTGTGTTAAAATGAAGACTATGATGTTTGTGTCCAACTCAGTGCTACCTATGCTAGTGAGATGTATTTTCATGGTTTTTTAAATAAATACAAGCAGGAGATTCATCCTTGAATTGATACGAGTTTCAAGAATTGCTGATTAGAAACCTGACACCTATTTGTAAAGGATACCAAGTATATATTAGGTTTGCAATCACCCTTATTTCTTGTAGGTATTTTCCCATGCCTTTGGCTTCCTTCATTTAACACTTTTGTGGATGACTGTAACTATTAAGATACTTCCCCTTTTCTGGGAAAGCAAGTGTACTTTCATAAGAAATGGGAGATGTTTCATTCCTCCAAAGAGGTGAAATGTACTTTATGCAACAAAGGTAAATGTAGCCTGGATCTGCTGTCAAAGGAGAACACCACTGCTCTAAGTTTATATACAGCATTTTTAGTCTACCAGAAATTTTCCAGCTTATTTGACTGGAATTAACAAACAGTTCCAGGGTAATTGGAAATATTGTTTTAGAATATACAACACTTGTTAAAATTAATGATTAAAATTGTTTGATTAACAGTTACTTTCCTACTTCTAATAGAAATTTGAGAACATTGGATCAGAACCATTAATGAACAGAATTGTCTTAAGTGATGGTGATCACATTTCCATGTTCAGGTTGCTTACGAAATTGAATATATTTGTTGAGCTTCTCATAAGCTGCTGCTGGGATCTGCTCCTTTGGGCCTCTTAAAAGAATGTGTGTACAAATATGCAGTGTAGCTAACAATGCAAACATTCAACAAGATTATGTAATGTGTTTGTAGCAGTGAGTACTTTTTTCTCCTTACTATGTTGTTATGATCTACAGTTAGTTTATTTAGATAGTTAGGTTCCCTAGCAACACCAGCATTTTATTTCATTTTCTTTGCCTACCCTCCAATTCTTATGATAACAGTGACTAAGGGGAAAAGAAGTATGTTCATTCTAGAAGCAACAGAACTAAGTTCTTTGACAATTTCTTTTGGATGTCAGCAGTCACAAAATTGATACCTAATGCAGCATGGTGTTCTTGTAAAATGCCTCATTTGCTTGAAGAAATGTACACTTGCAGTAACAGTTGGAGGGCAGCTAAATGAAAAACTGGTTCATAAAATGTCAAACACCATACACGAACATGAGATACCAGGTGAGGCTTATACCTGCTTTGTGAAACAGGTAGGTAGGAACCAATGAAAATGGAGGAATATGCTGTCTTCCCCTCTTCTCTGCAATTCTTAAGACAGATTTATCCTTTTTTTTTTCTACAAAGAATCTTTTTTTTTTTTCTCACTGAAGCATATTGAAAAATTCAAAATTAAAAATGGCCATTGGATTCCTGAGTCAGTGCTGGGGACAGATAAGCAAACAATAATTATGTAGGTGTGAACATTAGATGTCTATATATTTCAATGCAGCTTTCAGATATTACCTGGGATGGCTGTATTACTCATTTTAGTCTCTATCTATCTAGTTTCTTAGTATTTATCAAAGCTATACATATTCATTGTTTTTTACATTAATTTCTCACTCCTTTCTAGCCCTTTATCTATTTTTTGTTTTCCTTAGATGTCTCAGGTTTTTCTTGACAATGTTCTGAAACTGAAGACTTCATGTAATATATATACCAAGACAGGAATTTCAAATGGACCTATGGGAAGAAGGCATGTAGTAGTTGTGCAATTCCAGAAGCATTTGGATACCAACACCTGAGAAAATCCTAATTAAGGGTTTTGGGGGAATGACTTGCAATACCATTGAGAGAATTTGTTTGACATCTGGACATCTCAGTGGGTGAAACTGAGATTGATAACACTGTACTTCTTTTCCTCTAAATGGCAATAAAAATGTAATTTCCAATTTGACCAGTTGGTTAATTTGTTTGTTTCCTGATGTTTCCTCCCGAAAGAAAGAGGTCACAGTTACCCAAGTTGAAAATCACATTATTTCTTCTCATACACATCTTTAAACCTTTGCTGTTTTTGTATATTCTTTCACAGCCCAAACCACTCCTTCATATGATAGCTTCCATGAATCTGTTACTGCAATATTTGCTGCTTTCTTACTTTTTCTTCAGGAACCAAAGTCTGTAGACCCATATGCTAAGTAAGACCAATATTTGTCTTCATGTTTGATCCAAGATTGCTGCCAGCTGGAGATCCTTGTATAGATTCAGACCTATGTTTGATCCAGTATTGCTGCCAGCTGGAGATCCTTGTATAGATTCAGACCTACTAATGGGCACGGTATGTTTGTACTAATCATAGAATCATAGAATCATAGAATAGTTAAGGTTGGAAAGGACCTCAAGATCATCTAGTTCCAAACCCCCTGCCATGGACAGGGACACCTCTCACTAAACCATCCAACACAAGGCTTCATCCAACCTGGCCCGTAAGCAGTTTAGCGTTCAGTACATACAATTTAATTTAAAAGTTTGTTGAGACAAATCCTGAAATCCTTCATGAGCTGCCATTCAGTCTTTCCGCAGGCAAAATGTTATCATTGTGGGTTTTTTTTTTTAGATTATGGCCAAAACTGAGACCTTGTACAAGAAGGAGTTTCACACAACTACACCAGCCTGACTGCAAACCACTGCTGGAGAATCTCAGTGGAAAAAGTTGCTTCAGCACAGACTGCAATCTTTCTAAGTCAAAACGTGGTATTTAAAACAAATATGTTACTTTGGAAGTAATGCTACTTCAACTGCTGATCTTTTCTGTCAGGCATCTTGATCACTCTTGTTCCTTGTAATAGTTTCACAGAGGGTCTGGAAATGTCTCACAGGACACTAACATCCCAAGCATGGTGCGTCTAGGTGTTTGTGCAGCTCCCACAAGACATGCATGAAGTCTCCTACACAGAAGCCACAGTCTTCTGTGCTCAGCCATCACAGCTGCTCATGGACTAAGCAGTCCATTCAAACCCCTCTGATAAGCAAAGGCACTTTCTCAGTGTCTTAAGTCACACCTACTATTTACAATGTGATTAGGTGTCTGTAAAGGGTGTGAAATGGATTAAGTAATGAACACACTTTTTTTTTTAACATGGTACCTTGGCACACTGTAAGCCCGTCTTTCCAGATGTTATCTAAAATAGCCAACTTACAAACTCTTGAAAACAGGTTTGTAATACAAATGTTGACAGCTTCTTCACTAGACAGAAAACCAGTTCATTCGGTGTATATACTGTCATTTTCAATACTGCTGAGCCATCTGTTCACTCTGTGAACTGCAAAAGATTTTTCATCTACTGGTTTTAAAATCTGTTGGATAAATTGATTTGTAAAAGGTGAAGTCTTAAATCGATGGCACCCTCTCTTTCTCTTCCTCTTAATTACACTATCTTTCCTGCCAGTATTCAAATGCTGAGAATGGAAAAGTTATTGAAAATTGTCATGTTATCTTGCAACAAATCATTATCATAGCTGTCACTTTGAAGGAAATGTTATCATTAGGCTTGCAAAATATATTTAATAATCACACCCCATTTTCTGACAGTGATAACTTCCTGGTAGTTTTCCTTCTGGAGTGAAAATTTCCATATTGCTTCCTGGCCAAATATGATTTCTTCAGAGGAATTTAAATGAAGTGTCTTCAGTAATTGTAGAGTTTGCGTGTCTCATGTATATTATATAAGCTATAACTGAAACATGGGAGAGCTTTGAATCCTGCAGCGTGGAATTTCAACAAATTTTCAACGTTTTCATGTTTACAAAACAAACTGTGGATGAAGATGTCATATATATATATTGGAAAATCTGTTCAGAAATGTTACCTTTAAACTGCCTGCTTGGACTTGGTTTCCTGGTTGTCATTAATCTTGTATATCTGATAACTGAAGATTTCTTGTGACAGGAGAGAACAGTCTCATAGGGAACCAGTATATATTGCTGTATTCATCCTTCTTTCGCTCTTATATGCATTCTGATATCTAAGATATGGCTAGAAAAACTGAGCAAAGTGGAATTTGAGAAACTAGAACATGAAAAAGCATGAGTTTATCATGGCCATTTAGATGACTGAACTTGTGCCTTGGTGATGAATTATGAACCCCTTAGGAAAGGCAAGGTACAAAGGTAGCTAAGAATCTGGTCTGTCATAGAATGTGTGAAACCTTAAGTTAAATGTTTCCACAGATGCAATTGGTAGTGAAACAAATAAATACACTCTGAATCCTTTTATTATTTAATCTATTTTGAGGAGTTGAAGGGGGGAGGGGGGGAAGGTGCGTGGTACAAAGTGCCATAATGTGTGCTGCATGAATTTGCCTGGAAAGCACTTGAATTGAATCCAGATTTTTAGGTCACTAAAAAGCTGATCTGTACTGATCTAGCATTCATGATGATGATATCTAGGGCAGATTTAGTTCATCTCTTTCCATTAATTAGTATGCCTCCAAACTACACAGTATTGATTTACAGATATGAGTTATCTTTTAGAAGGGAAACTTATCAATATAATTAGTTGAGTCCTTCTTGTCATGTTACATCACCATGGATTTAATTTGTTTGGTTTTTGAAAAAAAAAAAAAAAAAAAGCAAATAACAACTCTACAAACTATGACCACTACCAAATTTGGATTTCAGCATTCTAAACTCAGGTGACTAAAACAAAACACCAATAAAGAGAATAAGAATTTGCTGTTCTTTTTGCTAAGAGAGTATTCTGACTTTTTTTCTGTACTTTCTTTCATAGGCTGGGTTGACTAAACATCCTGAGGGTAATTCTCTTTGTGCACCTCTTATTGCAGCCCAGAGTTTGTTTTTTAGCAAAATTTGAGTTAGCAAAAAGATTATAAACATTGTTATCCAGGGATAACCAGCTGCATAAAAGGAAAAGGTACAAAATAGGACCTCCTGCAGTAATTGTTAGATGGTAGCTATGTTTGAGAATGCATAGCTTGACATTAACAAATTTTTCTTGTACCTAGATTTACTGCCTCAGCTGAGACATCATGCAGACCCTTGGAGTTTAAAGACAATCTAAAAATAAGACTACCTACACAGAGTCGATAGGATGTTTATCTTGTTGTTAAGCATCTATTTGTTCATATTACATCTCAAAACATGTTATGATGGGGTAACTGAGAGTAATGATACTAAATTAGGGGAAGGATAATTTAGGTTAAATAGCAGACTGATAATCTCCCTGACAGATCTCTGAAATCACTGAATAATCTCTCATGGGAATAGTTGAGAGCTACACTGTTTGATGCTTATTTTTAAAAAAAGGCAGATAAAGTACTAGATGTACACCTTTAAGGAACAGTCTTTCACTAGCAAGGGGTGAATAAGGTGTCTGAACAAGTGTCTCTCATTCCATCATTCTATAATTTTACCCATGGTTTTCTTTCTGTTTATACCAGTGATTTCTAAAATGTCTTTTTAAAAGGATATTTTTAAAAACATTATGTATTGTGTGACATAAATTTTTCATGTACTGAGTATAGTTATACTAATGGGGTGGTTTTGGTGTAGAGTGTTATCTAAAAGTGGGAAATGCTACTTTCCTCAAGAAATCAGCAAACAATGTTGGGTTCTTTCTTCAAACTATCTTATTAATATTCAATATGATATGAACTTTTACTTTAGAAGATAACATGACTATTACTGTAACTATCTATGTGTTTCCTTTCTTACTGGAAAGTAAATTTTAATTTTCTGATTTTTTTTTATTTTTCCATTATAAAAGGAAACTAAAGTTGGCATGGAGGCTGGTTCTTTTTGGTTGCCTGTTTTTTTATATTGTTTTGTCCTACAGAGTCTAAATTCTTCTGTATCATTTGTTAAAAAACACCACATTACTTCTGGCTTCCACCAGGAACTCAAGTTTACACTGCCACAGATTTCTATAAAGTGTGAAAATTCCCTGCACTGCTGATTGACGTTCGTATGACTTCTACAGGTGGTCACTGTTGTCTTCTACTGGGTATGACTCTTCAATCAGTAACAAGGGTCTGATGAGAGTTAGCAGTATGATGGCAAGGCTCTTGATGTTACCTTTTTGGAGGACATGATGAAAACTGACAAAACTACCAATTGTCAGTGTTCATCCATGTTTCTAAGATCTTGATAGTACAGCATAATAACATGCCCATAGTACGCTTAAAATGCAAATTACACATAGCATTGTGCAGTATCATGTTAATAACTTTCTCCATTTCCTTCTCTATTCCATATCTATATCAGTTTCCTGAAAATATCAACCTAATTCTGGGCAACAGTTTGCAAAAGAAAGCATATCTTAGGAATCATTTCTCATAAAACCCAAGGCATACCTGAATGATAATATCGGCTAAGGTATTCACTGTATTTATGCGTGCAAGGAGGTTTTTTTGTCATCTGACCACCTGCATATGTATTGTTCTATGCTAAATTTCTTCTGCCATTTTTATTACCCAGGGAGTACGGTAAGATTCTTTTCCAGTTCTCTAGAATTGTCTTTTTCCTTAAAAGAAGAGATTAATCTCATCAGTCAAATGCTTTCAACCTGTTACACGTTCTTTTCCAAGGTACTTTACAAATACAGGTTAAGTCCCAGGATGCCTATAGATTTCTGGTTTTCCCTGACTTTGTGAAAACTCATAATTTACTATGTTAAACATGATTCTTCATCTCCATAATAGCCTTTGGTGTTGCTATGTCAAAAACCTTTCAGGAATTCAAGGAGACTGCAGAAACCAAATTACAGCTGCTCAAGTGCTCGAGGCGTATATATTTCACTAGACCCATAAAATAGGACTTCCATTTGTAAAAGTCATGTTGAACCTTTCACACAGGTTACCTTTAAGCCGGCGTCTACTAATTCTTTTATATCCTTAGAGTTTCTACTAATATGCACTGAACAATGGTGTTACAGGGCTACAGTTTCAGAAGAAATCCAGGAACAATTCTTTAAACAAGTGGATCATGTTTCCAATATTCATCATAACTACAGAGGCAGGTTAAAAGAGAGGCTGTGTACTATTCTTGCTTCAGCTATCCACCTCTCAGGTCTTACTGACCTCTTGGACTAATACTATTTGGACTGAGCAATATTTTTCTGTCAGTTTTGTTTCGCAACTTCTGCAGTTTCAGACAGGTTTTCTGCTTCTTCCACAAAGGAAGAGTCTAGTATGTAAAGCTCAGCGAACAATGATGCAAAGAATTAATTTAATGTTTCTTTTATGCATTGATGAAAGATTTCCTGACAGGCATTCTGCTCTGGGTATGTTTTAAAACAGATTTGTTACTAATTTTGATGTATTTTGATATTTGATCCTCAGACTCTCTTTAAGCCCTCCTTATTGCTTTTGCTTTCCATATTCAGGAATTTAATATTGTCTCTCTTGCCTGCATTCAGACACACAATTATTTTTTTTTAAAGAACTACTTCTTGCTTCTAACAACATCCTTACACATACTGTTTACTCATGCTGGCTGCTTTTCACCTCCTTTTTAGCCTTTTTAATAGATGATGTGCCCAATGAGTTGTATTATTTATAACCTGATATTTAAATAAGGAATATTCCTCAAGGAACTCTATGAGACTCTGATTCAGTAATAGCAGTGCACAAGTTTGAACACTATGAAAGTGTCCCCATTTTCTTCATTAAAAGTACTTACATTCAAGTTATGCTTATGCTTAACTAATATTTTTGAACTGCAGCAGTAATGAAGATTGTTTCGACAGCTTTTATCAATATGGAGTAGTAAACAGATTGCTTTGGTTGGTTTTATATAATATGACTCTTTCACGGACACCCACTTGTCGTGGGGAAAGAGTTTGCATGACCTTGTGAGGTCGGGAGCTATGCTGGTGGTGGCATATGCCTCTGGTATGGTCTCCCATGCCAGACAGGTCTCAGCTGAAGGGTCAGACAAAGTGTGTCCATGGGCAGGATGCGCTCACTAGCCTTTGGGCAACCATCCTAGGAGAAGGACAACTCTAAATTCAAATCCGGACAAATGGAGCTCATTTAGCCCTGTAAGGCCATTAATCTAAGAGAAGGATGCTCTAATCAAACCTACAACCTGAGGACCTTGCTGTGATAGTCCAAGCTCGCTAGGCCCTGGCAAATAAACCTCATGTGTAAAGGGTGGGGCCAGTTCCACACATGCTGTGCCTCACCTAAAAAATCCACTGTTGCAGGCCCAAAGGGTTTGCCCACACTTGCAAAGCCCTGTAGCAACAGGCGAGGGACGAAACGGCAGGTGATAAGGGGCACTGGAAGTCGCAGACCCAACCCTGCATGCAAGGGGTTCAGGACACTGGTCGTTCCATAACACAGTTGTCTCCTTTGAGAACTCATGCAGAATTAGTCTCTAGGAGAAAAGACAACGTAAAAAGAATCACACGCCGCCTATACCACCCAAGGAGACCTTTCACTGTGCTTTTTCCAACTAGATTTGCCTATCCCACATTGGCCTTTTTAGTCATCAGAGTGCTTGTAGTAAGCATGGGTAAAGCCCTTCCCAAATCTTTGTTCATGAAGTCAAGCCATGATGATATAATATGATAAAAAGGATGTCATTATTGTAACCTATACATCTTGTTTGCTTATTTTAGATTTTTTTTGCCTATAAATAAATATTTGTTCATTATATGATTCTATGATTCATCATTATGAATTTCAAAGAAAGTTGAACTTCAGAAGATTTCTTATTTAATAGAAAGTGTATCAAATCTCGTTCCAAGAAAAAGTAAATTTCTGCTCAGTAGCTGGTTTTGTGGAAGTTTTCTGTGATGGAAAAGTATTAAAATAATACCAGAATTGTCTTTGAAATTTTACATTTAATAATATTAAATCAACTATGAATATTTATACAAAGCATTACTGAAATGAAAAAGAACAGCTGGGACTATATGCCTGCTTTCTCATTCCCTACCTATGGAGTACCAGTCATTTTAGTTAAATTGTTAAATGACAGATGTCCTGAAGCACAACAAATCCAGTAAATTATCCAGAGGTCATTCTTAAGAAAGCTTTTTTTGCTTCTGCTTTATAATTGTAATAAAGAAATAGGTGTATGCCTTCTCTTACTCTTCTGCATAAAGGTTAATAGAATGAGGTAAAAATATACCCAGAACCATATATAACCCCAATAACACTTTCCTAAGAACTCTTTTTCTTGTTTTCCAACACTGTGGAGATTTACGGGCTTGTGCAGATATAAGTGAAATTTTACAGATTAGATTGGCTTCACTCCCATCATGACATTGCATATTTCTCACTGTTAAGATACGCAGCTAAAATGAATTCTGGCTAAAGAAAACTTTGCATTACTCTTTACTGATTATAACGATAAAGCAATTTATGGAGACCACTGTTTTCAATGACCATGTATAGATTTATTTCTATAATAAAGAAGCATTATGGCTTCTTTTTTTTGGTAAAGTACTTTTTTCAAATAAGCATGTAGAAATCCCCCAGTGCTCTTTTTTAATTATTAAGTCTTGGTGTTACCTTTAAAAAAGTCTGTACAGGTGTATACAGGATAACAAAAATAAAGAAAATAACTGTTCAGAAAAAAATAGAATTTCATTTCAGAAAACTTCATTCATTATAAAGAATCCAGATAGATCTGGTAAGTTAGATTTTTGAAAACTGATCAGTGATCAAAGAATCTTGGAATCATAGAAGAGTTTAGGTTGTACGTAAACTTAAAGACCATCCAGTTCCAACCCTCTGCCATGGGCAGTGACACCTTCCACTAGACCAGGTTGCTCAAAGCCCCATCCAACCTGGACTTGAACACTTCCAGGAATGGGGCATACACATCTTGTTGTGAATGCTCCATCCCTGGCAGTGTTCAAGGCCAGGTTGGACAGAGACCTGGAAGACATGGTTTAGTGTGAGTTGTCCCTGCCCATGGCAGGAGGGTTGGAACTTGATGATCTTAAGTTCCTTTCCAGCCCTCATTATGCTATGATTTTATGATTCTCTGGGCAACCTGTTCCAAAGTCTCACCACCCTCGAAGTGAAGAAATTTTTCCTAACATTTAACCTAAATCTTCCCTCTGTCAGTTTAAAGCTATTATCCCTTTTCTTGTCACTACATGCCCTCATGAAATGTCCCTCTCCAGACTTCTCGTAGACCCCCTTTAGGAATTAAAAAGCTGTTATAAGGTGTCCCTGGAGCCTTTTCTTCTCCAGCCTGTCTTCATAGGAGAGGTTCTCCAGCCCTCTGATACTCTTTATGGCCCTCTTCTGGACTTACTTCAACAGGTCCACATCCTTCTTATGTTGCGGGCCCCAGAGCTGAAAGCAGTACTGCAGGTGGGATCTCATGAAAATTGAGGGGAAGAGTCATCTTACTTGACTGGCTGGTCACAATTCTTTTGATGCAGCCCAGCATGCAGTTGGCAAGCCCAGCATACAGCAGATAGTGATACGATCTTTTAAAATTACTGATGCTTCTGAATTTACAGCCAGGCTGGCTTTTTGGTTTTGAGTCTTTTCAAACTCTGAAACCGTTCTTTTCTCTTCCTTGACAACAAATATTTCTATCTGCTTAAATTGACTAAGTTAGTTTAGACACAAATGTATCATTAGATGACCTAAAACATGTTTATAAGCATTTGTTGAGATAACAATAAACTGTCATCATAGATTGCAGTAAAATTGTCAACATCTTGGATTGCACAGATTAAATATTCACAAACCTTCCTTGTGATAACAGAGTTGCTAGTTTATCACTCGAAAGGCTCTGCTTCCATGACTTGTGCCTTAAACAATGTTTATCTAAGTTCTGAATAGCTGGAAATGTCTGACTAGATTGTCTGACCTGTAAAATCCAGTTCTGGAAAACAGCCTAGGCAATTCATGCTTAAAAGCTGTACTGTGCAGGTATGGTCAGTTAAAGTGAAATATTTAAACAGTCAGTACAATACGTATTTTGACTATTCCGTATTTCACCTTCTGTTTTTCTATACTGTGCAGGTTCACATAAATGCCTCTATTATTTCTGCTTTCCCACTATCAGGTTCCATGGTAGATGAAATATACTTGCCTGTTCATTTTGGAAAATCTGTTTTGAGGTAGCAATTGCATTTAAGATTGCTTTCTGCAGTAATTTGCATATATTGCTGCATTCACAGCAAACTACTGCAAGTCATTTTCTCTTAAGGTTGTGAAAATTTATTTTTCAAGAAGAAAAGAAGAATAGTTTATGGATTTTCATTTTCTCTGTGTGTGCATAGATATATATGGATATGTGTGTGTGTATACAAGAATCAACTTATATGGCACCTTCAGTGGATTTATTTCTTAGACTCTGTTAAAATAGCATTCATCTCTTCTGTATAGCGAAATGTCTGTCTTGAATGAATTTCTCATTTACACTAAGGGAAAAGTTGTTAGAGCCTAAGCTGCTTCTATTTGAGTAGCTTCATATAAAAGTATATATACTTATACTGCTTACTTATTCATTACTGACATCTAAGGTTTTAAATGAAAGAGTAAAGTATGAAAGAAATTATTTTTTAAAATCTTCTAGACAGGTAACAGAGGTGATGGTACTCATGAAAACTGAGTTAATTCTGTCAAATGCTTTTACTAACTTTGAGTGGCTGTACATTACAATTGAACTATGGATCACTAATGTGAGTGCGACCTTTATCAAGATATGCATTTATTTCCACAATTTAAAACTAAGTTATTTGCATGTAGCGTAAAGGTACTACGTATTGCTACTTTTCAATGAGTTCATCAGTCAAGTAATAAAATAATAGTTCAAAAGATATCAGAGCAAAATGAACAGTTAAACATAAGCTATTCAATCTGTCCCACCACCATCTTGTTTAAAAAAAGGAGTCTATGGCTTTACCAGACATGGACTTTCCTGCTAGTATTTTTCATGCAGTTTTATCACGTGCAGTTTTTGCACATAGTGCTGTCTCAAGGTGCCTAGCACTAAACCAACCTAAGAAATAAACTATAACAGTAAGTGAAAAAACAATTTTGCAGATGAGTAGGATCAGTTTTTTCTGAAACATTCTGTAAAAGGCCAATGTAAAAGCCTGCAAAAGTTATTTTGGAAAACCTCCCTCCATGTCTTGTCTCCAGTGAGGACCAATCACAAATGCTGTCCACAGGAGTGCAACACCTAAGAAATCTGACAATTATGTTTTTTCATCATTCCACAACAGCATATTGCTGTGGAATTAAAACATACAGGCACATGTTTTTTGAGATTTTATTGGAATTTCTTCTGTCTTCAGCACCACCAGTGTCTTCTAGTACATTCCTTTTCTCTTCTATATTAAATTTTTTTCATAATAGACTGGGAAAAAAAAGGTGTTTTGATTTTCTGTTTTCTAGTGTGCAACTCAAATATAATTATTCTATGATTCCTTCATATAGATTCTTCTTGTTCATGTTATGAAATGTTAGTCAATCAAAAATACGAAACTACAATAACAGCAATTGTTAAAAATATTTCAGATTATGAAGAAAATCCTTTATGACTGAAAACTCTTTGCTACAGTACTCACCTTCACCCAGCATTAGCTTCTGGAGGGGTTCACTCTTCATCTTTCTGAGCACATGGTGTGTTCTTGCCAAAATGCTCTGGGTTTGGCCACAGGCTTAGGGGATATAAAAGACATGTTAAGGTCATTTAGACATGCCTTTAGGATGCAAGGAGCAGTTTCTTTCTTCTGATGAATATGAGAATTTCAGGTTTTATGTAGTCCATTGTAGCTGGTCCAGAAAATAACAATTCTATATAGACTTTGATTCTCCTAAGTAGCTGATCACTTTTTTGTCCATCATTTTTAGTTATTTCCCTCACTTTAGCTTCTTCCAGTACTTTATTCGCCCAGTACTTTATTTGTGCTAAGGAAATACAAAAGGAGAAATGAGAAAAGAAAGTAGTTTTAAAGAAATATCTAAATGTACTTCACTACATATTTTGTTTGAAGTGAACCAATTTGTCTCTGACAGGCTTTAGCTTTTACAATCAGTAGTCTGGAAGGTGTACTGAAAGTCACTTCTTTTTTGTAGTACTAAGAATTGCTTCAGCGAGGGAACACCTTCGTTTGACCTTTTTTTCATATGCTACACTTAGTTGAAGATTTGCTCTAATTACAGCATTTTCCCCTTTTCAAATGTGGTGTCAGGTAATGGCATCTCTTTGAGTTCTTGGCTCTCTGTCAAGTCATTTGACAGCTAGCTTCCTAAGATATCCAGGCTGGAAAATAGGAAATATACTCCTCCTGATTTTTAATACGAGAATAACATTCTTTAATCGAGTTTGTTCAGCACAAATTAAATTTTAATGCCAACAGGTTATGATTATGCTGTCTTAACATAAAAGAATATTGAGACTTCATAATACTCTTCATGCACATCATGTATATCTTTCAGTTCTTTTTTCCCTACTGAGTGAGCAGGTAAACTTTATTTCAGACCCGCCATGCCATTCTCAGAAATCAGGTATTTCTCTACTCTCAAAAGTATTTGAGAGAAAAAAAATGTAAAACATTTGGAATCTCCATCTTTGGGCATAATCAAACTTCAGTGATCACAGCTCTAAGCAACCTGCACAAGCTGATGCTGCCATGAGTAAGGGGTTGGACTGGATAGTCTTCAGAGATGCCTCCTTGCCTTAGTCATTTTGTGAGTCTGTGGTAGAGTTAAAGCCTAAAAAGTTACTGTATTGTAACTGTATTGTATACTGTACAGTATTTTCATTCAGTCCATGGCATACACTAGTTTAGGCATAGCAAATTAGAACTGCAAGTCAGCAGCTAACATTCAGCTTCTAATATAATCACAAATAAACTAATGAATCACAGAAGAAAGAGTTTGAGAGATACAGAAAACTGTGTCTATAGTCATGCTGACAAATTATTAGTCTCCTTCAGTTTGTCCAGTATTTCTTAAAAGCCTCTGAGAAAAACTAATTAGCTTTATAGTAAAGAGCAGATTTAAAAATCAGGCAGTGCATGTGTTCTGACATATTTGTTATCACTGTGCTTTTGATGTTCTGTTTCATCCACAGGTGAAGTTCTGTCAGTTCACCTTGGGAGTGACTGCAAATCTCTAGCTGGCTACCTGAGTGTTCCTAGCTGCCTGGCTTCTACGATTAGGCAGAAAATGCTGCATGTTTCTGTGTTGCTCTCACACTGACAAAGGCTGTCAGAACCCTTCATGTATCGGGACAGCAGCTCTCCACTGAGCTCCTGAATGGAAAGGATGCCAGCTAAATAATGCAGTAAATAGCCCATATAGATTAAATTCCTGTATACTTTCTGTGACAGTCATTACTTTTAAAAATAAAATTTCATGTTTTCTCCTGTATTCATCAAAGCATTTAATATTTGTGTTTAAAAGTGTGCCACTCTATATCTTTGTGTGAAAATTTAAGGGTGCTTGACCTTAGGTAGTATATTCAATATTGATCTGTTCCTGCACTGAAAAACAGCCGTTTCTGACATCCAGAGAACAAGGACCTATGAGTGGATCATGATTTGCCTTCCAGCCCCTGTAAGAGACATGGTTAATACAGCAGTGTCCACAGTGCTAACATGTAATATATTTGTAAATCTTATATCTTTAAATGAGACTACATTTTCTACTCATCACTGTAGCAAGTAATTGGAACAAAAGATAAACTCACTGCCTTGCCACTCAGAGCATAGCAATTATTGAAAACCTCATGCAATTCATAAGGTGATCAGTAAAGAGATTTAGGAATGCTTATGTCTAGAGCAAGCTTTCTGCAATCCAATTTTTGAAGTCAAACTTTTATTTTTGCTGATTATCATACTAATATGGGCTAATTAATCTTTATCAATCTGCAGAGGTAATATCTTCTATCACACTGGGAGTATCAGAAGTCACAAAACAATATAGAAGACATGTTAGTGCTCAACATTAAAATTAAACTAATGGTCTCCCATCAGCACAGAAAAACACAACAATAAATATTAATTTATACTTATATTTGCACAGAGTAATAAAGTAGAAGTTGTGATAAGCAGCAAATATTTTTTCCATGGAAACATCTTTAAACATGCTATGCATACCTTACTTTTTCTTTTTTCCAACCATTTCCTAAAAGCTGCTCATCTAATAGTCAGATATCTAATTCTTAATGACCACACAAATAAAAAAATACAAATTAACATTTGTATCAAATATACAAAATAATCACTACTTATCTGCTTTACATGTTCACATTTAACAGGTGTCCTTATGATCTGTTCACCATTGAAGACTGTTACCTCCTTAAGTAAAACTGTATCATAATTCATTTATATCAAACAGTAAAGTTCTCAATCAGGTACTCTACTTTTCTTGTTTGTATTTCTGCAAAACTGATGGTTTTCATTTTGCGGGGGAACACCACTAAATTCAAAGGAGTAGAAGAATTTATTTAATTCAGCAACCAATTTTGGGTAAAATTTATTTCACTGAAGACCTAAGTCACACTAAGGACTTTCAATCCCTATTAAATTCAGTTTATTATAAACCTTCAAGACTTAGCTTGTCCTAGTCTCCCTTCATCATCTGTTAACACAAGTCCATTTTTTAAAGCTATGCCTGGCTTGTGCAGTGTAAAACCACCCACATACATTTTTGATAGGTATGGAAGCTGCAAAATCAGCATTAACAAAGGCAGTATCACGCAAGCACACAATCTGTGAACAGAAAAGGAGATATGCCTAGAATACGGGGGCAGAATTTTCATCTTAAATTATTGTCCAGCTCCACGTCTCATTAGCTGTCCATCTTATAGCATGTTATTTCACTGGAGCAATTCCAGAGATTTCTGCCTGTTGTTATGGGAATGTGCTATGACGTGTCAAAACTATTTGATTATATTACAGGACTGCAACGTGCTAAAATTCTAGTCTTTTATTTATTCTCACATTAGTTGCCTAATTGGTGGGAAGACCTACATGAGAATTCTGACCCTGAGCAGTTGTGATGAGAACAAATATCCCTACTGTCACATCTCCATTACCTTATTAGCATTGTCATGCATGAGTCTAAACTAATTTTAATAAGCTTCTTAAAATGTCAGACATTTATTCATGCTTCTCTAGCTTTCAGGTCAACCTACTAGTTTGAAATTACCTGAGATTATTTTAACAAAGTCAGGAGAGACCAATCTTTTTCAAGATTTTTTGGACCAAACCATCATTGTTAGTGCTTTCAAGATTTATCACTATATAATGTAATTAAGCTCTGAATGGCTCCTTTCTCCAGGATACCTGGTCTGATCTCAAACATTTGTATCGGTATAAGTTATAACTGAACACCCATTCACATACAATAATTCTGATCTTCCCTTTCCCTGTGTAAGAGAAAAGAAGCTGAAAGCCACTGTACAGCAGGAAAACCATGACATTGTCACCATCACAGAAATGTAATGTGACAGTTCACATGATTGGAGTGTTGCAATGGACAGCTACAGGCTCTTCAGAAGGCATAGGCAAGGAAAGACAGGTGATGGGGTTGAACTGTAGGTCAAGGAGTGCATCGACTGCCTGGAACTTAATGTCATGAAAAGGTTGAATGTTTGTGGGTAACAATCAGGGGGAAGGTCAACCAAGCAGATATCCTGGTAGGAGTATGTCATAGAACACCAACCAGAAGTTATAGATGAATCACTGTTAAAACAATTGGAAGAAGTTTCATAATCTCTAGCCCTTGTTCTCACAGGGGACTTCAATCTACCAGATGTCTGTTGGAAGTACAATACAGCAGAGAGGAAACAGTCCAGGAGATTCTTGGAGCATGTGGAAGGTAACTTCCTGGTGAAGCTGGTGAGTTAACCAACTAGGGGAGATCCGAGAGGATTGGAGGCTGGCCAATGTGATGCCTCTCTACAAAAAAGGCAGGAAGGAAGACCCTGAAAACTACAGGCCTGCCTGCCTGCCCTCAATGCCAGGGAAGGCCACGGAGCAGATCATCGCAAGTGTGATCACATAACATGCATGGAAAAGACGAGGCATCAGGCCCAATCAGCATGAGTTTATGAAGGCAGGTCCTGCTTGACCAACCTGATCTCCTTCTATGACAAGGTGACCTGCCTGGTTGATGAGGGAAAGGATATAGACACTGTCTTTTTGACTTCAGTAAAGCATTTGGCACTGTCTCCCACAACGTTCTCTTGGAGAAACTGGATACTCATGGCCTGGATAAGGGTATTCTTTTCTGGGTAAAAAAATGGCTGAACGGGAGAGCCCAAAGAGTGGTGGTGAATGGTGTCATATCTAGTTGGCAACCAGTAGCAAGTGCTGTCCCTTATGGCTCGGTATTTGGGCCAGTGTTATTTAATATTTTTTGTCAGTGTAGATGAAAGGATCAAGTGCACCCTCGGTAAGACTGCAGATGACACCAGTTGGGTGGGAATGTTGATCTTCTTGAGCATAAGATGGCTTGGTATAGGGATCTAGACAGACCGGATAGATGAGCTGAGGCCAGTTGTGTGAGGTTCAACAAAGTAAAGTGTCAGGTCTTTTAACTCTCTGTTTTGGTTTAGTTTGGTATTTTTATAACAGGGAAAACAGTGTTCCCATCTTTATTCCATAGTCTGATGACATGAGATATGAATGAGTTCCTAGTTAATAGATTCCTAAGGCAAACTTATCCAGTAACTCTTCCTTAATTCTCACTCTTCTGTCTTAATATGTAGAGGCTGATCATTCACTGAGTTAGCTGTGGACTGGATGTCTTCACATAAGAAACATTATGAGTTTCACATATCTTCATACATTGATTTACAGAATTTCCAGATATAAAATTTCCATTACAGACCTAACACACAATTTGAAGAAATAAGTTGGTTAAAACCATTAAGGGATGCTGCTTAATGTTGGTCAGTGCTGGTCGATTGTCTGATATGACACTAATGAATTTTGCAGCTTCCCTTTGTGGAAAATTGTAGTTGCTGTGAAAATCTGAGGAAGTCAGGAATTTGAAGTGGTAAAAATTGAATGTTCTAAAAATAAGACGAGAGAAGAAAACAAGAAGAAAATTAACTAACATATCTTTTCTTTTGTGAAGCAATTCAGAATGTGAAGGGGACAATCTCCAACATCATTTGTTTCTCCCATGCTGCAATAAATGTAAAAATGGGATACCAGTCACAAAGCAGATTCAAGGCAAATTAATTCGAATACTCTTATAGTCATTTAGTCGTTTATTGATAGGAATGGTAGAATGGAATTAACAGAGCCACTGAAATGGAAGATGAAATGTAAAATATCCATTAACCATGGTTTTTGATATCAAGGAACAATTACACAGTGTATGCTTAAGAACCAATAACCTAAACCAATCAAGACACTATAAACTTGTGCTGTATTATTAGATGTAGTAAGCTGATGATAAAATCAACTTCCATGCAGATCAATCATACAGCCTAGATTCAGATGTACTAAATTTCAGGGTTTCATCTACTATCATCATGAATGCTATTAAATTAAATATCTCTCTATACATGATTTACTTCCTGCGTCACTGAGAAGTTTTTCATTGCTTATAAAATCTTTTATTTGTACTAAATTATAACTTATTTTGACATAACTCCTTCACACTTACAATAAGAAGAGGAGGTATGTGACATATATATAATATATACCTTTTTAAGCTGGATTTACACTGGTCCAGTTTACAAATGTCAAATTCTGCTAAATTGTTTGCTGAATAAAAATAAGTAAAAATATACTTAGATATTTTCTTCTGCTTCGTCATATGTAAGACTGAGAAGAACCTAAAAATATTTTTAAATTTAGCTCTGTATGTATAATTATTTCAACTTCACACTGTATTCTTTACATGGGAATTGGATTGAATTACTAAAATCAATAAACTAAATTACTATATGCTATGACTCCATTGACTTCAACAGAATTAAACCAGGGTGCAGTCTGGCTTTTGTATCCACATAGGATATAAAAAGCAGAGAAAGAATATGCCAACAGTAGCTACATAGATGGAACTGAGAACATGAAATTCTAAAGTTCTAAAATCTACTCGATAGTATCTCAAGTGTGTGTCTGTGAGCATGTGTGTGAATGTCTCCATGCCTGTGTGTATGATTACAGAGGTTATTGAAGTATTCTAGATCACAGGTGCCCAATCAAATTTCTCAGTAGATTATCAAGCACTTCAGTTTATCAGCAGAGATTTGCAAATAAACGCACTTACACCCTCTATCTTCTCCTACCAAAGTATAGCTCTCTCTTCCACCTTTCCCTGCAAACTCCTAAAGCAAGGAGTTGCATATGCCACTTTGGTGGCTGGCTTTGCAGAATACGACATGCACAGAAGCCAGAGAAAGGGACTGACTGATGACCTCAAACCTGCCTGAGTTCTGACTGAAGAATGTGACCAAAAGTGAAAAAGCATATGAGCTGAAGGCCATATATTGCTCAATATTGATCTAGATTTTCAAAAGCATAATCAGGGTAGTCTATACTTGAAACTCCTGCAGAAATGTGCATTTAACTTTTCTACCCCTGTGTATTCTATTCAATGCTTTTTCGTTAAGACATTTTGTTAAAGAATCACAAACATAAAATTAAGAAAGAAGTGCTTTTGCCCCTTTATGTCTTGGTCATAGTAAAGAGTCAGGCTATGAAACTGCATTCTTTGTGTACATGTGTACATGTATACAAATCTTTCTCCCCTAATAGTGTTTTAACACCCAGGGCAATGTCAGGCCAATTTGAAAGAGATAAATCCTAAAAAGATATTAGATATTGCACATAGCGGGATAGAAGAGGGAGATCCTATTAGTGCCAGTTTGCAGGAAAGCCTTAATTATGACACTATATCTCGGTTAGAAATCAGAGTCTCTAAATGGCCCTCCAGAAGCCAATTCACTGGATCCATTAATTCCACTGTTCACTAGTTATATGGCCCTTTTCTCTATGCATCTTGCTGTCTCATTTCTTTTTGATTGCTTTAACATTTTTGGTTTTGAATGAAAACAAAGAAAATATAGAAGTTTATTAAAGTCTACAGGTTGGTTTTGCTGGACTTTGAAATTTACCAAAATCAGTAAAGCAAAGCAGCAGTGTCTGTCTTTTTTGCAATTTTTTGTTGCTCTTCTGCAACACCAGGTTAGCATGGAAGCCACATACCTAATTTTAATACTTATAGGCAGGAAGTGAGGATAAACAGAATTTTAAAAATTCGATTCATGGAAACAGTGAGTAGCAAAAATAGGAAAAGCACTCCTTTTATTAAATTATGCTGTGATTTAGTTTTAATAACTTTTCAATAAGTGTAATATCAACCTGAGTAAAAATTAATTTTTTTTTTTTTAATTCTCTGCTCCACATCACAGAATATCTGTCTGGTAGACACATCTCAAAATAATTAGGATGAAAAGTCCCAAAACTAACTGTCATGTTTAAGCCCAGCTGGTAACTCAGAACCATGCAGCCACTTGCTCACTTTTCCCCTTCTTCCTCCCCTGGCTCCTGGAGGGATGGGGGGAGAACTGAAAGAATGTAACTCACACAGGCTAAGAACACTCCAGTAACTAAGGTATAACACAAAACCACTACTGCTACCAGCAATAATAATAATAATAAGGGAAATAACAAGGGAATAGAACACAACCACTCACCACCCGCTGACCGATAGCCAGCCCAACCCCAGCAATGATCTAGCCCTTCCGGGTAACTCCCCCCAGTTTTTATACTGGGTATGATGTGCTGTGGTATGGAATACCCCTTTGCTTAGTTTGGGTCAGGTGTCCTGTCTCTGCTTCCTCCCAGTTTCCCCTCCACCCTGGCAGAACATGAGACTGACAGTCCTTGGTCAGAGTAAATATCACTGAGCAACAATTAAAACCATCGGTGTTATCAGTGTTGTTCTCAGGCTGAAAGTCAAAAACACAGCACTGTACCAGCTACTAAGAAGGTGAGAAATGACTGCTACTGCTGAACCAAGAACACTAAATTACAGTGAGGGAACAAAGTGTTTTTTTCTACTAAACCATTCAGTTGAAAAGGAGGGGAAAAAAGCCATTCACTTTAATTTGCATCAAAATATTTAATGAATTATTAGTTCTGAAAATATAGAAGCAACAGTCGGAAAAAATGAAGGAAGCATTTCAGAGAAATTATTTGAATGATCTATTGAGCTACTCAAGCATTCTAAATTATAAAGTCACTAACAAAACCAATTGGATAGAATTGTTTTCTGTATCTCAGTTTGTTCCATATTTTTGACTCAAAATTAAAAAAAAAAAAAAAAAAAAGTCTTAAAGAAAAGCGTGGTGTGTTGATCTTGCCTGGCTGTGAGATGCCTACCAAGCCACTCTGTCACTCCCCCTCTCCATCAGGACATGGAGAGAAAACAAAATAAAAAAATGCATGGATAGAGATAAAGACAGGTTGATGAAGAAAGCTATACACTGAAGCAAAGCAAAGCAAAAAGGGCTCCAGTATGCATAATGGTTGCTTTTCAAGACAACAGCCTTAATAACTGCTGCCTCCCACCCAGCCCCCCTTTCTCTTGCTGCGAATGATGTTATATGGTATGGAATATCACTTTGGTCAGCTGTCCTAGCTATGATCCCTCCCAGCCTCTTGCTGACCCTCAGCCTACTGGCATTTAGGGGAGGAACTGGAGAGACAGCCTTGATGCTGCACAAGCACTGCTCAGCAGTAACCAAAACATTGGTGTGTTATCAGCATCACTCTACCTACAAATACAAAGCACAGCACTGTATGGGCTTAACTCCAGCCAGACCCAATACAAAAATTTAATTGGAAATAAACTGAAATAAATAATTATGAAATATTTTGACTAACAGGCTATTTCAGGAAAAAAATAACACTGAAGAAAATTAATATTTAGAACTTATAGTTCTAAATATTACATCAGGATGTGTAAATTCAAACTTTATTATAAATATTACTGCAAGCAATAAGACCTGTGAACTAAAAATATTATATCTTTAAATGCATTGATTGCCACATAGTGTCTGGGTAACTTTTTTGTGGTTCTATAAGTAGTATGAGCTTCTTGTTAATAAGCATGGATCTGTATATTTTTTAAACAAAGAAATATTCATTATGGTTGAGGAAAATATACTTTCTTCAGAAAAAAACAAACCTCTAAACAGCATAGTAATAAAATACATTGCAGTATTACTTAGAACACTAATTTTCTATTTATACCTAAGTAAATATACATAGACAAGCTATTTGTTGCCCAGGCACCTCATTCGACATTTGCACTAGCTACAACACTGAATGCAGCATAGATGCAGGGAGGTGAGATTTAATTCTGATGTCCCTGTCTTGAGGAATGTTGAGTAATATACCACTAGTAATGTCAACCTTTTAGCAGTAATGTTGTACGAATAGAAGAGGAGGTTTACAAAATTCCATTCTTCTCTGATGGTTTCTTATCCATCTGCAGTCAGCAAATCATCTTTATGAGATTTCTCATACCCAAGTTGTTTCAATTTCATGGAATTCTTTCATGGAAACAAGCAGTACATATGGGTTTAAATCTGATTTTCTTATTATCAGTAAATTTTGTGCCCCCTAAAGGTTATGATAGTTCTGAGAAGTTCATCAGAAGAATTCCACACTGAAAGTTTCTGCACCTTAAGCATATTTTGCTGCTCTGCTTCCCACTAATCTTTAATATACACAAGAAGCCTCCTTCCCCTTTTCCAGTCTCAAGCTAATTTACCATTTCACTGAGAGATCAGAGAAGAGAACACTTTATCCTGCAAAGCTTCAAGCCATAAAATCGTATAGTGGATTCTTTTAGCTTCTGTACACTGCAAGAGACATAGTACAATGTATTGTTTTTGCAATATTAGGTCTGTCATATTCTATAAAAACAGAATATATTTACTGTATATTTAATATTTTTTCTTAGCTGCAGTAGTTAAATAAAGCTAAACAGCCTAAAGGTTCTCCATCAGCTAATTTACTGAAATTAAACTCACTGAACTGAGAAAAGGCTCTAAACGAACCATCTACATTTTTTCTGACATAAAGAAATGGGTGCAGATGTAGGAGACTTTTGATGATCAGAAATAACATTATTATTGTACAGTGAAAAACCTGAGTATCTGAGCCCACATCCCCAACTGTGGGTTGAATGTTGTGCTTCCTATTCTGGTACCGTGTCAGCAATATACCTTTCAATTCTTTTTGCAGAAAGGAAAAATCAAAAAATAACATTGTGCTAACTGTTCCCCTACACAACCAGAAATCTTTGTCACCCCTGGAAAGCATCCATCCTAATGCTTTTTATTATCTCTCCACCACAGAGCCAAATCCTGTGAGCAGGGATCAACTCAAATATGCTGCTGTAAATACATTCCACCTGCAATATAAGGTAAAGGACTTTTAGTGATAAACTTAGTAATTTTATTCTTCACCAATGTCTCCCTCAAACCATCAGGCAGGATGCAGATGCCTGAATGGAGGCCAGTCTGACCATTTCATGAGTCCCAAAATAGTATCAGGTAAAATAAAATATCCGGGTTTGCTAGTCTGGGCAAGGTATGACATTTTGCTTTACTGTTGGAGCTGGGTGAACGTAATGTGGGGATTGACACTACACAACCTAAAAATTAGCATAGCCTTCCAAATTTCCAAGCTAGTCTCCCTATGTCTCTATGTGAACAACAGGGAAATAGTCTTCTCAGAACAATTTCAGACTGTTTCAACCTGTGTTGCTGGGAAGTTTTTTTCTAGAGAGACAATTCAGACCACAGACATTAGCTACATAATACTGCTACTGCAGTTGACGAATTAGAGTGGGAAGATAGCTATGACAGAGATAAATAGCACATCGGAGGGTAAAGTCCCACTTGCTTTCACTAGCAACCATCCCAACTCAGCTCAGTCTTTCCAATGAGCAAGTAAAGAGTTAAAATATATGTCCCTCTTCTTACTCTTCTCTTGTCCCCCTGGTTTAGTCTCCTCTTTCATCTAAGCAAAAAGGGTCTTTCTGTGCTCGCAGATAAGAGAGTTAAAAGTGACAAAGTGAAATTAAGGTAAAGCACATTCATGATCTCGGGTGTTTGTCTTCTATTGACTTCTATGTATTAAGTAGGACTGAAGGTGCCTTGTGGGCACCATTAATATGAAGCTGGTGAGGAAATGGGTGGTTGGAGACTAATGGAAGGTGTTAACAGAGTGAAGCAAGTAATGACAGAGTAAGAACTGGATATGCAGTCAAGAATCAACAATGTGTAATTCAGAGATGAAAAAAACAAACAAAAACACACACACAAAAAAAAAAAAAAAAACCAGCTGAAAATCAGCCTGCAATGCTTCAGTCTTTCTTGTGTTTGCATTGAGGCATTGCGGCAATACACAACAGATGTCTCTGACCCTATCACAACCCTCACGTTCTGTTTAGAGAAAAAAAAATCTAAATACTAGTTTCAGCCATTAGCCTCACTAGTCTTTTCTTGGAGCATTACGGTGGATTAAAGGATACATGGATGCATTAACCACATGTAAACCATTGTTTATTAGCAACAGATTTTTCATCCAAAACATTGCTGTAGGATGTTCTTTTTCTCCATGGAAATTCCTTATTTTCCAGAGTCATTTTAACCTGAGAAATGTCCAAAATTTTCATCTCAGATATTAGACCTTAGACAGGGATTAAGATATCGGTAGGAACTGATGGCTGACTAAAGTGCACATTATATTGTAGAATTCCTTTAATCACAGAATCAAAAAATAGTTTGGGTTGGAAGGGGCTTTCAAAGGTCATCTAGTCCAACCGCCCTGCAATGAGCTTTAATAATCATGCCACTGCTTTAAACCTTGCAGTCTGATAGCTTATATATTGGTGTTTCATGGTCGGCATGAAGGTAGCACTTGTTGCCATAGCAATATACGAGGTCCCTGATCTAGCTTTTCATTTTCAGTACAGGGTGGGTTGTTCAGTTTTGGGGTTTTGGGGGTGCATGCAACTATAATAAAAACCACGGATATATAAAACTGAAAACTAGATTACTTTCAAAACCAATTTAAAAACTTATAAAAAATATAATAAAAACTTTGTAAATTTGGCAAACACTTATATTAAGATTTTTCTGAGTCACATTCTCTCAAAACAATAGGGAATGCTGTAAATTAAATGGATAATTTCACAGTCAATAGACCTGTATGAAAATTTTGGAAGATTAGTGAAGGTAACAGTTTTTCTTCCTCAGATTATTCAATTATAATAAATTTTTCTGTTTACCCTTTGGACAGAGCTAAAAAATAATTAAATGTACTGACAGCAAAATTAAAAGGAGTCATCAATAGAAGTAACAATAAAGGTAGAGAACAGTAATTTTTTGACTGATTCCTTAAGACTTTGAAAGTACAGTAGTAGTGCTCATTTTGTTAAATAACTTGATTAACTTTACTAGGTGAAACTATCACTCACAGAATGTTTTAGTAAAGCATTTTCTACAAAACTGTGTGGGGAAGCTGAAGATTATGTGAAAATATGAGAACAATTAATTATTACCTAGGATGTTGCTGACAAGGTCAAGCTACATCTCTGTTTTAACATGCAAACATAATGATACTGACCCCAAGTGGGTGAGCCAGAAACCACAGCACAATTATGCAGTTTGTATCCATCAAAATATTTAATTCCACACAGCAGGTTTCATCATGTTTTACAATGGGAATTTAAGCACTACAGGGTCATAACTCTCTACATACACCTCAAAGTGGGCACATGGGATCACAGTGATTCCCCATAGGATCATGGGGCTGAGCTCTCCTCCCTGCCCAGAATCGTCACACCCCTCTTCTACTTTACTGGAAAGTATCATCTCTCCAAACAGCTGTAGAGTTCTTTGCAAGGGTCTGGCCAAGATAAAACCAACCCCTGCGAACAGCTGATATCCAAAAGTCCCAATCCAGGACCAAAATTCCTATGAAGGCCTGTCCTAGCTCTGTGTTAGGTGATGAGAGGAGAGTAACAGAGGTCAGTGGTGAGATGTAGGCTCGACTAAGGTTACTTAACTGAGGTGGAGCCACAGATTAGATCTACCTTGAACTGCACCTGAGAGGATGCTGCAGAGACATAAAGGATGATTCAGTGAGACATTTAGTATCTAAAAAGGCAGCCTGGATAGCTTAACAGGGCAGGGCAGGAGGCTGAAGTGAGATGAGGCGGAGTTAAAACTGAGGGCTGAAGCAGCAGCCTGGCTGTGAAGAAATTTAAGAAAGTCTCAGAATATAGCAGATTCCCAAACTAGAATTTGTTCCTCTGTAGGTCAAAAAAGCAAGAACAGGCATAGGGAGAGGTTATGTAAATGCAGGATTCCCAGGTCCTTGACCATTCTCCCATTTGGATAACCTTATAGAGTCTTCACTCAAGCGTCTCTTCCTGTTCCCCAGAAAGGTCTATGCCAAATCCTCCTGTAATGTCTTAGTGTGATTTCTAGACCTTTCATTGAACAAAGAGTGAACTCAGACAAAGATTTGTTATTTTTTCTTATTTATATACTGTAGAGACAGCTACAGTACACAAATTAGTATATATTTATACTAATAAATATTATACTGATATAGAATATATAAATATACTAATAATATTTATACAGTATATATTTAATGACATTTACATTCTAGAATTATCTTCAAAGTTCAGCCAAATGGACATAAGTATCTATAAATTCTGTAAAACTCAAAATACAGTTTGCCTTTTTACAAGAATTTTTTTAATTTGAGTTTTTGTTGCTTTTTATGTATGAGGGTCAATTGGCTGTCCTAGAGGTGGATTTTATTAATTTTTTATAACTATTGTATGAAATGCAAATATTAATAAAAAGTGTAAGCTTCTTTCTGATAGAAATGAGATTCTTAAAAGTATTTCTTTAAGTCCACAAGTTATCTTGCAAGTAGTGCATATTACACATAACACTCTTTTTTAAGATTTTGAATTTTCTGTGAGTCAGCCTTATGTTAGGAATTCTTTTTATATTTATATTTTCCATACTAAGCAACCCTACTAAACCTTCTATTTTTTACCCTCTTTTTTTTACGAGTAGCTTTACATGTATTTCCAAGATCTCACAAACTCAACAAAGTCATCAGGTTTTTCTTGTTTGTTTGTTTGTTTGTTTTTGTTGATTTTTTTTTTTTCTCTCTAAAAACTGTCTCATAGCACTAGGAAGTTCTAGATAGATATTAAAATTTCAGTTATTTATGTAATAGCAATATCTCTTTCAGATTTTTCATTATATGCGTAGGAACGTTTTAACCAGGTAGCTAAGAGGTATTCCAAACCTTTTGGTATTCTGATGAATACGCGGAAAAGTTTCTAACCAAATAATTTCCTGATACCTTCTATTTTTTAAACATAGAGGGGTTTTTTTATATTTACCTCTGAAGTAAACATGGCAAGCTGATGGCTAAATGAGGATATTTTCAAGATGACTTGATTAAAGAAAGTTTTATGAATAGTCTACTACAGTTCAGAGAGAATATGAATTTGACCTCTGTTCTGAAAAGTAATATCCTTCCTACTCTGTGAATATTTGTGAGCCTGAAAATTTTGTTTTTCTGCTTGTGTGTTTGTTTTGAATAGTCTCTTTGATCCAGCAGGTTTAGTATTTTTAGCTCATATAAATGCCAAATTACACATAATTTCCACATTCCTTTATATGATGTAGAGGTCTAACAGTACCACTTGAGAGTTCAACAAAGTGGAAAACCCTGAGAGCAGCTGGGTCTCAAGAGATGTTAACAATGGCTTAAGTGATAGAGAAAATTTGCATATTTTTTCTTGAATGTTTCAAGATGGTATTTCTCTGAGAATTTCAATTCCCAAAGGCAGGCTGTATGTGGTGAAGTTCAAATTCTTTTAAAACTTTCCTGTGCATTTTTGAATACCTGTAGGCAACATTTGCACTATCCCTTGTACTGGGTTTGGCTGGGATATTTCTTCATAGTACAGCGTTATTTTGGACTTGTGACCAAAACAGAGTTGATAACACAGCTATTAATGAGCAGTGTTTACACAGCATCAAGGTCTTTTCTGATTCTCACCCCACCCCACCAGCGAGGATGCTGAAGATGCACAAGGAGTTGGAAGGGGACACACCTAGCACAGTTGACTCCAAGTGGCCAAATGGATATACCATACAATATGATATTGTGCTCAGCAACGAAAGCTGCATGGTGGAGGCTGGCCACAGCAGCTGTTACTCAGGGAGTGGCTGAGCATTGTCTGATTGGTGATGAGCACCTTGAGTATTTTTCTTCATCATTTTCATGGTTGGTTTCTTTTTGTCTGGTGTTTTTTTGTGTGTTTGTTTGGGGGTTTTTTTGTTGTTGTTTTGTTTGGTTTGGTTTCGGGTTTTTTTTTTCCTGTTACTATTTTTGTTTTGTTTATTACTAAATTGTCTTTATTTCAGTCCATGGGTTTTGACACTTTTACGCTTCCAATTCTCTCCCCTCTCCCACTGGCCGGGTGAGTGGGTGGCTGTGTGGAGCTTACCTGCCTGCTGCTGTTAGAATCACGACACCTATCAATGTTCATTAACAGAAATGTTGTCCACACAGAGGCTTTAATCCAGTGGCATACAGAAGGTACTTTACGGGGACATGACTGGAAAAAGCAATTAAATTTTTATAATTGGGAATACTATTTTGTAACCCATTCAACACATTCACATGTGAGAAGAAAGATGCAGTTTCAGAGAAGAACTTACAGAGAGAAGGCTCATAAAAAGTCTGACAAGCTTGCCTTTGCACAGTGGGATAAAAAGCAGACCTTACTTAATAGGACAAAAAAGGTATGGAAAATGATATTTCACTACCTTTTTCTTCTCATGTGACCTATGAGCTTTCCTAAGTTATCCTGGGACAGTAACGACACCAGTCACTGGCAAAGAGAAATTTGGCGTTGATATATCTTCAGCCAGCCTTCTTTCTTCTTTTCTCTGTTAGAAGCAGAATATATCATAACATTAGCCCTTCAGTCACTTCAATCACTACTCTTTCGTTAGGTGATTCTTCTTCAGTCTGAAAAAATGGCCTCGACAGAGAGGTCATGTTGGCAGTACAGCAAAAGTAGAAATGAGAAACAAAGTAGCTGGACCCTTGATACATAGAACATTCAAAATTTGCAAACAAGCTATTACTCATATCATTTCACCTTTTCTACTGGTCTAAGCAGATGTAACTGTGTTGTCATTCATTACTTTCTCAGAGGATGCCTTTCACTGTTGCTGCCTTGGAGCTAAAAGCAAAATGCCTGCTGTTGGTTTCAGAAGCTTTGCCTCTACCTGTAGTGACAACAACAGATGCAAGATTATCACAGGAGACATATATCTCCAAAGGTGGAATATGGTTTAAACAACATTTTCAAAGATCAGTATTCAAATCATGTTTCTTGAGGCTTCCTCTTAATCTGCATTCCTTCCTTTTCTCTCAGCCTGCCTACAGGTTAAAGTCATCTCTTCCATCCTCTGGCCTTTTGCAGGGTAGCTTCTCCTTCCAGACCACAGGCAAGCTGCTGCTGCCTGTCATGTTAAAGCTGCTGAGTCATAAGACTGTTTTGGCACTCACTTTTCTACTCTGTGGTTACCCAGTGTGTTTATTTAGCTGTCTTGTGCCTGGAAATAGATACATAAGCCCTGCACACATGATTCCTTTGGAAACATTTTGAATTCAGAACAGAAAACAATACCTAGTGGTCCATAGTGGTGAATCGTTCCCCTAGAGAACAGCATCTGTGCAGCAGCTGACAAAGGGTGTTTCAGGTTGATTTTCAAATTAAAATTTAGTTGCAATATTTGGGCTAACTGTTCATATGATGTAAATGAATGCATATTACTGTACATTTATATACTACTGTCTACTATGACTAGCACTAGGGAAAATTTCTCTTTTGACAGTTCCTCCATGGAGTTTCAGTATTCTGGCTCAGCACTGAGAGGGAGCAGGTCAGGGAGGATTCTCATTTCTATTAGGGATGTTTTCAATAGCACTGAGTTCTGTGAACTGGAAAGCATATATGTTACATAGCAGAACTGCATTCCAAAGAAGACATCTCACTTATGAAATAAATACCCACAACTACTCGACACTTCTGTTGGTGTTTTATTTTAGCAAGAATGTCAGATATGGTTAGCTTTTATGGGTGGTTAATGGCAAACAGAAGAAAATACGAGAAGAAGATAAAGCCAAAGAACCCAGATGTTTATTAGCCTTCCAGAAATGTTCAGTCCAGAGGGCAATAGTGATATACATTGTGAGAAAATGAAAGTATCACAAGGAGAATATTATTTCCAGGTACAGAGAAAATGAGTATTTGAACAGCTGCTTTTGATCCAGATTGTTGTCTGGACCACATCAGTAACCATCTCCTGAGAAGAGGCGATGAAATGAGTTACTTGTATTTGGAAGCATAGTTTCCATGAAACACACTCTGCAACTAAATTAAAGATAGTAATAACCACAGAGCTTGACCAATGCAACCAAGAGTAACTGTGAAGGAATACAGAGAATATATGCTTAACAACACTCCATCTCAGCAGAATTATTCAGCTGCATGACGACAAGAGAAAGGGCTGCTACACACCTTTCAGCTCTCTACAGTTTTTTAAACTAAAAAGATGTAAAAAATCTGTGTTGTCCTTTGCACAGTGATATTTAAAATCTGGAACGCATGTTATAATCTTGACAGTTACCTCATTATATATTAGTTTTTTCTGAAAACACATACACTCAAGTATAGCTACTTTGATTCAACACTTTATATTTTGTTTTATATTAAGCAATGTGGAGGAGCCAGGCAGGTTCATTCACATCTGTTACAAGATCTTGTCATCCAGCCTTTTAGTTCCTTCCGTTCAGAGAAAGATCTCTAATTTATGGTAACCATGTATTTGTCAGAAAGCCAAGATATTTTGGCCTATTTTAGATGCAATGTCTATCACAAACCTTATTCAGAGCAAGTTGAACAAACTAAAAAAGGATTAATTATAAATCTAAATGCAGTGTGAAATCAAACACAGAAACTTATTTCCTTATACCTTTATAATTAATGCTCAATTCTGTGACTCTTTTCAATTGAAACACTCTGAATTGTTAAGGGATTTAATAATGCCTCATGATTTATAGCATGCTATACTGTTAATGTTCACTGATTATTTTACTGGAAAAAGCACATCTTTAATTTATGTGATTTATCACTATAATTTTTTTAAAATAAGCATCCACAATTGATCTTTCTTATGTTTCACATAAAACTATTATGGGATACTAAAACTACTGAAAAATATGACATTTTAAAGAGTGCCGTGTTTATAAAATACCTGTCTTTGCATGACCAGAAAAAAATTATGAATTATGTCAAAGATGAGTGTCTTCAAAGGTGTTGTGGTTTAAACTGGGGGGGCAACTGAGCACCATGCAGCTCGCACCCCCACTTCCTCCCATTTCCAGGCAGGATGGGAAAGAGAATCAAAAGAACATAAAACCTGTGGGTTGAGATGACAAAAGTTGAATAACTAAAATAAAGTACAATATAATACTAATCCTCAGCTGCTGCAAAAGGCAAGGGGTGGGGGGAGAGGTGGGGGGCTTGTTCCCTCTCTGAATTAAAGAAAGCACACCAGAGAGTCTGCAGCTAATCTAAGGCAAGAAATGGTCCTGAGAGGAGTGCATTGCTATTTGAATGCACGTAGGAAAAGATTCAATATCTATAGTTCAAAAATCAATTTGTCTAAATGTGAGTGAAGAGGTACTAGCCGAGCACAGCAACAGCATGGAACAGCTTCAGCAATCACTGTAAAAAGGCACAGTGTAGCACTACAGAAGGAAAACATGGAAACATGGTTTCCTTCTGCCTGTGGAAGAAGGTTGTGCTGGGGATACACAGTATTCAGTGCTGTCACGCAGCAGCGCCTCCTAGAATTAAAAATATAGGCATGAAAAAACATGGCAGAAGCACAGGTCGCGAGATGTTTTACAATGTATTGGTTTTACGAACAGTGGGAGGATGTAGCCATGTATACAGAAAAGCAGCAAGCAAAAAAAAAGTAAATGGGAAGTCGAATATGGCAGAGGAAGAAAACATCTTGCCTCTTGGCAAAGTAGAAAGCAGTAGCCAGTGCAGCACAAACCAGAAATTCTGCTGCAGGAAGCAAAAGTGGAGTGGAGTAGAAGGAAGTAAAGGGAAGACCTGAAGTACAAGGGCAAAAGTGGCACCATCAAATTCCTGTGAAAGGAAATAATAGAAACATACTTGGTGGAAAAAAAGAGACCTAAAACATGAAAAACAAGCTGATACATTTCTGGCAAGAGAAAGGGAATGGCACCTGTGAGAAACTCAGCAATGCCACGCTGAGCATGGTGCAAAAGCTCAGGGCAGAGGCATGTCAGCAAGAACAGAAGGAGTCTCATGCCTTCCTTTGGAAAGTGGCAACTGAAAGGCATATTTTTTTCTGTCCCTCCACAGCCTGTGAACCTAGGTCATTGCAAAGGAACTGTGGCTGAAAATCTGCTAGTGGAAGACACACAGACAGCTGGGGAGAAGATAAGAGAAAGAAGCTCCTGCTACCACATTGGAAGAGTGGTAGTGTCACTTAAAAGATCAGTAGTGCCACTTAGAAAACAAGCACTGTCAGTGTTGGTGGTGGGAGGCAGAGAGCAGTAGAGTTTCTTCCCTGAAAACTAACTGGACTGATGTAACCTATAACTTTCCCAGTGCTCCACATTTAAGAATTCAGATGCAGCTACTGAGGGGGAGAGCATGCTGCTACTGAGATAAAATAGGCAGCTCTTGCTGCTGTTCTTTGAAGAACAGAGCTCTGCCGAACAAGGAGGAGTAGTGGTTACTGAAGATCATCTGGAATAACAAGATGACTGCCCTTAGTGTTCCAAAATTTCAGCATATTTTCTTACAACCCCTATCTTTGCCACTTCAGGGAGATGTTCTCAAGAGCCAGCACAGGATAATCCCCTTTATCAAGTCCTTTGTTAGTCTTGGCACACCACCCAGCACCCCATACCTGAGCAATGTATTTCATGTACATCTCTTGAGCCCACTGTTTCCTTCCAGGGCAAATAGGGGAGTGCAGCTGCCACAGCCGTCTGACCATGTACTTCTGCTCTTCTTTTCCACAGGGAACTCTGAGAAGGATAAAAAAATGTAATTTAGCATTTCTTGATTATCAGAGAGAAGACATAATTTAGTGGTCAGTAGCTGCTTGCTGTTCTTCAGCCATTTAAAAAATAAATAAATAAATTCCAAGGACTAAGATCTCAATGGAGCAGTGGGAATGCCTAGATCGGTGTGTCCAGAAGGCCTTTACTAGCTGCAGGATAGGTAGGACAGACAGCTATGGGGCAGTTCAAGGAGAGAAACTCCTAAAATGTTTGGCTGAAATTGGTGAGAGATACCATCCTGAAAAGAATCTTTGTGCAACTTTGTTCTCCTTTCAACTGGGCATATGCACAACTTCAAGAAAGAAGTCTAACATAACAGTACAGAGCCCCACCAAATCTTATTAGTCTTCCGAAAAGCATCCTTTTCTGAGAACCTGAAGCAATGCCTGCAACACCTCTAAAAACCACTATCATCAGTACCTTTGTCTCAGCTCAAGAGCCTGGAGAAAATGGCAAAATACCTGAAAACCCTCCTGACCTTTTAAACGCTCTTAATACAAAGACAAAAGCATAGACTGTTTTCAGAAGTGCATTTGTGTTCGCATGCTCCCTCAAACAGGGATGGAATGTTGCTCAGCCAACTGCAAAACCTGACATACCTCCTAAGGCAGGAGTGCTTTGTAAAAACAAGTTATCCTTGCCTTCACCAAGACAGAAGCTGTTTCACATGCTGCTGAGAGCTCCGAGTGAAGATGCAAGATTTAGTGGAAAATAACGTATGCTGAGCCATTAACCACTAATGTGTTTTCAGCGTCCAGACCATAACACCAGGGTCAGAATTTCAAAAAGGCTGACCCACCTTATGTCTTAAGAGAAGGTACTTATAGCTATTCATCACCTGACAGCTGCTTATGTTGTGCTTAGAAAAAAAAAATTGGAAAGGCAGCAGTATTAAAGCTGACTAAAACTTTATGATTAAACATTTACCTTTAAGAAAATTTTCCCTTCACCTTTCTGCTGGAGAAGATTTTTACAAGGACATTTGAAAGACCTTCTGAATCTTAGTTTCTATCTCCCCTTCCATTCTGTGCATTTATCAGTTTCTGTTCTTGCTGGCTTACCATCATATATACACAGCAAAAGCACAAAGAAATCACCTATGGAACAATGCTCAGCATCGAAGGATTTTAGAATAAGCAAACACTACTTCTCAAATACTTCAGGGTTTTGGTGTTTAGGTCTTCCTCTTTTTTTTACCCTGGATTTGAATAATTGAAAAATTTAACATGAAGTGTTCCAATGCAAATCACACACTCAGTATTTATCTCTGTATTTATCTCTATATTCAGGATGGTGGTTCTTGAGATGAAGAAGACGTTTCCTCTCTCTTATTCTCAAAATAAATTAATATATAAAAAACTAAATGTGTTCATTGCGTATACATGTAGATTGAGAGTAAATTCTAGAACTTTGAAGGGTTTTTTCATAATACTGGTTCACCTAAAACATCTATTTACTTTCACTTTAGCAAATAATGCTCACAAAGTAATGCAATAAAAGCCCTCAGTCTAATATTATGTGTCATTATGAAAGCTCCCCAAGATTTGCCTAGAAGAGATAAAATATAACAGTAGTAACGCTTGAAATCTCACTGATAAAATGAAATGAACAGTGAGCATTTTTTTAAGTTCACATGTATCCAGGGAACAATGAATAAGAGAGAAATTAGTATGATGCTGCACATATTTATTCAGCCTTGATCAACTACATGTATGCTACAGTAAAGAATTAGATTACACAAGAGTGGTCTTTCTAGTCTATTGTCCACAAGCAGACAGTTGCTTCATATCCTTCTTTGTGGAAATCAACCAATTTTCATTTAGATGGTTTTATAATTATTTGGTTTTATTTTTCCTTTTCTAGACCACTATGGAATTATTACATTTAATTTTGAGGGAAACATTAGAGAGCACTGATATGAATTACTCCAGAAGGCTACAGAAATTATATTCCTGGAACTTTTATGTTCTGCCTTATTTAAATTTGAACTATGTTTTGCAGAAACTGAGCTCATGGGAAGAGATGGGGCCCCACCTCAGAAACTAGATTAATTATTAAACACAGCAGAGAGCCCTAGAACAAAGAGGTACTGCCCTTCATTCATTACTGTGGATAGAGGATGACATTGGTGGAAGTTACGAAATTATTTCCATCATGATTTGAAAAGTGACGTATGCCAGGGAAAACTCTGCATAGGAAGAGTGGTCTGTTCCAGACAGCTGTGCGAATCAGAGGTTCAAAAGGAAGTGACAAGTTTATATTTCCTTCTATTTTCCTCCATGAGAGACAAAAATCAACAACTGCATTGTAAGTAAAAGCAAGTGATCAATGTTAACAATACACAGTGCAAAATGACATCAGTTATTTTATATATGTTCTGTAACAGTTAATCTTTTGCATACAGGAATACAGCATTTCATTACAAAGATAAGAATTTGTCACTGACAGGAAACATTTCAAGAACTGCACTACCTTAAATACCAGTTTGACAAAATGTAGTATTCATGAGACTTTGGTTCTGTTATTGCTTCATGGTCAGTCCTTTATAGATTGGTGCATTTATAGGATCAGATATTTCCTTTTTAAAGCAGCCAAGTGTGATAAGAATACCAGCCCCCTAGGCCTGTGCAGTGTCTTGGTGATGCTCACCAAATAAAAGGAGACATTATGTAAATCCTCTGGTTTATGCCTACAGACAGTACACCTTAGGAGGAAAACGGAGTTGCTTTCTTTAATCTCTGGTTACAGGAAGACGAAAAGTAGGCATAGTTGGGCTTAGTCTCTCACAGTATTCCCTACTTAGCATCACACTCCTTCCTTTCCACTGACATTCTCTTCCTACAAAGAGACATCATGAAAGCATTTTTTTAAATGTCCATCTTCAGCTCTAGAAACATTGCTCTAAGAAAGCTTGCTCCTTGCCTCTGTTATTAGTGTAGCTATAACTAAGAAAATATAAACTTTAGATGGACTATCTCATTTCCCTTTGAAAATTTTCTGTTCTTCTTAGAGTTCTCTCAGCTTCAGAAAGAAGCTGATAACTCATCTGACTTATTTGATCTGTCTGTAACTGAATCAGTAACTGTCTCCCTTCACAGTTTCTTATGTTGTTTCTGTAAGATGCAAAGGAAAGATATAAAGAGCTACCCAAGGTGCCTTTGAGTGTGTTAGCTCCATGTTGCTAGACACAACTTATCTGCATCAGCCTTATACTACCATGTGTGTCCAGGCTACTTTGTCTTTGTTCAGAAGCAAATAGAGATGGGGCTTCTGGGTCTCAAGCTAGCATTTTTTGGCAACGAAAGAATGAATCTACACACATGTAGACATATTAGACCGGTTACATTTATCCTGTAAATCCCTACTACTTCACTATTATAGAATCATAGAGTCAAAGAATAGAGCTGGAAAGGACCTTAAGACCATCTAGTTCCAACCCCCCTACCATGGGCAGGGACACCTCACACTAAACCATGTCACCCAAGGCTCTATTCAGCCTGGCCTTGAACACCGCCAGGGATGGAGCATTCAGAGCTTCCCTGGGAAGCCGATTCCCGTCTCACCACCCTAACAGTAAAGAACTTCTTCCTTTTATCGAACCTGAACTTCCCCTGTTTAAGTTAAAATCCATTACTGCTAGACCTATCACTATAGTCCCTAATGAAGAGTCCATCCCCAGCATCCTTATAGGTTCCCTTCAGATACTGGAAGGCTGCTATGAGGTCTCCACGCAGCCTTCTGTTCTCCAGGCTGAACAGCCCCAACTTTCTCAGCCTGTCTTCATACAGGAGGTGCTCCAGTCCCCTGATCACTATCGTGGCCCTCCTCTGGACTTGTTCCAGCAGTGCCATGTCCTTTTTATGTTGAGGACACCAGAACTGTACACAATACTCCAGGTGAGGTCTCACAAGAGCAGAGTAGAGGGGCAGGATCACCTCCTTCGACCTGCTGGTCACGCCCCTTTTGATGCAGCCCAGGATACGGCTGGCTTTCTGGGCTGCGAGCGCACACTGAAGCCAGCTCATGTTAAGTTTCTCATTGACCAACACCCCAAAGTCCTTCTGCACAGGGCTGCTCTTAATCTCTTCTCTGCCCAACCTGTAGCTGTGCCTGGGATTGCTCCCACCCAGGTGTAGGAGGACCTTGCACTTGGCATGGTTGAACTTCATAAGGTTGGCAACAGCCCACCTCACAAGTGTGTCGAGGTCCCTCCCTCTGGATGGCATTCCTTCCCTCCAGTGTATCAACCAAACCACACAGCTTGGTGTCATCGGCAAACTTCCTGAGGGCACACTCAATCCCACTGCCCATGTCATCAACAAAGATGTTGAACAAGACTTTTCCCAACACCGATCCCCGAGGGACACCACTCGTTACTGGTCTCCAGCTGGACATTGAGCTATTGACCATGACTCTTTGTGTGCGGCTATCCAGCCAGTTCTTTATCCACCGAGTAGTCCACCTAGCAAATTGATGTCTCTCCAATTTAGAGACAAGAATATCGTGTGGGACAGTGTCAAACGCTTTGCACAAGTCCAGGTAGATGACGTCAACTGCTCTACCCCTGTCCATCAGTTCTGTAGCCCCATCATAGAAGGCCACCAAATTGGTCAGGCAGGATTTCCCCTTAGTGAAGCCATGCTGGCTGTCACCAAGCACCTTGTTGGTTTCCATGTGCCTTAGCATACCTTCCAGGAGAATGTGTTTCAAGATTTTGTCAGGCACAGAGGTGAGACTGACTGGTCTGTAGTTCCCTGCGTCATCCATATTCCCCTTATTGAAAATGGGGGTTATATTCCCCTCTTACCAGTCATCAGGAACTTCACCTGACTGCCATGATTTTTCAAATATGATGGCCAGTGACTTAACAAATTCATTTGCCATCTCCTTCAGGACCCGCAGTTGGATTTCATGAGATCCCATGGACTTGTGTACATTTAGGTTTTTAAGATGGTCTCGAACCAGATCATCTGCTACAGTGGGCCTAGGGTCTTCATTCTCATAGTCCCTGTGTCTGCCTTCCAAGACTTGGTTGGTCTGGTCAGAGCATTTGCCAGTGAAGACTGAGACAAAGAAGTCATGAAGAACCTCAGCCTTCTTCAAATTCAGGGTAGCCAGTTCTCCTGACAGCTTCTAGAGAGGGCCCATGTTGTCCCTACTCTTGTCTTTTATTTGCAATGTACCTATAGAATCCCTTCCGTTATCTTTCACATCCCTAGCCAAGTTTAATTCTAACTGGGCCTTGGCTTTCCTAACCTGGTCCCTATCTTCCTAGACAACACCCCTGTATACTTCCCGGGCTGCCTGTCCTTGCTCCCACCTTTTATAAGCCTCTTTTTTCCCTCGAAGTTTCCTCAGCAGCTCTTTATCCATCCAAGGAGGTCTCCTGGCCCTCCTGCTGCACTTCCTTCTAGTCGGGGTGCAGCACTCCTGAGCTTGTAGCAGGTGATCCTTGAATATCAACCAACAGTCTTGGGCTCCCCTGCCCTCTAGGTCTATATCCCATGGAACCTTACTAAGCAGGTTCCTGAAGAGGCCAAAGTCTGCTCTCCTGAGGTCCAGGGCAGTGAGCTTGCTGCACGCTCTTCTCACTGTCCTGAGGATCTTGAACTCAACCATCTCATGATCACTGCAACCAAGCCTGCCCTGGAGCGTTACATTTCAAACCAGCCCTTCCCTGCTGGTGGGCATGAGGTCAGGCATGGCACCTCTCCTAGTCGGCTCCTCTGTTACTTGCAGAAGGAATTTGTCTTCCACACAATTCAGGAACCTTCTGTATTGTTTTGCTGGGCTGTACTGTCCCTCCAGCAGATCTGAGGGTGGTTGAAGTCCCCCATGAGGACAAGGGCCTGCGAGCCTGAGGTTGTTCCTATCTGTCTATACAGCGCTTCATCCACAGAGTCTTCTTGATCAGGCAGTCTGTAACAAATCCCCACAATAATGTCCCCCATCGCTGTTCTCCCTTTAACCCTGACCCACAAACTCTCTGTTGACTGCTCACCTGTCCCCAGAGAGAGTTCCACGCTCTCCAGCCTATCTCTAACATAAATAGCAACTCCACCTCCCCGTATGCCAGGCCTGTCTTTTCTAAAGAGTCTGTAACTTTCCATTCCAATGCTCCAGTCATAGGAGCCATCCCACCATGTTTCTGTGATGCCTATTATATCATATCCCCGCAGATGTGCTCACACCTCTAATTCCTCTTGTTTGTTTTCCATAATGCAGGCATTTGTACAGAGGCATCTGAGCTGAGGTCCAAATGAAGCCGGCTCATTGGCTGGAGCAGATGGAATATCTCTACATTACTCCGAGCATTTATTATAGGTGCTGGCAACTGACTGGGTGTGTTGTTATGGAATGATGCCTGCCTCCCCCTGTACATCTAGTTTAATGCTTTCTTGACCAGCCTGGCAACCCTCCTACCAAAACAACTCTTCCCCTTCATTGTCAGACCACCTACACCAGCCTTCAGTAGACCTGGTCTACTAAACTGGGTCCCATGTTCTGAATACCCAAACCCCTGGCTATGGCACCACAGTTTAACCATTTATTAACCTGGCAGATCCTCCTAGCCTTTTTAAGGTCCTCTCCCCTTTGTGCTGGAGAACTGACGAAAAGACTGTCTGAGCTCCAAAACCCCTAGCCACCACTCCCAGGGCCCTGCAGTCCTTCTTAATGTTCTCCGGGCTACTGCTATCTATATCACTAACACCCATATGTACTACTAGAAGCAGATAATAGCATTGCATTTTATCTCTTAACCTCTCATTTTCAGACAGTAATGGTGAGTTGTTGGGAAAAGAAACAGAATGTTAAACCCCACATCCTTAAATCCCTGCGTTCAGCAAGTAATATTTTATCAGAGAATAGTTGTTTCAGGACCCTCAGTATTACTGAGAGAGCACAGTCTGCTTCCAACTCCCTTGTTTGTTAATCTCCCTAAAGATTATACAATAGGAAATACAGAAACAAAATTCAGTAACTGCCAGTCAAATGCGTAACTGCCAGTCAAATCCATAACAGCCAGCAGGTGTTTGTGTTATGAATGTACTGTTGGTTTATTTTTTTATATATTAAAAAGATATTTTTATATACTAATATGTAATGCAGATGGTGAATAAAATTAAGAATTTTTTATTTCCTATTCCTCTAAGTATCTCCGATTCAGTGAGCACTGCAGTGAAGTTCAGAATTTTACCATAGTAACGGTAAATGCTGCTCCTTCGATGCCACTCACTCTATGGCCTCAGAGAAAAAAAAAAAAAAAGAAAGAAAGAAAGAAAGAGAAAGAAAAAATAAGTAAAACCAAATCAAGACAATTCAACTGAAAAAATTCAACATTAAATTGAAATATTTCTTACTCTTCTCTCTGTAATAAGAACTAGTGCACCAAATGCGATAGAAGAGAGAGGGAGTAATTACAGCTTTCTAGGTCCTTACAATGTTACTAGAAAAAACAGTTTTATCATAGATTACTGTGTTTGTCTCTTTATGAAAGACAAGGACCTGAACTTTGGTTTCAGGAACAATGTGTTCAGCAATCAGAGCTCAAAGTGATCTGCCAGTAGCCCAAAGCTCAAACAGGTTGTAACATGGAATTTACATTCTCTAAGAATTCTAACATTTTTAGCCATCATATAAACAAAACAAAACAAAACAAAAAATGCATATATATATATATATATATATATATTTCCCATAGGAGAAAAGGTTTCTGAAATATTATCTGTACTTTACAAGTCCAAACAACATTTTTGCAGAATTGACTACGTTTGTCAGTTTTCCACCCACCAATGAAAACTAAGATAAAGCTGACTAAAATTTAAAAAGCCCCACATGAAATAAACTATTTTGTATTTGACACAGGGGGCATCTTCTGACATCTTCTAACTTTATTTGCATCAGCTACTACCAGCCCCCTGTACATACAGAAAAACAGATACAGTTTTAAGAATCTATAGGAAGGTATCGATGTCCTAGTGACACTTGAAGTATAATTATTTAAAAGAAAATAATTTAAAACACAGTTAAAAGTGTCCTTTTAGAGCAAGTCCTTCTACCTGGAATATTTTCAATTATATATAGCAGACAGGAAGTTTGACTTCTGACTGCACCATAGAAAGGTATTTTAATAGAGTCAATGGTGAGAGTATATTGACCCTCCTAGCAATGCTGGAGTAACTAGATGTAGATGTTATAAGAACGAAGTACTAAATTCCAGCACTAGTACTGTGAATGGAAAGTATTTGATACTGTTCTCTTTCAGCAAACTTATCTTTTCTTCTTTCAGAATATTTGTACCTTTTGCCCTCCAGGCATTTCTCTTCACAGTCGTTGCAAACCCAGTATTCTTCTTATGTAGAAATGTTCTCTTCATGTGTGTTTGGTACTTCCTTGTAGTCGTTCCTCCCTTTCTTCCATGCTGCACATGCTGCCTGCTCCAGTCAGTTGTGGCAGGATTTTGCATCTAAAATGATAAATCACTGCAAGTGAAATGACATTAAATAATGAAATGAAACAATTAAATGAAATGAAACGGAGAGAAGAACTGAAACAGAGAAGAGATATGAAATGGAGAGGAGACATAACTGCTACATGATATTTTTGGACCGGAAGGTGTGCAGGTGTCCCTGAGGAGAAAGTGCTTTTCACAGCTACAAAACAAGTTTTCAGATTAATGTTCAAGAGGTACTTATAAGAAGTACGATGAAATTACACAACCTTTCAAATTTTCAGGCCATTTAACAAAGTACTTCCAGTTTCCATCTTATATCAGGTGAAACAATGAATATTGAACAAAATGTTAATCTCTATCATGAGCTTTTTATTAATCTCTGTATTCAGAGATGAGCATTTATTAAATAAATTCTTAGAAAAATGAAAAGCAAGGTAGAGCCATTGGCTTTTGGCAGTTCTTGTTCATGTAATTATTTTTCTCTTCTGAATGTAGTTCAAGATGCTACTGGTTATTAAGAAAACAAGTTTTTACCTTTGTCTTCACAATTTTTTTATTTTAGAAGCTATTTTACATCTCCTAAATGTGCAAGTTCATCTTTTAGGACTAGTGTCTTTTTATCCCATCATACAGTATAGCTCTGCAGCTGTTTTCATAAAGAGGTCAAGTAGAATAAAACCAAGAAAGATATGAAATGGCTTCTGAAAACAAGGGTGAAAGAATCACTGTGCATCTAATTCTGCTGAGAGAAAGGTGGAAGAGTCCCTATATGACATAGCACTATGTTTCACTTTTTCTCCAGTACCCTTGGTTTCAGACTTCGGGCTTTTCATAGCAGAAAGCATGCCCAGTTTGTCAGTAAACCTGATTGATAGTATCTTGTAACCAGGATGTGGCCCATAAGCCAATCCGACTTGCAGGACCTGACTGCCAGCTGGTATGAATCAACACTGCTTCAGTGGAGCTATGCCATCTCTCCAATTTAGCATTGTCTTAAATTTTCTCAGAAGAATTTGAGCTCTGTGCAAAATTTCAGCTATATATAACAAGGACAATGTTTCTAGCTTTGCAGAAGAATGCAAAATGGCATCACTGATTGTCCCATAAAGACTACATTCAAACAAGAAGCCTGACGACAGATTTAACTATTCCCTACCTCATGAAAGGATGAATCCTGGGCACATGTTGGCCTCTCTCCTTATCCACAGCCCGATTTCAATGAAATGGAAGTCAAGGCATGCAAGATTAAGGTAGGTGAGACATATCGGTCCATCAGCTACTTAGACTGGATAACGGGGAAATCAGGAAGCATGGTAAAGCAAATCTTGCCAATGGTTTAGATTTATTCTTTGTGAACCTATTCTCTCATATAGTTTAAAGACTTACTGCAATCTGGGTGCAGTAGATGGGCCAAGAGATCCTAATGAGAAATTAGCATACCACCTGTTAAGTTTTGCTTGTGATGACCATCTCAGAGTATTTGTGGATTTGTTCTTGTTTGTTGCTCACTTGTCAATTAAAGTAGGAAACCAAAGAAATGCTGAGTCTGACCAGGCATCTTCAGCCAATTATTCATAACCCTTACAAGTCTGCATGAACTCAAGAAAACACTGCAAAACAAATAAAGGAATATAGGCACAGGTGGAAAACAGATTATATCCAAAAGCTACAATGCAAGACACTGTGCAATAAAGCATACCTACAGAATATATCATGTGATTATGAAGTAAGCAAGCAGAGAGCTTTTTTACTTTTTCTTTCTCTTCTGTTAAGTAAAATAAGCATAACCAGGCAGATAAAGCTGTTTTGTCCAATTGCTGGTACCTACATATTAGCACAATGAAACAAGGCAGATGACGTGCACAAACACCTGAACTAATTAGATAGGAGTGGAACTGCTGAAAATAGCGTATATGTCATTTTAAGCACTTAGTGCAGGTTCAGACTTAACATGCACGCAAATGCACACATATTCATAAACAAACACAGGAAAAAATAAATTAGCAAGTTTTTTTGAAATGGGATTTCTTATCTGTGAAAATGTGCTGGCTGGATATGCCTACTAATGGGTATAATTCAGATAGTAGGTTACAGTTCTTTAGATCTATACCACAAAAATACTGCTGATTTAAGGAGAGAAAATGGCAAAATTGAAATAACAGAGAGAAACTTCCCTATGTAATAACGTGTTTTGCTGAGTAAGAAATGTTTTCTCCATATAAACCACTCTACAGGTTAAAATCTACAGTATATATCTCAGGAAACATTTTGCCACAAATTTCCATTTTGCGTTCTTCAGTTTCTAGTTGAAGGCTAACTGTTTCTGTTAGCTGTCCATAAAACTCCCCTTTTTATTCTTTCTGGACTCATTTTACAACAGCTTCATGTGCCAAGCATAATAAGGCCTCATTCTTCATTGTTCTTCAAAGACACTATAAATAATAAGAATCATAAATATAATCATATGTATAACTCTAGCCTGTAAGCACAGTAACTGTGGTGCCTTTTTGAAGCATCTGTCAATAACCATATTTCTCAAGTTTAAAGTTTATTCAAAAGGCAAATGCTGAAAAATATCCCATATTTGGCAGTTTAGATAATAATTCAATTTTCTGAATCTCCCTCTGGCAATTCTGGAGTCCATTTTGAGTCTCTCCAGTTAAAGCTTACTGCTTTTTACATCACTACCCAAATGATCAAAGCTAGAGGAAAAGCTTTCAGTCCTACAGAGGATAAGGAAGCTCGTATTTTATCTGACTCTTCATGATAGGACTCCATGCTCAAACTGATCTAATTTGCTCAGATATAGCAAGAAGGAAAACTCCTCAGAAACAGAGCTAAGAAGCTGCTTGCTGGCGTCACTGGAAAAGATAAAAGTTAAATATGAACAGCGAAAAAATATTTATGGGTTTATTTATTTTTTACTCATATTATTTCTTTGACATTTCGTAAGAATATGCCATTAATGGGAAATATGCAAGAGAAGAAAATACTACACCTTTTTTTTAATATATATTCCATGATAATTTCCAAAAAAAAGACTGAAAAACATTAATGGTATCAGACGGCATTCAATTGAATTAGAAACATATTGTTGCTTATGAGCAATCCTAATTATATCACATCTACCTTTCCACACAGGCAGTTTTTTCAGCTTAGATCACCAGGTTAGACAACAGTGAATATCCACGGGTAAATTTGAGCTGACTGTTACTAATTATCTCCCTGTCCTTCGCATGTTTGAAATTAATTCTGTGAAAATGTGCTTTATGACCTTTCCAGAAACTTAGGTGAGACTGTCCGTCTTGATTTCTCCCAAAGTGTTAGAGTCATGCTTACTTACACCTCTTTGCTGGTCCTTGTTCCTATCTTCTAGATTTTCCTATTTTCCCCTTGAATTCAGAAACCTCTGCCAAAGTTCCCTGTGTTCACCCACAATGGGATGATTTGTTCCTAACCTTCAAATTCTTGTCTAGGTATGTTTAGGATAAAAGAAGGGATTCTGTAGGTACGTAGCAAATGAAAAACATACTAGGGACAATGTAGGCCCTCTCTAGAAGCTATTCGGAGAACTGGCTACCCTGGATTTGGAGAAGGCTGAGGTTCTGAATGACTTCTTTGTCTCAGCCTTCACTGGCAAATGCTCTGACCACACCAACCAAGTCTTGGAAGGCAGACACAGGGACTATGAGAAAGAAGACCCTAGGCCCACTGTAGCAGATGATCTGGTTCGAGACCATCTTAAAAACCTAAATGTACACAAGTCCATGGGATCTGATGAAATCCAACTGCGGGTCCTGAAGGAGATGGCAAATGAATTTGTTAAGTCACTGGCCATCATATTTGAAAAATCATGGCAGTCAGGTGAAGTTCCCGATGACTGGTAAGAGGGGAATATAACCCCCATTTTCAATAAGGGGAATATGGATGACGCAGGGAACTACAGACCAGTCAGTCTCACCTCTGTGCCTGACAAAATCTTGAAACACATTCTCCTGGAAGGTATGCTAAGGCACATGAAAACCAACAAGGTGCTTGGTGACAGCCAGCATGGCTTCACTAAGGGGAAATCCTACCTGACCAATTCGGTGGCCTTCTATGATGGGGCTACAGAACTGACGGACAGGGGTAGAGCAGTTGACGTCATCTACCTGGACTTGTGCAAAGCGTTTGACACTGTCCCATCAACTTGCTAGGTGGACTACTCGGTGGATAAAGAACTGGCTGGATAGCCGCACACAAAGAGTCATGGTCAATAGCTCAATGTCCAGCTGGAGACCAGTAACGAGTGGTGTCCCTCAGGGATCGGTGTTGGAAACAGTCTTGTTCAACATCTTTGTTGGTGACATGGGCAGTGGGATTGAGTGTGCCCTCAGGAAGTTTACCGATGACACCAAGCTGTGTGGTTTAGTTGATACGCTGGAGGGAAAGAATGCCATCCAGAGGGACCTCGACACACTTGTGAGGTGGGCTGATGCCAACCTCATGAAGTTTAACCATGCCATGTGCAAGGTCCTCCTACACCTGGGTGGGAGCAATCCCAGGCACAGCTACAGGTTGGGCAGAGAAGAGATTAAGAGCAGCCCTGTGCAGAAGGACTTTGGGGTGTTGGTCAATGAGAAACTTAACATGAGCTGGCTTCAGTGTGTGCTTGCAGCCCAGAAAGCCAACCGTTTCCTGGGCTGCATCAAAAGGAGCGTGACCAGCAGGTCGAAGGAGGTGATCCTGCCCCTCTACTCTGCTCTTGTGAGACCTCACCTGGAGTATTGTGTACAGTTCTGGTGTCCTCAACATAAAAAGGACATGGCACTGCTGGAACAAGTCCAGAGGAGGGCCACGAGGATGATCAGGAGATTGGAGCACCTCCCATATGAAGACAGGCTGAGAAAGTTGGGGCTGTTCAGCCTGGAGAACAGAAGGCTGTGTGGAGATCTCATAGCAGCCTTCCAGTATCTGAAGGGAACCTATAAGGATGCTGGGGACAGACTCTTCATTAGGGAATGTATTGACAGGTCAAGGGATAACGGATTGAAACTTAAACAGGGGAAGTTTAGATTGGATGTAAGAAAGAAGTTCTTTACTGTTAGGGTGGTGAGGCACTGGAATTGGTTGCCCAGGGAGGTTGTGAATACTCTGTACTTGGTGGTGTTCAAGGCCAGGTTGGACAAAGCCTTGGGTGGCATGGTTTAGTGTGAGGTGTCCCTGCCCATGGTAGGGGGGTTGGAACTAGATGACCTTAAGGTCCTTTCCAACCCTAAATGTTCTATGATTTTATGAAATAAGTTTTTCTTGAAAAAAAACAACAGCTCTCCTGGATGCTTCCCACCTTGGTCAGCTTGCCCTCAGGGTTTCTGTCCAGCAGATTGCAGAACAGCCCAAAGCCTAATATCCCACAGCTCTAAGCCTCAACTCTGTTATTCACCTGCCCAGTTTCCCTCTGAGTCCTTAACTCCACCATTTTCTGACTGCAGCCCACCCTGCCATCTCTGACCTCATTTGTCATTCTTCCTTATCTGTAAGTAGTATGCACTGGCCTTGGTTAAGTCTTAACAAACTTGTCTCCCTGGCACTGGAGTTCAATTCAGTCAAGTCATGCCTTTCCAAGAAAACACAATTTCTCTTCCTCTTAATATTGCTCAGTCCTTTCTAAGAATCACAGAATCAAAGAGCCTGTACTTGCCAAGGACTGTGCTCCACTCAGAAGTGCCAGGTCCCCATAGCTCCCATGGCTATCATATACCAGAGACTGTGCATTGGTTTCCACCAACCGAGGCCAGAAATTCATTATGAAACATAGTAGTTCAGCTTCTCTTTTTCTCACTTATGGAGTGTCGTGTCTAGTAAATTTTATCAAGGGATATTAAAATTAAGAAAAAAAATCATTAAGAAAAATTCAAATAAATAAAACATAAATTTTTCATAAAAACATTCTAGCCAATAGTTCTCTACCACACATATCTTTTGAAGAGGAAGCAAGAAGCAGCTACATATGATAACAGATCTTAATGAAAAATACAAGATGCACAAAGATTCAAATTATAAAGACTAGAATATTAAGAACAGGAGAGGATATATTCTTCTAAGGTATCTCTTGTCATCTCTAATATAAAGTAAAAATCTAACAATAAAAAAATATTTGAAGCAAAAACTTTAAGCAGTACCATAAAGGTTATAACATGCCCATGGGCAGACCCTGAAATAGACAACATACTTTTATTTTATGTTCAGAACAAGAAGAACAATGGCCATTAGTAACATTTTAATCATGTTCTTTTGCAGTATCTATATTTCCAGAGAGGAAAGAGTTATTATATAACCTTGCAAAAGCAGTTCTTCTCTAAGCTGTCAGGCAAAGAATGAGAGAAGAAAAAGAAAGGTGCATGAGCTCATATGGAGTGGGAATGTACAGGTTCATATGGATTGGAAACTGCCAGACAGATACTTCCTTAATGGACTGGAAATTGTATGAAAGTATCTTTTCACAGTAAGAGGCCAAACCATTTGGAACAAGAACGAAAAGCAAATTGCCAGCCAAGAGCACAGATCCACAGAGCCATACAGCAGTGGTACAGCCCTATCATCACCAGTCTCTAGGGTGTCTGAAGCTTGGCAAAGGAATCTATTCATCTCCACAGTCTCAATGAATGAGTATTTTTCAGTTGTGCAAACAAGCAGGTTCTTCTCTTGTGTGGGTGTAAGAGCAAAGTTTAATTCTGTGCACACCAGGGGAATTTTTGATTAGTCCTAGCCTAATCTGTAGAAGTGACAAAGCATACCATCTGCTTCACAGGCGGCTTGTTATCCAAATCAGATTACAGCAATGAAGACCACAGAATTGCTGACAACAGAAAAGCAGTGAGGAGAAAAAATGTTCTGCTAAAGGGTTATAGCTCTTCAAGTATTTCAAGTATTTTATGTTGCTGGTCACTTCAGCAACATATTAGTCAACAAACTGATCAAAAATGCATAAAACAATAGCAGATTCCAGTGGCAGATGTACCACCATACAGCTGAAAGGGAAGAGACATGACCTGCATTTTACAGATTTGATGAGAATAGGTCCACGTATTGTTCTCTAGTATGAAGGCCCGCAAGCACACCATCCACATGCTCTAACTTTCCAAGAGAAGGTAAGACAAAGAATACTGTCACCTTAAGGAAAAGGAATAGGACTCTTCATCAGGGACTGTAGTGATAGAACAAAGGGGAATGGGTTTAAACTTAAACAGGGGAAGTTCAGGTTAGATATAAGGAAGAAGTTCTTTACTGTGAGGGTGTTGAAGCAATGGAACTGGTTGCCCAAGGAAGTTGTGAATGCTCAATCCCTGGCAGTGTTCAAGGCCAGGTTGGACAGAGTCTTGGGTGGCATGGTTTAGTGTGAGGTGTCCCTGCCCATGGCAGGGGTGTTGGCACTAGATGATCTTAAGGTCCTTTCCAACAGTAACTATTCTATGATTCTATGATTCTATAAATATTACCAGGAAAATACTCAGGGACTAGACTCCCAGTGTGGCTGCTACAACAGCGTTTAATGTTCTGTTCTCTCCTGGCATCCAGTCTTCTGCACCAGAAAGCCACCTGCATTCCCTTTTCTTTCATGGAGCCATCCACAAGAGACCACCCATTGCCTTCTCTCCCTTTTAGCACACCTAGCTGCATCTAACACCACCAGTGTGGCTCAAGATCTTTCACTATGCACACATCTCACCACCTTGCAACACTCACCAATACCCTGGACCCAGACCCAGGAAATACCCATGTTCTTCACTTTTTCCATCTGCACTCATTCTTGCTATATTGCTGCAACACACATTTTCTCACTCTGAACTTTCCTTCAGCATCCAGCCCAGCCAATGTATTCTGCTTTCTGAATAATTGTTGGCAAGAGTGATAAGCCCTTCCAATAACCTGGTTTTTCCCCAGGTCAAACAATCTTCTCTATAGCTGAACAGTCAGGATTTACTCAGCAGCTCACTGCAGATACTATCACCCTGGGGGGTCTGCAGGGGAGGGAGGGGAGGAAGGAGTCTGGAGGGAAGGGGGAACGTGACATGACAACATTTGTAATGTACTTTATTAAATGTATTACTTTGTTTAAAGTTATCTTTTAACACTTCCTGCACAAGTCCTCTGGCCTTTCTTGTGGCCTGTCTAAAACAAGTACTAAGAAAACTGCAGCAGGCAGAAAGAGGAAATTAAAGATGTCCACATCAAAACAGTGCAATAGTTTGTCTCAGAAACACCCTTTTGGCAGTCACTATAGAGAAATTAACCAGGGCTGAAATATTGCAGTTACCCCATAATCTCCTCAGACCATACCAGCTCTGACAGTCTGAGAGGACATACATTCTTCTGAGTTTTGCTACCTGGCTTTGAATAGAGACCATGTACTCCATTCAAATCAAAGGCTTTCTTGACATACACATTGCGCATGTATGCACAAGCGTGTGTGCAAGCAGGCACACATATGGGAGAGAAAAAAATTGAGACAGAAAGAGTGCTTTTCAGTGATCTCAGCTGTTATCCGACGCATGTTGAGAAAGAAATGTAGAATCCTTACCCTACTTCAGTCTGTCATAGAAATAAGCTTCACAGTTTCACAAATACTAGCAAAACCTATACCTTATACAGAAAAGTAAATTCAACAAACCCAATTTAAACTAGAAAGATGCTTAAACAACTGAATTATATTTGTTTGATTTTAATTCCTTTTCAGAATTTCATTTCTATATGAAGCTGAAACGTAGTTTCAACATTTTTTTAACTTATTTATTTAAATTTTGGTGAGTCCCATGGTTGCCTTAAAGTAGGGAATGAATAATGAATGGAGATCAGTTTGGTGACTGCTATCAATGTCATTGATAGAGGCAGCAAAACATTACACCTTTGAGAAACAGTCTTTTAAGTAACTTAATATTTGCAAATTCTCTTTTTTTTCTTTTTTTTAAGCACTTAAAAGTCACAGTTTGATGATTTTCAGCACAACTGCCTTCCACACCTCCATTTTTATTTTATTTTTTCAAATGTCCCCCTATCTCTTCTGGAGGTGAAGGTCCTATATTTTCCTGCTGTAAAGCTGAACAATCTGCTAGCAATGGTGGAGATAATAAGCTGATTCTCAGATAGCCAGAGACATGCATTGAATTTAATTAATATGCCAATGAAAAAGTACCTCCTTTTTCTGGGAAAATGAGGTCAGTCTACTGACATGCTAAATAGGACTTCTAGAGCCTAACCTTTTCCACACAGATGACAGCACAGTAGCCAAATTTTCTGGTTAAAATAAAATCTCCTTTTCATAATGGAAAATTTTGTTGGATTGGGGAATCATGACATTGCACACTAGATTTTACCGCAGCATGTCCAGCATGCCAATGGACTGTAGGAGGAAAAACAAATAGCCATTGAATTTAATAATCACACCATCTGGTGTTCAGACACTCACTATAAAATGAAATAAAGAAATATAGCAAAAAAGACTGAATGGCATCAAAGACAAAAAAAAAAAAAAAAGCAGATATCATATAAGCAAGACACTGATACAGTAAAGTTAATAAAAGTAAAACCTTTCAGTTTGGATAGCAAGCTCCATAAATAAGACAACTATTTCCTTCATGTTAGTTTAGAATCTCTGAACAGTTGTTTTGTTTTCTTTTGTTTTTTACAATCCAAATGACCAATTATTGCCAAGAGAACAGTTTCAGTAATATTAAACATTTGCTTTCAGTGTTCATTGATGTTTTTTTCACGTACCATTATCAAAATCCTTCTGAGGAAACACCATCTCTGTGCTCCTTCCATGTACTCAGAAAAGGACCTTGTTTAAAGCAATGATTGGGTGCAAACTGACATAGAAGTCTGGCAATCTGTATGCATCTTCTTTATTTTTTTTTTTTTTTATTTATTCATGTTAATTGACTGAGGTTTTATTAGAAAGCATACAATTCCACATGCATTGTTGACATTTTTACTTTAAGTTCTGCTAGTGTATTTTTTGGTTAATTTGTTTTATGTTAATATACATGTACCATGTAGCATTAATGATGTTTCAGATATTTTAAACCAATAATGTTAGTAGTATATGATAATATCAATATGATGTAATGTAATGTAAAACAGCTAATAGTATAAGCAAGGTTTGTAAGAAAGAAGTAACAGTACATTGAGGGAGGTGCAATTTGTATTTTAGAAAAGGGTTAAAATGAGCTTTGTTTTGACTGGTAAAGAGATCTTAAGAACCTTATATAATTTGTGACCAGACCATATGAAAAGGTAAATCAATATACGTTTGAAGATAAAGGACTAAAATACTTTCAGACACACAGTGATTCCTAAAGCTGAAAAACATGCAGGCAGGCCTTTACATTTTTTTGTTTCCCGGCTTCATCAATCGATCAGATAAAAGTGATTGACCTTTCTTCCAAATCTGGCTTTAAATGCAGTTAGAAATATTTTTTTCTGTTATCAAAATAACAGCTACAGACAGCAAAGATTAGAGATCCAAATTATGGGAACGAGAGATTCTAAATGTGTGATAAACTCATTTGTGTGCGTGCTCCTCCTCCCTGGCAGATCATGAGAGACTGAAAAGTCCTTGATCAGGGTAAGTGCTACTGAGCAGCAACTGAAACATCAGTGTTTTATCAGCATTGTTCTCAGACTAAAGCCGAAACACAGCACTGCACCATCTAATGGAAAGAAAATTAACTCTATCCCGGCTGAAACCAGGACATCAAGGAAGAGAAGATGAAGCCTGAAACTTGACATGACGTACCAGAACACGTGGCACTCCAAAAGTTTCAGTTTGTGTTATCTAGAGAAAAAGGAGAGGATTCATATTAAGTAGAAATAGTTGAAGATTTACAACACATCTGTAGTTAACAAACTGCGGTTTAATTGCAGTTAATAAACTGCTCCATCCCTGGCAGTTTTCAAGGCCAGGTTGGGCAGAACCTTGAGCAACACGATTTAGTGTGAGGCACCCCTGCCCATGGCCAGGGGATTAGAACTAGCCCAAACCATTCTATGATTCTGTGATTCTGTATGAATATGATGAATGTGCATGTATACTTTGGGTTGACTAGGAAAAATAGTGTAACTGTTAGCGTAGGAACAAACACATAACCACCGGAATGGTTATATGAGGCGCTTTATTGCAGCACTGGGAAACCAGGGGTATGCACCCAAATCTGGTTCCAACCTCATCACATCGCGTCTGCAATTTATATCTTAAAAGTTTCACAATTAATACATATTCAACATGGGTTACAACATTTAACTAATACATATACATTAAGGATTGCCACATCAGTCTATTACGACATCAGCCTCTTCTGCGCTTGCGCAGCCCCCTCTGGTGGTCGCCTGGTGGTCGTTCCGATGAAGTAAGAGTCTTCCTCAGATGAAGTAAAAAGTCTTCCTCAGGTTGTCCTCTTCACCTTTCCCTTACTTGAGTATATTCCCCAATCCTTGTGTGGACGCTAGCATTTTCTTATCTTCCTTTGACTGCTTCTGGTATGCTCTTTTGGCTATCTTATGCATAGGTTCTACTTGGGTATAGTCTCCAGTACATACTTTTCTAAATCCACTCATACGCCTTTCACCATACATGTTTATGGACTACCATTGCAACACTGGTTACAAAACAGCCATGATACAAAACTACAAAGTTATAACATTTTCTAATATACATATATAAAATCTCACTATTGATTTATAAATTTCTTAAACATAATCATTTCTACTATTTTACACAATTATTCTATCATACAAAATTTTGCTCTTTTCCAACATAACTGTATTAATCAGGCATAAGTTAGAAAATGTCTGTCAATGCAAACTAGATAAAAAGAAATGAACACTAATGGTATGTTTAGACTACGATTTTTGAGATGCCCCTGTGGAATATGGGGGGCCGGTAAAATATTTTTAAGTCCTAGTTTTGTGTGTTAGATAGATAAATAAGGTTTATATTTATGGACATAAAACATTAGGACAAGAGCTTCAGCCTGGTCTCTGTGTTTTGTACTTTCATGAAAAAAAGCCAAACCCTAAACAAAACACTTGTAATGGCAGGGCAAAGTTAGTATCTGCTTCTCAGTTTCTGCTGAGATCAAGCCATGGCCTTTCTGGTACAATTTTAAAGCAATTTCAGATAAGTGAACCTAGCAAATTAGGAAGTGTTAAAATCTCCTCTTATCTGACATTCAACATCACTCTTTTTTTCTTCTGTCTTTTTCAGCAAAAATGGTTTAATGTCACCATTTAGCCCCAAGACAAAGCCTGAAACAGAGCACAGTTTTCAGACCCTAAATGTTCTAATATCTCAATATTACTGTTACTAAATTTATAGAGATGCATGAAAATTAATTGAAATTACCCATGAGGGTTCAAAAGTCCAAACATAAACCCTCTGTTGAATTTTAGAACCTGTAAAATGGCTGAGGAGAAAATACACAAAAATGTATTCATTTTCCAAGACTTAATGAGACAAAACAGGAGGAAATAAGCACTTATGAGAGGAAGAGAACTGAACTATAGAAGAGGAAAGGAAATATATTTAGATGTCAAAAAGGTGAAGTACTAGAAGTTACCTGAAAATTTGTTTTAACTTGTGAACAGCAGTAATCTAATGACCAAGGTACAATTGCTTATTTTGTTGTATATTTTGCTTTGTACAATTGTGTGGTGTAAGTTCTAATATTATATATAGTTTTGTCAGCTAAAAAGAATAATACAGAGTTATTCTGTATCTAATGAATGAGCTTTGACCCTAGCATAAAATGCCTCATAGAACAAAAAAGGAGTAAGATAATAGCAGAGGTCTTCAAAGTCCACATATAGAATAACACTATATAGGCTATAAGCACCTACTGGTTGTCTGAAGAGCTGTGCAAAACTAGCATTTGGGTTTATAAAGAGAACAAATGTCCATCCTACATAAAACACTTGGTGTATAGTAAAATTGGTAGTAATATGGACCAGCAGATAAGTGAACAAAGTGCAAGTTGCAGAGTGTATTCTCAAACACACAAAAATGATCCCAACAAGACCCAAGACAGTGGGAAAAGAAACCATCAGCATCAGTAGCATACTCCTCACACGGGAGTACTTGGGTTGCTGATGACTCACTGTAGGTTCCCTTCTAGGATAAAGCTGTCAGTCTTAGGACCCAGAGGGGCAGTGAAATGGTGAACATAACACCAGAGAAAAGGGTATATACTAGAAAGTTTGTGAATGTATAATTTTAACTTCATATAATTTGAACTGGAAGTGTTAACATCATTGTAACTGGAACAATAATCATTCTTTAATTAGATTGTTAAAACTTAATTAGACTAACAGTAAATTACTGGCTTTGCAATGTCAATTTATTGATCAGAAAGGTCTTTCACTTGCACCAATTTACCATGTCTATGGGTGTATTTCTGCAGTCACCTGATTCTTCTGCAGGGGTTGATAACTGACACCTTTCATGAGGCGATAGAAAGCTTATACATACCATGTTTATGCAGTATGGATGTCATTATGCCAGAAACAGCTCTCATTAGTTAGCAATACCATAAATAACGGAAGACCAAGGAGCAGGTTTAAGACCACAACCCTCAATTTTCAACGTATATATTAGTTCAGCTCAACAGAAGAGGATCAGTAAGTCAAAGCTGGTTTAAGCTCTCTCTGTCTAAACTACTTGGCTTGGAATCTTCTAAATGAAGATTCTATGCAAATAATTAAGTGAGAACCTGTTGAAAAAAAAATCCATGAATTCCCAGATTGAAGCCATTTAACCTTTCTCCCGTAATGTATTCAGATTAAACCTGTTGGTTCATACTCTCCCCTTTTTCCGTTTCCTTATTCTGCTGTTGTCCACATCTGTCAGCCAAGAAAAAGCTAATAACTATGTGCCACCCTCAAAGGAGTGCTTTTCAGCTATTCCTGCTGAAACTAGGGGTTTATCTTTACATTCTACAGAACAGCACTTGGAAGGTCATGTAATTACTAGCAGATTAACAAAAAAACACCCTGTTATATGGGTGTGAATACAGTTACCATCCCATCACAGGACAGAGGCAATGACATGCACATTAACACAAGTGCCTATACATCACATCTCTGCACATCAACCTTAAGTGACAAAAGCAGCATCAGACAATATTTGTTCCTTGGAGGCTGGTATGCCTAAGACTGATTCAAGTGATTGAGACTGATTTATGTTGCAAACAAAAGACAGACTAAGGATAATGTGAGCATTCTCTGGAAGGAAATGAGAGGATTGGCTAGCCTATATTTGGAGAAGGCTGAGGTTCTCAATAACTTCTTTGCCTCAGTCTTCACTGACAAATGCTCTGACCACGCAGCCCAAGTCTTGGAAGGCAGATGCAGGGACTATGAGAATGAAGACCTTAGGCCCACTGTAGGAGAGGATCAGGTTGGAGGTCATCTTTGGAACCTGAATGTTCACAAGTCCATGGGACCTGATTAAATACATCTGTGGGTCCTACAGGAGCTGGTGGATGACGTTGCTAAGCCACTGTCCATCATATTTGAAAAATCATAGCAGTCAGGTGAAGTTCACAACAACTGGAAAAAAGGGAAATATAGCCCCCATTTTCAAGAAGGGAAAATGGATGACCCAGAGAACTACAGACCAGTCAGTCTCAGCTCTGCGCCGGGCAGGATCATGGAGCAGATTGTCCTGGAAACCATGCTAAGGCATATGAAAAATAATGGGGAGGTTGGTGACAGCCAACATAGCTTCTCTAATGGCAAATCACACTTGACCAATTTGGTGGCCTTTATGACTGGCCTACAGAACTGATGGACAAGGGCAAAGCAGTTGACATTTTCCACCTGGACTTGTGCAAATCATTTGGCACTGTCCCACATGACATCCTTGTCTCTAAACTGGAGGAATATAAATCTGATGGATATACCACCCAGTGGATGAAGATTTGGCTGGATGGCCACATGCAGACATTTGCAGTCAGTGGCTCAGTGTCCAACTGGAGACGGGTAACAAATGGTGTCCCTCAGGGTTTGGTGTTGGGACCAGTCCTGTTCAACATGTATGTCAGCGACGTAGGCAATGAGATTGAAAGCACCCTCTGCAAGTTTGCTGACAACACTGTTATGTGGTTTGGTGGATACGCTGGAGAGGACGGATGCCATCCAGAGGGACCTTGACATGCTTGAGAGGTGGCCAACACCAACCTCATGAAGTTCAACCAAGCCAAGTACAAAGTCCTACACCTGGGTTGGGGCAATCTCAGGCACAGCTACAGGTTGGGCAGAGAAGAGATTCAGAGCAGACCTGCAGAGACGGACTTGGAGGTGTTGGTCGATGAGAACCTGAACATGAGATGGCTTCAGTGTGCACTCACAGCCCAGAAAGCCAACCACATGCTGGGCTCTATCAAAAGAAGCGTGACCACCAGGTGGAAGGAGGTGATCCTGCCCTTCTGCTCTGCCTTTATGAGACCCCATTTGGAGTATTGTGTCCAGTTCCTCAACATAAAAAGGACATGGAGCCATTGGAGCAAGTCTAGAGGAGGCCACAAGGATGATGAGAGGGCCAGAACACCTATGAAGATAGGCTGAGAAAGTTGGGGCTGTTCAGCGTGGAGAAGACAAGGTTGCGTGAGGACCTCATAGCAGCCTTCCAGTATCTGAAGAGGGCCTACAAGGATGCTGGGGAGAGACTCTTTATTAGGGACTATAGTGGTAAGACAGGGGGTTAAGGGTTTAAACTTAAACGGCGGAAGTTCAGGTTAGATATAAGGAAGAAGTTCTTTCCTGTGAGGGTGGTGAGATACTGGAATGTGATGCCTAAGGAAGCTGTGAATGCTCCATGCCTGGCAGTGTTCAAGGCCAGGCTCTGAGGTCTGTTTAATAGACATAAAAGTCAGGATGTTGCCCAAATTTGCTTAGCCTCGATAGCCAAGGCAGCTGGAACTTCTCCCTCTTGCCAAGATCATAGCTTGACAAAATTTATGACTGATGCGAAGTCATACGTACCACACTGCCACATCTTTTTACTGAGAGATAAAGTAATTTTACGTACCAAAATAGTAGTATTTCTTTTACAGCGTGTGTCTGGTAAGATTAATAATGAGTTTATCTGACATACACAGTTACAATGTCAGGCACCCAGACTCAATGACTTAGGAGATCCATTCCCAGCCTACATCCTTCACTGGTACCAGGCAGGCTACAGCTGACTTGCAAAGAGTAAGGTCAGTACCTAATTATAATTCTGCAGACCTTCTATTTCTTTAGTTTCACATGTGCTTAAAACATTAGTGTTCTGATCAACACTCTGTCAGCATGCAGTTCAGAATCTACAGCTGAACAGAAGTTGAGATAATTTGGTTCCCAGTTTTAGGATCTGTCAGACACTTCCCATTTCAAAATAAGAAATTTTATTTGTTTGCTTGTGAATTCTGTATCCCTACCACAGTTAAATGGTACTTTTAAATTCATACAAATAGAATTGTAATTTACAGTTCCAAGTATATAGATTTACTTATGTTATTGGCACTGGAGATGGACAAACTGAATATGGGCAATCCACAGAAAATAAAACTCTTTCTCCATTTACACCCCACTCCAATTAAAAAAAAAAGAAAAAAGAAAAAAGAAGGAAAATAATTAAGTATATAGCTCCATAGCTCCTGAAACTTAGTAAACATGCCTAGCAGCATATCAGCATCAGTTTGCTGTGGCAGTAGGATTCCTGATATGATCAGACTCGGAAACTGACAAATTTATGGATGTCTACATGTTTATAATTTAAAACACACAGCCCACAGCTGCTGCAGTGAGACTACAGTGGGCCACCAATTGAACTGCTGTAACAGATGTATACAAGACTGGATTAAAAAGAAAATCACTCTTCTTTAAACTGCAAGTTAGTTGATCTTAGCATCTGCTATGATTAAAAAGATTTCAGAATTAACTCATATTTTTTCAAAAACAGAAAGACCATTCCAGAAGACATGTAACTCTTTTGTCTTATTCCATTAGTACCTATTTGCTTTTATAAGATGTACATACACAATTTCCCTTAGAAAAAGTAGGAATCCAACAGAGCTGTAACACAATTATATGTATATATAATGATATATATATAAAAGACATTAAAACCCATTTACAAAATAGAAACATTTTGCTGCAGTCTAAAGGGGTAGTGGCTATACATTTTAAAGTTATAGGATTCTGCATGCCTGAGCACCTGCTAGCTAGAGCACTCAATGCTATTGCGTTCCACACAGTAGTCTGTATTCAGGTTTTAGGTTGAGTTTTATTAAAGAAACAGTTACATTTTGCATTGCAGATTTCAGGAGAATATACTTGAAGTTAAATAGTGAAAAGCTTAGGGTAGGCAACAAAGGTGGTAGAAGCACATGAGTTGTTATGCTGAATGCTTTCTTGGGTCATATGAGGGGGGAAATGCTGAGAAGGAGGAACAACAGCAATCACTAAGACTCTTCAGCTTCACTGGTGAAGCGCCAGATCCTGCAACGCATGCAAGGATGCTTGCACACAGACAGGCCTGCAACTAATGTCTCTTTCACCAATAACAATCTCAAATACCTTCAAGTGAAGGAAGATGTGGACAACACAGAGCCTTGAGCAATGATAGGAGAGAAAAATAACTAAATACTTAAGCTAGCACCTTCAAAAGCATAATAATAACAACAATAATAATAATAGTCTAAAGTTTCTGAGACTCCCATCTCAGTAGGAGCTATTGGGTGACTTTTTTATAGGCAACTTCTTCAAGATTTATTGTAGACTCCTGGCAATCAAGTCCATCACCATTTAGTTGGAGGGCTTATTGTCCAGCCTTTAAATAGATCAATTGTTTCTGGAAAGCTTTTCAGGAAGTACAAAAAAAGGATCAAGAAATATTTTTTCCCTCAAATACAGGACATTAATTTCTGATTTACATAGTTTGTATACAGGAGCATAGATTCTGATCTTTTTTTTTTATAAGACTTATAGTAACTCCGGACTCTTTAATGGGGTTACTTCATATTGATATTACTGGCAGTAAGATTGAAAGGAAACTGTGCTATCCATATTCCTTCCTTTGTTCCGGGAAAGTAAAATATGAAGCTGTACTTATACCAAAGTTTGCCGGTTCTGTTACAGACCCTGAAGGTAAGATTGTGTGTCTATTATTCCAATTAAAAGTATTATTTCTCCTATTGCTGGGTTAATTTGATTTCAGAAGGAAGCTAGTCATGCTTAGCTATGTGATCATAAAACATACTTTCATAGTTTTCTTCTATTATATGCAAAAGTGTAAAGGGTTTAACTGTATCACAGTACATTGCTATACAGGAAATTAAGATATTTTGTCTCCAGATTTTGTCTGAACATCTTCATTACAGTATTGTTCTGAGAATTTAGCAGGCAGTGTATTTTAATGAGAAGTGGCCTAAAATAATGTCAACAGTATTTAGTATAGCTGCAAGACAAGTTATTAAATTGCCTAGAACATAGTAGATGTATGCAAATGTTTCAAAGCATATTAGAATATTAAAATATATTTTAAAAGGAAAACAAAAATCCTTTTCCCTGTCTGTATAGAGTTGCGTTGGAGTCTTTTAAAAAATTCCTAATCCGAGTCTTCAGAAATAAGAAAAGGTTTCAACAGCAACTTCTAAAGGAAGAGGTAGGTTGAGGGTGTGATACACAGGATTATTAGCAAGAAACTATTTTAAATCCATTTCATCCTGTGTGGCTGAGAATTACAATAGATTAATTCTTTTATAGTAACAGATTAATTTCCCATATGTCTCTTTTTGAGGCAGTATACACACTTAACTGTAATGTCTTGTGACTTTAGTCAATGTGACATGAAGTCTTATAGGAGTGTGCATTAATTAGGTGGGCCAGAGACTTGCTGCCATGCATGTCCACCATTTTTATCCAATACATCAGATGGGTTATGCTCAATTGCACGCATCCATCAAAGAGCAAAAATGCTCTTCAATAATGTAGAGCATTTTTGGTTATACTCAGACTTAGTTTGGACAGCAGTTTACTAACTGTAGCACCTTGCTTTGGGAGTTACTAGGTATTATGTGCCTTTCTGACAAGCCATGAAGGAATTTAACTATCCACTTCCCACTGTAATGCAATTTGACAAGAAGCTACTTTCTGTGTAGCAAACATTCAATTTACAGTGTACTGACCAAAGTCAATAGCACCAGAACAATGAGCACAAAATATATAAAACACATTCAGATTTTTTTCCTGTCCTTTCTTGGTGGATTACCTTCGATAGATGAGAAGTCATTCTTGGACCATTGCACAGATCCTTATGGCTGAGTATTCATGTTTCCTATTAGCTCTCTTCCTGCAGAATAACTAATCTTCGATAACTGTTAATGCATGGAAAGAAGAAAATCTTCTTAACGCGTTAAAGGGAAGTGGGCTTCTTAGGGAACAGAGAAGAATTATACACTGAAAGAATTCATGACTGAGTACCCCAGACTGTTTTCTATCAAGAACAGCATTTCCATTAATGAGATGATAGTCTACTATCAGCAAAAGAGCATCAGCTGTTGCTACAGCAGCCTCCCTTTACCCACACCAAGGGCAGGCCAGATATTCCTTTACACCCCAAACCAGTCTCCAACACTTAGGTCCCAGCAAGCACAGAAAGAAATGCAGCAGTTGCTCATTATGTCAGCAGCCTTTCTGCTTGCCTCTTAATGTTAGGGTAAAATGAACCACGATTACCATATGGGAATGTTTTGTCTTATGGTTCCAGATAAAACTTAATGGGAAGTAAATAGTATAAAGTGCAAAAGAAAGAAAAAATTGGAAGGTTGTAGGATATGTAAAGATATTTTTCTTCTTTAGAAAACCACTTCATGATATGGGTAGGAAAAGCAGTGGGATCCAAAAAATCCATTTCTTGTTTCAAAGGACCAGTTACTTTGCTTTCTTACAGCACAGGTAACATTAACTAGCTCATAATAGCTCATAATAGCTGTATGTCATGGACAAAAATGTAACAGCCCCCCACTTCCTTTGAAAAGTGAGATTTATGGTGTGTCACTGCAAACAGTTGTCCTGGGTTGAGCAACAGCAGTCAGTTTTCTCCTTCTTAGGAGCTAGTGCAGTGCTGTGTTTTGATCTTTTGGCCTGGGAACAGTGCTGATAACGCCGATGTTTTCAGTTGCTGCTCGAATGTTTGGTCTGGCCAAGGACTTTCTGAGCCTCATGCTCTGCCAGGGAGGAGGGGAGGCCAGGAGGAAGCAGAGACAGGACACCTGACCCAAACTAGCCAAAGAGGTATTCCATACCACAGCACGTCATGCCCGGGATGTAACTTGGAGTGACCCGGAAGGGTTGGTACTGCAGGGTTGGAGGAGGTATCGGTCGGTGCTTGGCTGGGGGGAGTGGGGTGAGTTATTAGTCGGCTGGTGTTGAGGTGTTGTATTCTTTCCTCTTGTTATTTCCTTTATCATTATTATTATTGGTGGTAGCAGTAGTGATTTGTGTTATACCTTAGTTACTAAACTGTTCTTATCTCAACCCGTGGGAGTTGCATTCTTTTTGATTCTCCTCTCCGTCCCTCCAGGAGCAGGGAGAGGGCAAGAAGGGGGGGGGGAGTGAGTGGACGAGGTTTGTGGTTGGGTTCAAACCACGACAACAGTCAATACCATCTCATACAGATATATGTGTCAGTTTATGACACGTAGATGTATAAATTCTGATTTGCGCAGAACAGTTTTTCTGTAATTTCTCTTGAAGGAAATTTCTCACAGTTGAAGAATCACAAGTCTTGCTAATTGTTGCCAAATGCTGTATCATGTATCTTGAAAAGCTGTTCCATAGCTTAGATTGAAAACCCATTTTCTAGAAAAAACTGAATGAAGTTGTTAGTTTGAAACAGTTTTTCTCTTCTTTGCCAGCTTTCCCCTACAAATAAGGTATCAGGGGAAATATTTAAATTTTTAGCAACTAAGTAGGAATTGCAATTCCATCACAGTACCTACATCTCTAGTAGTACACAACAGTTTTGATGAACTTTAACAAGGAGAATCAGAATAGATGTTAACATCCAAATTAATTTTTACTAATTCAGAAGCTCATAATTAGTATGTCCAATTTGATTATGGTACATTTCATCAAGATGAAATAAACAGATATGTAAAACTGCATTCACATATCCCTAGTCAATATTAATATATTTGATATATTTACATTTTTAGATTTCACTCACTGTAAATCAGTGGGATACTGAAGAAATGTTTTTGATCTGATGCCCAGTATTAAATTAGATAGAATACTCACTATTTAAATTCATTGCAGCGGATGACATCGTCAGCTATCCAATTATTTTAGTACTATTTGGCACAATGTAATTTAAAAAGACCTTCTATGCAGGCAAAGCACTTTATAATTCCCCAGCAAATTAATCCCTTTGGTGCAATACTCAAAGGCATGAGGATAAAGATAAAAAAGCAGCCTCTTTCAGATCAGCATGGTATTGCAGCATGTACCAAGTACTTTTTGCCCTGTTAATGCAAGTACTTGTTTTAACTTGGCATTTATCTTTCTGCACAAGAGATAGATTATATTCCTCCTGTATGATACTGTTTAATAATGATTAACACCAGTTGTTTTGAAAACCAGGCTCCACTTGTCTGTTAAAAATATATATATATAATCTACACAGCTTCCTGCACAAAACAAGGGAAGGCCAGACGTTCGAAAAGTGCTTACTAAAATGGTCAAAGTCTGCACAATTTCCCATGCTCCTCATGCAGCAGGGAGTGAGGTGGCCAAAGCAGCATTTATGTGATAAATCTTAGAAGCTGTATAACTTAAATAGGAGGCTTTATGAAACAGAGCATCTAAGATGGAAAAACATAGAAGACAGCAGCCCCCACAGAAGAATCCTTGTTTGAATAAGCTTGAGTCAGGGAAGACAAAGACTTCTTAAAGTACCATGTAAGAAATCAAATGCCTAGCCATGTCTAAAATGTCTCAACTCTAAGAAAGCATGATGATGGTATCCAAAAGATTGTCACCAAAAGATTTGGTACAGTGGTGTTTTCAAAACATATTTCTAAAATTGTGACTAACTATTTATTTGAGCCTGAAAGAGTTCAATTAGGAATTGGTGGGTGGAATATAACTTTATTAGTCTTTTCCTATAGTTCAGTTGTATTTGCTATAACAACTGTTACTGGGAACTAGACACAAAGCTGAGAACTTAAGATGAAAATTAATATCTGATGATAAGTATCATAGGCTTTTCCTTTTGGGTGATGACCCAATTAGTTTCTTAATCACTTCCTAACACTAATTTTGCTGGGAGTTGTGAATATGCATGCGTGATTAGAGATAGTCACTGAATCACTTGGCTTATACCAGTCAGGGTCTAGACAGCACATCAAGAAAGATGCAGTTAGAAATAGGCATGGAACTGCTGGAACAAGTCCAGAGGAGGGCCACGAGGATGATCAGGGGAGTGGAGCACCTCCCGTATGAAGACAGGCTGAGGAAGTTGGGGCTGTTCAGCCTGGAGAAGAGAAGGCTGCGTGGAGACCTCATAGCAGCCTTCCAGTATCTGAAGGGGGCCTATAGGGATGCTGGGGAGGGACTCTTCATCAGGGACTGTAGTGACAGGACAAGGGGTAACGGGTTCTAACTTAAACAGGGGAAGTTTAAATTAGATATAAGGAGGAAATTCTTTCCTGTTAGGGTGGTGAGACACTGGAATCGGTTGCCCAGGGAGGTTGTGAGTGCTCCATCCCTGGCGGTGTTCAAGGCCAGGTTGGATGAAGCCTTGTGTGGGATGGTTTAGTGTGAGGTGTCCCTGTCCATGGCAGGGGGGTTGGAACTAGATGATCTTGAGGTCCTTTCCAACCCTAACTATTCTATGATTCTATGAAAATTATTATAGTTTATACCATCAAAACAGTAATGCTTTGCATTTGTGTCTCACAGTGCTGCTATTGAATGTATTCTGCAGAAAGTTAGTACTTTATTTTTTGTTCCTGCATTTCACAGAGATGGCAATTCACAGAATCAGAGTCATAGAATGGTTAGGGCTGGAAAGGACCTTAAAATCACCAAGTTCCAGCCCCCCTGCCATTGGGGACCATGTCGCCCAAGGCTCTGTCCAGCCTGATCTTGAACACTGCCAGGAATGGAGCATTTGCCGTTTCTTTGGGCAACCTGTTCCATTGCCTCACCACCCTCACAGTAAAGAACTTCTTCCTTATATCTAACTTCACCAATTTTGTTGCATGCCACTCTGGTTATCTGCAAAGAAAGATTCATTGAGAAGGCTCAGGTAACATCTGAGTACACTCTAGTTATTTCTGTGATCTTCTGTCCCTTTTTTTTTTCCACCACCTCTATTACTGAAGGGTATGACTACTGTATTTACTGTGTCCAGGCCTAGAAATGACCTCTTTCATATTAAACAGATTCATAGCTGGATTGAATATCTCTATGTAAACACTCGAGCCTGCTTTGTGAGAACCAGCTTACAACCCGAAATGATGCTGTTCTGTGCCATTCAAGTGTCATGGGTTTCTACTAGACCACTGTCATTTCTCTTTTTCAACCCAACATCATTATATATCACAGATACTAGTTTTGAGTAATACAATTGCTTGTCAGTCCAATGTTTAATAACAGTCCCAAATCCGTTACTTTCCTGCAAATGTTTTGCAACTGCAACTGATTACAAAGGGTAAATAAAATAACATTTCATCAGTCTCTTTTCTTTAGTCAAATGACAAAACTCCTCAGGAGAAGTCTCAGTTAAAAATGTAGTTACTCATTATGTCTTAGTCTTATTGTTCTCCTGGGGAGGGAGAACTGGAAAGTAAAAGTAAAATACTAGAAAAATTTAACTTCACATTAGTGGAATTTAAAATGGCACTAAATTAGCAGGAGTTGTAAAAGACAATGAAAACTGACAGAGAAGTAGATGTCACTGAAACTAAATACATTTTTTTTTTTTAATTTTTTTTTTAATTACACTCTTTTGGCTAAATGTGAGCTACCTCAGTGTGATGTGAATATTTTCCACTGACGTTACTCTATTGTTATATTTTATCACAGATGTGAAGGAACAGCAATATATTGTATCACAGTATGGAAACTGCTGATCTATGCATACCACCCAAAATAATCTTAAATACTTTGGACTTAGAAATTTTGAAAGCTGCTAGGTTCAAGGGGACATAGGAATGACATTGGAGAACAAAACGCACTGTGGCTGCCGGAGAAACCACTTTGGGGACACTTATGTAAATGTTTCATGCCAGAAACCATGGTGATAATATTCTCTTTTTTAATTACTCTGTTATATGGATTCTCAGCTTGGCAGTTATGAACAGACATGAGAGTCACAGCTTCTTTGACCTTTCTTTTACTACAAACAGGAGGGAGATAGCAACTAGATGTACACATATTGATGGGAGTTCAGTATAGAAAGTGCAACGGTGGTATAAAAAAAGTGGGCATTTTTTCTCAGAGAAGATTGCATGGAATATTAACAAAATCACTTCAATCAAACTTAGAAAAAAATGTGAAGATCAAAAGTAATTGCAGCTACTCTAAAATTTAATATATTACGGTATGTTAGAATATAGTATGAATAAAAAATTATAGTTTTATAAACTAAAAGGATTTACTGAGGGGACCAAGATTGTTTTAGGTCTTCTGAAGAGAAGGCCAAGTTCAAAGCATTTTTCAGAGAAAGGGATATTACTGGATCAAGGATCTTTGTTGAAGTGAAAATGAATTTTCATTTTCTTGACATCTTCCTGCTTCATCATTCTGAGTAGATGTTTAATTTTATAATGTTTGTAATACAAATTTATAACTATTTGTGATTGCAAAATCTAGAAGTTTTGAAATCTTTGGAAATGATGGAGAGTCTTTACACCCATGCTCAAATTTCTGTACAGGTAAGCAGAGCTCTTGCTTGTCTACAGGACAGCTATTACTTTTATATAAGAGATGACAACACATCATCTCTACAGAGTATAGGCAAGAAAACAAGTAAACAGCTGACATTGCCTCAGGAGAAAACAGTTTTATTTAAGGCAGAGAGAGCAGTATCTTTACAGATGAGGAATTTCCATGCAGTACTCCTGCCGAGTGCAGAGAGAATGGGCCAGCCCTAACTGCTTTGAGGCTGGCAGCCTTGTCACTGGACCATTCTCACTGCCCCATTCCTCCTCCTGTAGCTGCATTCTAGGCAGCAGCATCACAGGGCCTGGCTGCCAGTCAGTAGGAGCTGCCACCCCCAGTAGCAGCCAAAACCTCCTAGCTCCTTCCCAAAAAGCCCACAGTGGACTGATAGAGTTTCCCTGGGCTTGGGCTAGCTGGTGATTCTTCTGCCTAACCAGGCTGATTCAGGAATAATAAAAAATAAAGTTAAAAAAGGTAAATTAAAACATCTTTAAATATTGTGACCTGTTGTTTGCAGAAACTCTCCAAATGACAGAAGAATACGAACATGCTTGATAGGTGATGCAGGAACTCACATTAATTCTATGGGATTCTCTCTTTGTAGGGAGCTTCTAACCACAAAAATATCTATGAACTGAAGAGCCCTTTGCCTGAACGCAGTCTGAATTGGGTTTGAAGACCTATCTAATCAAACATTATTTTCCTGCCTGGTTTAAGTATTTAAGGATGATTACCATCCTGCTGTTATTTACCTGACTTTTATTAAGTTTATAAATCTATGTCAAAGATTATCTCAACTTATTTCTTCTGCTGAGTGCTTTTATTGAGGACTATGTCTCACGACATTAGCTGAAAAGCCATGCAATAGGAAGAACATAAGCAACTGTACAGTGTTAACTTCTAATATGGCATAAAACAGCTTTGATGAAATAGAGGCAGTTGATTCGAGAGTGCTAATTATTCTTGTTCAGATAAAATTAAAACTACTTCAAGTAACTATGTCATCTTGTAGCAGTAACAAGCAGCATGAAAAGTTCATGCTTTCATAAAAGTCACCTTTCATCTACTACTTCACACTGTTTATATCTTTTTGTTTTAGTCTGGCACATATTTTGGCTTTCTGTACATTCTCCATTCCTCTTGCTTCAAGTGCATTGTTAGTAAAATAACCTGTATGTAGAAAATCTGCCTTTCATAGATATACAGGGTTGTTACATAAATCCTATCTTATTCAAGTATAAAATAAACTTGCATCTGGCAGGATCAAGACTCATCTCGGAGGATGTACAACACTGCTGCTCAGGTGAGTGTGTAGGTATCAACATTTTAATGACAGTTCCTATTTTTTGTGGTTCCTGAAGTAATGTTTCTTGGGGAAGGGACATTCACATAGTTTACAGGGAATGCCCTGTATGAACAGAACAATCACATATCAGCAGAATTTATATCTTTTTAAATATTTTACGTTTTTTCCCAATGAATGGGGCAAAACAGGTGAACACAGCTGTGTAGATCCTTAAAATATGCCAGAATTTAGCTTCTCTCACATGACATGTAGCAATTCTCCTGCTGTCCTAGCAGTAATCACTGAAATATTCTGTGAATGGGGAAAAGACCTGAATAATTATGCTTGCGGAGCAGGAGTAGAGGAAGAAAAAAGAAAGAAAACAGAATGGTGGCCACTAAATTTTACAGAAAAATATTTTGTCAAATGACTCAAGTCCAGAAAATATGAACTTGAATTAGGTTTACAGCAAAAAAATAACACTCTACTTAAAATATCTAATATTTATTTATTACTTTGATTTACACTATATAGTATTAATTGGAAATTAATTTTAATAGATCACACATAACATTTTGCTCTAAGTCAGCATTCGCTAAATATGCCTTGTCGAATGGTAATTTTCAGAAACTACTAATTTGTGATTCCAACAAAAAGATACTTCATCCAGAATGTGTTCTTAGCATGAAATATTTTGTTGAGTATTTTTGCCTGTTAGAAGCTTTCAGTGTTCAAACTAAAACAAAATACTGTATCTAAATTGAAAAAGTGTTGGGAAAACCTAGTGTCCTCGTTTTTGGTGTAATTGGAACACAGTTCCTTGTTCTAAGTAAGTTACCATAGACTGTAAAACTAGGTTTTATAGCTACAGTGACAATGTATAAACATATGGAATCATAAACAACACCGATTAATAAAAAAAAAATGACTACTGCAGAAACCTCTGTGTACTACATCAGCTGTAATATATGACTTTTTATATGTGTTAAGGTTCTGTCGCAAACCCTGCTAGGTACCATCAGTATTTTAGATGTTTCCTAAATTAAAGTGTTGAGGTTTACTGATTGCCTTTATTAAAGTCCAGTTTTGAAAACTTGGGTCTCCAGATTCAGAATCTTAAGGCAGATGGCAAGGAAAAATAGTCCAGGTGATTTGATTCAGTGAATTTGGTCAGTATCCATAATGATAATATATTATATACAAACTAAAAAGTCAGTATCTGATTGAAAGCATTGGATAGCCCTCAAGAACTAGCGACATGATAGTCAGTGGAATAACAAATCTAACCATGGATGACAAAACGTGGTACTACAAGATGAAATCCTCATTAAGAAAAAAGAAAATAACAATGTTATGAGACATTTTAGAGTATATACTATGCCGCATATTGACTACACATAAATTAATGCTACGGATTAATATTTTTAGTGAATTTAAAATGCTGCACAGAGATTTAAATAGTCAACAAGGAATAAATTGGTTTGTGGAGGGCATTTCCAGCTCTCTTTTCAACAACATATTTTCCTGGAGCAAATGTTCCAGTCTCTTGTTAATTTTTATCCTTCCCATCTTTTAGTCTGTGGGATTTTTGTTGAAAACCTTGGTTTGATGATCCAGGCTTATAATATTTTATTTACGAACAACCATAACATGGAACACATAAAAATTTGATGCAACAGTTGCATTTTAAAATACTGTGACTGTGTGTTAGCTAATGACCGTATACCTTTTGGGGTTACATTTGCTCATCTAATACAAAGCAGGATCTTCCTTAAAAACTAGAGCAGGGAACCCAGGATTCACAATAATTTGAAGCTTTATTTGACTTTTTATGATCTGATGCAGCAGATTTTTAGGCACTGTAAGACTTCCTCTGATCTCAGTGGAGATATTTTGGGAGAGAATTTAAGCCCAGGGTTTCTCTATTATGAATCATGAATTAGCTAGAAAGGCATTGGAAATGCCTAACAAAGGAAAGTCCAAGAGGACCATAAGTGCAGCAAAGGTGTTATCAGTGTCTTTGATATATTAGTCTAACAATGTTTTTGGAGGGAAGAAAGGAATCCGATTCAGCTTTTGGAAGTTACAAGACATTACTTCATGTAACTTCACAAGTAGTAAAGACAAAACTCATCAGATTTTTTTGGCCTTGTTTTTATTCCATACTAGTTTCTGAAAGCTACAAGATAGTAAGCTGTAACAGAAGGCTTAGACAGGATTTCTATATGCAACACATACTTAAATAACTTCTCTGGTTTTCTTTCATGCATGTTTTAACATAGCAACAGTAGTAACAATAATAGCAATAATAATAACAATAATAATAGTAAATAATAATAATAATGTTTGGAATTAAACTTTTATTTAAAAATCCTTTTTCAATGCTTCAAAACTTTAAAGTATACTGAATACAGTTCACCTCCCTGAACAGATTTTTGAGGATTTTTTACACATTTTAATGAGTATCAATTCAACCTTTCTTGAGCTGTGTATGTCCTTGAAAAGGAGCATAACTCTTCCTTTTAATGTTGCCATCAGTAATCATATAATACAATTATACACAATAATTATATATTCCTACCAAAATTACACATCACTTCTGTATCAGTATGTCAGGAGACATACAGATTTCCTTCTTCTTCTCTTCAGGAAACAGCAAGTCAGTTTTAGCTTCAGGGTTTCCTCCAAGACCACAGTGCTCCTGTGGGGGGAAATCAAGCCTTCAAATCATTAAAAATACACTTACTTTCTACCTAAACCACATGTGCTTTAGGGCCTGGGTACTTACTCTTAACAAGATATATGCACAGTTTAAAGGGAGCTGCATCTGTAAAGGACATTTTTCTAGACATCTCTCTCTAGTAAAAAAAAAAACCCAAAAGAAAAGGGAAAAATTCCCTACACAGATAGAATCATCCCAAAACAAAGGAGCTAGAAGCACCTGCTTTTACTAGATTTCCATCAGAGACTTTCAGTTAAGACTTCGCTACAGAATCACACCTTTTTCTTTGAAAGCTCATTAGCCTGGGAACAAGAGGTGTTTTATCTCAGAGGAACAGTAGTAAAGAAAGTTATAAAAACAGATAATATATTTAGAAGCTATTTTACCGCATAGCATTCTCAGAAAACTCCACACCAATCCATTTCGTTTGGATCTGCTGAACCACAAACATTATTACTATATACAAGCATTATTATTACAAGCATGATTATTTGAGAATTGACACAACTCAACACTATTAATGGAAAAGACTTATTTTTCAAATCACATAAGCCAAGGTCTTGATGTCAGAAAAGTTTTATTAAAATAATCTTTCCACAGTTTCTTCTATTATAAACCAAATATACTGTCTCACCAAAGGAAGTGGAATTACACCAAAAAATGTGATACCTCATTAGTTAGTATCACATTACTTCATAGCTTGAGATATGCCTAATAAAAATTCAGCAGTATAAAATCCTCTGTGAGGGGCAACTGGCTGGTAGGGTGTCAGAAGAGAGCAGGAGCAGCAGGCCAGGAGCAACAGATACTGAAGATATTGTGCTGCAAGAGTAGGAATGTTATGCTTGGAAGCAGGGCTGGACAGTAGACTATTGCTGTTAGTCGTTAAGGAGACAACAGAAAGACATAGGGCCTGCATCACAAGTAGAAAACAACAGAATCAGATTACCTTTCTATCAATGAGCCTGGGCTATCTGGGATAAGGATCATCATTTTAAATTTAGTTCAGTTGTTCAAATGGTTACATCCAAGATATTTTTAGTCTGTTACCCATGATCCTGCAGGCAAGGGGTAAAAAAAATAAAAAATTAAACTTTGTCCTAACAGACCACCAGGCAGTCCAGTTAATCTTAGTCACTTCTGTTCCCAGGATAGCCACTGTAAGCTGTTCGATTCTCCATAACAGCTTTTGAGACAGGTCAGTCTTCACTTTGGTAATTTTCTTACCTCAGTGAAGCAGCTTAAGCAAAATATGTGTCATTGCTATTAACTTTGCTCAAACAGACTGTCATCTTTCTGTTTCATGGCTGCACACAGTTTTTGCCATAAAGGGAAGTGTCACCGATATTCCGTATCTGCCATGAATCACAGTGGCATTATACCTCCTTCTACAAAACTGAAAACAGAGCTTTAAATTTTACTGCCAGGAATCAGTAGATTATGCAGGGTCACAAGTTCCTGCCTAAAGAGCTCAATGGAAACGGTATGTCCTTTGTTTTTTCCTAGTGCATGCAGTAGGGGATCATTATACTTTCCAAACGCCTGGCTCAGAACTGCATATGGAGAAAATCTCCCAATCTAGAGATCAGCAACCAAAAGCTCTAGAGGCACATTAAAACTAATGTATTGTAGAGAAGATCAGTGTGGGTCTGTCTGTGTGGACTGTACGACAAAATTCTGACTGCCACCAAACCTATCTACAAGCTGTGCACTACGTGGGTTGCTATTGTTTTCAGGCTAGTGAATGTAGCTATTTTTTACATTGTCATTGCTGTCTAGTTATTCCACTCTTAAGTTCCACTCCTAAAATTGACAGCCCTTTTTTCATGAAACAGTTGACAACTAGAGGAAAAGGCGTCACAATTCTTCTATGCAACTAATTAGATTTTTTGCAATAATTAAAATTTTAATTAGAGACAGTCTCAGGTGCTGCAATGTCTTTGCCTTTTGGGAGGCAGAGGAAGAGAGAGAGATTTCTAATAGCTAAAAACCAGGAAAGCTTTTGGGGGGAGGTGGGGGCAGAAGAAAGGGGGGAGGAATTCAAAGTGTGTAATATAGCACAAAGGCAAAGTTCTGATTTGTTAAATTAAATTTAGAAGAGAACATGCTACATTCATATGTAATTCTCTTCAGGGGCAACATTTCCAAATTTGCCTCTGCAGTGTGGGAGCGCCAGTGACATTCCAATAAGGGTTGAACACTCTGCTCTTTTTCCTCCACGTTTCTAGAAATGCTTTCACAAGAAAGAAAGCTTTAAAATATGTTTGCATTAATACAACCTACACATGAGTTTTATGTCTGCAGTTGCCTTTTTTTGTAGATTACCAGTCCTCCAGGGTAATATTTCTACATGATATTGCAGTCAAATCCAATGTTGTATCTCTAATATCACTGCCTTTTCCATAGATATTCTAGGTTCTCCCATGCCCCTTCCATTATTGCTCAGCCTTAAAACTGCTTCAACGCCAGAATGAGTTTATCATTGAATTACTAGACAAAACTGTGGCTATTCTTTCCATTATTTGAAGTGCTATTGAGCTATACAAATGTCATCTAGTATGGTTCATCCAATGAATCATAAACTTGAAAATATAAAGCACTGTTAAATACACTCGTATATTTGAAAGTACTGTTTCAGTAGTTCTGCCTTAGTAAGCCAGCTAGCTAGCCTTTTTATTGTTGTCTTACCCTTTTTAACAATGAAGCCTTAAAATTTCTAGCAAATGTATACAGTCTTCTCAGTCCAAGACCTTTCATTTATCTCTAGAAAATCTTCAAAGCTGAGTTCATCTAAAGGAGATCAGTGTTTATATAATTTTGTTATCCATTGACTGTTTCAAAACCTACACTTTCCAATTTCTTAAGCACATACAAAAATACTAAAACAGTTATTTAGAAAGATAAATCCACAGCCTTCTTCTGAAAGGTGACCTTTTCAACATCAGTTCAAATTGTCCACTCTCTTCCACCACATCCCTGCCGTGGATTACTAAAAAGTTTAAGAAAAGCAGCAGAATAGGACAGAATTTCTTGAAAGGATTGCTCCTGACCTGAACATAAATGCGAGAATCTTTATTTATTTTTAGTGTAAATCTTCACTCTTTGCTATCTTCCCTGTATTTTTCATTCAGCAAATTCAATATCTGTAGGAGGACTAACAGTTTGCCTGTTATCACCTGAATGAGGGTTTTAGGGAAGTTGTTTAGTTTAGCTGCTTCAGAGCTGTTAGTGAGCATGATATGCCACTTGTCAAAGACCAAATTTACATCTTCTATAAGGAAAATTTTTACTAAAGCATGTGTGAATAAAAGGCTGAATGCAAGAATAGAGGTGTCTTTTTTTAAAAAAAGCAAATGAATCAATAAATAGCAGGGGAGGGTGCAGAGGAGAGGGTAAACACGCATACACAAAAAAACCCCAAGCAAACATTAGAAGAAACATGTATAGCTTAGTTCTTGCTTTTCTTACGTCAGTCTTCTGAATTAGAGCATATTGTAAAAGTAACTAATGCTATCCATACACAAGCACGTATTTACACAGACCTGAGACATATGAGTAGAAATGGTGGTGAGCATGGGCAACACAGGCAGCACGGGCAGCTAAGGTAACCAGAATCCCCAGGCAGTCCTGGCTGCTGCTGCTGTTTCAACACCCAGCTTTACTCAGCCTTTTTCATGTCTCTCCTTCCTGTTGGCAGCAGATCCATCACCCAGCTGGGGTGTCAGGGAAACAAGTCTAGTTCCACTGGGTGGTGTTTCAGGAACATCTTTTGCTTTGGAGCAATAGGAAAAGAAATAGAGTTCTTGGAGTGTAAAATTCCCAGAATCTAAGACAGAAAGATCTCCACTCACAGTTCCCCTGGTCTGTTCACCACCACAGCAAAAGTGAACTTTGCTCTTTCCAGACAAGAAAACAAAAAATTTTTTTTCCTCTTCCTAAGTTTCTTTAACAGCAAAAAACTGGGACACGTAATTTTAGTTTTGTCTAGCATTTTAAGAGGTTCTGTGTACTTTATGTTCTTTCCATTGTCTTCCTCCATAGAAGAATTTGATATATAACATAAATCAAGTTTAATTAATAGGATCTCAGTTTGGAATTGCAAACACTTGAATAAAATTTGTGTGCTCCTTTAAGGAAACACAATGCTCCTGATTTGAAGGTCCTGCTGATACTTTAGGTATAACTAATTTAAAACTCCAAAGATATTTTTTCATAGCCAGTTCATAAAAAGTTTCTATGTATCGATAAATCATTGCTCAAATTCCCAGCAAAGAATTTGTTCTCCCCCAAAAAATGTATGAAATAAGAAGACTGTAAATTTTCAAACTAGTATTTAAGTGTAAATTGAGATTTAAGTATTTTTAGTTTATGCTGCTGAAAAGGCAAGGACTAAATTGTATTCAACATCAAACATTAGTTTTGATCTGCTGAACACCAGAAGACATATCACCTAAGAACAGCTCACTTGTCATTAACAACTGATCATATCAAAATACATTTCCTTTGTATAAAGTTTTTCAAAATTAATGCACTGTGTAATCAATGTATTTAATATTAAAAATGAAATCTGCTGTATGCAGATATCTACAGCAAATGAACTAACACAGTTGCCTTCAATCACCTGTCATGTCCTGTAGGTCTCAGTTTCATAATGGCACGGCATTGTAAGAATCACAGTACAGTAATATTTTACTGTTCTGTTCCTCATCCAAAGGAATTTCATCTCCCTCTCACGAATAATCTGATCTAAGATACATGGCATTGCTTCTCCCACTCATAAGGATAAGATGAGAATGCTGAACTGTCAGCAAATCTTTGATGTAAATCAGTGGTCACAAGAGACTTAACTAGGAGGTAGAGGAAGAATATAATAACGGAATAAACAGCTTATCAAAAAGAACACTTTTTTAAAATAGCTGACTTCCAGTGAAGCATCTTTAATTCAACAATGTCAGGAGTCAGCATTTATCAAAGGCTGCAGAAGAGCCTTTGAAATTGCCATGTGTGATAATTGATACATATTTAAGACAGAGAGGTATCATTATCAGATAACTATTACTTAAGATCACTAAAATTCATTTAGGAAGGAAATTAAATTTGAACAGTATATTGCCAAATGGACTTAATATCTTTAAAATAAGAATGTGTCTGTCTTACATTTTGGGTTGTACCAAGAAAAGAAGAATAGAATCCAGGTTTTCTAACCTTGATAGATGATTTACAGCAACTACAGCCAGTCCTGAGGTGTATTTCAACGTACAAGTTTGACTAAAGGAGAAGAAATGAGGGATAATTCTTTCTTCCTGGATTCCTTTTCCAACAGTTCCATGTCCTTTTTATGTTGAGGACACCAGAACTGCACACAATACTCCAAGTGAGATCCCACAAGAGCAGAGGGGCAGGGTCACCTCCTTTTACCTCCTGGTCACATTTCTTTTGATGCAGTCCAGCATATGGCTGGCTTTCTGGGCTGCGAGTGCACACTGAAGCTGGCTCATGTTCAGTTTCTTGTCAGCCAGCGCTCCCAAGTCTTTCTCTGCAGGGCTGCTCTGAATCTCTTCTCTGCCCAACCTGTAGCTGTGCCTGGTATTGCCCCGACCCAGGTGTAGGACCTTGCACTTGCCTTGCTTGAACTTCATGAGGTTGGCATTGGTCCACCTCACAATCACTGTGATTAAGTTATAGACAATCAAAACGCTCCCTAACATACAGGGCTACCCTAATGCCTCTCCTTGATCACTTTTCCCACCTGAATATTCTATAGCCATCCATTACAGCACTCCAGTTGTTCAAGTAGTCCCACCAGGTTTCCATGATGACAACTATGTCATAGTTTTCCTGCTGCACTATTGCTTCCAGCTCCTTCTGTTCATTGTGCACTCTGCATGCGTTGGTGTAGATGCACTTCAGGTTCAGTGAAACATGCAAATACCCTGTGAAACAAGTAGTTCTCACTTTTTGAAACTTTCATCTTTTATATTTTATGCCTGTTTCCTGTATAATCATGCTGGAATGGAGTTTGAAAACAAATTTCATTTGGTAGGAAGTAAATGACTCAATTTGCATAGTATATTTTAATATGCTATATTAAAACTATAAAACTATAAAAGACTGTCGTATTGTATGACATAGTAAATACATCTCAACCCACACTGCCAGCTAAAAAAAAAACCAAATACTAGATTACATGCATATATACATTAAGTCTGTTATGTTGGGTTATAAAAACCTCATACAACCCGCAACTTCATTGCACTAGCTTATCTTCAACATGGAACAATGGCATAATTTAATTTAAAGAAAAATATAATAGTAGATATAGTAATATTAGATTAAAAAATAAATGCTCGTAGCAGAGGAAGCATCTGGATATAACTAAAGAGAGTGCAGACTTTGTGTTCTTCTCATGCTTTGCATTGACTAGTTTAGAGTCTTCTCATGAAATTGCCTGTTTCTTCAGGTGAGAGTACCATCACCTTTCTACTTCCATCAAAATTTATGATATAGCAAAGCACACAAGGCTTCACCACTTTAGGTACTGCATGTCAGACATGACATCACAGTGAGTCCTTCTCTTCCTTTCCAGGGGTCTTAATAGCTCACTGAAATTCACATCTGAACAAGGTCCTCACCAAACTTGTCCACCATCATCCATTTTGCTCCCAGCTGCACACACCCATCTGCATGATTCTGGTGAAGTACATAAGAAGAGGCACTTGTGCATGAAGCAGAACAAATGTCAAATCTTAACCACACGAGCTTTCTTTGGTTTAGCTAATAAACCTAAAATGAAGTCTTTTTACTGTCATGGATCAACTATTCTGTGACTTTTTTTTTCTAACTTGGCCTCCACTAACCTGTCGCTGAAGCTGTCTATTCCACTGGCTGAGGAGCCACTGGCGCGAGGCTACTGTCTGTGGGCTTATGACTGAAGGCTTCTAAGTCAAAATCCCGTCTAGATGTAGAAATACCGCAATGCTGTCGGTGCCTCGGTGGGCTCGGGGTAGTGGTCGCTTGAGATTGACGCAGGAAATGACAGTCTTGTTCAGAATGTGTGGGTTAAAGCCCATCCTGAATCTTTGTTAGTGATTCAGAGAAAACTCCAGGAACAAACTTGCCAACAAAGTTTTCAAGCTGACAAGCAGGTATTCTTTATTGTGGCGCCGGGAGACACGGGGCATAGCTCCTCCTAACGTGTGTCTCCCTGTTGCTACACAAGCCGTCCTTATATAGTCCCTGGGCATACATACATTACGTCATTTTCCAGAAAGTTCTGCGCATGCGTACAGAATTGTGGTGGTGGTCTCTGAGGGTCGTTTACTTCTTCCAACAATCTTCATCACTTCTGGCAGCCTTTGGAGCATGAGCAGTAGATGCTCATACCAGTTTAATTGGTTTGTTAGCCCAGGAGACATAATAATCCTCCTATCCTCCTACTTATCAGTTAGTTTAACTGTAGCCCATCCTGGACACCTGCCATTCCCAGATACTCCTTATCCCTGTGTCCTGTTCTTCTAGACTGTTTTTCTTAAAACTGTGTCAACTATAACGATTTATCTTGTACAAGAATGCTCAGTGTGTTCTCCAGCTGCATTCTATTTTTTTTTCTATGTATCATGCACTTTAGTAATTTTCCATTGCTACTGTTACAAAGCCACCAAACTTAACATTACTTAAAACTGATTCTAAAGGTTTATATATCCCATTTTGTGATTTGTATCCCCCTTGTCTCATTAGCGAAGACAAGCCTTCCTCACAGGAGAAGGAAAACTCGTATCTTCAAACCCTGGCAGACGGAGCTCGTCTAGCCTTGTATGGTCTTCCATCTTAAGAGAAGGACACTGTTACAAAGCCTACGACCTGAGGACTTTGCTGTCACCATCCTAGCTAGCTAGGCCCTGGCAGATAAACCTCAGGTGTAAAGGGTGGGGCCAGTTCTGTGCACTCTGCGCCTCACCTAAAAACTCCACTGCGCAGGCTCGAAGGGTTTACTCTCACTTGTCTGTATGGACAGGCGAGGGTCGAAACGGCAGGTGACAAGGTGCATGGGAAGCTGCAGATCCAACCTTGCATGCGGGTGGACCAGGGCATTGGTCACTCAAGATTACTCGGGAGATGGCAGTCCTGTCAGACACTCCCTGACTGCCTAAGCACCCTTTTCCAACCAGATCTGCATATCCCACATGCCATTGGTCATCATGTTTGTAGTAAGCGTGGTCAAAGCCCTTCCCAAATCTTCGCTCACGAAGCCAAGCCATCAATCAATACCTAGTGGGAGCCATTTCCTTTCATCTGCCATTCCCATCAAAAAAAAGCAGAAAAATACCACAGCTCTTTGCTGGGACACCAAGGGAATATTCTAGTTTCTGTGAATAAATTAAAAAAAATCTGACAAGGTGTAATATCCTGTAGCACCTGCTTTAATATAAAGGTTTTTCAGTAGCATCTGAAACTTGAGCAAATTGTGCTCTATGTGACAATCTTATGCACAAATCACATGAGCTAAAAGATTTTACCTGGTATTTGCTTGAATGAGAAATATAGTCCATCCTGCACTTCTGTCAAAATGGGTTGCTATTTTTGATGGCGTGCTCAGACCTGAGCTAAAGAATAGCCAGATGTACTTTTCCTGAAGACAAACTCACTTTGTCTTTAGCAATATTGAGAGAATAACTGCTTGAGAGATCCCATGAGTGCCAATTTCAGAAGGCTAATTGTGAACTGTGCAATAGTATAAATATCATGAACACAAATTTATAGCTGCAGCAATATGTCTGAAGTGCTCCTTCTCTTTCTATTTTCATTTCCCAAAGTGTTTTCCATTTCCTAAGGGGGATTTTAGCTTTTAAAAAATCTGTCTGAGTTGAAAGCAACAGCACCATCTCTGATAAAAGAGTGTGCTATTGGGAGCTTCTCAACAAGCAAAGCCTAAGTAAGAGCTCCTGTCTTTCTCTGCTTTGTGTTGCCTGCAAGCAGTACCACTCTTAATCCCCACCTCCCAAACCCTTTTGAATTCCTCATTTCTTACTTATATAGGAGACCATGTTCCTCTTGGTGTTAGTCTTCCATAAATAAGCAATAAGTTCATAAAAACATAGACAAGCTCTTTCATTCTTTCAAATTTTTAAGCTTTCTATAAACAAGTGTGTCTTTATAAAGAGCTGCCTCCAACCTTTCTGCTTTCTATTTTTTATTTTTATTTTTTAATTAATTTCAGGTGCCACCACTATTTTAATCACAGGTGTTAAGGGGATATATTACCATCTCACAGGAAAGCTAAGCTTGTTATGTGAAGGGGCTAAAATTGCTAATACATGTGTTTTGCAGGGATTTTTTTCCTATTAAACATTTGTTGAGTTAGCAATCTCTCTTCTATTTAGTGTTGGATTTTTTTTTCTGCCTTCTTGCTAGACCCTACCAGCTTTTCACTGTAGTTGTCTTGTATAGTCTATGTTACAGAAAAATGCTCTGAATTAGGACTTTGCAGACATAGTGAATTATACTAGTTGTACTGTTTCATTGTGCTATATATAATTATGCTATATGTTATACACTTTACTTGAGCTTTGTGTCATTTATTTTTGTTCTGATTTTTTTTAGAAAAAATCAAAGACCATACCATCCAGAAACTACCTTTCACAGACGTATGTATTTACTGGATGCGGAGTAAAAACAAAACCTAAGTTTCCTGCTTTAGGAAGGTGGGGAAAGATGCTCTGGAATTCTTCTCCCTCCTGAATCCTAGTTTTAGACTCTGTTGGCCCTGACTACACCTCCTCCTTCCCTGCCTCCCCCACGGAACCCAGATTACCCTCCTATTCCAAGAGCTTTCTTCCCTCTCTTTACAGCAGACCTTCTTGTAGAGTACTAATAAGTAAAAGCTCACGGAAAGAGGAGAATCCATGCTTCAAAGGAGATGTTTAAAGGCATTTACTCCAGCTGCAAAAGGCCAAGTATTAAATGCTTTAGAAGGTCTAGAGTTAGAAGACCTAGAGGCGTGAATACGGTTTACTTTTGTGAGCAAAGCTCTTCTTATGCATGTGTGTGGGAGAGTGAACAACAAAAACAGAGCACAGAGTAGGATGAAACACAATTCTTAATGGGTACTATTATTTTAATATGTTTCTCAAATGTGAGCCATAGGACAGGGAAACCGATTGTTTCAGAGAGGTTGAGTATGGCAGCTTTGCTGAGAAATAGAGAGAGCTTTTAGCCAGGGGATTTACTACTTCAAAATATATATTTCAGAGCCCAGTGGACATAAAAAGCTATTCCCTGGAGATCTACTTATTTTCTGACACAGACAACAGCTGGCTCCTGGTGGCATCGAAATGGACAATTAGACTGAGGAGAGGAGTGCCAAGAAGCTAGTCAGCAATGTCATATATTTTGTGACAAAACATGTAAGGTAACTAGCTTCAAGTTTAGAAAAACAAGGTAAATCAAAGAAAAATTAGATTACCTAAGCTACTTCAGAACAGAAACTTGTCAGTGGTGAATAACTTACTAGATAGGGGCTTGAGGTTTCTTGATTCATGTTATTTGACCTAGCACACTGTTTAAAACTATTTCCAAAAAGCATATTGAAAGAAAAAAAAAGGTAGGCAAATGATGGTGAAATGCACTGTTTTGTAAAAGAAACTGGGGTTCTGAACATGCTATGTTTTTCCAAAACCCTGGAACCTATAATATAACAATGAGAGGAATGGGAAGTATCTCAGTCTTAGAAATTTAGAAATATATGGCGCATTTTTTGTCCCAGTAATACTTATGTTTCTAATCTAGGCCACTTCAGGCCCAGCCACGCTGATCATTGGCATCAAAGCCAGCTGGTCCTCCAGAGTCAGTAACATGTCACCACAGTGGGTCTCCTTGACTCTTAAGATAGTTCACTCAAAACAGCTTTCAGTTGCTTTTAAAAGTCTGTGTGTATGTTATATTTTCTAGCCACATACAATTATGCTTGGACAGTACAGTGTTCTCAAACATGTAATACCCATCTGCTGTCAAAAATAGCTATCTGAGTGCCAGACAGTAGTTAAAAATTAACACCAAAAGACTATCTACAATTTTGCTAGAGCCAACAAGAATTATCACTGCTACTTAATAATGCTATCTAAATAATTTCTAGCTTTCTTACCTATCATCTGCTACCTCCATCACTTCTACTGCTTCCTGGAGATATTTTTCTCACACTCTGTCAATAGTCCTAAGTCTTCTGATGTGTCTCTGTGTGTCTGTGCATGCACAGGTGGTATCTCTTTGTTAATGTGAAAAGTAACTCCATATCTTATAGTAGTCTTACAGTACCTAGCAGGGGCCTACAAAAATCTAGAGGGACTTTTTACAAGGGCATGTAGGAATAGGACAAGGGGGAATGGCTTTAAACTGAAAGAAAGAAGATTTAGATTAAATGTTAGGAAGAAGTTCTTTATTGTGAGGCTGGTGAGACAATGGAACAGGTTTCCCATAGGAGCTGTGGATGCCTCATCCCTGGAAGTGTTCAAGGCCAAGTTGGATGGGGCTTTGAGTAACCCTGTCTAGTCGCAGGGTGTCCCTGCCCAGCTCAGATGGGTTGGAAGTTTTATTGGCAGGAATACCATGATAATGAGTAGAGTGTATGGTGTTCAGTAACTGTGTGGTGTAGTAATTTAAATTGATAGTTAGTCCTTTGTTATCTGAGAAAAGGATAGATGTGAATTTTACTCTCACACTTACCCTCACTTGGAACAAATTATAGTTTTTTAACTGCTGCTGCCTCTAACACAAACCAGCAAGAGTCCACAATTACAGCAGACAGGGATCTACAATTGTTAGCTTTTTTCCTTCTGTTTATTCTCTTTAGGTGTAAAGGATCAAAGGAGCAAGAGTGTAATCACTCCAGACATACACTTTTGGTGTTTTCAGACACCAAGGTAAACTCACCTTGTGGCAGCTATGCTGTGTGGAGAGTGCAATCTAGTTACAGTGTGACAAGGATGCACCCATGAGATTTAGAAAGGAAGAGCACAACCTTGTTTTACTAGTCATAGTACAAAAAATATTTTTAGAGGAGTTACACTGCGGTTTTTATCCCTTCTATTTTGTTTTAAAGGCTTATTCCAATGGACTTATGATGAGAGCCCCACCCCTCCTTTTTAAGGCTTGTTCCGAAAACGATACTGTCCTTGTTTCAGCTGGGATAGAGGGTATTTTTAGTATTATTTTTTATGCCATGAAGACTTGCATCATGTATTTCTCCTTACTTCAAGACTTTGTGACAGAAAAAAATACATTTTATGAAATATTTAAAGTTATTTTAAAAATTTATTGAGTGTGCGATAGGTAAAAACTACCAAAAAAAAAAAAAAACCCTAACAAAGTAAAACATGTAGAAAGAGGGATCTAGTTATTTCTGCCATCAGGTCTGAACATGTAATTACAGTTCTGAAAAAGACATAGGAGGGGCTAAAGTACTGGATGTCTCTTCTTACTGTCTCATAAGAATTAATGTGCAAAAATATCTGTATATTTTAATGTATAATTCAATGTATATTTAAGTATATTTTAATAGTACTTTTTGGATAATTTCCTATAAAATATATATGGCCCACATGGTACAATATATCATTAAATTGTACTATTTTATGCAGCAAATATATTTTCACAAGAGCCAACCTGAAATTTAAACATAACTACAGTATTTAATTCTTCGTATATAAACATACTCTATGAAACCTGCAACACTAATTTAGAATTTTTAAGGAATGATTAAGTGCACACTGAATTCAAGAGGTAAAATTTACTGGCTGCAAGCACTGGGCTTGACTACTAGTTTAGGTCAGATGTTTAAATCAGGTAACATTGGTTTATATGTTACTTTATTTAAGACCATTCACATATTTTGAAACAATACACTGGAAACAGTAGCACAATATTTGAAAGTGTGAGTATGCATCTGGAATGGTCTCTTTAGAGAGACATCTTTAGATGAATTACTTGGAAAATGAAATGGCAGTCCATAAATAGAAGCTTGTGTCCTGCAACAGAATAATGATTCTTCCATTTGGTATTCCGGACAAAGAAGACAAAGCCAATTCAATCTGCCCTCCACTGCATTGTGCCATATTACATCCATTATTTCAAACAAGATGGATTAAAATACAATTAATGTGATGTCAGCTTGCTATTAATGCCTCATGAATAAGATGGTTTATGTTGTTTACTGGTATATTGTTGTGGTCTGTAATGTGTATCACAAATACATTTAATGAGTCTTATTGTATTTATTTTGATTTGTTCCATTTTCTACTCTTCGTGTTAATTATATTTTATGTGCTAATCTACGTTACTTGAGATTCATCCTCCCTGACCAGGCTCAGGGGGAAAATGAGTCCAGGAAGGCTAGACATTCATCAAGAAGGAATTCTCAAAGGTACAGGAGCAGCATGTCCCCTTGAGCCAAGCAGGAATCAGCAGGGAAGAAGACTAGCATGGCTGAACTGAGAGCTTCGGCTGGAACTCAGAAAAAGAAGAGTTTATGAACTTTGGAAGAAAGGGCAGATAACTCAGGAGGGCCATGAGGATGTCATGAGGTTATTCAGGGAGAAAATCGGAAGGGCCAAAGCCCAACTAGAACATAATCTGTCTACTGCCATGAAAGACAATGAAAAGGCCTCTATAAATATCTTAACAACAAAAGGAGGGCTCAGGAGAGTCTCCGCCCTTTACTCGAGGCCAGGGTACAAAACAGTGGGAAAGGCCAAGGAAAAGGCTGCAGTACTTAACGCCTTCTTTGCCTCAGTCTTCAGTGGCAAGACCAGCTGTTGTCTGGGTATCCACCCCACTGAGCAGGAAGAGAGGGATGAGAAGCAGAATGAAACCCACATAATCCAAAGGAAAATGGTCAGCAACCTGCCACACCACTTAGACACATGCAAGTCTACAGAACCATATGGGATCCACCTGAGGGTACTGAGGGAGCTGGTAGAAATGTTCACCAAGACATTCTCCATCATGTATCAGCAATCCTGGCTAATTGGGGAGGTCCCTGTTGACTGGAAGTTAGCAAATATGCCCATCTGCAAGAAAGGCCGGAAGGAAGGTATAGGGAACAGCAGGCCTGTCAGTTTTACTTCTGTGCTCCAGAAGGTTGTGGAGCAGATCATCTTGAGTGCCATCATGTTGCGTACACAGAACAACCAGCTGCTCAGGCCCAGTCAGTGTGGGTTTGTTTAGGCAGGGTTGAAAGTCAGGTTCTGCTTGACTCGGCTGATCTCCTTCTATGAGAAGGTGGCCTGCTTAGTGGATGATGTAAGGGCTGTGGGTGTTGTTTACCTAGACTTTAGTAAAGCCTTTGATACTGTTTCCAGCACCATTCTCCTGGAGGAACTGTCTGCTCATGGCTTGGATGGGCGTACTGTTTGCTGGGTAAAAACTGTCTGGATGGCCAAACCCAAAAAGTGGTGGTGAATTAAGGCTCAATCTATTTGGCAGCCAGTCACAAGTGGTGCTCCCCAGGGCTCAGTATTGGAGCCAGTTATGTTTAATATCTTTATTAATTATCTGGATGACACCAGATTGGGAAGGAGTGTTGATCTGCTTAAGTGTAGGAAGGCTCAGCATAGGAACCTGGACAGGCTGAGGCCAGTTGCATGAGGTTCAGCCCAGCTCAGTATTGGGTCGTGCACTTGAGTCCAACAACCCCATGCCACCCTACAGGCTTGGGGAAGAGTGCTGGAAAGCTGCTCAACGGAAAAAGACCTGGGGGTGCTGACAGTCAGCTGAACATGACTCAGCTTGTGCCCAGGCAGCCAAGAAGGCCAACAGCATCCTGGCTTGAGGAAATGGCCTCAAGTTGTGTCAGGGGAGGTTTAGACCAGATATTAGGAAAAATTTATTCACTGAAAGGGTTGACAAGCATTGGAACAGGCTTCCATGGAAGTGGTGCAGTCACCACACCTGAAGGTATTTAAAAGACATGCAGATGTGGCACTTACGGATGCAGTTTAATGGTGGAGTGGACAATGATAGGTTAACGATTGGACTTGATGACCTGATAGGACTTTTTCAACCTAAGTAATTCTGTAATCATATGTGTCTATGAGGTTTCCTCAGCAACACATGCTATCAGGAAATTTTATAACACCCTTCTGAAATATTCAGGTCTTCAATTTAGTGTGTTTGTTCTTACTGCATGGAAAGTATTTCTGTGATGGAGTCACATATGAACCTTAGCCACTACTGAAGATTTACTCAAATTAAACCTGGTGGTACTTCCCCAGTATAGATGTGTTTGTAAAAGTGTTATATGGTAAGTTGAATAGTCAAGTTTTTGTTTGAGAATTTATTTAGAATGTGATTTTTCTGTTCATCTGAATAAAAAACAAGGGTGTGTAGCAGTGAGAGACTGCAGGGTTTTTTTCCCAGCAGTGTGGGCTCACAATGTTGGGTGGAATTGCCTGCTCAACAGAGAACTGATTCTCTTTTTACTCTCACTTGGGATAAGGTATTTTTTTCATCCTTTAAAAATTTAAACATTGAAAGATTTTATATGATAACACCCCAAATTTGGATGGTAGTTAAGACAGAAATATAAAACTTACTACAAAAAATGCCTATCATTGATGTTCTTTTTATATTACTGTTAGTGTGGCTTCCAGAAGGTGCTGGAAGGAGTCACCTTATCTAGATATTAAGGACAAAAGAAAAGCAGACTAACTGGTTTCTGGAGACTTCTCTCTAAAGCACGGATCCTGGGGAATGCTTTGACCTGCAAGAGTTTGTTGACAGACCTCAGTTCTACTACTCAAACAGGTGGAGAAAAGCTGTAACAGCTCTTTCTGTTGTGTACATGGTCATCTCAGGACACAAGCATAGCTGCCATTTTCAAAATATATTAGTGCTACAATCTGGAAAAAATAGAACTCCTCCATTTTTGTCTCTCTATTGTGTTTGCACAGTAGCTAATTTCACCATCTTAATAATGTGTAACAGTAGTCATTTCAGCATCAACCGTGACTCTTCCTCTTAATTTTATACCCAAATATGATGTGACATAGTTTATCTGAACTTTTAATTATTCTCTTGACAGAATCAAATAATTGAAAAATGCATTACTTTCTGCATAATATTGCATGTGATCAATATATGTGATAAACAGATAATGTTTTCAATGATTTGATAGAATGATTCATATTATGGATACACATAATAGGGTTGCTCTTAATGCAGCAAAAGAAAAATTAACTGATGGTACCTTACACAACATAACTACCCCTATGTACAGAACAAGAAACTCTTAGTATAAATAGAATATCTTCCAGCAAATACTGACTAGTTATCATAGATATTTAATGAAAGGTCTTAACTTTGTTATCCTGAAGTCTTCATATTTCATTTCAAAGGAAAACTTTATTTTTCATGTCTTCCTTGTTATTCCTAATTCCTGACAATATTTCACTGAGTATATATGTCCTTTGTTGTGGGTTCTTTTTTTGTTAGGTTGATTGGTTGGATGGTTGGTGTTTTTTCCCATGGTTAATTGAATCCTTGGTGTATGATTACATTTTATTGGTGTTAATGTATGGCTGATAAGCCCAAGTAAAGTTAGTATACAAATATTAATAAAACTATGAAAGAAACAACAAGGTATTACAAATGTTTGACATAAATATTCTAGTAACTTGATAAGCATTATTGCAGCTGACATCATTGGGAAATAGAACTGATCAATTCAACAAGGAAATTTCAAGCAATAACTACAAATTCTTCTGTAATCAGTTCCCAAACCTGAATCAGGAGTACTGCTACCATTATTACCTGTGTGGATTTTATCCCTAATGGGTAAGAGTCTAGGAGGGACCCCTTTGCCTTCTGTAATAACTTCATTCTTTTGCTGCTGTCATGATTTAAGCCCAGCCATGCAGAACCATGCAGTCACTCGCTCATTCCCCCCCCACCTTCTTCCTCCCCCCACTCCCGGAGGGATGGGGAGGAGAATCAAAACAACATAGCCCCCATGGGTTAAGATAAGAACAGGCCAGTAACTAAGGTATAACACAAAACACTACTGCTACCACCAGTCATAATAATGGTAAGTGGAATAACAAGGGGAGAGAATACAACTGCTCACCACCCACCGACCGATACCCAGCCTGACCAAGCAGTGATCTAGCCCTTCCGGGTAGCTACCCTCAGTTTATATAGTGGTAATGATGTGCTGTGGTATGGAATACTTCTTTGGCTAGTTTGGGTCAGGTGTCCTGTCTCTGCTTCCTCCCAACTTCCCCTCCTCCCTGGCTGAGTGTGAGACTCACAAAGTCCTTGGTCAGAGTAAACATTACTTAGCAGCAACAAAAAACATTGGTGTTATCAGCACTGTTCCCAAGCCAAAAGTCAAAAACACAGCGCTGCACCAGCTACTAAGAAGGAGAAAAATGACTGCTACTGCTGAACCAAGGGCAGCTGCTTACTCATACATTTGATTCTGAAGCATTGAGCTCACTGCAGATGTCTCATTTAAACAAAAGCTGTGAAATTCGTCTGCACTGAATTTTGGTCCTCAAAAAATGAGAGTGAAAGCAAGATCAAATATGCACTTCCAGACAAGCTGGAATATACTACTTTTCCCTTCCAGACCTTTTCCCTTCCTTCCTTTAGGTATCTTATAAATCTGTTATTTCCCCACTGTGAAGTGAGGATAAATGTGTAGGTTTTTTTAATTATTGTATTTCTGCTGTTTAGTATCCTTAAATGCCGTATTGCCACCTGTTCTCATTTTATTCATATGCATAGGAAGGTTCAGTGGGAGGGAAAATGTATGGACTCTGACAAAGGGCAGGAAGACCTACCTTCTCCTGCCACATCTCTTTACAAAGCTACATAATTGACTGCCGTTACATAAGACCAGGCATGGCCCAGGAACATTCATCATGAACAAGATATATGGTGTTGATGTGTAGCACAGATTCATTAGTTCCCACCACAACACAATGATACACTGCGTCTATGCCATTACAATGTCAATGAGTACTAAGAACAGCACATACTCTGCTGCGGGGCACTTATGGTCGTACATTAAGACCTGTTGAAATAAAGGATATTTGTCAGATCACTTTCATAACAGGAAACAGACATAATTTAAATGTTATAAGTGGTAAAACTTAACCCCTTGGAAATACATGGGGTAGAGAAAAAGAATGATAGAGGGTAGAGGAACAGTTGGACCCAATTCATAAACTGGCTATCCTTCCAATTATTCAGTCCTCTGTAGAGCTACTCTTCCAAGTCTAAGTGAAGAATTTACACATATAAGGAGGCACTAGATAAAAAAATGTAAGAATTAGCTATGATTGCTCCTTCCAAATATGGCTGTATAAGGTCTGCTATTTTAAATTTCTTCAATCATCTATGTCATGACTGTAAAAAGATCTAATGGAGTTTGAATTCCCTATTTTCACATGCTATTTCTGATGCTATGCCTTGGGGAGGCACACCATTCCTTTACCCTGCTCTTCTAAGATTAAAACTTCTGTCTTCAGTGTATGCCTTTATAGCATTAACAATGTAATTTTGTCAAATATAACTATATAATGCTGTCAAGTGTTCTGACAGAAATGCAAATTTTGTTCTAGATGTTAACAGAAGAACTATGAGTATTAAAGAAGGGAACCTATAGAAAAGAAGTTCTTCATTTCCCCCAACTTTATATGCATGAAAATCCCTGAACATGTGGATACCCCTTGACAGAGTCCAGAAGAAACAATATATGTCATGCAACCATGTTGTGTTCATTTAGGTGGAATACAAGATAGTTACAGTGTTAATATGTCTCTGCCACTGTATGTAGCAGTTGAGTAAAGTTCAAAAAACCAGAACTGGGGAACTCCGTTTACTTAATCCTGTGGTCATTGTTATTGGCAAAGAAAACCAAAAATTTGAAGTTACAAAGGTAAAAAGGAAATTAAAGCATTCCTTTTCCTTTTTTACTGCTGCTGTAAAGCACAGTAATAATAAAATTTATATGGTAGCCAACCTTTTTAGGAAGCATTAAAGACAGTACTAGCTTTCCCTTTTGACAGAACACAGGCCAAGATGTACAGGACTTCAGATACAGGGTGGGTTTAAGATCCTGATTTATGGTATAACCACTGAATATAAAATAAGTCAAAACCATCTAGAAGTAAAAGGTAGAAAAACAAAGACTAAAAATGAATTTCCTACTACCCTACAAGCAGACTCACAGTTCAGTATGCCTGTTGGTGAGAGCACGGGCAGAAGCAGCGTAAGCATCTCTCTCCAGATCCAAGCACATAAGCCTGAACCTGCTTCCCATCTCCAGTGGAAAGGCCCAGGTGCAAAGTAAACATCTGGTCACTGAAGCTGAAAAATCACTAAGTGCGATGTGATTCTCCTTTATAACCTTCCATATAATTTCCAAAATACTATATCTTTACAGAACCAGCACAATAGGCCACGTGAGGCTCCAAATGGTAGTTTGACCTTCTGCGTCAGTGACAGAACGAATCGTTTAATCAGGTTTTACATTACTTATGCAATTCTATGCAACATGCAATAGTCATACTAAGGCTTAATTCCAATGTTCTTGGAAACTTTTCTCAGATGTTTCTGAGAGAACTTCCAATGTTCTTACAGGACTTTTCTGGTACTACACCTTTTAAGTATTACCTTCACTCAAAAATCACACCCTAATGGTTCCAACAAGGTATGCAGATGTTTATTTCTTGTCCAGTTCAGGAATATCATTACTGTCTTGCATCCAACAGCTGCATAAAACGGCAAAAGTACCAGGCATTTTGCTCTTAACTTTCAGTTATGACATGGTAATTGTTTACTTCACTTTACCTTTGCTTCAGCTAAAAGTTGAGATTTCAGTTTCTGGCAGGAAGTTCTGTTTACTGCCCTTTTAGCTGAGTCTGGGGTTTTGCATCAACTCAAATTTAACACTTCTATATTGATCTGTGCTAATTGTCCCTTTCACTGTACTCTGCTACACAACAGGGTTAACATAGGTGGAGCAGCAGAAGAACCTAAATGGAGGAATTCAAACTCTCTTGGAGTCTGAGCTGCACTGGGGAGTTATAGGAGAAAGTGTGTGTGCATGTACATAGGGGTGGGTAAGAAAGGGAAAGATAAATACTATGTTTCAGTGTTCCCCATCATGTTCTCTGTACGGCCTTGATACAGTCCTTTAGTTACTTGACAGATTCCTCAAAGCTGTAAAGGAATAATCAAGTTCTTTTCACAAGATCACCCATATTTTTTCTGTTTTAACATCGTTTGGAGTGACAGTTAGGGTGACTGCTCTTACTTCCTCATTTCTGTGCTTCATCTGACTGTTACAGGCTCCTTAAACACGTCTGCAAGCAAAATACATCACTTTACATATCCGGTAAGTCTCATGTCATTGTAATAATGCATGGCATCCTGTTAAGTCCTTTACATTAAATACATAACTTAAGGCAATCTGAGTTCTATTTCTGGAGTCACTATGAAGATTGAAATACTAAACTTTACTGAAAGTAATGAATCAAAATGAATACAAGCTGGCTGAGGAGAAGAAGAGACACAAGAAAAAAAGCAGTGTGCCAGATCTACAGCTTTGTATGTTCTGTAGCCATTTACATTATTTCAAAACGGGGCACAGTAATTTCTATTCAGATATAGCATTTGGACAAATACTGAGCGCAATCTGTTCAAAAGCAGATATTAAAAATTACTGACCATTTGCTCAGTTACAAACATTATTATCTACTTGCATGCTAGCAACATCAGTTAACTGTAGGTTCGTTTGATGTACATATCTTAGAGTTCCTACAGAATGAAGAAATAAAATCTCGTACAAAATGACCCATTTGACCACATTCAACTCATTATATGCCCACTTTAAGATGGAATTAACTTGGTTTTAGATATACTTGTTTCTGTCCTTTGATCATTCAAAGATTTAAGGGTTTCTTTCACCAGCAAAATTATCAGTATTTGACCAGATCCATAGTCACATTGACAGAATTAGCCAATATTTCTGTTAAAAATAAGCGCTTAATGAAAAGTAGGGCAATTCAGCTATATTTTGAAATGAGAAAATTCTGAGGAAAACATCTCCCTTCTTGAAAAAAATAGAGCTAATTACTGTCTTTTTTTTTTTTTAGTAAGTATTCAACTTCAGTAGGTGCAGGGACTCACATATTATCCTTTGACCAATAAGAAGTGCTATAGAACATAAAAGAGCCTCAGATGTCAGATGCTTGGCAGCTGAAATAATTGTGCATGGTTTAGCATGTTTCTAAGTTTTCTTTGAGACAGTAAAAACTTTGGCTCTAATTGTAATTATAGTTTTCTTCATGTTTCTTAAGAGTACTAGATCTGAAAATGGTAGGGAAAATCCTTTTTTGTTTGTGTTTTAGAAATGGCAAGAGTATAGGCAGTTTGTTTATCTTGGTTTGCACATGAATCATGGAATCTTTAAGGTTTGAAATGAGAGATCATTATGTCCAACCATTAACCTAGCACTGCCGCCACTAAACCATGTCCCCAGATGCCACACCTACGTGTAACATCTCTAGTAGCATTTCATTAGCCTAAGGAGGCACAGTTTTGCAGGCCCTCTGATGAATATCTTTAAGGACCTAAACCTTGAAAGTCTGTAGGAGATTTAAAAAATCTCATGACTTGTCCCTTTTCCTAAAGCACAGTCACCTAAGGCCATGTCTATTGGTGTATAAAACAGTCAGCACTGTTCCCAGAAGCAAAATTAATTGCTTTCCTGGTTTTGTCATCTTCCCTGCAATCATGACTCAGTAGCAGGCCTTCAGCTTCCTCTTCATCTATGAATAGCAAAGAGGAACAGTTTTCTATCACCTGCATTTCAAACTCAGCCAGTCACAGCAGCTTAACAAGTCATTTATTCTCTCTGGTAACTGTCTTTTCAGCTTTAACATCTAGATTCTGAGTATTGATTTGTAGTTGTTCTCCCTCTTCAAACTGCTCAAAAGCCATAATATTTAGGTCCAAGATAATCATTTGGTATAATAGGCGGGTACTGTACCAACATTAGAAAAGCTTGCTCTATGTCATGAATCCTTCCTGAAACCAGTGTGAAGGATAAATTTGTGAATACTCTGAACTACAGTCCCTTACAGCAAGAGGGACAGTGTATAGCTTACAGCAGTTGCTGCCTTGTGCCAGAGTTATGCTCACAGAGATTGGTTTTACGCTGACAGAAAGCAGATCTGTTTTGAAGCTGCTCTGATGTGCCCCAGGTGTTCACTGGTACAGTGAATGCTCTCTCCCATCCATATGTGTACTCCCAGGTGGCCATCACCATTCCTGAAGATCATTTTGTAACACAAGAAACAGATGAACTACGGAGTCTGATTGTGTAAGCAGCTTGACATAACTGGATTATGAAATACTGTTCTTTACTCCAGGAACTACAAGCTCCTAAGTCTAGCCAGGAAACTGTAAGCATAAATATGAATGGTTACACAGGTGTTTATAGCATTCATGAAAGGTGTAACAATCAGGAGCACCTCTGCTTCTCACTTTTATTATCAAATACGGTTTGAGTTTGTCGTGACAAGCCCATTTATTTACTTATTTTTCTACTGCTGCTGTTATGTTGTGATAAAAGGCAACAAAGTTAATAAATCACAAATAAGCTTTCCCATTTTTTTTCCCTCCCACTGTATTTTGCCCTTGCAGATGTACCCTGGTTACACTTTACTCCTAAAAAATAAGCAGTTGGTACGACCATTGTATTTCTGTAGTCTTAATTGTTATATACAAGAGACTATAGAAAATTATAGGGAACTGGGTCTTGTTGTTAAGGAAGATGTGTTTGTTTGCCTTAGCCACATACCAAGGACAAAGCCATAGCAGTGTTTCACCAGATGTAGTGTTTCCCAGGGAAGGTATTACAGATAATAAACATTCCTTCCTAATCTTCATTTGCTCTGAGAGGTAGCACTTCCATGATGATGCATAACTGCTGCAAGTTGTCAGTCACCCTGCTTCCACCTATTTCAGGTCTACGTAACCATGCATATCTAAATACAGCTTTATATCCTTATATAAGTAAGCACTCAAGCTTGAGAAATCACATAATGTTTATATGTAAATAGAATACAAATAGAGTCTCAATGAACAGAGCACATTGACTGTTGTGCTCCTGAAACACAGGGTACACATTAGACTGCTTCAGAGTAAAATGAAATGCAATCTGATTTTCTAAGAGAGACGAAGTGAACATCAGAACAAGTTAAACGGTACATGCTGTGAGTCTCTACAGAGGAAAAATAGTGTCAAAACCTTAGCCAGAGGTTAATTGATAATCGGTTGAATTATTCATTTGTTATTAATGATTACTAATGAGAAACATTAGAATAATCAATGTTCCAGCCGAGTGCTTTGCCAGATGTCATGTTAATTGCAACTGAAGATAACAGTAGCTTAGCAAAATACAGAAACAATTAGCATGATTGACTCAAAACCACCTCACGCCTCTCTGAAGCATTGTTCTAGCAGTAGTACAAAACAGTATAAAATTCTCTGTTTGCAGAGTGGGAAAAGAGAATTCCTAATAGCCTTTGAAATAAACCTGCTTCTTCTCATAAAAGGTAAAAATTACAGTAAATCTGACACAAGCAAATATATTTTAATGGAGAGATTACAACGGCAGGCTAATAAGCAAGGAACTAAAAAATAACCTACAGTGAATAAAATGCTCACGCCAGCAGTGTTAATGGCTAATTGAAATTTAAATCAATTTTTCCCCAGTGAAAAATTTGTTGAGTTTTAATATTCCCAATAAATTTCACTTTTAAATTATGTTTTATGACCTGAAACAATAATAAACCACTAAATTGCCATGCTGTTATTCAAAATATGCAGAGAAGGTTCTTAAACTACAGGTATTGTAAAATGCTGAGGAGTTAAATTCTATTCTATACAGAGATGGGATTTCATTCCGTAGTTGGAACAGGAGCTTTCATCTGGTTTAGACTGATGAAGCGGCAGGGCTGGATGGATCCAGAGAAATGATGGTAGGAGAAAGTGGAGGAGGATACGTACATCCAGCACAACAGCAATATCTCCCTATCACACAAGAAACCATCTCTCTATCTCTCCCCACTAAATTAGATCCTCAGCTGCAAGCAGAAAGCTAAGATGCTCGTCTCCACACTAGGGACTCCATGTGGCTCCACTCATTCAGTGGCTCAGAGAAATGGTCTTTAGTAGCAGAGTGTCCACACACTGAGTCTACATACTGCATGTGGCTGAGCTGCCTATCATTTTTTTAATCAGCTGTGAGCAATGGGGTACCATACAAACTGGTGTAATCAGATTATAATCTTGGGCGGCTACGATGTATATAACACAAAACTATTATTTAATTGACTCTGACACTGAAACTAGGATGATTTTTTTGATTCTCATTGGAAAAGCTGGTTAAAAACACACCTACCCTGATGATAATTGTGTCCAGTCCTGTGTGGGAACCACAAGTTTCAGTCGTGGAATCCTGTCTGACAATTAAAACTCAGTAGTGATCCTGTCTGTTTTATTTGATTAGCACATGACAGGGGTAGGAACAATTTTCTTCACTGAAGGCTGGCTTGTGTCTGAGATGTCTAGGCTAGATCCCTGACATGCTTTCGCTGGAATGAGGCCTCCCATAACATGAAGTGCGCTGAAACTGGAAGAAATGAAGGACATCAACCAAAGGGAAGATTCTGCTACAGAAATGTATTTCTGTTTGTTTTGTCCTGGATACTTGTTGACCTAAAGTAAAATTTAGTGCTTAAGACTGAAGTTATAATACTTTATTTAGCTAGGCACATTTAAAGTTTGTTTGTGCCTTATCCATGTAACAAGCACTGTTGTGTTGCTGTCAACAGAAGAACATGGGAAATGGTACAGTGATCTAGAAAAAAAGATTCTGACAGATCTTTCTCCATGAGGTTTCTGAATTTTTAAATTGTAACATGTAGCCAAAAGTCTTGGGCTTTTAGTGCAAACTGCCCTAAAATTTCATATGGCTCAGCTGGTAAAGAGAGTAGCGGGGCAGAGGTTGCACAAGACTTATTGTGAGTACAAAAATAATTTTGTGGTTGATTTTCTTTTATATATGTAGTTTTCTGTGTTGGATTTTTTTTTTCAATAACTAACGATTGATTTTTATAATCAGTCAGGGTGTCTGTAGGATGGGATACATACATTGTGATTTTAAAATTACAAAATTAAATTGGAGAGTGGAGTCCTGAAATAGTGGAGAAGCTTTTCTTTAAGCACCAACAGATATCCCTTCAGACATTTCATTCTACTCCAGAGACCAAAGCAACACTCATACTAAAGAAATGAAATAAAGCAAGTTCATTTTTTGATTCTCACTTTAACATTTCTTCCACGGTACATCTTCTGGAATCTTTCATACTAGTTCACTGTATGTAAAGAGCTGACTTTCCCCAACCTAATCCCCCCTTTACCAAGGATGTTAGGCTTACTTATTCTTCGTTGGTGTTTTTAAATCCTGGAAACTTGGTGGTGCAAATCTGTTCATTCTCTCCCATGCAACATACTGTTTTTTACCTGAGAATCAGCAGACCTTACAAAGAACACTGCCATTTTGATGGAATTGGTTTTGTTACATAATTAAAGTTTCACTTGTTTATGGGAACAATTTGAAATAACTTAACAGTGCTCCAGCTGTTGCATGTAGATTATGGTACTAAAAACTTACCAAAGAAACTTAGCTTCTTGTATAAGCTAGGAAGCATAGCTGAAGTGAGAACACTGAAGTCCCTGCATAGCTGTTACTTGACCATATGCAGCTATTTCAAAACTCAACTGACCTGAATGTCTGCAAAATCAATGATGTGTATAGACATAGTTTGAGCTCTGCATGTGTAGCTGGATGTGCAGGACAGATCTGAGAACTGCTCAGAAATTACCACAGTTTTCTGGTTCACTGAATGACGTTAAGCAGTGTCCATGAATTGAAAAGTAATGAATGGATATTTTAGAGACCAAAAGTACCCTGCAGTTTTCCTTAATTATTTTATGAAAATTACCCAATTCTTCCCCCTCACCTTTACTTTTGAGGGAAGAAAAAGAAAAAGCTATTATTTAGTTGTCCTAAAATCACCTTATCCCTGTTAAAAAGAAAGACCATATCCTCATAGATTGATATACACGACATCTTACAGCAAAAGAGTTTCATTACATCTGTATATATGTAGAAGAATGATACGTCTTTGGACTGGACTCCAGTCCAACTCCTCTTCTATTTAAACGTTATTTAATTTCTTGTTGATAGACAGTAATAAAAATCCCAGAAATCAAGAAGTAGCAGCTATTAGTTCAGAAGGGGGGAAAGAGAATAAATACCCATGTGAGGATGGCTTTGCAAATCAGAGCTCAACCATACCACTAAGTGAATTTCCTAAGAGAGCTAGAAGGAGCTTTGAAAGACTGACTAATTTGTCTTGGATATATGAGTTGTATGGTTGCCTGTTTAACTTCTAATGATTAATTAGACATTTGGGGTTTTTGTGATGCCGCTTATTTATCAGTTTTTTACACAAATTGTAAGTTTTCATCAAAACTTCTTAATATGTTCACCAAACCGTCTAGCATTTTTGCTCCACTTTTATCCATATAAAATTAATTCTGTATTCTCACTTGTACGATGTCTTCCTAACAAGTACCCCTATTCTTACACACAGCAGTTAAAGTCCTGTTTCTTTAGTGTGTTTCATGAGCCTCCATATACGTACAGTTCTGTAAATGTCATATTAACTCTCTTTCCAGCATATATATTCTGTTATTTCACAGGAACTTTCTATAACAGCATGCTTTTGATTAGATTCAGGCTCTGTCCCCACTATCCCTGGGAGTACAAGCCATGAAGTAGATTAAGTGTATCATATTTTCTGAGCCAGCTGTATGTACCCCATCACTGGCCACAGAAGGCCTGAAGCTTAGCACTGCATGGCCAAATTACCATAAATAAGCCTGAGCTCAGGCTGCTTACAGACTCTTTCTCCCTCTGGCATTCTTGTGCCATGGCCCTTCTGCAAAAGATCCCCGTTAGCCTACACACATATGTGAGTATTTTAAGTACACCAAGAAAGAGCTTGTTGAACTTCTTTCTCTATCCTCTTCTACATCAAATACCATTTGGCACAGGCTCCCTCACTTAACACCTTTCCATACGGATTTTTCACCAAATCAAAACAGTTAACAAATTGCACAATTGAGAGATTCCCATAGAATCCAACTGCTTTTGTTGCTTGACTTCAGTGAAACATTTTTGTGCTCTGTATTTTTGAGGACTACACCTCAATGCTACTGATACATGAACAGTTACGTTGCAATCATTTACAGTCACTGTAAGAAAATTAGGTCAAGAAAAGTACATTACAAAAATGTCGCTATCTTAACAGAGTGAAGCATATCAATAATATTTGTTACACTTCTGGTTATTTGGAATCATTAATATTAACTTCTTGGTCTTTTAATATGCATGATAATGTAAAAACACAGTAAGATAACTGAGACCGGGGTTTTCTTCATTTTAAGATCATTTTTACTGCAAATGTAGTGTAAAATGATGATATAGTAAATTAATTAAAGGCTATTTTTAAGTTTGTGTCCTGCATAATTTCAAACACACAGATTACAGTAAATTATCATAGTTAGGTTTTATTACTTTAATATTTTGAGGTATTGTTCAACTTCAGGGTATAAACCAGAAAGTATAGGTATTCATACGCAAATCTGGGAAGTCACAAAAATATGTCAAACCTAGAATTTTCAAATCTTTTTAATGTAAGAGTACGTGTTTTAAATGAAAATTAATATAGTCCCAGAAATAGCCTGGTTCAGAAAGGAATTTTGGCAGCCTTATTCATTATGAACATGTTGGATTTCAACATCAGTGTACCTCTCAGTCAGTTAATGAATCATTGCAGTTTTAGCAGAAAACTTATTTCACTTTAAGGTAGAGAAAGAGGATATAATTTGGCCAACACAGCATGTATTTCTTTAATTTTCAGTGTGATTTCTCCATTAGACAGAAGATAAAATAGGTGAGATAAGGTAGAAGCTACCAGCAATTGAAGAAATTAATACACATGATGAGAGCTAATTCATTTGTGATATTGAACCAAAATGTTTCCCATAACATCATTTGTTCTATTTAATTACTATGTATTCATATTACAGCAGGTCTTAAAGACGTCAGTGCAGATGTAGCTTCCTTTACATTAGGCATGGTCCTTCACAGAACTCGCTGCAGGTAAGTGCCAGAGTGAGAGCTGACAGGTAGGTGCAGAAAAAGGCCAGGGATTTTAGGCTGAAGTACAAGCCCAAGCCTACAGCTAACATGAAAACACAGCTACAGCAATTAAAGCCTGGGATTCAGGCTTTCTTACAGTGTAGAAGATGTAAGTGAAAAATTATTTGTCTCATATGCCTTCATGTAAGAAACACTGTGGCATAATATTAATTTTTTACACACAACCAAAGAATTGAAGATAAAATGAACTAACTCTTATTCTGGGATCCTTCCATACATTTCGAAGGGATTTAGGTTCAAGCAGAGCAAGAGACACTCTCCACATACATTTTAAATCATAGTAAGTGTGGAATAGTACCATATGTGCTGAAATGTCAAGGCACAGCAGGGAAGAGGGTCAGTCTGCGTTGAACCTCAACTCTGCCAGCTTCTGCTATGGAACAATACAACTGTAAGATTTTTTCAGTTTTATTACAAATAAGATGACACAATGATAAAGAAGGTAAACAGATGTCTTTCATTTCTCCAGGGCATAATTATAACAGCAGGTGAAACAATATTAGGGTCTCAACTCTAGTTTGGTAAGTGAAAACTGCGTACCTACACAGCTGTTTTATTTATGAGGGATGGCAGGGTTGGAAAGATATCCTGATATAAAAAATTACAGGGAAATTTGTGAGCAACGAAAAGAGTAATTGTAAATTCAGTGGTTTATTATGTGTGAATAGGAAACTGGTACTTGGCTTGATATTGATTTTTGTCTACACAATATGCTGTTATTTACAATTGTGGGTGTATTTTTTCCCAGGGAGTCAGTGCTGCATGATATATGCTGTGTCTCAATCACAGCATTATGATATGTAAGATACCAGAGGAGTCCTGACATGAGTCAGCAGCCAAATATTGTATTAAAAAGCTATTGTCTCATAATGAATCAACAGGCTTTGAAGTAATTAAGTCCCTTATTGCTTAGTTTAGTACAAGCTATTTCAGAATGCAATAAACATATTTTGGAAGTGAGACTTATAAAGTCCCATTATAACTGCATTTAGCTTCTTTCAGTCACCAGTAAGGCACGACTGTCAGTCTGATGAAATTTATAACAGGTGATCTTTGGTTTATTTAGCAAGAGCTAGTAAGGCCTATTCTGCATGCTAATCATTTGCAATTGTAACCTAAAACTCAAATTTGCTTTTGCTCAGCAGACTAGATGTTTCTTTTCCTCATTCACTCCTCGTCTGTGCTCCCATGTTGCCCCAACTCTGCAGGCTGTCAGTCAGTCAAGAATGTCTTAGGACTGGAGCCAAGGTGTGAAATGGTACAGAACAAAAGTCCATTCCCAAAAGAGCTCTTGCTTTATACATAATTTGCAAGCACTCTCTTTATGAGTGTGATAGCACTTTTATGTCAAATGATGATAGAGACAAGGCCAGGTTGGCAAACACACTTGGGAATGAGAGAGTGACTGCAGCTTTCCCCTCTGGTGGAGATGCTTACACCTGACTGAATAACTCACATGACACCTGTTTATTCTCTTGGGACAACAGTATATATAGAACAACAGCTTGCATGGTTAAGATGTTTTGTGCTGAGGAAAAATAATATTAATTTTTAATTTACAGTTTGCAATGTATTTAGAGTAGAGAAGACAAGGTCAAAATGTAGTATCGCATTCTGGGACCAGAGAGTGCTGAATTTTGTGATAACCCTTAGCTACGAGAAAAAAAAAAAAAAAAAAAAAAACATTTCACAGTCTTGCACCAAGGTGCTAGAAAGTATCAGACTCTTAGCCAGATCACTTTTACTGGAGCTTCAAGTACTCCTTTAGGTATTTTCAGATTTGTCTATGTGGGCTCAATAAGCACAGGTAGACTTAGATATGAATTCAATACTCTCTGTGCAACCAGTTTTGCTGTGCTGTTGGCTACCTCTACTGAAAAGATATGCTGTCACAGCCTGTAGTTTCTAGAATCTCCTACTCATCTAAGCACTCATGCTTTGGTAGGACACATCACTGCAGTCTGCTGAATGAGTCACCAGTCAGCAAGAATAAGTATTTATGTATGCTGTCTGCATGCCTATCAGCCTTCAAACCTAGGCCAGAGGACCACCTACAGCCACCAAATATGATAGACAAGATAAAAATGAGAATGGATATTTGCAAGCTCCCACACCCAGAAGAAAGGTAGTTAGACACTGGTGCTCCTTCTCCAGTAAAATGGGTATTCCATGGTTGAGAATTGGCAAACACCAGTTCAGGATGTGGAATGCTCTGAACTCACATGTGTAAAACTATACCAGCATCTGGGAGCATTAGGGTTTAATAGATTCATAGGTGTTTTCAAAATAGATCCATATTGAGTCTGATTCTTGTAATCTCTTAATGTGAATGTATGTGATCTGTTAGAAAGTATGAGTGAAGACCATGAGCCAGGAGGCTTTGGCCCTTCTGATGCATGTACAGTAGCAAGACCAAAAAAGGGTGTTTTACATTGAGTCTAGGAAGGCATCAGTGCTGTCCTGTATTCTATTTCTTCAGTGGTGAGAACTGAAATAAGCAGAAAGAATGTTTTAGCTCCGATTTCCATTGTTCTATGAAAAACTAATGCTTTAACTTGCCCTACCCCTGCCATCGCTGTTTGTTTGCAAAGAGATGAATGAAGCCCTGGATGCCTTCTGTCATGATTCTGAAGTCTGCAATACACCATGCAGGTCAAAAGGGGATGAATCACACCAGCCTACAGCCGCTGAGTCATCCATCCGTCCAGGTCTAGATGTTACAAGCTAGAGAGTGATTTCACCAAATGGTGTCATATATTGCTTAATGATAGATTTTACACTGATCTTCTGACAGATTTTACACTGATCGTTGCCAACTTTACTGCTAGTCACTTCAAAGTGTTTCCAGCACATAACTGGGTAAGAGTTTGATTCTATATGCAATCTGATATCTGGTTTCTTGTGTCTGCCCACCTGTTTCCTTAAACAAGTCCACCTTATCCAAACAGATAGATTAAATATGGATTGTAACAAAGAATAGCTAGCAAAAGAAAAGTTGTGTGGGGTACAGAGAACAGACAGGCTGTATATATTCTCTGTCACGCATTTTGACTCAAAAATCTGAGAGGCAGATTGTTTACATAGCTAATTTCCATCCTATGAGACAAGATAAATAATAACTTACAAAATCTCATTTTGCAGTCGCCAGCCAAGGCTTTTACCTTCATGACTGGAATTAATGAAGATCTCATCCTTTACTCTGCTGAGTGCATGAGCAGTGCCCCTGATTCCTCTGGCTAATTTTTTTTTTTTATTTATTTTTTTTTTTTTTAAATTTTAAGAAAGAAATCTACAGCAGTATAGAAGTCACACTCATTCGATTCCATTATCTTGCTCTAGATAATGCAAAGCTCTAGTATAGATCAAAACTAGCACTCTACGAGTTAACAAACAACTGAAGTACAACCATGGACATATGGAAATATCACCATTTTTTTTAAACTAATTAAGTCATAATTAAAAGTGTAATTATGTAAGCAGTCTCCTAAGATCCCTGGGCTTTTATAGAATAACAAAGAGCCTGCAGCATGTGAAGGCGGCACTGGGGAGTTCTGTAATCAAGGATGCTTGGTTTATTATTTCTTTGGGTATAATTATTTTATTTTTCCAATAGTTCTACATATTTTTTTTTTAAAGTTTACAGACAGCTTTGTGTATACAGTTCCTAGGCATTTATAATGAATGTGACATTTTCTGTCAATATTAAATTTTAATCAAAAGCAAACAAGAATATCAAAACAGACATTATGCCACATGACTAATCAATACCATTGCTGTTTAATTAAAAATGTCACATTGATGCAAAACCAAAATTTAGGGTATACAAATTAGAGATCTATATTTGAGAAAATGAAAAATTTTGTATTGAAGCCACTTATCACTAAAGGGAAAAAAGTGAATAACACATCTTTTGATAAAAGATGCAATTTGAGATTCTTAAATATTTTAAACTTTAAACATTTCTTAGTACTATTCATTATTAATGACAGCTTTTAGGTTTCTTCTTTGCCATACAATTTGTCAGGAATCAACTTTCCCGGAAGAGTTCTTTGTTAATAAAAATGCAGGTATTTCAATAGCTATTTATTTTCTATTATCATTTAAAAAACACCAGAGCTATGTCATATAGTTTAAAGCATGAGCATCTTTACTCAGCAAAGCTCACTCAGTCACTGGAATTATAGGTATATCAATTTCAAAATTTGGCTGTTACATCTGTTCTTTAGAGCCATCCTCAATAATCTGGTGCAGTTTTACTTTTTCTTATTTGTTTCTGCTTTAAAGTCATTACTTTATTAATCATTTTGGCTTCCAGAGCATAGCATACTGAATACAACATCTTAGTTTTACAGGTTAAAATTCTGCATGCCCTGTGGAATCCTAAGTGAACTCATCATGTAGTTCTAATGCATTAATTATGAGATAAATACTGGAAATGAGCCACCTATTATTCTGCACCTCTAAAACCAATTTGACTAGAGGCATCAAAAAACAAGCAAGCAAACAAACAAACAAAACCCAGACAAAGACAAAACACACCCCTCCAAAAAAGTGCACCAGGCTTTTTGTGACTATACATTCTGACCACAGATGACATTTCTGGGGAAAGAGGAAATTATGGGAAGTCTATAATGTATACAGTCAAGTTTGGAAAGCTGGTGTCAGAACAAACAAAACTTGACCTAAACTTTCTACAACCTTGCAAAACCTTTTCTCTTTCTCCAGATCAATTATGTTTCACAGGCATCATAAATGTGCTTTTTTCCAAAGATTACTTAATTTGAGTCTTTGAATTTCCATTATTCTTTTTCATATGTGCCCTCTCTGTCCTTATACTACACTTGATTCTGTTTAGATCGTTTACCTCACTAGAACTCTGGCACTGAAATTGTGTTTGTTCCACAGGGTACCAGACATTCAGGACTGGCAGTCCTTCTTTTCTGTATTTTTTGCCAGCCTTTTCCACAAAAGATGATAGATATCTATATAAGACAAAATTACTGGTATTTCAGGCTACTGTTTGCTTCTGATGCTATGAGCAATACATTGTTTCTCCAGCTCCTGACACAAATCAGTAAAATTTATACACTTGAAACTTTAACCCAGCTCTGCTACTAATTTAATTGTGCTTGGACACTTGTTAAATGTACCTTATTTCCTTGGATGCATAATTCAATAAATGTATCAAAAGACAGTAATGATTCAGGTCAAAATAAGTTCAGTCATTTTTAGATTTTGACCATATCATGGTAAATTTAATGATACAAACCCTAAAACTTTATATCATCACACTTACTTATATTTTGCAATTTTTCTAAAAATTCTTTACCACACATAGTCACATATATGAATTGACATATATTCACACATTCAGCATCAAAGAACCACCTGCTTTAATACACGTTTGTAGCCCACAAGAACTTGCGCTTTTAATTTACTCTGTGCTTCCCAAATCTGAGCCAACACTGATTCAACAGACTTTCCATTCTAAGTTAGCCACTTGTGTTGAGAGGAAATGTTTTATTCAGAGAAACACACACAAAAAGTTGTTTTCAGCTAAACCTATTGCTGTAGAATACAAACAAGGCAATTTATCTTTAGTACTGTGTAAGCATAACTGCTACTGATTTTTCCAATTTGCATATCATTCCCATTCTACTTTATGCTTTCATTTTGGAACTCAGTACTTCAGGCAACCAGTACAGTCTGCAGCACTTAAGTTCCTGTGATGCCAAAGGCACATTTCAGAGTTGCTGTTGTTATTGTCTTCATTTGACCCAACATTGATCAGAAAAGCAGAGGATTTTGTGGAAGAAGAAACTGCAAACCAGAATGAAAGCACTTTTAAAGAACAGGATTTTCTTTGTATTGTCCTATTAAATTACATTTCCACAGATAGCGAAGGAAAAATCCAATTTCAACAGGCTCAATTTTGGCACCTGCATCACTACAGTCCTTTAAAAAGCTCTGTGAAGACCAAACAAGTAACAACAAAGCTATTGATAAAATCCATATGCTCATCCTGCAGCACACAGCATTCTAATCCTAAACCTGCTCCCTCCCTGTCAGCATTTTCAAACTCTTTGTTTCTGAACATCTCAGAAAAATACACGATTCAGAAGTTACAGAAAAAAATAAAAAATAAAAAAAAAATAAATAGAGCATAAGTTTATGGCATGATTATCATTTAAATTAACTTCTCCACTGGTGCTTATCATGCCAGACTATCTATACATTCAGTCTTGAGAGGTGGAAGGATGCATATGTTGTACAACAATAATAAAAATAGGTTTGGAATATTAAGAAGTAATAGTAAAAAAAAAAAAAAAGGAACAAGTCGAGATACCAAATCTTGTAAAGTCAGAGAAATCAAAATTGCAAAATTCTGACAAAATTTCCTGGACAAGTGCTGAGTGGTTCGTGGCATGGGGATTATTTTGGGGGTTGGGTGGTTGGGCGGTTGGGCTTTTTCAGTGTTTTTTTTTTCAAACTGTAAGCTATATAATGGACCAAAGCCTTAGGATGCAAGCAAACCTTTCATCACCCAAACAGACACACTGCTAATGGCAGCCATGTGAGTACATCTATAACCCAAATACCTTCAGCACATACACTATTGAAGCAGATTTCACACATAGCGTCATAACTGTGCCAGCACAAACAGATTTAGACCAAAAGAACATGAAAAGCTTCCTTCTGCTTTGATAAAATGATGAATTTCATTTAAGGTTTATCTGATACTGAAGTTATCTGCAGTAGCTTACGAACAGGTATGCACAAGCCACAAGACTGCCAGGGCATATATGTACTGAATTAAACACATCTTCATGTCCAAATCTCACTTTCTAAAGCTAGATGTGCACAACTACATGAAGGCCAAAAATCAAACTTCAGATTCATACCCTTCTATGTCTGCAAAATAAATTCTCTCATGAGTCATGAATATGTAGAAAGTGAAGTTAAGCCAGCCTTAGCTCTCTCCCGGCTTTGAAAGTTTACTGTGTCAGCTGGATTTATGGTATTTGTGCTCTCAGTGACAGACTATATACAGTTTGTCATCAAAACAGTACATAAAACATGTAATGACAGTACTTTGTGGAATCCACAATGTGCCCTTTTCCCCTCAAGATAGCAGCTAAAAATACTGTAAAAGAAAAGTTGCCTAAACGCTAGCTTTTGTATTTCACTACAGAACTTTCTGTACAACAGGAATGTATCAGAAGGGAAAGAGATACAGTGGCAGCCTGCAGCAAATATTGTTAATTTTTATAGTGATATTTTTCTGTGTTTCAAAAGGCATGGAGCAGAGGTTACAGGAAATCAATAATTCTCTTGAGAATCAGAATTTATGAGGAAAAAGGTCTTACTTGATAAAACTATTTTGTTCATTACTTCTTTTTGTAGATTAAAAGCAACATACATTGAGACGAACACTACAGTTAATATCACATCCCTTGTTACAGCAGAAGACAGGCCTTTTGTAGCTACAGCACATCCTTTAAAAAAAATAATCTCTTGTGATCAGCAACAGGAAATTTCAGAAAATCTATGCTGTGTAAAGCTACTATCATTTAAGGATGTTTTCACTGTTCTGATTACAAAGTATGTCAAAAGCCATGTGTTTTCTACTTATTTTCCATATATTTGGGTCAGTAAATGCTGAGCTGAAACCTGCAGAAATTTCTCCCCCAGAAAACCTCTCCTGTAATTCTGCATAGTCTGAGTACCCAGCTGCAATCCATTTATCAATAAAGCTCCAGTAGAGATGGCTAAGAAAAATCAGGAAATAATTCATCAAAACACAATATTCTGTAAAACCAAGGATATTTGACTGTCACAGCTTGTGCCAGTGTTTCTTTGCTTTCCATTCCTTGCACTACAGACCTGTTGCTCTTCCTGGCTCAACATACTGTGTGGTTGCAAACACAAACACAGCATCGTCTTGCTGCCGGAGTTCACCCACACAAACAAAGGAAACAAGAGCTCCCCAGCCTGCTGCCACCATCTTTAACACAATGACATTTTCAGAAAAATATGAATAAATGTGTTGGTCATGGGAAGACAATACCTTTCTTGCTTTTCTGAAGATTGCTCCTGGTAGACAACATGCCCACCATTAACAAATTCCAGCTTTGCAGTACCCAGATGCATCAAATCTTTAATTTGTTTGGTAAATTACAACAGCTAAAACTCCTGATTTACTATTTCATACCTATTATTAAAAATCTAATAATTATTAAGCTTTATTCACTGAGCATTTACTAATTTCTGTAAATTTACAATCATCCCATGCTTCAGCTGTTCTGTGTCCAACTGAGCAAAACCTCAGAAAATGCAAAAACACCCCAACTCTCTACCTACTCATTCCTTGCTGGCTGTGAAACATACAAAGAAAAGTGGGACTTTGCAATAACAAATGCTTATAAGTCAGTGGCCTGAACTAAAGGAGTCCCCAGAATCTGGGAAACCTCATAGACAAAATTTATCAGCACTTCCTCTCCTTTTTTTACCAAGAAACCTCTAGTTTGGTAGTGCCTGCTGGTCTTATTGCTAGTTACAATTTGACACAAGCAAGGGGATGAAGTCTGAAGAAAAGGGTGATGTTTAAACAAGCTGAATAACATTTAAAAACCTTAAATAGCTGTTTCTCTTTGAAACTGCAAATTATGTGACATCATTTACCTTCCTTCAAGTAAATGGTTCATGATAAATTGTCATTAATGGATTACCAGGAAGTGGCACACAAGACCAGACCTGTTAAAATATTTACTTACTAAAAACCAGAGGCTTAACATGATGCAGTGTATTATTAACAGCTCTGCCTACACTTCAAGCTAGCTTTGATCCAGGTCTCACTGGGATGTTGCAATGTTTCACTGTGCCAACTTTGCACACTTCTCTTGTGTATAAAAACTCTGTATATACTCTGCAAAAACTCAGTATAAAACTCTGCCTCTTCACTGGCCATATTATCATGGATATAATTCTTCATTATCACACAACCTTGCAGCTCATAGACATGACCTGGCTAATGCCAGTCATTCAGAATAAAAGTGAAGAGTGTCAGCAGCTTCCTGTCTTCCTTCAACTCTTTGCAGCTTTCTCTGAAGCAGGTCTTCACACCTGAAGTGATTTACCAAAGATAGCGCAATGGGTGACTTAGTTTGCATTGGAACAGAAGAACCTTCAATTTCTCTTCCCTTGTTTTAGCCATCACATACCTTTAATGAAGTTTCTGATTCAGCAAAAGCTAAATTTGAATGTACAAAATTCAGTTGTCAAGCAGGCCATATGACTTCCATAGTTGTTTCATGATTATCTGTTTGTTATGGACTTGTCTGGGATTGCTATGAGGGGTAATCAAGTATACGACAGTTATTAAAATATGACTTTTAATTGCTTTGGCTTTCCTCCTAAAAGCATCACAAATTGTGAATGCAGGATTACGGCCTCAGTGATGCAGAACTCTCTTCTGCCTTAAATGGTTTCTCACAGGTGTTTAATAATATTAAGCTTCTTATCAATTTTCCATTAGTGCCTCTTGAGCGGTTAAAGTAGTGAGATTAACTGTCCCTCCTGAGCACTTGTAGTAATACACAACCATGACTTGTGAGAGGGACATGGTTGGAGCTCAGCACAGCAGTGTGCTGGTAAGTTAATAGAGCTCTAGGCCTTCAGTAGGTCACTGAAAGCGCAGCAGGACAAAGGCTGACAGCAGTGCTGACAGCCGGCAGTGGCATTGCTTGAACTTCACCTTTTGAAGGTCTCTTTCTAAACGAACTGCCTAAGCAACCTGTCTTCAGGAATTTGTCCTTTTTCTTAAATCCTGTTTGATTTTGTTCTTCTCTCATCCTCATCTCCCCTAATTCAAAAGCACTCCAGATAAGATTAACACTACAAAGGGAAGAGGATCACAGGTGGAATAATATGGACATTAATGTAGCCAAAAATATCACAACATAGGAAAATAGCCTTGACAATTCCTTGGGGTTTTTTTGTGTCTGTTTCTCATCCTCTAATCTATTTGTAAGATATAGGATTTTAAAAATTCCCTGCTGCTTGCCAGTTGCACCATGTGTTGCAGGAATATCATAACTATCTCCAGCAATGCTATCTGAGCTTCCATTTACATTGGTGGGAAGCCAAGGAGTGCAAATGAGAAGCTTAAGGTTCACCTAGCTACACAGCCACAGCAAGTGGGGACCAGGATCTCTGTGTGACACCAAGGAGTCCATCTTCCACATTTTCATTAAAATCCTAACGAATGGATGTGAGACTTGTGGTTACAACAAATCAATAGAGCACATATAGGAATTGTGCCAGATTTGCAGAATCTGTATGAAATTTTCAATCACAAGTTATTGCAGCTCTAAAAATGGAATTACTAAGAAGATTATTTTAACATGGTTCTCATAAATAAGGAGTCTTAACCACAAAGTGACAGTTAACTGGTCAAGAACTAGTGTCTTGGAGGAAGAATTGATCATCTGTTGAGTGAATATTAACTGCCCAAGTGATTACTGCATGAAAGAATTATTGTTTACAAGAATAAAGGAATCTGTGTCCAAAATAAGGTGAGAAACCTGATGAGATTCTCTTGAATCTGAAATGAGGCTTTTTCTAGAGCATAATGTTCTGGTTTAGACACTGAGTTTTAGAAAAGATGAGGAAAGTAAGGAGCATATTGTGATCTTGGTGAACAATCAGATTCTTAGAAAAGTTCTAAAAGGAGGAAATTTGCATGTGACAAATAGGTGTTACGTATAGCATTCTTCTGAAAATTTGATTCATTGAGCTGTTTTTCTGATTTTGAAAACAACAATGATTTTTCCTTTGGCAAATATGAAAAAATAGTCTGACCTATATAAAAGATTGTTTGGATTAAATATAGGTACTAAACTTGCTCATCCCTAAAAAGCAATAGATTTATCACTAAATATTGTAGGCATTGGGGTTTTGAAAGATGAAGGACAACAGTGGAAAGAGCAAGAACATTATGAAAGAAAAAGTCTCAAGTAGGGCAATGAACAATAATGAAAACATACTTTAAAAAGTATCTATTACTATGCTCTTGGGCTGGGATTTTTTGTTCTTCAGGGAATGAAAGTCAGAAATAAGGTGGATTTGGGATCCATTTTTCACATAGGAATCACTTGTGTTATAGCATTATGCATGGATGGAAAACAAATCCTTTTGCAATTCTTTTGCAAACAATTCTTTTTCAACAGAGGATGATCTCTCACATAAGTCAAAATACATATCTGCAGGGTCTGGAATGTTTTAAGGCCACACTAAAGAAAAAAAAAGGCAAAAATACTCACAGCCTAGAAACAATACTCAAAGGCAAGTGAAAAGACGAAAGGGTAACGGAAGGGAAGATACAATCAAGTGCAACATAAGAAAAGAAGGAAGAATCAAAGGAGCAGAGGAAGAACATTCACATGAAATGGGGAACTGTTGATAAAGCGTAAAAGAAGGGGTGAATTTGTGAACTCTTCTCCTCAAAGGAGAAGACTCAGCTGACCTGGTGAACAGCATGTGACCAGCAGCAAAAGTTTTGATGCTATGTTAATTCTGTCATACACTAAATCACACACCAGGGAAAACATCTTTTTTTCCATTGGTTTTCCTGAAAACATTTGCATATTTTTTTAAAGACTATTAATTGCAAATCTACAAATGTCCTTAAACAAGAGCATAAACCTGAAGCAAGAACTAATGCCATATTTTTAAGACATGTCTCTTGTAGAAAAGAAGTATGTCAGTATTTTTATGCATAACACATCAAGTATCTTCTTTTGGCATTTACTTTAGAAACAAGCATGTATTACCAACTACATTAAACAAAATTTTAAAACAAAGTATTTGGGGTAAGACAGAAACCTGCTCAAATTAATTTAAGATTCTCTCAGATGAATTTTAGTGCTATGTCTGAATCAGAACTGAGGCATTGCTAAGTGCCCAGAGACAGGTGAGTTTCTTTTTCATGGGCAACAAGTAAGAACTCTGGGTTAGGGAAGGTTGGTACTATTGAAAAGGTTTTAGTTTGAATATATTATAGTTACATGTCAGGCTTGATGTCATTCCTTCAGTTTTTAAATTAATTGCACAACACTGTTTATAGGATGATTTGGAAGTATCATCCTTGTAAAGTCTACAGAGTCAGTTGATGTCAATGATGGACATAAACAGTATATCAGCATCTGTGTTCTCCTCTGCGTTGCCATGTACTATCCAGGTTCCCACTGCATGGCCCTGGTATTGGTGCCACAAAAAGCAGCCAGCTCTCTCTAGTTCGGCAGTGCTACCTGACACAGTTTCCTAACAGAAATGTGGAAGGGATGGAGGTGGGCAATGCTCCTTTTCCTGTTTCCTCCTTACAAACAGTAGCACTGCACACTACAGAAAATCCCAGTTGAGGCAGAGATAACATTTATATGATGTTGGCAGGTGTCTGTGAATCTCAGGACAAGAGCAGCTGAAGGAAGGGGCTGTTCTGTGTGCCCTATACACATGGAGCAAAAGCCCCAATGATGTGAAATTTGGTTAGTTTCACAGAAACCACAAACGTGGCCTTTACCCACACTGTTTAGCAGAGACATAACCCACCTGACCTTAGGCATCCCAGCTGCATCTGCCTGACCTGTAATCACATCAGCTACTTGCAAACCCTGTCTTTGGTTTCTGTTTCCTCGACACCAGCTCACGCCTGCCAAGGACACCCTCTTACTCAACTCTGCAAAGGAGGGCATGGTTTGGGTTAGTGTTAAGGTCAGGGTCAGGGTTAGATCTGAAAGTTTTCTTCCTAGTCAGTTCAATCTGTTATGAGTCAAAACAACCTCAGCTGTCTGTCAGTCTGATGCTTAGACAGGGTCTAAGAAGATAGATTTCCCTTTAAAGAACAACTCTGGGGCAAGACCCTTTGCAAACCTCTCAGACATATTACACATTTGCAGTACTTAGACTTGGAGTACATCCTGTGTTTCTCATGTTGAGAAACTTCTTACAGTGTAATGGGAAAGGGAGATGAAAACATGCTCAACAGCATTGTTACAGAAGCAGTCCCATACAAACTGTCATCTTTCCTTACCCACTGGAGTGTGTGAAAGCAGTCCTCATTAAATTCTGAAATAGCTCTGGATATTCAAAATGACCTATTCGTCTTTTTTAAAAAAAAAACATTCTATCTCATTTCTGCTAGTGCCAGTTAATTGAGATGTGAATGCTGTCTGTACCTGGGCTGAATCCATTTCAAGAGGGGCACTAAGCAGTTACCACTTTATAACCACACTTGTCCATTCTACCTGTGAACCTGTACACAGGATTTCAAATCATTTTGTTTGAGAGGAAAGGCATTGCATGCCATTATGTTTTCCCTAAATGCTGAAATTCTGCACTGCTAATATCTATCAGCACTATATTTCTTGATATCAAAGCCAGTGATTTAGTGGACATGTTCTAGATAACAAACACTTGTGGAAAAATGTATTATATATGGCTGTTATAATAATATACTTGGACAGAGAACACAAATTTCAATTTCTTTCTTTTTATATATATATGTATTTACAATATTTCTAGTATAAATCACACTTAACTGTATTTAGAAACTGCTTAATTGGCAGCACCCCAGTGGAAAAAAATACCATTTTAGCTCCTTGAATCTCACAGCCCCTACTAATAACTGTGTTGACATAAAACTGCTGTTATTTCTTCAAACTCTGTATAACCCAAATGTACACAAACATTGTGTACATAGCATTTAGGAGCCACAACGAAGCAAAGAATTAACATGGAAAATTGGAAAAGGGACAGATAGCTGGAGGAGCACTGGGGTGAACACCAATTCATAGCCACAAGCAGGAATGAACAGGCTTGTTAGCATCAGGTGCACTAGCTAAGTGATCTTACTATTAAACCATTATTTAGTAACACTGTCATGAACTGTATCTAATACAGTACCATATATAGAAGAAAATATGTCAAACTTATTGTTAAAGGGAATGGAATAGTTTTCTGCTATACCAAATGGTACTTTGTCAAACTGACACCTAAAGCAGAAGAGATTAAATGGTTTAGACTTTATTATTATCATTATTATTATTACTATTATTGTTTTCACCTGTTAAGGAGTAATATTTGCTCCTGAGTTACTAGGCAATAATGCTGAAATTAAAGTTTTGCAAAACATTCTTAGTCACTTGTAAATACTTTTTTCAGGAAAATACTTGCAACTGTCTTGATGATAAATGTCATCCAAGTTATTTCCTTTAACAGAAGAAAGGCAATACAATTTAAAGAAAAATGGCTAGACAGTGGCTTGAGAGGACATGAATCAAAGACACAACAGTTCAGAACTATGCAAGTTAGTTATTCTTTATATTTTATACTTCTCTGTCTACCCTCCTGAGGAATACTGGAACTTAATGTTTCAACTAGTATGGGGCAACATTGGGCTTTTTCTTCCCCTTTGTGATTGTTCATATAAGAACAAGGGAAGAGGATGAACCAGGTTAATTCTTTCTACCTTCCACACTGCAGGTACATCAGGCTTTTAGACATGTACTGGCTTGTAATGTAAATCCATTGCTGTCACTCCAGACTTGGCTGCTGTAGGGTTAACAGCATTTTGTATCCATTTTTAAAAGAAAACTTATTTAACATTACTTTTCTGGGAGAAAAATAAATGAAAAAAACATGACTCTATGGAAAGGCTGTATATCACCTAAATTTAATGATTCGTTATAAAGACTGAACTTGAATACTGAAAAAAAAAATCTCTGACTATAATATATAAATATGTTTTGTTTTAGATTCTGAGCTAACTTTACCCATAATTCTGGAAGTTGCTATCTTCAGCAGTATAGAAGCTTATTAATTCTTATTTATTTCCACCATAACGCATCACATGAACAGCACTGTACATGGTTTAATTTCTTTTCCTATATGGTATGTTATTTGCTTCACTAATATATTTAGTTTTATGCAAATGTTTTTGAAATCTTTTCACTTACCTTGTTGCATTAAAAGCAGGGCAGCATTATCTATTGCTTAGAAGATGTTTACCTCTGCTTTACTTAAGTGGATTATATTGTATTGACAGCTGATAGGGCTCAAAAGGAAGAAACATTAACTGTATCTCTATATTACTGCATTAATATTCCAAACCATTATTTATTTTCTTCATTATCAGATTAACTATTTTTGCTGATCCTACGAGTTTTCAGGAACTAATGAATTCAAGTATGACACATGACTTTAATGATTTTAATTTTTAGTTCACATTTAAAATTAAGCCAAGTACTTGAAAAACAAACTAAAAAGAAAAAAAAAGTGGATGAAAGTCAGGTTCTCACACACATAACTGCAATCCTAAAGCTACCCTACATATTCCTTTCACCTCTGGAGATGCCAAAAATCAATAACAGGATGCTATTGTTTGGAGTTTTTTGCTATAAATCTCTCTACTTTGCAGTGTTTCTGCCTCTGGGCTTCTGCATGATCACCTCAACTGAGATTATTGCTGAGCAGCTCAATGCCTACTTGAAAGTAAATGCATTTCCACCCAGGTTTCCCCATGGAAGGTTGTTTTCCATGCCATGTTTTGGTAGGTATTCTGTAACACACCACCTAGGCACAATGTCAGCTTTTTTGTAAAAGCTAAGGCTGCTTCTGGATTTGTTTTAAGGTTGAGAGGAAGAACCAGCGTTCTTTTTTTCCATACCTGCGCATCTTTCACTAAATTGCTTACCCATGGTGTGGGGATACAAGCTGCAGGGAAGAATCAAAGTTTCATTGGACTTAAAAAAAAAGAAGAAACATGTTCTTAGCCCCAGCCTCTCCTACCTGGACTCTTTATGTATAATTTACAGTAACATTTTTTGTGAAGGCATATAATGTACTGTAATGTCAGAGCAGAGATGTTAAATCTTATTTCCCAGAACAATGCTCTCTATTAAATGCAGTAAAACAGCTTCTACAGGATGTAAAAGACTTCTTTTCTTCAGGATTAGCTTTTTTTCTCTCAGGAAGGTTTCATGACTGTGTCTTCAAAGGAGAAAACTCCTTCATCCAGCTCTGAAGAAGGAATTGAAACCTTAGAGAACTAAGGCTGACAAGTACTCTCTTGCTCTTATTGTTTCCTTAATTTTAGTTTCTGGTCAGCTCTGCCCTGGCAAAATATGGTTTAGCTCTCTGCCCAAAATTTATTTGGTATTCTACTTTGCACATAACTTGCAGAGGGGCCTAAGAATGCAACTCGGATTCTTCATTGCAGTTGTAGATTAATCTATACAGATGGTGGCATGCTGAGATGGGTGCACTGCAGACACTGGGGAGACTTTTGACATTAGTGTACAGCAAGGAAAATAATTTATCTCTGTGCCAAAAACTAGGTAGGCTTCCTGCCTCAAAACATATGGTGTGTCACTCTCAGTCACTCTTTTTTTTTTTTTTTTGTTGTTATTGAGTTGGTTTGGGTTTTATTTCTAGAGGGTTTTTGGGGGGGGGCTGTTTGGGGTTTCTTTTCCCCAGAAAATGGGCATGTTTATCCTATATTGTTTAGATATACATCCAAGGATGAGTTGAGCCTCATGTCTCACCACTAACCACAGGTACATCCTAAATTATGAGCTTAGATAAGTTGTCTAATATTTAGACATGTTAAGGGAAGTGGTAAAAGTCCTGCTCCTTCTCAGATTTTGTCAGCATCTCTCCAGACACACAGCTGCAGACTCTTGAGCTCCCCTCTCCTTGAGCACCACTGTATCTCCAGAACAAGAAGAGAAAAAGCTGTGTCTTCTACCCCCCCAGCCATCATTGTCCAATAGCATCCAAAAAGTGGTCTTTACAATTTCAATTTTTACCTTACATTACTACCTTTAACTCAAACTGACCCCGAATGATTACAAAAAAGAAGGTAGCACTGATTACTTAATGTTATTCTAAAGTAAAACCAAAATAAGATTAACAATGGACTGCTGTTAAAAACAAAGCGTAGCACAGGTTGTTGGGTTTTGCCTGAATACCATAAATAGATGTGAATAGTCATGTTAAGAGCTAGTTAACATTGAACTAACTTATAGGTCCATGTTATTATCTCTTTTCTAAAGTGTAATTAACATAAGTTTTTGAATAGTGTTATGTTTGTGCCCAGAACTTCAGTATAACAAAAAAAAGTATATGCAAATGTGTATTTGTTATCCATAAATAACTAAGTGGGGTTTGGAAAGAACTAAAGTATCTACAACTTTACTCCTTTGTTGTTAATTAAGTTTGTAGCTTCTACTTTGAAGATAATAGGAAAAATATTCTTAGCTTCATCTGAAGTTGACAGAAAGTCTCCCACTGAGTTCAATGGGCTTTGGATCAAGTACATAGTAACCTCAGAAATTATTTATCTAGTCCACTCTGGTCTATTCATGTTTCAAGGGGGAAGTGTCCCTCATTTTTCCTGAGACTATTTTAATAAACTAGCGAAAACATCACAAAATATTTTTGTTTCATCTAGAAAATGAAAATATGACCTAATTATTAAGTACCTTGAGGTCCACTGATTTACAGAGTGTGTACATATATGCATATGTCAGCACTATTTCACCTTACCTCTGTAGCTTCTTATCCAGCAGCAAATATGCTGTCTACGAGACATTTTAAACGCATTTTATATACAAGCAGTTTACAAACATAAGTTTATATACAAGTAGTTTACATAGTGCAACTTATCCTGCCAATTGTGCCATAGCAAAACACATTTGCTCATATAGCTCATGCTCTTGTCTGGGTATCGCTGAATTAGAAAATAAAAAGTAGAAAAGCAGTTTAGGGATTGAGAATTTGCCAGATTCACCCAGTGTAAGGTTTTGTTATTTTAGGACAAGGGTCCCCAGCATTTTCTGCTTTGATTTTATTTTTTTTTCATTCAAAACCAGAATCACATGTCTGTCAAACGGTTGCAGAGCAGCATCTTCAATAGCTAGACTGCCAAGCGGAATGACCTTATAAACAGCTCACACCATCACTCAATTAATTACTTTAACAGAGTAATTAAACTGAGTACTTAATATTCATTATGTTATACACCAAGCTACTTTCCAATATCCTAACAATATTTTAAAGGATTTTATTTCCATCATTCATGTTGACAAATTTAGGCAAAATTTCCACTGTGCCCTTTCATCCACACTGTAAAAAGCAGATTCATTAATTGAACATCTTTTGAAAGGAGCACCTTTCCCTGTCTGTGATGAAAATTCAGAGTAGCAAGTAGAATTTTTAATATATTCTTTTCTTACAGTAACATTACTGTGTGTATATATCTACTTTTTTGTGTATGTGTAACTGTAAATGTGCATATATATATCTCTAAAAAATGTATATCTACAGACACATCATGGCTTCTTCACAATTTTTACTCTGATCCTCCTATAAAGCTGTTTTGCTGCATTGATTTTCAGTTATTCTAAAAATACTTTTGTATAATGACTGCTTAGGATCGTACCTAAATGATTAGGGATTTAGATGCAGAATTCAATGCATTTGCTTAAAGACTAAACATAGTATATGCAGTCCCTTGAAATAATGGTCTGTAACAAAGCATAGCATTGAACAAATCAGCTCTAAAAAACAATGCTGAACACACTTTGCAAAGTCACATCAATTTTACAGCTATTTTGCCACATCAGTTCATGTCACACTGCTCCTTCTAAGTTTCTCTTTTTTTTCATATTCCAAGGATTTACTTGCTACATTGAAGTCACCAGCAGTACAAAAAGTTGCATCTGTAAAGTCATATTAATAACAATCACATTTAGAACATGTAGTTTTGAATACAGTCTGTTCATAAAAAAAATGAGTGGAGACAAAATGTGGTAGAATAAACCAAGTACTTCATATCTCTTTTTCTGTCCATCCGTAACTATGTCATTCATGTAGTAACTTCGTAGTAGCATTTACCAGTACTGTGATTCACATTGTGAAACTATCATGGTCTGTGATTATCTCCAAAGTCAAACAAGACATTATTAATACAGCTAAAAATGATACATCCTAAACCCGCCAAAATTTCTTCAACCTAGGTCCTAAAAAAACATCTCTACCCCTCTGAAAAAACATAATGTGAAAGTGATAATAAAACAACAATACTTATCTCTCCAAGAATCACCCAGAGAGACCTCCAGTTACACATACTTCCAAATTTTCTTCTGGTAATCAGTGCTGACTTCATTTCACAAAGAAAAAAAAAAAAACAATGGGTGAGGACACAAAGTAGTTAGAAAGATACTTTCCTAAGACCAAAATTGGGCATTGTTTTTCAGCAAATAAGTTTTAGACCTCATTCTGACCTTGGCAAAGGTCACACAGTTGCCTCAGTGTGCAGTAGGATTATATACTGGGATATTTAAAAGTTCCCAGTCAGCTTATTCTTACTAAAGACAAAAGATATTAAGCCTTTAACTCTCCAAGGTCCTGTCTCAAAATCCTTTAGTTAACCTCCAAGATATTATTATTCAATATGAGAAACTGAAGTAATGTACTTTACCTACTTCATAGCTCTAAGAGTCTACAGCCAGCATGGGAATAATGTGTACTTCTTAATATTTATCAAATTATTAAATTACTATGATTTGTGGAAATATTCCATAATTGCATCATAAACCTAGAGCTAAAGAAGACTCAACAGTGCCCACCATGCACATGCTTTGTAGTTGACAAAGTCTGTCACAAAATAAATGTCTGCAACAATAATTTTAACATGGAGTTTCCTTCACTGTGTCTGTTCAGACACACATTTAGAAAATCACCTTTACAAAGTGATGTGAGCAGCCATAAAGGTGGCCTGGTTAGAGGGGGTAAATTACTGAACATAATAAATGTCCTCTGAAAAAATGCTGACAGTGAAATCGACTGCCATTGTGGGAGCCATGAGCCTGGGAACCAGAAACACCCTTGAAAAGTGCAACTGGCCTCTCTGAAGTATGGCTGGGGTGCCTAGAAACTGGAGACATTCTCAGGTACCATTGATAAGTGCAAAACCAAGAGACCATAATGGCTACTTCTTGTCTGAAAAGCGGAAACGGTCTGGGATATTAAAATGGGTCTAAAAGAACAGAAAATGTCATCATCTACTGGCCGAAAAATAAAAATTAACAGCATTTAGTGGCTTCTCAAAGTGGTAATGTCTTATACCCTCTTGTGCAACTATGGTATGAAAATGGCTAAATTTTTACCTGAAATGGAGCCTTCCCATGCTGCATGGGCTGTTCCTATCCTACAAAGGTTCAGCTCTCCACATGAACTCTCCACTTTCTTCAAGATCTTGGACGCTCACCAGACATGCCCAGCTGACTCCAGCCTCTGTGACACAGATCATCTCTGAAGTGAGACTGTCATACTGATCCCCCTTTGGGCATGCTTTTGGGGTTGGTTTGGATTGGTTTGCTCTCCCACCTCTGGGATGGTTGGGTTCCTCTCTGGGATAGGTTTGTTCTCCCCTCTAGGATGTTTTGGCCCTTCTGAAGTCTAATTCACTGGATACCGATACTGTATATCCATATAAGTAATCTGCCATGAGACTATCTGCTGTTATACGGTGATAAGTTGATTCAGAAGTATAGATTCGTAGTAATCTGTGATAACATATACTTGATTGCTGTTATTATAGTAGTTGTTGCTATAAAACTGGTTGCTGCTCTGCAAATGGTTGCTTCAATTACTGACTGCTGCCATACTATTGATTGATATTCTATTATTGATTGCCAATAGTAATTTGTAATAAAAATACATATATATATTCACTTTCTTAATGTATTTATACTTGCTGGTGGTAATTTTATTGTATTATACTTGCTAGTGGTAATTTGTGTGATATTTGTGATTATCTGTAATAAATTAGAGAAATTTAAAGAATATAGCCTCCATGTCCTTGTGTATTACAGAATCTTACAAACCCATGGTCAGGATTTCTGTATCCCCTCAGGATGAGTAACCCTATAGGTTGTGACACAGAGCTGGCTGCTTTGTGACACACAGTGAGTTTACTCTAATTCAGAAATCAGGTTTTTTATATCTAGCACAAGTGCCCATGTCCAGGGTTACTTTTGAAGCAGGCAGAAACAGATAAAGGAGTTGCAAATTGTTATAATTTGAGTAATTTTTATTTCTACTTGAAAGTTTATTACTGTTGAAACAAACTGCCAGGAATTTTGTTGTGAATTGTTTACTTTAAAAAAAATTTTGAGGAATCTTTATAGCTGGACTACAGAAATTCTGGATACACAGTAAACTGCTATATATTTATAGCTGTAAGCATATGATTAGTTGCACAAAACATTAATAGTTGAGATGTTTGATTGAGTGTACATGTCCTCTGAGTGATCATTATTTTGAGTTTTCATTGTATTTCCTGCTTTGATATCACTTAATATTTGATCCTATCATCTTAATTATTCTCAGATTAAGTCTGAGTGTTGTAAGATTAGCTCACAGATCCATATCAAAAGGCCCCAGAAACGATGGCCTGAATAAGTTGTAATATCCTCCCTTTCTTGGTGCAGCATCTTAGTCTGAAAGATAGTTCCATTTTCACTTGGTCTTTGTGTGGAATTGAAATACTGCCAATCTTGTTTAGAGGTCCCAGAGGAATGTAATCTGATAGCAGTAAGATAGTATTTTTTCTAATTATTGTTCAAACTACCCTGACATCAGTGGAGATCATTTCAGTGACCTCAGAGGACTTTCCTTACCACTGCATTTCAAACCAAATCTTGGTGTAGTATTTCTCTAAAGTGAACAATGGTGTTCTTATTCCTTATACACCAAGAACTTTGGGTATGCTTAAATGGAAAAAATAAACAAACAAACAAACAAACAACAAATGGATGGCTCTATATGGAAAATGTTGAACACTACAGGTTTTTGTCAGTGACTTCAGAGGCATTAAGCTGGCAATAAGCACTGCATGCTCTCCATTGTATTCTTGGCATCCTCTGCAGAAGTTCTATCCTCAGTCCTGTTTTAAGTACCAGCACATCTGCTCCAGGTGGCAGACTTGTGTAAATACTAAAACCCTGTGTTTTAAACCAGCTGAGAATATTACCTGTACACAGAGTCCCACAGATGTCAATGACAGGGCCTTCACACTGTTTCCAGACGGAGGTTTATGCTGCCAAATATCAGTGCTCAGTGTTTTCGACATTAGCATGAGATACTCCTGTTAACAATAATAAAAATGTCAAAGGCAAACAAATAATGGTGATAAATAATTTCAAAAGACTAAAACCAAGAATGACTCTTCATTACTAGGTTTACTTTCATTGTTTTGGAAAGGATTTATTTTTTATACTTGAATAAGATTTTTTTTTTAGTATTACAAAGCCCAGAATGATTCAGACCTATCACTAAGAATAGAATCATAGAATCATAGAATAGTTAGGGTTGGAAAGGACCTCAAGATCATCTAGTTCCAACCCCCCTGTCATGGACAGGGACATCTCACACTAAACCATCCCACACAAGGCTTCATCCAACCTGGCCTTGAACACTGCCAGGGATGGAGCACTCACAACCTCCCTGGGCAACCGATTCCAGTGTCTCAAGCCAAAATCTGGGCTCCCTTTAGAATTTCTGACTGAAGCAGTCTTGATACACAGTTTGCTGACACAAATGAAATCTCAGATGGAAATAAATCTCAGGCTGGTAAGACGTTCCTTGACCTATGTCTTTCCTCCTATGTGTGTTTCCTCCATGAGATCCAGGATTATTTATGTTCTTTCAAAGAAAATATTGTGTGGATTGCACTGCTTGTAGACTGATAGATACCAATGAGATGAATCAGGTCAAATTTTTCCTGTATCTGTTGTTTAGTGTTCATGCCAGTATCTACGCCTATCTGCTCAGCCAAGTGTCACTGACAGTTTGGAATTGAATGCATATATAAAATTCATGTCTTTCATAAGACAAACAAACATGCGTATCTCGCCCACTCTGTTCTTAAGTTTAAAAAGATTCTGATAATAGATATTTGTGCAGGAAGTAATCAATACCATATCAAATCATTTTATATACTCTCTAAGAACTTTGGCATTACAGTGTACTAAAAGAATTCAATATAAAAATAGTACTAGAATTAATTTAATAAATTAATAGAGATTAATCTAAACAAAGAACATATATATAGGGCCTGTATTGTTTTAATTGTGTGTAATTCTAAAAGAATGTTACTGCAGGTAGAGAATGCTATAAATACACAAAGGACTCCTTTTTACTGCGAAACTTTGCAAGAACTCTGTCTTTTAAATAACATTGTCCTTTCATGATAAAAAACAGGGAAAGTGGCTGCAGGTTATAAATGAGAGCCGATTCCTTACACAATGTAAACCTACTTCTTGCTAGATATGTAAATAAATTGAAAACTTCTGGGATCTGTAACAAAATAGAAATTAAATTACAGTGATTGCAAAGCAGAAGTTTTAGCCAAACCAAAGAAATCGTAAAAGAGGAAAGGCAGAAAAAAGAAAACCAGGTGAAAGACAGACAGAAAGTAAATATAAGAACCTGTCATATGGTTTACTTTATCTGAAATAAGCCACAAGTCAAAGACATGGAAGATGTCTAAGATCTACCCCAAGCCTTGTCTGGTTGGTAAGTTTGCATTCATTGACAGAGGATTTCTCTCTCAGGTTACTCACCAGTGGTCTTCTAGGAGTCATAACCTGTCAGCCATTCATGACCAGCATGGAGGACAGTCTAGTGGCACTGGGACCCACAGGGTTGCAGAAGAGGGACCTTTTTCCAGGACATGGCTTCTGTAAGTTAGTGACTGTTTAAGAATATGGAGATCCTTTTGCTGCCAAAAAAAGCTGTGTGTCTGCTTAAGTCACCTCCTTGCAGCCTCTTCCTGGATGAATGGCCTCTGTATCCAACCCCAGTGTATGTCATCCATGACCCATGGCCAAATCTGCTGTCTGCTAGTCAAGCTTCAGTAGTCCAACCATGCCATATGCCATTTATATGCCCTATGCAGTGTTGGGATAAACACTTCCACTTACAGAATCACAGAATCACAGAATCCCAAGGGTTGGAAGGGACCTAAAAAGATCATCTAGTCCAACCCCCCTGCAAGAGCAGGGTAACCTACAGTACATCACACAGGAACTTGTCCAGGCGGGCCTTGAATATCTCCAGTGTAGGAGACTCCACAACCCCCCTGGGCAACCTGTTCCAGTGCTCTGTCACTCTTACAGTAAAGAAGTTCTTCCTGATGTTAACGTGGAACTTCCTATGCTCCAGTTTACACCCATTGCCCCTTGTCCTATCACTGGATATCACTGAAAAAAGCCTAGCTCCATCATCCTGACACCTACCCTTTACATATTTGTAAACATTGATGAGGTCACCCCTCAGTCTCCTCTTCTCCAAGCTAAAGAGACCCATCTCCCTCAGCCTCTCCTCATAAGGGAGATGTTCCACTCCCTTAATCATCTTTGTGGCTCTGCGCTGGACTCCTTCAAGCAATTCCCTGTCCTTCTTGAACAGAGGGGCCCAGAACTGGACGCAATATTCCAGATGCGGCCTCACCAAGGCTGAGTAGAGGGGGAGGAGAACCTCTCTTGACCTACTAACCACTCCCTTTCTAATGCACCCTAAGATGCCATTTGCCTTCTTGGCCGCAAGAGCACATTGCTGGCTCATGGTCATCCTCCTATCCACCAGGACCCCCAGGTCCCTTTCCCCTTCACTACTTTCCAGCAGGTCAACCCCCAACCTGTACTGGTACATTCTGTCCTGCTCTCTGCAAAGGCTGGTTTACTCAACAGCCTAGTAGCTTTTGTCATCATAGTCTTTGTAAGCTGAATTTTATGAGAAAGTGGAGATATTTTAGTAACTTATTCAATTGCAATGAGAGCTTTTATGAGTTGCGCATGGAATATGCATCCATGAAGAACGTGGACTTAAGAGCTCATAAAGAGTTCTGAAATAATTAAGCAGTCTTTTGTATTACTTGAATTATAGAGCTATACAGAGTTACTTTGGGCCAATTATATTTCATATTTGATGATTTAATTGAGTAATTTGTATTATTAGAACTGGAAAAAAAGTCATAATCATGGCCTCACTAGCAATAAACAACAAAACATATAGTTTAAACAATGTTTATTATAGTAAGCAATTTTTTGGCTATCAAAAAGATACCCAAATGCATCTACCATCAAAACATTTTGCTTTTCTGCTAATGAGTGTTCCTGGGGAAGTTGAATATTAGATTATCACTAGGCTTGAAAGACTGCTTGCAAAATCAGGTTTCACTCATGATTCTACTATTTTGCCTGCCTGAATTTAAACTATAGTTCAGAAATTCATACCTGACCCAAACCCAAAGCTCATTAATTTGACCAAGCCAGGAATATCCCATGTGCTAACCTCCTGGACCTTCTGGGCCGGCTCACTAAAAAAAAAAAACAAAAACCACCAAACAAAAAAACAACCCAGAAACAAAACCAAACAAACAAAAAACCCCAAAACCCCACAAAAACAAAAAAATCAAAGAAAACCACAAATAAACCACATTTTTGTCCTTCCTTTTCACAGCCTTACACCATTCCCAAGAGATCTTAGTCAACTTCTGAGACAAACTATGAGATTTCACTGAGAGCTAGCATCTTGGCTGGCATCTGCAAGGGCTGACAGAGAACACAGAGGCTGACGGAGATAGAAGTCTACTACTTCTTAGTAGCTGGTGCCATGCTGTGGTTTTGACTTTCAGCCTGGGAACAGCACTGATAACACCGATGTTTCCAGTTGCTGCTCAGTAATGTTTACTTTGATCAAGGACTTTGTGAGCCTCATGCTCTGCCAGGGAGGAGGGGAAGCCAAGAGAAAGCAGAGACAGGACACAGGACCCAAACTAGCCAAAGAGGTATTCCATACCACAGACATCATGCCCACTATATAAACTGGGGGCAGTTACCCAGAAGGGTTAGATCACTGCTCGGGTCGGGCTGGATATTGGTTGGCGGGTGGTGAGTGGTTGTATTCTCTTCCCTTGTTATTTCCCTTATCATTATTATTATTGGTGGTAGCAGTAGTGTTTTGTGTTACTTAGTTACTGGACTGTTTTTATGTCAACCCGTGGGAGTTACATTCTTTCAATTCTCCTCCCCATCCCTTCAGGAGTGGGGGGGAGAGGAAGGGGTGGGGAGTGAGAGAGCGGCTGCATGGTTCTGAGTTACCGGCTGGGCTTAAACCACGATAGTCATTTACACCTGTTCTTGGAGAAGATAAGAGTACATGAGGAAAATAAGCACTGTGAAAGTTTTCTATCTAGTCTAGTATCTCTTTAACAATGTTTAAGAAAAGAATTCAAAACTAGAAATATTTAGGAGAAAAGTTTTTTGTATAATCAGATATTTTGGTGTTTCATTAGAATTTCTCAAAATTAAGTTACTTTTTTCTTCTCTGCTGAACTTTAAAAGTAAAGACCAAATACTTGATTTGAATTAATCTACAATTGTCATTCCTGTAAGTACATCTTGACAAAAAATATCTTTCTCCTTTCCCTCTCTCACCATTAATTTCAAAAAAGAAGTATATAATTTCATTCTTAGCCAAGCAATATCTATCATCTTTTCAGAAATTTTAGGCAAAGTAAGGAGGTGAATTAGAAAGTGTCTTTCAGAAATCCCATTAGGTAAAGCTGCCCTTTTTCATGCAAAGTTTTGAGATTAAAATTTAAATCTCCTCTTTTCCTTGAGAAGACTAAATCTGTATATTTCAGTTTTCTAAAGAATACCCAGTCCATGAGATTCAAGTTAATCTGACCTGTCCTATTTTGACTTTCAGCAAAATTGTATAGTGCCAGCGTTACAGGGGTGCTGTTTGGAAGATGTCTCGTCGCTCTCAATGGGTGTGAGGGGTGGTGATCTCTTACAATACTCTGCACAGTTCACAGAAGAAACCACAAGCCCTCCAGAGATTGAAAAATCAAACAACAATAAATTTTATTGCAAAATTCCCTAAAATTGTGTTAAGGAGGAGAAAAAATCTTGCAGGTTCTTATAAAAGGTATGAAGTAAAAGGAGAAAAGGAGAAAGGAAAGAATGAATTAAAAAAAAAAAAAAAACAGAGAATTATGATCACTGCCCTGTGCATCCACCACCATCTTCTTCATCAGCAAGTGGAAATTCTTTCAGCTGTTGTCCTTTCAGTTGTAGTTCTTCAGGTCCTTGTGGTCCTTTGCAGTCAGTGACTCCTCTGGGGTACCAGGGTGGAGGGGTGTGCACCATGCAGCTGGAGAGCAGTTTCACCTTTTTATAGGTCAGGTTCTCTTAGAACTCTCCCACGGGTGGAAACTCATATGTAAGGGTATCTGGTATGCCTCAGACGCAGTTCACGTTGTGCCTGACAGGCTGCACAGTGTCTGTCGCTCTGCCTCTGTGAAGTTTGTTGCCATGACAGCTCATATTCACTCCCGCAGGGCAGACAACACAGGAAAGCATCCCCCACCTTCAGGGAGCAGGATCCCCTGCTCTGCACCCCTGCCATTTGCCCAAATAATAACACACTGTCAGTTCCTTCTTTTGAGTTCTTTTGAGACAAACACAAAATGGGTCTCTTGACCATCTCAGAAGGCACCTCTGGTGGTCACCCAGACCAGCCGCCTGCCCAAAGCAGAAGTGCTGTCAGCACCAGATCAGCTCTGATATGGTACTGATTAGTTCAGTCTCGAACACTCTAAAAGGCAGCGACTGCACCACCACTCTGGGAAACCTGTCCCAGTACCACACCACCCTCCCAATGATAAAACTTCTCATAACATCCAGATACAAACTGGACAAGCTTGTGGCTGTTACTTGTTTTACCATCTTTGGCTCCAAACCCTTTGAACAGGTGTATGCAGTTCTTAAACTGTCCCCGTTAGCTGCTGTCACTACACTGAGGAATCCCAGCTCCCTCAGCCTCACACAGGCCACGTGACCAAGGTTTCAGTCCACTTCTGTCCACAGTCCTTTGGGGGCTGTGTGCCTGAAACTGGATGCAGTAAATAAGGTACATCTTCCCTAGTACTGAAAAGGAGATAATTTCACTTAAGTCTACTGGCTGTGATTCTTGTAAAGTTAGTCAACATGCAACTTTTGTTACTTATGCGTTTAGCTTTTATTTAACCAACTCTGAGTTTCAAGGTATTTCTACGGTGAAAGACTGACTGAGCAAGAGCAAGTGTCTGAACTGGTGGCTTAGGCAGGGGGCACGGTATCCACTCCTGTAATGTTTGTTAGATGCATGAGCCTTTATTTTTGTTTGGTTTTAAATGTTCTTGTTCTTAATGATCCTTATAGGTCACGTCCAACTTGAGTTAGAATCATAGCATCATAGAATAGTTAGGGTTGGAAAGGACCTTAAGATCATCTAGTTCCAACCCCCCTGCCATGGGCAGGGACACCTCACACTAAACAATACCACTCAAGGCTCCATCCAGCCCAGCCTTGAACACCGCCAGGGATGGAGCACTCACAACCTCCTTGGGCAACCCATTCCAGTGCCTCACCACCCTTACAGTAAAGAATGTCTTCCTTATATCCAATCTAAACTTCCCCTGTTCAAGTTTTAACCCATTACCCCTTGTCCTGTCACCACAGTCCGTAATGAAGAGTCCCTCCCCAGCATCCTTATAAACCCCCTTCAGATACTGGAAGGCTGCTATGAGGCCTCCACACAGCCTTCTCTTCTCCAGGCTGAACAGCCCCAACTTTCTCAGCCTGTCTTCATACGGGAGGTGCTCCAGTCACCTGATCATCCTCGTGGCCCTCCTCTGGACTTGTTCCAACAGTTCCATGTCCTTTTTATGTTGAGGACACCAGAACTGCACACAATACTCCAGGTGAGGTCTCACGAGATCAGAGTAGAGGGGCAGGATCACCTCCTTCAACCTGCTGGTCACGCTCCTCTCGATGCAGCCCAGGATACAGTTGGCTTTCTGGGCTGCGAGCGCACACTGAAGCCGGCTTATGTTCATTTTTTCATCGACCAGAACCCACAAGTCTTTCTCCACAGGGTTGTTCTGAATCTCTTCTTTGCCCAACCTGTAGCTGTGCCTGGGATTGCTCCCACCCCGGTGTAGGACCTTGCACTTGGCATGGTTAAACTTCATGAGGTTGTCATTAGCCAACCTCACAAGCGTGTCAAGGTCCCTCTGGATGGCATCCCTTCCCTCCAGCGTATCAACCAAACCACACAGCTTGGTGTCATTGGCAAACTTGCTGAGGGCGCACTCAATCCCATTGTCCATGTCACCAACAAAGATGTTAAACAAGACCAGTTTCAACACCGATCCCTGAGGGACACCACTCGTTTACCGTTCTCCAGCCAGACATTGAGCCATTGACCACAACTCTTTGAGTGTGCCCATCCAGCCAGTTCTTTATCCACCGAGTAGTCCACCTAGCAAATTGATGTCTCTCCAATTTAGAGACAAGGATGTTGTGCGGGACAGTGTTGAACGCTTTGCACAAGTCCAGGTAGATGACATCAACTGCTCTACCCCTGTCCATCAGTTCTGTAGTCCCATCATAGAAGGCCACCAAATTGGCCAGGCAGGATTTCCCCTTAGTGAAGCCATGCTGGCTGTCACCAAGCACCTCACTGTTTTTCATGTGCCTTAGCATGCCATCCAGGCGAATGTGCTCCAAGATTTTACCAGGCACAGAGGTGAGACTGACTGGTCTGTAATGTCCTGGGTCATCCATTTTCACCTTCTTGAAAATGGGGATTATATTTCCCTTTTTCCAGTTGTTGGGAACTTCACCTGACTGCCATGATTTTTCAAATATGATGGCCAGTGGCTTAGCAACTTCATTCACCATCTCCTTCAGGACCCACAGATGGATTTCATCAGGTTCCATGGACTTGTGCACGTTCAGGTTTTTAAGATGGTCTCGAACCAGATCCTCTCCTACAGTGGGTTCAAGGTCTTCATTCTCACAGCCCCTGCATCTAATTTCCAAGACTTGGTTGGTGTGGTCAGAGCATTTGCTAATGAAGACCGAGGCAAAGAAGTAATTCAGAACCTCAGCCTTCTCCAAATCCTGTGTAGCCAGTTCTCCCAAGAGCTTCCAAAGGGGGCCTATGTTGTCCCTACTCTGTCTTTTACTTGCTACATACCTATAGTATCCCTTCCTGTTATCCTCAACATTCCTAGCCAAGTTTAATTCTAACTGGGCCTTATCTTTCCTAACCTGGTCCCTAGCTTCCCAGACAACATGACTGTATTGTTCCCAGGCTGCCTGTCCTCGCTTCCACCTTTTATAAGCCTCTTTTTTCCTTTGAATTTTTCTCAGCAGCTCCTTATCCATCCGAGGAGGTCTCCTGGCCCTCCTGCTGCACTTCATTCTAGTTGAGATGCAGCACTCCTGAGCTTGTAGCAGGTGATCCTTGAATATCGACCAACAGCCTTGGGCCCCCCTACCCTCCAGGGCTCTGTCCCATGGAACCTTACTAAGCAGGCTCTTGAAGAGGCCAAAGTCTGCTCTCTTGAAGTCCAGGGCAGTGAGCTTGTTACAGGCTCTTCTCACTGTCCTGTGTTACTTAATGATTCTATCTTTCTATGGAATTCATGAACAGCTCCCACCTAAATCCATATTTATTGCAAGAAAATTTTTGTAGACAGTTTCTCTGGAAAGATTAAAAGCTGCCAAAGTTATCAATTTTGTATTTTATGTTTCAAAATAATTTAATGAAATCTGATATTCATAGAACTAAAGAATGGAGAACTCTTGTTAGACTGTCTTACGTACTGGAAATCTGTAAGCAGCTTCTATTTCAACAATCAAGAGGACTCTCATAAGGATATCAAAGAAAATTATCTTAAAGTACTTATCTACCTTGAAAGATAGTAAAAGACCTTGTTACAAGAAAGAAAGGAGAAAAAAAAAAAGTTTGAAAGCCAGGAAGAATCCAAATCAATAGGGTAAAAATCCCCCAAAATAAACTTAGTTATAACTGTAAAGCTGAAGCTCACATTTATGTTTTATTAAACAAATTCTGGTTCATGCTGAAGTAACTTGTTTGTACATTGTGTGAACTACACATTGAATTTGAAATAACAGACCCATTAATCATAGACGGAATGTTGGCAGTAGATATAAGATACCTACCAGATGTGGTGGCAAACTGCGTATTTCCTCTAACAGGCTTATATTGTTCTAGGACAATTTTCAGGTATCATGAAGACCAAAAAAAAAATAGGTGCTGGATGGATTCATGAAAGACAATAATGTAACATCATCCTCATGGCCCTCCTCTGGACTTGTTCCAACAGCTCCATGTTCTTCTTACGTGATACTTAACTGAGGGTTTTAAAACTGTTCTACATAACTGAGTCACTTGCTTGTGTTTCATGAGTGTTTCAGGGAAAACCTGCTCGGTCCAGACAGTTTAAACCAAATTGGGATCAAAATACTCAGAGCTTTCAAGAACATGGAATTAGGTAGCAGTCAGTGAAGTGCTGTATTCAAGTAGTAATACAAGAGGTAAAGCCCCACACTAGATACATGAATGCTAATAAACACAAGCAAATATCTAAACAGCCTGTACAAGAAACATTACCCTGTGTAACAAACTGTCCTGGATTCAGCAGTAGCAGTCATTTTCCTCCTTCTTCGTAGCTGGTGCAGTGCTGTGGTTTTGACCTTCAGCCTGGGAACAACGCTGATAACACTGGTGGTTTTAGCTCTTGCTAAGTAACATTTATTCTGACCAAGGACCTTCTGAGTCTCTTGCTCTGCCAGGGAGGAGAGGAAGCCAGGAGGAAGCAGAGACAAAGACACCTGACCCAAATTAACCAAAGGGGTATTCCATACTACAGCATGTCACTCCCACTATATAAACTGGAGGCAGTTACCCGGAAGTGCTAGACCATAGCTCGGGTCGGGCTTGGTATTGGTTGGAGGGTGGTCAGTGGTTGTATTCTCTTCCCTTGTTATTTTCCTTATCATTATTATTATTGGTGGTAGCAGTAGTGGTTTTTTGTTATACCTTAATTACTGGACTGTTCTTATGTCGACCCGTGGGAGTTACATTCTTTCGATTCTCCTCCCCATCCCTCCGGGAGAGGAGGGAGGAAAGGAGGGGAGTGAGCGAGTGGCTGCCTGGTTCTGAGTTACCAGCTGGGCTTAAGCCATGACAGTTCTTTTTGGTACCCAATGTTGGGCGCGAAGGGTTGAGATAGCAACAGATCTGACCAGAGTGTGCCTAATAGTATTCGTCACAAGTATTCATTATTTTGGATTAACAGTCACTTGTTACAATGCTGATTTATTGGCTCTCAAAGTTGTTGCTTCTGATCTCACAGTTTCAGTATGTCCTACCTTACTTACAGTCAGTATTTGCTGTGTTAATCATCCGGGGGTCTTAGGCCAAAGTTCTCATTTCATTGTACTTTATGGTAATGACTTGTAATACGATTGAATCATTGATCATGAAACTGATCTGGCTTGCATTCCCAGTGTGGTCACCACCTTTATACTTTGGGAGGTATGTAGTAGAAGTGTTTAGCAATTACACATCTTTTTTCTGCTCCCCAGGTCAACCTGTGAAGGAGACATTCCCTTACCTTCCCAGCTCCCCCACCAGATTACAGCATCATTTGAGAGTTCTGAAGGTTTTGAATGATTTTTGAGTACCCTTGAGACCTGTTTGCTATTTGTGATGGGGATCACCATGTTGGCACACATACAGAGTATTTTACCCACAACCATTTTGTCTGATCTCGAAAGTTAAGCAGAGTCGGGTTTGGGCCTTGTCTAGGGTTAGACAACAATACAGGAGGACCAAGAGATTTTCCCCGAGGCTGGACAGTCATGAGTGGCAAGGTGTGTGGGATAGTATGGGCAAGTATATAGGCCAGTGGGCCCCTCCAGTGCTTTGGAACTTCACCACTGAGCAAGTGCAAAATCTAGAAAAATTAGTAAAACACTTAAATGAGGTGTGTTGTCATCCCAGTCATACCAGAGAGGGACAAATCATGGCAATGTACAGGGGCTTGGCCTATGCTTACAGAGCCCTGTTCAACATCGTTCAGCAACTTCAAAGGGAGAAAAATGTCTCTGGATCTGATGGCAAAGCAACTGACAGTGCAGCTACTCTAACTCCAAATACAGCAGCTACAACATCTCCAAGCACAGCAGCTACACCAGCCCCAGTGACAAGCACAGCAGCTACTCAAACTCCGACCACAACAGACAGCACAGCTACTCCAGCTCAAGCACAGCAGCTACACCAGCCCCAAGCACAGCAGCTACACCAGCCCCAGTGACAAATACAGCAGCTAACCAAACCCCAACAAGAGATAATGCAGCCACTCCAACCACAGCAATAATCGGTGCAGCTAAACCAGAGGACCAGTTCGTGCCAAAATCGGTTGCCCCTGCATGCAGGGGCAAAAGCAAAAAAAAAAAAGGCAAGAAAGATGAAGCAAGATGAAGAAACAATGTACTCACCACCTGAGACAGCATCTGACCAGGAGTTATAAGTACGTGAATCAGAGGAAGAAGAGGAAGAAGAGGTGACTTCTCAACCCCGGACCTCAACTGAGCTACAGAATATGCGAAAAGATTTTACCCATCTACCAGGAGAGCGCATCATCACCTAGTTGCTCTGGTGCTGGGACAATGGGGCCAACAGTCACAAACTAGAAGGTAGAGAAGCCAAGCAGCTGGGATCACTTGCTAGAGAAGGGGGAATTGACAAAGCAATTGCAAGAGAGAAAAAGTCCCTCAGCCTTTAGAGGCAGCTCTTGGCAGCTGTGAAAGAAAGGTTTCCATACAAGCACGATGTTATGAGTCGTTTGGCCAAGTGGACTACTTTAGGCAAAGGCATCCAGTCTCTGAGGGAATCAGCCATTCTAGAGATGATCTATCGCAAGCAGGATGCTGGGAAAGGACCTATAGATCCAGATGAAGTCGAATGTACACGACCCATGTGGTGGAAATTTACATGGAATTCATCATCATATGCCCACTCATTGGCAGCAATAACCTGGAATGATATAACACCACCAAGAGTGGATGAAAATCATTCGTCAACTCCGAGAGTTCGAAGACAATCTCACCCCTTCCATCATTTCAGCTGTGGAAAAATTGTCTCAGGAGTTCAGACAATTGAGAGATGACCTATCCGATCTATCCAGATCCCCAAGTGTACCAACATACGTCTCATCTATTAACAAAAGGTGTCCTACTGCTCAAGAGACAAGATATAGGAGGTATATGCCATTGGCCACCCTATGGTTTTATCTGTGGGATCATGGAGAAGACATGAGGAAGTGGGATGGAAAACCTACCTCAGCTCTGGAGGAATGGGTGCGTGAATTGAAGAGAACAAAGGTCAAGGATGATCATCCCATGAAAGCTGTGGCTTCAGTCTCTGGTGAGCAGGTTCCCAGATGGAGCGGAAGAGCTGATTTTACTTCAGCTCCTGTGATAAAGACTAATCCCTGTCAACAAGACATAAGTGACCAACGTGATGATTATTAGAGGGACCCTGCCTCCAGCCAGTGGAGGTAGGGGACAGTAGGATTTACTGGAATGTGTGGAACAGATGGCCTGGCACATCAGTCCCACAGAAGTATAAGGCTCTAGCAGATACCGGTGCACAGTGTACCCTGATGCCATCAAGCTGTCAAGGGGTGGAACCCATTTCTATTTCTGGAGTGACAGGAGGATCTCAAGAGTTGACTGTACTGGAGGCTGAAATCAGCCTGACTGGGGGGAAATGGCGAAAGCACCCCATTGTGCCTGGTCCAGAGGCTCCATGCATCCTTGGCATAGACTACCTCAGGAGAGGGTACTTCAAATACCCAAGAGTACCAATGGGCTTTTGTTATTGCTGTTTTGGAGACAGAGGAAATTGAGCAGCTGTCCACCTTGCCTGGTCTCTCAGAGGATCCTTCTGTTGTGGGGCTGCTGAAGGCTGAAGAACAGCAAGTGCCAATCGTGACCACAACAGTGCACTGGCGGCAATATCGCACCAACCGAGACTCCCTGATTCCTATCCATCAACTGATTCATAAACTGGAGAGTCAAGGAGTGATCAGTAGGACCCGCTCACCCTTTAATAGCCCCATATGGCCAGTGCAAAAGTCTAACGGAGAGTAGAGACTAACAGTAGACAATCGTGGCCCGAATGAGGTCACACCACCATTGAGTGCTGCCCTACCAGACATGCTAGAACTTCAGTATGAACTGGAGTCAAAGGCAGTCAAGTGGTATTCCACAACTGATATTGCCAATGCATTTTTCTCAATTCCTTTGGCAGCAGAGTGCAGGACACTGTTCGCTTTTCCTTGAAGGGGTGTCCAGTACACTTGGAACCAATTGCCCCAGGGGTGGAAACACAGCTCTACCATCTGCCATGGACTGATCTAGACTGCATTGGAACAGGGGCAAGCTCCAGAACACCTGCGATACATTGATGACATTATCGTGTGGGGTGATAGAGATGAAGAAGTCCATACCACAGCACATCATGCCCACTATGTAAACTGGGGGTAGCTACCCGAAAGGGCTAGATCACTGCTTGGTCGGGTTGGGTATCAGTCAGTGGGTGACGAACGGTTGTATTCTCTTCCCTTATCATTATTATGATTGGTGATAGCAGTAGTGGTTTGTGTTATACCTTAGTTACTGGACTGTTCTTATCTCAGCCCATGGGAGTTGCATTCTTTTGATTCTCCTCATCCCTCCGGGAGCAGGGGGAGGAAGGGGAGGGAGTGAGCGAATGGCTGTGTGGTTTCTGGGCTGCTGGCTGGGCTTAAACCACGACAAAGACATAGTATCTAAAATAAAAATAAAAAGGTATCCTGGGTTCAGCAGTAGCAGTTATTTTTCTCCATCTTAGTAGCTAGTGCAGTGCTGTGTTTTGATTTTTTGGCCTGGGAACAGCGTTGATAACGCTGATGTTTTCAGTTGCTGCTCAAATGTTTGGTCTGGCCAAGGATCTGAGTCTCATGCTCTGCCAGGGAGGAGGGGAAGCTGGGAGGAAGCAGAGACAGGACACCTGACCCAAACTAGCCAAAGAGGTATTCCATACCACAGCACGTCATGCCCAGGATGTAACGGGAGTTACCCGGAAGGGCGGGGACTGTAGGGTTGGACGAGGTATCGGTTGGTGATTGGCTGGGGGTAGTGGAGCAAGTTATTTGTCAGCTGGTGTTGAGGTGTTGTATTCTTTCCTCTTGTTATTTCCTTTATCATTATTATTATAGGTGGTAGCAGTAGTGATTTTGTGTTATGCCTTAGTTACTAAACTGTTCTTATCTCAACCCATGGGAGTTGCGTTCCTTTCGATTCTCCTCTCCATCCCTCCAGGAGCAGGGGGAGGGCAAGAAGTGGGGGGAGTGAGTGAACGAGTTTTGTGGTTGGGTTTAAACCACGACAGTTCTTTTTGGCGCCCAACGTGGGGCCCGAAGGGTTGAGATAACAACTGAGATGATTGGATTAATAGTCGTCACAATGCTGATTTATTGGCTCTCAAAGTTGTTCCTCTTGATCTCACAGTTTCAGAATGTAGTACACTACTTAGAGCCGGTATTTGCTGTGATAGTGCTTATCAAGTGTGGGGCTTGGGCTAAGGTTCTTGTTTCACTGTACTTTATGGCAATGACTTGTAATACGGTTGGGCTCCGGCAGCAGGGAGGCATTGACGTGGCCGTGGACTTGTACGTGGCCGTCCCGCTTCTCTTCACCGTCCTCGCCCTTGTCCTCGCCTCCGTCTTCAGGAGGCTGCGGGGAGCCGAGGGGGAGCGGCCCCGGGAGCCGGCGGTGGCGGGAGCGCAGCCAGAGGCCGCGAACGAGGCTGCTGCCGAGCAGCGGGAGGAGGCTGCTGAGGAGCCGAGCCCCGCGAACAGCCGAGCCCCGTGGCCGAGCCCAGCCCCGCGGTGGCCGAGAGCGTCCCCCGGAAGCCGCCCACCGAGCCCCAGGAGGATGCAGGAGCCCAGGCAGCATTTCCCAGCAAGGCAGAGGAGGAAGAGCTGCACCCAGGGAAAGAGAAGCTGGTGGTGGGAGAGCCGGCAAGCACAGCAGCTGCACCAGCCCCAGGGACAAGTACAGCAGCATCATTTGAGAGTTCTGAAGGGTTTGAATGGCCTCTGGGTACTCTTGGGACCTGCCTGCTGATTGTGTGGGGATCAGCATGTTGGCACACACACAGTGTGTTCTACCCATGAACATTTTTTCTGATCTCAAAAGTTAAGCAGAGTCAGGTTTGCTTCTTATCTAGGGATAGACAACGATACAGGAGGAGCAGGAGATTTTCCCCAAGGCTGGACAGTCATGAGTTGCAGGGTGTGGGGGACAGTATGAGCGAGTATCTGGTCCACTGGACCCCTCCAGTGCTTTGGAAGCGTTGGAGATGGAAGGCAGCTCTATGGAGTCCCCAGCAACAAGCTGGAGAAACTGCTGAAGGGGACAGTGAATTATTTTGAGCCTGGTGGGCCCATGGCACTTCAGGCCATCAGGGCAGAGATGCAACATAGAGATGGATTCTTGATCGAGGGGTGGACTTAGCAATGGACACTATTGACCAGGTTATTCACGAGTGTGAACACTGCACACACCCTCTCCTGCTCTGAGAGATTGTAATAAGAGATGGAGCCTGACATCATGGACCAGATGGACTCAGCAGCTTTACAGGGACTGGTCCATGCACTAAGATAAAAGTGATGGTATATTGAAAATGTGGTATCTGAGCATGATGTGAATGGTATGGAATAAGGGGTGGATACTGTCCTGGGTTCAGCAGTAGCAGTCATTTTCCTCCTTCTTAGTAGCTAGTGCAGTGCTGTGTTTTGATTTTTTGGCCTCGAACAGTGCTGATAACACTGATGTTTTTAGTTGCTGCTCAAATGTTTGGTCTGGCCAAGGACTTTCTGAGTCTCATGCTCTGCCAGGGAGGAGGGGAGGCCGGGAGGAAGCAGAGACAGGACACCTGACCCAAACTAGCTAAAGAGGTTTTCCATACCACAGCACATCATGCCCACTATATAAACTGGGGGCAGTTGCCCGGAAGGGTTAGATCACTGCTTGGGTCGGGCTGGGTATTGGTTGGTGGGTGGTGAGCAGTCGTATTCTCTTCCCTTGTTATTTCCCTTATCATTATTATTATTGGTGATAGCAGTAGTGATTTGTGTTATACCTTAGTTACTAAACTGTTCTTATCTCAACCCGTGGGAGTTGCATTCCTTTTGATTCTCCTCTCTGTCCTTCCAGGAGCAGGGGGAGGGCAAGAAGTGGGGAGAGTGAATGAACGAGGTTTGTGGTTGGGTTTAAACCACGACAAAAGGAAATATTTTTCAGTGGAGTGATGAACTGTTACAACAAGATATGTGGTGGATTTTCTTTTAACTTCAACCAAACTCTCTTCAATTTCTAATTCAACAGAAAGGTATTTATTCAGAATAAGACAGCACTTCATAAAATGTCGAATAAGTTATAAAAGCCTGACAGTCTAATGTTTATTCCCAGTTTTGTGAATGTCTAAACCTAAAGCAATGATACAGCATTATTTTAACCATATCATAGAGGTTCAATACCTACCTCCAGTGTTGGCAAGGATTAAGAAGAGCTGTATATACTTAGAATTAGACTTGTAAGAATATATACATGGAGAACATTTGAGATGTCAGCAGACCTTACTCTATCTCCTCTGGCAGCTTACTATTAAATAGGATTTTGAGGACTCTGTAGTCAAAGATAATTGCAATTTCTTCCAAAATCACATGCGACTTCTGTGTCACCATTCTCAGACTACTTCTACACTTCTGTCCAGGAGAAGATCTGGAAATTAACATTTATTTCTCATAAATATTCTCACTATTTCAGTGGAAGGAAGATGAGAAAAAGGTGAGGAGGGGATATTACTTTCAAATACAAAGCCAGCTCTTTAAAGTGGCCCAGTATTTGGAGGGAGCTTATTCAATTTTCACATTGCTTGCCATGGTGACAAGCAGCATGTTCCTGCAGTAGACATAATGAGCAAGTTTCTTCAAAGTCCCTGTCTTGGTAAAAGCTAGTTGTCCAATATGCAAGTGGTCCTGGTGGTACGCTTCGTTTCTTAACAGCAGTGGCAAGTCTTGCCTTTATAAAGACATCCTCTTGTAACTATTCTATATACTAAACAAATGCATAGGATGGCAGTGCTTAGTGCTGGAATTGGAGGCAAAGCATACGTTGTATAAAGGAACTCACTGTGAAAACTTATTTAAAACATATATATAATACTTCCTTCACTCATTCCTATTTTACTTTCTAGATCTGACTTAACATAACCCAAATCTTCAGAAACCTCTGCAGAAAAAAATATACTACAATAACCAAGACATAAAAGAGAAAAAACACCTCCTAGGGACTTAGCTGTACAAGTGCAAGTGCTGCTGTCCTTGAGTGGCCCAAAGAGTAGTTTGCAGCTCAGTAATAAAAATGGTACAAACAGGATGAAAAAGAGAAACACTGCACCATATGAAACAGTTTCAAAATTGGCACAGTTCTTCGATCCATTTTCTCTTCCATGCCATTTAGCAGAACTACAAATCACTAATACATACATTCTTTCCCAGGAGTATAGCTCATGACTGTGCACCACTGACTTAGCCTGGTACAGACGAAAAAGTAGAGAACCTGAAGGTCCATAATGAACAAAACCCACTGATTTTGTTCAGATAAAACTTATTTACTGGTATGGAGTAAATTAAATATCAATTATCTGCACAGTTACCTTTTTCATTCTGAAGAAAAACTTACTTTAGGTTATACTTCCGTTTTCCTTTCAGAAAGTGTCATAATTTTCCTTGATTCCACTGTAACTCCTCCACACTTGCTTCTGCCTAGTTTAATCTTTCTTCCTATTTCAAACTTCCTCTATATCGTCTGTTTTTCTTTTTTTGTTTTTTGTTTTCCATCCCTGTGTTGATGCCAGAGATGAAGTAGTACAAGACATTTCCTACTTTCCTTTGTACTCAGCTTTGCCTGCTTTTCACTTTGAAACATGATTAAGTCTTGATCTGAATTATTGGTTTCTCTCCATATCAACAGCATGTTAACTTGTGCTGATGTTTTAGCTCTCTATTTTCTCCTTTGAGCATCGTACTTACAATGAAGTGTTTGTTTGACTTGCTGTGTTTTTTCAGAAATTGCTGCTTAATTTATAGACACATATTATAGCAGTACTAAAAGTATGGTGATGTTCATCACACACATTGCAATGCACTATTACACTGAAGTAGTTGGATTTTGAGTCTGACCTATACCAGTCTGTTTAGTGTGATCCTCACTCAGCAAAGACAGCTATTTATTTCCAAATTCTAAAACTCAGGGATGTATTTCCAATGTAATGAGGACAATCTTGAGAATGGAGTACCATGTCCAATTTTTGCCACTGACAACTATTACAAGTGTAGCTATTACACTTATAGTAATAGCTACACTAGTGTAATAGCTACACAGAGCAGCTACTAGGAAAATTTAAAAAATGGACAGCCTTTTGTGTAAAAGGAGACTGAAAAAATCTATACTGTGCAGTCTAGTAAAAATTAGGCAACTGGGAATATTATTACTCTACAAATATAGCTGATGGGGTAGCTGAATACCAGGAAAAAAAAGAAGGGCTGAGTAAGCCAAAAAAAGCAGTGCTGACTTAAAAACCTACAAGTGCAATTATTTATGAATAAATTTAAGCTGTAAGTATGTATCACAGCCCTAAGCACCTTCCAGCTTCTGGTTTAGCTGGCTAAGCTCAAGGATGGCTCCTGCGATGACAAAAGCTGCTCTAAAGAAATCTTTGAACAAGACCTGTTCCTTCTTCCCCCAGGAGCTGTTCACAAGCCGAGATTCTTGTGCTGGCCCCTGCCAGACCTACAGGGTGCTGTGGCTGTGACCCTTCCTGTGCTTCACCACTCCACAAATATCCCTGTACATCCTCCCAGGTGGAGTTGCCAGGGGAAGGAAGAAAACATTTTTACAGTGAAGGTTACATTGAACAGTGTGAGCAGCAGCAGTCCCAGTGGCCTGACAGGTTCTCTCTGTCCGCTTGTCCCTGTAGCAGCTAATGGTGTGATGGAAAATACAATAATCAATGGCTCCTGCCACATATCCTGAGGAAACCTGCACAGACCCACAAAAAACATCTGGTCTCAGAAGGGAGTCTTGACAACAGGTAAGCAATGGCTTGGTGTGCACATTTAACTTTCTCTGCAAGCAACAGAATAAGTCACAAATTTCCCACTCATTTTTTATGACTGCCTATAGCTTCCACAAAAGATGAATGATTAACACTGCAAGAATACAGCCTCCATTTATCACCTATTCCCTGATCCCAGTTAATCAATAAACAGTTCCAGCTCTTTTAAAGAACAAACCTCAGGCACAGGATAGCAGAGACTGAACACACACTGTCTTCCTGCTTCCAAACTTATCTACAATTTTCCTTCTCTCTGTAAATCCTTGTAAAAAGCTTCCAGCCTAAAGAAGAAGATAGTTTCATCCTGATTATACATTCATTTTTATTTTCATCACATCCTAATGATATTTCCTAATCTCATTCTGTAGCAGCTGTCAATATGCCTCAAGTTAACTCATAACATGGCATATGATATGTTAACATGTCATGTCACATAATATGACAACAGGACTGGCTGAAGCTTTGCAAATGTAAGAGGTATAACCAAATATCTAGGTAACTAATGTGGCATTGAGAAGGTGAAGGCTCCTGTTTGCAACCCTATTTTTCAATGTATAAAACCACTCATACATTCATGGCTTGACTTTGTGAATGAAGATTTGGGAAGGGCTTTACCCACGCTTACTACAAGTGTGATGATGACTAAAAAGGCCAGTGTGGAACAGGCAAATCTGGTTGCAAAAAAGCACAGCGAAAAGTCTCCTTGGGTGGTATAGGCAGGGTGCGATTCTTTCTACGTTGTCTTTTCTCCTCAAGACTAGTTCTGCATGTGTTCTCAAAGGAGACAATGACGTTATGTACGGTGTGTCCCCAAGTCTCCCAACTGGAGGCCAAGGTGGACCGCTGATGGTAGTCAATATGGCCAAGGCTAAAGTATTGTTTCAGGGAGTCCTTATATCTCTTCTTTGGGGCACTTCTCTTGTGGCAACCAGTGACAAGAAGCCGCAGAGCTGCTTCTGTGTGGGCAACAAGGGTGGCATCATCAGCAAAAAGCAGTTCAGAGACAAGATGATTTAGGGTCTTAGTGTGGGCCTTCAGTCACCTTAGATTGAATAGGCTCCCGTCGATACGATATCGAATATAAGTGCCAATAAAATCACTAAGGCAGGGATGTACTACTTTAGTTTCATTACTGTATTTGGGGTGAAACACCCTCTTTTGCTAGCTGAGCAACATTCCTTCATGTCTCTGCTTTGTGTTTACAACTCACACTTCTCCTTAGTAACACTTTAAACTTTTTCTTAATCCATGTCATCAGTAGGGAATATTTGTTGCCCCACACCTCTCCAAAGATTGAATCATGGGGAAAAAGGGGGAGCACAGCTCTCTCAGGAAGGGTGCTACATGAGTTTTACACACAGGCACAAAATCAGAGGAAAAGGATACTGAGGCATGGGGAGTGAAGAACTCAGATGTGATGGCATTTTACATGCATTTTGTAGAAAGCGCAAATAACTATACTACCATAATGGAAAAACACAAGGATATTTGATTCAGGGAAATGGCCCTCAAGCTTTTATTTTCTAGATCCCTAGATCTATATGAAATATGCTCTATACTTACAGCTAATAGTAGAACGGGGGGTTAAAATCATGCTCTGACACTTAATAACCTGAGATTTTATAGCATGCTCATTGTTGGTGGTTTGTATCAAAACAACTGATGTGCTAAGTGGTTTCTGATGGCCCAAGCCAGATTTCAGAATTCTCTATTAATCAGAAGTGTGAAGCATGTAATACAGATTTGTTCTAGCAGTCATCAGTTTATTATTTTTATGGCTGTGTGATTTTTACTGTGACTGTTGCCTGTACTGTAGACATCTTACTCTGCAGGATAACATTTTGAGCTGTGCATAGCTCTTCCTCCGATATGAGTTTTATTTCTCCAAACAGCATGAGAACTCCTTTCTTTTTTTCTTTTTTTTTTTTTTTTTCTGTTTCAGCTCCTCAAAGCAGTGAAGAGGAAGAAAATTTGTTTGAGAGTTGAGCATTTACAATATCTGTTTTTGAAAAATAAGACAGCAGTGAAAAGCTACTTTAAAGATTTTTTTTTTTTTTTGAAAGGCAAAATGTCACAAAGGTTTTTCAGCCATATTAGTTCAGAGTGAGAAAAATGGATTTTTAAATTATTTCAAATATGCTGTGATTTATTCTCCTTAACATGCAAATAAAAATGCAAGGAAAACAAAATACAACAAAATTAACTCTAATGTGTAAGGATTAAGATGAGCATAAGGACATAACACCACTTCAAGGTGCAGTAGTAAAGCAACATTAAAACTGAGAAAAATAAAGTGGTTACCTTAGCAATATGAATTAATTCCAAGATTTTCCAGAACTCTCACATGTTGCTGTTAAATCACCTGTTCACAAATCAAACTGAATTTCAGCCTGCGCTTACATGTTAGTAAACTAGGGTTAGCCCTGCATGACCTTGTCTAGGCCCCAGAACAGCAGGTGTCCTAATAGCATACACAGCAGTCCAGACAAGTAAGTGTCTCCACCTGCAGGCCCATTATAAGCAGTGCAGAATAAGACGATATTCAGCATGGATGTGGGTCACCCTCAACCCAAGAGGAAGGAATAGCTCTCAACAGGAGTGAAGAATTTCTTTGTCACACTGCCTGTCTGGTAAGTTAAAGAATTACAGCTGGTGAGTGCTTTTTTTGTTTGAACAATAGAGCTGGTTTTGACTGATGTTTTATTCTTGAACCTGATACACATCCCAGGGTTAAGTCAAAATTTAAAGGAAAATGACAGTGCCTACTTCTGAGAATGGAAGAATAAAATCATTATGAAATCTCCTTTCATGTCAAATTTTGGTAATGTCATTGACTTACTAAGTTTTCAACAGATCTCCATACACCTAGGGAAGAACAACACCAGGCACCAATATATGCTGCTGGCCACCCAGCTGCAAAACAGCTTGGCAGGAAAAAAGCTGGAGATCCTGGTGGGCAGCAAGTTGAATATGAGCCAGGAATCCTGCAGAAAAGGTGGCAAATAGTATCCTAGGCTGCATTAGGCAAAGTATTGCCAGCAGGTTGAGGCAGGAAATCCTTGCCCTCAGCACACCTGTAGTTCTGTATCCAGTTCTGGGCTCACAACAACATAGAGACATGGATCAGGGGGTGTCTCATCAGTGTATATAAATACCTGAAGGGAGGCTGCAAAGAGGACGGAGCTAGGCTCTTCTCAGTGCTGATCAGAGACAGGACCAGAGGCAATGGGCACAAATTGAAACAGAGAAGAATCCCTCTGAACATCAGGAAATACTTTTTCAACTGTGAGGGTAAATGATCATTGGCACAGGCTTTCCAGGGAGGCTGTGGAGTCTCCATGCTTGGAGATACTAAAGATACCATCTTGACATGGTCCTGGGCAACTTGCTGTAGGTGGCCTTGCTTGAGCAGGGGTGTTGAACGGGATTACTTCCGAAGTTCCCTTCCAACCTCAATACTTTTGTGATGCTGTAATTCTGTGGCTCTACAAATGCTGTTTTACCTTATTCAGCTCCTTCCATGACATAAAAAAAGACACTGTCCTCTGTCTTTTCAAGGTATGTTCCATGAACTATAGATCTCTGTTTGTAGATCCGGTGAGCAGAAAAGTATAACACAGAGTCTGGCTGTCTGCATTATTTTATGCACCAGGCTGAACTTCTAGATGGCAAAAATTTGCTTGGGATACTGAAACAGTGTATCACGCTTTGATCATCACATGTAATCTGCCATTATTCTTTGATTAATTTAATTCTTTCTGTACAGCTGAATAGAAATTTGATTTTCCATCTTGTTATAATTTTCAAGATTTCTGTTATTCGCCCATCTCCTGTTTAATACTTCTGACATCTTTAGCACAAGATAAAAAGAAAAATCTCACATTTTCATGACGTGAGGAAAGAATGTTAGAATAATTCACGATACCTTATTTCAGTTACTGAGTGTTTCATTTTGATTGTGGATTTTTAGACTCTCATGTTTTAAATCTCCCTCCACAATCGAACTGGAGTAATAATTTTTTTTAAATTGTCAAGGCAGAATGTTTATGTAAGTTCTTCTGCAATAGATGTTTAGGGTTTTTTAAGAAATTTGACACAAGAGACAGAGTCTTCTTGAGAAAAATTCATTCCAACCAAAATGGAAAAAATAATGTAGTACACTTTCTACATGGTGGAATTCAATAGTTCTATCTCTGTGATTAAGTGGTGGGTGTTTCCGCCTGATGCTTAGTACTGATTTTAGTACTGATACTTACTGATTTTAGTAAATTGAGACAACTTGAAAAACAATGGTGGCCTTAGCAATGTGCCTACACTCTCTGTTCTTAATGAACAGGTAAGCCTGCTTGATCTAATGCTCATTCTGGCTCAAGCAAAATACAAAGTTTACCAAAAGATAAAGTGATTAAGTGACTTTTCAGCTGATATCAGTGGGAGCAGTTTATCTTGTGACAACTCCCTGAAAGGAAGGTAGAGAACAAACAAGATAGAGAACAAAACCTGAGAGGTTTTTGTTGTTGCTGCCCTCAGGAACTGTATTTTGCAGTTCTGCCTTGCTTGAAAACAGCATTTCAGCTGTACCTCTTCTTCCTTGTCATTCAGACTTTCACTACAGTCTTGTAGGTGTCACAAGTACATCTGAAAATGAGGAAGCAGAGTTCAGTTCAAAAGAGAAACTTGATGTTTTGATGCCTGTTTGAATCTTATCTAAGCTATCCAGGTTTCTCAGCTTTCAAATTTGTTATGGAGAGCTTTTTCTTCTCTGTGCCAAACTGCTCTTTCTCATTTGACAAACATTCATGGTTATGTGAGTAAGTTTCCAGTATTGTGAAACTGAGAAAAATTGCATTGGATTTGAATGTTTTTCTCATTTAGTTTCAAAAAGGAAAAGAATTCTTTTTTTCCAGTATTTTTAAATCAAAAGGGACAAAAAGTACATAAATGTTCCTGTTTATTTAAATATATTTATATGCTGCTTTTTTTTTTCATGTTCATGTAAATTAATACTTTCGGGGAGGGTGTGGGGGGAGTGTCTCTTGGCATGTTTGTCTTCACACAGCATTACTAAAGGAGAATGTCCTCTGCACATGAGGGCAGTCTTTATCTGAAACCCAGCACTGCCCATCAGCAGGATATGGGGCAACAGACACAAACTGAAACACAGGAAGCTCTGTCTGAACGTGAGAAGAAACTTCTTTACCTTGAGGGTTCCAAAGCACTGGAACAAGCTTTCTGCAGAGGTTGTAGGGTCTCCTTCTCTGGAGACATTCAACACCCGCCTAGTTGTTATTCTGTGCAGCCAGCTCAGGGTGAACCTGCTTTAGCAGCTGGTCTGGTCTAGATGATCTCCAGACGTCACTTCCAACCCCAACAATATTCTGATTCTATGAAATCAACAGACTAATTGACACGGCAAAATTTCATACCTTTTCCCCAAAGACATACGCACATAACTTACACCCATGACTTGCTAGTTTTTACAAAAAGGCAGGCTCTGGTTTCTATTTTAAAAACCAAGATTGATAGAATCACAGAATGGTTTGGGCTGGAAAGGATCTTAAGATCATCCAGTTCCAATTCCCCTGCCATGGCAGAGATACTTCACACTAGACCAAGTTGCTCAAGGCTCTGTCCAGCCTGGCCTTGAACACTGCCAGGGACAGAGCACTCACAACTTCCTTGGGCAACCCATTCCAGTGCCTCACCACCCTCACAGTAAAGAACTTCCTTATATCTAACCTGAACTTCCCCTGTATAAGTTTGAACCCATTCACCCTTGTTTTATCACTATGGTCCCTGATGAAGAGTCCCTCCCCAGCATCCTTATAGGCCCCCTTCAGTTGTTGGAAGGATGCTATGAGGTCTCCACGCAGCCTTCTCTTCTCCAGGATGAACAGCCCCAACTTTCTCAGCCTGTCTTCATACGGGAGGTGCTCCAGTCCCCTGATCATCCTCATGGCCCTCCTCTGGACTTGTTCCAACAGTTCCATGTCCTTTTTATGTTGAGGACACCAGAACTGCACACAATACTGCAAGTGAGGTCTCACAAGAGCAGAGTAGAGGGGCAGGATCACCTCCTTCGACCTGCTGGTCATGCTCCTTTTGATGCAGCCCAGGATACAGCTGCCTTTCTGGGCTGTGAGTGCACAGTGAAGCCGGGTCATGTTCATTTTCTCATCAACCTACATCCCTAAGTCCTTCTCTGCAGGGCTTCTCTGAATCTCTTCTCTGCCCAGCCTGTAGCTGTGACTGGGATTGCCCTGATCCAGGTGCAGGACCTTGCACTTCGCTTGGATGAACTTCATGAGGCTGGCATGGTCCCACCTCACAAGCGTGTCAAGGTCCCTCTGAATGGCATTCCTTCCCTCCAGTGTATCAACCGAACCACGCAGCTTGGTGCCATCAGCAGACTTGCTGAGGGCGCACTCAATCCCATTGTCCATGTCACCAACAAAGATGTTGAACGAGATCTGTCCCAACACTGACCTGTGAGGGACTCCACTTGTTACTGTTCTCCAGTTGGACATTGAGCCGCTGACCACAACACTCTGTGTGCAGCCATCCAGCCAATTCTTTATCCACCTTGATCTACTTTTGTTTAAGAAACACATATGATCCAGAGAAGAAACATTATTTATACTCTTCAGAGAGTTTATAAATGAGAGTTTATAAATGACCTGTGTAATCTAAGATGTGCTGGTTCTCAAGCTTTTGTATGTGCAGAAAATGTATTTCATTTTTCCCCTGCTTTTGCATGCATACTACACATAAGCATACATCTGTTATAAGGGCAAGGGGTGTCAGTCAAACAAAGCAAAAAGTGGTATGGTATGTCAATATGACAACCCTGATTACCAAGGTAAAGCTCTCAATGCTTCTCAAAGCATAAGAATTATGCTGAATTAAGGGTAAGGTCGTCCAACTCAGACTACTTTTTTTAGGTCCTGTATGCTTATTTGCCTTTCAGGTGCAAATAATAAGTTGTAAAAGCCACTCTTCAACAGAATGCTTCCTTGTAGTCTCTGTGGATGGTGTTGGGAAGGAGTTCTGTTGTTAGTGAGCGTGCTTTCCTGCATGCTGCTGAAAACCTTGGGCCTGATTCAGCAGCACAGTTGGCCAGACTCTTGAAATAAGCATTAAACAAACACAAGCCCAGACAACAGATGCAATCCTATATTCGAAGGAGATGTCAAAGGTAATAGAGCTCACCAGTAAACTTGTTGAAACTTGAACAAGTGTGCAAATATGTCTGGTTCAAATAATGAACCTACACATTTTCCACTTTTCTGTTGTAACTGCTTTAAAATCATTGTTATGGCTCTAGTCTAGTATTGTGTATCAATATTATAAAATAAAAATATCTGAAAATTGCACTGTTCTTTTCCGATATATTTCTTAATATAAAGACAGATTATTCCTATTAAGTGATATCATGCTTGAGTTTAAATTGTTAACTTTTCATTTACATTTTCATTTAAAATCCCATTAAAATGGCAGAAAATAATGTCCTATTACTTCATGTCTGTCTTTGTGGGTTTTTTTCTTTTAATTAGAAGTATCATAATTGTTTATCACCAATTTCAGCAGTGTAATTCTTTTTCCCACCTTCAACAATAAAAAATAAAATAGCTACATTTCGCGTATTGCATTAATACTTGCTGAACAGGGCCATAAATGTGATTATGTCGAACGGCTGATAACAACAGCAAAAATTGCTTTCAAAGCAGTTAAGGAGAAAGCTTTGGCAGTGAGGTAAACATGGAAATACTCCACGAGCTGAAGCTAGTAGCTGAAATCAGGTTTACAAAGTACATGTTGACCCATCCAGACACTTCTACTGAAATATTTAGCTCTCTGTGCTGAGTTTAGTTTCAGCTTCTCATAAAATCTATCCGAACTTATTATGGCCATATATTACACACCTTCCTTTGGTAGTATCTGTAAACTGAGAACTGCTATTGACTTATGCAATGTAAAATCTGGGGGAAAATATCACCACGTCCAGGGCCTTATTACATTTTATTGAGGCCCGTATACTATTACCACTTTCATATAGTATGTATTACAGTCAAGTACAGTGGTGTATGGTGTCATTCTTAGCTATTGTGCTAACAAATTAACTATCTTTTCTTGTTTGCCCTAATACTTTGCAAGTACTATATGTAGTAACTTACTGAGGGGTCAATCTGTTCATGACCAGATAAGGTCTCTGCCATGAGGGTTTTCCAGATGATGACTTAAGAAAACATTAGTCACAAAAGAACTAGGTGGGTTATCAGAAGTTCCTTCAAGTGGGCTCATGGGAACCCCATGAGTTTCAACAAGGCCAAGTGATAGGTCCTGCACCTGGGTCAGGGCAACCCCTGATATCAATACAGGCTGGGGGATGAAGGAACTGAGAGTAAACCTGGGAAGAAAGACCTGGGGGCACTGGTGGATGAAAAACTAGACATGATCTGGCAATGTGTACTTGTAGCCCAGGAGGTCAATTGTATCTTTGGCTGCATCTGAAGGAGCATGTCCTGCAAGTCAAGGGAGGTGATTCTGCCCCTCTAGTCCACTCTGGTGAGACCCCACACGCAGTACTGCATTCACCTCTGGAGTCTGCAGTACAGGAAAGATATGGACCTGTTAGAGACAGTCCAGAGGATGGCCACAAAAATGATCAGAGGGATGGAACACCTCTCCTACAAGGAAAGGCTGAGAGAGGTGGGCTTGTTCAGCCTGGAGAAGAGAAGGCTACAGGGAGAACTTGTTGTGTCTTTTCAGTACTTAAAAGTGGCCTATGAGGAAAGACTTTTTAGCACGGCCTGTTGCGATGGAGGTAAGGCTGACCGGTCTATAATTACCCGGGTCCTCCTTCTTGCCCTTCTTATAGATTGGTGTGACCTTTGCCATCCGCCAATCCTCAGGCACCTCGCCCGTTTCCCACGACTTACCAAAGATGATGGAAAGTGGCCTAGCAATGACCTCCGCCAGCTCCCTCAGCACCCGTGGGTGCATTCCATCCGGACCCATCGATTTACAGATGTCCAGATTGCATAGCTGATCCCTAACCCAATCCTCATCTACCAAAGCAAACTCCTCCTTTGTCCTGACTCCTTCTGGGGCTATAGAAATCCGGGGCCCTCGGGGAGAGTCTGCAGGAGTAAAGACAGAGGCAAAGAAGGCATTCAGCACCTCTGCCTTCTTTATATCCTCTGTCTCCAGGGTACCCACTTCGTTCAGCAGTGGGCCTATATTGCCTCTTGTGTTAGTTTTATTTGCTATGTATTTGAAGAAGCCCTTTCTATTGTCTTTAACCCGACTAGCAAGATTGAGTTCCAAGGAGGCCTTAGCTGTCCTAATTGCCTCCCTACATCCTCTAACAACTGTCCTATATTCCTCCCAAGCGGCCAGCCCCTCCTTCCATAATCCATAGATTCTCCTTTTCCACTTGAGTTTGCCCAGCAGCTCCTTGTTTAACCACGCCGGTCTCCTAGATCCCTTACTTGACTTCCTACTTATTGGGACGCTCCGATCCTGAGCTTGGAAGAAGCAGTCCTTGAATGCTAACCAACTATCTTGAGCCCCTTTACCGCCTAGTACACTTTCCCATGAGACTTCCCTTAGCAGTTGACTGAAGAGGCCAAAGTTGGCCCTTCGGAAATCCAGAACTGTGGCTTTGCTAGGTATTCTATTCCTCCCACACAGGATCCTAAACTCCACCATCTCATGGTCACTGCAGCCAAGGCTGCCATTGAGTGCACCCTCAGCAAGTTTGCTGATGACACAAAACTGGGAGGAGTGGCTGACACACCAGAGGACTGTGCTGCCATTCAGCGAGACCTGGACAGGCTGGAGAGTTGGGCGGGGAGAAACTTGATGAAATTTAACAAGGGCAAGTGTAGAGTCTTGCATCTGGGGAAGAACAACCCCATGTACCAGTACAGGTTGGGGGTTGACCTGCTGGAAAGTAGTGAAGGGGAAAGGGACCTGGGGGTCCTGGTGGATAGGAGGATGACCATGAGCCAGCAATGTGCTCTTGTGGCCAAGAAGGCAAATGGCATCTTAGGGTGCATTAGAAAGGGAGTGGTTAGTAGGTCAAGAGAGGTTCTCCTCCCCCTCTACTCAGCCTTGGTGAGGCCGCATCTGGAATATTGTGTCCAGTTCTGGGCCCCTCAATTCAAGAAGGACAGGGAATTGCTTGAAGGAGTCCAGCGCAGAGCCACAAAGATGATTAAGGGAGTGGAACATCTCCCTTATGAGGAGAGGCTGAGGGAGCTGGGTCTCTTTAGCTTGGAGAAGAGGAGACTGAGGGGTGACCTCATCAATGTTTACAAATATGTAAAGGGTAGGTGTCAGGATGATGGAGCTAGGCTTTTTTCAGTGATATCCAGTGATAGGACAAGGGGCAATGGGTGTAAACTGGAGCATAGGAAGTTCCACGTTAACATCAGGAAGAACTTCTTTACTGTAAGAGTGACAGAGCACTGGAACAGGTTGCCCAGGGGGGTTGTGGAGTCTCCTACACTGGAGATATTCAAGGCCCGCCTGGACAAGTTCCTGTGTGATGTACTGTAGGTTACCCTGCTCTTGCAGGGGGGTTGGACTAGATGATCTTTTTAGGTCCCTTCCAACCCTTGGGATTCTGTGATTCTGTGATTCTGTGATAGGAGGAGTGGTAATTTTCCACTAATTTTTGAAAATATATTGTGTGAACAGATTCAAAAGTATGCCTCAGAAAAGGGGTAAAAGAAAAAGCTTCCTAGATCTGCTCATCCAGACAAAAATACACAAATGGATTTTTTAAACAAGTGGGTTAAAGGGAGAAGGGTGAAATCAGTTTTTGTATTACCCAGAGGTATCCAACTCATGTAAGAATTGATGTTAAGGGAGATTTGGGATAGATGTGAGGAAGAAAATTTTAGAACGAGGCTGGTAAAATATGAGAACAGGTTGCCCAGAGGAGTGGTGGATGTGCCACCCCTGGAGGCATTCAAAGCCAGGCTGGATGTGGTTCTGGGCAACCTGATCTAGTTGAAAATGTCCGTGTTCATTATAGGGAGGCTGGACTAAATGACCTTTGGAGGTCCATTTCAATCCAAACCACTCTGTGATTCTATGATTATATGGTAAGTGTGTAGGGCAGAAGGTAAGGGCTCACAACAGGGGTTCAAAAGCCCTCAGGACAAAAAGTAGCAACAATGAGGGAGAAAGAGGCTGTCAGAGATGCCGGACTTTTTCTCCATTCCCCGATGTCCATTTTGTTTTCTCCTCCCATGGACACACTTTGGATACTCTTGAATCCCAGTCTCTGAAGAGAGAAGGCAGAATCTTCAGAGCAATGAGTTTTGAGTTCAGAGCTGGGTGAAGATTGTGGGTTTTCCTGGAAAAAAGAGAGAATTCCCTGCAATTGCTTAGTAAAGGAGGAAAGAAGGCAGTACACACAGTGGAAAATAAATACAGAAGGACATTTCATAAGAGGAAGATGAGCTGTCTCCCTGTCCCCAGGTAAGTGCCTCGTACACTAATACTGAGAGTTTTGTTTGGGTTTTTTTTTTTTTTACAGTGTTTGTGGTAATCATTGGACTGGCAGAAAGCAAAGCCAGCCTGCACAGTGTAAAGAGGAAACTATACTCATCACATTTTTAAATGCAGTGAATTATAAACCAGGGAAATTAGAGACAAGTAATTGTGCCTTTCATTCACACTCACCTTTCCTGTTTCAGCTTTCTTAGGAGCTTAACAACAAAAGATAAACTTCCTAGGCTGTCTTCTTAGCAAGGCATCCTGTAAAGCTACTAGAGGAAGAAAGTCCTCTCAGTCATCTGCAATGACCGTGACCAAGTGCCTTCCCTAATTCTACCTTCACCTTACTGTGAAAACAGTTAAAATCATGTGCCACTTTAAGTCAGCTGAAATGTCTTACTACTGGACCCTGAAACTATTAGCAGAACAGATCTTGACGAAAGATAAAGGTCCTTGTTCCAGAGATGGTAGCCACTTCATGAAAATATGCAATAAGTTTGTTGTTGGGTTTTTTTAAACAAAATTGCTCTTTATTATACGCTGACTAAAAGCAGGTGTTGTTTCACAGACATCTTTTTCACAAGCTGTAGCTATTCATCTAAATTTTCCACTAATTTTTGAAAATATATTGTGTGAACAGATTCAAAAGTATGCCTCAGAAAAGAGGTAAAAGAAAAAGCTTCCTAGATCTGCTCATCCAGATAAAAATACACAAATGGATTTTTTAAACAAGTGGGTTAAAGGGAGAAGGGTGAAATCAGTTTTTGTATTACCCAGAGGTATCCAACTCATGTAAAGAATTGATGTTAATGTTTCTTTCCATTCTAGTGAAGATAGCATGATTTGTGCTAGTTGAAAACCAAGCCCACAGTTAGCTTGTTTGGGGGTTTTTATTCACATTCGAGGATAAATATTTCCTGAAGCTTCTAAGAGACAATACCAAAAAAAGAACCTTCACAAAGGAAATGAGAACAAGAAATGCATTGGAAGGATCATAGATGTTTCTTAAATCTTTAATTTCATTCTGAGCAGGCTTGAAATAGATCAGTGTGTAGTGGGGTATATAAATTGAATAGCCACCCATTTAGAACAACCTAAATTCAGCTAGTCTAATGTAATAGGCACCATTTAGTGATTCTGTTTCCTGAATGAGTGTATTTTATTTCTAAAATGTTTCACACACAAAAACAAATAAAATCTAAAATGCAGTATTTATAAATGGAGGTAACGTTATACCTCTTCTGCAAGTATGGCTGGACCGCGGAGCGGTTCCAGCCATGCTTGCAATAGAGGTCGCAGCCATTAGTTTTCATTAATGATCAGAATCTAGATTTGATCTGCTGGAAAGGCTGTTCCTCTTGATCCTGTTTTATTCACTTCAAGCAAAATCCAGCAACTTAATTCAGATGTTTGAACTATTTAATCTAATACAAATTGATTTAGCTTGACATAGCTCAGGCAGAGTCTCCCAAACCACACTGATGGGTGTGTGCATACATAAAATGGTGACCCTTTTTCAAGTACAGAGCACATTCCCCACTGGAAACCCAAAATATTATTTCCTGCAAAAAATCATATTTTTCTGGGAAATTGTCAATAATTATATTATTCCCTTTTTTTTTTTAAACTTATTTCTTTCTTTTTTTTTTCAACTTCCTTCAGGAAAAAACAAAGACCGAAGAAAGCTAATTGTTTAGCAGTAGCAGTCATTTTTTCTCAGTTCTTTTTTTGGCTTCCAGTGTGAGGCACAAAAGGTTGAGATAATGACAGTGAATTTTCGAAGGCACTTGCAGAGCTTTAAGGGAAGTCACTTTAGTTCAGAGGTAAACCCATCTGGGCTGCTGCACTACGGCAAGATATCACTGCCCGGGTGCAGAACCTCGTGGTGAAGGCACTACATGTAGATGTTCATGCACCCAAGAGTCGGGCCACTGAGGAACACCAGAACAACCAACAGGTGGATAAAGCTGCTAAGATTGAAGTGGCTCAGATGGACCTAGACTGGCAACATGAAAGTGAATTATTTTTGGCCTGTTGGGCCGATGACACTTCAGGCCATCAGGGCAGAGATGCAGCATATAGATGGGCCCATGATAGAGGGGTGGACTTAACAATGGACATTATTGCCCAGGTTATTCATGAGTGTGAAACATGTGCTGCAATTAAGCAAGCTAAACAGTTAAAGCCTCTTTGGAGGACGATGGCTGAAAAGTACAAATATGGTGAGGCCTGGCAGATTGACTATATCACACTCCCGTCAACCTGCCAAGGACTTACCACGGTGGAAGCAACCACCGGATGGCTGGAAACATACCCTGTGCCCCACGCCACAGCCCAAAACACTATCCTGGGCTTGAGAAACAGATTTTGTGGCGACATGGCACCCCAGAGAGAACTGAGTCAGACAATGGGACTCATTTCCGGAACAGCCTTATAGACACTTGGGCCAAAGAGCGTGGCATTGAGTGGGTATATCACATCCCATACCATGCACCAGCCTCTGTGAAAATCGAACGGTACAATGGGCTGTTAAAAACCACACTGAGAGCAATGGGTGGGGGAACTTTCAAGCATTGGGATACACACTTACCAAAGGCCACCTGGTTGGTCAACACCGGAGGATCTGCCAACAGGGGTGGCCCAACCCAGTTAGGCCTTTTACATACTGTAGAAGGGGATAAGGTTCCTGTGGTGCACATAAGGAATTTGCTGGGGAAGACAGTCTGGGTTATTCCTGCTTCAGGTAAAGGCTAACCCACTCGTGGGATTGCTTTTGCTCAGGGACTCGGATATGCTTGGTGGGTAATGCGGGAAGATGGGGAAGTCCAATGTATACCTCAAGGGGATTTGATTTTAGGGGAAAACAGCCAATGAACTCAATTGTAGGCTGTTGCCTGCTGTGTAATATTCTTATAGCCCATCAACTAGATGTCTTCAGGTCACCAGTGACTGGCCCTGACTTCCCTCTGACCATCATCTCAACAGAGAATGAACTTTAATAGAACCAGACGAGTTCTGCGGTAAAGGAATGATCTGTATCAGCAGGCAACAATCCAACACTGCACACAGCCTTTCCTGCCCTTAAAGACTGTTACAAGGGGTGGAACCTGACATCATGGACCGAATGGACTCAGCAGCATTATAGGGATTAGTCCATGCACTAAGAAATGATCTTTTTCTCTCTGTCTGTGTATGTGGATGTATATATGTAAGAGAGATGGTATACTGAAAATGTGGGATCTGAGCATGACGTGAATGGTATGGAATAAGGGGTGGATACTGTCCTGGGTTTAGCAGTAGCAGTCAGGTTTTCTCCTCCTTAGTAGCTGGTGCAGCTCTGTGTTTTGAATTTCAGCCTGGGAACAGAGCTGATAACACCGATGTTTTTAGTTACTGCTCAAGTGTTTTAGTCTGACCAAAGACTTTGTGAGCCTCATGCTCTGCCAGGGAGGAGGGGAAGCCAGGACCAAGCAGAGACAGGGCAGCTGACCCAAGCTAGCCAAAGAGGTATTTCATACCACAGCATGTCATGCCCGGAGAGGTAACTGGGAGTTACCCGGAAGGGCACTCTTCTCAGTCATGTTTGTTTCGGCAGGCGGTATCGTATTCTCTTCCCTTATTATTTCTCTTATCATTATTATCATTGGTGGTAGCAGCAGTGGTTTGTGTTGTACCTTAGTTACCGGGCTGCTCTTATCTCAGCCCGTGGGAGTTACATTCTTTCGATTCTCCTCCTCATCCCTCCAGGAGAGGGGGGGGGGGAGGGGGCGGGGGCGAGGAAGGAAAGAAAGGGGTGGGGGGCAGTAGAAACTGTGTGGCTGATTGGGTTTAAACCATTACACTAATACATCCTTAGAATGTGTTTCTAAAATATTTAGCTTTTCTAAAAATAGCATGAAAGCAAACTATTTATTTTCTTTTTCTTCTTTTTTTTTTTTTTCCCAGAATTATCATTTTTCCCTCCATGGTACCGTGGCTGGTTCTTTTGAGATGAAATCTCTTCTGCCTATCTTTTTCTCACAGCAGACAGTTTCTTCTATGATTGCTTTGTCCAGCAGATGGGTTTATGCAAATAATGTACCAGTGAACAATCTTGCAGAAGGGGGGGACAGTGGGAGAACATGGATGGTGGGAGAGAATATTGGATGGGGGACAGGAGAGAAATTAGAACTTACTTTATTTTTTTCCTAGATTTTCAGAGGAACTTGTTATACAACACTGGAATTTTAAAAGTACATTTTTATTAATCAGCTATACAATAGATTAAAAAACTAGGATGCCAATTTCCCCATAGTTATAGAATAAACTGTTTTTCAAGCATGTTTTTGTCAGTTCCTTTAAAAATTAACATATAGACTAAATTGTGTGTATGAAAAGGTTAGAATAAAAATGTTGAACTGCAAAAGGGAAAGGAAGGCTGGCTGTGGCATAAAATACCCTAACACATACATATTTTTTCCATGAAAGAGTGAATAAGTACCTTTTTTCACATGTTTCTCCTCCAGAATAACCAAGGTCAACACACAGCTTTCATGATTTGCTGGGATATGAGAGAGCTCTGAACTGTGACATATACTCTTGTTCCTATCCATAACCAATAGAAAAATGTGAAGAATCTGAACTGTCAGAAATTTAAACTAAGGGACTTAGGGACTTTCTGTACAAAATTTAATATAAACAAAAGCACCTGTATGGCAAGTCTTCACTTATACATGATGCCCTGCACTGTATTCAGTGAGGGAAGATAAAAAGTGAGTAAAAATAGAAGGAGTTATTTATGATTCCTCTGCTGGGTAGATTGCCTTCATTGGATTTTTTGTTTTACATTTATGTAATTTCTGTAATGCACAGATTCCATGAATCATGCATCTTAATGTTTACATTAGTAATGTTTAAAATGCACCTGTAAAAGAAGTATGTGAGCTTTCTCTTAGTCTGGTAATTCTGAAAATCTAAAACAAAGAATAAGGCAACTCAGACAAGCAAAAAGGAGTATTATCAATGCACTGATTCTTTTTTTATATTTTTATTTTTTTTTTACTTAGAGGCATCTAATCAGTTGAACCCAGAAATATCTGCAGTGGAGGACACTTTCTTATTCTCATTTTTATTTGCCTGAAAGTTGTAAGTCTTCAGTTCTGTCAGAGTTAAATTTATTGCAAACACATATGAAGGAAAAAGAAGACATTTTTGCACTTCCTGTATTCTGTTTAGAGACTGTTGAGGGTTACAGTAATCTTCAGTAAAATAGTAGCTCTCCCTCAGGAGTTTCTCTCATCTGCAGTCTGTCACAGCAACTCTGTGTGTATCACAACCTCCAAAAGCTGCTAAAGCACTGCAGGGATCGCATATCAAGCCGCAGCCAGGGACTGTAAGGAACACTAAAAGGACTTCCAAAAAAGGCTTCTAATAGAGGAATGTTTTCTTTCCTGATGGGGCTTCACTGTATGCATGAGAGAAAAAAAAGCTTAATTGTCATTTCATTGCAATAAGGTCTAAGATAACTGGTTTGGTTTGGAAAGAGAATCTAGAAACTCATTGTCAAGATCTTGCTGAAAATGCCAAGCTTAAGGTTCCACAACAATCAACATGGCAAATCAAACCACCATGAAAACTCTTTAATACCACTAAACAGATCTTCATTTTTTTTAAATTGTAGTCTTCCCAAAAAAATTAGTAAAATTAAAAAAGATACAAAGAAAAATAAAACAGTAAATCAGAGGTATTAAACAGATTCTTCTTGAGAAGAAGCTGTATAGACTAAAATTCTCTAGCTTGGAAATAAATGGTGGAAAAGAGAGTATGTCAAAGATCTATAAAATCATAAAAATATACAGAAGGCAAACAAAGAAGTACTCACTGTTCTTCCTAATAAAAGCAAGGGTACCTAATAAAATTTATAGTAACAAAGGAAGCAGGTTTTCACTCAACATACAAAGGAGTAGAAGCCAAGAAATAGAGCAGATAAAATCTATTCTCAATTACAGTAATGGTTATTAAAACATTGTGATTTAAATACACCTTTTCATTGAGAAGATTTCTATGCTGATAATTGTGTATTTAAGAGAGTACTAAAGGCGTAGCTCTATACTTCTTTGGGTTTTATAGTCTTCATTTGACATCTGCAATTAGCAGACATGCTGGAATAGACAGCATTAAGAACCTTTTTCCTACATTTGCTGTTTTCTCTTCATATTTTCCATGGTCTGCTGCATGATTTATACAAAAACTATACTGTTCACACCTTTCTTCTTCTTTGCATGATTCTCAAGACATTTCTAAGAAATTCTCATGCACTAACATCCATAATAAGATCTGTTCAGCAAATTCTTCTGAATCCACTGTGGCTTTCCTACAGGGCAAAAGCAAAGGTTTTTCCAAATAGTCACCTACATGTGGTGACAAAAACTACTCAGGTAGTGTGGAAACAAAATCCTTACGACATTCCCTCCTAAAGATTCTCTAATTCCTTGATGTTCACACAGTCTGCATGGATAATGTTTTGTGTCTGATATACTATCTGAAATCTATTTCAGGATATACATTTAAGTAAGTCAAGACCAGTAAGAGGATGCACATTAGTGGTTTTGCACTTTACAATCATATTCTCTGCCAGAAAATGCTGGTTTGATCCCTGTTACACTCTCAGAGTATTTGAGGACCATTTTTTTCTGAACAGCCAAGGGGATGGCTTCTTAGCCCAAACAATGGCAATTTCCAAGTCCTGAAATAAATAAGTTTCTGCTTCACTGAAGTTCTCCTACAAGGCCACTTAACCCTTCATCTCAGGTTGAAATGTCAAGGCATATGGGACTGAAAAAAAAAGTGTTCTGTTTGGCTGAGAGCATAGCAAGCATAGAACCATGCTATATACAGGATGGAAGAGGACTAGGAAATGCAAGCAAGTGAATTTCAAATGACTGACAACTTGGAGCTTCAATATACCTGCTTAAAGCTTTTGTGGGAGTAAGTGTAAAAGCCCTAAGGCCCAGAACAAACAAACTGGAGACATAATGGCAGGGCGGCCCTACAAAAAGTCAATGTGTTCTTAAGGCCGGCAATCACCATAACAAATTGTTGAGACTCACTTAAAGGTTTGGGGTGTATTTTAGAATTGCATTTTCAAAATTGTTGTTCTCTGAGCATCAAATAGGAAGATTTGTTTATTTTACATCACTTTAGTTGAACTGAGAATATCTCTGGTCCAACATAGAACTTACACATAGAAATGAACAGGCTGAAGAAAGGGCAGTGCTACCTCAGCTTCCCAGCCAGCCTTAAAGGCATATTAAAATACTTTGATATCTGGGATACAATCTCTCCCTTCCAGCTCTGCAGCTATTTTTATTTTGACAGGCACTTTTGTACACACTTTAAAGTAAAAGTACGGATGTGAGTAAAGTTCAGCATTTGCTGTTATATTTAAAGTGTTTTCTTGAATATTCTCTTAAGATTAAATTCCTAGATAACAAGACAATCTCTAATCAGTAGAGACAGAGAAAAAACTTCACCAATGAGATGGTGATTCCAGAATTGTATGCATTTGAATATTTTTCTCCATTCTCTGTAGCACTGGTAACAGTTCCCTATGAAAGACAGGATAACAAAACAAATAAACTACTGATTTAATTTATTATGGCAACTCCTATGTTCCAAACCCAGCTTGCCCTGCTTTTTCTCATCAGAGGAGACTTCTAATGTCAGTACCATTGTGTTCTCTCTGATGATTTCTCCACACTAACATACTGGTAAACTGCAGACTTTGCAAGCTGTCTAGATTTTTATATATTTTTTTATACATTCACGCTTAAATGTCTGGGACATATTCACATTTCTTTGTATATTCTTCTTTCATAATTGATACAACTCTGCTGTTCCACTATTCCTCTGTTCCTTCACTTTTACTCATGTAAGATTGCAGAATTTTATATATGACAATTGCAGGATTGTATTATTCTTATTATCTGTTTTATATTACTTAAGAAATCTAAAGACTTACTTACAAGGCTTCTGATCCATTACAAGTCTGTAGAGACAGTAAGATTTTTTTATTTTTGACTTTGCAATTTCTCATCATTCAATGTGACAAGTAGTTACTTTCTCAACATTTTTTTTTTTTTTTTTTTTTGCATTCCGTATTTTGTATGCCCTGAGAATAGATTGAGAGCTGCCCCGAGAAGAAGGACTTGGGGTGTTGGTCAATGAGAAACTGAACATGAGCTGACACTGTGCACTTGCAGCCCAGAAAGCCAACTGAATGCCTGTCAGTGTCAAAAGGAGCATGACCAGCAGGTCAAACAAGTTGATTCTCTGTTTTTTTTATGAGATCCTACCTGGAGCACTGTGTTCATATCTGGGGTTCCCAACACAATAGGGATGTGAACCTGCTGAAGTGAGTCCAGAAGAGGTCCATGAAGATGATCAGAGGTCTGGAGCTCTCTTTGTCTCCTATGAAGACAAAGAGAGCTGCTCAGCCTGAAGAAAAGAAGGCTCCAGGAAAACTTCCAATACCTGAAGAAGGCCTACATGATATCTGGAGAGGGACATTATACAAGGGCAGGTAGAAATATAACAAGGGTCTTTAAACTGAAAGAGGGGAAATTTAGGTTAGATATTAGGAGGAAACTCTTTACTGTGAGGATGTTGAGGCACTGGACCAAAGTCTCACAGAAAAGCTGTGAATGTCCCACTCCTGGAAGCGTTCAAGGCCAGGCTGAAAGGGGCTTTAAGCAACCAAGTCTAGTGGAAGCTGTCCCTGCCCATGGCAGTAAGGTTGGAAGTAGGTGATCTCAAACATCCCTTCCAAACCAAATCCTTCTATGATTCTATGTGATAGTGATTCAGATGAATGATTAATCTTTTATATTCATGTCCTTTTTTTGGCTGGAATAGAGTTGCTTTTCTTCCTAACTGCTGGAAGAGTGTTGTGTTTTGGATTTAGTGTGAGAATAATGTTGACAACACACGATTTACCTGTTGCTAAGTAATGCTTACTTTAAAAGAAGAACTTTTTCATTTCTCATGTTCTGCCAGTGAGGAGAGGCACAAAAAGCCGTGAGGGAGTACAGCCAAGACAACTGACCGAAGGAGTATTCTGTACCACAGAACATCATGCTCAGTATATAAACTGAGGGAAGTTAGCCAGAAGGCATCAGTTGCTGTTTGGGGACAGGCTAGGCATTGGATAAACCATCAGCAGGTGATGAGCAATTATATTGTGCATCACTTTGGCATCCCGATTTTTATTGTTGTTCCTCCTCATTATTATTATTATATTATAATTATTATAATATTTTATTTCATTTACGTTATTGAACTGTTCTTATCTCAACCACAGGTTTTACCTTCTGATTCTCTTCCCCATCCCACATGGAGCAGGGAGTGGATGGGAGGAGGGAGGAGTGAACAAGCAGCTGTGTGGTATTTACTTGCTGGTTGTGGTTAAACTACACCATTCATTTGCACTAAAAGGTCCTTTTTATCCATTATTCTTACAGTGCTCTTTGCTTTTCTTTGTCAAAGTTCTGCTTTACTGTTTACTGTTACCCTTCTGTCTCAACCTCCAGTTGTTTTTTGGTTTGTCTTGATATTTTAGGACCGACCATCAATTATTACCATAATCTTTTGCAAGTAGGAATTTACAGGCTAAGTTGCCTAGGTATAATCAGTTGAAAACACAGGTGTCTCCGTATCTTAATCTTCATGAATGTTATCATAGCCCATCAGTTCTTGCAAAGTGCATTTCTGAGGTTTTGAAAATGCTTTCCTGAAAGGTTTCCTCACAGTATCTCTGCAAGTGTTACAGAGTATAGTATTGTTTTTGATGTATCTTATCTTTCTCATCCATAATTTATTTAGAATAAACCAAGGTTTTGTTCTGTTTTATTTATTGCTTTACACTGAAACTGTAGGAGAAGTGCATGATTTGTCTTTCTGAGATCCTTTTTTCTTTCAAGACACTAATATGCCTTGTTTGGGGGCTTTATCTTCTGGATCTTTTACAAAAGGAATATCTATAGTGATTTTCTTTAGAGCTTACAGCCTGATTTACATCATACACTTAATATGTGGTTGTTCAGTGGGACTTTTTGGTTTTAATGAATATTAAAAATAAGTATATTGAATCTCCATTAAATCTCACAATTTCTAAATGTTAGCAAAAACCCAAGACACTTCAGTCCAGAACTTTATATGGGTTTCAGACAGCCAAAAGTCCCAAAAGTTTGGGACTACCAGTTCTTTCCACTCTCACTGATACTCTTTAGTGATGGTCATTTCTACGTATTTGAAATAAAAGCTCCTCACATTTAGACATCTGCCCTTATTTTTCTTATCCATCTATCTTATGATCAATAGCTCTTCAGCTATATGTTTAAATTTATCAAATAGGTCACTTGTGATTCCAAACTCTTGTTTTTCATTGTAAAATCACTTCAGTAGGACTGCTCTCAGTTCACAGACTCTTTTATTTTCTTCCCTGTTTTGTATTATTTTTCAAAAGATTTCTTTCATGAAAGAGAACCCTGGCAGGTGCTAGTGATAGCACAGTGAGGTGGAGGGAGGGTGAGATTTGTATGTGTTTATAGGAATCCCAGTGTATAATTCAGCATCATTAAGAAAGCAATTCTTAACATTTTTCTGTAAATAACTCATTTTTTCTTTCACAGTTATAATCTATTTAATGTACAGAACTAGACCAGGAGACCCCACTTGGACGTCATTCTGGAGCTTCTTCTCTCTGTGTTTCCCTCAATGGAAATCATATACACCCCCAATGTTTCTGAGCTCTGTAATGCCACACTGTCACTTAGGGTCACTTTGAGACAAGAATTCTCTTGTTCCCAGGACAGAAAAGAACGAGTATTTTATCTCCTTTCTCTGTTGCTTACAAAGAGGCCACCATCACATGAGAGGCTTTGAGAGACTGCTATGGTCTTGTCTGTCTGGATCTCTCAAAGGTCTTCAGAGGAATTATGCACTCAGGCATTCATGTAGTGCTTTCACTGGCTGTGACAACACAAAAAGACGACAGAGCAGCAGCTGGAATTCACAGCAGGTTAATGTAGTTATGAGCCCTTACAGTTAGTAGTAAAACCTAAATTATTTCTATAGCTTTCTCTTACTCATATTTATCAGATGATATACGAGTCAGAAACCTCTGTGTAATCAAAAAACTCCACTGTGGTTGCACATATATTCAAAATAATAGACGTTTCTGCTAGTATTGCCGGGTTCTGAATGCCAACAGGACAGGATGTCTTTAACACTTTTGTTTGGTAGCTCTACTTACACACCTGACTAGTATGACAGTACTATGTGGTCACCCTTCACATGATCAAAGATGTGGTTGTCTTGGGCAGCCTCCTGGAGGTCTTCAGTAGTTTCTTGGGGGTATATCAGTTTAGTACTCACTGCTGTAAAGAAACCAATGCATTTGTTCCCTCACTGCACTACCTAAATTTGAGATTAAAAAAAAAAGAAAAAGACCGCTTTGTAAGGCATATTTTAGTATCAAATGTGAAAACCAGAATTTCAGCTGCACAGTAATATTCAGAGAATCTCTTCTTCCATCTAAGTATTTTTTTTATTTTTATAAAGGACCCATTGCATTGACTTCAATGGAACTATCGGGCCTGGAAAATCCGGCATATCAGCACAAACTTGTCAGTCACAAAGTTAACTATTTTTCATGGCTTTGATTGTAAAATTAGAAAATCCATGACAAAAAAGAAATCGAAAAAATGTAGAAGAAACAAAATTCAAACAAAGATGATTAAATTAAAATGAAGTAGGTTTTCAGGACAGATACAAAGAACTTTTTTCATACTTATTACATTCAGTTTGAATCATTTACTTGGCCAAGACCATGCTTCATCATAAAGAAGGTTAGACCTGTTGAAATTTTAAGTGATATCTAAGAAAGTGGCAAGGATATTCCTGATTTTGACACAAATTTTAAGACATCAGAAAATAAAAGAAAAAATTGCAGCCCTTTCTGACAGTTTTCACTGTAGAAGACAGGAAAATATTCAGTCGGGAAGATATTTTGAGCTGTCATTTTCAGGAACAGCTTTTGCTCTGAATCCTGACTGTCTTCCCAAATCTGCAAATGGTTTGTCACTAGGTGGTCAGAGTCCTCCTTTCCATTTTAAGGAATCAAAGTGACTACAGAAAACAAACACAAGGACTTTAGAAGTCTTTGCTAGTGAACATACCTTGTACACAACTACAGCAGAAAGTAACAAGCTATAAGCATTTTCATACCTTACGTCAGTGACTAAAATAGTCACTTCCTGACTTGCCCAGATCAAAGAAGTCATAAGCCAGGTGCACTGCCTTTTAATGTGAGAGATAAGGTCTTGGTAGATAGTTTTTCTTTCTCTCATCTTAAGGGAACTAACACCTTTCCAGTGTTGGCACCATCCTACCTAATAACCCTCCTTAGCTTCACATGTATCATAACCACAAGAGCAGCCTCATCAGAGTACATGTATTTGGTAAGATGATGAAGTCCTTCTACTTTCAGTTCCTTGTTACATATCAAAGCTATTCATATCAACTAGAGTTTTATTTCGACAGGATAATAGAATCCTTTAAAATCCTATGCATCAGAAAAAAAGGTTCCCAACAGCTGCAGCTATCAACAAAACAAGCAATGTAAGAGTTTATGGTGCACACAGCTGAGAGTTGAGAAAGTCTGTGCACTGGTCCATGATAATGCATAGGTATCTGTTAGTCTAAGCAAGCTTCTGGAAAGGATTAGGCATTTTTATGGATCTTTGGCAATGCTCATAGCTGAGGTATAATGCCAGACCAGACAGAGCTGGATAGAAAATTTCGTCTCGTCATATTGATGTTGTACTGAGCTATTGGTCTCTATTAGTCAAAAAGCGTCAAATCAGAGAATGTAGACAGGAAAGCAAAAAGAATAGCGTTTCAAATGAAACATAATTATTTTCCACATTACTCCTGAGCTCACCTTTAAAAAAAAAAAAAAAATGAACAAGAAAAAGGAATTAATCATCTTCACATTATTTCATTCAACAATTAGGCCTAATTTGGAATATGCAAGCTTTGGCCTATTCATTTCCCATTTTATTTATGGGGTTTTCTAACCAGTTTCTGTTTTGCTATAGTTCTCAGATGACATCAATACACCTCTTTCTGAAGTATTGCTATTGTCCCTGACTCCTATTTGAACTTTTTGCTAATATTCTTCACCTTCAACTACTGTTTATATCCTTTCGGTATATTCCTCGGTTGAACTCACAGTTCAGAAAATAGTTCAGGCACTATTATTGTGTCCAGATCTCAGAAACATAAGAAAGTGCTGGAAGGAGATACCCTATCTTGTTCCTGTGACAGCAACTCTGAATCTAGTGTGTAAATGTCCTGCGGCAGGGGAGTGGGAGTGGGGAAGAAGAGTGTATGTGCCTCAACAGTAAATTCAATTTTCATGTCACTGCATCACTATTCGGTGATTTTAACTACAACATAGTGACTGTGAAGTGTATGTAAGCTGTGATTGAGTTGCTGCTCTCTGATTCTTTCAGTTCTTGTGAAATTATGCTGCACTTTAAAATAGAATTTTTTGGATGTACTTCTACTGCAACCACTCAAGTGAAAAAGAGGATTCTTATCTAGACCACTTCATGTATTTAAAAGAGCATAAAATGCTGCTCTCCAAAGACAAAAATCTCAAAAGTTGCAGTATACAGTTCAAAATAAGGTAAAACCTTGTTCTCTTTTCCTTGGAACACTATATCTATCTGACTGAGCTTTCCTTCTCATTGCAGATAATATATTTATCAACATCTATTATTTAGTAGTTTCATAGATTTGCTTTTCAAATCCAACATAAAAAGTTGAAACAGATAAATGTAAAAAGAGGTCTCAGCTTTACAAAGGCTGAATAGCAATCAGATATAGGGCAGAATAAAACCATCCTAAGTTATTAACTGCAGCAATTCATATATTAAGTTCAGTCTGCTAAAGGCAGTTAGGCTTGTTTCGTCCCATGTTTTGCCAAAAGGTAAGGTGTTTAAGTGATGGAAGTGCAGCTACTTCCTCTAAGAAATACCAGCCTGAAAAGAGCACTCCAGGCTGACGAATAATGTAAAATGAATAAACTACATGATCTCTTTTCTAGCTTCTGCTCCCAGGACAACACATCCACCTGTCCAGCTGTGTTAATTCCTGGGTAAAAGTGCATTACCACAACGGCTTTTGTAGATAATATTGCCTGTGCAAAATTTATTTCCTTCCAGGTCTTTTCAGTGATTTCAGATATTTTTAAAGGCACTGCCACAAAAAGAAAGAGACAGTTAGCTAACAAGCTTTAGAATTTCTTATCAATTTATTTGTACAATAGACTTAACAGTCATCCTGTGCATTACTGTAGGGGGACAGTAAACAGAAGGTGTTCGCAAAGAAGCAATAAATTGCAAAGAATGTCATCCTTTTCCAGGATCCTTCTGCAGCTTCCTGAAAAGTTACTTTCAGGTTGGTTTATGGGCAATAAAATCTTTAACACTCCATTCTTTCACAGATTGCTCTTTAGGTTTAAATATGAGCTCACAACAATGAAATATTTAACAACAAACTGCTTGTTAATGGACCAGCTCTGTGGCAGGCCTGAAGCTTGGAGCATATCTAATGAGAGAACCCACTTGTGTGAAACTGTAAGACTGGTAAAGGAAGAGAAGGGTCTTCTCAGGAGTTTGTAATAACCTGCTACAAGGACAGTCTATATATGCAAAAACATTTCTTAAAGTGAATTCTAAGTATTAGTAAGGTGGGTTTCTTTCAATTGGTAAATTCATTGTCTTTCTTCTTTTAAATATTCTAAGTTCTAGGTTTTGTAGGATAGCAGAAGCCAAGAAGAGAGAATATGTTGGCATTTTATTAATACAGCTGTTCTAGTGGTGGTCCATAATGTTGGCACTTTTCTGGACAATTTAATATTGCCAGTAGCTCCATTATATCATGCTAATATTTTCACAACTGTTTTGTTTTATAGGAAATCTCTATTCTGTCAAAGATCGACGTGTCTCTCTGCTACAGTCTTTCAGAGAAACACAAATGCTTCCATTTTCTTCTTTCTGCAGTTTTTATCTTTACACATGTTTTATCTCCATGTTTGCAAAGAAGTAACTCTTAAATTCATAGCTTCTTATTTAGGGGACCTAAAGAAGAATTATGCTAACTTCTTCTTGTAATGTTTACGACATGGACAGAAAATGATGAAGCATAGAAAAAGGTAAGCCAAAAACTCTTACATTGTGTAGTTTGGCTGTACAGTTTTCAGCTGCCAACTAATAGTTTAGGATACTCAGATAGAGTTAAGGTAAGCATTTTAGATTTAATTTCAGAAAAGATGTCTCATATGTTTGTATGCTAACAACATATTTCCCCCAACATTTATTTACTCTAACTTAATTTTTTTCATAATTCATCTTGAGGCATACCTCAGTTTTAGTAGTTCACCTTACACAGAATTATTTCAAAAGGTAAAGTACCCTGAAGAAAAACAAAACAAAACAAAAAATATCATGACTTTTCAATTTTTATTTGTTTACTGAAAAAAAAAAAAAAAAAAAAAGCAGTGTTTCTGTTCATGGAGTAGTGTCCTCAGACATTGCAAACACTTGAGGTACAATAATAATACATACTGCAAAACATGTTGTAGGTATTGCCAATAGTGCTTTTGCTATCAATATGAACGTAGCAGCAGTAAAGATCAGATGCTGAACCACAGCTGGAGAAGGTGTTTTCTCCCTGCTTGAGTACTGGACAGTGCAGTAGATCCTTCCAAGACATGGCTGCTTCTAAGAAGAATTTATATCTCATCTTACTAGAATTTTTTTTTAATTAACTTCTTATTTTCCTGTATAAAACAGTCCTTTGGACTATATGGTTTATAGATAACGATAACAGATAATGGACTGCTGTACTTATGATAGACATTCAGAAAAAGAATACTATTAAGTGATGTTCTGCACACCGTGAAACAGTAACATTGTGGAACAAATGGGCTGTAGTATTTTTCCATCCCCATTATTTGTTCTCTCCCGGACTCTGATAATGCAAGTATAAAATACCTAAAATAATTTCCTCTATCTGTTGGAAATGTGAAAAGAAATATATATTTTTTTTTTTTTTTTTTTTTACATTTGAAACACAAAGTTTTCTAAAAACTCACAGTGTTACCCTGTATGGAAATTATCCAGACAGAGTTAACCCTATTAATGCACATACATGTAAATGGAGCTAAAATATATTCTTCTTGAGCTTCTGTGGGTAGAGACATCTACCCACCTAGAGACATCTGTAGAGACATTTGAATGGAATGGAGTTACCCGAGATTTACATTGGCACCTAATACAAAATTAATTCTGTACTTTAAATATTTACCTGTTATTGAAAACTTGAGGAACTTGCATACATATTATCATATGGTTTGAATAATTTCAACAGTATTATATATATATTAAAAAGATTTAAAATAGAACTGAATTCCTCATGTAGATTCTGTATTTAATGCATAAAATAAGAAGTAGACACATATAAAATAAGAAGTGTGCATTTATAAAACTTTAGATTTTTAAAATTCTGGGCCTTTTCAGCCACTCTTTCTTTTCTCTTAATCATCTTTTCAACTTTTTGAAACTGCAATATAAAGATTAGTTTCTCCAAGGTCTAAAGATCTCAGCTGCTAAGTGAAAAATTTGTTGTACATTAGTAAAAATATTGATAAATACAAAGATCTGTGTCACTAGGAGTTCTGCTATGGCAGGTTACCGCTGATCACTAGTGAAAACAGCACAGCTCTTATTGCTAACTAATTTTTGCTACATTTCTCAGAAAAGATACACATGTATTTAGTGCACCTGAATTAACATTTTAGTTCACTTCTAACTCAGCTTTGGAAGCAAATTTTCTGACTAACCCTGCAAATGTGCTTTGACTCATATTTCAGAGCAGTCTCTGGGTTGCAAACTGGGGTCTTTTGGATTAATCTAAAATGGAAGATGCACTCCAGGGGTACTTCTAATGCTCTCTAACCACTGCCAGGCATTGAAATCATGGGATCAGTCTAGAGACCACCTGAAGTAATAATCCTTCTAAATGCTTATGGTGTGAATGTCAGCTCCTTGGTGCCATCTGCTTCTCTGCAAATACAGTCGTGTTGATCTGCACTACTTGCTAATGTAGACATCATCATATTTCTATCCTGTTTCAGCTCATTTTTGTCCATGGCCTGAGCAGTATACTTGAAACATGTACCAGATGTCTCTTTTCTGTGGTGGTTTTAGACTATTACTTGACAGAAACCACAAAAATCCCACATGAACTCCTTCCTTTGTCACTTTGATACTTTAGGCAGTAATAATAATTTTGCAGCAAACTGAGAGATTTTCTTGCTCACACAATTTCTTATAAATATTCTGGATAATAAAAATATGGGCAGAACTCCATGTCCTCATATGTGATTTTATTGTTATCCCAAAATTATACAGTTGTTACCTAAGCTACTTCCACAACCTTCCTTCTCTTATCGCTGTATGTATCACACTGGTCTCGGTCATTCCAGCTCAGACAATTAATCTTTTTATTCTTCTATTAACTTTGTCTCATGGTTCTTCAAATTTTGGAGAAAGCAGAACTTCTGTATGTGCTTTCTTGTGGGCTGCAGTCATCTCAGATTTATTTTGTGGGTTTGGGGTATTTTTGTTGGTGTTTTGTTGAGGGTTTTTTTTGTTATTTTTTAAGCCAATATCCTTTTCTACTAGTCTAATAGTCATGAGATGTTCTACTCCCATTAGCTATGCAATAAAAATAATATTCTGTCTGATAACAAGAGGCTTGAAAAGCAACATCTTTTTTTGGTTAACTATTTGAAAAAACAGTTTTGGTTTGTTTTTGTTTCAAGCTGGGTTTAAATAAGTAATATCAAAATTTGTATCATCATAAAAATTATTTTTAATAAACATACACTTCAGGTTCAACTTCCATGCTATGTACCTGTTCGAAAAACTTGAAAAAGGATTGCATTGCTGTGCTTGGTCATCATATTTACCATAAATTAAAGCATTCAATTGACTGTTCCATAATGAAAGTCAGAAAATAAACTTCTATTTTTTCTAAAATTCACAAGTTGGACAGTAAAACTACAAAGTGATTTTTACTTTTTTTGTAGTATGTGAGCAACACTTTATTAAAATTAAAAGACACATTTTGGTCAGAGGTAATCACAACTCTGATTTGAAATGAAGGCACAGGGGGCTTTGCATAAGTTAATGGGAAAAGGGAAATCTAATCTGACTTGATCCAAGCTACCCCTGCTTCTGCTTAGGAGAATTTAAAGGAGATATTGCTTGTTATGCCACTGGAGAAAGTAATTCAACCACTAGAGAATGTCTAAGCAAAGTTCTTTTGAATACTTTGTTTCGTACAAGACTTACACAACTATTTTTTATAGACAGCAGGTCAAAGCCTTCTCAAGGGTTGTTCAGGCAACAAAGTTGCATGAGTGAATTCTAAACATTCATAAAAGGTTCAGATGATGGGCATTCAAATATCCCGATTCTGACTGAAATTAATTTCTGTTCCTTTAGAAATATGCTTTTCACTCATTCATGTGCATTTTCAGGATTATCTAGTTTTGCTCTTCACAGGCTGTCAGGCTGATAGAATCAGTGCATTCAGCTCTTAGTAGATAGCAGTGGAGCATGAATACGTACTAGAGAGCAGAGGAGCACAAGCAGATTTTTCTTTGTTATATCCATTTAATGTGGGGAGAGGGAAAATCCATTGTACTTCTAGCAGGTTGTACTTACAAGGTGTAGAGAGAAGAGAAACCATGTGGAGAAACCACAGAACTTTGGAAAAAAAAAAAAAACACAAAAACCACACACACACAAAAAAAAAAAAAAAAAAGAAAAGAAAAGAAAACAAACCCCAAAACCCTGACTTGAAATTAGTCTTGCAATTTAGTTGTGATTAACTATGGAGAAGAAATCACCACATCCTTATAAAACCTCATTAAATAAGGTTTCATTGTATGCTGATGTGGAAAAAAAAATTGCACACACATAAGTGTGTGTAAACCCTCAAATTGGCTCTTCTTGGTGAAGATGTAGTGTGGAAGCTAACTGGAAAAGCTCATTTTCTTTTGGAGTAACTGTTTCAGCTTGGGCTGTGAACTGTAATAGCTCACTCTGGACTCACACATTATGCACTCACAAAATAAGTGCTGCAAAGATTTCCAAAGTTCACTGTGGAAAGAGATCAATTAGCTGTCTATTCCTTTTTGCCCTTCAGGGACTCAGTCTTTGTATATCAAAAAATTAAAACCTATGAAAATACTGACAGAACGCTAGAAGAATTCTTGAGACAGTGCAGAAAAAATGAATTTTCAACCCACTGTGGGAATAATTTTTGCTTCTTTTCTCATCCATGCTCTCAGAATGAAAAATATTATTTCACTTAGAAGATATTAAATATAAATAATTATGTATTTCTATACCATCTTATCTTGTACCATGATGACAGACATAGGCTCGTTTTCATTATTCAAACCCTGAGAAATTTTTCTACTGCTTTTATTTTTACCATTTACATAAGCAAGGGAGAAAAGAAAGATAGATTTTCTATTGCAGCCTTCAGATTATTGTTTTACCAGAGCTGTTAACTGAACTTTGTTTCTTAAGCAAGTGATGGCCCCAATTCTGTAGACTCCATATGCGTGATTTCCTTGTTAGTCTGCAGGAATAAACCCTTTAGACAATTTCAAGCAAAAGCTTTTCCTATTTAATTAGGAAGCTACATATACATGAGGCAGTCCTCCAGGAACAACTAATTGCACAAGTCAAGGGAAGTGTTTAACTGGAGTGATTATAGGGCTGCTGAATATGAGGGAAGTCACAAATTCAATGTGGCAGATACTGCTTTGGTGCCATAAATACATTTTTTAAAATGTTTACCCTGTAGCAATGCAGTTCAATATGTCCTTAAATATATATATATATATATGTATTCTATTTCTCTGTGGAAAATTTTGAAAAGCTTTGTATTTCAAAACAATTCTGCTTTCCCATCATATCTGGTGTAAAATTATTTAAATAGGGCATTGTGAGTAGAGATACGTATAGTATAACAGATACACATGTCTAATACATAGGCATATCTATCTTAATAAGCTTTTGTTTTAAACTTTCAGTAAATGCCTTCTTTAAGATTCAGCATATAACTTTCAGTACCTTGAAAATGATACATGGTGTTTACAGAAAAAAATGCATTATGATTTCATGACTTTATCTTGATACCAATTTATTCTGTTTCTAAAATGATACAAGATAAGTACCTCAACTCTCCAATCAGCCATAATGACTAACATATCCTACTTCTGTGAATTGTATGTGGGATACATCTGGGAAATTATGATGAGTTTGCACCAAGATCTCAAAAGAAAAATTATATTTATATAAAGGCATTAAGGCAAAGCTCTTATCACCTTTCCTCATCCCATTAGTTGGACTAGTAGAAAGGGAATGAAGTGAGGCAATTTGTATTTCAACAAGTGATTGCAAGGACTTTTTCTCTCCACCAGAGCAGCAGTGTAGAAAAAAAGCCATCTCCTCTGCTCCCTCAAAACCAAAGAATGGCACCCTTCTCATTCTCCCCTTGCTTAGTTCCATACTTCTGCTTAGTTCCATGCTGTGCTGAGCTCTGGCAGTACAAGTGGCACCTCTTCTAAACCATCCCATCACCAGGCACCCATGGGACAGCTGTTCCTCTGAGGCTCTCTGCTGATGCCAGCAGAAGCCTTGCAGGGTAAGTTGTGGCTTCAGAGAGTTAACTGTTGACTAGGTGACTAGGAGAAAATATGAGACCTGATATTCCTGCTGAAGAATAACATGACCGCAGGAACTGATTGTAACACAGGCCTGCTGGATCCATGCCCAATGCAGCTTCTACTCTGGGATCTGATCAATTTACCTCAAAACTAAAATAGTAGGCCAGTATGTGCAATCAGTCATCTGTAGGCTGACTATCCACAGCTTTACAAAGAATTTTTGCCTTGAAAGATGATTTTTCAAATACCCTTGACACAGTCAAATCAAAGCCAATTTCTATTATGATTAGGCTATCCACTTACCCCTCAGTGAGGTCTACAGTATTTTCATGCTAAATTTCACATTTAAGACTTAATCTTTTACAGCTCCAGGGCTGGTCAGGGAAATGTCAGTCACAGCAGTTCTGTTGTAAATGGGGAAAAGTGTTCTTAAGGAGTTTGCATTCCAGATCTCTGACCAGCAGAGATGCTGCAGCTTCCCAGCAAATTCACCTGTATACCAGTGTAGGAGCGGTAAGTTTTATTCCACTAAATAATTATTTTTAAAGGGGGGGGGACAATTGGAGAAATATAGTGTTAAAGAAAAATGTCTACCCACAGACACAGCTGGCAGCCCTTCCAAGTTTTTTCCATTTTATTGCATGCACATTATTGTGGGCATGAAAATATTGTTTTATTTGACATAATTAGTGCCCAGCAGTACTCACCCATTTAAAATTTTATATAGGTGTGTTATAACAGTATCACAGAAATAAACCAGGACATCATAAAACAGAGAAAGAAATCATCTGTTACAATGAATATACAGGTGGAATAAATTCTGATTCTCTAACCATGTCTAATAATACAGGGGAAGGAGAGGGGAATTAAATTTAATATTAAAAATAGGAGGAAAAAGGAAAATATGTACCATGTGAGGAAGGCAGCCATGAATCATATCATTTTCTCAGAAAAACCTTGCTAGAACATTTGTGCTCTTTCATAAACACATGTGTACGTAGGATAAGCACTTTTATCTTCATTGGAAGCATCACTCTTAGCTTGCAGAAGTTTAATTAGCAGAACTGGTAAATGTATATTTGTGTCAGTGTGATAGTGTCTTCTAGATCCACAAGGCTATCTGGTTTTAATTAAGTCTCAGGCCTCAGGAGATAGAAGACAGTCTCTACATCCCTGGAAGGAACAAGCTAGACCCACCTGCTGAGAGGTAAGGTACAAGGGGAAGAAGAATGCCTATCAAGTATACCAGATGTGTATAAAACAGAAAACTTCACACTGATAGGTCATAAACTTTCCACCGTACTTTTATACAGTACCTTGTACCATGGGTTGTCCTCCATTAGGGTGCCAGCTTCTATTACTGTCTAAATAAGTTACAACAACAGCCAAAATAGTTTAAAAGTACACAGAACCTTTTTAATGACAGAGGTTATAAAACTATATGTAGAGTTTTAAGTGGCAACAGGCAGGGCATAGTATTATTTGGAACACCAGAAATTTTTACAGGAAAATTAAGAAACCCCATGCTACAGTTCAGCTTTAGAAATACCAGGCAACATTTATAACTGGTGTCAGCAGTTCTATAATATCCATATATAAGTGTTTCTGTGTGTCCATGCACTCATGTATGCATATATATATCCTATTAAGACATACTCAGGAACAACTGGTAAGTAAGGGCAGTAAGCTCAACAGGAGGAGAAGGAGCACTTATCAAAATAATGTACCTTCCACTACATTTCCCTTAAAGTATTTTGCAAAGCAGTTCTTTAGGACTTTGAAGCATCTGCCAGAACTCCTTTGACATGTTGGTGTCTAGGTCAGTTATCTCACCCTCAGATGGGGATAAACCTTACTACAATTTTTTAAATTAGGCTGACATATGGCACCCCATTGTTTCTGGTTCCTGCTGCCACAAAGAAAAAAAAAATCAACTGCTTTGTGGTTTTAATATATAGATATCAAACCTGAATGCATTACTGACCTGTACTATGCACAGGCTTTGTGGTCTCATCTGATTCTAAAGCCTATGAGACCCTGAGACTCTGATGGGCACATCTACCTGTCTTCTGCCAGCCTTTGCTACACCTCAGTGAGGAGCATCAGCTCAAATAAACCCATGCTTGCCATTATAGGGTGTTTGCTCTGCACATAGGAAAGTTCAGAAGGGCTTTGCTTCCACTGGCAGTCAACCTGTTCAATTTTGCAATAAAGTCCTGTTTTTTAGAGAGCACATCTTGAGACACAAATGTATTCAGAGAAGGAATAATAATGATACATCAGTAAATAGCCTAGTTAATAAACTGGAGATTAGCAGGTGAGCATGCCCTGCATTTAGAAGTACCTTTAACACTTTGGTTATTCAGTTATTCTAGAGCTAGGACAAACAGTTCTGCGAGCACCAAAACAAAACTTTGTTTCTCATGGCTGCCTGGCTTTTTGTTGCATTTGATGTCGGAGTCATATGCTCCTGGAGCTTTTCTCAAGCATTCATCACAGCAGCTCCTTATGCTAATTCTCTGCTCCTAACAGGAATAGCCTTCCCTTCATTCAGGACAGGTATTTATTGAATTTCTGTTTCATAACCCCTTTTCATGAAAATAACAGGGGTTTTGATGTCTTTCAAGATCTCTTCTCTTCTGATTAATTTCCTTGAAATTGTCAACTAGGTTTCAGATTTGTTCAGTGGGGTACATGGAAACAGACATTCTTCTATAGGAATTACATAGGAAGCTGAGCTAAAAATTTTATACAGAAATACCTATATCTCTAGTGATTTAACTATAGATTATTCTGACCATGAATTCTAACTAATGGCAGTGAAGGTCAGATAGGAGGCATATATATACAGGCAGGAGCAGAAAACAAAATTGAGGCCATTAAAAAGTCAGACACATGTGTCTTTTATTAATGATCAACAAAAGAGATTCCTGCTTCCCTCCCACAGTGCTATCATTAACATCTGCTGCTCAGAAGCTTAGCGTATTAAAGTCTGAGTGCCAGTTTAGGAGGAACTGTTTTCCAGAAGGAGCAGTGAACCTTGGGTGATACAAAGCAAGATGTTTTCCATTGCCAAACCCCAGAATAGAATTTAATATAATTAAGAAGTGCTATAACCTGGCGTGGACAACTCAGGAGGAGCTCTTCCTCCAACTCTTTGGCTGGACTGTCTGTTTGTATTATGAGGTCGTCAGGGGGAGACTGTCTTTATGTATGCGCTAGTAAAACACAAAGCACAGAGGTGCCTGATTTTAGCTGGGGCTAAACACTGCCAAAGGACAAATATGTTCTTTGCTGTAACTGAAGTTCTCTTCTAGTATATCTTTGACCCATGGATGGCTGTGGGCTATTGTACAGCTGTATCAGGGCTTGAGTACTAAGAGGGTCTTGCCATTCCTGGACATCAGCACTGTCTCCAACACAATTGCACTTTCTCATCTCTTCCCACACAATTTCCTGACATTTCATATAACATTGTTTTGCCATAACTGGGTATTTAAAAGTATTCATGTTCATATTTACCCACACTTGGCAATCACACCCAACTAGTATTTAAGATACCTGTGCCCACTTCGCACCTTCACTATGGCCATCAGTGGTGTGTTAAAGATAGCTGCTGAAGGATCCCAGAGGGGAAAGGCACAGTCTATCACAGGTCATAGGGACAGTAGTGGCACCATAAGTCCTCAAGACCTTAACATCCTTCCAAAAAGTGAGATCCTTCTGATCAGAATTCACTGAGAAGGTGTCTCTGCCATCAACCTTATAGAAACTTGGACAGTAAAATTTAAAATGTTATTCTTGTTTAGTAGTTGGATGGCAGATGCTACTGTCATAGTTGACTTCCTCAGTGACGATGTGCAAACAGGGAAGTAAATATAATTATTATAAATTTCAGTCTCTATAACAGAGTAAGAAGAATTAACTCAAAGACACCTGTGGGAAAAAGACAACAATCTGATACAAACCCCCACTGTTTTTATAAATTTTTTTTCCAAGGTGTTGATTTTCTGGTTTTAAGCCACAAAGGAAAGTGAGCAAATTTCTGGTAATTGAGTGGCTAAACAAATACATTTTTAAATGAAACATGTATCTATTTGTAACTTTAATTCTTTTTTTATGTTTCATGAATTTGATTTCTCTGGTACTAAACAAATATCTAAATAAGAAATACCAAATTTATCCAGAGAACTCATCTTTGGTGCTTACTAAAGCCACAATATGTGTTGCTTTCTAGATGTACAGGGGTCTGGTTTTCTTAGTGTTAGATTTTATTTAATTTTTACCATAGTTCACAGATACAAACCTTACACAGAACAGGGTCAACAGCTCTGTGTGAATTGTAGGCTCAGCAATTGCCTTCAGTTCCTTGGTAGACCGCATATGAATACGCCATGAGAAGACAATGTTCAGACCTTGGAAACAATACAAGTAGTCTGGCAATGCAAATATTAGCAGAAAAGAAGGAAACACAGGTGTACAGATGAGCTCAAATACAAATAATAAAATATAATATATAATATCTATAATAAATGTAAAATAATAAACTAAGTATAATTTTAATCCTCATCACTAAACTAAAAGGTAAAAGTGCCCAAAGAAAAATTCCATATGCCATGGCTACACCTCTTTCTGTTGAATTCCACTGCTTAGTCAGCAGATATATCACAGAATGTCTGTAAAGATTTGAAAAGCGCAGCAATCACACTGTGCATGAGACCTGGCATATATAAATGATGCATTTGCCACTAGGGCTACAGCTTATCTCCATAATCCTCATAAATTTTGGAAAGAAGGATCAAGAGAGGATCCTATCTGATGCAAATTGGCAAAAATCTATTAACATCAGTGGTGCTGGGCTGATTTACACCACCTGAGGAAGCAGCCTTGCTTAGCCATTGACTAAATGCTGCCACTAGTGAACAAAATCAGCCAAGTAAACTGCAGCTAGGACTCACCACAGTTCATCAGATTCCATAAGAAGTTGTGATTCTAGCTACATAGTCCCATTACAGTTATATTTAAAGACTACATTTAGCTAGAAAATGCCAGTAAGCTTTATATATATATAGGTATAGATAGCTATAAATATACACAAAATTTCTTACTTCTAATCTTAGTTACATTGCTGGAAATCCAGCTGGATTCTGCTGGCATTTATGGAGTTTAGCCACGGTACTAGAAACTGGAATGGAATTTTAGAAATACTTGATGAAAAGAAAGTTTTACATCCATGTTCCCCTGTTTTGCTCTGGGAAGACTTGTTATCTCAGTATGTTTCCCATGCTTGTCATATGTCCACACTGATGAGGCAGCACCTGCCTTTCCTGTGAGAATAATGTGATGAAGTGGCGCACCAAATTTCCAGCACAGGGAAGAGTCTGCTGTTATCTTCTCTCTTAGCGAGTGAGCAGAGAAGCTCAGAGTACACTCCACTGCCTTCAACCCACTTCTTCAGATGTGTAGCCCGTGGCTTTCAAAACAAAATCTTTCTGGCTTTTCTTTGCCTCAGTTCCGCAGACATCTCCAAGTACACACAGGTCCCTCATCCATTTCTTCCCTAATGTCTCTGCAGGCTATACTCATCTTCCAAAATACAAGAAATTTCAAAGAGGATTCCTGACAACAGTGATTGTTACCACAACAATGCATGTTTTGGGTCACACCAAATTTCTCCATTCCTTATCATGCTGTTTCAGCTAATGGTTACAAAATGAACTGCACGCATTAATGCAGCAGCAGTAATCTCACTTAGATTTCAGAGAATTTATCTGTTTTTTTTTCTGGGTAACCAGGGGGGTTTTTTCTGCCTGACTACTGATCCTTTCAAGGCATTCAGCCAGCTGCTGAATCCACATAATATTTAGTTTCTAAATCACTATACACCATTAAATCCTTACCACTTAACTCTTTCATAATCTTGATTTTATCAGCCATAGTTGTTGTTTCTAACTGCATTCTAGGTTATATTTCTGAGTTCAGGGACACGTTAGACCTAAGCCACAACCCAGACAAAACTCTCACTCAGTTACCTGTCAAAATAAGTATGTTTGAGGTATAAATTACTGGCACTTCCTGTCTACCTGTATGTAAAGGAGTGTGTCAGCAGCATTGAGGGTTACATAGGTAATGCACACCTCCTCATGAGGCCCAATCCTCCTACAAGGAAAATCTTATTGAAATCTACATACGGGATTAGCTTTCCTGCATAAGGCCAGTTCTAGTTCATGTGTTTTGTCTTGGTCCAAGAAAGGACACTCACACTTTAGGAGACAGCAGAACTCATGGACCAGCAGATGCACCTTTCTTTAACTTACTGAATTCTTCTGTTTCCTTTTCATAAAAGCAGATTTCCACAAGTACCTGCCTACCATAAATCCACCTGTGACGATCTTCACACCTTGTATGACAACAAAGGCCCAGCAATGCTTGAAAACTAATAGTTATATGGGAACGCCGAAAGACTGTCTGACTTCCCAGCAGACAACCAAGACTTGATTGGTTTTCACAGTTTCAATCCTTCCTCTGTCAGCTACAGCTCTTTGGAGGTTGAAACTGAACTGAACATTGTTTGTCTGATATCTGTCATTATCACCATAAAGTCTTTCCTTGTTGTCCCACAAACATGCATTGTTTTCCGGATTTGCAGCCAAACATCTACTCTTCCAGTATCTTCAAACAGGAATTTGTCTCAGCTGTCATTATACTAGAGACAGATATCAGAAACAACTATGCTGTTTTTCAGGGATTTATCTACAAATCATGCTGAAGAGAGACCTTCCATCAGTAATTACCAAGTATACAGTGTATACACACACTATACACTACATAAAACAATATCTGTACAACTTTACATATAAAATATATAAATATGTGAGAGTGTAACACTTAAAATATACACACAGTCACAAAATGCCATGATACAACACCCAAATCCCTCTAATAATTGCTTTCAAATGTTAACCAGCTGAACGCATTATGATCTGTTTGGAAACTCTTGACCTATACAGATATTATTACCCCCATCTTAATAAGTCTCAGATCAAATTTAGATGGGTATGGGAAGAAATACATATCAATTATTACAGCTGAGCAGAAAAAGAATTATAACAAAAGAGGGGAAAAAGACAATGACCTGATACGATATAGTTTATTCAGGCAATTTACCAAGCCAAGAACAGTTCCAAACAGTTTAATTAGTGAGGCCCATAAAATATGTTCAAACACATTTGTTCTACTTGAATTGTTACACGTCTAGTTTATCAAGAATAATCTAATGGAATATTTTTGTTAAATTAATAATATTTCATATTGAAAACCCAATTTGGTTAGCTGATTGGAAATGTTCTTTAAATGAGAAAAAAAATCAGTTTTTAGGAGAAAGATGGTTCCAACATTTGCCACTTTATTTGGTTTAAATATATTCAAACATGTGTACCTGATAAATTGAAGTCGTAAAAGAAAATCAGACAGATCCCAAAGAAACAGAATCTCTTGTCTGCATACTTTAAAAGGAGAATCAGGTGTATACTTTGTATCTCAAGTAAATGACATGGAGTCAGAATGCAATATAATAGAAAACATATTGTTGTTTGAGGCTGCTAAAATCTATCCTGCACGGTCAGTCATTAAACAGAGATTCTGTATGTATAAACTCCACATTCCTGCCAGCAGATCAAAGGCAACTTGGTGAATGCAGAATTGCCTACCTACTTTATCTTCATACAAATGAGCTCAAGTGCCCTTGGCAAGGAATTCAAAGTCATGCCAACAGAATACAGATTTAATACTGCTGTAACCAGGTATTCTGTTGAAGCTGCAATGAAGTGTCTGCATTGACAGAAAATTCTGATGAACAACATTGAAACAGCAAGTAGTACCTATCGTTTGTTCAGTAAATTACTTTGTTATTGTGATCAGGAAAGACCTAGGAGACTACTAGGAAAAATGCTTAAGAAAGCCCCTGAAAATATCTATTTTCAGGGAACTAAGATGCATAATTCATTAAAAATTTATTTCTGAGATATTCTTAGTTGGAACACCACCAAGCAGCCAGGATAGTCCTTATTGACTTGCTCATCATTACATAAAATAATAAGACCTAACAAGCTGCCAGACTTTAAAAAAATAAAAATGTGCATACAACTATTTGTTTCTAATTCAAATTAAATGTGATTCATATTTGAAGTTCTTTTTAATCAAGAAATGCAATGAGTTAACATCAGATTGGAGGAAAACAGGAATGCCCCTTTTTTTAATTTTTTTTTCGTGTTACATACAGGTGATAGTTTTTCCTACTATTAGACATACAGCCAGGTAAATGTTCTTAAAACACTAACAACAGAAATTATGAATGATGGATTATAAAAACTGGATTGAGCAAATCCATAAAACAAGAAAAACCACCATACTATTTCCCTGGATGGAGATCGTGTAGATTTGGATTGAATCTTTCCAGAAACAGAACATTTCATTTGGGTTTTCTAATAATAATTTTCAAATAAACAGCTTTAGAAATATAGGCATTTAACATTTTACTTTGAGAAAACAATATCTGAATTTATCTTTAAAAAAGAAGTAATACTGATGGAAAAAATCCTATTCAGCTTTATTAATAGGTAATGTATTCCAAAGTCACAATATAAATTTTCATTAATTTGGGGAAAAAGGAACAGTAATCAAATTGCATAATTTCTTAGTATACTCTTTTCAGCTTCTTTCAGAAGCTCTGAGAATTGCTCAAGTGGGTTGGGCAACTTTATTCTACTGTTTAAAAAAGTATTTCCTACTGTAAGTCTTCAGCCATGTTATTCCAAATACCTTATGAGGGTTATCTTTGCAGGTTTTACAGGGAATCCCTGTGTATAACTGTTGGGTTATCTATCATAACAAAAAAAAAAAAAAATCAAAGATGGAATAGAATCGAGAAAACCTAACCTGTGACTCAATAACAGTACAGAATATGTGTGTGCATATATCAAGAGAAGAAAAATACTGTAGAGCTTTCTTGTTTCCAGTAGATTCCCTTCTCTGCCACTCACAGCCAACTTGTTTTCATGTAAGCCCTTCATCCCTCACTGCTGAAATGACCTAAGGTACTCACACTTCACGGGACAAGACTTCTACAGAGATTTAAGTTATCTGAGGTGCAGGCTGCACATGAGAAAATATAACAGTTTAAATAAAATATTAATTTCTGCAGGCATACAGATCTGCCTGTCACATGATTGTTGGTCTTAGTATTCTCACATGAACTTTTTAATATATGTACTGTAATTGCTTACTGTGTTACTGTGTAAATAACACTAGGCAGATAGTTTAAAACAAATGCCTCTCCTTTTGCTTTGGTGACAACTATACAAATCACTAAAAGTGCCTAGAACACTCTATTGCTGTGAAGCATTTCAACAGAAAAATAATGGTATGAGATAAAAATAGCCTTTAATTATCTCTAAAATGAATTTGCTGCCCCATAAACCATGATGGCCTTTTACACTGACCAATTACCCCCCAGTACTACTGTGAGTGTCCATACATATTTTCAAAAGTCAGGGTACAAAAGCTATTATGGAAAGACACAAGGAGCAGCTACAAGGTAACCTTGTGGTAGCTGGAGTAGAAATGGGTGGAAAATAGGAAAGAAACCTGAAAAAACTCTCAGCTGATTTATTTTAACAATCCAACCATCAGAAAAGCTGGAGACTCATGGCTCTCTGTGTGTATGTGGGAAGCTCAGCATCACTCGTTTCTGAACAAGCATTTCACACGTTTTCTGCCTGTTTTTCAGAAAGGTCAGAAAGCAAGACAAAGGACTTTAAATGTAAGGTTTCAATTAAAGAAGTTTCAAAATCTGAATTAATTTTTAAGATTTTTTCTGAAGTTTTTGTCAACCATGACTTCATATGTCATATACATATATAATGCATATTTAGAGTAAAGCATGTGCAGACAGTGCTTTTAGTGGGAGAACCCCACAGACATTAACAACAGCTTTGTCACTGTCCAAAGTAAAGCTGGGATTTTATCGTGGATATTTAATTCTGGCATTGAACTCCTCACCTTATATGCTTTAAAATTTCAAATGCACGATATGAGTGAATTCAATTAATCCCACAAATTAAAAGACTTCAAATCCTTTAGGCTATTATATTTCCCAGAAGTTTCTTTTCATACTATTAAAAAGTGTGTTGACTGTAGGATGTTATTTGAAGAACATCTAAATTTACATTTCTGACATAAAACTTCTGATCTTAAAATTAGCAATCTAGAAAAGTAATTACTAGAATTATTCTGAAATTACTACAGTCTGAAAAAGAGGGGGTTTATCTGATACACTTTTTAAACAGTAAAAAAACTGCCCTCATCCTTTAAACTCAAAGAAATAATTATAGGATCTACAAATAAACAACTGCACCAAGTTGTCTTAGGTTGTCTACTATTTATTGAGACAAAAGTTTTATGTCACTCAATTAAAAAATTAAATAAAACAAGGAAAACCTTAATTTTTCAAACAAAAATGTATCGTTATTTCACAAAGCTTATTTAACAGGATGTTGAATAACCTTTAAGAAAAAATTGAGAGCAGTCTTGAATATGCTTACAGGTTTATTACAAGGCTACGCAAACTCTGAATGTTAAAAGCAACTCATCCACTAGTTCACTGAAATAAATAATGGTATGAAAACCCAAGTGTGCCCTGCTTGTCAGTTTGTAAGGACATACTAAATTCCTCCCTGTTTCTGACCGAGCATTCATCTAAGCCAAAGTTTCTGCCTAAGACAGTGGCAGAGGAGATTCTGGTTAATGAAAGCCCTGAAGCCTGGCCAGTTCTTGTGGTCCTGTCTCCTCAGCAACCCTTGTATTAGGGATGCTAATGTACATCCCTGCTTAGTCTTTTTTTTTTTTTTTTTATCCACTTATGGATAAATAGCCCAAGAATAGGTCTGTTCCTCTGTCAGACTCCCTACCTGCTGCCACGACCTTCTGTGGGCAACAATTTCCAAATATCATAAACCCAGAAACCATTTTTATTATGCTGATTTGACCTGCTAGGATTCTTCTGGAAAGATGACAGACTTAGCAAGTCTAAAAATTGGAACTGCACATAGAAAAGCCTGAGCATTCTTACTGTTGTGGCTCAGCTGCTCAAACACTTTGTGTTTTCCTCAATAATCATGTTTGTTGTTATGTTTGGTTTTATGTTTCATTGTTGTTGATTAGAGAGTTCTTATGCTGTAAGTACTTTAGAAAAGTGAAAATCATAAGGAACCAGAAACGTCACAGGGTACTTCTAATATACAGCTGGTACACATAGTTAATCACAAGGTTTCCCTGAGATACTTTCAGGCAATAAGCCATGTGACTATAGAGAACTTAGACCAGTGTAAATTGATTTTTGAACATTAAATCACACTTGCTAAGGAGAGTTTTAAAAGGATTCTTAAAAACTAAATCTGCCTTACAGGAGCTAGTCCCAGTAAAAAGTAAAAACATATCCATTTTCAAAATAAACCCAGTCCTCAAAGCCTGAATTACAATGGTGAAAAGTATATGAGGTTTTCTATAGCTCCCAAGTAAATGTGGAATTTCATTAGGGTTTGTAGTTATAGTGCAAAATTGTAAGAGCAGTTTTGGACTGGTTTGGGCTCTGAGTGCCAAGCCAATTGCAGTAAAATGATCATGCCAACTTCTCAGATCTCAAGTCATGGTCTCAACTAAATTCTACTTCCATTTTAATTTTATTTTTGACAATTGCACTCTTTAACTGATAATTATTTGTAAATTATACTGGCAGTCTAGCATTTTGCTCCAAGTTTATCTCAATATTCTTGGCAGCATAAGCAATCCTGGAAAACAAATCCTCTTGAATGACAAGATGGCTTGCATGTATCCAATAGATTTCACAGTGCTTTGTAGCTCACAACACTCACAAAAAAAAGGACTGGTCTCCCCAAAATTTCCTAGACTAATGTGTAAGCCCACTGCAGCAGTCATGTAAGAGGTGAAAATTCATCTCTTTAGCCATTGCGTTTTGTTTTCATAAGCTGAACTGGATCACAGAGAAATTAATGGAGTGGTTTCATTGATGACATGTGGCCAGCAAAATCTGGAGGCTTGCACAGCTGATGGTATCTTGGATCAAAAAAATTAATTATTTAACTGCACAACATTTTTAAACTTATTATCATTCCTGGAATATGATTCCTCCCCCTCTCACTATATTTGCTAGCTTTTTTAACATAAAGGTTTTCCTGTGAAGTCTGGAGGAACAGGCTAGCAACATCCTGTACAAATACAGAATGGGGACATGTCTCTGAGAAGGTCCATTATTATTGGTTTACCTGTTTGCAAGTCTAGCCTTCTTTCCTATTTGAACTACAGCCTTTGTGGGGGAATCCATCTGAACAACATCTGGGTACTGTAATGCCTACATTAGAGGACCAATGTCTTTGCAAATACTCAGTGCTTCACGTGCTTCACATGCTTCACAGCTAAGGACTCAGCGCCAAAAAGACCCTTCACAGTTATACTATTAATTTATTTCCCAAAATGTCTGATTTACAGCTTCTGGTTTTACTTCATCTACACTCTCCATTACTACATCACAGCCACATCCCATTAAAAAAAGAATCATTTTTCCTGCGACTACTAGACTTCAAGCAAAATTCTGATGATCAAAAACCCAGTGTGAACCTTTTTCCTGCTTGTGCTTTTTGTAAGACACCTGATATAATTTCTGTAAGGTTATACAATGTTGTAATTCAAGATTTGCAGACTGTATTGCCTCATAATTGCAGTCCAACAGTGCCATCCTCTGCTTCTTCCAAATAGCATTTCCCTAGGACTCAAAAGGTAATCTTGAGGAATTCTTATAACCAGTATGCTATAGTTTCACACTATAAGCTTAATGACAGTAAAACAATAATAAAAAATGTCTTTAAGGTGTAAGATCAAGACACTATTTTTCTGGTTGCAAAATATTTTTAACAAATAAAAATGTTTATCTTAAGACAAAAGGCTGTATAAGATAAAATTAGCAGTGCTAAATCATCAACTACAGAGTTAACGCAAGTGATATTACAAAATCTTATTTTAAAATTAGATTAAAGCTTTTAAGATAAAATTTGATGGAAATCAAGGGAAGAAAATGAAGTTTTAAGAACTGTATAAAATCTTCTAAAGCACTCCCCAGTCTTTGGTAGAAGTAAGTGGGACTTAAACACTTCTGTGGACACTATCCTTCCTCTAGGAAGACTGAAATTATTGAGTTCCTTCCCGTCGATTTCAATGAGCTTTGAATACATACATGCAGTTACAGGCTGTTTCATACTAACTGCTTTATGTACACTGTACTTATGACAATGTGGTATCGTATTGCTCAGGAATAATTTTTTGCTTACCTTCTCCCATCATACTGCTGATAACAGACTGGCACATACAAAAACAGTTTAAATGATTCTGACAGACTGTAGCTTCACTTGTCTCCTATGTCAGAAAAGTCATAAAAATTGCAGACAAAGATTCATATTTGTGCTTCACCTGTCAGAGAAGATTTTGCAGTTACTTTAAAGTGTTGTTGTTGACATTTAATAGCTATAAATGATCCTTATTATGCTTCTTTCTTGGCTAAATTATTCTTGGGAGTACAGGTGAGGTAACCACCTTTTAAATACAGCTTGTGTTTTTAAGCTTGCTCACGTAATTCATTTAACAGCTATAGTTACATCATATATTTATTCTATCGTGGCTCTATAAAACCACTACGTGGTGAAAGAATTATGCATGAAAGCCAGATGGTCACATGCAGGGTCATAATTTTCAAGACCAAGCAACTTAAGGAATCTGAACTCAACAGAAAGGCAGCCATGAGTTAGAGCAGGCAAACCAGAATCTTAAGGATGTCTGTTTTCAGGACATAGGAAAATTCACCCTGCACAAAAATACTGCAGGAATTTCTGAGCTTCAGCACCTGCAGTCTTTGAAAGAGCAAGACAGCAGAAGGAACTAGAGAGAGGGAAATAGGTGTACATGAAAACTACTTGCTATTTAGACCAAATGTAACCACTGCTGCAAGGCTGCTGCACACTCTTTCCCACTCCTTGAATATCCTTTTTTCTCTCAGCCTGCACATCAGCTGCAATATTAAAGGATGAATCTCTCTACTAGGATTTTTCAAGGCAAGAGTTGTTTTATACGTGGAGCAGATCCACCCCGTCCCACTTCTTGAAGGCCATATTTCATGACAGGACTGCAGAGAGATGTCAATTTCTGGACTCAGTAGCAATGATGGAGAAGAAAAAAACTCCTACACTGTCAATCCCTGACTTACTCCTGGTCCATTCCTGTTTCATGACTCTTCAGAGTCATGCATCTAACACTACACTTGTCCTCTTCACAGTGAACTAGGTAGCAAAGATCTGCTCTTTAAGCTGTTTTGAACTAATCATCTGGTGTATTTGATGCAGAAGCAGTTGTCAAAATTATTCAGCCAACAGGATGTCAAGGCAAGGAGTCCCGTGCCACTACTCACACCTTTTCCTCTGTCACAGTAATATGCAAAAGAGGGCATCTGTTTAAAGCCTTATTCGGAAGAAATTGTGGTCACAGAACAGAGGTACTTGGGAATATTTTCTCTAGTGATATGAAATCTTTATAATGCTAAAAAAAAAAAAAAGAAAAAAGAAATTTAAAAATCTTACTATCTTTAGTCATTATCTCAACAAAAATGACTCCACATACATGACGACTAATTATATGTATTGGCTTTTGGTTTATTCTTATTCACTGAGTAATTGAAAGGTTGAAAGGTTTTTCAGCAAAATAACTGATTATATAAATCTTTTTCCTTTGACATTCCTTTTAGAAAATTCTGACATTATATGATTAGCTTTAAAATTAATCATTCTAAGAAATTTTTTTAAATCCTTAAGCTACCAAGTTACAAATCTGAACATTAACACCCAAATCATCTATATACAAAACATATCTCCCTATTATGCAAGTATTTCATGTGTGCCTTTTCCTTGTCATCATGGACAATTTCAAATACAAATTGATAGCACAGTAGTGATCAGAGTTTGTAACATTATTCAAAGACATAATTTGGGGGATCTAGGAGTGAAACACTATTAAACAGTAACATCGTTAAAAATGAATATCTGATTATTAACTGCTTTTAAGTGCCTATATTAAATATCACCAGAATGCCTTGTTAACAGATTTATAAGACATTATTTATTCTCTTTATTAGCAATTCTATTTCAAAATCACTCTACCTTTTATATTACCCACTATGTAAACTAAATGTCACCCATCAATTCAGCTTTAGAAAATGGTTCTCAGATCCATTCAATGCAGCTGCTCAAACGGCTTGTTATAGCTCATTTATAATTAAAACATTTGGTGTTTTTTACTGAAGTTGTGTTTCTATATTCAACAACCAAAGCTGTATTCATTAAATTTGCACACAATTAGATCCACGTTAAGTTATGCAGAGAAATATCACAGTCCAGAACCTGGGCTTTATGCCAGATTAATGTCCTAACCTGATTTGAGGCAGTTTAGGTATTTTATTATTTTATGAAAGGAGCAGTGAGATGCTTGTGAATGAAGCTGATTTGTTACCTTGATCTTGTCTCCCTTTTTCTGATCCCAGAATACATTCTGACCATTTATTATTTGATTAAGCCAGGACTAAGGTATTTATGTACAACTGACAACTTGACAAAAAATGTAAATAACATATCCTGATCAGCTGCACCATAGCATGTGGGCAAGGAGTTACAAAAGTATTATACACTCATAGAATTCCAAGTTTCTCCATTGATTCTGATAGTTCATGCATTCAGGGATTGCTAAATCTTTAAAAATCCCACTGATGATGCTTTGTGAAGAGCAGCCACCTTGACAAGCTTTCCAGCAGGGTATTTAAGTGTCCATGTACACAAGGTGTAAGTATGCAGTGGACTATGCGATGGCCAGCAGTTCTTCATTACATTTCCTAATCTCACATTCCAAAGAATTAGTTTATTGCTGTACAGTGCATTAGAATATAAACAATTTGTTCAAAAGAAGAGTGACTGACCAAATGTGTATATTCCATAGTTTTCTTACCTGTACTTTTCAAAAAGTCTCAATGGCATAGTGAAGAATGGTTCACAACTCCACGGATCTTCTAGCAAGTCCCTGTGATAAATGCCATCCCCACTGCCATACAGAGGCAGAGGTTATTCTGCCTAACGTACAGAAAGAATAGAGAGTGAGGGTTTCTGCCATCTCACAGATCACCTCCATTACAGTTCTGTGACAGCTTTTGGTGTGAGCCATAACTGCTGCATGTCAGTGAAGGTGAGGGAGATCTTCATAACTCTTAGCACAAAGCCTGGTCTAAAGGCAATAGTCAGAAAAGATTTAATATTCATTTGAAAGATGATCTGAGTGGTTTAGAAATGGCATCTTTGAGGCTAGCTGTGCCCTCATAGTTCTTGAAACATATTTTAATTTGTTAGAGCAACCCAAATCTGCATATCCTTCATTGATTGTATTAAAATAGATGAGCAAGCAAATACTCATTTAAGAAGGCTCATTACCAAGCTAAAGCATCACAATTTTATTTAGCTAATTAGGGATGGAACAATGCACTAGTAAAATTAAGGTCACAGTTAAAGCAGGCTCAGTACCTCTAAGACTTGAGCCACCAAAGTAGAACAAAATGTAAGTATGCTGAATTATGAAATTTACACTGATATATGCCACTTCCCAAGAAGGGTCCATCCTGCTGAGCAAGAAGTGAAACAAGAGAGGCAGGAGACCTGCATGGATGGACAAGGACTCCCTGGCAAAGCTCAGGCATAAAGGAGAAGTAAGCAAAAGGAAAAAGCTGTGACAGGTGACCCAGGAGAGGCATAGAAACACTGTCTAAGGACTCAAGAACACAGTATGGAAGGCCAAGATTAGACTGAATTGGTGAGGAATGTGAACAGCAGCAAGAAGGACTTCAGCAGATATATTGGCACCAAATGGTGTACAGTGAAAATGTGGGCCTGCTGCTGAATGGGTCAGGAGGTCTGGGGACAAAAGACACAGAAAAGACCAAGGTACTGAATATCTTCACCTTTGCCTTTTAGCAGCTCCAGGCCCCTGAGACTGAAGGTAAAGATTTGCCCTTAGTAGAATCAAGTTAGGGAACATTTAAACAGAATAAGCAGACACAAGTCCATGGGACCTTATAGGATACATCAAGTGTGCAGGGAGCTGGCAAGTGTCACTACAAGGTCAGTTTCAATTATCTTTGAAATATCATGGTGATTAGGGGAGGTTTATAAGGACAAAGAAAGCATACACTCATGTATTCAAGAAGACAGATCACCTGTGTGACTACAGGCTGATCAACTACACCTCAGTCCCTAAGAATGGGATGGAGAAAAACCTCTTGTAAAGCCTTTCCAAATATATGAAGAGAATAAAGTGATTTGGAGCAGTCAGCATAAATTCCTGAAGGGAAAATTATGCTTGACCAGCTTGATAGACTTCACCAATTAGATGACTGGTGGATGAAAAGAGAGCAGTGGATGCTGTTTGCCTTTACTGTGGTAATGATTTTGACACTGTATCCCATACAATCCCCATAGACAAGATGATGAAGCACTGTCTAGATAAGGGTGAAGTGAAGGGGATTAACAATACAAAACAGGGAGGAGTGGGTGGTACACAAAATGGGTGTGCAGCTGATTAGATGGACCTCCCTCATCAAGCTGGAGAAATAGGGTGACAGGAACCTTATGAAGCTCAACAAAGCCAAATATCAAGTCCTGCCCCTGGGAAGAAATGAACCCAGTCATCAAGAGCCAGCTAGCTGAAAAGAAATTTGACAGAAAAGGACTTGGAGAGCCTGGTAGACAAGTTTGACAACAGACACATATGCGCCCTTGTGGCAAAGAAGGCCAGTAGTACTTTGACCTGCATTAGACAAAGTGTTGCCAGCAGGTCAAGGCAGATGGTCCTTCCTCTCTGGTCAGTACTGTTGGGACACGTCGGGAATGCTGGCTCCAGCTCTGGACTCCTGAGTATGAGACATGGACATACTAGAGGACATCCAGTGCAGGGCCACAAAGATCATTAAGGAGCTGGATCTGTCATATGAGGAGAGGCTGAGAAACATGGGACTGCTCAGCCTGGAGAAGAGAAGGTTCAGGGGATCTTATCAATGTGTATAAAACCATGATGGTGGCAAAGTAAAGGAAGCAGAGCCAGACAGTCCTCAGTCATATTCAGTGACAGCACAAGAGGCTGAAGGCACAAACTGAAAACACAAAATTTCATGTAAAAGTAAGGAAGATCTTTCTTAGTGTATGGTTGCCCAGGCAGTCTGTAGTCTCCATCCTTGCAGGTATTCAAAACCCAACTGGACATGGCCTTGTCAATCTGCTGTCAGTGAACCTGTAGGACTAGATCTCCAGAGGTGCCTCTGCCCTCAGCCATTTTGTGAATCTGCAGTTCTGTAAATAAAATTCTTTTTTTGAGTCCTATCTTGCAAAATCTTGAGAAAGACTTCTTCATTTCACAATAAGATCCCAGATATGGTTCTAGCTAGTAAATTACACTGACTCCCGAGGATGAAGATCATAGCAGTGGCAGCGTAAAAGGAAGGTTTTGGAGGTCTGGCAGAAGTCATTTAACAAATTAAGGAGCACATATTTATAGGTTAGGATTCATCTAACCTTTTCTTGGTACCTACATCAACTCAGCATGAATCATATCCTAGAACGCCTAATATTCTCCTGCTGGCTACACAGCACAAGTTAGGGCTTTTTATTTTATTGGAATAAGTAGAAGATGGTTTTCGTAATGATATATTTGCAATTTTCACAGTCTTATCAGTCATGTATTTACAGTTCACATATGAGATTCTTTTGCCCTTGGCCCTAAAAGACCAATTATTTTCTTACTGGCTAGCCCCAGTCCTCCAGAAAATGCCATCTATTACTTTCTCTTCCTCACTCTGTCACTCATCTATGCCCCCCTGCTTGACTGTAGAGCTTTATTTTATTTTTTACATTTGGTGTCATGATGTTATTAAGGTTTTAGGCATAGCAAATATAAATAATTGCCCCAGAGCAAATAGAAGTACTGAATCTGGTGCATGTGAGACTGTGAACACATTTATGAAATCCAAAATGCAATGAGCTATTAGACATATTTATCTGGGGTTTGTGTACAGTCCTTCAAGTATAACACAGAGCTGGCGACAGTTGTATAGTTCCCCAGAAAGTGTTCAGAAACTAGGTAGCTGCCTGCAGTAATTTAACATTTAAAATATTCTAAAAAAAATTATCCGTTTTGATGGATGTTAAAATTAAAATGTGTTGTCTATTTTGATTTTTCTTTTATTTTATCCAGAAACACAGGCATGTTCCTGACTGCCAATTTAAAACATTTACTTTCACTGGGCTGTCAAAGACAATTATGAATTATGCACTGGTGCACTGTTAATATATAATCTACCTACACAGAGCTGAATTTTTATGCAATGAATTATTATTTTAAAAAATCCTTTTTTGTATTATTAGTTAACCTTATATTACTCTTATTTGGAAGGGAAGGATGACATGTTGACATAACAGAAGAGGTATACTGTAAATTAAAGAGATGCCAAAAACATTGGCAACTATGGAAGATCATAGGTACAGTTAAATCTCATAGCCATCATTTAAAAAAAAACTACTCAAATTCACATTAAGCTGATCCAGAATATGAAGCAAAACCACTACAATTTATTTGTATTAGATACAGACTGCAACCCAAAACTAATTATGAGAATAAAATTACTTGTGTTAATCTTCCAATCTCTAGAGCCTGAAACCCTGTTCCATCAAGTAATTATATTAAACCAACTCAGAAATGTTTTTCTATTGCTAATCTCCATCCAGAGAATCCAATAAAAACAGAATAATTAACCATAAACAATTTTATTTGGCTGATTATATTTAAGCTTCAGATGGACTGTTTTAAATGGCTAGCAACACAAGGTTGCATTTTACTTCTTAACTGAACCCTGAAGGGCAGGACTGGCTAAGTGTTTTGATCCCAGCAGACATAATGTTTCCCTCTTCTGATTCATTTTCTAATATTTTAGTTTTCTCATTCATTGCATTTGTTATAATGTTTATGTCACAATAAGAGGAAAGGGACACGGTCAATTTTAATACCACACTCTTCCAGGATTCTCCAGTAAGTAAAACCAGGGTTATTCCCATCTGAAAGGGTTTAGATATTTTAAAGAGATTTTTTAAAAAGGTGTGCCCATGGTGCAGTGGGAGGCACAAGAGGCTGACAGTGACAAAACAGACAAGATGGAAAAAAAATGTCAGATACATTCATTACCTGTACAATTGCATGTCCTCATTGTGTTTTAAAGTAGACTATGCAAGTAGTAGACCATCCAAGTAAAAGAGATTGATGGAAGAATAATTATTTTATCACTTTAAGTGATAATTTTTTGTCATAAACTCCAAATTAGGGTTTTTCTTTTTCTGTCCTCAATTAAGTTTGTTCAGCTATGTGTTTCACACTGTTTAAAAGGTGGAGATAAAAGAATCTGTGCTACCTAAACATGTTCCAGTTTCAGCGTTAGCTTTCTTCTGTTCAAGTTTACTCTGATTCTGTTTCTTTTCCTTATGTGTATTCTTTTATCTTTTTCTTCTCTCTTTTTGCACACTTTTGCCTTTTGCATCTCCCACACTTCCCCTAGACATATAAAGGTATCAAAGTTCTTATTAGAAAATGTAATTTTGTGGATTGGAATTATCAGCAAGGATGAGGTATAAAACTGATTTCAAGCTGAAGTCTGCTCCCCTACCTCCAATTAAATAAAAAACTTCAGAAACTTTCCAAGTACCTCTTAAAATATGATGCCTTACTCTAGCTGTCGCCTTTTTTTCTTACAATGAACCTGAACTGGGTCAGAACATGCCTGAGCTCTTTATACTTCTTAACTGTAAAAGAGTTTTATCACCTTCCTTAGCCAGTTTTCCCTTAAAAAACATTGCTTCAGAAAAGTTTTGCTTTCAATTTTCCCATCAATTCAATCAAGCAAGTCAGAATAAAGCTCAAAAAGCTGGAACCAAAGTTAAAAATAATCCATCATAATGCCACTGTTCTAGTCAAAATTACCACATAGCCCCCACTGGAGCATGAGCCTGGTTTGTTATGACAGGAGTAGGTGGTATTAAGTGTAATTTAAAGTTATGGAAGACACACTTTTAAGTTTTGAAGTATTATTTTACACTTTTGGGGAGGGAGGGCAGAGGAGAATACAAATCACTGTGATTCAGCACAGGAGTCAAAGGCAAAATGCAAATTTTACTCAAGGTTAGCTCTGTAATATTACTTGTTCTACTTTCTCTCTTTTCTCGAAGTAGTCTTAGACATTTTTTAAAAGAAACACACAGTGAATCACCCATAAAACAATGTAAAAGGAGGTCGTTTCCCCTAAGTACTGTTGTTACTAAGACCACTCATCATTACCCAGAAAATTCCCATTAAACTAGCAACATACAGCATAAAGTATCATAGGACACTTCTTGGCTGACCATCAGGTGACACCAGCTAGGAATCTGACCTTCCATTTTTGCAGCATGCTTCATACTGGAGACAATAAATTCTCCTGTATTTCTTAACTTTAATTTTTCTTTTAAATAAATGCATCATTAAGATTTTTCTTATGTGAACTAGCATATATATCTGCCTAAGGCTGGGTATCTTCAGCTTCAACTAGCAACAGGAACAAAGATGGAAGCCAATGTTTGGCAAATTTAGGAAGAAGTCTTGGATTTTTACATGCAAAGTAACTGTAGCATTTTCCTGACACCTGAAAATACTTTTTATTCACAGCCATGTCTGACTTTCCTTAACCAAGCATTTGGATGAGTGAGGAAAGGCCTATCTTCAAGTTAAGGTCACTGCCTGGCTCAGCCAGCTTCCCTGGTATGTATTTTCAACAGAACACCAGTCTATTTATTGCTTAATCAAACAGTCAATTTGAGAGCTTAGACTGTTGAAATGGAAAAGAGCTTGAATTTTGTTTCCTCTGAATATCTGTTGCATAATGACCATTCGTACATTTCCAAGTCAAACTGATGATCAGAATTATACTTCGTGTTCCCTCTTTTCTCTCGCCCTTACTGATGATTTGGTCAATTAACACTTCCAAGTATTACATCTCTTAGAGAGTCAGGAAAGTGTGAAATTGCTTTACAGTGGTGACAAGGATGAAGAAATTTTCCAAAGTCATTACTACAGGTCTAAATCTGGAGTCAGAATTAAATATAGTATATAATATGAGCTAAAAGCCAAAAAAAATAAAACAAAAATTAGATATTTGCTCCAAACTAGTTAATAGCCATTGATAGAAAAATATTTAGGTCAGAATCAAATTTTGAAATTTGTGTTGTACTTCATCTTGTCCCATATCATGATAGTTAATTAAACAGATTTTTTTCCCACTAGAATTTTATTAAATCCTACCATTTCTACATCACTGTGGTTGGGAAGGGTGAGAGAGAAGGCAGGTATAGAATAACTGGAATAATTTGAGTACTATTTATGTCCTCCTTGTCAGAACTGTTGCTGCAAGACAACTACTGAACTGCCTGTTATAGGTACATGTTGACGTATTCCAACAACAATGTTGCTTCAGGAAAAAGAGAAAGGCAACACAATGTCTTTTGATAAGCAAATTTCCAATAGGGACAGGTAACTCCAAGCAACATATCTGTTTTATCCATTCAGGAAAATGAACATATGAAAAGAAACTGTTAAGTGAGTTAATAGAATCATAAAATCAGTCATAGATTCTTAGAACCACATAACGGTTTGGGTTCAAAGAGACCATCGAAGGTCATCTAATTCCAACTGTCCTGAAATGAGCAGGGACACCTTCCACTAGATGAGGCTGCTCAGAGTCAAATCCAGCCTGGCCTTGAATGTTTCCTGAGGATGGGACATCCACAGACTCTCTGGGCAACATGTTCTAGGCCCACACCACCTTCATTATAAAAACTTTCTTCCTTATATCTATCTGAATCTACCTCCTTTTAGCTTAAAACCCCTTGTTTTATTCTACAGGCACTATCAAAAAGTCTGTCCCCATCTTTCTTGTAAGTCCCCCTTAAGTATTGAAAGGCCACAGTAAGATCTCACTGGAGCCTTCTGATCTCCAGGCTGAACAAGCCCAACTCTCTCAGCCTTTCCTCACAGAAGAGGTGTTCCATCTCTGTGATCATTTTTGTGGCCATCGTCTGGACACACTCAATTGCAAGCATGTCTTTCCTCTAATAAGGACTCCAATGCTGAAGGCAGTACTCCAGGTGGGGTCTCATCAGAGTGGATTAGACGTGCAGAATCACCTCTCTTGACCTGCTGGCCATGATTCTTTTGATGTAGCCCAGGATACAGTTGACCTTCTAGGCTGCAAGTACACATTACCAGCTCATGTGCAGTTTTTTATCCACCAGAACCTCCAAGCCATTCTCAGCAAGGCTGCTCTCAATCCCATCTTCACCCAGCCTTTATTAATAGTGGAGGTTGCCCCAGCCCAGGTTCTGGGCCTATCACCTGGCCTTGTTGAACTTCATGAGGTTCATGTGCGCCTGCTCCTCAAGCTTGTCCAGATCACTCTGGCTGGCATCCTGTCCTTTAGATGTTTCAACCATACAACTCAGCCTGGCGTCATCGGCAAATTCGCTGAGGGAACTGGTATACCTTTTGTCGGTGCAACAGTTTGCTGCCTGTAGCAGCTCTTTCTCCTGTCTGTGACTTACCTTATCGCTTAAAAACCTTTTCACAGTAGTTCACTAATTGTTCCCTCCTCTCTGAGTTATAAGACATAGCACTGTATACAGGACTATGCCAACACAGTAGAAGGAAATTTCATGTATTGCATAAAACTATTACCTGTGAATTTTAGTGGAAATTTTTCTAGGATCAACATTACAGTAGCTGTAAAGTCTTTGTTGTCTTTCCACATAGTTGGCAAGCTTGGAGCCTCATTCTCCGTACTGAACACTATGTCAGCTGTGGAATTTCAATTAACAACCTTTAGAGAGAACATCTAAAGGGGAAGATATATTTTACTCTTAGGGGCCTTGGCACAGTCGTATCAGGAGTGTCAGAATATCAAAGTTTTCATGTCTTTCTTGATTACATAAGGCAAAGAATAGATGTGAAGAAGACAGATTCGATGTGAAATTTTTGGTGGTTTGTGAGTAGGTTGGATGCAACATGAATGTAATTTATTTTTTATCTACCATCAGGCATCTAATTTGAGCAATGGGTGTTAATAATTATTGTGAAAATCAGGGAAAACTTTAGAAGATGTGACTTCATTAAAATTGGACTCACTCATGGAAATTTGACAGGGAAAACATAAGAAAAATCTAACCTAGATGATATCCAACAGAAAATTTTACTTTCACTTGAGGTTCTTGCTGTTGCCTCCTTAATCACCTGGACAAAAAAATATTTGAAAGGCAAAAATCAGGAGAAAAGAAAATAAGTAACTCAGTACATTAAATGCATTTCTCTGATGGGAAACTGTGCTATTTGTATTCGTAAAGTGTTTTCTCAAGAACGTGGATGTAATTTTGTCTAAAATAATTCTGACGAATGATTTCAAATTAGCTGCTCCTCATCCATCGCTGCCGTCCAGCAGAAAGCCTCAGATCTAGTGCTGCCTCAATGTTTTACCCTCAACTGCTCTCCTAATGTTCTGTTAAAAAATTGGTACAAGTTACTACAAAGAGAGCAGACTCTATTGGTGAAAGAAACTTCATCTTCTCTTCCATAATTGGTAACAGAGATAATACGTATATGAAAGGTTAAGATATTTGGCCTGGCAGCTATATAGGAAAATGTATTAGCACCATGTTTTTCCATGTCCTGGGTTCTGGTTTTATACCCTTCCAGTCAGTAATTTCTTATTCACACGTTGCAATCTGGTTTGAACCAATTGTAAAAAGCTTTCTCCATAATTCTTTCTCACTGAGTGGTTAATTTATATTTATATTTTTTTTTATTTTAGACATGCTTTAGTTTCACTCTCAGGAAGAAGTATTTTAAATTATATCATTTTTGTCATTGGTAAATGTAGCTAATAGAGTTTTCTATACAGAGAAAAAGAGTATGAGTTATTAATTTATATTCTTTTAAATTTTAATTTGGCAAGAAAATAGAATGAAACAAAGAACAAGCTTTGAGTGCTGACAAAAATAACACTATGCAAAATGCAATGACAATGAGACTAAACTCTATTTAACAGGCATGTAACAAAAAATGTTAGTTCCCCTTTTCTACTGAGATACAAATTACAAGTTTCATCACACTGCAAACACTCAATGTATGTAATGCATACACAACACATACCAAGTACAAAATCATTTTAGCAGTTGGATTACTGTGTATAAATGTAATAAAATCAATACCATCCTTTCTTTTATTTTCCTTTAACAATTTATTGAACCACAGCATCCTCATAGATAAGCTGAGGAAGTGTGGGCTTGACGATCAAGTAGTGAGGTGGATCGAGAACTGGTTGAAAGGAAGAAGGCAGAGAGTTGTGGTCAATGGCGCAGAATCTAGCTGGAGGTCTGTGACTAGTGGAGTTCCTCAGGGGTCGGTGCTGGGACCGGTGCTGTTTAATATTTTCATCAATGACCTGGATGAGGGAACTGAGTGCACCCTCAGCAAGTTTGCTGATGACACAAAACTGGGAGGAGTGGCTGACACACCAGAGGACTGTGCTGCCATTCAGCGAGACCTGGACAGGCTGGAGAGTTGGGCGGGGAGAAACTTGATGAAATTTAACAAGGGCAAGTGTAGAGTCTTGCATCTGGGGAAGAACAACCCCATGTACCAGTACAGGTTGGGGGTTGACCTGCTGGAAAGTAGCGAAGGGGAAAGGGACCTGGGGGTCCTGGTGGATAGGAGGATGACCATGAGCCAGCAATGTGCTCTTGTGGCCAAGAAGGCAAATGGCATCTTAGGGTGCATTAGAAAGGGAGTGGTTAGTAAGTCAAGAGAGGTTCTCCTCCCCCTCTACTCAGCCTTGGTGAGGCCGCATCTGGAATATTGCGTCCAGTTCTGGGCCCCTCTGTTCAAGAAGGACAGGGAATTGCTTGAAGGAGTCCAGCGCAGAGCCACAAAGATGATTAAGGGAGTGGAACATCTCCCTTATGAGGAGAGGCTGAGGGAGCTGGGTCTCTTTAGCTTGCAAAAGAGGAGACTGAGGGGTGACCTCATTAATGTTTACAAATATGTGAAGGGTAGGTGTCAGGATGATGGAGCTAGGCTTTTTTCAGTGATATCCAGTGATAGGACAAGGGGCAATGGGTGTAAACTGGAACATAGGAAGTTCCACGTTAACATCAGGAAGAACTTCTTTACTGTAAGAGTGACAGAGCACTGGAACAGGTTGCCCAGGGGGGTTGTGGAGTCTCCTACACTGGAGATATTCAAGGCCCGCCTGGACAAGTTCCTGTGTGATGTACTGTAGGTTACCCTGCTCTTGCAGGGGGGTTGGACTAGATGATCTTTTGAGGTCCCTTCCAACCCTTGGGATTCTGTGATTCTGTGATTCTGTGAACATTTTTATACATACTCATAGCATTTGTGAATTTAAAACTGATACTGTGTGTGAATTCCTCATTAGTAAAAATATGAATGTGCATTGCAGAAGTATGATTAAATGTCATCTGACCGAGAGAGATCACAGATATTGCAGGATATTGCAGGATATTGCTAGAGCCACTTAAGGCTAATCAACATGGTACAAAATGAACAGGTAATGGTGATACATGGCAATGGAAAAAACACACAGCTGTGAGCACAGATTGTTTCTCTGAGCAGCACAAAGACTCAAGACATGTTGAGAAGCAATGAATGTGTCCTTATGATTTTTCCACTGCTCTAAACGTAGAAGCACCCGAGGACATATGTAAACCAGGACGGGGGTAGGCTTGTGTATGCCGTTGTGCTGGTCCATCCACCCCAGCCAGGGTATATCAGCAGTGACCACCCTTGCTATAGTGTGCCTTCCCTGGCATATCCCTTCCCAGCTGGAGATCAGCTGCGCAGAATCAGCTACCCCTGCTCCATGGCACAAAACCTCTCTACTTTTTGTTCTTTGAAGACCCCTTCTTATCCTTTTTCTACAGCTCTCAGTGAAAACAGTAACAGTTATCAGAATATCATTAGTTATATCTGTGCTGGCAACCAAAATGAGGCCAGGTCACATTCAGGCCTAGGCATCAGCACATGGCCATCCACATGGATTCTGAGCGATCCTTTTATCCTTTTTTTCAGCTGGGCCACCTACTAGTCCCCAAACCAACAACGAGGTGCTATTGGAGGGCTAGTGTAGACCAAGGACCATTCCCTGCTGGCAGCTGTATGTGATTCCCTAGTCAGGGGATACGGGAGTAGCAGGATGCATAAAACTTGTGGCATGTTACTTGTGCCTTATGCCCTAAACTTTTTATTAGGTAGAATCATAAAAGACCAAGTTCATCCTTGCTCAGTATGTGATACCTATAGCTTTCAAGTAGTAAAATCAGAGACACCTCAAGTCCTCTAATGTAGGGAGGTCAGAGGACTGGAAATACCCTCTCCTGATGGTCACTGGGACTTTACAGACCTACTCTGTAGATGAAAAAATAGCGGGCTTTTACCAGTCCTTCAGAAAACACATGTATTTTCTGGTGTGAACCATACCTTGGGATTTAATTTCAGCTTTGGGGAATAGATAAAAATAAATTCGTATTCACTAAACATCATAGTTTAACATAGATCATAAAGTGAGTTAATTGTCCTGTGTCTACAGGTATTCTTTTACTGCACACCTTTGAAGATATAAGGAGCTATCCAAGCTCAAACAGAAATACAGACTTAGAATCAGTTTCCCCAAGGTAATAAGAGAGGATTATTTTTGCTGTAACCAATTAACACTCACCATCTTCTAGATTCTTAGTTTAAGAGACAGCATGTCCAAAGTAGTGACCCATGCTTGCCTCCAAACACTTCTTAAAAGAAAATAAAGCATTGTTATAGCAGCAGTTTGTGAAATCAGTGGGTCTATAATATCAGCATATACCTCGGGGGAATTCCTGTATGCTCACAAAGTATTTCAGAAAGACTCCATTGCTTCACCTCTTTAGATCATAAACCGCGGCACACTATATAAAATATTGTTTATCTATGTTACTCCTCTAAAACACACCCATGCAAGTGAGTTATTCTAGCTGAACTTAGCTATTTCCTGGTGAATTTCTGAACAGTTAAGCAGATTGTTACCGGTTTAGTGAAATGGCTTTGAATTTATAAAATAGAAGATGTCAACGTAAGACACCTATTTAAATACAGCAAATTTCCTATGTCTTTTAAGACTTCAGGCATATGTTCAATTGAGTGTTGTGCATTTACACTGCAGATGTTGAATGTGGGATTTGCCTCACCTGGCTTGAGACAAAGTGAGTAGTCATCTTTGGCTTTTTGAAGACAGCAATGTGGTGGGTTTTTTTAGAAAGCAGTTTGTGGGATCTTTGCTAAATGTCTTCATTTACTCATATGAATCCCATCAGAAAAGACAGAGTATGCTTTCAGCAAGGTTCTGACCTTTTCAGGCTTTCACAACGTTAAGTGGAATCAAACCAAATACCCATTAACCTTTTGTTCTGCACAGTATTATTCCACAGAAACTCCGAAGTCTTGCCTATTTATTTCATTTATGTTATGATTTGTTTTATTGTGAATATTGGCCAATTTAAAGTAGATTGTCTAGCTAAAATAATCAAGGGAAAAAAGGATGCCAAAGATCAATTCATCCAATTGCACTAAATGAGAAACAATATTTTCTTTACTAATTTAATTAAATCAAATAACACCTGCAAGACATACCTACATTTAAAAATGAAGTGACATGTATGCAGTACTGGGATTCATTCATGGACTAGCATCAACCCTTAAGGAATTTCAATCAATATTATAAAAGTTACACTTCTGCTTTAAAATACGGTTGTGTGCAGATCTGTGATTTCTTCCCTTATAGATATGGGAAACAGCTCTTTTTCTTCCAAAATTGATTTCTAAATGTGATTATTAAAGCTGAAAAAAACCAAAAAACCACAAACCCTACAGTCATGTTGTCTACTGAGGCTGTTTACAGAAAAATCGATTAAGAGAAACTGCAAAAAGAAAAATTTTAAAAATTAAAAAGATCACTTTCTTTTTTTGCTTTCTCAAGCTCTCCACAAGGTGAGAGAGAAGATCTCGTTTTCGTCTTCTGTATGTGCTATGCTTAAAGTATGCAAAAAATAAATTGACTAATATATCTCTTGCAGAAAGATTTGGTATTAAAAATTCCGTCTTCCAGTTTTAAGCAGTTTCTCTAAGAATACTTCCCTTGAGTCAAAAAATATGTTTTTAATGGCAGTTTTATGAGCTATTGGTGCAGGCATAATGAAAGAAGAAAACTAACTTATTAGCTAGAGTGTGGGGAGGAATTTTATGGTTACTTTGTATTACAATTCTGAAATCTGAGTAGCTACTAGAAGCATGTTTTAAACATTAGAGGTATATAGCACATACTGATAATGTTAAAGACATTACCAGTATATGCTGTTATAAACACACCAGAAAAGAACATTCTATTTGTTTACAAACTATGATAGTAAGCACATATATATTTTTTTTTTATTTATTTATTTATTTACTCATTCTAAAGTATAAGTGTTCCAGTTAGCGCCTAGTGGCACTTAGGTACAACATGTAGTCACTCTACTTTGTACACGTTACTGCTAACGTGAGGTAAATTCTTGTTTGATTTACTGGCTGGAAAGCACCAGTATTTCTAACAACTATTAGGAAATAGTTGGTTTATGTGTTTAAAGAACTGATATTTATACCAAGGGATTTGACCTCAAACAACAGGCAAAGGATTCTCTATCAGGTGTGCACTCACTTCTTGCATAATTTAATTCAGTGCAATTAGGTAGTTCTTGCAAAGCAACAAAAATGTAAAAGAACTGTAGAGTGTACATAAATATTGCTGTGGGTTATTATAAAGAAATGTGCATTTTACAAAAAAAAAAACAACAAACAAACCTGCAAAAAAAAAAAAATCAAAACAAGCCTCACAGTACTTTTTAAATGTTTGTCAAGATAGCAAAAATGCAGCATAGTATGTCAAAAGGACTATCCTTAATGTTTCTGTGAGAACTCAAGCCTGTTCAATGAATGAGCTTTCATTTTAGAAGGAAAGACACTGTGTCAAGAATAATTTATTGCCTTTTCCTAAAACACTAAGTCCATCAGTGACCTAAGGGACCTATGCTTACTTTTTAAAAAAGTAACAGTAGATGTTATGAGTCTTCCCTCTAGAAAACCAAAACACCAACATCCACTCCCTCGTGTCAGCTACAATGCATACAGCTGAAGACACAATCTCAAATCTAATTTGAAATGGATTGTAAATGAACTGAAGGTGAAAGGTAGTATCAAGCTAAAACTGGCAAAAGAAGTCATTCTTTAAACTTTCCTGATAAGAGAATCAGTAATTAGCTGGAAACATTCTAATTTCAAGTGTAAGCTAAATCATGAAAGGAAAATTCTGTGAAATCCAGGTACTTGCAAAGTAAGTTACATAAAATTAGTAGTCATGCAATTCTGATGATATGCTGAAAGGACCTTTGCAAGACCTTCAAAAGCCACTGTGCTAATTTACTTTGCTAATAAGAACCAATATTGCTACAAAGCAATCTTACAATCTTAAAATTAAAGACCTGTGGAATAATTTGCCAAATATTTGAAATGGCCAGAAAAATGGAGCATGACTTTTAGGAAGCCTTTTTCGGAGCAGTTTATTGTTAAAGACACCTCCAGCCCAAGATGAATAAAATAAAGTAATATTTATAGGCATGTATGTTATGTGTGGAGCGTCATACATTGTTCAGAGAAGTCTGACATATTTTCATGTTCTCAGCTCTTGTATAGTATGTAGCACAGAGAAATCACATGAGCGGTGTGATATATTTCGTTATTAAACAGGGCTAATAAGAATTGCTTCGTTACTCAGGAGTTTGCTGAAAGGTCCTAAGGGAAATGTATGTTGAGTAAGGGACTAACAAAAATGAGGGATCCAATTAAAGAGAGAGACAAAATATCCTGCTCGAAAAGGATATAGAAGTTTTCTTAGGAGCACTAATAGAAACATTCTTGCTTAGTGGGGTTTTTTATTCATAGCCTGGAGGTAAAATACAGGAGTATGCCTGGAACATTTCCTGGTGACATGAAACTGAAAGTTCACGTTAATATAAGGAAAGATCAGGATAACACACTAACAGAATATGCTGATTTTAGGGCTCACGCAGGAAGAGAAAAGATGAAATTCAGTGGAAGGATGCAAGATTGTGTAATTAAACATTTCAAAACTTTTGCAATAATCTAGTGCATTTGGAAAGTATAGGTAGCTCAATGGATCATTGAGTTTCCCCAGGAAAGCAAATAACTATATGGTGCCTGTGATCCTAGGTCATAAGCAGAAAGCTTTTTCCATTAGGAAATTAAAAAACGAAGGACGAAATAATGAAAATAGGAACAAATTGAGGTACTGAACAAGGTAACTAGGAAACTACAGATAAAATTCAGTATATAACTCTGGCCACTGATGCTCGGAGAAAATGTATTAAAACTAACAGATAAAGATAAAAGAGTTCTTATAATGGTCAAGTGAATGGCAGTCCCAGAATAGGAAAGTTCAGCTTTTTCAGGCCAAGTTAGCTGTTTCAAGGGGACATGACTTTTCCATAACTATATTAAGAAAAGAAACATCAGTCCAGGAAAACTTTTAAACAAAAATTGTTATTTTGACTGACAAATAAATTGGTGTATAAAGACAATCAATACACTCAGCCTGAACAAGTTTTTCTACCTCTGGAGCAGCAAGGTTCTGCAGCACAGAGCAGCTAACTGAAATGAAAATGTGCACCTTTGTGCAAGAGCTTCTTAATGTCCTATATGTGATTATGTAAACATCTCTCTTTTCACTCATGTGTGATAACTTTGTATGGGCAAAACCTGAAGATGCAGCAAATTTAAACAGTTCTAAATCCAAGTTTGGTAAGTTCTTGGAAGTGACAATACAGCAAGGTATCTCACATAAATATGACTGGGTTTTGTAACTTACAAGATCAAACCCAGCACTACATTTTTTTGTTATACTTCCATATAGATTTGGTATTTTCAGATCACTTCTGAATTTAGACTTCTTGTGAATGAAAAAGTATAATCAGCTTAGGTTTATGTTGCTAGACAGCTTTAAGCTATTGCAGCTATTTCATTTTCATTTTATTTTCATTTTCAGGTAAGATCAAATAAAACTTTTTCTCCATTTCCAACTTAGAGAATGGATTATAGGATTAAAAATAATTAAATCAGAGAGAAAGGAATAAAATTAATAGCTCAAGTTTGGTTTATTTCACAAAGCTCAGTTCACCAGTTTGTTTTGTTTTCTGTTGAATAAGTTTAATCAGTACAGTAAAACTAATAAGAAATTGATTTTTCAGTCCTGTAAGCAGTCTGAATTGCATGCATGGGCATTGTTCTTAATTATAAAAGGTTATAGCTGAATTCTTTCAATATATGTGACTATAACACAGAGTAGGCTTAAAAAGTAGGTCAACTCATCACAAGTACAAAACAATGTAGTTTATATTTCAGTTCGGTGTGAAAAGCAGAATAATTTGTGGTCCAAAAATTTTGCAGTCACATACCTGACAACTGTGTGAAACTCTTCATCTTATTACTACAAACCCATTTTAGGATTGTAAATACATTCATGTAAACACAGCTTTTTTCACCCATGTGTGATTACTATATCTCCAAACATGTTTTCCATACAACCATGGTACGCATTCTTAATATTTATATATGCATAAGACAGTTCTTTTATCCCAAACTCTTTCATCAGTAAACAAAGCCATAGTACCTATATGTGCACTGTTTTCCCTATAGATTCATCTTGAAGAAACTGCATTTTAAGAAGTCTAAGTTATTAAATACATTCTTACATAAGACCTGGCTTGCATTTAGTTAAGTTGATTTTCTCAAAAACATTACAGGTAGAATAACCCAGTCTATTATAGGCTTAGTAAGTGCTTTGATAGGTTTTGTGCTTGCTTTGATTGCTAATTTTTTTGACCACTGTGTTTATGGTGGCTAGAATATTAATTTAAATTTGTTTTTAAAAGAGTAAAGCTTCTAAAAAGATGCCTTTAAAGTATAAATCAAATGTATATATTCAGTATCTTAAAACTACTTCTTTATTGTGAGTTTACAAATACCAGCTGGAAAACACATGTGCATTGAATTCCCCCTTTCATCAGCTAGGATCTCATTAGCTACACTTTCTGCAGGAGATGGAGCTCAGAGTTAATGCTGCTTTGGAGTCTTTATCCACAGTTATTTAGAAAGTTTTCAACTCTTTTAACTTTGAATGAGAGGAAATCTCTAATCCATTCTTTTGGAAGTTATAAGATATAGCAGATTTTCAATATTTTTTTTTTAATACATTCCTTTTGTACTGTAGTTTAAATGCTGGCTTACTTCAAACTATCATTAAGTAAAATTTAGCTGAATGTCTGTCTAAGAATAAGGTGTGACTCTGTCCTGGGTTTAGCAGTAACTTTTTTCTCCTTCTTAGTAGCTGGTGCAGTGCTGTGTTTTTGACTTTCAGCCTGGGAACAGAGCTGATAACACCGATGGTTTTAGTTGCTGCTCAGTAATGTTTACTCTGACCAAGGACTTTGTGAGAAGAAAAATTGCTGGGTCTGATTATGCATCCTATTAGAGTGAGCTTCAGATGATGAAACTTCAGCAAATCCAGTTGGACTACTAATAAGTCAATGAATTTTGAATAAATTCAAAATTACTATGGTTAGGGTTTTTTTCTGCATTATACAATAGCATTGTACTGTTATTTACTTTATGGCATCCCTGGAAGAAAAGAGGACACCTGTCAGTCACCCCAAATTTGAATTTGCCTGAAAACATTTGATAACTTCATGTCCAGCATCAAGCAGATGCATTTTCAGATGTTTGCATTAACTATTAAGGCAATCTGCAAAGTGACAAAGAATGGCCAGCTCAGTGGATGAAGACTTTTCCTATTGAAAGGGGCATATTGAGCCTCCAAACTGGATTAAGGAAGGTGGAGGTTGGGAGCTGGGGAAAAAATCTAACCCCTCATTAAATGAAGGAGCTGTTCGTTAGTAAATTGAGTACAGGAAATAGTACATAAACTGACAAAGGAAGTGACATGATATTTCGGTCAGAGAAACCTCAAGACAATATCCTTAGTATATTACAAGTATGTTTCGGGAGAGAAGGCAGGCAAAAAGAAAAAGCAGAGGGAGGGAAGGGAGGAAGGGAGGAAGGGAGGAAGGGAAGAAGGGAGGAAAGGAGGGAGGGGCACCCTAAGATTATTAGTGCCCCCAGGTATTGCTCCAGCTATTAGAGTAAAGCTGGCTGATATCAGAGACAGCACAGTAATTGCTGTAAAACACATGACAGCCTGTTGAGGAAACAGTGTCTTACAGTAGTCTGTCAGAAGTTGTGAAGCTACCTTGTATGAAGTAAAATATTGGGGAGCTTGCTATATTTTACGTGAATGTTCATACAGTGATTTGCCTGCTGTTCCCTTCCTTTCATAACATTTTGTCCTTTTTTCTTTTGCTTTTAACTCATTAGCTATATATTACTACTAAGAAACTCAATGGTTTATCTATTACATCATATTCCTGCAATCCTCACTGCATTTCCATTTTTATGCACTGTATACAGCAAGATATGCCAAAGATCATACAGACAGAACAACGTGAATGAACTGGATTCAAGAGTTTTGACTCTTGACCAAATTCTTATCCTTTTCCATTCATTACAGATGTTTCTCATCAAAATTCACACTGAAAACAGAAAACGCCAGCAGTCAATAGCTTTGAACAAATTCTTAGCTGCAGATGCAATGCAGAGCTCGTCTGCTACTGCTTGACCTATCGGCAGCTTGAGGAGTCACAGAAAACTGGCTGAAGAGAAGCCAGAGAAGAAGGACGGCTGAAAGGCGCTTACTGCTTGGATGCATGTAGCTTGTGAGAGGAGTATTTGAGAACTTGCTGCAGTTCATTTGAACCAGATATTCTTAGTTTTCATCTTTAAATAATACCCTACCCTTTTTCAGATCTTCCTAGGAAATTGTTCTGTTTTGTCATGTCTGATGACTAATTCATATTGGTGAGTAATAATTTCAGGAAAGAGTCACTAGTTACAAAGGTTTTCAGTATCACCTCTGTGAACATAATGAATTTGCAAGTCATTTCGCAACACTTAGAATCCGAGATAGGGAAATCAAAAATTCAAAGAATTAAAAAGCTGAAGTGCATGAAGTAAAAAACAAAACAAAACAAAACAAGCTTTTATTTGGATAATCAAAAGTGTTTTCTCACTTTTATTAACCTTGATTCAATGCACAAGAAAAATCAGGTCTGTTCTCTCAAATTCTCAAAAAAGAATCTTATTAAAACAGAGCCATAGGAAGTGTTACCAAGGCACAGAAAGGCAGGAGATGATCAGACCTGATCGAAATCGTCGCTTTCCTGCCTGCTTCAGTGCATCCCAGAGCTGTTTAGAGAAAGAAAAAAAAAATATTTAAACAGAGCAATAAAAACACCTTTGATATGTGTCAGATTTTTTTCTTCACTGTAAACCTTTTCTGTGCTTTTTTAACTAATGAGGAATAAAAAAGGCACACATAATCCCTGGCAGTGTTCAAGGCCAGGTTGGATGAAGCCTTGTGTGGGATGGTTTAGTGTGAGGTGTCCCTGCCTATGGCAGGGGGGTTGGAACTAGATGATCTTGAGGTCCTTTCCAACCCTAACTATTCTATGATTCTATGATTCTAAGTGGCAAGATTTTGATAAAATAAATAAAATAAAATAACGAAATAAAATAAATTCCTTGTGCATAATTCTGTGGTCAGTTTAGTGACGTTTTCAAAGGAAATGAGGCTGAAGTTCATGAAAATATTACCAGATATGATACATCAGATATGCCTGATATGTCAGATATGACTCTATGAAAGGAGAACCTGGGTGGCATTTATCATCCGAACTACTTTCTCAATGGATGAGTGCCTGTCCTCTAACACACCTGTGAGAGTCCTTTTCAATCCATTATACACTGCATCAGCAGAACTAGTAGCATATCTATTCTGCCTTTGGGTGGCCAACATAGTAAAAAGTCAGGGAGTAATTCCCCATTCTCTTAGGGAAGAGGGGTGAGAAATTTCTGTACACAGGGAGAATGATGGGACAATTATCTGTGAGACTTTTGGTTTTATGCACAAAATCTGAAAGGGAAGGGAAGGGAAGGGAAGGGAAGGGAAGGGAAGGGAAGGGAAGGGAAGGGAAGGGAAGGGAAGGGAAGGGAAGGGAAGGGAAGGGAAGGGAAGGGAAGGGAAGGGAAGGGAAGGGAAGGGAAGGGAAGGGAAGGGAAGGGAAAGGAGAAGAGAGGAGAGGAGAGAAGGAAAGGAAAGGAAAGGAAAGGAAAGGAAAGGAAAGGAAAGGAAAGGAAAGGAAAGGAAAGGAAAGGAAAGGAAAGGAAAGGAAAGGAAAGGAAAGGAAAGGAAAGGAAAGGAAAGGAATGTTATGTGGTTTCTCACATTTTTTAAAATTGTACAAAACAGATAGATGCAGTCATTTTGGGGCACCTTGCAATGAACTCTATTGTCTGTCAAAAATGTGCATCCTCTCAGGCTACTTGCCTTCATGCTGCAGACACAGAGGTCGCAGCATGAGAACGAGGAGACATCTGAGCTAGCACAAAACTGCCTCACTCAGCTGCCAGTAACATTTCAGCCATGGAGGCCGAGTCATGCTGCTGAGGCTGGGTGACCTTGGAGGGCTGCAGAGCCTGAGGTTCCTCTGCTGGCTGTGAGAGAAAACCGTGTCTTTTCTGCACACTGCTGATGTGAGGGCACATCCATTAAGGTAGCAAAGCATTAGGTGTATGATAATGGACGTGAAATAGAGAGTAAATGATTTGTTTAAGTATTTACTTACTTTGTAATGTAGTTCTTTGGTATTCAACTTTTGCCAGCCTACAGTGCGCTCTCCAGTCAGAGAGGTCAGGTTTTATGGTGTTCTTTACAAACTAATGACCTGAGCTTTCAGGCGCTTTCAAAATCCATTTTCTACGCACCTGTGTGTATACCATACTATAATGTCAGCAAAGGTAATTATTTTCACTCTTCAAAGCCAACATAATGACAAGGCACGATTTGTTATCCATTATTGTGCTTCCTTTATAATTCATTGTGGAATTTAACAAAGTATTTACCCATCTGACTAAATTAGTTATGATTCATTAGCAAAATATACAAACAAACGAAATCAGGCACAAAATCACACCTATCTCACTAACAGCTCTCATTTTCATGCTGTGTTTTGCTTGCTGTGATTATCATTTGATGGTTTGGGAATTAACTGGTACTAGATTATTAGTATGAGCTAGAATAATACCCTCCCCCGCTATCTTGATTTACATCTTTCTTAACTTTTAGAAACAAAAAATTGTTTATAACTGTTCCAAAAAAGATTATAAAAGATCCTAGAAAAAGTTAATAACCTTATGAGCACCTTTCTGAATTACTTGTTTTTCAAACACAGAGATTTTAAGGTTACCTATTAATAGAGTAAGAAGATTTGCATATATAAGTACTTCAGACTACATTATATATTGTTAACTTGTCATCCAGTGTAATCTTCCAGACTTGCTCTGAATTAATAAATTAAAGTATTATAAATAATATTCCTAAAGTACCTTTTTTATTGGTGATAAACATCGGTCTAAAGCTGTACAAGTTATATTAGATATAAAATTAAAATAAGACAGCATACATACCATAAATGCATTTTTCAACAGCATATATCAGAAAGACACATACAAAGCCATCAGTTCAGAAAGAAAGATAGCTTAACAATACATAATAAAATAGATAACAAAAGATTTAGTGTCTGTCCTGCCTTTTCAAAAGATTTTAAAAGCTGACAAAAAAAGGTCATACAATCTGATTTCTCCTTCTTAATGTGGACTCAGCAGAAATTTGGATGTCTTAAACTTTGTATTCTTATTCTGAGCAAGTAATATATTTTGCCTCTCAATAAAGAATGCATAAACGAGCACAGAAAAAAATCTAGTGGAATACTAAAGTTAGCCTCACTAAGATGACAAAAGCTAAATATATTTCTCTAGTGATAGTTCAAAGCCCCATACAAGAGAATGAATGAAAATATGATTATCTAATTAAAATATATCTTATGATACCCAGAAAGATTACAAAAGATCAAGGAAAAAGGCATGAGACCTGAGCTGAAGTATAGATCAGTGCTGAGTTGCATGTCTGTCAAAACTCCACTTGGTAAGATTGTTCATTGAGGACAATTAATTTACCAAACATGCTTTTTCCTCACAACCCATGCAAATAAAACTATAAAGATATCATAAATCTCACATTGTTCACACAGTAGACATAAACTTGATCTGCTCTCATTCTCTTCACAGACCTCTCAAAAATGCTGGAGTTCATTCAGCTGGCAATACTTTGTTGACCTTCTAGTTTAATCTTTCTTATGTGACTTTGCAGACCAATGCACTTCATTAACACAGCACAAGCAAAACAGTCACCTGGCTCTCCAGAAAACAAAGACACAAAGGTTTCCTGAATCTTCTTGTCTGGCAGCACCCAGTGGTTTTGGACTAAGAACAGAAAAGGTATATATAAAACTGTTTTTCTTTCTGTAGTAAAAAAGCTGACTTTGGGAAGAGGAATAAAATCCATTAGCATTTTTCATCTTAGATCTTTAAAACTGTGCAGTCATCCAAATGTACCAATGATCTAAACTAATCTGTTTAGCTTTTCATTAATAGCCACCATTAATAGTCAGAAGAAACTGACAGGCAACCTGAAATGTTCCTATGACTCATCTTGCAGATACCACCTGCTGACTGCAAGTGGAGACAAATTTTGCAAGGATTTCCTGTTTCCACTCCAGACTACATCTGGATTCATTTATTCCTTCCTGCCCATGCATCTTGATGGTGTGTGCTCACTCTCAGGTCTGTGAATTGTGTTCGTCTCCCAGGACATGCAGTTTTGCTGACATTCAACTTTGAACCAAGTATATATCAGCGTCATACATTGTCGAAATGCAAAGCATTTTAGGGCTATATCCAGGTATATGTGCAGGAATATTCTAACTTTCATTTAAATCAATGTAGGTACCTTAATATCTTAAATGCTGGAGATTTTGGTGTTTCAAGGTCATTAGACCTTTTGTTAGATGGGACGATAATATATCTTTGTCTCAAACACTTGGGTGAGGACAAGTACAACTTGGCTGGGTCAAACCCTAGAAATACACTGTAAGAGTGACCTAAATTTCTCTTAAAAAAGTCTGACAATCATCGTCAAACCACAGTCCTGACTCTGGGACAGTGTATGAGATACCTGGCTGGAAGGATCTCATAGGAGACAGCTCTTGAAGGGCAAAGTGGAACAGAACAGGTGACGATCAAGGGCAACCTCCTCAAAGCATAAGGATGATCCATTACTACATATAATGATCATTAATAATGATTACTATGTGTAAGAAGTCAAAGGCCAGCATGGGTGAACAATGGATTCATGACTGAGCTCAGATGCAAAAAAGGTATTCAGGAGCAGGGAGCAAGGACAAGATTCCTAGCAGGAATATAGAGAGGTAGCTCTAGCTTGTAGATGTGGATTTAGGAAAGCTGAAGCTGAAACTAGCAAAGGGCATGAGAGGCAACAACAGGGGCTTCTATACATATGCCACCAACAGAATTAAAACCACAGAAAGTTTGGGGACACTGTTTAGTGGTGCAAGAGACCAAATGACAAAAGACACAGATAAAGCTGTGGCTGAAAACAACCAGCACAGATTTTCCACGTGTGCATGATGTCATTGTTTTCTACAAAGAAATGACTGGCTTTGTGAGCAAGAGGACCACTGCTGAGGTAATTTACCTTAAATTTAACAGTAATTTCAGTACAGATTCATGTAGGATCTTACTGCCAAACTGCTGAAATACCACTTTAATGGGTGGGCAGTCAGGTGGGTAGAAAATCATCCAGATTGCCAAACTGAAAAGGCTGTAATCAGAGGTACAATGGCCAGGCAATGGCCAATTTCCAGGAATACTTGGGAGCTGAACTCATAGGGAGGCCAACACTATTTTTTCTTCTTATAAATTACCTGAATGATAAGATGCAATGCATCCTGAGAAAATTTATGGATGATATCCAACTGTGGGAGTGTGGCTGACACCAAACCAACAGCAAGGTTACTGGTAAGAAGGATGTTGGCAGTGTGAAGTAAATGCATTGACAGGAAACTTATCAAGCTCAAACACAGAATCATAGAAAAACAGAATTGTTAGGATTGGAAAGGACCTTAAGATCATCAAGTTCCAACCTCCCTGCCATGGGCAGGGACACCTCACACTAAACCATCCCACCCAAGGCTTTGTCCAACCTTGCCTTGAACACTGCCAGGAATGGAGCATTCACAACCTCCCTGGGCAGCCCATTCCAGTGTCCCCAGCAGCTCAGGATACGGTTGGCTTTCTAGCCTGCGAGCAGACACTGAAGCTGGTTCATGTTCATTTTCTCATAGACCAACACACCCCCCCCCAGGTCCTTCTCCACAGAGCTGCTCTGAATCAGTTCTTTGCCCAACCTGTAGCTGTGCCTGGGATTGCTCCGACCCAAGTGCAGAACCTTGCACTTGGCATAGTTAAACTTCATAAGGTTGGCATCAGCCCACCTTACAAGCATGGGAAATGCCAAGTCCTGCACCTTGGAGGACTAACACAACAACTCGTAGAGGCTGATGAGTGACTGCCTGGAAAGCAGATTGTCATGGTTTAAGCTCAGTCAGCCATGCAGACGCTCTCTCACTCCCTCCCCCCACCCCTCCCCTTCCTCACCCCTGCTCTCGGAGGGATGGGGAGGAGAATCGAAAGAGTGTAACTCCCATGGGTTGAGATAAGAACAGTCCGGTAACTAAGGTGTAACACAAACCACTGCTGCTACCATCAATAATAATAATGATAAGGGAAATGGTTGATGAGAAAATGAACATGAGCCGGCAGCATGCGCTCACAGCCCAGAAAGCCAACCGTATCTTGGGCTGCAGCGAAAGGAGCGTGACCAACAGGTCGAAAGAGGTGATCCCGCCCCTCTACTCTGCTCTTGTGAGACCTCACCTGGAGTATTGTGTGCAGTTCTGGTGTCCTCAGCATAAAAAGGACATGGAACTCTTGGAACAAGTCCAGAGGAGGGCCACGAGGATGATCAGGGGACTGGAGCACCTCCCGCATGAAGACAGGCTGAGGAAGTTGGGGCTGTTCAGCCTGGAGAAGAGAAGGCTGCGTGGAGACCTCATAGCAGCCTTCCAGTATCTGAAGGGGGTCTATAGGGATGCTGGGGATGGACTATTCATTAGGGACTGTAGTGACAGGACAAGAGGTAATGGGTTAAAACTTAAACAGGGGAAGTTTAGATTGGATATAAGGAAGAAATTCTTTCCTGTTAGGGTGGTGAGGCACTGGAATGGGTTGCCCAGGGAGGTTGTGAGTGCTCCATCCCTGGCAGTGTTCAAGGCCAGGTTGTACGAAGCCTTTTGTGGTATGGTTTAGTGTGAGGTGTCCCTGCCCATGGCAGGGAGGTTGGAACTTGATGATCTTGAGGTCCTTTCCAACCTTAACTATTCTATGATTCTATGATTCTAAATAACAAGGGAAGAGAATACAACCACTCACCACCTGCCAACCGATACCCAGCCTGACCCGAGCAGTGATCTAACCCTTCTGGGTAACTGCCCTCAGTTTATATACTGGGCATGACATGCTGTGATATAGAATACCTCTTTGGTTAGTCTGGGTCAGGTGTCCTGTCTCTGCTTCGTCCTGGCTTTCCCTTCTCCCTGCAGATCAAGAGACTCAGAAAGTCCTTGGTCAGAGTAAACATTACTGAGCAGCAACTAAAAACATCAGTGTTATCAGCGCTGTTCCCAGGCTGGAAGTCAAAAACACAGCACTGCACCAGCTACTAAGAAGGAGAAAAATGACTGCTACTGCTGAACCCAGGACACAGATTTACAGAGAGAGACTTGGGAGATCCAGTGGATATCAAGCTGAATGTGAGTCAACAGTATGCCCTGGTAGTAAAGAAAGCAAACCACATCCTGGGCTGTACTGTCAGAAGTGTAGTCAAGAGAAGTTACAGTCCCGTGTTCTCAACCCCAACGAGACACATCTGGAGTGCTGGGATCATTGCTGGGCTCTCCAGTTTAAGAGAGACATGAAGTGAGTCCAGTGCACTTCACTGCTCAGGGACTTGGAGTACAGGGTAGACAAGGAGAACTGGGTTTGTTCACTCTGAAAAAGGGTAGAATAAAGGAGAAACTAAACAGAGGGTGTAAAGAATAAAAAGACAAACACTTTGAAAGGACAAGAGGCAATGGACACAAATTGCACCAAGTGGAAATTTCGGAAGAGAACAAAGAAACATGTTTTCATAGTGAAGGTGGTAGAACACTGGAACGGGTACCCAGAGAGGTGATATAAATCATACCCTTGAACACACTCAAAACTCAGGCCCTGTTTTGGGTGGGGAGTTGGACTAGGCTTCTCTCTCAACCTAAACTACTCACAATTCTATCACCTGGTTTATACTATCATTGCACTGATAATGTATTATACTTTTAAATTTGCAATAAATAATACAGGTTATTCTGATATGAGGCAAAATATATTCTGACATAGCATATAATGGAAAAAGACAGAATGAATTATTAATAGCTACAGTTTTCTGTATTAAAGCAAAGATGAATTCCTTGGCATTTGATACCAAGACTGGAACCACAGATTATTTTTGCTTATTTATTTTAAAACTATAACTATACACTTCATGTTCTAATTCCTAAAATTTGAAAATGAATTTGAGTCATTTTTTCATGAAACAGCTAGTGGGCCGAACAATTTTTGAAGACTTTCATTTTCTATTTTAACAGATAACATTCTGGGTATCTTCTTATAAAGCCCCAGAGAAAAGTTCCCAGTGTAGCACATCTACACTTCCTTCTTCCTCAACAACTTGACACTTAGAATATCATCACATGCAATTGAAACTGTCAAACTATTCCTGCTTCTCTTGCTATTTATGAGTGGGTATAGAGTGTTCACTGCAAAATTTCTCCATAAAAGTGGTTTCAGAATTTTAAGCAAACTCATCATGGCTATGCAATGACATATGAGATTTTTTTAAAGGACATTTTTGCAAATAGGCATGCCAATAATAATAAAATTTTGAAAAATATATTGCCACTTAATTCTGCAAATTACCTCGTGTTTCTTTTCTGAAGAGACTCCATGGAGATCCTCAGCTTAAATATTAAGCTCAAAAATTTAAGGAACAATCAGACAATGCTCTTTTTGTGATGAAGCAGAACAACTTATTTTTAAAATGGTGAATAAAAAATTCATATAGCAGGTTAATCACAAAAAAAGCAGCAAACCATGTCAACTCAACAGCATATTTCAGCATATAAATCTGAATAATGAAAACATATATGCTGAGATCGTGCTCTGTTCATACACAGTTCATTAACAAACAAATTACATACAGTAAAAATTTAAGTTTTTGCTGACATATTTTCCTGGCATTAGTTATCTTTTTGAGAACACTTACATTAGCAAATAGATTTCTTTCTTTAAGACATATCAAGAATATTTTTAAATACCAAAGTGCACTTTGTGTCTGATCGATAATAAAGCCTGTCTCTACACCCACTGAGGAACTATAGTTTTGAGGACAAATTTATCTTTGTCTTTAAAACAGAATTGCGTCTTAGCTTATGAGAAAAGTCTCATGACTGTACTCAAGGCCTTTCACATGTAAAATGAAAATGTTTCTCAAGCACATCTAAAAATCATCAAATATTTACTCCCCAACCTGTTGCCTATAAATGATAAAAAGATAATTTTGCAAACAGAAGTAGAGACCCAAGAACTTCTGCTTTCACTGACATAATTAACAATGAACATGAAACACTGATTAGTGTAGAACTACATCATTGGCTTTATCATGCAGATAATATATTACACATCACGAATTTTAGGATGAATGTGTACTTAAAATAAGGTTAGAAAACACTATGCTGACCTTTCAGGAGCAATCAGTCTCATAAAGTGACCTTCCCCCAAACCCTTTAGTCATTTCCCAGAAGTTCCAGGGTCAATTCCTGTTAGTTCTGAGTTTGCAGTAAAGATCAGGATAATACTGTTCAACCAGCCATGGAAACATGCTTGCAAAATTTTATTATGCTTTTTATCTCCTTCCAGAAGGGCTGTTCCATAGTCACTTCATAAAGGCCACCAAGCTTCTCCAACCTTTATGAGACTACAGCTTTATATCCTCTGGCCCCACAGTCTCAGGCCTGTTTTTCTCCAAAATTTCTGGAAAGAGAAAAAGATGTTCTGCCTTAGCTATGAAACTATTATGGCATTTTATCTCTTTGAGAAAGAAACAGGCATATAACATCCTTGGTGTCATGGGCTTAAAGTGCAAGTGCTTCTCTGTATCCTGTAAAATGACAGATTTTCAGAAAAATGTTTCACATGGCATAGGAACGTAGCAGTTTCCATATATTATTATTATTATTCATTTTATAACCGAAGGACTTTCAGATACAAAGAGTTAAAATGGCTCCAGAACTATTAATATGATTATTTTCTAGCATTCTAAATGGAAGTGGTAGATATGCATCTTCTTTCTCTTCCGGGCATAGACATTGTATTATGTCCACGCATTTTTATTATATTTCTATACAGCAACAGAAGTATATAAAATGTGTTGAAAAGCAAAGAATGTATCTCTAATCAGAGTAATTTAAAATGTAATTTGGATTTGACAGCAACAAACTGTAATGCTCGTGTTTCTCATGTAGACATCTCAACAGGCATGGTAGAACTTGTTTTAAAATATTTGTCCTCCTCCAGTAACAAAGTTCACCTATGCCTTTTTTCTTCTGAGGCAGAGAAAACATTTGAATAGCATATATTTCTGAGTTAATCACAGTCCTTGCTAAATCCTCTATATATAAAGTCAACAGACTGTGTTAATTGGACCAAACCTTTGGACCACACACGTCGCTCTGAACTCATTAGCTGCGAAAAAGGTATATTTATAGTTCCCAGTTGTTGTGTACATAACCACTCAGCCAGGATCAGATCTCTCTTCTGTGGGCTAAAGGAGTCTACAATGAACTGCTTTGGTCTCAAAAAACTAAGTCTAATAAAGTGTTTCCAGCCATTTTCATATCATTCAGGTTCCCACCACTGCTGACCCTTGTTTCCAATTTTAACACCCTGGAAACCACATAACAGGTAGAACAAATGTTCACAGAGAATTTCTTAAACACAGTTTTTATGCTGAGTGTACTCAAAAAATACTACAGACCTACAAAATAATCAATTTCTGTCAATACCCCTCAGAGTTCTCACCACTTTGAAGTGTTCTTGTGTTTGTATCAAGGTCTCAGTGGAAACTGCCTATTTTATCTGCTTCTTCAGATGTTACTCCTGACATCTGGGCTGGCCTGAGGTAGTCACCTGGTGTTCCTGTCACTATCAATAGATAGAAATAAGACTTACAAGGTATTGTTTTCCTCATCCTAAATACAGAGTTCTAAAATAGGCTAGGTAGATTGCATTCTCTGAACATGTATTTTCTCTACTGTCTACAAAGAGACCCTGGGTGACTCACTCAGATGCCTATACTGTACACATGGTATTAAATCAAGAGTCAGTAGCAGCCTCATTCTTTATAAACCCTCACCACTCCATCTGCAAAGAAGACACTGTGTTTTCCCAATGGAAGTTAAAACTGTAAAGCTATGTCACAAGCATGAGCTCTAAAATAGCACATGCCTCCTGAAAAGAGTGAGATAGTGGGAAGGATTTACATGAACAGAAGCTACAGTTTGTTAAAGAAGGATATGTAGTGTGTAGCTAGAAATAGTTACAGGGACTAAGGTGTCAGAGGAAGAGGAAAGAAACACTACATCCATCAGTCAGCTGCTCAAAGAGAAGACAGGATGAAAAATCAATTTTATTATAAATACTTGAAGGAGAGATTAGAGAAAGAAAAAAGTTAAAGCTTTGTCATGCAAGACTTTGGAAATGCATGTAAATAGCTTTATGACAGACAGAAATGTCAGCCTTTGGACAACTCTGATGTGGGCAGTTATGAGTAGAGCAGTGCTGGTAACAGTAAAGCCAAAAGCAAGAAACTGTATTCTGTTGGGTACCAGAGCAAGAGTCTGTGCACTAGTTTTCAGGACTGCAATATGAGGTCAGGCTGTCTTAGTGTAACTGAAAAAGCAGTTATCTGACAGCTTCAATTCTCTACACTCACTGAGGCATGAGGGTTGCATTCAGTGATCTGGGTTATATAACCCAACAGGACATTCAAAAGTCTTTCTGTCCAAGGCAGAGAAAGTAGGTCATATCTTGGTCTTACTCAGTCCTTCGGATGTGACCAGGATCCAGCTTGTCTCTCTAAGAGCTCTCAAAGTGCATTTGAAATTAGATCTCCCAAAAAACTTGGTACCAGCTCAGACAAGGTAGAGACACAAAGAGCCATAGCCTCTCCTGACCCTCTTCTGACAGCTTAGGTAACAGCACTCACAAGGACACCAAATACATTCACCCAGTGACACTCCTCTAGGCATCTGAAATTTTCAGCAAAGCAGTGCAATTAATTGTTAGGACACACAGCACCGTAAAGACTGCCAACATAGGAGAGATAAGTGAAAAGCACAAGTGTTTTAGAGGTGTTTGTTGATGCCTTTCCTAGAAGTAGACAGAAGTCAGAAGGTTTGGTTGACTACACATACTTCATTTTAGGCAGTCCTGATGGAATTTGCTACAATGCATTTTTGAAGGAAAAAAAAGAAAACACACAAGACTGGGACAGTGTGTGTTTTATGTGGCAGAGAAGAAGGAAATAGAAAGAAGAAAATTCTCATCTGCAGTTCTCGGTGAAAAACATTCAACTATACATTACCCAAGGAACATCACTGGCATGTTCTCATTAACAGGTAGTGTGTGTTGACTGATTACGGCACACTTGGAATGCCAGTAGCCGTTCTCATTGTCTACCAGAGATGAAGTTAAGATAGAAGCACAGCGCTGCTATGGGAGTCTTAACTGTGTACAATATATCTACAGCATGCTTAACCTTGGGCCCTTCAAAAATGGGACAGCTTGAGAAGTTTTACTGAAGTTATTAGGGAGATTCAACCAACCCTGAAACCATCAATGGAGATAGCATCAATACCTGTGAAGGGGGTACCTCTGCACCAACTATCTGCGCTTGGGCTCCACTGCTAATTTCCATAGTGCTTCTGCTAGCTTTCTTTTCATGCACAAGCCTTCCCAAATCTACCAGTGACACTTTCCTGTGTAGACAGGCCATGCATATACTTTTGCTTCAACCAGATGGGTTTTGACTGACATTTCCTCCAAGATGTTTGTGCCACTCCAAATGGCACAGAATATGTTTGATACATCCAGCCTTGACTAGGACCATCCAATTTCAATTTTCCAGATTACACTTGTAAGTTATTTATTTCAAGGTCTTTTTCCAGTTAACAGAAAATATTTTAAATATATTAATTTTTCTCCTCTGAAAGGCTATTAATGAGCTGTAATTATTTTTCTCTGACACCAGCCAATTGAAACAAAGACTTTCAAGTGCTTGGTTTCAATCACTTATTTATAAAGCAGAGGTAAGAGTGTTTTCCAGCCTTGTAGTTGTGTATTATAAGGAGTAATAAATTAGAAACTGCAGGACATTTGAGACTGAATGAGTTAAGTGCTTCTGACAAGATTTCATTTTAAATTGCCATTGACTTTTGGCTCTTCAGGTTTATTCCCAAACACTTACCAGCCGAATAATGTTTTATGCTGTCCAGAGACACCTTTAGAATGAACCTACTGATTCTTTTTCTGAGAAATGCTTCTTAAAGTATTAACGATGTTTTGGTTTCATACGGAGTCTGACTTCTTCGTTGTCTTTATCTGACTTTATGCATTTACACAATCTCCTCCACGATACTAACATGAATTTCATACAGAATTAGTTGCTGATTCCACAGCAGAAAACTGAAAATATACAGGGGAAAAAAAAAAAACAAAAACAAAAAAAAAAACCACAAACCAGAAGAAGCCATCTTCCTGCTCAGGGGAACTAATGTGAAGCTTATTCTTCTTCTATATATTTTGCCCACCTAAACAAAAGCAAGAATAAATGTTTGATAGTGAATCATTCAATTAATTTCATTGAGGTCATTTAGAACAAATTCTTATATGAAAGAGTATTCATAGAGACGGAACAAAAAAAGTCTTTTTCACTTGAAGCCATCATCTTCACCATCATAAGAGTAATAGGATTTTGATGTGACTTCAACCAGCTCAGTTACTTTCTAGTTCTCAGTAGGTTTTTTAATAAATAATAAAACAGAACAAGATCTCTCACAGCTGAGACTTAGCTTGCAGAAGCTTCTTCATCTTTCCATGTGTAGGAAGTGGTACAAAACTCTTAATTGGAATGACAACATGGGTTGTATGCTTATGATCAGAATTCTGCTGCCATCAAGTGCATTTTTTTTTTATAGCAGATCAGCAACATTAGTAATTAGATTATTGTCCCGGCAAATATTCACTGAAGCAGCAATTTCAGTTCCCTCTATATGGAGAAATTTCTAAGTAGCAAATGACACTTCATTTTTTTAGTTTTGAATTAAATCAGTGTATTTGATTCTAATATTGTTGTTGCTGGTCACTTCTTGCAGAAAAAGTTCGTTGGGGTGACTGCAAATAGCCTCATTGCTGCAACAAGTAGAGAAACTGCATGTGCTTTCTTTTTTAAAAATCTATTTTCTCCAGCATTATTTTTTTTTTTTTTTTGCTTTGACAAAAAGAAATTCCACCTTCAAAGGCACTATTACTGGAGAAATAAACCAAAACAAATCAGAGTAGATTTGCTTTCTTCTGTACTGAATGTCTGTGACTCGAGGGAATGATTTCCATGTTTATTATACTTTGTTGTAGAGAAAACTGATTGTACGCAGAGCAGCCTCTTTCAAACCATTGAAACAAGTACCAGAGCTTAAAGGAACAGGCAATTCACCCCTGCTGTGTGAACTTCATCTGGGCTCACCACCCACAGTACTTTCTGTGCACTCCAAAGCCAATTAATTCCCTTAAACACATGTGACATGGACTTTACTCTCTGTTCTAGGAATCTAATACCAGAGCAATTCATTTGAGAATCCTGTTAACAAATGCTGTGGATGTCTTCCCACAGACAGGACAAAATTCTGGCAACTCCTAAACAGCACCTCAGCTCAGGAGACTACTCCTAGGGTGGTCACATATCGGAGATTAGAAAAAAACCAAGACAGCAGCAACAGAAAAGATGAAACACATTCTCTTTCCACAAATTGAAACTAAGGCATAGACAAAGAAAGGGATTCACTGAATCACTCAGCTGCTGGTGGAGCTGGAATGAAGCCTGGTATCCTGGCTTTCCACATGAGGTCTTATCTACCAAGCCAGTCAGAGTTTCAGCCATCTTCTAATGAATTTCTTATTCTCCAAAACTTTAGTAAACATAAAGATACAAGAAAAAGCTACCCAGTTAAAACTTAATTCAGGTAAATTTGAAATATTACTGATGCCTGCTAACTTCTGCCCCTTACTTATCTCTTGGCTCAATGCATTTGTCCACATATAGAATCATAGAATGATTAGGGTTGGAAAAGACCTTAAGATAATTTAGTTCCAACTGCCCCTGCCATGGTCAGGGATGCCTCACACTAGATGATGTCACCTAAGGCTCTGTCCAGCCTGGCCTTGAACACTGCCAGGGATGGAGCAGTTTATTAACTACAGCTAAACTGCAGTTTATTAACAAAGACTTTGGCTCAAGCAGCAAAGAAAAATAGTCACTCTTCCTGGTGCATTTCAGAAGTTAATCACATCTAACCTGAGTTGTTGCTTTTCCAATGGTAACTGATCTTCTAGTCCATCACCAGAATAACACCACAGCTACTTCTGCTACTTAATTTCTCCACCAAAGTCTAATCTTTATGTACTCCTTTAAGATGAGAACCTGCAAAGAAGGGGTAGAAGCAAAGCATTACCACAGAAAGACCCTCACCTCAGAAATACAGCCCTGTGAGATTTGTCATACATAGCACCTGAACTCCATGCTGGCAACATTAATTTCAAAAGATATGAATCATGCTTACATTGGGTTAATATTTATGGGAAGGTTCCTGCAACATTCAGTTGTTTGCAGTCTGGTTGCCTCAAAAATGCAAAAGTTCAGAAGTTCAGAAATTTCTGCCATAGAACCAGAGTCAAGCATGCACCCACAGCTTCTGAAATAGTGGATTTTGTGTCAAGTTAATGAGAGGAATGTAAGTGGTGTGGAGACCACATAGTTGTAAACACATTGCTATCCAGCGATATTAAGACAACCATTGTTCCCTTTCAGCAGTGGTCTTTTAACCATTGTTCCCTTTCAGCAGTGGTCTTTCTGAATGTAGGTCATAGTACTGATCTCTGTAATATAATAACATCCAACCAGAATAAAAATAATATAACCAAATAAAATATACTCTTCCAAAAAATGCCTTTGATTTATAGCTACAGAAAACAGATCAGGCTGAAAGATCATGTCACAGAAGCTTGCAAAAGCTTAAGAAAGAGTGAGTAATAATGTATATTAAGGTAGTTTGCACCAGTAATATACTGAAAGCTTTGCAGAATGTTGTCAAAAAATAGGAACAAAAAACAAAGCACAGGCGGAACACAGGAGAGGAGAATGTGGCACTGAGGGAGCACATACAATTTTTAAATCACCTTGGAAAATGATGAAAGCAAATGGTTGTGTAGTCTGTGATAAACATTAAATGCTATCTATGGAATGGAAGGAAAATATGGAATTTGGAGAATAAACAAAGAGATGGGATGCAGAATAGCACAAACATGCAGACAAATTGGGCCAGATGGCCCTTTTCTTTTTCTGTCATAACTTATGTTCTTGGAACCTGTAGAGCCTAAAACTGATTTGGGAGACAAAAATTCCCTGTCTCAATTGACAGTCATTGATGCTTCTGTCTTTATTTGCTTCATTTCCTATCCCCAGTAATTACAGACCATAAAGACACATCCCACCTTATGCCCAGTGTGGGATGAATTGACTTACAGAGATAATAATATAAAATCTAAAACGACAATAATGAAAGGCTAGCCTGGGTCTCTACACTCAGCCTGAAACAAGGAGTCTTGCATAAATAAACCCACAGTGGCATTACCTCTGGAGGACATGCTTTTCCCTAACTTAGATGGCATTTTCCTGCTGGTCACAATAACCACTGCTGTAATTACTGTTTATTATGGGGCATCAACAACCAGTGATCATACTGACTGAGTTTTCGTGGCTCACTGAACAGGTCTGAAATACATTTCAGTCAGTGACCTGAAATATTCCGTATCTCCTCACCCAGAGAGAAGCTCTGAATATGTCAGTACTATGGGGTACAAATATTCTAGGTGTCATGAGTACACAGATAACAGTTTTCCCATTGCAGTTCAGAAAAATATCACAGGTCATGGCAAAAGCCCAGAGATTCCTTTTTACAGGTTAAGAAGTCTCCTTTAAGATATACACCTGTTGAAATTTGTCTGTATTTCCTTCAGTGCAGGAAACATTTTCTATGATTACAAATTAAAAGCTTATTACAGATATCATCAACTCTTGGGAAGTAGGACAAGCATACAAACCATTAACTAAGCTATTTCTTAAGAAAACACCAAAAAAAAAGAAAGTGGTGACACTTTTGCCCAAATGCCAGATAGAGAGTTTTTCAGCAGAGAGCGTTTTCCCTCTAAGAAAATCATTAATATAATAACAGTCATGTGTGCTCCTTTGTGCTCATGTGAGCTCCTCCACCTGCTTCTTCCATTACCAGGGTGGAGAAGAGTGGGCAGGAAGGAGTTCTCCTATGAAGTACTATGGTCTTTTTGTACTGAGGAAAAAATATTATGAAAGTAAATTATTCACCTGTGTATCATCCAGACTTGTCAAGCTTGACTCCCAGGTACACAGCCAACTGGCTTCCATGCATACAAAGAGCATCATGCCAGAACTCAGGGTATTTGGCATCTAGATGTTGTAATGACATCTCTGTGGATATAGGTTATTGGCATATTTAGCAGCCTACTACCATTTAGAACAGTTCTTTGTCTCCTCCTTGCTACACTGAGCTGCCTAATAGTGGATTACAGCATGTGATAACTAAATCCTATTGTACTTCAGACTTCCATGTGGGATCCATTAAATGAAAATGTATCTGAGTTTTTCCTCTGTTAAGCAGGTGCACTTATAATTCTGTCTGAGGAAGCTCACAAACAGCAATTAGAAGAAGAAAAATGAGGATGAGGAATATCTGTTGGAATACATACTCTCCTACTTTAAATGAATACATTACTGCTAATGCTTGTTCGATTTTAATCATTTCCATGAGTGCAAAATTTGGTGAACGGGTTGAAAGTAAGTACAGTCTGAAGACTTTGCATCATGAACAAGCTCAAGGTGCTTATGACTATTTAAAACTAGGATTTGCATGACAAATAGCAGGGGTTGGGAAAAAGGAAAATAAATTGTGTATATGAATCTATATACATATATATACACGTGTGTGTGTGCTTAATGGTTTGTATCACTATATTAAATTATCACCTGTGAAATTATTTCTTTATTGATAGACATCTTTGAAAAATGAAACTATAAAATATAATAAATTCGTTCATGGAGTCAGTGAAAATAAATTACTTTTACAAATTTCCTGTGGTGCAAATTTTGCCTTTCATGTCTCCAAATATTAGTAACTCTTATCACAAGGACTAAAGCACATTGCCTTCATCTTATCTTTTTTTTCCACTAGGACATTCAGTTTGTAAGGGAAAATGGCACTTTTCAGACTCTGCACTTCAGCTGCAAAGCAATCTTTATTGGCACTTATGCCCTATTGAAACTGATATGACACCTTATGAGCAGGCATTATGCCATCTAGACAGATGGGAATGAGTATAGGTGCAAAGCATGCCAGAGAACAGTGTGTGCATCAGTGTTATGGGGAAGGGCCAGGCTCCTCCCCAGAGATACTGAAAGGGTAGTCTGTGAAGATTATTATTGCATTTATGTGGCTGGGATATGCCATCACCATTCCAGTTTGGCCCTGCATTAACAATGAAAATGCAGACATATATTTCAAACCCATTTTAAGTAAGCTTTTGGCTTTCTGAACTCATGATGAGGGAAGAAAAGTGGCACTTTGCTGGAACCTCTCAATTAGTCTTATCCAAAATGTTTCAGGAGTGCCATTGAATTTCATGCCAAAAGCCAATGTGTGACCTTCTATTAGCTTGTATACCCTGAAAAACCTTTTGACACCATGGGTCTTATTTACACTTTGCACAATGGTAGGCTCTATTAAATCTGTTACTCAGAGTAAATGGGAATGAAAAATTACCTTCTCTGTTTATCACTAAATAGTTCACAATTAACACTGAACTGTAAATGAGGAAATAATGTGTCTCTTTGAGGAAACCATATGGTTTCTGTTTTAAAGTACTTGTGGTAATATTGGTGGAATAGTTAATGTACAATGAATGCCATCTGCTGACTAATACAGAGTATTTACAAGGGCAAATAGTCTGGATAACTGCTCTTCTTAAATGACTATACAGCCTAACATGATATCGTTTGGACAATTATCTGAATCTAGTCCAACTTTTTCCTTTCTTCCCCTCCTGTAGCTGTCATTATTTAGAGTAGTTATGCAGAATCCCACTGATGATGGCAGATCAAACACTTGCTGTTTATTCAGAGCTGTTGTGAGAAACCATTCGGTGCTTCTCTGGAACAGAAAGATGAAATAATGGAAAACATCACCCAGAAATTCTGGCACATGCAAAATGGGCCTGAATGTGGTATGCAGAGAAACCATACTGGGAGATGGATTAAAAAAATAACCATTACTGAGCTCTGCTTATGCACTGCAGTGCGCACAGGGAGCAGGCACCAGCAGCAAAGTAAGAACATACAGATAAGCCAGCAATGCTGTCCAGGGGTGGATATGCTCCCTGAAAAAAAAAAAAAAATAGTAGAAATTGTTGGCTTGAATACTGCCTGCAATTTCTGGTGTTGCTGCCTGATGTTTGCTATTTTGTACAGAGAAGTAGGACCTTTTGTACATTCAGGACTGCATACAAAATGCTGGAATCCATCACTGCTTTCTCATTTTGGCAGACAGAACTTGTTTTCCTTTGATATCTGAGCTAATCAGAAGAAACCGGACTAATGCCTATAGGAGTATAAATAATCTTAAATTATTTCTACTGATAGCCAAAGGTCTTCCAACAAATATGTCCTAGGTTCAGCTTAAACCATGTCAAAAATACAAGAAACATAACTAAAGGTGGATCTTCTTGTCATCTGCTTTCTTATGGCACACAAAGCATTTGGTTGAAATGCACAGAGTACCCTGGGCTCCATGAAGTAAGATGCCTTTCTACCAGTTTGTCTTTTTAAATTACACTGAACTCAGTTATCTTCTATTATGTCAGCAATAAGGGAATGGCAAATGAACGCAAGAACTTTGGGTAGATGGCTGTGTTATCAATCCCTCAGTATGTGTTTTGCCTGCAAACAAGCCATACTCTTGAAGATATTTACAGCCACAACTTTGTTACTCAGGGAAAAATCTCCTTTTTGCAGCTGCGGGAAGATCTCTAGGATATTATATAGATTGAAGCTCTCTGTTCAAAGTTTGAGTTGCTGCACCAGATGCAGACTCCTGGTACAAAGCAACAGCATGGATCCCAGCACTTTTTCTTCAAAATTGAGATTTCAGAGCTTACTTATCTATTTCAAAGATTTTTATTCCACCTTGAATCAGGAGATTTTTAAGAGGTTCCAAGACTGGAACTTTCCCAAAAAACACCTGACAGTGACATCTTTTAAAAGCCACTAAATGGTAGTACTTGAAACTAAATTACATGCTCCTAGACAAGTGCACTGTCATTCTCAATATTTTCACATATAATTGTATTAACAGTATCACAGCAATAATAAAAAGTGAGATATGAACTTTCATTCATAAGGACTTAGAAGTTCTTAATTGTACTAGTTTCCCTAAATCTGCAGATCACAGGGGATTTCAGAGGTGAACATAACTGCAGAGGCAGAATTACATCACTCAGTGACATAACACTGAAATTATTTTCATTACGTGGGGTGGACAGCAATTTCCACTCCAAAGTTTCTATTTTATGGCACAGTCATGAAGGAAACTCACACATCTTTACCTCTGTCCTTCCAGTCTAGTTTAGACCAATATGGTAGGTTGATCCCAGCCAGCAACTATGCACTCACCAGCTACTCACTCACTTACCTCCTCTGTATGGCACGGAGGATCAGGAACAATTGAATGAGCTGGCTTTAGATTTCACAAGAAGTAAATCAATTTGGGTTTTGAAGTCAAAACCATTCTCTGCCTCAAATTCATTTCTAAGTTGTGAATTTGTGAAAAAATCACAAAAATAAATAAATTTTATGCAAGACCTCATTTTAAAAATGGTCCCCAGATTACAGGACAGGTCATCAGTCTTTTATGAAGTTGATTAGCCAACACCAAAATAAATCCAAACAACCACACTGTGATATTGCTCAGTATCTGTTATGCAAACATGTTTACATTGACGCAGAATATTTTGACAATTCTGTGTTAGTCCAACAAATTTACAGGCTTGAATCACAAAGCAACATCCATTTTTAGAAAAGAAATTAACGTTAACAAATAAATTGGGGTCTTTTTGAATGTATTCATGTTTTTATTCAGTTTAATTGGCTTAAAATTAACAGCATGTATTGCAAATTTTGAAGTACCAATAACTCTTATTACTTGGTGTGTACTGACGTCACTCTAAAATTTCACTACAGCCATATCTGCTTTTGTCTCTATTGGTGACGAAAGGGAGACCTAGTCACAGCAGAGAAAAACAGGTTGTTTTATAAATTTGCTTTGAATTTATCCATAGCCTGGTTGAAAAAAAAATTTATGCAAAATCTGATTCTAGTTACAGTGGAGTAAGTACAGAGGTGCTCTATTGCCTCTGTGAGTATCTACCCACATATACACACTCATAAAACTAAGATCAGAATCTGGCCCCCAAGATATATTTTTGCAACATCAGATTTCTCTCTTTTGAAAACAGTTCTCAGTCCTTCAAAGACTTCAGAGGGAAGAGAGTCCATAGGCCTCTCCCCAGCATCTCTTTGAAGTGTTAGAGATGTGATGCTGATTCCAGGAAACAGTCTGAATGCTGTTAAAAAGACACATAAGATGCAGGAATCTTTCCATTCATCCTTTAAAGGTTCTTTGCTATGTCTTTCATTTAATTTATTTGCATAGCAATACCAATGGCTTAAAGACCCTATAGGTTTGTAAAAGGGAAAATAAATAGGTTTAGTTTGGACTTCATTTGCCTCAATTGGCTCAATTTCTAGGAGTCTAAGTCTCTACCTAGCTCTTACAAGTGTGGATCCTGGGGACTGTGTAACAGTGAGGGTTAGGAAGCAAAGTGTTTGGAAAGATAAGTATCTAAATTATACTGGGTTTATTGAGAGTTCAATATTGAGGCTTGCAGGATCCTAGCAGCCAGCCACTGGAATTCCAGATCTTTTAATGCAATTATGATCCCTAAAAAAAAGTGCATTAGGTGAAGCTCAATAATAGTGTAGTTTGAATTCTAGCTAAAAAATTGAAAAACTTCACAGCAGCTTGGTTTTTTGTTTTTTTGTTTTTCCAGGTATTACCATACGTATTTATATTATTTTGCAAATATATGAACATCTTTTTAGCTCACATGAAAATAGTGAAACAATTTTGGAAACAGCTTCTTAAAAACAGTCCCCAAAATAGACTAGGTACCACTGACCAACCCTTGTACTACAAATGTGAAATCATTAAACAGGAGTAAAATCCTAGGTGATGGGATTGTCTCACCTACCACTGGACATGTGTAGTGTAGACTTCTACACAGGTTTTAGGTGGCTATATTAGGGCACCAAATCTGGATGTTCACCACTCCAGAGCAGTAAAGTCCCTGGCACCTCCTAGAGCTAATCTGGGACTCTTTAGACAAAGAAATTTCAAATATATACATTCACAAATAATTACCTTAAAGCTTTTGAGGTTTTGCTATAATTTTGTGCAGAAAAACAGTTAAGGGTATGCCTATATTGGTCAGGCCCTGCAAATCTCATAAAATGCATATTAATAAACTGTTCCAGAGTTTGTTTATTCAGCAGTATTAAGGACTACTTTGGAAAAACTTACATGCTATGACATTATCCAAGTTTTGAAATTTTACATGCAGAGCATTCACACTGCTGTAAGATTTTTCTTCCTCCAAGTTCTCTGTATATGACACATACTAATTAATGCAACAATTCATACTGGGCCTATGAGCAACCACAGATGCACAAGACAATGCACACTACAGAGGAATACTTTCTACCAAGACTTGATGACAGTTTGTCAAAGTGGCAGCCTGCCAATAAAGCATCTGTTACTTGGCTTCCAGAGACATGATTTTGTGAGACTTCTATAAAAGGAAACATTTGCAAGTTCCTTTTTCTTTTTCTGAATATCTTTATGCTTCATTTGTTGTTGACATCTGGGGCTATAATGGACGATCATAGGCATATTGTCATTTTGAAGGAGTTCAGTTCCCTGTGGCATTTATCTATCTACTCTCACTGACAGACAGACAGCTCGATGACTCAAACTGAGATGAAAATATGAAACACCATAAGGTAATGACAATGAGTCTAAGACAAAGATTCTTTATGTGGTGTACATAAGGAATCTGATGGAGAAGATGGTATGAATTATTCCTGCCTAAAGCAAAGGCAAACCCACTCGTAGGATTGTTTTCACTCTAGGACTAGATGTACTTGGTTGGTAGTGTGGGAAGATGGGTAAGTCCAGTGTATACCTCAAGGGAATTTCATTTTAAAACAGCCGATGAACTCAATTATATGCTATTGACTGCTATGTAACACTTCTATGGCAGTTAAATGCCCATCTCTGCCACTCCAGACTTGGAAAAGAAAATAAGTGCTGGCATGATCATCAGCAGAGGATAAAGTCATGGAAAGCCAGCAGCAGCAGGGGGAGTTTCCCAGTACTGTCCTCAAATCACCCTCGACTGAATCTGACCTCCCTCCAATCATCACCCCAACAAAGAATGAACTTTGATAAAACCAGACCACCTCAATGAAAATAGTGTCATCAAGGCAGAACACAAGAGCTCAACACAGAAGTCCTGGAAGGGGAAACTTAAGAACTTTTTAAGAGCAGCTGCACCAAACTGCCACCATATGACACAGTGTACAGTTGACAGCCTGCCTCACCATGGTCTTCGCTATGGCTTGCAGCGGAATCTCCGCTTCAGTGCCTGGAGCACTTCCTTCCCCCCTTCCTCACTGACCTTGGTGTCTGCAGCGTTGTTTCTCTCACATATTCTTACTCCTCTCTCCTGTTGCAAATGCTCTTGTACAATAACTTTTTCCCCTTCTTTAATACGTTATCCCAGAGGTGCTACCACCATTGCTGTTGGTCTCAGCCTTGGCCAGCAGCAGGCCCATCTTGGAGACAGTTGGCATTGGCTCTATTTGGCATAGGGGAAGCTTCTAGCAACTTCTCACAGAAACTACCATGTAGCCCTCTGCTACCAAAATGTTGCCACCCAATACACAGCAGTAACATCAACCATTTTGAAGATAAAAATGAGCAAAATAAGTTTTCACCCAACAAGAGCTCATCACAAATAATAAGGCTATTGCTACATTCCCATGCATTCCCTTTTCTTAGATCTGGATAGTGGCATCTCTGCACAACTTTGATTGCTTTTCCTATTTGCTGATTGTTTCTCTTCTAAGTAAATGCAAAATCTATACTCAGATCTATTTGTTCTTGGAACAATCTAGAGCTACTGAAACATCATTAGTCTCAGATGTTGATTTGCCTACTTGGCTTAAAAACATGTTGGGGAAACAGGTTCTCAATCATGACACCTTGTCTGAAAACAAAATTCTGAAACTTCTTTAGCTGTTGGCCTCTCTAACAGCTTCGACCTATCTTGTACTAGGAAGGGTTCAAGGTTTACTGCCTTTTCCAATACTATTCTGCCTGACAGTGACTCTTTGCAAATGTCCTACAGTCATTTGTTGTTAAAAACAATGTAGTTATGAGAAAGTTACAGTTACTGAATTGTGCCCCTGCAGACTTGGGGAAGATGAGGATGGGAAGTTTAATCTAAGTAATGGCAGGCCAACAGACTCCAGTTTGAGCTCACTTCTGCCTTCACTCCCATGCAACCTGGAATCTGTTTGCACAGTGCTCAGTGAGAGCTTAAAAACTGATTGATCAGGAATTTTGTTATTGTTTTGAGGGTGAGCTTGTATTTCCCTGGTGATGCAGGGTAATGTTTGTCAGTGACTGTAGTAGCCCTCAGGCTGAGCTCCACTGCAATGGTAATGTCATGACTTATTTCACCTGAGCAGCATCTAGCGCTCATGGAGAGTATGAGGATTTAAGGATCTGGCCAAATATTAGTACCAGTTAATATTAAAAGTGCTCCATAAAGTTTGAAATGCCTCATGTGTAATAAACAGAACTGTACAGAAGAGCAGACAGCTAGGGAAGAACACCGTGTATGCACTTTATGTAAAGCCTGTCCTGTTTAAGCCATTGACTGAACTTTAATTGGTTTGCAAGGGGCCAAGTATTCACTTGAGTTTTCACTTTTAAAGATAATTTAATGAAGAAAATATTGGTTCAGGGACAGCCGGAACAGTACTGTGATTTAATATAAAAATTCAGTCAGCTTCATTCTCCCTGTCACCCAAGTGGGGTTAGTTGTCTCACACTTTCTCTCCTTCAGAGAATATTGCCAACTTTCTTGCCTCCTCTCCATTGAGAAAGAAGAATAAATTATTTCTTCTTTCTTGCTTTTTCTTCCTTACATCTCTTTCTATTGTTCTCTGAGGAGTTTTAAACCTTTTAACTTCTATATGCCCAGGTGCATCAAGCAAACGGTGTACCTTCCAGTTGTGTTTCATCCATCTACATCTCTTTCATTAATCATCCTTCTGATTAGCTAGATTAATTAAGTTTGGCTCACAACCATGTGAAAAAGGTTTTCATCTGTGTTCTGTATTTCATATGGGCAAGTAGCACTTTCACAGAGGATATTCCTGGAGTCTATTGCTTTTGTTTTCCTTTGTACTCTGCAAAGTTAATTGAATTTCATCAGCCTTTTTTCTTCTATCATAAAACAGTTTAGCACATCCCAACCTATCTCAGGCATTTGATTTTCTTAGCAACATAAGCTCACACAAGGTTGCTTTACGCTGCATTTCAGTTATGTGAGAGGGAAATGAAAAGAGATTACAGGCACTGTTCTGTCATGAGAGACACAATCCCTCTCAGGCTGTGGTGGCACACTGCATTGAAGTGTGTTCTGTCTCAAAGCTGTATCAGAACCACTGCCAAAAATTTGTCAGAACAGAAAAATGGATAGCCCTAAATGTATAGTTTCTGTAGAAGAACAGCCTCTGTGTTAAATAGTATTGTGATATGTAATTATTACTTTTTTTAATTAGTTCTTTCTCCAAAATCTTCAGAATATTTTAGCAATATATCCATGTGTTATTTTTTCAGAACTTTCCACAACATTAGATTAACTCTAGTTTTATTTCCATCTTCTCTTCATAAGCATCAATATAGTGTATTGCCTTTTAAAATCTAGCATTTATAGTGCTGTTCCAATCTTGGTTTAAATTATTACAAAGTGTAGCTATTTCTGCCACCTTCTGGATTTGCCTCTGTTAACATCCTAGCTAATTTCACCAGCAGACAAGGCTTAAAAGGGAAACATTCTAGCTGCAATCTTCAAATAAAATAAATGAGGACAGGAGGAAGGCAAGGAAAATTTTAGCGATCTTTGTGTATTAGTCAAAGAATACCAAAAATGTCTCCCAACATAAATCTTGAAAAAAAAGACTGAGATATAACTCGAGGAAAAAGATTAATGACTTGATGCCATGCTCATGTTTCAAAAGCATGCGATTTAGTGGATTTTTTTCAGAGATATTTATAAGTCATAGTGAAATAGAATTTGAGTTAAACTCTCCTCAGCTCCAAGAATGCCTCTTCCCATGCTAAAGAAAGATGGGCTACAAGGATGCATCTAACCTCACAAGGTGTTTAATTAACCTTGCTGATGAAAACATGAAATTGATTAACGACATTTTGTTCAAAACACACCACTAAACATGGTCCTGTAAGAGCTTTCATACTGAAAGCTTTAAGTCTTTTACCTGCTTTGAATACAGAGCAAATGAGGTAGTCTGTATCAGTAAAGGGAGTCTGCCTTCATAAATCACAATGCCTAATACCTACGTTTGAGTGGCAACATCTATGTACAAGCCAACACAGAATCTAGCATACCAATTAGGAGAGAACTATTAAAACATGCAGTAGTTGTTCAGGGTACTTGTGGATACTAAATTCAATTCACTATTGAAAAATGAACTGCTATATGAAAAAAAAAATCCAAAAGATGTAGACTTGAGCTCCAGCTCTGTCTACTACAGAATTTTCCTAATCAAGATGCACACATGTGCACTAAGTTAGCTGCTTTAATGGCCAACAGAGATCTAGGATTGAAGTCAATTGGCTGAACAGAAGCACCTGGTGCCACCGGGCCCCCTTCCTATCCAGCACACCCACAAGAACAGAGGTTCTCAGGAGGCCCTGTCATATGTGTCAGTCTCATAAGACTGTCTTTGGTACCCTCAATCTCACCAGTTACTCAAACGTGGACAATTAAATCCCTGTTAAGGACAGCCAAAGTAGTTGGAAAAGCTTACCAGTTTACTAGATACAGCTATTAACTGCATAGTTTTCTAAACTCCATGTCTTGAACAGGCATAGGGGCTTAACTCAGGCATGTACTCCCAGATCCATTTCAGGTGCCCTGGGATATCTGACATGTGTTTATGAGGCTAATGGATATGACACAAAACCTATAGAAAATCTTTGTCCTCTGAACCACCAGTTAGAACACAGAATAGACCCCTCTGGGAATCTCCTGTGCGGGACTGAATGGAGTCTCCAGTGTCTTTATTTTATTCTGCTGATTTTGTTGGAACAATTTCTCATAGCATGAAAAACATGAGATGTTGACAGCAAATGGTGTACTGGCTGGATTAATCAGACACTGAGGGGCACTTCATGACTCTATTATCTTGCTCCCATTGAAATCAAGGTTTCCCTTGACCAGTGCAGTACTGCTCTAATCCAACTTTTAATCTATTTTCATGTTGTCAACTATAAAAATGAAATTAATGAGGAATATGAGGTTTACAAGTTTGTGAGAAAAAGAAAAATCAGCAGCCCTTGTATCATCTGTAATAAGAGAAACCCAATTAAATAATTTTTATACTGCAAGCAATAATGTTGGTTTTACCAAGCCAAATTTAATCCAGTGTTTACCTGTGTGAATTGAGAGGTTATGAATCATTTGCTTTGGTAACCATCCCAGATAGGAATAAGTTATGATTATTAAAAGAAGATTAGTTTATAGACTTTTGTTTAAAAATAAATATTTTGCTTATGTCTGGAAACTTACAGCTAGCACAGTCCAAAATATTAATTTCATATGATTTAACCAACATTACAGTAAGTTAGCAGCCGTTGTGCCATACATGACCTTCCTTAAAAGTGACCAGTTTTGTAGGCATTTATCCAAGTGGATATTCATCCTGGAGTATAAATTGAAACAGATATCAGTAAACAAACGCAATTTTATTTTCTAGCAGGTTCACAGCAGCAAGCTTCAGAAAAGGCAGCAGTGCCAACATCAGAAGCATGTTATTTGCTGATACATTCACCAGGTGTTCTGAGAGTCTATTCATACCACCCTGACTGAGCTGAAATCACTTAATCTTCCATTAGGAGACACAAATATGAGTAATGCCTCTGACACTGAGAAGGGGAAGAGTTAATACAAAGGTCAGATAACAAAGAACAAGACCCCACCTTGAATACAGAGAAAAATCAAGTTGCATCTTTCTTGACCTCAAAATGAATCCATCAAGGAAAATAATGATATAGCTCCCAAGAGCAACATGCAAATCAGGGAATTAATCTCTAGCAAAATGTTTTATGTTATGGAAACCCACAAATAGATTTGATTCAGTGACAGTAAATCAAACATGGTGGATAGTTCTGTTTGACTGATGAGCATACATGCCAGTGGCAGCAGGGCAGTGACATATGCAGGATAGCAATAAATACTTTCACTGGCAGTTTTGCAGCCATTGCTCAGTGACACTAAAGGAATATAGAAAGCTTCAGGCAAAAATGCAGTCCAGCTAACAGAAAAACATTTTGCTTTTCTGCAGCTTTTTCCACACCACTCTTTTCTGATGATCAGGAAAGGAGCATCTTATAAAGATGTGTGAAGAAAAAAAAAATATTTTAAACTGTCTACAAGATATTTTTTTGCTGCTATCACTTTGTGCTAGTAGTGACTTGCTGCAGCTGATGCATGCCTGCGTAATAATATTGGTATGTTATCTACAGCTCTTTTTTTTTCTCATCCTTACTCTGCTCTCAAGCTCTACTGCATTTCCATCTAACTCTCACTTTCCCACTTCTTATTAAAGCAAGGGTTAAGTTAGAAAGGGACTACAGTTAGTGATATTTCCTATCAAAGGAGAGGCAATTGCCAGGGACATTCAGAAGAAAATGAGGTTGCTCTGAATCACACTTTGTTGTAGTCTGCATCTTTCCATGAAGGGAGTTTAGAGAGATTGAGGCCAGGTTATTCCACACTACATCACACTAATTGCTTGTCTCACAGTGCTGACCTCTAGCAGCTACCCAACTCATTCAGCACATGCCAGAGTTCACAGGTAACCAAGAGATAGATATATGCCCCTAAAGCACAACAACAACTGCAGCAGAGGTTACTATTGTCTACATTTATTGAGGAGTCCCTTGGATATACTCTGGAAAAAAGGAACTTTAGACTTCACAGCTGAACTGTGCATAATCTTGCCTGTGCATAATCTTGGCTGAGAGATAGAGCAGGGGGTTACTACCAGGATGTGGTAGTACGAGTAGCGTAAGTAATAACCAGCCTGAGCTTTTAATAAGGGTGAGAGGTCTGGGGCTGGAGAAGGAGCTGGACAAGTCTGAACTCCACCATAGTCTGAGTCAACACAGTGTCCAGAGCAGTAAAAAAACAGCACCAGACCTGGGCATCTGGTCTTTAGCCATGTAAGTCATACTCAGCCTGCACTGGCTCCCACTCAGAGACACACCAGGGGCTGTTTCCTATGGCAAGGATCCGCCCACTCAGCTTCCCAGGACACACCAGTATGTCTCTCCAGAGCTGATGATGCTGCCAAGTAAAAGGTCAGGAAAACTTCCACTGTGGCAATCAGATAGGATGCTTATTCACTGGTGTTTCAAAGGTCCTGTTCTTCATTTCTAGACTATGCTTGATGTTAATGAGCACATTAATGGATGTTCCTGAGGATCCTGTTTCTCCCACTGTCATGTCTCCTGATCAGTTCACCTCATCATTCCCAAGGATTTAGGATAGAGGTATATTGCGATTCCCTGTCAAGATTTTAGCAGCAGGGGAGCTGCAGGATGTTTCTGAGAGAAGAAACCCAGGGCCACCCTGTGCTGGACACAGGGGGTTTCAGCTCCAGCGAACACATCCCTGGATACAGTTGAGCCTAACAGCAATGCTGGCGGCACCACCTTGTTAATATGTTTAAGAAAGTGCAATAAGCATTGCTTAGCAGCTATGAGAGGAGTGAGAACACTGTGAGAAAAACAGCCCTGCAGACAGCAAGGTCAGTGAAGAAGGAGGGGGAAGAGTGCTTCAGGTGCCAGAGCAAAGATTCCCCTGCAGCCCTTGGAGTACCATGGTGGAGCACATATCCACACTGCAGTCCCTGGAGGACCCCATAGAGCAGCAAGTGTATATGCCCTGAAGAAAGCTGCAACCCATGAAGACCCCACACCGGGGCAGGGCCCCAGCACAAACTGTAGTCTGTGGAGAGGAACACACTCAGGATTAAGCGTTCTGGCAGCACCTGTGGCTCGTGGGGGACCAGCACTGGAGTTATCCATTCCTGAAGGACTGTACCCCATGAAAAGGACCAATACTGGAGCAATTCTTCAAGAGCCGCAGCCCATGGGAAGGATCCATGTTGCAGCAGTCCACGAAAGTCTGTTTCCTATAGTAGGGACCACACACTGGAGAAGGAGAGGAAGAAGCAATAAAAACAAATTATTATGGACTGACTGCAACTTCAGTTTCCCATCCCATGTGGGCAGTTCATAAGAGGAGAAGGTGGAAGGTCAGGTATGAAGGAGTGAAGAGGAGCCTGGGAAGAATGGAGTTCATAGAGGGAAAAAGTCTTAGGTTTTGTCTTTGCTTCTCAACATCCTACTCTATTTTTAATTGGCAATAAATTAAATTAATCTTCCCCAATTTGAGCCTGTTTTGCACATTAAAGTAATTGATAAGCAATCTCCCCACAATCTTTTTCATCTTGTTTTTCTCCCTGCCCTGCAGAGAGGGGCTGAGAGAGCACTGGTCACTGAGAGAGTCTGCCAGCCAGCCAAGTTTAACCCACTGCAATGTGGTCATCACTACATTCACTCAGCTATAGCACCAGATAAGGAGAGGTGGTGCACCTCCAACCCTTTGAGAGAAGAGCTGGCTATAACTCAGAAAATTCCTGTGGAAAGAAAACAGTAAATTAAGTTCTTTCCCCTGTTAGGGTCAGTGAGCCAACCGTATCCTGGGCTGCATCAAGAGGAGCGTGACCAGCAGGTCAAAGGAGGTGATCCTGCCCCTCTACTCTGCTCTCGTGAGACCTCACCTGGAGTATTGTGTGCAGTTCTGGCGTCCTCAACATAAAAAGGACATGGAATTGTTGGAACAAGTCCAGAGGAGGGCCACGAGGATAATCAGGGGACTGGAGCACCTCACATATGGAGACAGGCTGAGAAAGTTGGGGCTGTCCAGCCTGGAGAAGAGAAGGCTGCATTGAGACCTCATAGCAGCCTTCCAGTATCTGAATGGGGCCTATAGGGATGCTGGGGAGGGTCTCTTTGTCAGGGACTGTAGTGACAGGACAAGGGGTAACGAGTTAAAACTTGAACAGGGGAAGTTTAGATTGGATATAAGGAAGAAGTTCTTTACTATAAGGGTGGTAAGGCACTGGAATGGGTTGCCCAAGGAGGTTGTGAGTGCTCCATCCCTGGCAGTGTTCAAGGCTGAGTTGGACAAAGCCTTGGGTGACATGGTTTAGTGTGAGATGTCCCTGCCCATGGCAGGGAGGTTGGAACTAGGTGATATTAAGGTCCTTTCCAACCCTAACTGTTCTATGATTCTATGTAAATTTTCTAAATGTATGCAGCTATATGTAGCCCACATCTCCTCAGGAGACTGTTATTACAGTCTTGTAGCTGCCATAATTGTGATCCTTTATCTTTGCCCTGTAATAAAGGCAGTCCCAGGAGCAGCCAGCCACACTGCTCACTCCACCTCCCATCTGCCTCTATCCACATAAGAGCCTCAGGGCCTGCGATAGCTGGTGGACAGCCTTGTATATCTGTTGCCAGCAGCTTGCTAACCTACCAGGCAATTGCAGGAGCATGCTCCCTGGGGTACATTTCAGCCTGCACCCTTACCCACAGCCATAATAGAGCAAGCACAGTAGCTGAGCTTGGTCTTGAGGGTGTCTTTGTCAACAACTACAACAGGAACTATGGACAGAGCCAAAGAGTCTTGCAGTTGTTGATGTCTTTTGCTTGTGGGGATAAACATGTGATGTTATTGCAGCTACTGTTCTCTGCCCTGCTCTACTTTTACAGGAATATAAGGACAGCTGTACTGGGCCCAGTATGCTCTCCTAGAATTTCTTGTTACATTTTAATATACTTCCCCTCCCCTCTTTCTACTCCCTCTGTCAAATATCCTTAAATAATAGTAATTTTTAAAGTTGACTTTTAATATAATGAAGGAAGAACAGAAAATCCCCCAAAGTGATGCTTTTCACAAACTCTGGCAAAGCCAGTGAAAAATGGCATGGAAATGTCATTAGTTAGTCTCACAAAGTGTTTCTCTATTGTTAGATAATTGTATTTAATACCATCTTAAAGGCTGAGTTTATATCACTTTCTACTGGTTCTCTCTGTGCAGAGACCAATGGATCTTATGGATCATTGTAAAAGTCCAATGGGCAACTAATAAAAGTTCTGTGTAATGTTCAGTGAATAAGCAGGGGACAGGTTTAACAGCTGAAACTATATGATGATACTTTTTATTAAATAAATGTACAAAGATTCTGTACAGTTTGAGTCTGCTGAGGCTTCTGGAAAAATTTAATTCACATTTGATCTGTTCAAATGGTTACCAAAGGATTTGCTTGCCTTCATCTTGTTTGAGAAGTGATGCTAACACTATTTCTTTAACCTGCATCATTGTGCAAAGACTGAAATATCATGAAATGCAAGTAGTCAGTAGATCTTGCAACACTTTAAAAAGTTATATTCAATAGTAATGATAGTTTATTTCTACCTGCATGTATTTCACTGCCCTTTGAAAGTCTTTGGGTAACATGATTCGTTGCTAGGCAGCCACTGTCTTGTAGAAAAATACCTTTGGGCTAGAAGCTTATGATGTTGACATTTGTAATGGTTGTTCTCTTCATAATTATTAGTCTTGACAATAGTCATGTTGATGCTTCTCAGAATTTCTCTAATTCACATCAAAATTCTGTTTGTTTTCTCTCCCTAAAACCAAAATATCATCTTTTTCTGTTGGAATATTTGAGAATTATCTACCACATTAATTTCCAAATGAATATGTGTTTTCAACAAAATGCAAACCATCATTTCTGTTACAGGTTCAGTGAACTTGCAAACTCATCAGTATAGACAGTAGGTTTCTTCACCTGCTTATCTTTCAGGATTTTCTCAAATGAGTACATTTCTTGTATCTGAATAGCTGGAGAATACAGCAAAATAGACTCGGGGTACACTGACAAACAGCAAAAATTTTTCCATTGAAGATGCAGTCAGTGAAGTAATGAATTTAATCATTAAAGCAAGGGGCAAGCGTTTACTTGTCTTTTTCTATGACCCATAGAAATAATCTATATACCACAGGTTGAAAATCACTGATTTAGCTCCACAAAATAGGTTGGTGTCAAGTCTTTTGTCCTTAGTGTAAGATGATATTGTGAGATATGTAGTTTCCTCACACAGGGGACAGATTTAGACTTTTAAAAAGGGATCCACAAAAGTTGAATGACCAAACCCCACAGTTCTTAGGGATATTATTTTCAGACTGCTGAAAGATCCATCCTCTGTCTTCCTCTGAATAAAGTTTATTAACTCATGCAAAAAACAAAGCACATTTTTATATATTGACTGGAGCAGAGACAGTGTAAACCTCTAAATACATAGAAGGTAGATCACCTGTTTGCAATCAGAAGTTCAATTAACATTATATATATATATATATATATATATATATATAACCATTCAAAAATCAAGGTAACCTCCCCCTGCCTGTTAGGTCATATGAACAAAGCTTCTTCAAATTAAAGCAAAGACCAGAGAGAGTATATATATATATATAACCATTCAAAAATCAAGGTAACCTCTCCCTGCCTGTTAGGTCATACGAACAAAGCTTCTTCAAATTAAAGCAAAGAACCAGCTCTAGAGGGCTGAGAAGGAGAGCTTTGCTTGTCCCTAATGTCTACCAGACTCAGTTTCCTCCAACTAGAACAGAGTTTTATTTTGATCGGGGGTTTTTGTTTTCCTGCTTCATGCCACTGACTCTTTCATTACACGGAAGACATATTTCAGTCATGGATCATCATTATATTGCACTGTCAACATAACCCTTGGCTGACTTGGAATGAGCTCAAAAATACATGTGAAATTGTATGCAATTGGTCCCCAACAAAATTAATTCCGAAGCAATGTTGAACTAACATTTGAATTCCACATTCATCAGTGACACTGTTAGTTTGGAATCATTTGTTTAGTGCTCAAATATTATCCAAGCCTAAAAGCTGTTACCTGGCTTTGAAGACACCTAAAGAGATTTTCTGAGTGTTTGAAGGAAGATGCATATTGCCCTTAATTATAAATAACATAAATGAGTCTCTCCTAACGCTATGTGACAGACTGACTTCCTAAATAACTATTTATTCTGAATACACTGAGATTGGGGAAGACATAAACACTTCAGGAAAAAGGAGAAGAGGGAAGAGAGAAAGTAAGTATGGACTACAAAGGCAAAGCCTTGGTTCCTAGTCAGTTCCCACTGAGTTTTATAACAACAGAATAATGCTGGCAGGAAAGGACCATTGAAGGTCATCTGGTCTAATTTTCTGCTCACAAAAGGGGCAACTCCAAGCAGGTTGCTCAGGCTCTGTCCAGTCAAGTTCTGAATATGTCCAAGGATGAAGATCCCACAATCCCTCTGCCACCTGTGCCATGCTTGAACACCCTCACTGTGAATGGGGGAGACTTTTTTCCAGGAATCTAATCAGAATTCCTAATGCTGTAAGTTGTGTCTGTTGCTTTGTATTTGTTTTATGTGGCAAGGTTTTGGTAGCAGGGGGTTACATGGTGGCTTCTGTGAGAAGATGCCAGGAGCTTCCTACATGTCAGACTAAGCTAGTTCCAGCCACCTCCAAGATGGACCCACCTCTGGCTAAGGCTGAGGCCATCAGTGATAGTGGTCCTGCCTCTCTCACAACATATTTAAGAAGGGGCAAAAAATACTGCACAACACAGCCAGGAGATAGGAATAAGTGAGAGAAACAACTAGGCATAAACCAAGGTCAGTGAAGAAGGCAGGGGAGGGGGTGCTCCTGTCTCTGGAGAAGATATTCCCCTGCAGCCCATGGTGCAGACCATGTGGGGCAGGCTGTCCTTCTGCAGCCCACAGAGGTCCTCAGCGAAACAGGTTAAGGAAAAGGCTGACCTCATCAGGCATCAGAGTAAATGCTGATCAATGGAATTCCTATAATTATAGAAAATATAAGAAATGTGAATTGTAACACGCAATGCAGAAGGCACAAAGTGACTCGGAATGGTTGATGACACGATTACAATGACACCAGAATGGGAAAATTTGGGATTTAAAATTTATTTCTTCTAAAGAAGGAAACTTCTTTTAAAAATAGCAACTCAAGAGAATCCTCTTAAATTAGACCACAACAACCGGTTGCTCAGCAAGGGACAAAATATACAGAGAAGGGAAAGGTTTCAGAACTACATATTGTGTTAATAAGGAAGAGAATTGGCACAGATAACAAGATTACATATATACTGTACAGAAGCTAAAAACTGTAGCATTAAAACAGACTGTGCATTTTGTCTAAAAGCAATTTTTTCTGTGGCAATTTCTTTTTCTGTTACAGAAACTGTTACTTCAGTGGCATACCACTATAAAGAGTGCATGTCTCATGTTGCTGGTGCATTTGTCCTCTATATTATTGTCATGCCACAGCCATAGTAACAACCTTTCAGTATTATCAATCTGACCTCAATAAAATCAGCATAAATATTACAGATGATAACAAGTGTACAGTGATGAAGTTAGCACAAAGAACTGAGAGTTCCAGGAGACATCATAAACTGTTAACATGTATCTCTTTTGCCATTGTTATAGCAAACATACATAAATGAGGGAGATCAAATTTTGGGCAACAAGAAAATAAGTAAAAATTTAGTTCACATTTTTGAGTTCCTATGTATGTGGAAAATTAAAAAAACAAAAAGCAAAAAGCAAAACAACAGTGTAAGGAACATGAAGATTCTGTCTACTGAATGAACCTGGATTAGATTTGGAACTGAAATCACAATCTAAATGTTGCTGTCTACGTGCTAGTATGTATTTGTCCTGGGTTCACCAGTAGCCGTTTTTCTCCTTCTTAGTAGCTGGTGCAAGCTCTGTGTTTTGACTTCCAGCCTGGGGACAGAGCTGATGACACCAATTGTTTTTAATTGTTGTTAAGTAATGTTTATTCTGGCTAAGGACTTTGTGAGTCTCACGCTCTGCCAGCGACGAGGGGAAGCCGGGAGGAAGCAGAGACAGGACACCTGACCCAAGCTAGCCAAAGAGGTATTCCATACCACAGCACGTCATGCCCAGGATGTAACGGGGAGTTACCCTGGAAGGGCAAGTTCACTGCAGGGTTGGACGAGGCATCTGTCGGTGCTCGGTCGGGTGGGGTTGGGAGACTTATTAACCAGCTGGTGTTGAGGTGTTGTATTCTTTCCCCTTGTTATTTCCTTTATCATTATTATTATTGGTGGTAGCAGTAGTGGTTTGTGTTATACCTTAGTTACTGGGCTGTTCTTATCTCAACCCATGGGAGTTGCATTCTTTTCAATTCTCCTCTCCATCCCTCCAAGAGTAGAGGGAGGGAAAGAAGGGGGGGAGTGGGAGAATGACTGCATGATTTATGTTTAAACCACGACAGTATTTCAGCTATGGTCAATCTTCATTTTCCTCCTGTCTCCTGAACAGGTGGGTGTTTAGGGTATTTTGTTCCTTTTTTCTTTTTTTCTTCTGGTCACATCAGTTGCAAAGAGGAAAGGAAGCAACATAGCTCCTGCATAAATCCACTAGCTTACCAGGAAGAGGGTAATTCCTCCTACAGTCCTGTGTCCTTGCTCAAGTTATATGCATCCCAATGTCAAAATGGGATCAGATATTAACCTCTCTCTTCTTCTTGTGGAAGGTGAAGTGCATTGCTTTCGTGACACTATGTGTCTAAATGTCACTTTGTTGGTCCTGAACAGTAATGCCGTGGTGAAGGATCTCCAAGTTGTCATCACTTACTGAACAGTGATTTGACAGCACAGTTCTAGTGCATGTAAAACTGTGGGGGTTTTTTTAAAGAAATCAAGCAGGGTGTTCTGTTTCGGGGTGCATCAAGTTTAATCAAAATGCTGGAAAGGGACACAAACAGTTTATCTAATGACTGGTCTTTTTAGCAACTTTAAGTGTATTCATGGAAAGACAGTTTGGATCAAGGAATCAATATCTTGTTCAAATAGTTTTAAATAGCTGTTTAACCTTAAGCAAGACCTGAATAAAATGCAACATATTCATTACTAATAGCAATAGGGTCATGCTGGTTTCAACATCCCAAGAATATTCAAAATTTTCAAAATTCTCAAATGCTACTGTAGATAGGCTGGTGGGAAAGGGGAAGATGTGAGGGGATGTCTCCTCCATACACTGGCCTTTCAAGGAGAAAAGGCAAGATGCACAATTATTAATAGTTCCCATTACACGGGTCCCATAGCATCGGGGTGATACCAGATCAGTTTCATGACCAGCAATTCTATCATATTACAGGCCATTATCAGAAAGTACAAAAGAAAAACCTTAGACCAGTGTCTTGAGTTCAGCAGCAGCAGTCATTTTTCCTCCTTCTTAGTAGCTGGTGCAGCGCCATGTTTTTGACTTTCGGCCTAGGAACAGTGCTGATAACGTCGATGTTCTCAGTTACTGCTCAAATGTTTAGACTGACCAAGGACTTTGTGAGTCTCATGCTCTGCCAGGGAGGAGGGGAAGCCGGGAGGAAGCAGAGACAGGACACCTGACCCAAACTAGCCAAAGAGGTATTCCATACCACAGCACGTCATGCCCAGGATGTAACTGAGTTACCCAGAAGGGCTAGTTGACCGGGGGGTTGGATGAGGTATCGGTTGGTGCTCAGTCAGGCTGGGTGGGGTGAGTTATCAGTCAGTGGGTGCTGAGGTGTTGTATTCTTTTCCCTTGTTATTTCCCTCATCATAATTATTATTGGTGGTAGCTGTGGTGATTTGTGTTATACCTTAGTTACTGGACTGTTCTTATCTTAACCCATGGGAGTTGCATTCTTTTGATTCTCCTCTCCATCCCTCCAATAGTAGAGGGAGGGAAAGAAGGGGGGGAGTGAGTGAACGAGCTGCATGGCTGGGTTTAAACCAAGACAATCAGGCCCTAAAGCTGATTGATAATACCAAAATAGAGAATACTGGCTGCAAGTCAGGTGTAACATAGTGAAACTCTGAGAGCAAGCACAACAACTCTGAGGACAAACAAATCAACATTGTGACTATCAATCCAAAACAATGAATGCTTACCACAAATATGATTAGGCACACTCTGGTCAGATCTGTCATCTCAACCCTTCATGCACCACATTAGGCTCCAAAAAGGACTGTCCTAGTTTAAACCCAGCCAGTACCACAGCACCACACAGCTGCTCGCTCACTTTCGTTCTTTACCCTGCTTTTCTGGGCAGGAGTGGGAGAAGAATCAAAAGAATGTAAAACTTGTAGGCTGAGATAAGAACAGTCCAATAACTGTTACCCAATATGCAATATAATACAATAAAGTACAATAAAGTACAATAGAGTACAATAGAGTACAATAAAGTGGAAAATAATAATAATGATAATTATTATAATAATAATAATAATGGAAATAATAAGGGGAGAGAATATATATATATTTAGCATATCTAGATAACATCCAATTCAGTATTACATTGCCCGAATTTCCACCTTCAGAAACAATTTAGGCGTATATATATTATGATATTTCAAAAAGTATTTAAGTTAGGGATCTGGTCATGTTTTCAAAAGCATTCAAACACTCAGCCTTTAATGAAAACAAATACCTAAATATGTGACTATATATTCCAAGAAATTTATTGTACAGTTTTTCTTAGGTAATCGCAAATATCTGCAACCTCAGCCATGATATGCAGGAGCCCTCATAGGTACTTTTAACTTGCATTAAGTAACTGGAAATGTGTGTTTTCCACAGGGAATTATCAAAGATTATGTTGAATTACAAAGTTTTTTTCAGCTCCATCCTCTGTTTTTGTCTCTCTTTCATTAAATTCATCAGCCATACAAGGGTCCATATTTTACTAGAGAAAGGTTACTCAGTTGGAAATATGGAATAAAAAAAAAAATAAGTACAAAATCTCAGAAAAATTGACTTCTTTTTTTTTTTTTTTTCCTGTGGGTAGAAAATAACAGGTTAGTGTTAAAGCCGTACAGGATTGTTGTAGAGAGCATTCAAGATAATGATGGAGAGAAGATGCAGTGGATGTCCAGAAGTGCCAGATTGTAGATTGTAGATTGCAGCACACATAGCAGTGAAAGTGGCTGGAAATGCCAAAAGGATAAGATTTTCAGAAATGCTTGTTGAGTACTGAAAAGCATAAATAGTGCCAAGCAGAAAATCTCAAAGAGGGTAAGGGAAATATCCAAGTGTCTCAAAATAAACCAGAAGGGGAAATCAGACAAGTGTAGGGAGTGTTGTTGAGCCTATAGCTAAGGAGCAGGAAGGAAACTGTCTAGAAAATGCTCTTTTTGTAAGACTAGACCTCATATGTACCTAATGTTTGAACATCTGAAGGGCTCAGTTGATGAAGCTTGCTTGAATGACAAGCAGCTTCATGCAGCTGTTGCTTTTAAACGTGCTTATTGTTCTAGAGCTTATTCTGGGACTCATCAACATAATGCTTTGACACTTTGCCTCCTGACACCTTGCCATTGACCAGTCTCGGCAGCATAGGCAGACACCCAACACACTGCCATTTGACTGACATTGGTAGCGTAGGCAGGATACGATCCACATTATTTACATAAGGTGTGATTCTTTCAACTCACACTGCCCTTGTTGAAGTCATGGGGTGGCACAATTCTCACCTGCATGCAAAAAGCATTTTCATGGTTGTCTGTTGGGGCCAAATGATCTGGATACCGAGTGTCCCTGGCAGTTCACCAGACCTATGGCATCACTTGTGATCCTGTGTTTACTATGAGGGATTGAGTGAGCTGCTGTATGGGCATGTGATAACTCATCTCTCCTATTGCCTTAACAATGTTCTGTTTCATAACATGTCAGATTTAATTACAGTCCGGACCACATGACTATAATATAATTGTTCTTGTATATGTATATACATATACATATGCATACATATATACAAAAATGTATATGTATGCAAAAAAAACATGTAGATGAGGCCCTCAGTTTAGTGGTGGACTTGGCAGTCCTTGGGTAATGGTGGGACTTAATGATCTTGAAGGCCTTTTCCAACCTAACTGATTCTATGACTATGATTCTGCGCTGCTTCTTCTACACTTGTATTAATAAATCCCATTAATTTCCACTGTTAACTTCGTCCTTTTTGAAATACTTAATTACATTCACCAAAATCTCAGACATGTAGAAGAAAACATTTTTCCCAGACCAGTGGCAGATCCCAACATTTGAATATTAACTGTATCAACATGCATATACATAAAGCAATTCTAATGCTGGGTTTCATTTTTTTGGAGCACTGATGTCCTACTTAAAAAAAAAAAAAAAAAAGGGAATTGGAAAAACCCACAGCAGGGATAAAATGTCAGATTATTCAAGACAAGCTGATGGGAGAAAGTAAAGACTGGGCAAAGTAGCTGAGCATCACTACAGCAGGTTAAATTCAGCATAGATAATACAAACTAGTGCATGCATATAGAAACAAGTGGAATACTCAGCATGAAGGTCTTGATATCACTGCGGACAGCTCAGAGCAAGCTAAAATGGCAAAATAACAAGCTAATGTGAGAGGTACAAATTAATGAGCAAGTTAATGTGCCATGTTCTTGCCCTAAGAAAGGTATAGAAAATAATGACTTCATTTTTTAAATGCCCTTTTATAGCTCAATGCAATTTATGTATGCATATAACCAGTTCTAAATTACATCTAAACAGATTCTCATTGTATCCGTGTGTACATGCATTCTGTAAAACAGTTCTTCACATTTAACTGCAAATTCATGTTAACTTCATAGTTATATCTAATTTTGACTGCCAGAAAAACATGCTTTATGCTAGCAGAGCCATATCAGGCTTTCCATGTTGTGTAAATATGCACCATAACTCCTTTTTAACTCTCATGTTTACTCTTTACTTACTTAGACTGATAGAGTCTAAGGTTTTGCCAAGTGAGAATGCTTAGTTGCCCACCTCATGATTTTTCATTACTGTCTGTGTTTGGTTAACAGCCGCAGAGGTGTTTTCTACTGAAACAAGAATACCAAATCTTCTTCAGAGCAAACAATAGTACATCTTCCTCTTGCCAGGCTTAAGACAACATAATAAGACCATTAAAAGGTAAATAAATCAGTGGCCATCTACTGTGTAATATAAAAAATGTGGAAACAAAATATTGTAAAGTACTCTCATTTCATTTCTTCTCCCATGTTGCTTAATTTTTGTATCTCTTGATACAGCAGATCTGTTGCAGGCAATATTTGGTCTGAAAAAATGAACAGAGATTATCTAGCCACTGCAGACACTTCTATTTTCCAGAAGCTGCCTGTTTGCCATTAGCTGTTGCGCTGCTATGGTTTGATGAAGACAATAAAAACAGTTAAGTTTATGAATCCTAGCAATGTCAGGGTATTTGGATGTGAATAAATTACAAGACAGAAATATTGAAGTCAGGTGGAACATTTCTCAAATTACTGGGACTTTGTGCAGGGAGACACAGCCTTTAAGCTCCATATCTTGTTTACAGATGCTTATGTCTTCATTTAATATGCAGCTTTAAAGACAAATACTGTTTACAGTTCTTGTTCCTGTTTGAAGCATGTCAGTTTTTACTGCTAAGAATGATAGTGACTAAAAAATCCTACCGGAGCTTATTGTGTTCGCCTTTGCTTTCAGCAAGGGGAAATGCTAAAACTTTGTGATACTTGTTTTAGAATCTCGTTTATTTTTGACTGAAAACCTGAATATTAATGGCATTTTATTTTATTTTACTTTATTGGTTTGGCTTGGGTTTTGCTACATGGATTAGATTCCTGCATTTCTTAGTTAACAGTCCCTTGGTGGAAATTATTTGGATGTCATTTTTAGGATTTAATTATCTGGAGGAGAAGTTAAGAAGCACTGCTCTATTCCAGTGAGACAGGAGGGAGTCCATCAATACTTCCTTTGCTGAATTATTTTAAGGACCGATGCAGTTCCCTTTCACATGGGTGTAGATCAAGAGCTGCTCCACTCTTATGAGTAGATTTATATTTCAGAAAGTAGATTAAGATCATGTGGCATTTTGTAGTTACCTTTTTTCTCCTGGTGGCTGTTAAGAAGTACAAAGGCAAGAATGAAATAACCTATCATGTACAGCAGCCAGCACTTTTATGTGGCAGCTGTTGATCTGTCCAGGTGCCCAGCAGGCCTGATTATATGTCAAAGGTGCCCAAGGGCTCAAATTTTGCCTCTAGTCTCATGGAAGATATTTACAGCTGAGATCCTTCCATTACAGCATGAAGGGTGAAACTCCTACAGACTTCAAAAGGAGCATGACTAGACCTTGGGGTAAAGCCAAACTCAGCAAGCAGCATATATTTTTAAAGTGAATCAACCGGGTATGTCTCAGTGGAGATTTTTCAATCCCAAACTTTTAAAAATCAGAGTAAATTTGCATTTTTAAAAGAATCTAAATCCCATGTTCTCTATAATGCACAGGAGCCCACATCTCATGGATAATGTAGCTGTACACAAAAAGCTACACATGTGACTCAGGTCCCCATCAGGCTCAGAGGACCCCTCTGCACCTTTCAGCGAGACTTGCAGGGCACGTAGCTTGCCTGCGGTAGTAGATCAGAGCTTCCAGATGCAGATCAAACACTTGAATAAACATGGACATACCCGGCAAGAGCAGGCAGTGAGTATAAAGAGTATAACATTTGCAGTTCATCACTGAATAATGAGATGTGAACTTCTGCTTCAGCTGATACTATCATACTTAAAGAGCTCCTCTTTTCATTTCCCTACTTAGACAGTGATTGCAGTCATGCTTACAGCCTATTGTGAAAAGTGTAAAGTCAGACTTAATCCCTGGCCACTGCCATATCACTTCAGAAATAGGCGGAAAATAAGTGGTGAGAAAGAAGCAAAGGAAATGAGCAAACTCAGCTTTGTAAACTGCAGGAGGCTTGGTAAAAGAGAAGTAAAAGATGACAAATTATATGAAAATAAATTAAGGACACAGAGTTAAATCATAAAAGTGATAGAATTCAAGGTGTCAGACCTTCAAAAACAGGTTTTGCCAGAAAACTTGGTGTCCTGGGTTTACCAGGAGCCGTTTTGCTCCTTCTTAGTAACTGGTGCAAGCTCTGTGTTTTGACTTCCAGCCTGGGCAGAGAGCTGACAACACCAATTGTTTTTAATTGTTGTTAAGTAATGTTTATTCTGGCCAAGGACTCTGTGAGTCTCATGCTCTGCTGGGGACGAGGGAGGCCGGGAGGAAGCAGAGACAGGACACCTGACCCAAACTAGCCAAAGAGGTATTCCATACCACAGCACGTCATGCCCAGGGAGGTAACTGGGAGTTACCCGGAAGGGCAGGCTCTCTCTCGCTTCTGGGGGGTCGAACTCGTTCAGCGGTGGTATCGTATTCTCTTGTTATTTTCTCTTATCAATATTATCACTGGCGGTAGCAGCAGTGATTTGTGTTATACCTTAGTTACTGGGCTGTTCTTATCTCAACCCGTGGGACTTACATTCTCCTGATTCTCCTCCCCATCCCTCCGGGAGTGGGGAGGGTCGGGGTGGGGGGTGAGTGGACGACCTGTGTGGATTGATTTAAACCACGACACTTGGCAACTTCTCTGGTAAAATAACTGATTTTTCTTAGAGCAGGAAAATGCAGTAGATCTCATCTATCAGTGCTTCAAAAACACAATATATAATATGGGGGCATACAGGAAATAGTTCAGCTGGAGAAGGTAACAGGATTTATATCAAGTATATAAAACTGTGTGATGAGGAGGCAATAATGTTTATGCTGAAAGTAATCAGCTGGTGTTGGATAAAGGTTTAAAATTCTGATGAATCTGCCCTTAAAGTAACTTGTATTTCGTTAGATGCCTCAGCACAACAAAGTTGGAGTGTGCTAAAAGTTGGATGTTAACATAAAGTTAAGAGATTTGTATAATTTTGAGTAATAAAGGTAAGCTGACATTCATTTAAGAAATAATAAATATATGATCTGCTGTAAGCAGAAAACTCAGAAGTTGGAAACGATAACAAAAAAAAAATTACAGTATGTACAATTAGTGTCACTTATAGTCCTAATCAATGAATCCTAATTATAAAAAAAGTACAGAGAAAGTCACTCTTTTCTCCTGACCATGCCAGTCTGTAGCGCATGAAATGAGGGTAAACTAGATTGACTTGTTAGTAAACTGGAAAGCATGTAACTGTTCTTTATGAACATTTGGATAATAGGGTACCTAGCTGGAAAAGCATGCTTCTGAATAATTATGAAATGTCTTTTAGTAGATAAACCCTTAAATGGATCTTAAATGTCTATTGCCTTCTTCCTGTGTGATGTACTGTAGGTTACCCTGCTCTTGCAGGGGGGTTGGACTAGATGATCTTTTGAGGTCCCTTCCAACCCTTGGGATTCTGTGATTCTGTGATTCTGTGATTCTGTATTCATTTGCTTCTTTTGTATAGACCATGTCTGGCTTCAAAATTCATAAACCTTACTATCTGCAAAACAGAGCAGCATTTGCTTTTAATCTAAGAGGAGTGCTATGGGTTGTTAATACTGTGAATCCCATGGCATTGTGAACTTAAGTACATTCTTGTTCAACAAAATTACAGCACCTGAACATTTTTTTCTTTATCTTGGTCTCTCATCAGGTTAAGGAATCTGCCTGAGCTGACATTCAGTTATTTACTAATTTTTTTTTTATATACTTTATATATATATAGTTATAGTTTATATACTATATATAGTTTATATATAGTGTATATATATAGTATACAGTATATATATACCCTATATGCTTATAAGCATAGTTTATATGCTTTATATAATATATAGTTTACTATATACTAAATAGACCCCAACTCTTCCTTCACAGGTTTGACTAGTAGTTATCCTTGGAGATGGAGTTGTGCTTTTGGCCCTAGCACCTGTCCAATACACCTGGCAAAACACGTTCTGAACAAGAAAGTATTGTCAAAAATTGAAGTATGTTGCTGTCTGACTCTGCCAGCTCTAGCAAGTGTTATTTGCAGCAATATGCTGAGTCCAAAAAGGAACAATCTTTTTAAAGATGGAAATGTAGACACCATAGTGGGGAAAAAGTAGGAACAAAATTAATTTAACAGCTGAACAGGATTGAAAAAAATTGCTTTCAATTTTAAGAATGTTGTGTATCTTTCATTTTGGTCAAGAAGAATCCTTGAGGAGTCATCAGTGTAAAGAACCAATATTTGAAAGGAGGTAGCCTTATTTTCTCTTCCCAGATATTATGTCTTGATACTTCTTATTTTCCAGATTTGCCTTTATGTAAAAGGTCTGATTTAGGCCAAGAAACCATCAGTGCATAAACAACAACAGGAATGAACATCAAACTGATGATGAAGACATCCACTTAAAACACTTCATATAATGAACATTTTGTGATTTGAGTTCAAGTTTCTTAGCAGAAATACCTTTCTTTGCCTCCAGTGAATTGAAATATTCAAATGTAAACTCTTTTTTCTCTGTCATTTTTTATTCATTCACTGTCCAGCTATATATTACCCATTGTATTTAATTTATTAGAGTAACCTGAAACTGTTGGTGCTTAAGGATTACATTTTTAATCAGGGATTGGTGCTGGGACCGGTCTTGTTTAACATCTTCGTCGCTGACATGGACAGTGGGATTGAGTGCGCCCTCAGCAAGTTTGCCGATGACACCAAGCTGTGTGGTCCGGTTGATATGCTGGAGGGAAGGGATGCCATCCAGAGGGACCTTGACACACTTGTGAGGTGGGCTGATGCCAACCTTATGAAGTTCAACCACGACAACTGCAAGGTCCTACACCTGGGGGGAGCAATCCCAGGCACAGCTACAGGTTGGGCAGAGAAGAGATTCAGAGCAGCCCTGCGGAGAAGGACTTGGGGGTGCTGGTCGATGAGAAAATGAACATGAGCTGGCAGTGTGCGCTCGCAGCCCAGAAAGCCAACCGTATCCTGGGCTGCATCAAAAGGAGCGTGACCAGCAGGTCAAAGGAGGTGATCCTGCCCCTCTACTCTGCTCTTGTGAGACATCACCTGGAGTATTGTGTGCAGTTCTGGTGTCCTCAACATAAAAAGGACATGGAACTGTTGGAACAAGTCCAGAGGAGGGCCACGAGGATGTTCAGGGGACCGGAGCACTTCCCGTATGAAGACAGGCTGAGGAAGTTGGGGCTGTTCAGCCTGGAGAAGAGAAGGCTGCATGGAGACCTCATAGCAGCCTTCCAGTATCTGAAGGGGGCCTATAGGGATGCTGGGGAGGGTCTCTTTGTCAGGGACTGTAGTGACAGGACAAGGGGTAATGGGTTAAAACTTAAACAGGGGAAGTTTAGATTGGATATAAGGAGGAAATTCTTTCCTGTTAGGGTGGTGAGGCACTGGAATCGGTTGCCCAGGGAGGTTGTGAGTGCTCCATCCCTGGCGGTGTTCAAGTCCAGGTTGGATGAAGCCTTGTGTGGGATGGTTTAGTGTGAGATGTCCCTGTCCATGGCAGGGGGGCTGGAACTAGATGATCTTGAGGTCCTTTCCAACCCTAACTATTCTATGATTCTATGTAATTCGCTTGAAAAATACGCTGCCTCAGGGTTCTTCAGTTTACTTGCAGATTCCTTTTTTAGGCATACATTTTATTGATGTTCATGCATGCGTTATCACACTGTACATGAATAGGTCATTTACCCCAAAAATGTATATAAAAACAAATGTCCCAAAGCATAAATGTTCATTTAAGGAAGCTTCTCAAAGACACAAGCCTTTGAAAACTTTAAAACTCTCATTATGCCCTACAATAAATTCCTAGTTCTGTCAAATGTTTATATAAACTTTGAATTGAGTACAGTCAAGGGCTTTACAATTATAAAAACTTAAGCAGCCACCTGGTGCTGAAATTTAAAACACTATTTCCGTTATATTATAATTTCATCAGTGACAATCTTTTGCGTACTTAACACCAATACAGTTTTTCACAGGCTGAAGTGAACATCTTGATTTTTTTTCAGAAAACAATAAAAAGCTCATTCGTCTGGAAAGAACTGAGATGATATTTATATCAAATATGTTTAGGTAAATAAGCAGGTGTGGTTTCTATGAGTTGTAACAACTTCTTGGGCTTCAGAGTTAGTCTAGTGTAGAGCAGATAGATGTTCTTTGATCTGATAAGGAGGCTTAGATAATTGCAATGGCAGAATTTTTTTTTTTGAGAGGGCCATTAATAAGTTCATAGTCTGACGTGAATTTAAGATGGCATTCTTGGATGATCATGCCATCTGAGATACTCAAGTCGTTAAAGGATCTGAGAACAACTCAAACTGCAGGGCTTTAGAAAAAGAAATGGCAAAAAAATGTCCTGCCACTGAGCAGAAAAGAACATAATTTCTGATGAGTGTGAAAGGATAGAAGTGCTGAGCACAGGGACTGGAACCCCCTTGGAGGATGGTCTATACCATAGAATCATAGAATAGTTAGGGTTAGAAAGGACCTCAAGATCATCTAGTTCAAACCCCCCTGCCATGGGCAAGGACAGCTCACACTAAACCATACCACACAAGGCTTCATCCAACCTGGACTTGAACACCGCCAGGGATGGAGCACTCACAACCTCCCTGGGCAACCGATTCCAGTGCCTCACCACCCTAACAGGAAAGAATTTCCTCCTTATATCCAATTTAAACTTCCCCTGTTTAAGTTTTAAACCATTACGCCTTGTCCTGTCACTACAGCCCTTGATGAAGAGTCCCTCCCCAGCATCCCTATAGGCACCCTTCAGGTACTGGAAGGCTGCTATGAGGTCTCCACGCAGCCTTCTCTTCTCCAGGCTGAACAGCCCTAACTTTCTCAGCCTGTCTTCATACAAGAGGTGCTCCAGTCCCCTGATCATCCTCATGGCCCTCCTCTGGACTTGTTCCAACAGTTCCATGTCCTTTTTATGTTGAGGACACCAGAACTGCACAAAGTGTGAGGTCTCACGAGAGCAGAGTAGAGGGGCAGGATCACCTCCTTTGACCTGCTGGTCACGCTCCTTTTGATGCAGCCCAGGATACGGTTGGCTTTCTGGGCTGCGAGCGCACACTGCCAGCTCATGTTCATTTTCTCATCGACCAGCACCCCCAAGTCCTTCTCCGCAGGGCTGCTCTGAATCTCTTCTTTGCCCAACCTGTAGCTGTGCCTGGGATTGCTCCCACCCAGGTGTAGGACCTTGCACTTGTCATGGTTAAACTTCATGAGGTTGGCATCAGCCCACCTCACAAGTGTGTCAAGGTCCCTCTGGATGGCATTCCTTCCCTCCAGTGTATCAACCAAACCACACAGCTTGGTGTCATCGGCAAACTTGCTGAGGGCGCACTCAATCCCACCAACAAAGATATTGAACAAGACTGTTCCCAACACCGATTCCTGACGGACACCCCTCATTACTGGTCTCCAGTACATGGCTCATCCAGTAATAATGTCTTGCTTTTACACTTCTGCAAAAGTAGAAACTGTGGTCAACTGGACCACACAGCTTGGTGTCATCGGCAAACTTGCTGAGGGCGCACTCAATCCCACTGTCCATGTCACCGACAAAGATGTTAAACAAGACCGGTCCCAACATGGATCCCTGAGGGACACCACTCGTTACTGGTCTCCAGCAGGACATCGAGCCATTGACCACAACTCTTTGTGTGCAGCCATCCAGCCAGTTCTTTATCCACTGAGTGGTCCATCCATCAAATTGATATCTCTTCAATTTAGAGAGAAGGATGTCTTGTGGAACAGTGTCAAACACTTTGCACAAGTCCAGGTAGATGACATCAACTGCTTTACCCTTATCCAACAATTCTGTAGCCCCATCATAGAAGGCCACCAGTATCACAGACTATACCAGGCTCAAAGACATACCTAACACTACCAGTCCTAGGGTTTCTTGGTTAAGTCTTGTAATTTGACACAAATCAGAGCAGCAGAAACAAGTTATTAGAATGTAGGGATTGTTTCTCAAAAGAATTTCAGGCTTCTTTGTACCTACAGATTATCTTTAGTTTTTAAATATGGCAGTAATATAAGAAGTGCGCATACAGTGTGGTAAATTTATCCTAGTTTTGCTTCTTGGCAGCACAAAGAGATTTGATTTGAGGTATCTTGTAGCTGTCGATAATAAAATGATACTTTAGGTGGGATAGCGTGCCACTTTATTGTGCTTTGTACTGGATTAGTGTACGGGGGCAGCTATTCACCCCCACAGTAAGGTTTCTCTTTCCAACTTCTTCTGAAAACAAAGTGGTGAAGTGACCGAAAATATTTCACTAATTGATGGGTTCAATAGGTAAATGAAAGTGGCCTTCAGCTGGTATTGTTGTGCAAGTGTTGTCAGAACAAATGATGATTATTACCCTTTTTGTCTATAATGCCTCCCAGCTACATCTGCTGACTATGGTGGTCAGAGACGTTTAAACATCAAGTCTTCAGCACTTCAGTAAGGCCAATCAGCAGAAAATCTGGCAGCACCTTTTCCTGTTATTATTAGATTAAATGCAGTGCTCTCTAGAAAGCATAAGACAACTTTGTGAAAGCATATAAATCACAGCAGAACAAAATATGAACCTGGATGAGCTGGGGGTAGTTTATGACTTAGCCATTGTGAAACTATTGTCTCAGACTTTGACTGCTGGGTACAAAATGCTCCTGCTGACATAAGTTGTCCTTATAACTTTAATAACTGTGGCACTTCATGTACCTCAGGATTTCTGCTGCATGCACCAACTGATGCACGTTTTGTCTCTTTGTTATGCGTGCCACTATCTAAGATACTTATTTTCTAAATCTAAGTGAAAATGTGACCTTTTCTTGATTATTCCTGGTGACATGTTTTGATTTCACTTGTCTTCCTGTCTCATTCCTCATAAGCTTCTTTTAATTCTGTGTATACACCACACAAAACCTAGAAACTTTGCTTGCTATTCTGTACAGATATTTCTTCCTGAAATATCTCCACTGCCTTACCCACTTTCACCTTTTTAATTCTATTGAATCTCCTCACTGCTAGCTTTCATGTTTTGTTTTTCCCATTTCTATTTATAAAACTAATAAAATACCAAGGAATCATTCTGACCTTTCCAGGTAATCAATATTAAGGATAGTCAGCTATCAACAAATATTGTTTCAGACAAAAATTATATAGAAGAGTGGCAGTTTTTGATTCAACACCTTAAGCAGATGTCTGGGGGAGGAAATAGGAATATCTTAACTCCCTGAGATTTTGCTTCAGAAACATCTTTTTTGACACATACACATTAGCTTGACTTGGTTGTGGATAGTGTCAGCTTTAAAGCAAGTTTTGGCACTATTAGAAGAAAGTGGTCCATTCTGTCAACTCTTTCTCAGCATAATTGCTCAATGGATGACAAATGACTGTTCAAAATACCAGCACAATGGTTTATTGTCTTTTTGCAGTGGAGGCACTTCACTGCAATGAAAAGTGAAATAATGCTATTGGATTTTCAGCTTATTAGCAAAAGAGCAATGGGAATTTGGGATAAGAGGAAGTGCCTTCTGTCAGGTGTGGAGACTGAAGTATTTGGGAAGCTTACTGGTGTAGGGGGAATTATACTGAAGTCCTGAAACTTTCAGAGCAGGAAGCAAGGGGTTTAAAATAGAAGGGTCTTGCTATCCCAAGGGACACTTTTTAAGGTTTAAAGAAAAACCCAACCAACCAAACAAAAAAATATGGGTTATTTCTATAGGCTTCTTTTACTTGTCTATAAATGAGGCTGATGAAGAGAGAATAATATTCAGACAGCTGGCGTCCTCAGATGCTCCCTAGAGTAGAACTGAAAGATAAGCAATTACTGGCAAATAAATGGAAAATTACAATTACTCAGAGAATGTAATACCACTCCACAAACAAAAATACAAACATAAATATTTGTGGGAGGCTGGGAGTAGGGATGAAGGGGATGAGAGGACTTTAAAATATGTGAAGTGAAAAAAATAAAAGGTCATTAAGAGAATTGGTATTATCAGATTTCAAAAGTGCCTGGTTCCTTTGAATCTTAAATTATTTCAGTAAGCCTTTGTTTCTACTTCTCTTTATAAAGTCTCTTTATTTTTTACCAGGCTTTTCTGACTCCAAAACTGATTCCTCATAGCTGGCTATATTTTCCATCTTAAATTTCTAAATTTAGAAATTAGACAGTTGTTACTGTTGAGGAAAGAGAGAAGCCCTGGGCTCAGTTACTTCAGAAATCACAGTCTCTGCATGTAATAATTGAAAATGACAGAAACTTTTCTGTTCAGCATGCAAGTTGTGTTTGTAAACTACCTCTTATACACAAAGTTCCTTTGCCCAGAATGTCTCTGCTAACAGAAGATACTGCAGGAACAAGGCCTTTATTCCTGCTTGTCAAAACCTTTTGAAGAGTGTAAATAGGAGACACATGAGAAAGCCAATGAACCTTCTCCACTTTCAGCCATTGAGAGCAAACTGTGTAGTTATTATCTGAAACATTCAGTATTTGAAATTGTCAATTTAGTTTACCTGCATTTTAAGGTAATTCAGATATCTAAACAAAGTTGATAAGGTAAATAAATTCTTCTGTACAAAACAAGCAACAACTGGTTTTGATTGGTCATGGACTGAATTGGCAAGTGTCATCTCACCAAGCTTTAAATATCTTCAAAGAATACCTGCACATCTGAGCTGCACATTACACAGCACAGCTCCCTTAACACTTAGTGCAGAGAAATAGGTACTTGTATCTGATGTGTTTTACAATTTTTCTCCATAGGTCTGTACCAGGAGCCTGGTGCACCAAATCTACATGCAGATGTCTACAGCACCTACATCTAGAATTAGTCTGAATGGACTTCACCGGAAATACCAATTACATAAAATAAAATGCCATCTAATGTCTTATACTCTGTCTATACAGAATTTAAATCAAATGTAAGGTGAGAATTGGGTAGGCAACTTCATCCTTTTCAATGAGACACACAGATAGAATCATCATAGAATCATAGAATAGTTAGGGTTGGAAAGGACTTTAAGGTCGTGTAGTTCCAACACCCCCTGCCATGGGCAGGGACACCTCACACTAAACCATCTCATCCAAGGCTCTGTCCAACCTGGACTTGAACACCACCAGGGATGGAGCATTCACAACTTCCCTGGGCAACCCATTTCAGTGCCTCACCACCCTTACAGTAAAGAACTTCTTCCTTATATCCAATCTAAACTTCCCCTGTTTAAGTTTTAACCCCTTACCACTTGACCTATCACTACAGTCCCTAATGAATAGTCCCTCCCCAGCATCCTTATAAACCCCCTACAGATACTGGAAGGCTGCTATGAGATCTCCATGCAGCCTTCTCTTCTCCAGGCTGAACAGTCCCAACTTTCTCAACCTATCTTCATACAGGAGGTGCTCCAGTCCCCTGATCATCCTCAGGGATCATACGGATCATTAAAAAGAGCCAGTCACAAATATGTTCTTCCTTTAACACATGTCAATGTGATTGCAAAACAATCACATTGTGACTGATCACAAAAAATGTGATTGCTTTCCATTAAACAGTTGCAATAAACAGATGCCAAAATACACACAGGGACTGAACAGATGAATCATATTTCTGCAGCAGCACCCAAGCTATAAACTATAAATTACATCTGGGATTTGCACAGTTCATCTCAATGAATAAACTAAACCAGACTTGTTCTGAATTCTGGGCATTTAACACATACACAAAGAGCATCTGTGCAGAAAACATGCAGTAAATCCAATGTATCTGTCATTTATTACCTCTTATGCATTTGCTATGCAAATGTTCTCTGGTCCAACAAGTGGCATTTCCTGTGCATGCAGGTCATCTGCACCACATATGTGTGTTTGATCCATTAGAGTCCCTATATTCAGACTCATGCAATATACCTACAGGTAATTCACATTTAAATTCTGTACATATACTTCTATTAATAAGAGACACACCAAAACCTACTCCAAAGTGATATTCAATGCTCATACAGCACAATTATTTCTGAGGTAGGAAGTGCTTTTTACCCCATTTTCCAAAAACTCAACCGAATTTGACATCACCTAAAAAGGCAAAATTCACACATTAATGTGAAAGTATCATAAGGAGTAGATGAAGAGAAATTTTCTCTTAAGAACCTTTTTCAGTTTATTTTTTCTTGATGCCAACATTTCTTTAAACAGTTTTGTTCAGAGACTAGTTGTGATTCCATAACTGCACTCAGTGGCGCATCTGAACCGCAGACTGAAGGATAATTGTAATTGGAAGAATCTTGGATTTTGAAAGAAGCATGAAACTTGTGCCATTTTATTGTTGTTTTTTTATTAACTAAAGCCAAAAGGCATCTCCATGTAAAGTTGAGATAATAAGCTACATTTATTGTTATCTTGTGCTGCTGCCCATAGTCTGAATTTTCAGTTCTCACAGAAGAAATACTCTCACTGAAGAAAAGACTACTCTCCTAGTTTCTGGTTTCATATTATAAGAGGTTTTTTTCTGTCCATCTTACAAGTTTTATCCCCTTCTCCATCCTAAAGGGATGAGTGCCATTTATATGAAATTGGTATTAAGAGCAAAGTCTAGCAAAGTCCATTTCCTTTATGAAGGCAGAATTTTGCTTGAAAGTTATTTCTTCTCAGCTTCGCAATGTGGTCTCCAGTTTCCCTTGGATAAAGTACCTTGTGCTAGCCTTTTAGTAAAGCAAAGAAATTTTCATCTGTCTCTGCTGGACATTCTACCTGTCCTTTGCACAAAATTAGTTAGGAATCAGAAATCTCAGACTGCTTTCTCTCTGCAGCACAAATTTTGTGTGATGAGGATAGAAGATGCAGCAATTTCATAGTGGGCTTGGATTGCCCAATGTCACATTTTGATCCAGAGACACATTCTTGCTGTAATATATGTATTTTGTGTATTAGCTATGTCACAGATTTCCCTCTCAGGAAGACATTTTTGGATCTGAGAAGGGTCCTAGCCATCGTAACCTCAACCCAGTTTTAAAGACAAAACATATACACCAGACTGCCGAAATGCCCCAGTCTGAACTCTTGTCAAGTGGTGTCTCCAGCCTTGCAGCCGTATGACTCAGAGTATGTTGTCTGCTATGATAAGACTTGAGCAAGATGAGAGGTCATTTCTTAGAGCCAGACTCACAGGCAATCAAGCCAACAGCAATCCTGCTCCTGGATAAACACAGATTTTCCACAGTGTTTGCCACAGTGCACAGAAAACAAACGTTTGCCACATTTGCTCTCAAACCAGAGGCTGTAGAGATGTCTCCATGGTGAGGTAAAACCTCTGTTTCTCAGCAAGGAAGAAAGCTGCACTGATATGATAATGCAGATGATGGGACCCAAGGCAGCATCTCTGCACTGTGGTAAGTGCACCTACCAGTCTCTTAGAGCCAGCTTGGGCATCTTTAACACAGCATGGCAATATAATATGTGAATGATAGAGTCTATATATACAGGGCTCAATAGAGAACCCTTTTCCACTGTTCTGCCATATCACTTACTGCACAACATGACTGCCATAAACAGTCTCATTCTCCTGCATAGCCATGTCAAGCAGGAACAAGATAATTTTAATTTTGTTTTGCATTCTTAAGGAGTATTTACTTTTTTTAAAAATTTAGAACTACATTTTCAGGTCTCTTCTAGTATTTGTCCTGTCTTGTTCAAAGTTGCTTTTCAGTTTACATATTTTTTATTTCTTTGTCAACATGGTACACTCCAATCAGTTAAGTTAATGAAGTTGTCATAGAGCATTATGGATGTTTAAGCCTTTCTAAAAATATTTTAATCATATTTTTTTCCTGTGTTCCACTATCCAGCATACAATTTTATTAAAATTTAGTTCAATATCAGTATAATATATTTAACACAATATATTTACTACAATAAACTTTAGTGATATTCAATTAAGAATAATAGAAAAAAAATTTAGAAATATCTAGGATACAGGAGAAGAGGTAAAACACTCTTGTGGTTTGTTTATAAGGTATTTATAAGACTATGTCACTCACATACACAAGTTTTCACCAACATCCCTTCTCTTGACATGACAAATTTCTCCACTCTGTCTTAAATGTAATTCTGCTGCAGAAATTGCTAGCTGGTATCCAGCAACTTTTTAACCCTTTGATCAGGGCTGTTATGCTTTTTCTCCCTGATGGGAGAACTCACGGGATGAATGGGCAATAAATATTACATTACATTACATTTCCAGCCTCTCTTTTGAGAGAGACTGGAAAAAACACTAAGGCTTACTACACTGCTCTTAAAATAAGTAAGATTACATGAAGTACCACACGAATTTAGGCGTCCCTCTCAGTCCTGGTGGCATTCCTCTTTTAGACAGCAAAGGCCTGGCAGGAAGCTAGGTAAGGGTGTGATGGTTTGTAGCCAAATTTCCCTTGGCAAGTGTTGGATCCCTCATGAAACTAAAGTAGGCAAATGAGGGGAAAGGCATGGGGGATACTGTGACCACGCCAAAGCTTCTGTACTGTACTTTGTCTTTTTATTAGAAAATCATCCGGTAAACTGACAGCATCGTCATATGTTACTGTAATCTATACTTTGCTCCGCATAAATGTTTCCTCCTATCCTATCTTCTCTTTCTCCAGAATCCTGAGCCAGACCATCTGGGGCAGTGCAGCTGCTATGTACTGTATTATAGCTATGGTTTACCTGCTGTAGGGGACTTCATGCAGGTGTGCAGGTTTTATGCCTGCTCAGCTGGAGGCCTGCACACTAAACCTTCCTTTCCCACAGGTGGAAAAAGGGAAAACCTATTTCTGGCTAATTTTACCATACACTCAAGGCTTTTCAGTATAGCTACTCTCAAGATAGGAAGAATTAGTCAATCGCGCACTGAATATTGAATTTTCTTTAAAATTGTTTTATGCTTTTAATGAAGCTTCTCAAGGAAGTGAGAATAGCATCTGCCTGCCCTTTTCTCTGTAAGCCGCAGTACCCTTCCCCATAGCTCCTGAAGTCATTAGCCAATTTCAACAAATCTGCCAGAGGAGCAAACAAAAAACAAACTAGGGACAACATAGGCCCCCTGAGGAAGCTTTTGGGAGAACTGACTACACAGGATTTGGAGAAGGCTGAGGTTCTGAATGACTTCTTCGCCTCAGTCTTCACTGGCAAAGGCTCTGACTGCACCACCCAGTTCTTAGAAGGTAGACACAGGGACTGTGAGAATGAAGACCTTGGGCCCACTGTGGGAGAGGATCTGGTTCGAGACCATCTTAAAAATCTGAACGCGCACAAGTCCATGGGACCTGATGAAATCAATCCACGGGTCCTGAAGGCGCTGGCGAATGAAGTTGCTAAGCCACTGGCCATCGTATTTGAAAAATCATGGCAGTCAGGTGAAGTTCCCGACGACTGGAAAAAGGGAAATATAACCCCCATTTTCAAGAAGGGGAAAATGGAAGACCCGGGGAACTACAGACCAGTCAGTCTCACCTCTGTGCCTGTCCAAATCTTGGAGCACATTCTCCTGCAAGGCATGCTAAGTCACATGAAAAACAACAAGGTGCTTGGTAACAGCCAGCATGGCTTCACTAAGGGGAAATCCTGCCTGACCAATTTGGTGGCTTTCTGTGATGGGGCTACAGAATTGATGGATAAGGGTAAAGCAGTTGATGTCATCTACCTGGACTTGTGCAAAGCGCTTGACACTGTCCCGCATGACATCCTTCTCTCTAAATTGGAGAGATATCAGTTTGATGGATGGACCACTCGGTGGATAAAGAACTGGCTGGACGGCCGCACACAAAGAGTTGTGGTCAATGGCTCAATGTCCGGCTGGAGACCAGTAACGAGTGGTGTCCCTCAGGGATCGGTGTTGGGAACAGTCTTGTTTAACTTCTTCGTCGCTGACATGGACAGTGGGATTGAGTGTGCCCTCAGCAAGTTTGCCGATGACACCAAGCTATGTGGTCCTGTTGATATGCTGGAGGGAAGGGATGCCATCCAGAGGGACCTTGACACGCTTGTGAGGTGGGCTGATGCCAACCTTATGAAGTTCAACCACGACAACTGCAAGGTCCTACACCTGGGTGGGAGCAATCCCAGGCACAGCTACAGACTGGGCAAAGAAGAGATTCAGAGCAGCCCTGTGGAGAAGGACTTGGGGGTGATGGTCGATGAGAAAATGAACATGAGCCGGCTTCAGTGTGCACTCACAGCCCAGAAAGCCAACCGTATCCTGGGCTGCATCAAAAGGAGCGTGACCAGCAGGTCGAAGGGGGTGATCCCGTCCCTCTACTCTGCTCTTGTGAGATATCACCTGGAGTATTGTGTGCAGTTCTGGTGTCCTCAACATAAAAAGGACATGGAATTGTTGGAACAAGTCCAGAGGAGGGCCATGAGGATGATCAGGGGACTGGAGCACCTCTTGTATGAAGACAGGCTGAGGAAGTTGGGGCTGTTCAGCCTGGAGAAGAGAAGGCTGTGTGGGGACCTCATAGCAGCCTTCCAGTATCTGAAGGGGGCCTATAGGGATGCTGGGGAGGGACTCTTCATTAGGGACTGTAGTGACAGGACAAGGGGTTAAAACTTAAACAGGGGAAGTTTAAATTGGATATAAGGAGGAAATTCTTTCCTGTTAGGGTGGTGAGGCACTGGAATCGGTTGCCCAGGGAGGTTGTGAGTGCTCCATCCCTGGCGGTGTTCAAGTCCAGGTTGGATGAAGCCTTGTGTGGGATGGTTTAGTGTGAGGTGTCCCTGTCCATGGCAGGGGGGCTGGAACTAGATGATCTTGAGGTCCTTTCCAACCCTAATTATTCTACGATTCTATGATTCTATAGGTTTGTAGTCTCAAAGGAAATATTGTCATGAATATACACAGTTGAATAGAGGAGAGTAGCACAAATTAGTGTCTCATCTAACATAATCTTTGCCAGACAAACTCAATAACTATCGATTTTCATTGTCCTGGTGGTAATTCAGCATATGCACATGGACCCGCTGGGCAGCACAAGAGCAACCTGGAAGCAACATCTTGCTCAGCTAGTGACTAGAGAACAGAGAAGGCTGAGAAGGAGGTAAAGGACACAGCAAGAGACCTAGGTGAATTGCAAGAAGGCAGAGGCATTCCCATTCAAGGGCAGAGGAATAGCGATAAGTGGACCACTGCATGCAAAATAATAATAAAGATCATGCACCCACAGGAACTATGTTTTCTTAATGCCATTATTCACAACAAAATGATGTTGGGTAGCAGCTCCATACAGTCTGTCTTCTGGCAATCTTAACCTTTGTATTTTGTTTCATAATTTGCATTAACTGCTACCTCCAGGTGTGTGTAACCTCTGGCTAGTTTTTATTCCAAGCTCTCTGGTCCAAAGTCTGCATTAATGTTGTTTATACAACATTTATCTAACTCCAACCAATTTTTATTTCTTCTTTGCACACCAGTCTTTGATGTCTGTCTGGATATCAGAATACACAAGTGGTTTCGGAACTTGATAAAGCAAAATACCTCATTGTTGCCTTTACTAGAACCAATTTTATAGAAAGCTAAGCTGCTCTTTTTCATTATTTAAATGAATATTAAAATCAAAACACTTTTATGCTTTCCAGATGAGGATGAAGCATAGGATTGTCTGGAAAACACCCTGATAACAAAGTTTTATCTCCCTAGTAAGTAAAAGGGTTGGGATTTTAAATTTGCTGAGAAAGAAACTTTAACTATTTCACTGACATTTTGGTAATGTGGAAAACCTTGGGAAATGCTATAAGTGCATGTTCTTAATTCGAAGAATTTTCCTGGAGGGAAAAAAAAATCATTTAATCTGTATGCTCTTCTGTAGAGATTTTCTAACAGGGACCATGTTTCTGAGGGTGACCTACAGTGTTTGAGACTGTAGTCTCTATAAAAACTAGGAAAAGAAATTAACTTCATTTCATCAAGATAGCAACAAGCCCTTTTCCACTCTATCATATATTGCTAACATCTTCTGTACAAGGACAAGAGATATTTATGAATCCCATCTGGCAAATAGAAATAATTGTAACTAAGTTTTATCTAAATGAAGACAGTTTTACACCTCGTTTAAAGGTAAATCATCTGAAGAGCAGTCCTGAAACTGTCACAGAGATATTAACAAATTTTAATTCATGTTAGGTTTCTTTCTGCTGGTGAAGGTTAGGTTTGTCTCCTTTCTCGGAATTCACTGTCAAAACAGTTTGGCACAGATGAGGATGAGCTGTTAGTTGCTTGGATTACAGCAGAATTTCAGTATCTCATTAAATGCAGAAGGGGGCAGGGTGGAAGATCACTTTGGCACCACTTTTGGAAACTGCATCTCATCAGTGATGCTGAAGTCTTGGCTCTGTCTATCACATTATAGAAATAACAGAGGTCAGGTTCTTGCTTAGTTTGGAAGCTCTGTTGGCATTTGTGTGCAAAATGTGGAATATAAGGCAATCTCATCTGTAAAGATATCTATCTGGTGAACAGCTGTTCAATAAAAGAGGCAAAGACAGAAAACAGGAAAATTAAACCCACAGACATACAAACTGCAATGGTCAGTAGACCACAGAGACAGTCTCAAGGACAACATCTCTCAAGTCACCAGCTGGTGGCCCTGGGAAACATCACCAAGGGTAGCAGTGGGGACATTCAGCACAAATTTGTAGCTGATAAGGACAGGGGAAACAAGATTACCATAAAAGAAAACTCTTCGGGTACTTCTGACTGTGTAAAATTTCTCATGTCATGTTTTAACGGGATATGTGAATCTCATTATGGGCTTTTCATGGGAAGGGACAAAGGCAGAAAAATGAGGATCAAGGGATTTCAGGGAAGAACAAGCGTGGGAGGATGAGCTGAAGGAGGAGCAAACATGGCCAGTCACACATAAGCAAGACAGGAAAAAGGGTAATATAACCCCCATTTGCAAGAAGGGGAAAATGGATAACTTGGGGAATTACAGACCAGTCATTCTCACCTCTGTGCCTGGCAAAATCTTGGAGCACATTCTCCTGGAAGGCATGCTAAGGCACATGAAAAACAACAAGGTGCTTGGTGACAGCCAGCATGGCTTCACTAAGGGGAAATCCTGCCTGACCAATTTGGTGGCCTTCTGTGATGGGGCTACAGAATTGATGGATAAGGGTAAAGCAGTTGATGTCATCTACCTGGACTTGTGCAAAGCATTCGACACTGTCCCACACAACACCCTTGTCTCTAAATTGGAGAGATATCAATTTGATGGATGGACCACTCGGTGGGTAAAGAACTGGCTGGATGGCCGCACACAAAGAGTTGTGGTCAATGGCTCGATGTCCTGCTGGAGACCGGTAACGAGTGGTGTCCCTCAGGGGTCGGTGTTGGGACCGGTCTTGTTCAACATCTTCGTCAGTGACATGGACAGTGGGATTGAGTGCGCCCTCAGCAAGTTTGCCGATGACACCAAGCTGTGTGGTTTGGTTGATACGCTGGAGGGAAGGGATGCCATCCAGAGGGACCTTGACACGCTTGTAAGGTGGGCTGATGCCAGCCTCATGAAGTTTAACCATGCCAAGTGCAAAGTCCTACACCTGGGTCAGAGCAATCCCAGTCACAGCTGCAGGCTGGCAGAGAAGAGATTCAGAACAGCCCTGTGGAGAAGGACTTGGGGGTGTTGGTCAATGAGAAAACGAACATGAGCCGGCTTCAGTGTGTGCTCACAGCCCAGAAAGTCAGCCGTATCCTGGGCTGCATCAAAAGGAGTGTGACCAGCAGGTCGAAGGAGGTGATCCTGCCCCTCTACTGTGCTCTTGTGAGACCTCACACTTTGTACAGTTCTGGTGTCCTCAACATAAAAAGGACATGGAACTGTTGGAACAAGTCCAGAGGAGGGCCAGAAGGTTGATCAGGGGACTGGAGCACCTCCCGTATGAAGACAGGCTGAGAAAGATGGGGCTGTTCAGCCTGGAGAAGAGAAGGCTGCGTGGAGACCTCATAGCAGCCTTCCAGTACCTGAAGGGTGCCTATAGGGATGCTGGGGAGGGACTCTTTGTCAGGGACTGTAGTGACAGGACAAGGGGTAATGGTTTAAATCTTGAACAGGGGAAGTTTAGATTGGATATAAGGAGGAAATTCTTTCCTGTTAGGGTGGTGAGGCACTGGAATCGGTTGCCCAGGGAGGTTGTGAGTGCTCCATCCCTGGCGGTGTTCAAGGCTGGGTTGGACAGAGCCTTGGATGACATGGGTAGTGGGAGGTTTCCCTGCCCATGGCAGGGGGGTTGGAACTAGATGATCTTGAGGTCCTTTCCAACCCTAACTATTCTATGATCTTGTGATTCTAAGATGCTGACCAGTACTCTTGTCTATCCAAGCCCTGCATGTGATCTTTGCCATCTGTGCTATCTTCCTGTTAAATCCTCTTCTTATTTTATGTGTGACCTTGGCTTAGGAGGCAGGTGAGTGTGTGTGCGCATTTGCAGACATGTTTACTAATAAACTTTCAAGTTGGAGTACATAACAGGAGGAGACTTACCATAAGGACCCAAGGACTGAGCTAGTTGCAAGGTCAGAGATGTGGGATCTGGGCAGGGTTATCAGATGTACATAAGTCCATGAATATGTATGTGCCTGTACAATCCAGAGAGTGTGGTTGTGTGTATTAACCAGTAGCAAGCTTCAAGCATGGTCAGGTGGAGGGGAGGAAGAGTATGTGGCCAACCATGTTAGTCATGTGTACACTGGTCTGGGGTGTAATAAGGTCACTGTGCTGTCTCTTCTGGTCTATGAGGTCCTCCCTGTGGCTGTGTCTCTGTATGCGCATACCAGGAACACTTGTTCAGCCTCACTGCCAGGACATGGGCATGAGGAACCAATGTATCCATGGGACTAAGACTAGAGAAACAGTAAGGTCTGAGAGGGTACCAGAGCCAACCACCTTTAAAATCAGGTATCTTTCTCTTTTAAAATTATCTTCAAGTCATCACTGTGCTTAACACTTGAATGACAAGATTAGAAACTGAAGAGTGACCTTATTCTAATTAATTTGGGTTCACGTTCTATTACCAAGAAATTTGGGAAAGAAAGATATATAGATAGAAAATCTGCTTTTATTAGTGAGTTTAAACATCTAACGTCATAAACTTCAAATTCACACTATTCTTTTCTTTGGTATACTTCATTTAAAGGTCATTTTTGATATACAAAAAAAAATTTCTCAATCACAAAAGCCGTTAACAGAGATGTTTTCTTTTGAAGTAAAGTTTATATCTCTGCCAAACTGGTATCTGATTTTTTAATTAGGATAAATGTATCTTGTTCTTTGTTAAAACACCTCTAGATTTTATTCCCCTTTGGGTATATTTACAAGTTTCTATTAAAAATATCACATTTCAATGCAAAGAACAAATTGATCTAGCATTTATTTGTAGCTTGAAAATATGTTGTGATACAGAATATAGTCTAAAACTTGAAAATGTTGAAAGTTTCTCCTTTATTTTTCAGTCACACTCAGGAGTAATAAATTCAGATTACTCATTCAAGAGGCGCTATTTTCCTTGACATTTGAGAACTGTCCATGTTTGACAGAAATCAAATACTATAAGCTTGAACGTTTCATATAACTAAATAAGCAAATAAAATAAATATCATCTTCTGTAACTATTATATTAAAAATTTAAGCAATTCTTAAAATTCAGCAGGGGCAAAGCAGTCACACAGGAAAAATAAAGTCTTATACACTTACAATTCTCATTAATCTTTTTTCAGAGATACTGGTATTTTTCTCTTCCATTTTCCAACAGTAAATTTTATTTTGCTAATAAATTGACAAGGATTCATCACTTATTAACCAGAAGCTCATGACTCAGACATCAGACATGTCTTCTCTCAGTATTAGCTGGAAATAAATTAGCACAATTGAAAGGGTAAGTGTATTTTTTAATTGGCAAGTTGTCTCCTTACTTTGCACCATTTTATTCAGAAATATATACTAATTGCATCTTAGGTTGACTCTAAAAGTTGAGTTTTATTAATCTTTCCCTCATAGTGCTTCATTCTTTTTACTGGTGTTTTGACAAGCTGAGAATAGCACCCATGTTTGAGATTAGGTGGTGCAAAATTGTTACTATGAATACTAAGTATTATTTGTCTAAAACTCTTTGACCAAGGAGTTAGAGAATGAGTGAGGTTGACTACTCGTTCTCCAACTTGCATAAGGCTTCAAAATCAGGTAGTGGCATGCCTGGAAATAGAACTCATTAGCACTGTTGAAGACTTCTACTTGTCCTTTAAAATTTACCTGCCTTAAGAAGGTGAATAACAGAGAATGGAAATGTCAAAATACAATACTTTTAGAAGTGCAAAATTCACATGTATGTATTAAATCCCTGAAGTATAGTGGAGATAGTCTCTGGAGTTAGATTTTAGAAATATTAGCCAACTATTGCAAAACGCAGAACTACACCTAAATTCTGAATCTCTTCAAAATTTCCACACATTCATATTGCATAGACAAGTTGAATTATTCTGTGCAACATAATTATGCCTACTTTATGATTCATTGGTTGCACTCTGGCACCATCCTTTTTTGCTTTTCCAGGCAATTGGAAAGTATAACTATTCCAGGAGTATGTTATAACTAGACATGAGTAAATCAACACTTCAGAAATATTATTGGCAATACTTCTTCTCTTAAGCAGAAGTCTTCCCCTACTAATTTAAAGCACAAGTGAAGGCTGCCCACATCTTCATACTTTTAGAATCACAGAATCATAGAATAGTTAGGGTTGGAAAGGACCTCAAGATCATCTAGTTCCAACCCCCCTGCCATGGGCAGGGAAACCTCCCGCTAAACCATGTCATCCAAGGCTCTGTCCAACCCAGCCTTGAACACTGCCAGGGATGGAGCACTCACAACCTCCTTGGGCAACCCATTCCAGTGCCTCACCACCCTAACAGGTGAGGCTGGCATCAGCCCACCTTACAAGTGTGTCGAGGTCCCTCTGGATGGCATTCCTTCCCTCCAGCATATCAACTGAACCACACAGCTTGGTGTCATCGGCAGACTTGCTGAGGGCACACTCAATCCCACTGTCCATGTCACTGACGAAGATGTTGAACAAGACCGGTCCCAACACCGATCCCTGAGGGCACCACTCGTTACTGGTCTCCAGTTGGACATTGAGCCATTGACCACAACTCTTTGTGTGAGGCCATTCAGCCAGTTCTTTACCCACCAAGTGGTCCATCCATCAAATTGATGTCTCTCCAATTTAGAGACAAGGATGTTGTGTGGGACAGTGTCGAATGCTTTGCACAAGTCCAGCTAGATGACAACAACTGCTTTACCCCTGTCCATCAGTTCTGTAGCCCCATCATAGAAGGCCACCAAATTGGTCAGGCAGGATTTCCCCTTAGTGAAGCCATGCTGGCTGTCACCAAGCACCTTGTTGTTTTTCATGTGCCTTAGCATGCCTTCCAGGAGAATGTGCTCCAAGATTTGCCTGGCACAGAGGTGAGACTGACTGGTCTGTAATTCCCCGGGTCTTTTCCACTAGCCAGACCAATTAACTTGACTGTAACATTGCTGCTGCTAGTAGTGTTTCTCACTTGCCATTATTTCTTTCCGCAAAGTTGATCACTTGAGGTAAAGTGGTGATGCTTTGCTGAATAAATTAACAAAATGTTCAACACAGAGAAATTTTTCTGAGAGGTGGGGGCCAAGAGGGCAGGGGACACAACTCATGGTTATATTCACTGCAAATTCAGTTTACCAGACAGACAGACCCCATAAAGAAGCAGCTGTTAAACACTGCATGTGGCACTGTGACTTCTCCTAACTACACAGCAACAGTACTGCTATAGATAAGAAAGCAAAGCTCACCACACCCCAAACAATCTGCAATGAAGGGGAAAGCTCTTACCCACATCACAAGATGGGTGAGTTCCAAGTTCAAGTCCCTCACCTGCATTTTGTGGAAGGAGGAACAGTGCATATAAACTTTAACATTTAAATTCACAGCAGTGACGATCTTCCACTGTATCAACTCAGACTGCTGCATTGCTAACAGATATGTAGCTGAGTCCTGCTGAGATATCTGAGTTTTAGATTACATACCAATGTCATGCAAATGCCACCACTGATGGGAAAGACGAACATAAGGGATCAACAGCCATCTTCTTTCTTAGTGTTCCAGACGTCCAAAACCATACATCTGTGAGGCTAAAGGAAATTTCATAGTATAGATCTCAGACCTCAAAATTAGTTGATGTGTGATTATGAATGTGAAAACCGAAAGAAAGAATAATAGCAAAGAATGAAGTCAACCATATAATGTTCCATTTTATGTCTGAAGGTTGTACAAGCTTCATCTTTTTCCATAATTCATAATAAAACAACATCTTAAGAAACAAGTCCTGACACACCACTGCTTGCTTGGAAAAAAATATTTGTCACTTTTCCTGCTTTCTTAGTTCTTCCTGGATCTCTTACTTCCTGATCTTGGCTTTTCGTATGGAAAAAATCTGACCAATTTCATGAGCACTCTTAGAAAAGTACCTGTACAAATGTAGTGTTTTGTTACTCTAGAGATCTTCACCCTGTATGCACTGAGAATGTGCTCTGCTCATTACCTAACTAAAACATGAACAAACAAAACAAAATAAACAAAACAAAACAAACAGAAAAAAAAGAAAAAAGGAAAAACAAAAAACCTCTTCTGGGCTACTCTTGGTGCTGCATTGCCAGTGCCATCACAAAGAGTTACCTGGATTCTCCGATTTTCTGTGCATATGTAAGGAAAGAATCATTAGCTGGGCTTCATTTGCACAATATTTATTCTTGTTGATGATTAAGTTGATGATGATAAGCTTAGAAATATCATTGGCTTTTGGGTCTCTGGCTTAATATTCATTCTGCTCCTCATCTTCTTCCTTCTGCACTGCTGACTACCAAGATGCCATATATAAATTCCTGATTGAATTAACATTGAGGTGACTGAGAGGAAGAATTTATTCCATAGCTCCAGCTGTTTAAAACACATCATTTTCAGGTCACAAGAAGTTTAACATTACCATACCTTTCATAAGCAACCTGTGGGGATTTTAGCCCTGGCCCCTGACTCACAAAGGAAAGCTATTTAGACACCCGCATTCAAATACAGATAGCATATATCTACAGAAGTGAGCTCTAAAATAAATTAAAACTACAATAATTTTAAAACAAACAGATTTTTGTCTCTACTGGTGAAGCCACAGTGGTTTTGCAATTGTCAGGCTACAGGACAGGACCAGCAAAGCTAAACCAAAGCATGGGAAATCTGCCAGCTACAAAAGCTTTGCAGGCACTTTGTCCTCAACAGGAAGCTCTGACTATGTTCAAATGCTTAAACTATTATTGTGGAGGTAAACTGGCTTAGAGCTCAGCCAGTTCAGCACTTCAGTACCTCAAATTTTATATGCACAAAAATGCTTAAAGGCTGTAGGAAAGCTGAAAGTCACTTTGCTTCTACAACCATGAAACCTTAAGGAGGTCAGGAGGGCAAAGCGCTATCACTTTTTGCTAGTTTAAGCTTCCTAGCACAGAGGACTCAGGAAATAGCTTTGTGGCTGCCAGGATGTCCCTGATGCCACTGAATTTTTCAAATATAGAGACAGAGCTGGCTGAAACAATCACCCCATTGAACACTTGCCTCCCTTTAACCACTTCATCGTTAATTTAAGTGCCAAGTGCTATGCTCTAAGCTCCTTGGAAATGCCTCCCTCACGCACATTTTCTAAAGGGCAACAAAATGCAATGCCTTTAGAAGCTGGCTGGCAAATCAGCTTTCCATTTCCATCTCATCATTTTTCCTATGAAAATTAATACAGAATTCACTGCAAACATAGTTTTTCTGTGTCTGTCATATAGGAGTTTCCTAAACCACATTCTAGACATTGCTAGTGATAAAAACGTATTTTTGTGCATTTCATATGCATTCTATGCATAAAAATCTCATTTTTATGTCTAGACTTATGTCTACTATCTTTTCAAATTACATTCCATCAAAGTGTTTGATGTTAGTATGGCATAATGTGGTTATACAACAGTATAAGAAGATTATTGCAAGCTGCCACACAGAGCATATCCACCCCTTTGCTCAGACAGTGAGATAAAGCTGTTATCCAAAAGGTGCAGACTTTTACCAGGGACAAACAAGAACTGGTAAAAGGCCACTCAGGCCAGCTAATCTAAGTATCTATTGCTACAGCCTCTGCTCCTAACCCTGACTCCCGCCCTGTCTACAATTTTTTCCTGAAGAAGGAAGACAATCCTCTCCTGTAAATAATGTTAAACATATATAGAAGCACTTTTGAAGGCTGAGGCCACTTTACTGTGCAATTACTTTGATGAGTTTTGATTCATAACGCTGTAGTCTTAACTATAGGACCTCATTCTCGGTAAGACTAATTCAGAGGATTAATAGTTACACTGGTTTAAGCATGCATTTTGTACCAAAGTGCTTGTATTTACTCAGTGCCTAGTATAGCATAATGCAGTTTCTTCAGCTAGCAAGCCCTGAGACAACATAAACAGTCACTACTAACCAGTTATACCATGGATGAGGAATCTTATTGTTGCTGATACTTGGACAGATCATTCAAGCTATCTGTCAAAACTGATGCATAACTGAACGTTATCAAACAAAACTGCAGACAAAATATGGCTGGGTATGGGCTACACGAAGAAACAATGTGGGCTGCAGAGACACTGTAAGTTGTCAGTTCCCCATTCCTGGAATCACAGACAAAGCAGAGAGAGTGAGCAGAGAGACAGGAAAGACAGCACCTAAAATAGCCACTTCTTTCTACACAAAGTGGCAACATTTCACAGCGGTATTAAGAATGTCATCAATGTATTCGTACATATCCAACATTACTACTGCTAGGTAAACTTTTCTGAACTTTACTCAACTTTAGTGCTTAACTTAGAGACTTAAGACTATTTTTTTAAACATTTTAATGTATGCATCTCTGCTCTTTGTCAGCAAGAGCAAATTCCTCTCAAGCATTTCATCTTCTGTTTCATTATCATGATGAAAAACTTCTCCAAGGAATCATAAGATTCAGCATGATGTTTTACAGAAGTTACTCAGGCAGGTAAGCAGACACACTCTTACGCTAGAGAGTTACTTTTAACAGGTGTCACCTTGTCATAGCAGATTTTGTGTGGTTCTGCACATGCGAAAACGTGCAACACATAGGATTCATTTTGCCTGCTTTATGTATTATGCCTTTTAACATCAGGGATGACAAACACATTGTTAACAGTATGTATTTTAAGGTAGTTATTTCCATAAGAACCTCTATTTTAATGCCAGATTAAAAATGATAAAAGAAAAAGTCATGAAAAAATCCTCTCTTTTCTTTTAAACCACACCAACACAATACAAAATTCCTATCCTGAACAATGAAAAGCAGTCACTAAAAAGTCGCTACTTTCTTCTTGCTTTCTGTCAATATTTAAGAACCTTCCAGAATAAATTACCCATTGTGCACTCTGTTTTACAGAAAACTATCATAAAGAAAGGTCTAGACAGCCCTGGGATTTGATCTGGGATCAAATATATATGTATTACAGACAATCATGCTGGTAAGCAATAGACCAGAGGATAAGGCAACAGGTATTTATTCTGGTCTTATTTATAGAGCATCATGACAGCTCCTACTGTCTGTAAGTGACATAGCTGTGGCACCTCAGTTGCAAGTGAACCTTCATACTGGCCATGTTCATTAAGGCACCTCTCCCTCCCCACATATACACCATTAAAAAGTCTATGAATTATTTAACAGGAGATTATCTGCTATTAAACAGCCATGCAATAGTAAATTACAATATTTAGAAATCCGATGAGCGGGACGAGAAGAGGATGTCCTCAGGAGGAAGCAGTGACAGAACACTCGACAGAGGAAGCAGCAGCATTGCCTCTGGGACCAAGCATGGGGAAGAGTGGAGAAGCTCAAGGAGGGTGAACACAGCCACACAGGCATATTAGGCTGAGGATAACAAAATATTCATCCTTCTTCCAGTTCCTCTGTGCACAGTGCCTTGAAGGCACTCTTCGTGAGCACATGGTAAAGGATGAATTAAAATACAGTGCTGCAGCTTGTCTTGAAGATTTATTCACAGTTCTGTACAAGCCGTTGTGCACACCCATTGCACTGTGCATGGTCTTTTCTTCCTGGCATGCTGCAGTAGGAGACACATTGCTGGATAAATATAAGTATTACCTTCATTAGCCTTTGTTCCCTGAGCAAACTGAAATTATTACAGAGCTGGAAAACACTAATTGTCTCTCTAAAAATCTCATCAGTTTCTGTGATGTCCCAAAGCCCGAACTGTTAAAAAGAAAATAAGAATAGCATGCTTCAAAGATGGTTTTACAAAGTAAACCACTCTTCCTGTGTTCTAGCAACACTGCCAGCTCAAAACAGCTCAACCTTCTGTTTTTCTGTACTGAAACAAATTGTGTACAATTAAAGTGGAAAGTCTGGCAGAGAACTGTGTTTTAGAGCAAAACACTGGTATCCAAATTTTCCACATGGATAAATGTTGTGGTTTAAACCCAACCACAAACCTTGTTCACTCACTCCCCCACTTCTTGCCCTCCCCCTGCTCCTGGAGGGACGGAGAAGAGAACTGAAAAGAATGCAACTCCCACGGGTTGAGATAAGAACAGTTTAGTAACTAAGGTATAACACAAATCACTGCTGCTACCACCAATGATAATAATGATAAAGGAAATGACAAGAGGAAAGAATACAACACCTCAGCACCAGCTGACTGATAACTTGCCCCACTCCTCCCAGCCGAGCACCGACCGATACCTCCTCCAACCCTGCAGTCCCAACCCTTCCGGGTAACTCTCGGTTACATCCTGGGCATGACGTGCTGTGGTATGGAATACCTCTTTGGTCAGTTTGGGTCAGGTGTCCTGTCTCTGCTTCCTCCCAGCTTCCCCTCCTTCCTAGCAGAGCATGAGGCTCAGAAAGTCTTTGGCCAGACCAAACATTCGAGCAGAAACTGAAAACATCGGCATTATCAGCACTGTTCCCAGGCCAAAAGATCAAAACACAGCACTGTACTAGCTCCTAAGAAGGAGAAAAATGACTGCTGCTGCTCAACCCAGGACAATAAATAATGTAGATTATGACCCAAGCCCATTAAGAAATAGCCCACTACAGAAGGTAACCAAGGAACTATCTTCCTGATGATGTTGCCCAAGGAAGTTGTGCCAGGTATCTGATATCTGCTTGAAGCCTCCAGAGAAATCACACATTAGCACATGCTACCATGGTATCAAGCCACCTAGTTGCAAAAGCTTCTATCTCGGAGCAGGTTGTCAGTGATAATGATCATTTTTGCTTATTTTAGCAGAACAACTGCTGGCATCAGCAGGTTTCAGACTATACCCAGCAAAGGTATTTTGGCTAATTTAGTTCATGACACTGAGACTAGGAAACACATTTTTGTTTCCTGCAGCTTTTGGTGTGTATTAGACTCTAGCTTCAGCCAAGTATTTTAGGGACTCGGAGCTGTGCAGAACTGCACATTTAATCACAGCCTCCTGCCGCGATTTTGGTGAATGATTCATTCAAACATGAAAAAAAGGATTATAGCTTATTGAATCAGAAGTGGACACTCAGCAAGAGAAAATGGGCATCTAGTTACACACTGACATGCTCCAAACAGCATTACTGGCCAAGTACCATCTGGTTTAGGTTTTTGGATGAAGCAGTAATTTTCAACTGGATTTCCAAACATCAGACCTTAGAAGGTTCATTTATAAACCACAAGTGAAACAAACTCTCAGCAGACAATGCGCTGTCCTGGGTGAGTGCATGCAGCAGCAGACTTTCACTGACACCACGGTCTGCTCCCTCTTCTAGGACAATTGACTTAAGCGTTGATGAAGACATTTAAAGATGTTTACAAATATGTAAAGGGTAGGTGTCAGGATGATGGAGCTAGGCTTTTTACAGTGATATCCAGTGATAGGACAAGGGGCAATGGGTGTAAACTGGAGCATAGGAAGTTCCACGTTAACATCAGGAAGAACTTCTTTACTGTAAGAGTGACAGAGCACTGGAACAGGTTGCCCAGGGGGGTTGTGGAGTCTCCTACACTGGAGATATTCAAGGCCCGCCTGGACAAGTTCCTGTGTGATGTACTGTATGTTACCCTGCTCTTGCGGGGGGGTTGGACTAGATGATCTTTTGAGGTCCCTTCCAACCCTTGGGATTCTGTGATTCTGTGATCACCTAGGATGGAAAAAGCATATTGCTTAGCTGCATCTCGGTTTAAACCAGTCTGTTACAGATCCTCTCTTATTACAATCTACTACTCCTTTTCTTCACTCTAGTTATTACTTAGCTCTTTTATTACCAATACCTGAGTTATTAATCTTGACATATTTACAAACACTATTCATGCAAAAGTAATGCAAGAAGGAGCCTCTTACTCACTTTAAAAGGCCTCAGCCTTTACTGTTTAGAGGGTCAAGAGCCATCATCTGAATAGAAAAATAAAAATAAAATCAAACATCCAGGGGCAACACAGTATCCAGCTCAAAAGAGTTTTGATGCCTCCTGAGTATGTGGTAGTCTAAATCAGTGGCTTCAGTCATGTCAATATCCTGCATATGTTTAACTTGATGAATTTTGAGTAATCCCATTGTAGTGCATAATGTTAAGCATTTATTTAACATTTTTCTGATCACTTACATATATAAATAAATTATTAGAGGCTGCATTAATTAGCTCTGCTGAGGATTCTCATCCAAGAAATACCACAAACACTAGAAGCAAAGAAGAAGATTTTGATGCAGCTAAGCATATTTCCAGGGTAACATAAATAGAGATTCATCATGGGAAAAGTGCAGCAGCTCAGACCATAAGGAACATAGATGGTGGGTCAGATGCATGCAGGAACTAGAAAAGAGGTGAGACAGGAGGTTATGGATAAGACCTAAGCATGCAGAATTGGGGGGGGGGGGGTGGAGTATCAGACACCCCATGTATGCAGTGGGTTTAGTTATGAACTTTAAGGTTTTATATGTATGTGTATATATATACACATACATACATATACATACATACACACACATACATATACATATATTGTATATATGTATAAAATTTTCCACAATACATACTGGAGTCTTTTGGTTAAAAAAAATAAAATAAAATAAATAAAATAAAATAAATTAAAATAAAATAAAATAAAATAAAATAAAGCCAAGACCATTATTTTTGGCTGTATTTTATGGATGGTGAAACAGTCATTGCAGAAGTAGCAGCCAGAGAAAGTGCACAACCATTATACCACATCTGAAATTGGTTGCTGTCCTTCAGGCTCCAGCTAGGTAGAATTTGTGGTGGCAAACTAATGAAGAGGTCTAGGAGGCTAAGCACTAGTATTCTGCAGTAGAAGCAAATCATGGGGAGGGAAAAGAAACTTCCTCAGGAATGTATAAAAGAATTCTATAGACTGTAACAAAGGAAAAATTACCGTTAACATCCTGGAAAAAATAGCTTGAAAAACCTCTCTGACATTTTCCATTAAAAGAAACAATAAACAAGACATGACACCTTCTGCAAGGAGTAACATTTGTGGCAAAGCAGTACATAATGCAGACAAACTATGTAATAGCTATTTTGTATGTTTAATGGTTATGAGTCTGTCATTTCTAAGAAGATCTCCAGGTTAAATTCATGTGTAACCTGGAAGAAGTCCTCAACCTGTTTTCTTCCTTCTATGCTTGCATTTACTTTCCATGATCTATTGAGCCTTGTGAAAAACATTTTATTAAAATGACACAATTAGTTATTTCACATTTAAGACCTGATGGTCAGGAATGGGGTTTATGATTACAATGACTGTATAATACCATACCCTCCAGAGTGATGACTCTTTCACACCTAGCCTGTCACACATTGGTGTTGCTATCATAGGACTCAGAACCAAAGACCATTTAGGGATCATCATCAAAGTAATATAGAGAAGGGAAGACAGAAGTCAGGGGTCAATTATGCTCAACTCTACTATTCAAATAATCTTACAGAATGTTAAATGCCACAAAGGTTATTTGTTCTGCTTCCAAAGCTTAGATAATGTCCTTTGAGAGAGTTAATACTGCTTCTATGCTCAGATACTCAGAGACTGTATGACAGATTTTAGCTGGGACTCGTTTACCTAGTGCAGGAAACAGTGCAACTCTGGTCCAGCCTTTGGTTTAACCTTCGCATATGCTGCAAGTTGTGCATGATATGTACAGTTAAATGACTGTTATTTTTTTCAGTAATTTCCTCCTTTGCTACTCAGCAGCCAACTGTTTTGCATAGGCTAAACCTTATGTTGTTCTATACAACATCCTAGAAAGTGGTTTTGGTTTTTTTAATAAAAAAATAGCATGACATAGATTCAGTCAAATCAAAGACCTACAATGCTCAAAGAAAAAATTACACCATTAGTGATGGCTTCTGTTCATATGCTTCCAGCAGCGATAAATGACTGATTATATTTTTGTCACACATAGAGGAGCATTAGTCACTCCTAATTGGAAAATATGACTTGACGCTTAACAGTTGTACACTACGGAAACCATGGGGCTTGTGCAGTACAGCCTTGCTAGTGCATTTGGCCCCACTGCAGGAACACCTTTTATTCTAATTACCATTCAGCACTCCAAGGCAAAAAAAGAGAGATCATTTTCAAATGAGCATATAAATTTTCCACTAAAGCTCATTTATAATTAATATATAACAGGAGCAATTTTTTTTCTCCTATGTTGTCTCTGATTTGCATTATGAGAGGAAGCATTTTTCCATGTAAATTAACTTAACCTTCCCAGAAATACCCTCACATTGACACTCTGCAATATACTTTCCTTCTCAAATAAAGTTTGAAAATTTTAAAATAACAAATTTTAAATAAGCATAGAACAAATCAACAGAAAATTAAGCAAGAAAGGAGCAGCTAAAATATGGAACTAACTCCCCAGCCACCTTTCTTGCCCACGTTTTCCCTACTTATTCTCCAAGTTTCATCCTTTGTAGATTCATCCCTCAAGCCTAATTGTTAAGGTCTTGGTTTTACTCCCAAAAGAGGAAAAATAAGAACAAATGCACTTTGGGAAGGACCCAGCACCATCTAACATGTTTCACACTGTTCCTTCCTAATAATTAAGATACGGAGCAGCATTAAACTCTTCTGGCTCATGTAGTAACATTTACTAACTAAATATTCCTGAATTGAGTTATTTCTTGAAGCAATAGAGACCTGCTCAAGCAAGCAGAGATTCCAAGCCAACTTCCTTCTGTAGCTCATTCATTGTCATATAAATTCCACTCACAGCTTGAGAGATGATCTGCATGTCTATTTTGCTCTCCTCTAAAAAATCCTAGCTACCTTAATGAACATTTCAAATGTGCATATACATCAAATACTCATACACCCCAGCTCTTCAAGAGCACAAAAGCTATGCAGTATAGTATTCTTAACATGTCTAGACATGTGCATTTGTAACCTCTTCCAAAAATGAATAATTTCATAATCCAGTTATTTTAATGTTTAATAGAGTAAGTCCCAAGACTATGTTTCTGTGCAGCTCAATCTGCATGCAATAGCGTAGCAACTATTGTCCCAGACTATTAAACGGAAATACCAGAATTATTCCCTTTACCCCATCATTTACTATTTTCTTGTTTCTGTAGTAATCTAATAAAATATGGGCTAAGTGCATGGTGTGCAGCTTACAAGAAATAATATAAAAATTGTATTTTCTACTAATATTACAGCCCTTCAGGGCCTTACAATTTTGGTCACTGTATCTGTAAATGGCATCTGAGAAGGTCAGACTACGTCTTCCTTAGAGAATAAAAGAGTACTAGCAGCTGGAAAACATCAGTACACATTTCATATTCTTATTGTGTACATAGGGTGGAACTGTTACTGTGGTTTTAGGCTAATAAAAATCCTCTGATATGAGATTCATGTATGATTAATTAACATCTCTAGCATAGTCTTGTTGCTTGGTTGTTTCTTGGTTGCTTGTCCAAAAGCACAGCATTTGGTAGGGAACGGATGACTAGCTGCAAATATTGTAGATGTGTGTTGGTGGAATATTTGAACATTTGTTCAAATTTGTCTTAAGATTTTATACTGCTATCCATCTCCATACTGCCTGAGCACAAAGTTCTCAAAAGAGAATTTTCATTTTACTGTGTTTACAATTCTTCCCAAGTTCATTTCCCATGAAGAAAAGGCACTCTAATTTCATTAATGCAAAAACTTGTAAAAAGGCAGTATTTAGCTTAAACTAACTAAAAACGCTATCAACTGCCAACTTCTAATTTTACATTGGTTATGAATTTTGTAGTCAGCGGGGTGCTGAGTATTTGTATGATTTGTGCTGTGGTGTCACATTTCCCAAACAGTCAGCACACTTGAACCTGAGTATTAGTCTAATTCCTGTTTATTGTCTGTGCTCTTTACGAATGAAATATTTGTAAGTTAGGTTATTAGGAACTAATCAACAGACCTACTTACATAGCTGACAAACCAGGAATTATATAACAAAACAACAGCACTTTGCCAACTCAAAAACATCAGTCTTTGAGTTCTGGCTGGATAATCATTACCGTAACCAGCAGACCCCAAATTTGTATGCAACTTCTAGATTATAGTGAATTTAATAATGTTTCATCTCAAGTTTATTAATCAGGGAAAAAAATAATATGACTTAAGAGATCAGTTAAAAGCACAAGTAACTGTTTCCAAATATGAAGCAATAAAACTGAATGCCCATATTGAACCATTCAGTAAAAATCAGTAGCATTTGTAAATGCGTACAAGAATTTTGAAAGCAGCTAAAACAGTTTTCAGTTGCCTCAGCACAGAAATCCAAGGCCATTCTGGATGCCCCCAGGTGTCTGAGATATCCATGGGTGTTGGCAGGTATAACCCAGGACCTAGGAGGATCTTGCATCTTTCTAGTAGAGGAAAGCAAGAACACCCCTTGAAGATCTAATCTAACAATAAGCATCTGTGTTAAGGCAACTGAACCACAGTCTTATCTCAGATGACACACTGTGGTAAAGAAGATGCCAGTTTCTTAATCTGTCCATAAGAAAGAATAAATTTTTACTAAAATTCTGTTGGCAAATTCTAAATACATGGTTAGGTTTTAATATAGCAAAAAGTATGCCAGCTTTTTTCTTCTTGCCACAGTCAAAACTGCACCACTATGAGGACAGTGTTTTCTCTGTTCTCCTTACCTCTATTAACTGTTCATCACTCTTTTATTGCTTTCTGGAATAGACTTGTACCTGAATTGCTCAGACTGCAAGTTGAGAGGTTAGAATGTATTGAGTAGTCACCATTTTAGACATAGTCTTGAAAATTTGTATGCACATTAAATGACTGAAGTACATTTTTCGTAATGCTTCAATGTATGCAGACATGAAATTATTCTTCATAAGATCCTTTCAGGTTGTTATATTAGATCATGTCTTTTCTTTGTGCAAAATTAGTCATCACATCTGAAGTGCATTTTCCAATGCACTTGAAAGTTGACAGAGGATTATACTGTACTGAGTACAGAGGACTGACTACAGGACATGTGAGACCGTAAGAAACCACTGACTTAAGCAGTACAATGTATGATGCAAATATCAGTGAGGTAAATATTTCTTTCTATTGGTTTGTGGTGGAAAGCAAAAGGAAATGGAGATGATTTCTTGGGGGATCTTTCAGAAACCTGGGAATCGTACAAATCATTAAATGATAGAGCTCAGAAGGGGAATTACTACAGGGAACCACTGCCTGCAAAAGGTATTAACAAACAAGATGACAAAGACTAGGGCCTTGAGCAACCTGGTTTAGTGGAAGGTGTTCCTGACCATGGCAGAGGGGTTGGAACTAGGTGATGTTGAAGGTCTCTTCCAACCCACACCATTCTATGATTCTATGATTCTGTGATCACTAACTGAAGATAAATATTGCAACGTTGATCTTTAAAGAAAGGAGTGCTACTCCTCATTTACACATCTACCAGTGAAGATATCTATCACATTGACTGATTGTCATAGTAATTAAATTGCTACAGTACATAAAAATGGCCTTCCTGAAGACAGTGAGTTATATTCTCTCTGCTTGGATCATTATCAATAGTAAGAACTTTGATAACATCCTGATGTTCCAGAGTGACTTACATATAGCTGCGGAAATAATCTCTTAAGAAAAGGAGTGGAGAGAAAGCACATCTTACAGAGGTCCTAAACATGGGTGCCCCAAAGAAGAGATGGATATTACTCCATTTCGCAGTCTTTTGCTACCCTTTCCCCAAATGGTAGAGGACTACAAGCAAGGAACAGCTCAGCTGCCACAGATTTTGAACATTGGTCACAGAGGGATTTCCTGACTCTGAAGTAACATACAGTGCATCTTGTTCTACAACTTCCCTTAGACCTACCTTCCCATCAAATGATAGATATTTTTTCAGTCAAGTTATACTATTGGCTTCTATACCATCTTGTGAAAAATGGTGAAGGATTTTTAATAAACTTGCACAACATCTATGAAAGATAGCCAGGAAACAGAAAACTGTAATTTGCTCTTGTAAGGATTTGGAAACACTTTTGTGATATTGATGCCCTGATTTAAACTCATTGCTACAAAGCCAGGATCCTGCCAGCTATAAAAGGCTTTGATTTTATTTTTTCATGCACTTATCACGACCTCATTTTGTAAAATGCCAAGTGGATTTATCCATTCATAACCCATCTTGATGCAGTAGATGGCAGCAGGGGGTGGTTTTGGGGTGGAGGGGTTAGTTTTAGTACATTTGATTAGTTTAATGGGACATAATGTTCCTTTCTCTCTTTTCGTACTTTAAAGATTTTAATTCATTCTATAAAAAAAAAAAATCAATGGCAATCTGTCAAGGGCTGCAATTATGTTTTACATCGGGATGAAAAAGCGTGTGTGTGTGTTTGTGAGCAAGGGGAATCATTTACATAATAACTGGTGGTAATAATAACTCTCAGATACAGTCTTTATACCCTGTACTCTAGCCCTTGGTTGTAATTTTTAGAGGACTGTTTTTTCTGTGCAGTACAACTAAAAATGCAAAAATTTTAATTCTGCAGTTTTTAGTCAAGTATTAGACATCAAATGCTGATACCACTTTGACCATTAAAATTTGCACTGCTGTCATCAGCTGCTATCTGGCAAGGTGTACCAGACTGAAAGTGATTGATTGAAAACCTCCAGAACAAACCCATACTTAGGACTAGTGGTGGGTTTCTAGGCTTATGTTGACTTCATCAACTGGAACCACTGGTCTGTTGCTGAAAATACTTCTTTCCTAATTATTAATAAATTTAGTCAAATATTGAGCTTTTAGAAAGGCATGAATAAAAATATTTTTAGTACTCAAAAATTTAGAAATTTTGAAATTAAATGTTTTACTTCAGTAAGACTGCAAACATTTTATTTGAAAACCAAAATGTGGTTTTAAGCCAGAATGTGTCTTTTCAAACTTGACACATGTATAATACAAAGAGAAATGAAAAAAAAAGAAATGAAAGTGTCTCCAGAGCTGAAAGTTTTAGAATTTACCAAAAATGAAATAATTTTATTATTTTTCCCAAGTTGTCAAAGGTCCCACCTAAAAATCCTTTTTGGATCTCCCTTAAGCACAATTTATCCCACATTGTCAAAAATGAGCTTTTTCATTCTCTTTTGTGTATAATACCTAGTTTGGCAGGTGACATGAAAGACAATAGATGTCATTCATTCCCTTTGTCTTTCCAAATGCTGAAGACAGGATGTTTCTTTGTAGGCCTTTCAGCTGTGGAAAAGCATCCACTCAGGAAAGGATAAGGAGATGTATAATGTTAATGACTTACGCAAATGTTTTCCTTAATATGCAGGAGGCTTATATCTCATGAGGATCACCATACCTATTTTTTCTCTGCCTCAAACTTTTATTCCATTTCCAAACATACTATTCAGAACCCACTATATCACCTCTGTCTCCACGTTCATGTACAGTGGGCTCCATGCCCAAAAGGTTCTTTTCCAACCTAAGTGATTCTATGATTCAATGATTCTGTGATGCTAAGGACTGTGTCTGGCTCATTCTGAACATGAGTGAAGAGAAAGTCTTCCCAAGTACAAAGTCTGGCCTCAGAGGATGTCAAACATAAACCACATTTAACCTTGAATTACTGTTATCTTTAAGGAATACAAAACTAAAAGTTATGATGTTAACGGCATGGTAGAAGAGTTTCTTTTTTAGCCAGGAAGACAATTTGCCACTATAAGATAAATTGGACTCTAGACTTCACCCAGTCATTTTGACAGGTAGTATTATTTTACGAGACTCACTACAGTTCTGCTGAAAAGGCTGCTCAATATTGTCAGTATCCAACCCTGCCTTCTTTCAGCTCAAAAATTCACCACTTCAATTTATATTAAAACGATTTTTGCAATAGTAATCAGCAGCCACTGCAGAAAATGAGTTTTATCATTAAATAATCACACCCTTGAGAGGCTGTGGGCACACAGCTGGCTCTCAGCTGGCTTCAAACAGCTGAAATGTAACTACTGCAGAGAAATGATACCTCTTGTCTTTCAATTAAAATACTAACTTTTTCACATTTATTTTGTAGCATTTCTCACATGTGCAAAGCTGCATACCCATACTCACTAAACATGGAAGACAGTAGCCCATATCACTGTATAGATATGTTATCCCAATACACAAGAGCAGATTAATATGTATCACGAAAGTGGTTTGGGGGCTGGTTTTCTCTGTTTGCTGAGAAAAGAGAAATACTGATGTTAGCAATACTTTTCCCAAACCAAATTAAACAAACTGTGTGCCTTTTGTATCAGGATTCAATACGCAATGGAACAGAATATGTCATATAACGAATTTTACCCAGAAAAGAGGTGTACCTGCTGGCATCTGTACATGACATAACTAGGTAGTCACAATGCCAGGCAGAAAGGGGGCTTCCCAGAGCAGCTCCCTGAACCCAGGATGAGAGGCGAGTAGTGGCTGTGCCATAGAATCTGTCCTATCCCCATCAAACTACATGATAATTCTGGGGGAAGCAGGCACCTCTCTCTTAACCCTACTCTGTCCTGCAAGAAGCCTCCTCCCATCTCTTCCTCCTGAAATAGTTCTCCATTTTCCAGGGTCTCCCCAGCTCCAAGGAGGGAAGACAAGGTGAGGCATTCAACAGGAGCAGAGGGCTCTGACAGCATGATGCTTGTCAGGCAGAAAAGGCTGTTGCTGCCTGCTCAAATGTAGGCTAAGCAGTCAGTTTCCCCTGAAATCTGTACCCTCTACAGCTGCATGCTTTGCTTTATGGACCTACAGGTTTTATTGAGGAGCCCAGTTTGCTGTGTTTGAACAGACCCCAGTGTGGGCTACCAGGTGTGAGGGAGGATGCGGAGGTGGTGACTACTGCTAGCTTCCTAGCCATTCTAATTTCCTAGGAAGATTTTCCCACCAGATACGCCTTGAAATTGAACCTCAGCATTTCACATTCCAAGGGCAAATAGGCAACCCAAGAGTCCTATTTAATGTTCCAAATGGTAACACTAATCCTTAGGATTTATGCAGCAATGTTGTAAGTTCTGTTCAGCCTGCTGAACTCTATCTTTTCCAGGACAGAAGTACACAGCATTGTTAATCATAAGCCTGTTCTGAAATTGCAATAAGGCCACTGAAGGGAATTTGATTTATCAAGAGATAATCATCTCCTGGAGGGAAATAAAGGCACCTGGCTGCCTTCTGCTGTCAAAATTTAATATTAGCATTAATAACAGCCCCTTCCCCCTGCCTTACATAATGCTTACTTAATAATTTAATTATCCAAATAATCTTCACACACAGTTTATGTTTTTATCTCTAACTGGATGCCTAATAGAGCTCACATTACTGCTTATTGTAAACACCCAGAAGCAGCATTCCCTTTGCACTGCAAAGTTCCCACAGAGGCACAGTGCCATGCTGCGGAATTTGCTTAACTGTGGATCTCACAGCAGAATGGCTTTGATCAAAAAGCATTGTCTAGCTAATCACTTAGATTGTGTTCAGCAAGATATTTAGACTCATGCCCAGCGTTTAAGCCTTTGAAACTTCCCACAGGGGCTTCCCTAACTGGTTAATGAAGATTAATGCAGTGCTAAACATACACTCAGAGATCTTAACTGCTGAATTAGGACTTTGTTTTCTTAAGGTTCTGCCTTTTGGATGAGTAACAGTACATTCTGTTGTTGGGAAGGGAAGCTACAATGGCCGCGCATGGGTGAAATGAGGGCCTGGAGGTGTTCTTTGTGCCACAGATATCAATCTTAGTGTTTTACCACTAAAAATCTAAAAAACTCTTAATGACAGCATTTAGATCCTGATCCACCACTCTGATACTCTCTTTTCCGACAGTCTATCAAAATCTAACCCTCTAAGAGAAACAAGTGCCGGAACTGAAAACAGTACAGGACTGATGAACAGAACAATAACATTCCAAAGTTTCCCAAATCAACATAAAGATTACTTACAAATTGATCATTTTGCAAATTCACATTTCTGCAGTGTATTTTATACAGTGTAAAGTACTTATTTGCTCCCTGTGATACGCTAGGACATAAGTTTTCTTCTTTTAAGAGTCCTAGCTGTTATCTCCAACCAAAAGAGTTAATTTGGGCAATACCAATTTGTATGCTAATAATATTACTTTCAATTGCACCTATGCTAACACATGAGACCAGATTACAGCCAATTCCCATTTCTTCTCTTTTAAGATACTTGAAGAGTGATAGTTCTAAAGATTATGGAATCTCTTCTCATTTCATCAGCATTGCCCAAGTTTTTATTACTCTTAGCTGCTTCAGCTCATACTAAAAACTATTCAAAAACCTCAGAGACTCTTCACACACACTCATGAAATTTCTATCCAGCAAAAATTGTGTTTGTTTTTGGCATAACATATGCTTCCTGGGTTTTAGTGCAAGCTTTCTGTTCTTTTCCTTCATCTTGAATGATGCTGACATGTTAATACACCGATGTTTCTGTTGGGGTTTTTTTGCAGTCCAACCCACCAGCAACCCCACTGATGATGTTTCTTTCTTTGGTTGTGGCATGCTCAGAAAATACCTTGGACACTTTCATGGATAAGCCGTAAGAAGCTGTCCAAACTTTACTCTGGGTACAAATATCCCAGAACTGTCTTGGGAATGTAAGGCAACACTGTCTGTTCTCCTACAGTAGAATAATCCACGTCAGAAGATGAAGAGCTACTGAAGGGATTTGTTTAAACAGGAACTAGAATCATGATTCAGTGTGAACACGGGCTGTAAGGCTGGAAACTGTTGTGGAGCTAGAATTAACTTTGGTAACAAGGTTTCTGCCAGCATAATAGTAGAGGTCTTATTGCTAGAAAATTCACCTGTAAAAGGTTAGAAAGCATTCTATCCATATAGAATAAAATTTTCCCAGTAAGGCAAGGCTGCACTTTATGGTGTGATGACTTTGTACAAACTTTGGACAACTTTCATGACCATAGACTATAAATGAATCTAAGAGGAACTCAAATTATCCTTTTTCAGGATAATATTCCTCAGTTTCTGCAGCACCCATGTTTACTTTCATTACAAAAAGGGTTTTTTTAATATATATCATTGAGAATTTCTTTCTTTTTGGTATTCACCAAGTGGCTGAACAAACAGAGTGCAAACTTCGGCTGTGCCTGCAATAATAAGACGCAAGAAACAACCAGAGGAGGAGACACTATGCTGAGGGCTCAACAACCACACTACACTCAGCTTGGGACTTCTACATCAGGCTACCTGTAACCAATTCCCACAGGTTTAATGTGTATTAGTGGCAAGAGCAAATGAGGTGAAATCCTGTAGCATACTGCCTGGCCTGTTTTATCTGAAAGAAACTCATTTCTCTAAACCTTCTCTTAAATGTGTGAACAAAATCTCACTAAATGGACTTGATCAGATCTGTTCCAAAAGCACACTCCAGATCCAAATTAAAATAGTAAGATGCAGTCTTTGCAATCCAGAGGTGCTTGGGGTTTGGGAGCTGGGTAGTATATAGGTGCTGCTCTTCTTGACTTCTAGCCAGCAGTCATCCATACGTACCCCAAGTATGCTCCACTTAATCGCATTTATTACTTTTCTCTCAGCACACTCTGCATACTGAAATTGGTGAAAAGTTTATTTAATTGTTGAAGGATTTCACTGTTTGACTTAGGAACAGAAGCATATTGATATGAATCTAGTACTTTATCAGGAGTAATATAATGCATAGAAACTGGTAACGGTAACGGAAAGCGCAAAGTTAGAAACATACAGAAAAAATTAAAATGTATAAAATTTACATAGACAAATTCCCTTGCTGAAAGGGAAATCATAACTTCTCTTCTTTTGATAAAACTGACTACAAAATTAGGATTCTCTTCCAACCAAAATAATCTTACTGAAAATACATTCCAGCAGAAAGAGTTGCATTTTTATCTAACACAGTCCCGAAAGGCACCAAAATAAAAAAAAATAGTGATCAAAGCCAAACACAAATTCTTCTATTTAAAATTCCACCCAAATATATCTGTAGTTAGCTGAAAAAGTAAAAAAATAATATTAAAACAAAATAAAAACCCCTGAGCCTCTGGGGGTTTTGCAGCTGTAATCACATGAAAAAAACCTGTGATTAAGAAATTACATGTTTGAGGTTGAAATTACAAATTATTCATATTTGTCTAAAATGCAACTTGAAATGACAGTGCAGACTTCTTGCTATTTTATGCAGTACTTACATTACTGAGTCTGTTTTTCCTGTCTCTTTTCTTTATTTTTTTATTCCCTGTTCTTGCCTTGTAAGGTAATACTTTCATTGCTTTCTTCTGAAAGGAGACTGCAAAATGTTCACAGTAATCAAGTGTAACAGGTCATGGTCTCTGAACATTTAAGAAGGAACTAACAAAAGAAAGAGAAAACAGTGTCATAAAAAGTTGATCAGCTTAAGCCAAACTGGATGAGTCTGCTGGGGCCTGTGAAACGCTTTCCAGCACCATGACCAGCAAATCCAGGCATAACAAGAACCAAAGTAAAGTTAAAGCAGTGCCTGCTTCCTCTGCTGGTCAAGAATATTCAGATGCCTTTTTTCACTGCAAGGAAATTTTAAGTAAAAAGCAATGTAAAACAATATGGTCAGAATTTTAACCTTTTCCCTTCACTTTTATTAGTACCATACTAGCACTGATGGCATTCATCAGAGATAATAGCTTTTGCTCCTCAGCTGGTCTCCTTAAGTCTGTCTGTGTTTTGCAGGTCAGGGATCAGGCAGTGCAGCGGAGCACTGGCTGCACTTGCCCATGAGGGCAAAAGGCAAAATGTTATCTGCATGTCATTGTGATTGAAGCAGAGCTCCTTCCTCAAATCACCTCCCTGTGAACACCACAAGGCTGCTCAGCAGAGCTGGCTTATATACTGTCACCTGGGCTGAGTGACTCCTGCACCTCCCTAGCTCTCCCAGTTGCAGCTGAATTCCTTCAGTTCTTGCCAGCATAGGCATCCCTGTATGTACCATCCCACTGATAATGGAGACCACGTCTTTTCCATGTGGATGGTAAGGTGTGCATGATTAGAAGTGCTGAATGCAACTGACTTACGCTATGTCCTCCATCTCCAGCACACAGAGTACATTGAGTGTGAGCTTTTTAAGAAGCTGGGGTAAAATATAACAATCTCTAGAACAGCCAGTTTAAAATCATTTTATTTGTTGATGCTGGCAGCTGGAGACTCCTTTTACTCTTTCTCTTTCAAGTTCTCTCTTCTAGTCTTAAGCTCCTTGTTGTAATACTGAAGGCTCATGATTACAGGCTCTGACACAGTCTTAACCTCTAATCATCACCTAAAATGCTATGTGGTTTAAGAGGTGGAGGGTCAGCAAGTAAAAGCCTAGTTGAAAAAACAAGATGATCTGGAACATATTGCTTTTAATATACCCTTTATTAACTTGACTCAACCACCTCCAGCTACTCTACTTCTCCAAGATAAAATGCCCTATAGTTACAGGTTTCTGAAGTAATGTCAAAATGATGGCAAGTTGTGTAAATACATGCTGATGACTGAATCCTGTGAAAATTGGCCCTTAATATGAAGATTTTATATTGCAGAAAATAAGGAAAAAATCAAAGAATTAATATAATCAGAATCTAACTATTAGTTTCTTTTTTTGAGTTTGTAGCTGATGAAGTGAATATCAGGCACACATTAATTATTTGGTCTGAGTGCTAAATAAATGTGCAGTGGGGGCCTCTTTTGTAATCAAATTAATATAACACTGTATTTTTGAGGGTCATGTGTGCTATGCAGTCAGCCTCAATGATAAATATGAAGGTGAAGAAAGTAACTTTAGTGCTAAATATCAATAAGAACCATACTAAAAGATTAAGATGGGAAAAAAGGAGCTTATAGCTCTGAACAGAGGAGGAATGAACAAGGTTGAAAGAGTAACAGACTTTTCCTTTTGTTTAACCTCTGTGTGTGTGTCTGCATGCACATGTGCACACCTATCTACCAAGAGACTTGTGAAGGAGGCACTGCCACTTTTGACATGGGACAAATTCAGTGACAAAGGAGACAGAAAGATAGACACTATGAAAATAATTACATTGAAGCGATCATACATTGCCTACCCAAGAGGACTGGGACAGGTGCCAGAAAGAGACATAAATTACCTGTAAGAGGATGGATAAATACTGAAGAAAAATAAGATAATGTCAGAAAAAAGTTAGTGTCAAATTAATTTGACAAAGTTTCTGTAGCAGGAGGGTATTATTGCAGGCCTCTCAAGTCAGTGGAAATGTGAGGGAGGAGAAGAGGGAGGAGAAAAGAGGATTTAGGAATCATTCGGTCTGACAAGGTTTTCTCAGGTGACACGGCTTGCTGTATTGTTTTTTTGGTCTTGTGGTTTTGGTTGTTTGTTTTTTGTTTGATTTTGATGTGGGGTTTTGGGTTGGTTTTTTTCAGAAAGGCTTTTTCTTCTTTTGTTGTCTGTTCCAAGTTCAGGCAAAGTTGTCTGAGAGCGAGGTCTTCCCCTGCACAAAGGCTGTGCATAGGTGAGGAAGAAAGTCTTGTACAGTGCTGTGCCGTGCACAGTCCTTCTGCTAAGGAGTGCCTTTTGCACACAGATGTGCAGGACACATCACCATGTTGTTCCCATCAGACCCTCTTGCATCTCTTTCACAGCACAGCCAAGAGCCTCTTCCTCTTTTTGCCAGAGCCTTGCTGTAGGTGAAGATGCAGGATAGTAAATAACACCTCTTCGGATACTAGTAGCAGGTACATGTTACGCCATATTAAAAGGCATGGGAAAAAATGCTCTCTCTAGATACACAGAGATCACCCATGTACTGGTCACTGTCTTTCTCTGGCTGAACAGGAGGGCACATTGATTGTGACAGGTAGGTTAATCCATTTAAAATCACAGTTTCCTCCTCGTCCAAGTTCTAGTGAACATCTTCACCCCTACAATACCTTCCACTGACAAAATATCACACAGCTCAGTGATATACTCCTGCTTCCCCAGAAGTAACACTGTCCTTCTGCCAGCTGGGGCACTTCTCCAACTCGCTCTGACATTTCCAACCAGTGTCTATTTCTCTAACCTATGTCCACAAAGTAATGCAAGATAAATAACTGTTATTTTCATGAGAGCTAACATTTGCCATTCTTCTTTCTTTCTACATTAAACATATAATTGGCAAGTCCAAATGATATTTGAAGGGATTTGAAATCACAGAAACACTAAATGGTTTACTGCTCCACAGCTTAAAACCATTCTGGAAGCACAAGATAGTTGATTATTTTTTTGGTTTATCTTTTCAGAGGGGAACCTGTCTTTTTCCCCCTTCCTCCTGGTATACACCATGTTCTCAATTCTTAGTTCACTTTTTAAGAGTTATTTATTGTATCTTCAATATTCTAAGATAGTGTCACTGTAAAGTTCTGTATCTCAACATCCTCTTAATGCAGCCTAGATAACATCAGCTGTCTATAAGTAAAATCTCACCTCCAAACATACACCACTCAAACTGTGGAAGTCAGTAGCAGAGAAAGCAACACTCCTTCATTTTCTAGCTCATTCTTGAAGCTAAATTAACACTCTTGGTAGTGCTTTAGCCAAATTACAGACATTTGTTATCCTAGTACTCCTTTCAATTGCTAAGAGGAATGATAAAGCATGTGGAGGCTTGGGATTATTTTTTCTTTTTTTAGACAGTTAATATCATAATTACATATATAAGCCCCTTAGATCAGACAGACACTAATATGTTGTTTCATCCCTTCATGAATTGTTTGAAATGAGAAAGAATTACTTACTGCCATGGGGATGCCTGCAACAGGAGATTTACAGAAACAGTGCCACCAGCTTTGGCAAAGTCATTTTGTTGAAGAGCATCATGCAGCAAGAGCTACCTCATCATCCCTCATGCCTTTATATTAGGCATATTCTTAATAGGTTACATGTGATTGGTAGGTATTATTCCTTCATTTCAGACAGGAATACAATATTTCATGAATGGTCACTGCACATCAGTAGATGCACATAAGCCACGGCTATAGACAGTCTATCAACTCAGTAATAAGCCACTAATAAACCACTAATTGAAAGTTCTATTTATTATTCATTTGCACAGCACTTACAAATGAAACCTCAAAATCAGAGCTAAGATACAGAAGATGTCTTCGTGGTTGATAATGTTTTGGTATTTGTATCTGCAGAAAGCCTTGAGATTAATCTTAGTCCTGTCATAAAAAAGATACCACCAGCCACTGTTGCTTTATGGTGAGTAAATCATACTACACCTGACAGAAATTCTGTAATTTCTTTGTCATGTAGTTTAATACTGAATATAAAACACAGTTCTGTTAAGCTATCACGTATGGCTTAATAGAACATTATTGATTTCATTGAAAATTTTTTCTTCTGCTAATTGCTTTTCATTACATTTTTATTATTGGTAAGGGGACATTGCACTTTTCTAATAAAACAAAAGAAATCGTATTTTCCTGACTTGCTTTTTGCTATCATTTGGAGCAATTCAGACAAGTCCCACTTTCCTCTGAGAAGATGAAGTCACATCTCCAAATCGAGTTGAGTAATGAACCAGTGAGTAAACTGATGCAAGTCATGGGCACATCAATGTGACTCTGATTCACTGTAAATACTGAAGTAAAATCAAGAGGATACTTTTTTAAGAGAAAAAGGAAGCTTCCTTCATATGACACATGGGTTTCTTGGGGCACTTCTGAAGTCAGTGATCAACTGGCATTCAGCAGGCCAAGAACAGCTTTTAAAATTGCTGTGCTGCAGAAACAGTATTTTGTTTCCTCCTTCTATTTATCAGTTCTGTGTTGCTGATATTACAAGATATATTTTTTTCATTTCAGTACTTCACTTGGTGCATGGATGTACCAAAGGGTAGTGATTAGGTAACTAATTGGCATCGTTAGAGAGTAGGACTAGCAGGAAGTGTTTAAACTTAAAATATATTTGCAGTGTGACTGCATACATTATTATGAGAAAGTGACAGGCTACAGAAACTAGAGTTCAAACAACAAGCTTTAAGACATTTGCTGTTACTAACCAAAGTAGTTTAGCAATAGTAAGTAGAGAAATAAGGCAGTTCAGAGTTTTACTTACGTGCTCCACATCACTCTCAGGAAAACTGTCTTTCCCTACTGTCTCCTTTTGGGATCCACCAACTACACAGCTTTCAAGAAGAGATGCTTTCTGTGCCTGTAGATAGACAGGATTTCTCTGTGAACTTCTGTGTTTTATACATGTAAATCCCAATCTAGCAGGCTGAAATCTTTCAGCAAGTGTGCTAGTGATTGTATTATTGCTTGTGATTTTCCTCTGAACCTAAGTGACTAAATTTGTGACTTACACCAAAGCTCAAGTCATTGAATTCCTTGGATTTAGCTCCAATCCAGCCTTCATTAATTAAGTAGCTGATGTGGTTGTGTTACACGCCAAGAGTAGACAAGTGTGTTGCAACAATTACACTTGTCTGCTCTTCAAACAGAATAATCTCTGAAAGGGATTTACCACTGAATTTGATGTCTTTCCATATAAAATCAATAGCCACAGTCTAGTCCCTAATAGGCTTCATGAAGTCTCTATTTCTCCCCTTTTGGAGGGTACAAGCATGTTAGTTTTTCTCTTGCAATTGTATTTTATTAGCTAGTTAGCTTTGTAATCCAGTTATTTTTTGTAATTTCTAATTTGTTTAACTCAAGTGGGAGAATGGACTGGAGATGGAGTTATCATTAAAGCTGAATGAAAGTTTCTTTAGAATTAGGTAAGCAATTGCATTCTGCAGAGAAATTTCTGAGAAAAGTAAAGAAATTGAGTTCTGAGAAAGAGGCTGTTTATTTAATTTCTATTCACATTAACAATTGAAAATATACAAGTGATTAATGTTCCAGGAAACTCGTCAAAGCTCAGGAGTATTCAGCAGCCTGTAAGCACATTTTGATTTCTTCTTATGGTGGAAAACGTATAGGTGAGAACATTAAGCAGTTCCTTGTCCATTTATACACTTACTATAATTCTCACCAGTTGTGCTCATAACTCTTGTTCTCTTTGTCATTTGGCCTTATGGTTCCTTCTTTAACTTTTCTTTTTTTATGATCTTTTAGATGGGGTTGCTTAGATGCATAAATATCTTACAAGTAAATAGAAAAAATATGCCTTAATATGTAATGTGTAACAATTGCAGTGAGCTGTCACTGCAATTTCATTTTAATGTGCTTTATGCCTGTGGCTTTCTAACAACGAACTTAGTTGAATACATTATCAATGAAAATTCTGCTAGCATGTTTTAAACTGTTCTCTTTTATGATTTCTATTATAGCTCAGTGTACTTTAACTAGTCTAACCATTCAGGTGGCTGTTGTAAGTCTGAACATGACTTTTCCTAATATGTCATAATTACAGAAGCACTAAATAATGTTTTGATCACCCACAGTGAAAGTAATATACAGTATTCCTGATTTCTTGTTTCTAACACATTAAGTCACAATATATCATTAGTTTGAGCAAAATAGAGTCACATCCATTTTTGTTTATTATATTTTAACTGAAAACTTCTGAGGGGACTATGTTTGAACACTGCATGCGACGGCATACCTGCAGTAGTGTAACCTTTTTGAATGGCAGTGGTAGTAACATGGTATTAAACCATAAGCAGTGTTAAGTGCTGGGGAAAGACAGCTGGAGAAAATGTTCTTGAACATTCTTTTTGTTATTTTAGAAGCATCCCAATTTCCAACATTTTCACTCACTCAATACCCTACCTCAAAACCTTTGTCTTCAGTGAGTGTCCCCTGAACAAAAATATATCATTTATTTAAACCACTTTTCCTAATAATATATCCCACAGGGTTAATATTGCTTACAAGTAGTAATTCTAGCTAAGTTTCCTACAGGGTTCTATTTCAGAAAAAAAATTTATGCGTATGATTAATTTTAAGCAAAATGTGCACTATGGGTGTCTCGTTCCTAAGGTTTGAATCATTCCCAGAGTGAACAAATGTAATATTGTCTATCACAAAAGGCCTGTTACAATCCCTTTTACAACTTCTGGAAACTTCTCTAGAACAGGTTTGAATTGATCTTTTTTTTAAACACCATTAACTCCAGGCCACTTGAATATCACACACAGCTGCCTCAAGCTCAATTCATTTGTCTGACTGGTTCTGTCTTCTTTCCTACATTGACATGAGGGATCATGCATATATTTACAAATGGATAGGAAACAGTGTCTTTTTAGAAGTAAATGACAGTGTTTACCTGAGTTTATGTCCCTTTCACTGACATATCTTTCTTTATCCTTACTTGGCAATGTTAAGAAAATGCTTTCATTCAAGTTTTAAGTATCCTAAGTTTGAATGTAAAAAATTCACACTTTTTAAAAAACTTTAAAGTCCTGTGCTGTGCAAGATAGGCAATAAAGCAGGGTTTGTACATTTCTCAGCTTCCATTGTAAACACGTTCTTTCTTACCTAATCAGCCCTGAATCCTGATGAAAAAAAAAAATCTAACAGACCTGCACAGAATCTGGAACTCTTCTTCTTTTTAGGGAGAGATATATCTATATATGTATACATATATAGGTGTTTGTGTGTGTGTGTATACTTATACACATATAAAAGTGTCTGTGTGTATGTGTATATATATATATGCAAATAAATTACTTTCAATTCTTTTCTAAACTTTTCCTTATGTACGGTACTTTGTTCTAGGACTATTCAGACAAATGATAATGTACATGTTTGGGATAGAAAGTTTAGATTTAAAAATTAAATCCCTTCATACTGTTAACACCCTATGAGGGAACCTGGAGAAGCCTGTAACTGAAGAGAAAGGTGATTCTCTGCACATATGGTGAGCGGTAACACTGTATGATGAATCTGTCTATTATCGCATTTAGCTGAAATCATGTTGGACTGAGGAACCAACATCTTTTTGGCACAGCACAGACTCTCTGAAGAGAGCACTTGAAGCCTCAAGTGTTTCAATTGAGACCCATGTAGAGATGCTTCAGCTGATGTATCTGAAGTTTTAAAGGTAGCCAAGCAGACAGAGATATAAGTTTGCAGCTCTGAAAATATCTTCTAAAGCTCTTGAATACTCTTTTAAAATTATATATACCTTTATATATAAATATGTGTGATTCTTCTACTTATGAACAGATTTCTGGAGTCAAAAGGGTTTTTCTTATGAAGATACAAACTCACCTTTTCAAGAAGCGGTTTTGCTTCACCTACACTTGTCATAGGAGAGATTTGATTATTAGACTGTCAAATGGATCTGTGCCATTCATTCAGAGCAGATCCACTCAGAACCATTCAGAGCAGATTTAAACTGCATAAAATGAAGTGGAAACTAAGTAGGTTTGAAGAGATATAGAGGTGGGTAGCACCTGACCCTGAGAACTGAGCAAAAGTAGCTAGTAAGACAACATTGGTGCTCAAAGGAAGCGAAGTCAGCAGATGAAATATGTGAAATTAAACTTTTGGTGTGACTTTTTTTAAGCAGTGAATGCTAAGAACTTTCCCTTTTTTGTGCACAAAAATGACTGTCCTCTTTGTTTTGCTTGTCTGACTTTCTGAGAGTTGGATCTGGAAGTATTAAAACTGAATTTAAAAAATATATATGGATATAGATATGGATGTAGATAATGCTATAGATGATATGATACAGATAATTAGGTATATGTATAGACGTAGATAGATGTAGATGTAGATATAGATGTAGATGATGTAGATGCAGATGTAGATGTAGATGAGATATATAGAGAGATATAGAGGTAGAGATACAGAGATAGAGAGATAGAGATAGAGATTGAGGTAGAGATTAGAGATGATAGAGATGATAGACATAGAGATGATAGAGATAGAGATGATAGAGATAGATGATAGACATAGAGATAGATAGAGATAGAGACAGAGATAGAGATAGAGATGATAGAGATAGAGATAGAGATAGAGATAGAGATAGAGATAGAGATAGTAGAGATAGAGATAGAGATAGTAGAGATAGAGATAGATGTAGGTATTTATACAGATAGGTATACTTATATATATAGAAAAAAACCTAATTAAAAAAAAAAGACAATGAAGGATCATCTGTAAAAAAGAATATAAAAAATTAGCTGAATATTTTACATGGTTGATTTACTTAAGTGAGACCAAACCAACAGACCATTTGTGACCCACAGATGCAAACTAAACTACAGCTATTCTTCACTTTCTCTGATGAAAGAAAATGAAAGACAGAAATCCTAACAAATAATTAGCTGTCTCTCAACTGAGGTAGCTGAGTCACTTTCACAGAGCTAGATGGCAAGAACTCACAGGTTTCTAAGTGGGATAACACCTCTTTTTAATGTACCCTGCTTTATACCCTAATTTAATTCATGTTCTGAAAAGAAAGCAAATGCCTCTTACTTCCTGTATGGGCTTTATATTCACTGCATTAGTTTTTACCTAAACTAGGGAGTACAGCAAAGTCCAGATTGTGACAGAATTCAGCTCCCATCTCTAATCACGGGAAGGAGTAAAGTATTATATTTGCAGTTATTAATGTGCACCTATCATTAGATTCAGTAAAATTCATGACAGAATAGCTCACATAATTTTTCAAAATCATTCGCAAAATCATTCTGAGATGCAGATTCACAAGTACAACCTGAATTCCCATGCCCAGCATTTCTATTAGCTGGGCTGTCAAGAGGCAGACAGTAAGAGAGTTGGACTAATTTTAGGCTTGTGCTGGTTTCGTAGGTAGTTGCAGAAGGGTACACATTTAAAGTTCAGGCCCAAGGTAGTAGGCAGAAGCAGGTGATTGATTTCTGTTACTGTGCGATAACTGTCTTATTTCTCCTCTGGCCTTTCAGTGCTCCTGAAACTGATCAGTCTGTCCATTTACTTTTCCATCTCTAAGCACTGCCTTTTAGTTGTCAAGTCTATCATTTTTGACCTTCCATTATTTCATAAAAATATTCTGGTCATAAGTCCCCAGAGGTTCCGAAACTTAGTGATTGGATAGTAATTTCTAATTCCACTTGAGAAAATTGTGAAGAAATAGATGCTATCTAAAAATAGCAAAAATCTGTAGCCTCATTCACAGCCTACTGCTAGTCATGAGGAGATTTGCGGAGTGGAAAAAGTCAAAAGAGGGAAAATGAGGAGATTTGAGGGTGATATGACTGATAAGAGAGATCCAGGCACAGATATTTTATGGACTGTGAAAAGAGTAAGTTGATTATGTGTATATGTATGTGCACTCTTTATCTCTTCCACTCACTCAAAACTCACATTTAGTACATAGCCATAGAGACCTCAAAGTACGTCATAGTAGGAGAAATGTTCTTTAAACTGGAGACTGACTTGGACAATTTCATGTTGTGTAGTTGATTTGGTGGTATTAATTTACTGAATGTTAATGAATAACTATATTAATCAATGAAAAATAGCAGGGCTAGGTTTTTAATGTTAACCAGTGGGCTCTTTTTGATGCATTGAGTGCCTTTTGGCTTTTTTACACGCGTCACTGCAGCATCTCACTAGGTGTTGCTTTTATGATCTGCACACATATGCATAGTGTTTTATATATGTATATATATATGCACGTCTGTGTATAGAAAGTGCATGATGATGTGATGTATAACAATTGTGCTGGTGTGACAGAGCTTATTCACAGATCGTCAGCTACAAAGACCATTCCAAGTGAATCTCCACAAACTCGTTTCCAGAATCCCTCCAATTACTCGAGTCCACATTCAGAAAAAAGAGAGTAAGAGCCATTATTAAGAAAAAATAAAATACACAAGCAGACTGCTGTATTTTAAATTGTCATTCGTGGTTGAATAGAAGCTTTCTTATCTTCTTGCACTGGCTGCTGTGCTTGGTAATTCACAGCTCCACTTTCACATACTACTTCTTTGTAAAGGGTAAGAGAATGGTCTTGGTTGCCCCTGTGCTACTGCAGACCAAAGGCAAATACACCAAAGTGAGAGCCCTGCAATACGGGTGTCTGTTACAAGACAACATTCTTCCTTTCCTGCAATAGACAAAATATGTAGACACCAAGTGCGTGGACCACAGAAGTAAAGAAGAGAGAAGGACAAAATGCAGATTTAAACAACAGCTGCTTTCCACAGCCTGTTGCACTGGTGAATTCTTGGCTATTCAGACAGATATCTCCTGACTCCTTTTTTACAAGTCATGTGGAATAGACAAGGGGTAATGGGTACAGGTTACAGACAAGGAGATTCTAGCTGGACACAAGAAAAAAAAATTTCACAATGAAAACAATCAGCCACTCAAATAATCTCCCCAGGGAAATGATGACTTCCCCAGCATTTGACACTTAAGATTCAGCTGAACAGGGTGCTGACCCATCTTGTCTAGACCATGTTTTTGCCAAGAAAGGTTGGACCAGATGACACCTGAGGTCCCTTCCAACCTAATATTCTATTTGTCACAAGGAGCTTTAAGATAAAGAGACAGAAGGCCAATATGGTGCCACACAAAAACATAGGACTGGATGATTTTATCCTTTCACCGTGGGAAAGGCCAAGTGCTACTTCTCCAGTGAAACTGCTCACAGGTTAACACAGTCGAACTGTGAGCCTTCTCCTGTCTTTTACTTGCAGGGAAATATTGGAAAAGGAAAGTGCTTTATTATTTACTGAATTTTAGTGAATGGTTTTCTTTTTCTTTATTTTTGAATGATTCTTATTAAAGATGAACCGAGGAGATACACATGTTTTGAGCTGTAAATAAAAGGTGGTAACATCTTTTGTGCAATTAATGACTGAATGTAAGTTAAAAAAAAAAAAAAATGGAAAAGAAGAATTGGACGAAACTCAGGTATAGACTGCCCTCTTTTGGGCAAAAGACAGCAAGGATGTGAAAGAAGCCAAAGACGTGTTTTTAAATACTACAGTCACAGTTTCACAGAACCTGAAAGTCAAGCTAATGTTTTATTTATAGAGAAGCTAAAATGCTGACGAGAACACTCCAGCTAGTTAGACATTAGCCGCTCACCAAATGTTGTCTTCTGGATTCAAGCACAGTCATACTATAATATAAAAATTAATAAAACCAGACCCGAACAAGAGCTGCAAAAGTTAGAGAAATTAAAGTCAGCAAAGGCAGCAATAAAGCAACTGCCCCCAGCAAAGATCGGAGTAGCATTTACAGTGTCCTATAGGTGTTAAAGAATTCGGTAATTAAATATATGCCATTATGCCATGTAAACGTTTATCAAAGGTTTTAGACTTCAGGATTACCAATTACTTTGAGCTTTCCAAGATCTTGTCAAGCTTGAAGATAGGAATCATATTTCATTGGTTGTGAAGGCTGACAAAGAAAGATTAAGTACTATGATCAATATATTTGTCAAGCAGCTGTCACATGTCTGATATTCCTTATGTCAGGATTAATTGAGGAAAGGCAGTTGTCCTCCCCATGGAGAGCTGAGCATGAGTTGTGGAGACTCACAGCTGTCATGAGCCTATTTCCATGCTCTCTATTCTTGATCAGTGGATTGTGAGAGAAGAAAAAAATCATTTTCTTAGTACCCACAGTGGTGAGTCCCATCATCCATGTGCTTCAGCAGATCCCTTCAGCACACAGCAAGATGGGCTTTATATAGCTGCTTCTAACAGCATGGGTTGAGAAAGGGGTATATGTTCCTGAAAAACATGTCTAGCAGCACCAAAACATGCAGTCACCAGACATTCACTGCCTTTTTTATACCTGTTCTTGGCACTGGACTCTTAACATGAATGGTGAGTGAGGAAAGAAAATAAAGGGTTGAATAAACGTTATACACAATAAATACGATTCTATGAAAGTATATCATGTGGGATCCGACATCCTGGCAGAGGTGAAGCTGCTGCGACTCCATGTCCCACGGTCCAGTTGGCAGTGAGGATGAAGATGTACTCCCAGCAGGGATGTGCACACAGGGCACACGTGTACACCACATACATGCATACACAAGTGTATTTACATATATACATATATATACATGGCCAGCCACATAGAACACAAGCATTCAGAGCACCTGTATAAACAGAGAAAACACCAAAGGCCTCATCCTGCTTCCCCCTCTGGCTAAGTGGGATAGAAGCCCACTAGTGAAAATATAAATATATACCTATGCGTGTGCAGTGTGGATCCCTCCAGCTGCTGGTCTTAGACAGTCTGCCAAGTAGCAGCCCCTTGACTCCAACTTCCCCAGTTACTGACACCTGGACACACAAAGCTCCAAGGCTGCAAACCCCACCTAGAGTTGCTGGTACAGACCATCATGCATGTGTGCACGTGTGTGTGTGTGCACGAACACATACACACAGCCGGCAGGCACTTCCCAGGTCCCAGTAACCAGCCTCCTGTGCTCTAAGCCCCAACCCTTAGAGACACGCAAGCACTCTTGAACTCAGAGCTGCCCCTTAGAGACCCACTGACACCCTTGCCCCCAGCCCGCTTCACCTGCTCACTATATTGGTCTTCAGTAGTCATCATGCCCCTGGACTCTACAGCCACTGACACCATAGACACAGAGGTGCCCTGAAGCACCGACTCCAATTGCTGCACTCACACCTCCATGCACACATATACACACAGAATACTCACTGACTCAGGAAAGAGCTAGAAATTAATTTAATAAAGCAAGACAGACTGCAGTGATCAGGCACAGGACATAGCCAGACATGCACACTGACCACCACACTATTTACACACAACCAGTTTTTTGACCTGCTCTGCCCCCCATTTTCCTACTTTTATTCCCCTCAAATTACCTTAACATCTCCCTTTTCCCACCTTTGGTTCCTCCCCAGATTCCTGTGAGACTCTGAGCTGCACTTCCCTTGCATCCCACCATGTGTCCCACTGAAAGGGAAGCAAGCTTCTTAGTCCAAAAGGTGATCCACAGAGCTGCTCCCAGTGACTCATGGTGATAGATTTCACACCTGGGCACTGGGGCTGAGGGTCTGCTGAGGCAGCCCTGGAAGTCATCCAGGCAAGATGGTGGTTCCTCAGGAATCCTTGGTTCAGGTTCACTGCTACCCGCCACTGGGCCTCTCTGTTCCTCTGGGCTTGTGCAGGTGGGCATAAGACGGCTCCTCGGGTGGGCTTGGCAGTAGCTGGTCAGGGCATTATTTCTGTCTAAGTAAGTTTTTATCACGTCTGTAAACAGCATACAGATATGCTAGTCTTCTGAAACTGCTTTTAGACAGCACTAGCACTGAAGTCAGTGATGTCTAAGTATTTGAGTGTGGTCAGCTCCTCATTTAAGGCATGATAGGCACCTAAAATACCTTCTTACTCCACAAACTAGGAATGAGACTAGTCACAGTAAAAGTTAGTGCACTAAGATGGCAACAGAGACTCCTGTAAGTCATCATAGAATCATTGAGTGGTTTCAGTTTGGAGGGACCTTCAACGTTATGCTGCTCCATAGCTCCCCTGCCACGGGCAAGGACGTCTGCCATTAGACCAGGTTGCTCAAAGCCCCATCCAATCTGGCGTTGAACACTTCCAGGGACAGGGCATCCACAGCTTCTCTGGGCAACCTGCTTCATTGTCTCATCACTCTCATAGTAATGATTATTTTCCTCATGTCTAATCTAAATCTCCCCTCTTTCAGCTTAAAGCCATTCCCCCTTGTCCTGTCACTTTTGTAAAAAGTCCCTCTCCCGATTTCTTGTAGGTCCCCTTTAGGTACCGGAAGGCTGATATAAGGTGTCCCCTGAACCTTCTCTTCTCCAGGCTGAACAAGGCCAGCTCTCTCAGCCTGTCTCCATAGGAGAGGTGCTCCAGCCCTCAGAGCATCTCTGTGGCTCTCCCCCGGACTCGCCCCAACAGGTTCACGTCCTTCTTGTATTGGAGGCCTCAGAGCTGAATGCGATACCACAGGTGGGGTTTCATGAGAGCAGAGTTCCTCTGTGTCTCTACGTCCTTCTCCACCCCTCCATGTTGTTGTCACCCGGTAGCTGATGCAGTCTACAATGTCACCAGTTTGCCAGGAGGATGGAAAACTCTGGTCTGCCAGTACCTCACCACTGCATTCAGAGCACTGTGCTGAAACAACCACAATTTTACCCCAGTGGAATAGGCAAGTGTGAACGTCTGCAAAGTCTGACTAAGCTTTCATCTAGCAGGATTTGTGTCTTGGCTTACGCACATAAGATATATAGGATCAAATGAGAAAATGTGCCTGAGCTGTTTCTCTTGCTCCTCCCTGACAGCCTGAGCACTCTTCATTCAAAAAGGTTGAACTGAAACATTAAAATGTCATCTGCAGTATAACAAAAGTGTTTCTGTGATCTACTCAGACAAGCAAGCTTGTGCAGACTTTCACTAACACCTAGCCAGCATCTTTGGCATCAAAGGTAATTATGAGTTGCTTGGCTGTAAATGCTCACTTATAGTAATGGCTGTTCTGCATACTAATCTACTGGAGGAAAAAAATCACTTAAGGTCCTGTTTGTAGCTTTCTAATGTTATTTACTAACAAAACAGTCATATTTTCTATAACAACTGCCACTTCATTGGGTGCATATGTTCTTAACTCCAAACTATGAAGCAGATTTAACTCAACACCATCTGGTATGATGTGAACTTATGTGCTTTTCTGCTGTTTTGAAACAGAAATTAAATTGTTGGACGTGGGTTTTATTCTCTGACGCATGTTAGATTCATAGCGTATTTTCACCCAACATTTTTGAATCTCTTTCCTTCTCTTACATATGTTTCCAAAAACCAACTTACTCCTTTGCTCTGTCAGGCAAATCCTGTCAGAGGAATACTATTTGGAGGAGGAAAGGAGGGTCTAGTTACCAAAGCAGCTGGTATGTACAGAACTATAGCAGTTGGGTTTGCAGTCATTCCTTTCCTGGTTTGTGCCTGAAGCAAAATGACAGCTGTACAAATGCACTAAGCAGTCCCTATTTTCAGGATGTGCTGAACTCATAATTCAGTCCTAATGAATATGTCATTGGAATCTAGCAGCCTGTTTAGATTACAGCTTCCGCTATTACAGAGGGATTGAATGCAGATATGATAATGCTGTAATTTGCAATGAATAAATATCATGTTAAGGGCATGGAAATGGCAGTGGGTTGGGGGCTGTGCAGTGAATATATGGATTTCCTGAGCCCTCTGAGAGCTCTGAAAACACAGATAGAAATACCCCTTCTTCATTTGTACTAGTGGTTTATACTTTATGTTGGCAAGAACACTAGAACATATTTTTAACCTTTTCAGTTAAGCTATGCTACATTAGCCTTGAGCATTGTGCAGTATGCCTGAAAAACTGCTGCTTTTGAAAGGATAAGGATTAGGTCACGTCCAGAGTGAAAATTAGTTGGGACAGAACCTGCAGTCTCCATTCACATTATCTGTCTGCACAAATGACTGAATGCATCGCTCTCCAATCTGGGAATGGGGAGTGGGTCATTGTTTGCTTTCTTCAGTTTTTGTAGACAGTCATGCACCCTTTAGCTTCAAATTCTAAATGTTATTGAGAACACAATTTAATAACTCCAGGAAACAATTTCTATAGCTTTGCAGTCTGCTAGTCATCCTCACACCACACTTCGGAATAGTATTATTTAAACCAGTTATGATTAACTAAATAGTAAAGTGAAGAGTAAGACAAATCTCTGGAGTGCAGGAGTACAGGTCATGAGTGCCAATTCAAATACATATAAATATGGAACAAAACATTGGGCAAAATGTCTAAAATGGTTCCTTTCTGACCAGTAAAAAGGGAAAAGGTCTCTGTCTTTGACTATCCTAAGACATCCAGAAGAACTGATAACGAGTTGGAAATATTTATTGCACAGAACCTTTTCTTGGTTACTTCTTCTATTTCATCCAGTCCAAGCACATATTGGTCATAATTAAAATCATATAATACAGTCTACATTTCTTTCAATATGAATTTGAAAGTCTGGGGTATAAGAGAAAAGTGAAGTCTAATGGTAACAAAGAAATTAATTTCTTGACTCAAAATGGGATTAAATTGCATGTTGTAACGTCCCAAAATTACAGCACAAAAGTCATTCATAAACAAAACACGAAGGTATCATCCATCAGCACAACAGCATGAGGCATTTAAGGTGCTTTATTTTTACTCCACTGACCAAGCATCAAAGGCAGGATTTGTTCTGTCATTTCTAATGAGAATTCTACATGATCTTATACCTTTTAACAAGTATTGCAACTAAATAGACTTTCTATGCAAAACTCATTTTGTCAATGTTTTTAATTTCTACAAGGTCTTCTAGCAAATTTTGTTCTTACTTAAATTTCTGTAAAGTCATATATGAAAGATTAGTTTCATGGGCATTTGTACTGGAGAAGCAAAATATAAGTGCAACACATGCATCTGTCATTCAGACAGGGGTTACTTTCAGCTTGCCTCTCTTCTAACCTCACATTGTTTTTAATGTTCAACTGTCACATCATATAGGACTTGTATATAAGAAGGTGATTAGACAGAAAAGGCAAGTAGGACACAGGTAATTGACCAGATATGAGAAGCTTGTCTGCTGGATTTAAAAATCTGAGCCCAAACCATCACCTCTCTTCAGTGGCAGTGTGGAAGAAGAAAGCAATAGACAGTGGTTTGAATAAAAATATCAGCTTTTCAATGAAAGGCGCCAGGCTACCTTGTACTGCTAGTCATGAGGGGGATTTTCTGAGACAGCAGGCTGCCACACTGTGCCTTTCTGCATTTAAGAACAAAAAAATACAGCTACTCAAGTGAGCTAAACCACATATATATCTAGTTAGTTATGTAGTTGTAATAGTAGTGATTTGACAAAAACTGCTTGAAATCAGAGAATAATTAAGCTCATCAGGGAACAAGTAAATAGCTTTCCTCGGCACCCTAAATTCTTTTGAAACAACTAGTTACCTAACATTTTTTTCTTCACTCTGAGTTTTTTTACTGGTACAGGTCCAATTGAATTCTATGGAAGCTCTGTATGGAGATTCCAGGTATAAGAAAGCATGAAAGCTTCCCTTGAGGGCCAGTAAGCCTTATTCTTTGTTAGTTTTGACTTCATCATGTCTCTACATTGACACCTAACTCAGACAGAAAATGGGTCTTGAAGTTACTGGCTGAATTCTATCGGCTTTTTGCAGGTTTCAAAGTCTTTCAGATTTTGAGAGACAAGGTCCTACTTGACATATAGGACTGTAACTCATAGGTAAGGTTTTAATTATCTTGGAGACAGGGAGATGCTTCAGTAACAAGGGACAGATCTGCAGAGATGCTATGCTTTTATTTCTGAAATGTCATTCTGTGGGTGGTTGACTGAGTGGGGAGGCCTTGATTTAGAAGTGAATTTTAAAATGTCAGTCGAATAGGCACTGGGTCTTTATGAAATGCCATACCCCAGCTACTGAGATCAAGACCGAGTTCTGTTTGCTATGCTGCATGAGTAGATAAGGAACAAACAAGGAGGGAGTTCTCCACTTCCAGAAACAAATGCCCTCGTAGTCCTGTACAGTTGAGCTTGTTGTCAAGAAAAATGCCAACAATGTATCTAGAAGAGAAGCTCCCTGCATATAGAGATCTTTAAAGCTACATGTGGATACAAGACGAGACATTAATAAGTCAAACAGGAAATTTCAACTACTGTGACAAGTCCTGTCTCCACTAAGATTCTGCTATAGTAAGAGTAATTAGAGAAGCTGATTCCAATTTCTTTTGCCCCAGTACCAAGCCTGGACAGCTGAAAGAAACCACAAAAGGAAGTTAGGGCATGATTCACATCCTAAGCATAGACTGCTAATGCTACTTGTAATATTCTAGAGTTTACAGGCTGGCCTTCAGCTACTATACTATTTCCCTTCCTTCTTTCTGCTGTAATATCTGCCAGCCCCATTCAGGTGTCAGGGATGCCTTTCAGCATCTCAATTGAAACTAAATGCCAATGTTTAGGCAACTCAGCTGAGCCTTTCAGATTAAAATTTGGCAGCCATGATGTGCTTCAGATGATCACATGCTTTCTCAAAGAAGAGAAACTAGAAGCCAACAAATACTTTCTCTCCAAGAGGAACAGCTGGCACTAAAAATAGTATATCCTAAAGCATTCAGTGCTTATCCAGCCCTCTTCTAATTAAACAAAGCAGATTTTTAATGGTCCTACCCACTCCTGCAAAATCAGATGTGATGTGTTTAAAACACCTTTCAGAAGATTTACATCTGTAAACCGAAAAGCCATGCCAACACCAAATAATTTAATCCTATCAGCCATGAACAGAAATCATGTGATCATGCTGCTTTTTCGCTACGAAAACTCCAACGCTGCTCAGAACAGCAGATATCTTGGGGTCGGAATAATTTCAGTGTCCGGTAATGTTTACTTTTCACCATAGACTATAAAGGAATCCAAGATGGTTATCTCAGTTCTACCCATCTAAACCATAGGCACATGAAGCTAGTTGAAATGAATGCAGCATTTGAGGTGCAAGTTATACCGCTACAAAACCAACCACGAGCGTCTGTGTTACAAAAACAATTACAGAAATGCCTGTAGCCTGGAATTTCCATTTTCTGAAGTACTTGAGGGTTTAGCCCATGAGACCTATACTTACGTGCACAGTCACTTCTCTGTGAAAAACTTTAAAAGAGCCATGCAAAGTAACAGCAGCATAGCCCCTGACAGTTGCAACAAATAGAGAAGATACCTACTTCTTAGGTTTCCAGGCTCTAAATGCACATACATAAGCATCCCAGATCCTGAATTCAAAACAGAAAGTCTGAGACACAGGGCCAAAGTTTCCATTTTCAGCTGATGATAAATGATAAGCATTTGTCTGAATGGGAACTTCAAAGATGGAGAAGTTCCTAACTCTGCCTTTAGCAGAGGACCTATTTATAACATTTAGGCAGTACTATCAGCCAAAGAATAAATGCATTTAAGGTGAAAAACCTGGGGAAGAAAGTTTCTTCTCAGCCACTTTTAACTACCATTGTCCAGAATCATTTCTTTGCCTGAACTGAACTGATTCTGGGTCTGGCATTTACGGAAAGAAGTCCAAATAACTTCTTCAGAGTAATGCACCAATTAATGCAGTTGCCCTCTCTTGTTAAATGGGAAAAAGAAAATACGGAATTGCAGTTCACTCCTACAGACCTGAAACTGTATGTCGTTTCTAAGACCAGTTTGGTCAAACTGTCATAACACTACCTGTCTTTGATGCTTCAATATCTATAGAATAGAGCAATCAGGGAGTTTTAACATTGGTCACAACTAACAGTTCAGCTTTATGTCAGAGCAGCTATTACTGATGTTATACTTTATAAATATTAGTAGAATGAAGCAATCTAAGGTATGCACTTTGCATATATGAACCAATGATCTTAAGCTTTATTTGAAGACACAAAATGGAGGCCCCTTTGAGAAGACTATTCATGTCATTTTATTTGGTATGATCTTACCTGAAATCACTCAAAAACAGAAATGCAAAGAGAAATATCGTTCAGCTAAGTTAAAGCCATGCTACATTCAACAATAATTTTGAGACAAGTTTTAACAAAAATAAATATGGAAACAAGGGATTGGTACCGTAAAACCTGTCAAATAAATGTAAAAAGGACGTAAACCCTCAAAATAGCTTTCACATAAAACCTCACCACAACATAAAATACAGCTTTTGGGCAAAAAGAGAGTCATATCTCCAGCAACATCCATAAATAATTCACTGCTAGCTTGTAAACAATAGAGAAGCACAGTATGAATGCCAAAGAGGGTCTTTACATGTCATAAAGCCACTCAAAACTGCACTTGCTGCAGCAAGTCTGACTGTGAGCTTTGATGCTCTGGAAAAGAAACTGCTATGCTGAGGTCATCAGTTAGCAGAAAACAATTTCCCTCATACAGGGAAGCAGATATACTGCTGGGCTTCTGACACAGACAGATTGGATTTAAAAAAACAAGCCTGCATAATGTGGGCTTGCAGGGGGAAAGAAATCTTCTGCATACTTCTAAATGACCAAAGCTCAAAGAAAATATGCCATCTTCCTTTAATGGCTATCAAAAGTTAACATGATAGCGTGGCAGGGTTCACACACTGGCACAGTCACACTCTAAATATGCAACTGGCCTGATTTGCATCCTCTTTTTAAACTAAACTGCTTCCATGGAGAGCTTAAGCTGCTCTGTTTGTTGCATGTCAGGCTAAATAGTTCAAGTGACACAGCTCTGGAGTTCATTTCTTATCACAGGTGTGTTTTAAAAGGTAATTCTGTCTGTTGTTTGAAAAATCTCAACACACGAGGAAAGCCAAGGCTGTTGCAATAATGTCCCTTTCATTTATAGACTGATACAACAAGTGAATTAAAAAGCCAATAACATGATAAAAAGCTATATAAATATTGAATGTGTGTGCAGGCACCTTTAAGACCTCAGACCTCTAATCAGCACAGCTGATTACTATAAAAATAACAGAAGAGTGAGGATGGGCATCTGGTGGAAAGAGGAATGTATGTTTTGAAATTGCAGTGAAGAAGACAACAGTGTGAGGATATATAGTGCTGCGCATGTGATTCCAGGAGCACAATCAATGTGACAGAAAAGGAGTAGGTAGAAGATTATTTCTATGTTGCAAGTCTTGACCTCTTTCAGAAGTCCTCTGTAATGCTTTGAATTGTATCTGTAATTGCTCTGACCTACTCTACCTCTCAAAACCTTGTGATTTGTGCTTTCTCAAAATCAAAAGTCTTTCCAAATTGGTCTGGTTGTTGGGTTTTTTTTTAGTTTGGGTTGTTTTTGTGCAACTTTTAAGCATATTCAAAGGCTAGTTCAGATTTTCATCCGTCCACTAAAACACATTCTCTGGCAAAGGAGCTGCCTTTTCAAAGAGAAGGAATTAAAAACATCCTCGTTTCGAGCAGTGAAGGCAAAATTTGTGGGCATCACAGGAAGAGACACTGAAACACTCATTTGCATAGTGCCATTTGGATTAATCACCTGGTTGAAGCTTTAATGGAGTGATTGCAGAAAAAGCTTCAAACTTAATGACCCTTTAAAAGGATGTATTACATTCATGGAGTTTAATAACGAGCATCCTTCTGACAGGCCTCAAGAGCCTGTTTAAATCATATATTGTAACTCAGAAAAAAAAACTAAAAACAAGTTTGGGGTGCTATCACAGGACTGACTGTGACTAAGATCTCAGTCCAGGACAGCAGTTTTCTCAGAAGAATCATAATTTTGAATCCAAATCAAACTACACCTGAGTCTTTCTAGGACTTTGGAAAAGTTACCTCAAGCTTTCATATTGTTGGTTTGCATGTTTTATTTCTGACAGGATGGGTAAATTCAGACATAAATAAAATGCAAAAAAGAATAAAAAAAAAAAACCCAAACTAATAAACAAAAAGTCCACAACTTTTTTATTTCTTACCTGAGGCAAGCAAAATGTGAACTTCCATTGACAAAACATACAGACAGTACTAATCTGCCCACCTGTAATCACCCACCTTGTATTTGCAGCTTGTAGTTCCCTCACTAAGCTGAATACATATCCTTGATCACAGACATCCTCCCAAGCTATGATAATACCTTCCTTCATAAAAAATTTAATGCCCATTTGCAATGGAATGGCTCTTTGCTGAAGCCAAAACATACACAGAGCAGCTCAGAAAAATGGCTGTCTCCTGCCTTAGTTCCCTTTAGGTCCCTGAGCTGGATCTTGCTGGTTCAGACCTTGCCATAGTCTCCACTGCTGCAAGGGAAAAGGAAAGCATATACCTATCAGCAAGAGAATGTTTGCTCAGCTGTGATGTCAGCACAAACTCATATCACAAAAACTAAACCAGCAAAAAATATAAACTTTGAAAGTTTAAGAGAAGTCACTTTCAGCCAGAAGCGGGGAAGTCTCATTCGCTCTGCATTCTTCTGTGGTTGTTCATTGAGATCAAACAAAAATGCTGGATGTGAACTGCTGAGCACTACAAAGGAGCCTTGGGTCAGTTCCTTCCAGGTTCAGTTGCTCACCTATCTGTGTTCAGGCCTTCCCTAAACAGAATAAGAAAGCCAAAAAGTTCAGACCTTTCATGGACACAAGGAAAAGCCTGTGCTTTTTGTTCTGGAGTCTCTGCTTCAGGATGTGATATGTTATCTACAAGGAAGTTGTCATACATGGTTTCCAGAACATCTTCAAGTCGCTGCCTCTCACAATCACTCTCCAATAATCCCATGATTAACTGGTGATACACATCTTTTTAAAAACACCCTGTGGTTTTTTGTGTTCTGTTTATTGTGTTCCCTGCTTGCTACCTCTGCAGCACTCTGCACTATCAGACATCGTGATGAAGACATCCTGAGTGTCTTCAAATGTGAAAGGTATGCTTTAGATACCCCTGCAACAACACACCCATGCTCCACCTCTCCTATACAGATATCCTCCAGGCTATCTGTATCTACAGATACCCAGCCTTATCTACAGGGCAGCCCACAAACCCATCCCTGTGAGATTAATGCCTTCTCTGGGATAAAATTAACTCACCTGGACTTTTCTGTACCAATGTGAATAAACCTTTAGCCCAATAGAGCTTTAAAATCAATCCTGTTACAAAAAAATATCATCATTCACACAGTCTAGTTAAGCTTGACTTCTGACATTTATTCACTGGGATGCTTCCTTCCTCTCAGATTTCAACTAGGAGAAGGTAAGGGCTTATTAAATCTTAAAGAAGACTCCCAGACTATGCTGTTGCTTGGTGAAATGCAAGAGAAAAATAGGTCACAGAGTTTTAACATCATTCCCTCTCATTTATTCAGTTCAGTCCAAATTTAAAGGGTGTCCTTCCTCACTGCATTATCTACTCATAGCTACCATATCTCACTGTCACATTCCCATGTGCAGAGTCCCAGAACAGAGGTTTCAGCAAAAGCTAACAACCTTCAGGAACAAACCTGGCTCCACCCCACAGTGCAAGAGTGGAAGCCAAAACACAACTAGGAACAAACTGGAAATAAATTATTTCAAGTGTGAAGTGTCTATTAAGGAAAGTGGTTGAGTTTGAATTTCTCAGAGAGAGGGTCTCTTCTTGAGCATGTAGTGTATGTAATACTGTGAATTCCCTCTCTCACACCTTCTCCACTCATTAGTTAACCTATGCCTTTCAGCAAGGCAATATTCAGTTAGCCCAAAGAGCAAAGTTCCAGATTTCAGACTTTCTCACATACATCAGCCAGTCAGTTATAATCAGGGTAATCTTTGCTACCAAGCATTGCCTGCACCTAACACCATCTGTACCTAGCACCAAAAAGAAAACAAAACAGAACAGCCACAGTAACTCTTTATTAAATCTAGCCACTTAAAAAACTATTAATTCCTCAATCTTCTGATTTTAGTAGCATTTGCATTTGCTGATTTAATCAGGCACAAAATTACTACTTCTGTAGTACAGGAAAGAAAGTAAGGCAAATGTGATCCTCTGATGATGTTCAGGTGAAATATTTCAGTAAGAGGAAAGCATTAGGCATCTGTACAAGGCGCTGCCTTGGCTTCACTCACAATGCTTTAAACATCAGTGTTCAAAGAAGATGAACACAGGTTATAAAGGACTAATGTAAGGGCTGCAAAGTTATTTGGGGGAATCAAAAACCTATTTTATTAGATGAGAACAAAAAATGTGGGGTTTAGGCAAGCTTATAAAGTTTGGAAGTGGTTTGGTTTGTGCTTTGCAAGTACAACATAATTTGTGATAACACACATGAAGTGGAGCTCTTTAATTTAAAGGTCTGTGTAGGTGCATGAATTAATGAGTATAAGCCAAGCATTAACATTTATTCAATAGTTCCATGAAGACAAGAAGGCTCTATTATTCAGTAAAGTGAAAGCACAGAATACTTTCTTGAAGAAAAATGCATTCCAGCAAAACTAGAGTTTTAGCATAGGGAATGATAAGATGACAAAAAAGAAAAGATGTTATATATCTTGTCTATATGCAGTAACACAGTCCTGAACTCTGAGACATAGGAGGCCACTTCCCACATTAACTCTCTTTTTCTCAGCATGATCAACCACCATCAAGATAGTAACGCACTGAGGGTAAACTTGCAGGGGTGCTTACAGGGTGAACAGCAATATCAAAGAAGCTGTACATTACTGATAGCTTCATATAAACCCTGAGTAATTATCACCTTTAAGTCTGAGAAAAACAATATGACATTATTTTGCTTGACAAATATCTCTTTAACACAGCTATATATTCTAATTCAGAGACAAATATGCCAGTGTAAGCAGGCACATACATATCCTCATCCTAAAATTAATGCTTCATGTGACCTAGTTTTAGGAAATATAAATAAAAGGCTTTTACTGATAAATGTTGAACGCTATATGCCTTACTTTATATAAATCCAAAAGTGCAGTACAAAATGCCACCTTGTGAAAATTTTTGTTTCCATTGGGGAATAATGTAGTTTAGAAGCAAGATATAATGGTTTAAAATCTGAAAGAGACCTATATAAGCAAGCTTCATAGTAAGGATTTATTTTTGCACTTATTCATCGGACAGGTAATAAGTGCATCCTTTTTTCCCCTGTGAAGTGTACTCAGTGCAGAAAAGGACAAGGCATTATTGAAGATTATTTTACATTCATTTTAATAATGTAGTTTAAATGCAAGATGTAAAACTCTTTATACCACACGGGCAACATACAGCCATCCTCAAAGGTTACCTCATGTACTGTAATAGTTTCAAGGACATCTTTCTCCAACACCTTGAGAATTTCCACCGTATCGTTTCTGAAGATGCTTTCTACTAATTGCATGTCTGCTTTATGCCGTGTTGCCAAAGTTGCTTTCTTATAGGGGTATGCTATGTCCCCTAAAGGGGAGGGAACAGGAATGAGGAATGGGGAGGAAGAAGAGCATGGGAAACTAAGAAGGAGAAAAAGGAACACAGCCATCCATATCCTGAGATCAGTGAGATTAATGTCTGAGAAACCTCCACCATTTCATGGTCATTTCTAACTCAGCTATCTTCATCACTGAAATTCCTCCTCAGAAACACCATCAGAAGCAAATATTTCAGCATAATGACCTGCCATGGGCAACACAGTTTCAGCTTGGGGAATTGCATTTAATTAATTTATTGCCAATTAGCATCAAATTTTAATTACTGATTCAAGTATTCAGAAAAACAGGAAGATAAACAATTAAACAAACACTGAGGGAAACATCTCTCATCCCTCTTCCCCACGCTCTGTTTCAGGCCAGTGCCTCTCCTCCCAACCTCTCTTGCTCTCACAGCACATCTTGCTGGCTTTCCTGCCATGGAAGGACAGCAGGTAGTCCAGGATAGTGCTGTCCCTGCATGAAGGTTTCCTGCTGCTCCTTCTGCCTCTTTTCCCTTTCTCCCCTCTGTCCTGGCTTCTCACTGCTCTTCCGCTCTTCTGCACCACCATGGGTTCCCATTGGGAAACAGTCTCTCAGGTGTGCCCTGCCCCCACTTAGTTGCCCAGCAGCCCCAGTCTTTCAGGGTAACCCAGCCCCAGCATGGGTCCCTCAAGGAAGCCTCCTCCTTCCAGCAGTGTGCACCTGGTTGTGTTCCCAGAACCATCACCACTACCCATCTGCTCCACTTCTCCTCCCAGCCAGGCGCCCCACATCCCCACAGGCAACCCAACTGCTACAGGTGAGACCCCAGAACAGGAGATCAGGAAAGGACGTCAGCAATTCCTCCACCACACGATGGACTTTGGTCCATGGACTTGAAGCCTCCTGATCATCATTTAGAAAAATAAAAGCCTGCAAGATGGACCTCTGAGAGGCACTGCTCCTTCCCAGGGCCCAGCAACAGGCTCTTTCCTCCACAGCTCATTAAAAAGAACAGGTCAAGTATCTTACCTGACACATTTTCATTAAAAAGAACAGGTCAAGTATCTTACCTGACACATTTTCTGGGAATTTCCTTTTCACCCAAAAGATAATGAACTTGCAAAGTCATCCAGCTATAATCATAAACAACAGCTGCCCTTCAGCAGCGCCACTGTCACTAGGAGGTTCTGGTAAACGCTACCTAGTCTAAAAGTTTCTGTGCATCTCCACCACTTTTCGAGTTAGTGCAGCTTTCCAGCAGGCACTGAGCTTCCTGATCAGAAGAGCACTTTGGCATTTTCTATAAGATACTTCAGGGAATACTTCAATTGCTCTGCCTGAACTGCTATGTGTTCCTGAGCGTTGACACTGGTGTCAGCATCCAAGCTTAAGGGCACCCTCTCTTTCAGACGACTGGCCCTGAGAGCAAAAATTCAGTAGTGCTTTGGACAAATTTTGGGGTTTACACTCAACAACTTAAGCATACATTTGAAACGCTTTTGCACAATCCAGGATCTGTAGGCAAGAATATATCATTTTTTGAAACCCTGCTTTTATTTCCATCAGTCCTTTTGCTATTTTTGCATTTGGCCTTGAGCAAAGTGTAATATGTTTCCTAGCTATTCCTCAGGACACCTTTTCTGGTTTTCAGTTCATAAAATGTGGTAGGTTGTGAATGTCTTATTTTCTTTCTCATCCTGTATATGTAGTCCAGGTACAATCTCTAAACAGGAGCTTCAGTGACATTTCAAAATACTCACAAAAGGACGAGGAATGCAATAAAAGAAATTGCAACCTCACTGCACTGCAGTGTGTTATAATGAGTTGAAAATTATCACATCAGTTTTGACTAAATCTGTCAAATTCAGACTGGTGTATACATATTGTTTATGCCCTAGTACTTCTTGCCTAATTTATATAGTGGACTCATAATATGTAAAACCTCATAGTGACATATATATGAAGATAGGATGTTTTTGTGTGTTTTGGGGATAGGGGTGTTGTGTCATCACCTGTTATTTTTCATACACCAAGGAGCAAAACCAGCACAAGCAGACTCAGAATTAGAGTGGACTGACTGCAAACAATATACTACATGAAAGTTATTTTGCAAAAGTTGTTAAATATGTAACTTATTCACAGAAAAAAAGATCAATTCACTAACATTTTCAACTCAGGTATTGACTTTTTCACAACAAATTTAAAACTTAGGTACTGAAATTAAGTAAGAGATAGTGAATGTGATTTTTTTGGAAATGTTTCATAATTTTAACTTTTTGGAGCAATTTGAAGAAGAGACATTAACATTTTTACATCTAGATCTCACTCATAAAGGCTACCTTCAAGGATGACATGCTTACCTTTCCTCTGTTGTAACCAGCCACTACAACCTGGTATTGTTTCACTTGATATGACACAACAAGACAGCATCAGAAAGTGTTTAGATTTTTATCTTTTCACAGCCTGATTTCTTCTCTTTGGGAGGTAATTGTATTTCTCTGGAAAGCTCTCCATTATCCTTCTGTTTCTTCTCTGAATAAATGACCAAGAACTGTGCCTGGATGGTTTTAGTGAAACACAGCTCCAGCAGTGCTATCACTAGAACGTCTGTAGTATTCATAATGAGAAAATAATTTGCCATAAGTCATTCAAAATTAACTAAGAAAATAATGTGAATGCTCTTTGTGCCTCAATTGCTTTTCCACAGAGGCCTTCAAAGGTTTGTCATTTCACCCACCTCTCTGCAGAGCAGAAAACTCAATTTACACTGCGCATCGATTGTGTTTGCACAAAGCTGCACAAAGGTAAGAAGGGTGTCTCCTTTTTTCTGAATAAGCTGCTTATATTTTCTTACAGTGAAAAATCAATTTCATGCTGACACTACAATATAGCAGGAAGTGGTGAGAACTACAAGCAGCAGAGGGTTTTATTTATTTCTAATTTGGTTCAATATGAAGGTACACTAGCTGGCCTCTTTAGACTTGAGAAACAATCACATCATAGTTTTAAGAATCCATACAAATAAAAAACAATGAAAAAAATTGCATGCAAAAATATTATATATGCCAGGAAAATAACATCATATTTATATGAATGTATATTGAAAGTAACTTTTTCAAATCATAGCAGTTTAATAAAATAATTCATTATATAACATTATACTAAAGCAATCAAAGAAATACAAAATATTTTATTTACTTTCAAAGGTATGTAGTTTCAGAATTCCTGCATCAAATGTTGATTTTACATTGTTTTAATTATTATTAACAATGATTCAAAGTGAAAAGAGGTTCATGTGCTTAAAGTCTGATGCTTCAAATAAAATCATGGCTACACCAAAGGCAATGGAAAAGCTCTCATTACGTAGAAGTGGGGCAGCATTTCACCCATAATGTCTATTCAATGTCATAAACTCAAACCACTATTCAGCTGCACTTAGTGACTAAGACTACTGTGTGGGAGTAAAAAAGGATGTGAAACAGTTTTGGAAAGCAACAGTCACCTCTGGAACCCAGGATTTGTCACAGCTTCTTGTTGTCTATTGAATGAATATGAGTTCTATTACAGCCAGTATTCTAGCTCTTTTGTGAACATTTTTGATTCAGTCTTTGGCTGCTTTCCCATATTTCTTAGCACATTCTAATACACATTTCTCTCAGTTTTCCATAACTAGTCATGGGTGGGTAAAATGCCATCTGTTAACTACTGTATCCTTTAGCATCTGTATGGTCTTATTAGTAGCTGGCTGCTGACTTTTCAACTTCATTACTGTAAAACATCATAGTTAGAAATGAAAACACAGCTCTAGGTTATAGCCAATTCAGAATGTGGTAGCATTTTTCTGAACATGACAATAGTGCTTGGCAATCCTGTTGGATCTCGAACCAGGACCAAGACTTAAGTCCATTCTTCATTGGAGTTAGTCAGTGCAAGAAAGGCAGCTCTCACAGTGTGACCTCTTATACATATTTGAGTTTTGTCAACAGCGACAAGGTCTAACAGCAAAAACTAAACCACCTTTAGAAAGAAAATCAAGCAGAAGCAACCACACTCAGACAAAACATTCTGAATATTTTTCTCTTCAAGCTTGTAGCTATTCAGTTTACTTTATTATTCTGCTTCCTTCCATTAGAGTAGCAAACAGGCCTATTGAAGATCAATCAAAGACAACATGGACACTACTGTGTGTGTGAACCATTTGACTTCAATACCTCCCTCAAGTGGTTTTCAACACACTGTTGATCTGCAACATTAATTTCACAGTAACTATATATGGAGTCATATCACAGACATTGATTATTTCACAAAACAGTAGACATCACTATCTTTTCCCTTCAGTCAAGTTCTCATGACCTGTTTTGTTCATGGGGTAAAGGTACTGTGCAGCAGTTCCTGCATTGCTCAAAGGCAATAAAGATGAGAGGAAAGAAAAAAAGACACTGGCAACATGGAGGGCCTGAACACTCCACTCCTATAGTACCAGGACAAAGGTAAAAACATACGAGTTTTTGCTTTGATTTCTGGTTGTGCTACAGAAAAATGAAAAGGCAGTAAAGGAAGGGAAAAGAATGCAAGCTAGACTGGTTGTGACAATGGCATATTCAAGGAAATAGGCTAGAAAGGAGAAAAAGGAAGGGGAAAAGTTTCATGTTGTTCCTACTAACTGGAACAGGTTCAGGAAATTTCAAGAATATAATACCATCCCAGAAAAAACTTAGGAAGTCTAGAAAATATAAGTAAAGGTGAAAAAGCAAACAGTTTATTTGTTTATGTTGGAAATTGTAGGATATTACAGGCTCCCAAACATGCTGTGCTATCTTGACTAGAAAAAAAAAGAAGCATAAAAGAGACTGAAGATACATTTTGAACAGCAAAACCTGCTTACTGATTTAAAACAATGATATTCATGAAATAATTTTAGATTTGAAGTACCGTCACATTACACAGATGAAACACCTGGGAAATGACTAATCCAGCTTTTCAGTTTGGGACTAGATTGTGCAGAGCAGAACCTGGAAAAAATTGCCATGCCTTTCATATCCATTTTAGACACTTACATGTGTCTGCCCCAACAGCAGCAGGGGCATTATCCCCACTAATGCACATTCTTGAGTTTTCCAATATCCCCACCTTCATTCAGCCTATGAAAAGCCTTAGTTCATTCTTCTCTGCTTTTTCCTCTGTTGAGGTGACAGTGCTTTCCATTTCACTTAATTAATAATCAGTGTTTAATTGAATTAAAAGATTAAGTATTCAATTATGGGTATTAAATAATCCTTTACTTTGATTAGTTTTGTTGTTTTTAATGAAGTAATATTCTATAATTAAATCACTGGATACAGAAAGTTACAGTATAATAAATAAGACCATGGTCCTAAATGACTTAGAATAATGAACCCAGTCAAGGCCCAGATAATTAAAAACACTCATTACTAAAATCTGACATATTTCCTAAGCACATTTGGAGTGCAAGGGTGATCTTACCAACCACACATTGCAACAGGCTCTCTGTGTGACCTTGGACAAGGTATATAATCTTGCTGAGGCAAACTTTGTTATCTGTAAAACAGTAACAAGGTCTTAAAGTAAGCGCTCAGTGTCAAGGGGAGGTGCTCATTCTGCATGCATAGTGCCTAGTGAGAACGGATGTTCTCAGTATTATCAGAAGATAAATAATAAAAGTTTGGGAACAAAGCAACTGTAGCAGGTAAGAAGGAAAGTACACCTTTCTTAATATTCCCTCAGGGACAGCTGCAACTGGCAGATGGTTAAGGAAATATTGAAAAACCAGGCAAGTCCTGTGTGGGATCTCTGCCTCTGTCTCAACCCTACAACTTGCAGCTGATGGAATTCATGAGATACATCATGGTGTTTAATAGCTTACACTGTTACCAAATTTTGATCCCAGCTCTACACGTGACCACCAACGCTTCCGCCCATAAGGAGTGAGGCAATTGAATTACACACAGTGTAAGAACATACTTCTTTTTGTTTATTTTCTGTCTCTATCTGCTCTTTTTATTTCCTTTCCTTCATATAATGTGCTATGAAGACAAATGAATAAACTTTGTCCACACATCTTCTCCATTAAATTTATTATTTTATATCTATTTTATATTTATTTTATATATTTTTATTATTTTGTATTTATTATATATATAATATATATAATTGTATATATAATATATATAATTATAATATATAATATATAATATTATAATATATAATATATTATTATAATATATAATATATATTATAATTATAATATATAATATAATATATATATTGTAATTATATATAATATATATAATTATATATATAATTATATATAATATATATAATATATATTTATATATATTTTTATATATATATATATATATATATATATATATATATATATATATCAGCCTGAGTTATCTCCTTTCCAAGCTGTTTTAAGTTTTTCCTGGAAAGAAGCCATTCCACTTCTAGGATCACATTCCCTTGACCTTTTCTGTTTCCTTTCCCCTTTTTCAAGAAACAGAAATAAGAACTATACATACTGTTCAAAATGTGGTACACTCCACATTTATAAAGTGACACAATGATATTTTATATTTTGTTCTCATTTCATTTCCTAACCATTCTTCTCAGGCTTTTTGCTCCTCTGACCACTGTTGAGCATTTAACTGATGTTTTAATAGCACCAGCTACAACAATTTCAACATCTCTCTCCTGAGACACAATAGCTAATTTAAGATCCATCATTTTGTATGTACAACTTAAGGATGTGTTTCTGCATGTGCATCTCTTTGCATATATTGACCTTGAATTTAATCTGACATTTTACTGTCCAGTCATTCAGTATCATGAAATCCTCCTGTAACTCTTTGTAGTCAGTTTGAGAATTGAATACCTTCAATAATATCTCAGCAGCAGCATATTTTGTCACCCTGTATCTATTTTCTTTTCCATGTCGCTTATGAATATATTTAATAGCTATATTAAACTTCCTGAACAGCAGCATCCATTGTAGTGCCTCTTCCTATCTGCACCTTTTGTTTTCTTCCGCAGGATCACATAATCATATTTTCCTATCTTTGCATTTCCTATCATATTTGCTTTTATTAAACCACAAGAGGAATTTATCTTTTATCTCAAGACAGCTTAGTTTTCTTAAACCTTTTTGATGATGGATCATGCCAAAAGCCATTTGGAAATCCAAGTAGACCAGCTTAGTAATTGTATTCATCTATCACTGGCTCCTTCAAAGAACTCTAGGTTATTTGTGAGGCATGACTTCGCAATATGAAAGCCTTGCTAATTCTTTGCTATGTGTCATATTCATAGAGCTATACAAGAAAGACTGTATTCCTGAATTCTATTTACTAAAGTAAGTCTGTTGTTTATCATGTTTTTATATACCTACTAAGTAGTTTAGTCTGTAGTCCTCTACATCTACTTTGTCACCTGCCACTTCATAGTCCCCTAATGTGGAAATGATCACACAACCTAGAATTCATTCCTTTAGCTTAAGAAAATGGAAATTGCTTGACAATTTGAAAGATGTAAGTGCCTAAAAGAAATTTGGCAATAGCTGGTTCTTCCATCTAGCTGGCAATAACACAACAAGATGCAATAGCTGGAAATTTAAGCTATCAATATGTTATGACAAAATTTCTGAGCTATACTCAGAAATACATAGGTAACCAGTCTGTGTTTTCAGTCTCCTGTTGCAGTGAGCATGTCAACAGTGGACAATTTTAAATCCAGGTGGGATGTATTCTTACACCATATTGTCTTCAGATTTGCAACCCTGCCTTTGTCTCAATGTCAAGTATGGATCTGCCATGAGTGTGAGCTGCCTGCCTGGGTACCAGTGGCCCAACCATCCTAGATTTTAATTGAGCTGCTATTCATGTCACAAAGCCTCTCTCTGAGCACTGAAACAAATCAGAAAAGTTCCTGGCTTTCTGGAATAATCCATATAGCTTACAGCCTATCTCAAACTGCCTGCAAATGAGGGCAGTATCACCAGGCTGAGCATATCCACACTAAGTGCAAGGGAAATTCCTCCATTCAGAGAAGTCCTAGTGCAGTGTGATATGCTGCAGATGATTGCAAATCATCTCTTAAGGCCTGATAGTTGCTGAGTCTACAGATATTATATATTACAATGGACAACTCTTTCTAAATTATCTCTTTAATAGTCTGCAAAATTATCTTCCTTATATTTTGTTGCATAGGTCACTAAGGAAATTACTACTATCAAGCTGATCACAATTAAAGCAATAAAATTACCAATGAAACAAAGAAATGGTGGTAGTTATTTTTATACAGTATATAAAATTATCAGCTGCTACAAAATTTGCTGTAGTGCTGGCAAGCTGATTCTTAGCCTCTATGGTCTGTGAGCATCAGCACATTTTAGCTACATTCTTGAGGTCGTTCTTACTTCCAAAGGAGCTACTATTAATTGGCAGCAGTTATTCACAATCTTATTCTTACTCCATTAATGTTGAAGTTTTATTTTCAAGTGTCTTTCTAGATGCCTAGGGTCTGTTATACAATGCCCATGGAGTGCTGTATTAAGGCAGATCATAGGCTACAAGATTCTTTTAAAATTTGTGACTATTTGAAAAAGTGGTTAGTCTTTTTAAAAAAATTCTGATGTTTGGACAGAACTCACTGAAACTCCCTTGTCCATTCCAATAGATGCAGCTTGAGAGAAGGATTTTTAAAGGACAAAAGAAAATTGAGAGAAGGGATTGGAGAGGTTCTGCAAAATGAGACTTTGAGACACTGGAAAAAAAAAATTAAGCAAAGGTACTGGGTTGAAGTCAAAAACACTTTTTTTGAGACTTAGAAGGTGGAATTTCAGATTACAAAGCTCCATTTTTATAGACTCCCTCTGACAGCCTGTGAGTTTGCTGTTTACATCATGCTGGATTAGAACAATTCAAATGAAAACTGTATGAAATTGAATTAGCAATTGCTCTGTCACTGCAACCTATCTGAATCAACTTTCTTCTTGAAAAAATATAGAGTCAAGCCAATTGCAGTGGCTCAACTGGAGGAGCAATGAGATGTCTCCTTAAAGATTTTCAACCCTTTCATCCACAGAGTTGGAGACAGCATTTTTGTCATTCATTATCAGAAACAGGTTTGAGTGCCTGAATCTCTTGTGCACATGGCACATCCTGAATGTATTCCCCCTTTACCTTTTTGGAAAAGGAATGGCGTGATTTAAGAAATCCTTCACCTAGCCATTTTGTGTTGCTTTACCGTTTATTAACAATGTCAATATAGATATTTGGTTATTTTACCAAAGTTTACGATTTTCTTAGAAGTGGTGCAGGTTGAAGCCCACACATTTGGTGCTTACTAAGGTGTAATTCCTTTGATCTAACACTCCCACATCTTTCTTGGACTACGACTGCAAGCTGTGACATGGACTGAGTCTGCTTGGGATATATGAGCTTTACAATCTCACCTCTATCGCGTGGATCTGCATGAAAAAATATAGACACAAAAGATAAATGGACAAACTACTGCATGAGCCTTTAATTTCAGTCAGCATTTTGGAGGTCAGTTGCATTGTAGGATTGAGGGCACAGCAGACGGTGGACTTGTATTGCAGAGGCTCTTAATACTTTAAGGATGGATAGATTATTTTGTCTCTTAACAAAATTAAAATACATTTCTGAAGACTGTTGCCTTTATAGAGGAGGTACATGCTTTAAAGTGCCATACTTTTGCATAGTCTTGATAATCAGTAATGAAGAGAGAGTGCAGAAGATTACAAAAAAACATAATCAAGCGATAATAACGAATATTTCAACCTGCAGACATTTTGAAGTTTTAATTAAAATTAGTAGTGCTATTGATATTGTAATGTCTTCGGGTAACATACAGGCAAGTAATCACAGAACTCCCAAATGGACTGCATTACACATGCAATTAATTATGAAAGATGTTGCAGCTCAAACCACCCTGGGATCTCTGAGGTTTAAAGCAAGGGCTCACTACAGAAGGCAGCTCCACTAACACAGCTAGAAGATTAAATATTATACTTAACACAGATGCTGCGCTGCTGTGATGCATCTCAAATCTGTTCTGCTAGCAACCGTCTTTACTAATTTAATAACACAAATGCTTCTCCTTTTGCCTAAAGTAAAAGCTGATATTTTTAAACACAGAGTGTGAAAGCTTGGGGGGACAAAAAAAAAACTCCCACCTACAGAGATGTTCTTTTCACAAGATGCCCTCCATGCTGCAGCGGAAGAAAAGTTTAATCAAAGTACAGTGCTTGTTCTTTCTTTTCTTTCTCTGTGGCACTGCCTCCACCCAGTGCTCCCACTCTGAAGTTCTCTCAGGATTCTCAGATTTTTCTGAAGTTAATTTTGTCACTAGCGAGCAGGTCTGAAGGCTCCTTATCATAAGACAAAGGATAGTAATATTACCTCCAATTCACAACATAATGGCTTAACTTAAACCTGGAGAGGTTGTTTAGAAACTGCCCTGAGTGTACTTTGACCTATTGCTACCTGTGGGCCTGAGCACACATTTTAAAAGATCTTCTATGTCCCTCTGTGAAATCAAATGATTATGTCAATAGCTGAATTTCATACTGAGCTGTTCCGAATAAACTTCTCTGTCAGTTCAATCCACCTAAGTCCCAAGGCTTACTGTCAGGAAAAGTAAGAGTCTAAGATCATTCTTGTTTACGATTTTAAGGCCTCATACACAGCAAGATCAAACATATTTAAAATAAATGGGGGCAATGGGGTGATTGTAGCTTTTATGTGACCTTCCCAAACTCTTTCTCAGAAAGGCAAATACTCCAGTCTGCTTGACAGGTGCCTTTCTCCAAATGGACCCCTAAGATTTTCCAGCTTGCTGATTAAAAGCTGCTAGGCTATTCCTAAACCCATCACTATTGATAGTATTTCTACTCAGAAGGGAAGGGAGGATTAGACCTAAGGCCTTTCCCCTTCATCCATACTCAAAATGTTGCTACTGATTTAGACTGTTTAACAGACCTGATAGTGCTGGAAGGCTATGGTTTCCTCAGAAACACAAGGAAAGAAATGACTATAGGTGTCACTTTGCAAAATAGAGCCATATCCTATAAGCCTGTCCAGGCTAATTTTCTGCTACAGGACTGTATTTGACCACCACTGATCTCAGCAGCTGTTCTGCAGGGCAAGCCAACTTGGCTATGAGTGTCAAGAAGGAAGCAACAAGCCAGTGGTTTGGAGCACTTATCAAGGCTGTTAATGTAAGCAAAGCACACTTATTAAATGGAAAATTAACATCTATCACCATGGTTTGGTAACTTTAAAGCTTTTTACACAGCTTAATTCACAGGCTGTTGCAGATCATACCTCAGCCTCCAGGGCTTTCCTCATCCCTTTTGAGGGATTCATTTGTGTCAGGCATTCGAAATTATAGTGCAAGAGAAAATGAGGACTAGCTACTCAAAAAAGGAGGAAAATACTTCATTGCAACCTTCCTCTTTCCAAATGCTGCGGAAAAGGCTGCTCACAGTGTGTCCCACTACAGTGACATGGAGGTTTCACCAAGACAAACCATCTTTATCCTGCCAGAAGGTATCAAAAAGGGAGAGGTCTCTGTTCTGCAATAAAATGGTGGCAGGATTCAGTTCTCATTAGCAAGTTCTTTAGGCACACCAAAACACTCAGACTAGACCTGAGTTTTAGCATAAAGTGGGGAAACTGCATCTATATTTTCTGAGTGGACAAACTACAGATTATAGATTTAATTTAAAGGAAGATAATGGTGATTTTTTGTTTTTACCACTCTATAAGCGTATTAGTTACCGTTGGTACCCTTACAAAAATATAAATGCTTGAGTCATTGTTGGGAAAATGCATAGACTATCCTTGCTCCCCATTGTACTGCTGCTTAAATATTAATATTTAATTAATTGCTTAATATTAATTAAAAATAAATATTGAATTAATTCAAGAATTAAGGGTGGCACTCAAACATTGAATTAATCTGCATAAACTGCTGAAAACTACTTTTCATTCTTCTTTGTATGCTTTCTTTAAAAACATGACCTCCCTCTTACGAAGCCCTTTAGAATTGTTGTTGGAACAAAATATACTGATTTGATCAGAGCCATTAGTTCTTTTATCATCAGTTCTCTCCACTGAAGCACATTAATACCAGACTCAGATGTGTCAGTGACCCCTGAGCCCATTAAGCCAACCTGCACCCTGACAAAACACTTCCAGATATTTCCAAAGGCACCATAAAGAAATCTTTACAATGAGTGTGGTAAAACACTGTCACAGGTTGCCCAGAGAGGTGGGGGATGTACCATGCTTGGATACACTCAGAGCCAGGCTGAATGTGACTCTCGGCAACGTGATTTACTGAAGATGTCCCTGCTCATTGCAGGGGGGGCTGGACCAAATGAGCTTTGAAGGTCCCTTCCAACTCAAACTATTCTATGGTTCTATAGAAGATTTTTTTGTGTAGAAGAGTTGGACCATATTTGGAGCTTTTCCTACATGAATCAGTTGCATACATGAGATTTTATGATGCACTTTTTGTATTTTTGAAAAGCTAAGGGACTGAAATTAACTTTGCAGTAAATATTAAAACAGAATTAAGAGACATTTTAGGTTGCTTGTTCAATGAGCAGTCTGAGCTCTAAGCCAATAATGGGAGAAAAATACAAAGAGACAATATAGTAAAAGAAAGAGATGTGACTGTCCATGGAGACAAAGCTGACACTGACATAAAGACCAAATTCCACACGGGAATTTGTTACTGACCAAATTCTGAGATAGCTAACTACAAAGACAAGAGAACAGTCAGGGACAGTTTAAGCAGACAAAGTGCATAATTTAATTCTCATGTGAGCTCAGTTTTCAAAAAGGACATAATTTTACAGGTTTTAGTGTGGGGAAAACATCCATGGAGTATTTATGGGGAACACTGTTAACATCTCCTTTACATTGTTTTCCTTAAAGGACAGCACAGATGTAACTATTCTTTCAATTATATTAACTTTTGAAACTCCTGGGAGACAATTTAATGAACATTTAAAATAGACTAGGCTGATAGATAGTTAGTTACAAGGCATAATTTAAGTAGGATTGTCTGTGCTGTACTAGTGTTTCAGCTTCAGCTGGAGAGTTCACTGGAAAGAATTCACACGAAAGCATGAAAAAATAAAGGGGAAAATACACTGAGTTTCTCCAAAGTGCTTCCCATAAACACTTTTCCATAGCCAATGGTCCTTAATGATATTTGCTTTACAATATTTCTACTAAAGTGAGAGTTTGCCATATTCATTTAACAGAGGATACCTCAATGTTGAGTGCACTATTACAAAAATGAGCACAAGGTAATCTGGGGGATTCACTTAAATAAAAGATGACATTATTAAAGGTCAAGCTATTAATTTTTTAAACCCTAAAGGACTGCACTCCTAGAAGATGCAAATTTTTTCCCTACTGAAATGGAAAATTATCGTTTTTTTCCCATAGTTTTTTAGGACAGATACCTGACATTTTTTGTTTAAAAAAATTCTAGGTAGCAGTGCGTCAGGGAATGAGTGTGACCTGTGTCATTCTACCTCTTTTCTTCTTATCTCCTTGATGCTGTAAGAAAAATCTCTTAGGAGAACACAAAATGAGAGTGATTCACACTGAAAACAAGAAATTTGACCATGTGTGCTTGCTCATCAGCCAAAGAAATAAATAAAAAAAAAAGGTTAAAAGAAGAAAAAAGCTTGATATTATTTGTGCAAGGTGTAGAGCATTAAAAATTCAAGACATATTTATTTCAGCTGGCAGGCTGCTGCACCACTGAACAAAAGAGAGTGGCAGCAATCCACACAGACTTCCCTATTAGGAAGCACTGGTACAGTCTTGAAATTACACAGGGTAGATTGGGCGACTGGGCTGTGACCATCTCCTGCTCTGTCTGAGCATCCTGCCACTGGGTAGAGGGAAATGTCACTGCTGTTTCTGGAATGGTGCTTAATTCATGATGCTCCATGTAGGATGGAAGCATTTTGCATTTCTGCCAGACAAGGTATTTAATAGCCATAGACAGACAGTTCAATTGACAGTTCATAGCAACATAGCATTCAATAATGCCATCCTAAAAACAACCTTGGAATCAAAGTTTTCAGGGGCAGACATAGCGTGCAATGCCACTGAAACATCTCTTTTCCACTGCTTGTGAGTCATTCAGGTGTCATAATGATGACATAACCCTCACAAAGTAACAAAATTTGTATCAATGTCTTGTCTATCGTTACCTAAAAAACCCTTTTATTATGTGCGGAAATAATCCTTGCAATCTGCCATTATCAGTGTTGATACCGTAGAGCTCATAAAAGAGCTCAGGAAAAGTGCCTGGCAGAATAAGCAAAAGCACTGTTATGTATCAGCTATTTCTATATTTTAAAAAGTCCGCTAGTGACCTTAACAAATGGATTTTCTGACTGTTATGAATACCTAATTTCACAGCTCCATTACATTCTTTATTACTTTTACTGGATTCTGGTAACATTCCTTGTTCATCACTAGAGGAAAGCAATTCCCTCCACCTCTCTTTGTCCTTGTCCTGTGGCAGTCATTGCTGATGATGATGTGTCTGTAGGTCAAGACTTATCAGAAATTGGACACCTTAGTAACTTTCTCTAACACACTCAGAAAGCAGAAGGAAAAAAATGGTATTATGAATAGCTGGCGTGGCTCTGCAGTCTTTTGTGGATGACAGAGAGAATGAAGTGTTTGACAGCACCCAGCATGTGAATCTGCTAGAGTCCTGAATTCTCAGTTTAAGTGGAAAACATAAGGATATTAACACCAGGCAACTTTTCTACTGAACAGAAGGGATTTGCCGATCTCTTTTCAGATGGGAAAAAATCCTCACATACTCACTTAATTATGTGTCTAAAAGCTTAGGTTAGGCCATATTTTAGAAGTTTAGCTAAATAACGTCAGTTTCAAATTACAGGAGGTTTGCAACTTCAGCTGCTTCAGCATCTTCTCATTGCATGTGCTTGCACTTTTCTCAGTGTAATATATACATGAAGCTATTTTATATGTATTTGGTTGCTAATCCTTTGCAGTCCTTACTGCATTTAATATCTATAATGCAGAAGACACGCTAACATCCTTGTGAAGACAGACTATGATATTTTTTTGTTCTGCAAAATGTTTATATGCTTTTTGCCCCTCGTCTATCTTTTAATGATGGACAGTGGCAAAAGCAGGCATCCTAGGGTGATGTTTTTAAAATAGTCCAGTGTTAATAAGTGCCTTCTGTCAAGATCACTGCTTCAAAGCTTAGCTGAAACTGCTAGGAGAGCACCTGAGGTCATTCATCCTGGAGCTAATATTTCACTGTTACACCACCTTCTTTATCCAGGTAGGGCACCCTTTTCTTTTTCTGCAAACAAACTACCATGCCAAATAGTTCTCCTTGTCCAGCTGCTTTTGCTGCACACTGCTCCCACAAATATCTCAGAGCATTTCAGAAAGATGAATTTCCTAAGAAGAAAATCTACAGATACAAGGCACTAACTCAACCCGTTAAAGCAAAGACTAGCTGACAGTCTAATTCCTTTACTTTCAAGAGAGCTGGGTTTGTGAAAGCTACTCAACAACAAAAACAAAAACAAAAAGAAAATGAAAGCTGAGAAACTATATAGCATCTTTCTTTTTCTAATCTAGTAGAGACAATTCTAAATGCCAGTAGATTGGACCATCACATCCACAAGCTTGAGACATTGTCAGACTTGAGCAATGAAGAGTCTAGAAATGACAAGATGAATGACAAGATGAATGTACAGCAGAAATTAGGCATATGGAGCCTGACTCTCTTCACATTTCACCATTTGAGATCCAGTGTGATCAGTCCTGCTAGTGGACATTTACACTTGATTTATGGCACAGTGAATGGAAGCTGAGTCAACCTCAAACTGGGGTTCACCACAAATAATCTTGGACTTCACACCCTCAACACTGACAAGACATGCAGGCCTTAGACTGAAAAACTATGTTGATAGGTGAAATATGTGGGCGACCACAGGGGTGGGAAAAGACTCTTAGTTTAGTCACTACTGCATAAATGAATGCTGTCATCGCATTATACCATCCATAATTTCTGCCTTATGAGAGCTAGCACTCTTGGGAGGAAGAGGAGGAAGAGCAACAAGCTTTTCTGTGAATGCTGAACCTTCCAACTTTCAATTTGGAGACACCTGGCTTGCTTTTGAATCAGCTCACTTTTATAATGTCTCCATTTAAGCCTTGTGTAAAGTTTAGGTACTGTAATCAAGCAGCAAACTGGCTAAGGATGACATCTGTCATAGTGAAAAACATACAGACCCTCTTTTTGACTGCAACTTTTTAGACCATTTCCCTTCCTTCTGTGGTCTAGGGTGAAACTCTAACAAGCCAAGCCTTTCTGGAGGCAAACACCAATTGTACCTCAAAGTCTGCAATTCCGTCAGAGTTGTGAACAGCTGCATTTTCTAGCAGAAACACCAATGTCTTTAAGGTCCATCTACTGTTTTGCTACTTGTGGTCTCCACAGACACGGATCTGCTAAGATGAAACTGATGGACTATTTTCAGGTGCATTTAGTATTGTCTTGACACTTTATGTCGCCTGCTGTTTCCACCATCTCAGAGAGAATGATTTGACCCTTCTCAGTGTATCCATCAGGGATGGATCTCTCCAAAATGTACTTTGGTCTAAAGGAAATATGGCTCTGCAGTGATAGTGATGCATATGCTGATCGTCTGTACCACTGGTACTGACAAATCTGATTCAAAAAATAAATACTTTATAGCATGAAATAACCCAGGGACCTTTTTAATCTCAGGCTTCTTTACAACTATTATATGGCTTGATTCACTCTCACTAAGCACACAGAGAATGGTAGTGTGAGTACTGTGCTAGAAGCAAGGCTGACAGTATCAACAGGGATTTTTTAACAGCTGCATTCAAGGGAATAGTGTATGAACTCACGTCTGAGATTTTTTATGTAACTCTTACCCAGTCACACTGGAACAGAAAATAACATGACAAATCCAGTCAGTGCAGATCTGTCTCAGTTGAAGAAGGTCAGAAGATATTGAGGAGAAGTTTGCCCTGCGAAGTAAATCCAACCCATGACACAGTTTGTTTCTTTGAAAAAAATAGTAACCTGCAGAACTGTTATCTAGCAGAAATACTCTTCTAATGGAAAAGACCTTATTGTTACATAAGCAGTTGATCTGAAGTTCGTGTGAATCAGTAGCAGTGCTAAAGTATGGAAGAACTGGCTGTAAGAGAGCAGCTGTGGTTAATGACAGGAAGAAGCAAAAAAAAAAAAAAAACCAAAAAACTCTTAAAAAACCTCCAGAAAATACAACTAGTGCAAAAATAAATATCAAGGTAAGGAGAAAACCTTAAGGAATTACTTGTATATACATGTCAAATTTTGTAAGAGTATTTTTCTGCTGTACTTTTTTCCTGTTTATATCAAATTTAAATGGCCTCTCTGCATTGGGTGCCTCACCACATTCACTACCTTGTACGATAAATTTGAGTCTACCTAGCTAGGAATTTACAGCCCAGAAGTCTCATTCAGCTTCAAGAGAAATCCATGAATTTTAAACTACAAGTGCATAGATTCAGACTAGATATAAGGAAGAATTTTTCTTTTATGGGAGTGGTGAAACACTGGAACAGGTTGCCCAGAGAGGCAATACACAGATGCCCCATCCCTGGAGACATTCAAGATCAGGTTAGGCAGGGCTCTGAGCAGCCTGATCTAGTTGAAAATATTCCTGCTTACTGCAGGGGGAATGGACTAGATGACCTTTAAATGTCCCTTCCAACCCAAACCATTTTATGATTCTATTAATTTCACCCATGCCAATGTCTGAAAAAAATGAAGGGCTGAGACCCAAAGAGACATACAGAACCCAGTTCCCTTGATCCACATTTATTGCCTTATCCAGCAGACCAACCATGAGGTCTCATATTATGACAAATACATACTTGTATGCATTGTCCATTATAATTAAATACTATGACATAATAAATAATAGATAGAAAATTAAAGCTTCACATTGAAGTGTTTTAAATTTAAAAGCTTTCTAATGACTCATCAACACAAGAGTTTTGAAGTGGACAGTTCAGACATCCGAGTGACATAAGGGCAGGACTTCTCTCTGCTTCCTCTAAAGTTTGTTATTTGATACCTGAACACCTAAATATATGAATCTACACAACTATCTGTACACTTCAACATGAGACAGAAATGTCCAAAGTAGCTCATAAAATATTCTTAATGATGAAAATTTAGAAGTGCAGACCAGTAGAATTTTTACATAAGTTAGCCTCAAGACTAAATAAGTTCTGTTAAATAAATACCTAATCAGCCTAGGAGCCTGCATCTAAATATAGGGGGCTCTTAGGTATTTTGACCTTTTTGTCTAATAGTAGCATCGACACATACTCAAGTAAGTCAAAGGCATTTCTCCTCAACAGGTACAACTGGTGAAACCAAGAGAGAGAGCAAACATTAGCTCTAATAGGCCGGATGATTTGTCTCCATGAGCAGACAACTCCTTGCTCCAGAATTCCGAGTAAGTAAGCTGGAGTAAATAACTGTCATGTAAATAACTGCCCACAAACAGGAATACTCAGGTTAGGCCAGCACAATTGTACTAGGTGCTATTTCGTTTCTAGGCGCCTCCAAACAGTTTATTTAACATTTTACAAGATTGTAGAAGGGGGGAATCTGTTCTCATCTCAAGCAGCCTGCAGTATAAATCAATAGATTTTAAACAACATTGATGGAGATTCAGTAGCAACTTCATTCTTACCTCAGTTACCTCCTCTGCCTGTTTATCACCTCCACTTCTAGCTCTGTGATAAGAAATGGCTGAAGGCAAGGAACAGAGTCAAATATTTTAAGAAAATTAAATCAGAACTGCTTTCAATGTGACTGACGTTTTCAAGATTGTGTCTCTGAATAAAGGATACTGCTTTATTAAGGCAGTTCTTTCCATAGGATATATAGTGAAACAGGCTTTTCAGAAGAAAGCATACGTTTTGTGGAAGAGGTTTACTAAACTATAAAAGAAAGTTGGATGTCCCCCCCCCCCTTCCATTTCTAAAGGAATGACTGCATCTCAGTTCTCTTACATACCTAAAAGAAACATGGGGTTTTGTGTTCTTAGCTGCTGGTGCCAGATAGTTTGCCTAGGGTCTTACAAGAACTGAAACATATAAGCCCAGAAGGCTTTGTTCTTTATGTACAGGAATAAAAAAAACCATCAGATTTTTAAAGGAAGTACAGCTGCAAAAATTGATTCTATCACCTCTGAAAAACAGTGATGGGTGCTGTGCACTATAAACTATAGCTGCAGAAAGATGCCAGCAGGACCTCCATTCACTACTTTTGGGGTACTCAGCAAAGCGTGCAAGTCACAGATTCTTGTTCCTGCAGTAAAGCTTTGTAACTAGGCAGGCTTAGAATTAGAAAACAGGAGGAATGGCTTGAACTCACTGGTTGCCAGCATTCTACTTCCTCTGTGAGTTAGATCTCATCTGGCCTCACTGAATAGTGCACTGATGCAAACTGTACACTGAAAAATTAAACAGGAATTCACGGGTGTCAATAGTCTTACCTAACATTGAGTAATATCTTTATTAAAGTTTAATATACTGGAAATTCAAAGGAAAAGATGGCATGCAGTGCTCCCATGTATTGAAATATGAAACATAACCAGGGCATTGTTGTGCTCATTTCAGTGTAATTGGTGAAGAATCGTCCCATTAGTCTGGCAATTTATGAAGAGCGAAAAAGAACCATAGGAAGTGAATTGAAAATAATACCATCAAATAACCTAGAATGGAAAATAGAAGAAGAAAAATGGTGTGAATACAAGGTCAACACTGGACTATAAACACCGAATGTGTGTGGCTGAAATATGATTGCTCTCATTTAAATATTTATTCATTTTAGGGATAATTCAGTCCAACAAAGTTATGACTCTTTTGCAGTCCTTCTTATTTCTGAGCCATCCTTTACTCTACTGTCTATGTAAATCCAAGAGGATGAATGAAGTCTATAAATAGCTTCCAGATCAACTGAAATTCCCTGCAGACACAGACTTTCCTTGGGGCTTCATGGATTTCATGGATCATAAAGCTGAGTTCTGCAAGCGCTTTGGAAGGGAATCGCTCATGCCAGTGTAAGAATATCGCCCTCTACTCCCCCTGTTCACAGGGCAATGTAAAAGGGTTGTGAAAAATATCGTAAAGGTTATTTCTTTTATGATGTATAAAAAAATACAAACTTAAACAGCTCTCCCAGTCTAGTCATGTAGCACCCCTGAAACCTCTGGTGGTCTTAAGAGAAGATCTCATGTAAGGCTGCACTTTCCCAGCACTTTATGAAGTGTCATCTCTTGCTCTGCCAGTTCAAGTGGATACTGCAGGGCAGCATTTTACTTCAGTAACAGCAGTGCTTGCATCAGGTTTGTAAGATGGGAAAAGTAAAGAGAAATGATGGTGAGGATTTGGGACAGAAAGGGAGTGTTATGTGGGTTTGCAAATGTTTAAATTGTTCACTGAGGCCTGAAACTGTAGATATTCAAGGCTATTGCATCTCCAACAATTACTTCCAGGCTGAAAGAGTTCATTGTTCCTAAAATGCCATCCTTGATCAACTGTAAATTTCAGGCCAGTTTTGCAAGGGTCATGGCAGCATTCAGCAGCATTTTAAACCCAATGGCTTTTTGGAAGTCCTGCACAGCACCACTTGTAATGATACAGTCAGGCACTGTTTGTCTCTACTCAGCTCTGAAGAACTTCTGGGGCTCTTTTTGTCTTGATGGGCATGTCATAGCTGAGTAGCACGACAGCCTCAAACATCTGGGAGCAAAATTGCCTTTTTTTTAAGCTTTGCTGTGAACCTTCAACCTTTTGTCAGTGGAAAGTGATGATGCTGACAGAACTGTGTTTCTCTGAAGAGCACTCAGTCCAAGTGCTGTAGTTTTGGCACCTATGGCTTCAGAAGCTCTGAATCTTGGTGCCATATGACATCCTAGGTGCTTTCATTCCCTGCATGCACTCAACACACATTTGCATCCCTTACAAAGTGTTTCTTTCCAGCTTTTGTTCTGTGAAGTCATTGCTAACTCTCAGTGAAGAGCATTAATCATTTGCACAGATTTTATTTATTATTTACTTTTTCTCATGTTGTGAATGTACAGTATTTTGCTGTTTATCAATTGCAAAACAATTTTGAATGCAGCCAAACACTGGGCCCTTTCTTTCACCCCAGTGTGGCATTAGTTATCTAAACAATGACAACAACAACATATCCCATTATAAAGTCATCGTATCCTTGCTGGAAGCACTTCATTTACAGACAAAAATAAAGGAAAAAGTAGGTCTCCTTTCGCATTCAGGAGAACCACATTTCTAATCAATGAAATGCAGTGGCCGAAAGCAGTCAGAAGCAATGTTCAATGTACTTTCACAGTATATCAAGCCAGTGACTTTAAGGAAGGATGCTTCAGTATCTCTCATCTGTGAAAAGGGTAAATGTCACAAACACTGCTCTCGATATTGGGGGAAATCAACTCTGAAAGGAAGAAAGACTGTATGTAAATGAGGAAATCATGAAGAAATCTGCAACCAAACTATGAAGAATTTTTTAAAAAAGGATAAAAACCCCACAAACAAAAATTTATTATATGAACAAACTAAAATTAAAATCACAAACAAAAAACATAGAAAGGAATAACAGCAAAGAGACCCCAGTCACCTTTAAGAATACACCAGTTTAAGCCAGTGATGAATAGCTAATGAGGAAGGTTGTGCAGCAGTCACACCCCAGTGTTTGTATCCAGAGCTCCCGACCCAGAACAAAATCTGCAAAGCATTTGTTAGACTTGGACTATGTTTTAGAAGCCTATTAGAAGCCTATTTTTTCCTAAGAATTTGTAACCTAATTTCTTAAGATTAGTCATGCTGAATTCAGCAGTATTGCATGTGCTCTAAAGCAGGTCACTCATGCTGAAGTGCCTGCGTATGTATTTACTTACTGTTCCACTGGCACTACAGTTTGCTTAGCTTTCAAAAGGTCTTAGATCTTAGTGTCCTTTGAACTGATGCCAGTAGTGCCATACCTACACCTACATGTAGGAGACAGCAGATACAGTGCCTATTAGATAATTGAGTACTGCCTAGGGACAGAGTCCCACACAGCTGTACTCTACGTATTAGAAGTCATAGCTCCAGAATACACTGAGGATCAGCAGCAGCAGTTGGGAAATACAAAATTTGTTTGTTTGGGGTTTTGGTTGTTTTTTGTTTTGTTTTGGCTTTTTTTCTTTTTTTTTTCAAAATAAAGCTATAAGAATCCAAGTGTTCAGGAACTTCTTGGCTGTCCTTACCGCGACCTGAGCAGACGCTTAACGAAGTAGCTGAATTTGGTTCCTCTGAAGATTTAATTAATTTATCTCATTTTAAAACCATTCAGGTCATCAAGTTTATGGCAAGATTTTTTCAAGCTACCTATTCCAATGCCCATTGATTTTTATATATATATTAAACTGTGTGAACTAGCATGTAGAACCAGTACATGCATGTTAGACTTATAAAAGACACCTTCCCGAAGAAAGTAAGTGAATATGCAGTTGAAACAGCATTCAACGAGCTGCTGAGAGTCACAGTTCAGTGGCAATTTCAAATCATCTTTTATTCCTCTTGCCCAGTGTTAAGATATCCTCCACACAGCACTGAATCCATGATCCACCGCTCTTTTCTTCGCAGCTGGCTGAAACTCTGTGTCACCTTTAAAATGCACCCTTTTCTTTTAGAAGTGATAATTAGACAAACTTTCAAGGAAGTCAGGGTGTAATTCAAAAAAGCATGCATCAAAATCAAAAATAGATAAAATATTCTTTTTGCTTATAATCATGCAGGTGGAAAAGTAATAAAAGTCTTTTTTGAACTTTTTCTTCATTTCATTATATTTGTTCAATTTGTGTCTGAGGTTTTGTGCTCAGTCACAGAGACCACAAATTCTCTTTTCTTCTTTCTTTTAAATCATTGTTACTACTGCTGTTGATTTTGGTTTGGTAAAAGCTAGGCTTCTCACAAAATCAAATTAATCCTCTGACTGCAGCTTTAAGAAACCTCCAGGGTAATGAGATCTGTGTGGAGCTGGCAACAATGGGAAGCTCACACAAAAAAGTAAAAATGAGATTAAAGCAATTCTATTCAAAAGTTTTAATTAATATGTGACATGGAGATGCCTTCTTTTATTTCTTTTTAGTTTCTTTCTTTCCTTCTTTCTTTCTTTGTTTCTTTCTTTTTTAAACTCAGAAATAGAAGGAATCCAGTCCTTGTAGTAAAAATGTTTAGAGACAGAGAGGCACCTGAATTCACTAATCACCTGAGGGACTGTTTTAGAGAGGGATGGATATACTAGAAAGCAAATCGGTTGCTTCTCTTTACCACTTCCTGTAGAAGAAATACAGAAGCTATAAGTCAAAAATGAACAAAAAGATACATTTCTTATGTTACACATTATTCCTTTACAGATGAGATGATAAGAGCTACAGAGGAATCCCATAGAATATAGGCATATATATATATCAGTAATATAGATTTATATTTCTTATTACTGGAAAGACATACCATTGTTGAACAACTCAATAGGGTTAGAGAGGGGGAGATAACAGAAAAAGGACTAGATGACATGGAGCATCATATAGGGACAATAATTCAGAAGTATTCCTGTTACTCAGAATAACAATTCCTGGAATACAAAATATTATTTACTACAGACATATTCCCCATTAGACTGAAAGTGTCTTCTGAACTGAGAGCACCAACTCATACATAAGGAGATCGATCATATTTCCAAGTAAATATCAAGTAACAGTGGGCGAGTTATATTTATGAAATTTATGTTGGCATAGTCTAATGTGCAGAGAAAACAGCTTCATATTTTACCAAATCTGTGTACTGCAAGAAAGGGCTTTCATCCCAGCCTTTCCAAGATAACAGCATGTTTAAACATGTTGCCTCCTCCTTTTCTCTTTGTATTTATTAACCGCATGACACATTAATGGTGTAGTATAGGAGACCAGGGAGCTGAATAGGTGAATGAGAAGCAGGTTTCCTGCCCCCAGTTAATATTCTTTTTATGCTCAATAGAAAAGCAGAGCTGATAAGACAGTGCAAAAGCACCAGTTAAATCCTAGCTGAAAATGAGAGGCCAAAGGGCACAGCTGCATACTGATGACCTCCAGGTGGACCTGGCAAATATTTGTGATGTCACACAAGCATGAAGCACTGTCTTCTTTATTGGACAGACAGGAGCATTTATGGAGCCCTTTGTCCACCACACGCGTAGCTGACCCGCAAAACACAAATATTTATCTTACTAACTACACAATGCCTATCTCACACGTGGGGAATGAAACTGCTCAGAAAGCATTCATTCCTTTTGCTGCCCTCACCTCCCCATCCCATCCTTGGCTCTGGGAGCAGAGCTGCTGACGGGCACACCCCACAGCTGCTGGGAACCGCACGGGCTTCACCCTGGGACTGGCAGCCCTGCTCACCTGCAGCTGCACCCACCAGCTGCCATGCACAAAACCAAAGACCACAATCGTATTCCATTTGCAAAAATATATGTATTATTTCAGTAGGATAGGAGGGGCTTTTCCTCGTTGCTATGCTGTGATTACCTCAAAGGGAGACAAGAAAGGGTCTGTTCGTTCCATAGACCAGAATAATAGAATGGTTTGGGTTGGAAAGGATTTTATGATCATCTTGTTCCAACCCCCCTGTCATGGGCAAGGACACCTCACACCAGAGCAGGATGCTCAGGGTTCTGTGCAGCCTGGCCTTGAACACAGCTAGAAATGGAACATTCACGACTTCTTTGGACAACCTGTTCCAGTGCCTCACCACCCGCACAGTAAAGAGCTTTTTCCTTATATCCAAACCAAACCTCCCCTGATTAAGTTTGAAGCCCTTATCCCTTGTCCTATCACTACAGTCCCTGACGAAAAATCCTTCTACAGCATTCTTATAGGCCCCTTCAGATACTGGAAGGCTGCTATGAGGTCTCCACGCAGCCTTCTCTTTTCTAGGATGAGCAGCCACAATTTTCTCAGCCTGCCTTCATACGAGAAGTACTCCAGCCCCCTGATCATTCTCGTGGCCCTCCTCTGGACCATGTCTTTCTTATGCTGAGGACACCAGAACTGCACAAAATACTCCAAGCGAGGTCTCACGAGAGCAGAGTAGAGAGGCAGGATCACCTCCTTCTACATGCCGTTTGCGCTCCTTTTGATGCAGCCCAGGATACGGTTGGCTTTTCTGGGCTGCGAGCACACACTGAAGCCGGCTCATGTTAAGTTTCTTATCGACCAACACCCCTGAGTCCTCCTCCACAGGGCTGCTCTGAATCTCTTCTCTGCCCAGTCTGTAGCTGTGCCTGGGATTGCCCCAGCCCAGGTGTAGGACCTTGCACTTGGCATGGTTGAACTTCATGAGGTTTGGAACGTTTCTTGGAGAATACTATTAATTCCCCCTGTTCAATTCCCCCTGGAGAGCATAGGCAGATTTTCTCTAGCACTGTTCAGTATCTCCCCCAAGACTGTTAACTTTTCCAGGCACACACACATACATATGGATTTATTTTATTTTATCTTAAATTTATCAGATGCCTTTAGTTCTCATGGGAAAAAATGCTCCACTAACTGCAGATCAACATGAATAACAGTTTTGCGATGCCTGATATATTTTAAAACCCAAGTTGAATTTTTTGCCTGTAATCATAAGAGCCATAAGAAACCAAGTAGAAGAAACCTGTGAAGGAGATTAACCTTGCACTCGGGCACCTATTTCTTTTGTTTATTGTGTAACATACCTGAGTAATGTGCAGTGAATTTTCTACCTATTACATTATCTGTGACAGTTAATGTTTTCTCTAGAAGTATGAACAAGGCTAGCTTGAATTTTATTTCCACCAAGGTTTTGACAAAAATCACCAGTTTGTTGATACCCAGGTCTTTCAAATTTCAAGCATTCTGGGTTTAAAGCAAATATTACTAGGCCTGAGTGAACCCTGAGACTACTCTGGTTTGACTGCCTCAGAGTAAGGGGTCTAATGCTTCCAGGCTCCAGATTCTGGGGCCAATGCAACACAAGCCCCTCTGTAGCTTCAGGTAACTAAAGCTAGCACTGTCCCATAGGCTGCACCATAGAGGAAAACCTCCCTGCTGGGGAGCTCATCTGGCTGCTCCAGCCTGGAGTCCAGATAACACAGCACAATTAGACAGCAGGGGCAGTTAGGACACATTATGCCTGCCCAGGAGCCTGGAAATGCTCAGCCTCCAGGGTAGCTGTTTAATCATTCCCACTGGAAGGAGAAGCACAATCCAAGCAAGACTTCTCAGCTCAGCAGTGGGGCACTCACCTGGACAAGGCTAGCAAATCTCTGCCAGGATCTGCTTGCATAATTTATCTAGTGGTTACATATGCATTGTAATGACAAGTGCTACCCCAAGCATGAATCAGTAGGGGACAGACCAGCTTGTTCCCTCTCATTCTAGCCCAGTCAGTTCTTCCCTCTCTCTTCCAGTGCCACAATTTCAGCTTCGGTGATGAGATAGCACTGTGGATCCTTCCGGAGCTTGGGTGATGTGAGAATAAGATCCAGATGCCTCCAGATGTGGATACAAGGAGGAGAGGGTCCCCTTAAAAAGAAAGAACAGCTTATTCCTCTGTCTCAAGACATTGTCAGAGGAAAAATCACTGGACCCTCCAATCCCATAGCTGACACTAGTTACACCATTACATAGGAGACCTGGATGGACCTCATGCCTGCAGCTGAGCAAATACCAAAAAGTACCATATTCACTATTACTTCAGCAGATTTCCAAAAGGAGAATTTTATTCTTTTCTCTTAAAAACTCTTCCACCTTTTTTACATAGTAATTAAATATTGATTCCTCCAGAGAAAGAGGCCAAGGAGCCCTCTAGTCCTGTCAACCTGGCTGTTGTTGAAGAAGAAGGAGAACTGCATCCTTTCAACATCAGACATCAATCACTTCGTTTTCTGTGGAGCAAGTAGGTATCCATCCCAATTCCCCTGACAGTGCCAGGTAGTCATGTTCTCTTTCATATCCAATGCCTGATTCAGTGTCTGTACTGTACAAAAAGGGAATAGCCTCAACAGCGTGGACTGATCTATCACCCTACTACTGGGAAAAATCATCACGCTGCCTGAGAGATGGGCAGTGTAAGCACACTGAGAGAAGAGAAACCATCCATGCCCTCTGTGTCTGCTCCCTAATCTTGGCTACCACATGGTGCCTTGGGAAAGGCAGGACCAGGGAGCAGAAAACTTCAACATAAGAAAACTAGGTGCTTTCAGGCTGTGTCAGCAACAGAGCATTTAATTCTGGATACAGACAACTAAAATGGCAGCTGAGCTCTCAAGAATAAATTCCTTTGTGTGTCTAGCAATAAAGCAAAAAGGCTGTAGCTTGTCACAAAAAAAGAGGATAAAAGCCATAGGTTTAAAAAAGCAACACTGTTTTTAAAACTTCAGTTTCAATTATAATTCAGGTTTTATATACAAATAAAATTATGGTTTTAACGCATTTCTTGTCATGTGCTTATTCATATGGTGTCAAAGGGAGCAGAAGACTAAGTGGATATTAAGTTTCTCCATAAATATAAATTGCCAGAACATGAACTAATGTAGAATTGTTTTTTAATGAAAGGACATGTAAGGTTAATTTACAACGCAAGACTACTGCCTCTTTGAATAAAACAATAAAATCCTACTTGCACACTTCAAGATACTTGCTGGCCACATGAAAAGATGCTGAAAGTTTCTCTCTGAACATGTGATTAGAGGAAAATATTGGAGGTTGTTTTCACAAGTGTCTGCTAAACTGACTGTATAATACCAAGATACACAGGGAATATTTGCTTATAAAAGGCAAGTAAGCATGGATGCTACCTATTGTTTCTTTCATACAATACAAGCATGTAGGGAAGGAGTCTTCTGTGTATTTAAAGCATTAGTAATCATAGAATCATAGAATGGTGAAGTTTGGAAGGGACCTTAAAAATCATCAAGTTCTCTGCCATGGGCAGGGACACCTTCCATTAAACCAGGTTGCTCAAGGCTCTGTCCAACCTGGCCTTGAACACTGCCAGGGCTGAAGCATTCATAGCTACCTTGGGCAACCTGTGCCAGCACCTCACCAGTCTCCTACATTTTATTGAGTAACTGCTTGTCATGGTTTAAGCCCTGTCGGCAAGTCAGCCACTCAGTTTCTATTCCACCCACCACCTCTTTCTTCCCTTCCCCTCCCACACCCCACCCTCCCTGTTCCCAGAGGAGAACAGCCCAGTAGCCAAGGTATAACACAAACCACTGCTGCTACGACCAATAATAATAATGATAGGGAAATAACAAGGAAGAGAATACGATACCACCCGCTGAAACGAGTCCGACTGAGAAGAGAGTGCCCTTCCGGGTCCCTCCCAGTTACATCCTGGCCATGACATGCTGTGGTATGGAATACCTCTTTGGCTAGTTTGGGTCAGGTGTCCTGTCTCTGCTTTCTCCTGGCTTCCCCTCCTCCCTGGCAGAGCATGAGTCTCACAAAGTCCTTGGTCAGTCTAAACATTAGAGCAGTAACTAAAACCATTGGTGTTATCAGCGCTGTTCCCAGGTCAAAAGTCAAAACCACAGTGCCTGACCAGCTACGAAGAAGGAGAAAAAATGACTGCTACTGCTGAACCCAGGACACTGTTTTTATTGGGGAAAAAAAACAAACCAAACTAAGCCAAGCCAAAAAAAACATCCAAAACAAGCTCATTGATTCAAAAGCAAACATATCACAAAAAACTTCTCACAGTTTCTGCTGTAATAGTCAAATGGCCAGTGAGGGGAAAAAAAAAAATCTAATAACCTCTCATACTATTTCCATGTAGCATCACCTTTCTTCTATAGTCTCCCAATGCTAGTCATGAACCTTAATTAATTTTAGTTACTGACACTTTGAAGGTTAGTTTAACACTCTGTATCCCCAGTTTCCTCATCACCTTATTATTTCTTCCAATCATCCTTTAATCTGGAGGTGCCCTTAGGACTACTTAATAATTAAAAAGATTTAACAGATACAAACATTGTGTTCCTTTACAACCAGACAAAACCAGTTAAAAAGTTACAAACTTTCTTTTGTGTGCAACTTTCCTGCTTCTTCACACCTTAGATGGAATGTTGCAGGGGAGAGATCTGTCACTGCTGTCTAGGAACCTCAAACTCAAGAAACCCAAATTCCCAAAATGTGAACAATTTCAGTCAACTGGTAGAAATACCAAGAGACAGGGGAAGAAATTAATTTCTCCTGCCTCAGTCTGAATCCTCATGGTTACATTCTGAGTTACATCCTCTGAGTTACATTCCTCAAAACAGCAGGATGATGGAGGAATGCCAGGGATGCAAGGACAAGCAAGTCCCTTGAGCATCAGGGCAGAATTAGGACAATGTTCTTAACTCTCCAGAGGATGTATATGCTGTCTTAGCTATAGCTAAGCTCATTCAAAGTTATTTTCCTTTCCTTCTCATCCTCCAAAAAATTAGACAAAGTGATTTTTCACTGTCATCTGTGTATAGTTTTTCTTATGCCACAAAACTGAGAGTGTGAATGTGTAGCCTACACATCCTAGAAAGAAATTTGGTCAAACATGAAATAATACAGTTTAAAAATGCAGCTGCAAAACCTTTCTGCAACTTTGATACCTCTATGTGCCTGGTTTTCCAGCCAGACTGCCTCTTCTGTGATTCACATGTCTCCCAGGATAGCTCCTGGTCTGCAGGAGAGACATAGTTGGACTGGGAGTGTAAATGCAGAGAGAAACAAACGAGTACAAGTTGGAGCAAAATTAAATCCCATAAGATCCCAGGCCCATACATTCAACAGGAATATTTCATCTTTTCATCTAAAATAGTTTAGCTTTGGGACATTTATTTTTAAACAATAACAGATTTCTGAGCTAATGCTTTTCATTATATGCATCCTTTCATTTAATTTTGTTTTTTCCCTTTACAAAACAACACTTTAATGAAAAATGTTCCAGCACCCTTAGTTTGCATCTCTGTAGGGAATCCATGGCCACCTTTCCACCTTTGCGTGACTGAATGCTGTTTGGATACAATGGGGAAATCAGGACTAAAAAATACTATTTTTTTTTTTCCTCTAAAAGTCTCTGTGCAAACTACATGTATTATTACAGCCATCTGCTCCTAGTGTGTGCTCAGTAGCAGAATCTGTTTGCTTTACTGGCTGAAATACACTTTTATTACCTTTACTACTTTTTAACACTGCAGAGTCCATTACATAGCAGAGGAGTGATATGTTTTTAATCCATCTTGCACACCACAAACAGAATTGCTAAGGCCCGGATAAATGTGTTATCATTAGTAAACTGTGAATACGAAATGATATGTCTTGGCTTTTATATTCTCATGCTGTGTGTGTAAGACTGCCTGATAGAAGAAAAAGAATTGTTTCATTTAGACATTGAGTAGATGCGGTTTCTCATTACTGGAAATTATCACCAAATCCCCATAAGACCATTTTTGCAGAGTCATTTTCTTAGAGTTGAACTTTAAAAGGCGTCAGGGACTGACCAGTATGTTACTAACAGAAGATCTTTTCAGTTCAGAATTGAGACTCAGGGGCTCGATGTTGAGCTGTTTGTAGGAGTTTCCACGTGTGAGGTCTGTTCAGCATTAAGTCTACTTTATTATTCTCAGGCAATAAACACTGTTCGTTTGGGGTTTTTTGTTAAAAAGTTTTTTTCTACTGAAGAAGTGACAGAAGTTTTTATATAGCTTGCTTTAATTTCTATTCAGGAACAGAAAGACATAAATGTAACAATAGTAGTGTTAACCACCAGCTTGGCCCAAAACTTGACAGAACTAAATGAATATTTGTTACTTTCACCTGATGTGTAGCTGAACATCTGTATCAAAATTAATGCAGAAAATTGCATGCTTACTCAAGCAGGAGTGAAAAAACAAAACTAACATTCTTTGTTACTGCATTTTAAACAAACATAAAGTTATAATGTGTCAACACATTGATACTTCCATCTGGCAGAGCATGTTGATCAATGGGCAATAAAGGGCAAAGAGAAAAAGCTAAAGAATCATTTTTCAAACAAGACCCTTTATCATTCATAGCAACAAATACACATATCCACATAAAGCTGTATACAATCAGCTGTCTCATAAAATATGTAGCCTCAATGCTACTGGTGAATTTTGCTTTGAACAGTTTGCTTTGCCTCAATTTACATTCACATTATTTCCACATTAGAAATATTATTTGGATGGCAGTGACTTTACAAATACCTCAGCAAAATCATTTAGTTCAGAACATCCCAACCTTTCAAGAGCATATCACGTCTCCCTTGTCATTTGAGTATATTTCAGTACAAAGGATTTTTGGCCATGTTATGCAATTAAAATCCAAGCGCTTTCCAGCATCAAAAAATAGATCATTTCTATACACATTTCACATGTAGAATACGATCCAAATTTGATTGATTGCCATAAGGAAGAATAATTGTGTCAACTGTAACTACCTGTTTTCTTTCCCTTTTTTTTCCTGCCCTAAAAATCATCTAGAAACATCTTAAAATCCTTATTGTAGCCCTTTACCTGCATATAGAACTGTTGCTAACGAGGATGGTAACTCCAGATTCAGACCCAGGCTGGAAGAGTGTGTCAGCAATCAGTGCCCACCATCTGGCATGGTCCTGAGGGGGGAAACAACAGTTTTGAGGGAACTACCTACTGTGACCATGCAGGATCTCCTGACCTTGTAACAAAAATGTATGGAGAGGCTGCAAGCTCAACATACATGTTCTGGCAACTCCCACATACAAACCCAAAGCACAATTTTGGTGTGCATAAGTTGTAAAGAACCTTGACTCTTTAAGTGGTTTTTAATAATATTTCTATTTTACATTGAAGTCAAGGAAAGAGTATTTTATTTCTCAGAGAAAATTAGAATACAGATGCCTCCAGCCCCAGAGGCTTGGGACTTAGCACAGGGTATCCTGCTGTTGCTTTTTTGTTCTGTTCTGCTTATGAATTCCCTCAGCCTGTAGTACCAGGACTTAGAGTACAAATTCTCCCATTTTGGGGTAGAATTACTTTATGATGAATAAAGACAGTTCAGAAGTCTCAGAGTCTTGTTAGACCCATCATGACATTCTCAAGGGCCACAAATGAAGTTTTGTCTTTAACAGAGCATATAAAGCAACAGTAATATTCAATTCTGACATAATAGTAACAGAAGACTAGCTATGAAATAACACATATTGCTATTTCACACATTCTGGTAATTCTGGTAACTAAGAAGCAACTGTGTGAGAAACAGTAGTATTAACATGCTAATCTACATTAATGCTATCCTCTTTTTTTCTTTAATGAGTTCACAATGAAGTCCTGACATCACTGTAATAACATTTCCCCATAAAAGCAATAATAAATCCTGCTTCATTAGAAGACAACATTAAAATGTTAGAGTGATAATTATAGCACCCACATTTCCTTTAAGCACATTTTCTGCTCTTGGATCAATGACTTACCAAGGGGATAACAGCAAAAGAGGAATGTTAATAATTAAATTGGTTTTGCCCATATAGAGATTTCCAAGGCCTACCAAGAAAATTTTCAAAGAAAACCTACTTCTTCTTGAAATCTATTCACTAGAGTCATTACCTGCAGTCCCAGGCCCAGCCATAAGTTCCACCCCCCATCCAACTAGACTGAGTGTTGTTACTGCCTGGTCAAGCTCATGAACATGACATTAGCCTCCAAGGACTTAACATGTTTCAAGATATCTCCATCATGTTATTTTCTTTCTCATCACCATTAATCATTGGTCAGAAGATAAGGTGAGTGATAGGAAGAGACCTTGATTAAAATAATGCAATTCTTTTTTCTGACTGCTGCTAATAAATCTGAGCATTTAATGACCCAGTTATTGGGGTCTCTGCCTTAAGGACCCCGTAAGCCTCCTGCACTCTGGCTGGCAGAGGGAATAAACAAACTGTTGTTCAAGGTCTCATTTAACATAAACAATACAATTGTGATACAGCCTAGAAGTAATCATAACAATAAAATTAGTTACGAAAAGATGCAAGTTTATATCACCGAATTTTCTTCTTTGGGATGCCAGCACTAGGTTTAACCCAAACTGCACAAGCTGTAATTTCTGGTCTAAAACAGCTGGCTAGCCAAACCCAAAATTACAGAGCTGGCTTGAAGGTGCAGAAGTGAAAGACAGGAGGAGGCTGAAACAGTCTAAAAATTATAGCCAAGAATAAGCTTTGATTTTAACTATCAATTTTCAGTAAGAGACATATTGAATCCTACCAAGCCTAATTGTAATGCAAAATGGTTTTTGCTATTAATAGTTAACAGTCTATAGCTTAGGAGTAGAGTTCAGGGTCTTGTAGGAATTGGAATATACTTTACTGAAATCATGGTCAGGTAGCACATGTCAGGAGAGCTGGTGCTCTTGGACAGAAGTCTTGCTAGTGAATATAATACAACTTCTACGTTGTTCCTACATTTTATACCAGTATAATTCCCTTGGTCTCAATGCAATAAAAAAGGCTTTCTCTTCATAAAGTAAATTAAACTCACCACTTGGAAATGTGTCCTATTTTGTATCATTTTCATTAAAACTTAGCCATGAAACAATGCTGACCATGCATTAGGGGGCATTCTTCAACATTTCAAACCTGTAATTTTTCTGTACCATACTTGTTTAAGCATTTTTTTAATTGTTATTTTTAATGGCTGAATTACTCTTTTATGAAGCCAATTTTTAACGTAGCAAGGCAGGTGCCTTCTTGAAACACAAACTCGAAAAGTGCTTTCAATCAAAAAAAAAATTTGAAAACTGATTTTTCATTGCCATTTGTGATTAGTTTGAAATCTTTGTACTCTTCTGCTAAGAAATCACTCTTGTTTTCTAATGGTGTCACTGTCAGGAATCAGCTATGCAAGTCTGAACACTTAAATCTGCAGTGTGCATTTTCACTTAAATCTGCTAGTCCAGTACAAGAATGCAAGAACAGTAAAACCCAGTACTATGTGTCAGAGAGCCATACACACAATAGTAACGCTGGTGGTTTATTTCAGATGAGTAAACAGCAAGTGTTACAAATTCCCCTTCTCCTCAACGTGGTCACAGAACTCATTATCTCTCCGTCCTTCTGCTACAATGAGGGCTGTGCTCACAGAGATGTAGTGGCTCTATGTACACACAATGATAGGTTTAAAATGGATGAGATTTTCAGCAACATGAAGTTCTTGGAAAAATAGGCCATGATCATTGTAGTCATGGGGAAATATCATCAGAACCTTGTAATAGCTTACTAATTGCCCCGAGTAAAGTAATTTGTTTTATCTGTCTGCCACTTGGTTTCCTGCAAAGTGCAAAAAAACTATTATGGGATTTTACTGAAACTAATTACTACTATTTTATCACAAAGGCTGCTGAAGCATAATCCTCTCCTTTCTTTCTGTGTTTCTGTCACACATTATGCCTCCCCCTCCCTCATCCTGAATTTAAAATCTTGTGGAAAGTCAAGAAGTACTCTAATCATCCAGTATTGTAATAGATCCTGCTGATATTCAGCCTTCCACTATAATAATATGGAGCGATAGCACAGTACAGCAATGTAAACTCTCATAAGCTGGATACACCACTGCTTATTTGTTCGCAGGGAATCTGCACCCCACAAAGTGTGAGATGTGATGTAGGGGTATTGACTGCCTTCCTGCAGTAATTGAGTGGTACAAGCTCCTGAATGACAAGCTGAGAGGAGGATAATTTGTTTCCTTCTTTTCCCAACCAACTTATGCATGGAGCTCATAAGAATTCATTTTAAACACTGATGACTTGGTGAATAAATAGTAATAGTGTACCCTGAAATTAATGCAGTATCTGGTTTATAATCATAATTTGTTAGAAACCCTGAAATATCTCAATTTGATCATTAGCATGAAATCCTACTAATGTTGAGATACCTCATTAGAATGGTTGGCAACTTGTCTTTGATTGAAATTATTATTCTTATGAAATGAATGACACCACCTGAATGTGTTCTGTCAGATCTTGATAGTTAATTAAATTGATTTTATCAGAGTAGTCAACCACACAAAATGCAACCCATTAAAGAATGTATTTGACAAGAAAATAAATTGATCATCAGGCTCTCATTGATATGAAGATGAAGTGCAGACGCTATCAGTATTTCTTGCCCAATATAACCAGTGACAGTTCAACAAGTGCTTATGGTACTAAGAAATTATGCTGCACTTTAAAAAAAGTACCCCTCCTGGAAGGTTAATTTTTCTGTATAGCAAAGTAAATGAAGATTGATAGTTACAACACATAGCAGCAAGAGGATATTGAAGTAGGAGACAAGGTAAAGTCTTCCTTTTTCCACAAAAAGAAGTAGGAAGAAAATAATATTTTTTTGCCATTTGAATTGCTAAAAATGTAAAGTCAGCGTGCTCCTAAAGGGAAGATTCTCACTCATATGTCTTCAGGTGTCTTATGGAAATGACACCAAAATAACAATGATCACTTTTTAAATCATAGATGTACTACTTATTACATTTTCTTTTTCACATTTCTTGTTGTTTTCACATCCAGTGTTCCACAATGGCATCAGACCCAACCCTGTGATGTTCTTGCCAGCTGACTTTGAAGGCAGTGTTATTAACAAAGATCTGAATCAAGCCTTCAGTGCATTAAGTATTCGAGCCCTTACTTCTGTGACATTTCTAAGTCTGCTTATTGTACGTGGGTGAATACTTGGCAGAGCTGGCCAACAAAGCAAAAATATTCTGTGAATAATCATTCGCACTTATGAACAAATGCACTTTCACTGCACATTTGTTATCAGTTATCCAGTTCCCTCCCCAACAGCACACACCTTAGGAAGACAAAAACCGACAGACTAAATCAGATCCTGAATACATCTGTGATAATGGCCAGACCTAGCACCTTCACAGAAGAGGCCTAATATCCAGATTGTATTTAAAAGTCTTAAGCTATAGACCACCAGTGTTCTCTTGGGGTAACATTTTCAAAAGGGTTTCAAAGCAGATTTTTAAAAGTAAACTTTCAGATGCATATATCAAGGAAAATTAAATCCTGCGGAAGACTTTTTCATAGTGCTTTTTACAAACGACAACAGGAAACTATCTGCATATTTAGGCATCTAAATGCCTTCTTAAAATCGGTCTTTAAGAAGCTTAAATGCAGTTCCTTCCATCCAAGTCACTAGGATTCAAAGCCTAAGTGCCTGTGAGTGTCCTGACACTATATTCTGTGGCTTTAACAGGAAAGAAGCTCCCAAATCAATAGTGTGGCAGCTTTATTATTTTAAGGGTGGTTTGTAAAATTAAACAAACCAGCAATGTTATCACTTTTCTTTAGCCACAGGGAAAAAATAAAAAAGTTACTATAATGATGAAGAAGAAACCGTTGCCATTACTGCTGTGGTCACTTTACATGAGTATTGACTGCTGCTTCTTCTCCATCAGAAGCTGAATGTACAGTGACAGGCTGGAGACAGCTTCCCAATAAGATGTGTACCTGGAGCTAACATGGCTCCAAAAGGCAAGTAACCCCTGCCTTGCCACTGCACTGTGCCCCAACAGAGGACTACTACACTGAGCATGCAGGTACAGGTGGGATTCAGGCAATGAGGTACAACGGTGTGAAGTGGATGTCAGATAATTAGCTCATTAACTGAGCAATGCCTTTCCTAATCCTTTTGAGTCTCTGGCCTTGTCTAAGCAAACCTGCTCTGCCCGGGTAGGAGTGACAGCAAACACGCGTTTTGGCCAAAATCTTAATTTTTCATGAGTGCTCAAGCATATGCTCAGCCATCATCTGAGCACGAAAAAGATATAGATTATATATATATATGGAAAAATAGGCCTAACTCAAGCCACAAGCAAAAATCAGTTAGAATAAATGGATAAATAAATGACAATAGCATCTTCCTTTTCCTAGGCAGGCCCTTTTAATCAACACCAATAATGAAGAGAGAAGAACTAACCTAAATAACTGAATAAACAATGGCCAGAAAGCAAGGTAAGGCTTCTAACAGCACTGAATAAAGGATCATTTCATAAAGGATAGTACAGATCAAGTACACAGTGTTTGAATGAATAAGATAGCCATTGAATTCAAAAAGCCTTCTTCATTCTCATGGCTTATGAAGAGCAGCAGATTCCTGAAACTGAATTATAGCTTCAGTGTTCACATTGGGACCACAGCCTGATACCATTAACATGGATTAAATTATTCCTGCAGGTTTCTTAAACAAGTAAGAAACAGATGACTATATCACACAGGACTCGACAAGCAGGGCCTCACATGTGTGAACCAGCCAGGGAACCATATTTCAAGCAACTGCAGATTGTGCCAGACAGCTACATCTATCACTGTGATTCTTAAGTAGGAGGAATGCAAGTAAACAGCAGGGGGACTCTTGAGACAGAAACACAGCTTTGATCATCAATCTTATCATCATTCTCATGGTATAGATTGCGTGCAGATAATCATGTGTTTTAATTTTCCCTTGAAACAGAATGCCAAGGAAACAGCTGGCTTTGGCAGATACACTACCTACTGCTCTGCTAGAATTTGTCTCTTAAGATCTGTCAGCTGACTGCTATATCTCATGGTCCGTTCCTGATCCCATTTTACACCCCAAATCTGGATTTCTTTCACAGAACATGTAGACTACTATATCTACCAATACATAAGTGCAGAAGGAGCACTGTCCAGAACATTTCTAAAGGAAGATGATATGGTGAAGTTTCAGTCTCCATTTAAACCTACTAATGCAGGAACATGGATTATTGAAGTGAGAAGTATCATGTTAACAATGTAATAGGAATAAAATGTGCATGTTTCTAATGTAGAAACAATAGGATTTTTCTTTGGTGATGTTAAATAAGGATTACAACTGACATGAACAAGGGGCAATGGGTGTAAACTGGAGCATAGGAAGTTCCACGTTAACATCAGGAAGAACTTCTTTACTGTAAGAGTGACAGAGCACTGGAACAGGTTGCCCAGGGGGGTTGTGGAGTCTCCTACACTGGAGATATTCAAGGCCCGCCTGGACAAGTTCCTGTGTGATGTACTGTAGGTTACCCTGCTCTTGCAGGGGGGTTGGACTAGATGATCTTTTTAGGTCCCTTCCAACCCTTGGGATTCTGTGATTCTGTGAAGCAGAAAACCTATTAAATTACTAATGAAGGAAGAGAGAACTTATTTCATTAGCAATGTACATTAGGTCAGTAAAGTTCATTATTTTAGTGATATATGAGGGCAATTTCACTGTGCAGGTGCGTATTATAGAGGTCAGTAAACTGGATCCTGTGGCTACACACTGTATGTCACCTTGACAAATGATACATAATCCATATAGAACTGGAGTCAAAAGGGGAAAAGCTCTGTTTCCACGGCTTGAAGGAACATCTTTGCTAAAGAGTAGGTATTCTTTTGCAGCTCCCATGCCAAGCCCCTGCAGGGTACAACCCAAATGAGTTGATGGGTAGGGAGCACTGGTGAGTTGGTCAGAAAAATAAAGAGCTGATTCTGCAATATACCTGAACATTTTGTCTTGGGTTTTTAAGCTGGTCTGCTATTTCTGAGCTTCAAAATGCCATCTGACAAGCCAGCAACTATTGGGAAAATACAAACGTACTTTTCTTGTCTAATTCGCAAAAAGTTGTCACAGCTAGACTAGACTTGGATCTGATTTGCCGCTCTTGACTGTACCCACCATGGAGGCCCTACAACCTGCTCCATTTGATATAAAATGGAGTTGTCTGTTTTAAAAAGTCACAGAAAGTCTCAGCCATGATGTCATTTGCCCTAGCTGAGCACTGCCATATCTGATACTGTAAAATACCAACTGATATTGCTGCTGCACAACTTTATTGATTAACAGCTTAGAGAAAAAGCAGGAAAGGAAAGGGAGACCAGATTCAAAACCGTATTGAAATCATTTGGAGGTTAAAGTCACCCTTCAGATTTCCCTCCTCCTTTGTCAGATGTGCACTTTGTATAGCTATTGTTGAAAAACTGTTTTTAAATTAGGACCATGTTCATTTGTTCATCTGTCTCTGCCACTATGTGTATTTTGCTAACCACAAAATGCATTGTAGCATAGTGGGAATTGATAGAAATAAAAGTCTCTCATAATTTTGCAACAGCTTTCCCTGTCAATTCCAGATTTAAAAACATGCTTTAAAGAAGGGGGGGGAAAAAGCCTCTTTATATTAAACAATGATGTTGCTGAATATCAGTGTGCAGGCAGGTGGAATGAGATAGCTTAAAGATAGCTGTAAGCAATATGCATTTTCTCACTGCAGAATTAATGCTGAAGCATAGTGAAAGCAATGTACGTATAAGAAAATCAAATACTCAGTGACTGAAGCATGTGCTCCAAGTGAGTAATCTTATTCATTGCTAGTGAGCACAAAGTGGACTGCTGGAAAATCTGACCCACTAACTTAGAAAAAATGCTGGCAAACTCTTCTGAGCAGTAGATAGGTGCTTTTCTTCTCCTCTTCCTAATGCCCGCCCCACCTGCAGTTCCTAACCACAGTAAAATAACAGCAAGAGCTCAAGTGTGATGCTCAGACTGTGTCTAGGGAGAGGGGAATACAGTTAAAAAGTTGTATCAGTACTACAATGGAACACGTGCAGCAGACAGAGCCAGTCTAGAGATAAAAGCACTGGTCCCTGTCCCAGAAGAATCCTAGCTGATACATGGCCAATATGCATCATAACTACCCCTGTTTCTCAGTGCATTGCCAAATGGTAATATTGACAACATGCATGAAGGCAAAGTGATCAAACTTATTTGCCTAAATTATCATCATATGCTCTATTCAGTTGGACACATACAGGGCTATGATTGGTAGTGTGAATATAGCAATACATGAAAGCATTATCATTAAAGGTCCTTTTCTTAGGAAAATTCTCATCACCTTACCTGGAAACAAAAGCTGCATCTTACCATTGTTTCCAGTTGTTAATATGTCTCAGCAAGCTCCTGATGAGCCATGAAATATTATCACCAGATGGAAATCATATTAATGGAATTGCTTAGGTTTGCAGTGAAAAATTAGATAACTTAATTTGTACTTCAATTTCCAAGGCACCTATTTGTTAGCTAAGTAATTTACCACCATCTTTCATCATTTAAGTCCTTTTCTTCTCTGAAGATTTAATTAGTTTCCTTCTCTGCCTCACAAGCAATTTTCTTGAACCATTTGAGGCAGTCCCAGCAACCCCCAAGAAAAGTTCCTGCAAGCACAGAGGAAAAATCAATAATTTCCATGCCTGTTCAGTAAAAGAACGCAGCATTTTCTGATAGCTGCAAACAAGATGGGATTTAAGCCACGAATGTTTCCCAGTCAAGCATGAAAACAACACTGGTATCCTGCTGGTAAGCAGCCCTGCAGCCCGAGATTGACCAGTGGCAGAACACATCCAGGTTCAGGTCTTTTGAAAACTATTTGCCCTGAAGAAAGCCTATAAATAATCTAATGTGGAACAAAACCATGCATTTCACCTTTCATAATAAGCACACAGCATGATGTGAGAGAACAGCTCATATCAAACCGCTTCCAAGATGAGCTCAGTTCAGTAAGTTCCCTTTTATTTATTTGTCTGTGGTTTCTTTTTCTATTATACATTACCAAGTTTCACTAAACTGCCTTATGAATATGTCTCTAAATTAACCTCAGGTCTACTCCTGCTTGTTTTTACAGAGGTCAGCATGAACCTGCTGTTAAATTCAGTAGGGATAGGTATGGGTCCAGAATGAGTAACCTTTCCTTACTTTTGTTGTTTGTTATCTTTATTTCACCTTGGTCTAACCTTAATTACACAGTAACTTAATATTATCCTTCCTATTCAGACAACCAAGTAATTGCCCTCTTTCTGTCATCTCTGCTATTTTTAACACACCCTTTGTTGTTTTTTGAATACTAATACAAACATTGATACCAATCACAGAGTATGCAAACAGGCTACCGGGCTCACACTTAACTAACTACTAGAGGAGGACAGTAACTGGGGACCTGGGGGACAAAGTGTCATTTCCTACATCTTTATATGGTACCCAGCACACCAGGCCCCCACTGTGATGAATACTACCTTCTCTACCAAAGGGATTTCTTCTGAAGATTCCCATTATTTCAGTCTGCAACAGTATCAGGATCCTGCACACATCGTCTCCTATCTGTGTGAAGTAAAGAAGTTACTGTTATTCCTGCTTTATATTTAAGACATTACATGTAACCTGTGAAATGTGGAATGCTTCTTCTGACTTCAGAGCAAGAACCATTTATGTCCCATTTATATCTTCTTTTTTTTCCACTGGAAGAAAATGTTGGTAGACAAATTAAATGAAGAGTAAAAGTGAGTTTGACTCCATAAATCCAGCTGTGGGGTAGCCCCAGCTTATGACCCCTTCTGCTAGAACTGCTTTACATTTATCCACTGCACCTGTCAAACATAACAATTACACATGTTGCCTGTTTTAGATCTCATCATCAGGTTCTTGACTCTTCCTTGGCAGATAAGGAAAGCTTAGGCTTTTTAGTTAGCTTAGGCAGTATTAGTTACATACATTACATTAGGACATTATATTAAATAGACCAGGTCTGTTCAATGATCCTTCAAGCTCATTCTCTGGGGTTTGCTGGCTTCTCATGCTTAATGAAAACAAGACATGTATGGAGTGTTGCTTCCATCATGCTCTTACTCAAAATTCAGAGGATTTTGAACTGTTTCTCAGAACTGGGCATGTAAAATGCAGTTGTTTCAGCGTGGAGTACTAAAGCACTTAACCCTTTCATCTTGGGTAGTTTTGGTTCAGATGGAACGAAGAACTCACAGAAGGATGAAACCAGGACTCAGACACTCTGTCAGCTTGTGACCAGCACATCTGAGTTGCAGCTCAAGCCTGCAAGGGCTTGTCCAGACTCCACAGGAAGTTGGTGAGTGTTGGTCTACTGAGATTCATGCTGTTAGGCTCTGAGCCCTGCTGCAAATTAAACAAAAGTGAATGGTAACTAACAATAACTTGCAACTTGTAATCAGGCTACGGTCATCATGGCCGGTTTCATGGCAAATGCAGAGCAAAGGATTTTGATAAGGGCTGTAAAACCTTCTCCCCCAAGTAATGCTCAAGCACTGCACTGCCATCAACACAATTTATGGACATATATTAGCGCTCTGCTCATGAGCCTCACACTTCCCAGAAACTTTAGGAATTGGGAGGGTAGAAAGATGATCTTAAAATAACAATATATTTGACTTGCTGCTCAGAGGATCAGAAAGCAATCTGCAGAGGTCTGACTGCTGGCAAGGAATGCTGTTTAAAAAATCACAGTAACTGTCAAACTTATTTCTTCTACTATCCAGGATACAAGGCCAATTTACAAAAAGACCTTGAACAGTCATCAATCACCCAGCACATCTGATGGTCACATTAACAGCATAGCCTGGGCAAGCATTTCATGTCCTCAGGGGCAGCTTAATGATTTAAGCTTCAGTAATGCAGCTGTCCTGGGTTCAGCTGTAACAGTTATTTTTCTCCTTCATAGTAGCTGGTGCAGTGCTCTGTTTTGGCTTTAATCTGAGAACAATGCTGATAACACACCAATGTTTTAGCTGTTGCTAAGTAATGCTTACCCTGATCAAGGACTTTTCAGTCTCTCATGCTCTGCCAGTGAGGAGGGGCACAAGAAGCCAGGAGGAAGCATAGCCAGGACACCTGACCCAAACTAGCCAAAGGGGTATTCCATACCACAGCACATCATGCCCCATGTATAAACTGGGGGGAGTTACCCAGAAGGCCCAGATCACTGCTTGGGTTGGGCTGGGTGTCTGTTGGTGAGTGGTGAGCAATTGTATTGTTTTTTGTTTCCCCTTTTATAGTATCTTCCTTATTACTGCTGGTGGTAGCAGTAGTAGTTTTGTATTATACTTTAGTTCCTGGACTGTTCTTTTCTCAGCCCATGGGTTTTACGTTCTTTTGATTCTCTTCCCCATCCTGCCTGAAGGGGTGAGGGAAGAGAGGGAAGTTAGCAAACGGTTACATGATTCGGAGTTACCGGCTGGGTTTAAACCATGACAGCTAGCAATCAGTGTGAGGGAGAGGTTTTGCTACATGTTAGGTAACAGCTCTTCCCCCTGCTTTTTCATTTTGCTCCCTTCCAGTCTTCTAATACATCAAGACTCAGCTGCAACTTTGCCTCAAGTCCCAAGGAAGGTACTAGTCACATCTCCATGAAAAAGACAATGCGTCTAGAAAGGCTGTTCCCCCCAGTGTACTGCATGTGATATTAGAAAGTCCTAGGGGAGTCTTCAGACATTTTTGTTGCTCCCTGCAGGGATGTGCCACAAGTATCACATTCTTTCATTGGTCAGCACAGAAGCTGGTGTGCTTTTGAGGTAGCCAATAATAAAATGCTTCTATGGTTGGAGATTTTATGTCACATCTCACATTTGTTACCCTTCACAATGGCTTGATGCTCTTCATTTCTTCTCCAGTTTGAATAACTCTTTTTCTTTCCAATTCTAAACAAAACAAAAAAAGAAAGAAAAAAAAAAGAAAAGAAAAGAAAATCCACTTTCATTATAGAAGACATTATGCAGAAAAGGGGTATACCCAAGGAATAAAGCCATTCTTGCATCTGAGATCATTTCACTAAAGATTGGGAACTCACATCAATCCTTCTCCTTTTTTACTGTTTTCCTCTGAAATATTACTGCCAACATTCATGAAGCCACACAATACTTTCTTTGGTGTAGCTGCTCTTAATCCCTTTTCCTCTCCCTAGGACTTTCCCACATACCCAGCACAGGACAAAAGCACCCTGTAGTACACAAGCAGGGGATGCCTCAGGTCTCCAACACTATTCCTGAATGCAGCTTGCAAACTCATGAACATAAAGCCCATTAATAAGTTCTCGTCAAACATCTTTCGAAAACACCCTTATATGCAAGACAGATAGAAGCAAATGTATCATCGTACACTGTCGAAACTTTTTTCCACTTGGCAACACTTTTTCTCAGTCTCCCCACAGTTCCTGATGTATGAGCATCTGGCAGGGTTATCAACACACCTGTTCCAGCAAAGACAAACTGTTTCTGCAGGGGCGAGATCTGTTCTTAGCTATTTCAAGTTACAGCTTCAGCTAACTCTGTCTTGGAAGTAAAACAAGGTGGAGGGAGTGAAAGTTGGGAAAAAAGCTGTACCTCCACCCATTAGGATATACCCTCATTTCATTCGAGGTTGATATTCTGACCTGCATACACCTATCTTTTGTTTCCTCTTTGCCTTAGCAATGTGGCCAACATATTACAGCATTACTTTTCATCCTCTCTTTAGTTACAAAAGACTGCCTTTTCTGTGAAAGGTCACCAGCATTTACTAGCAGTTATCTCAGAGCAACAGCAAAGCCAGAGCAGTATTTTTCTTGATGACTGTGGTGCAAAATTCTCATTCTAAGATGCAATACCTGAAACCCAGATGACTTCTATATAGTGTGCTATCATTATATTTTCTGATATTATTGTGTGGCAGGAAAGTCTTTCCTCCCCTGGATAGAGAGAGATACACCCATGCACGCGTGCACATACACTTCCTCTTAAATAAACTCATTACATTTTACTTTCCTTCTAAAATACAACAGTCTTCAAGTCCACCCTGATCTTGCTGGGATAATGCTCATTCCCAGAAACTTAAAGTAAGCACAATTCAATCAATTTTTCACAAACAGAAAGGTCAAGATTTGCTTTCTGGCACAAAGCTGCCGCTGCAGCTACTGCAGATATTGCTGCTGAAAAGGGCTTTAGCTATGACACAGGCTATTGGAAAGGGCAGGAATAGCAGCTTGTCAAACACATCATTTCTCCACAACTAAAAGGCCAGTTGTGCTTATTAAGACAGCTAAATCTCCCAAAGAAAAGAATTTGAAAATGTGTATACCTGCCTGGTTTATAATGAGGCTGGCCAGTTTTATTTCAGTACACTAGTTTTACTCTGGCACAAGCCAGTCCTTTATTCTTGCATACATATTCAATACTGATGTAATGAAGGATGTGAGGGCAGGTGTCAATCTCATGTGAAGATGCTTAGCCATGATATGCGTGTCTCTAATATATCATAGAACCGTAGAATATTTATAGTCAGAAGGGACCTTGAAGATCATCTAGATCCAATACCCCTGCTATGAGAGTTTGGAGGAGGTGATCCTTAGATTATTAACCAGCTTTCTTGGGCCCTGTTCTCTCCAGGGCTTTATCCCATGGCACTCCAACAAGCAGATCTTTCAAAGTGTGCTGTCCTGAAGTCCAGGGTAGCAAGCTTACTGAGCACCCTCCTCACCACCCTAAGGATTTTAAACTTCACCATTTCGTTGTCACTACAGCCAAGGCTGCCTTCCAACTTCACATTCCCCACCAGCCCCTCCCTGCTGGTGAGACAAGGTCCAGCATAGCCACTCTCCTTGTTGGTTCCCCTACCACTTGGAGAAGGAAGTTATCATTAATGCATTCCAGGAACCTCCTGAATTGCTTATGTCCTGCTCTGTTGTCCCTTCAGCAGATATCAGGGTGGTTGAAGGCCTCCATGAAGACCAGGGCATGTGCAGCTGAGCAGCTTGTGAGGCTGGTCCTGTCAGTCTGTAGAGGGTCTCATCCACTTGGTCTACCTGGTTGGGTGGCCTGTAACAGACCCCCACTCTAATGTCCCCTGTCCCTGCCCTCATTTTAATCCGTAAGATCTCCATTGGCTCTTCACCCATCCCCAGGCAGAGCTCTGTGCACTCCAGCTTCCCACTGACACAGAGGGCAACACACCTCCTCATCTCCCCAGCCTGTCTTTCCTGAAGAGCCTGTATCCTTCCATTCCAACACTCCAGTCATATGATTATATTATCATGTGAAATCTCACAGCATCCACAGAAAACCATTTCAAAACTGACATTTCATTAGCTCACTTGACAGGAACAGGGACAGGGAAGGAACCAGGCACATTGCTGAGTTGTGGCTTGTACAATCATATGCACAGCATCCTTAATTCAGAGGGGTCTATACAGCCTTTTGGCCTGGAATACCTGTGGAACTTTGTTCATACTTTTCTTATAGCTCTTCCAATTTGAAGAAAAATCTAAATTGTTCCTGGGGTGATATAAACTGTATCCAGGAAATGTTATTTGTAACAGCCACAGGTACTTAACTGTTGAGCAAAGTAGAACCACTCTCTTGCTTTCAACTGTATTCTGCATATTTCACAGCTCCAGCATATTGTGCTCACATGAGACTTTCTGTTTACGGTATTTGGGCATGACATTCTCATCCCACAGACATTCATCAGCAATGAAGTTATCATTAGCCTGGTATCAGTTTTCTGGTGATAAGAAAAGATATACAAAGCATTGTTGCCATTTCTTAAGAAATGTCATAAAGCCAATGGTAATTCCTACAAGTGTACAGCCACGCACTCTAAAAACACAACATTTATTGAACACTGAAAGCCACCAGCTTTACTGCTTCAAAGCTTTAGGAAGCATTTTTTGTGTCTCAGTTGCAATTCAGCACTATTTATGCAGATTCTTTGCTACTACTGATGAGGGTCGAGGAGAATGTTTGTGGAGTTGAGCTGCAAATGAACTGTGATGTCTCTGCTGCTCCACCACATTCTGGAATGACATGAGCAGGGTTGTAAAACCATTTATAAATCACACCACCGAGGAGAACATTTTAGGAATAAAATTTTAAATATATAAAACCACACATATATACATGTTTACACACATGTATAGTGACTGCCAACATTTACAAGCAACACCCTGAGTACTGGCATTTCAAATAGTAGAGTAAGCTCAGCCTAACTCTAGACTGACATTGCAAGAAAGAATTATTCCATTTCTGGGGTGTTCAGAAGAATAGGCTAGCAAAATAAAGACAGATGCTATTGGATTAAATAACACCAAGTTCTAGCACTGTCTTCTATCACAGATATTACTGACTTGTTCTCAACTTTGTTTTTTTTTTTTTTGCTTTTTCTAAAGCTTGATCCTATATTCAGTACCATGTGGGACATACAAGCTACTCAAGGCAAAGCAAGTGACCACCTATTGAACCCAGAAAGAGGACAAAACCTTTCCTCTAAGAAAAAGCTCACTTAGGCAAACTAGAATATAGTCTCAAGGAGGAGCAGGAACAGCCAACGTAGCTTCTCCAATGAATGATGTATAGGCAGCTTTGGAGTGAGATTTAGTTTCATTATTCTGAAGCACAGAAGAATAGCTATTGCTCCCAGCATGATGTAGTGCATGCACTGGTGTCATTGGTGACATTGGTGCCTTGGTGACATTGAGTCTGATAGCACTGATGTCTTGAATCTATGTGCCCTGTCCATGTGCTCACAGCTAATTCAGAGATGGGAATTTTTCCCCTGGCACGATGAGAATGCTGGAAGGTTTTTGCCCTGATCTGCAAAGTAGGAAGAATCCACTTGAGAGGGTCACCCAGTATTTCATCAAGACAGTTCCTATCATTGCAAAAACCTGGGCTTTTGTCCTTGACCCTTTCCTAAAGCACAAGTAGGTTGTGGGTTTTTTGTATTTTAGTTCAGTTCATAAGCTTGTAGAGAATTTGGGGAAATGATTTGTTGCCTGCTGTGGGTTGAACAGATGTTTCTTGATTAAATATTTGTTCATTATTCTCTGCAATTTCTTGGGACTGGATTAAAGACTTAGAAAGCCCCGTAAGATTTGTTTGTGCTTTCTGTACCTTGGTGCCCAACTGGTAGATCTCCCATAGAGAAATCCCACAGCCCACAGAGCAAGTGTTATACTATACTTAGGCTTACAGCAACCCCTTAAAGATTTTTCCAGAAGGAAAATTGCTGCAGGCTACATCTGATCTCATTTAGCTCCCCCCTCCCTCAATCTTTGTGCAGGCCATGGAGTACTGAGTCCTTGGATAGCATACATTCTAAAATAAATCCATAATTTTTGTCCTTCTCCACCTTGATGTCCATACCTCATGAGTGCTGCTTCAGACCATCTTCTCACTACTGACTGAAAGAGATGGATCAGCGTAAGGATCATTCTGGTATCATTCAGACCCCTGGAAGGGTCACGGGAAACACCTTTTGAGGCCTTCGAGTGATGAACACAATAGTTTGAAGGTTTCTGAGTAGGAGGACGAAAGAACGTTTCAGCCACAACTGTATACTATCCAGCAAACAGCAGGTTCCAATCCTGGAACATGTAATGGGAGGAAAAAGAAAAATAAGAAAGCAACAGATGTAGTATTGGATAATAATGATCCAGAATTATTTAATGCATTGTTTTGACAGACTTCACATCATAAATGTAAAAGCAGACCTTCTTAATAATAAAATATAGATACAGACAGAAACACAGAAGAGCAACAAAGAATATAATGGAAGGTATCTGAAGATATTTTGACATTTTTTTCTATTTAAACAATAGAATTTACGTAAATTTGTAAACTAGCCAGAATCTATTCATGGATGTAGGAAAACAACAAGAAATACTGTTAAATTAAAGGCTAATCTGAATCTTTTAACATCACCGCTAACAGAACAAGGACATGTAAATTACTGCACAGCAAATATTGATTAATGACTATCATGAGATCATCGGTGTCAGTGGACAGCATCCCTTTGACTTCTGCAGGATTAAGATATATTTGGCTAGCTGTGGAATGATAGTGTACTGCTTTTACTATGAAAGGAATTTATATTTAAAGATGGTTGCTGTGAAAAGCCTTGGAACTTGAAATCCAGGTTTCTGAACAGAAGAATGTAAAAATACCTACAAATTCAAGGTGACTTTACTCAGGTAACATTTACATCTCAAACTGTGAGGCATTGTAAGTACCTCCTGTTTAAAATCCAAATTCAGAAGACAACTCAACGTATACATCTAAAAGTCTGTAACTACCTAAACTGCCCATCTTGCAGATCTTGCAGGACTCACCATGCTGTCCACTGAATCCTCAGTTGACCCTTCCTTCACTTTTCATGCCAGCCAGCCAGTTGCTGCCCCACTGCACAAGGAGCCCTTAATGCTGCCCACCCCATGTTGATTGTCCCAGAGGACAGCTGGACAACACACACTGATGCAGAAAATGGAGCAACAGGTCTCCCATAATTATAGAAAGTACATATTTATCCCACTCTTGAGTTTATCCAAGTGTAGGAAAGGACAGAGAGTCCGTTTGACAGTCTGTTTGCCATGAGCAAGTAACATTACCTAGGGAGTTTGGAAAGAGAGAAATAAGGGGGGGGGGGGGGGGAGTATGGTTAGTAGAGATATTAGTGGGCAACAACAGGAATTTGTCCAATGAAAGGTCGAGCAGATGGGAATGAGAAAGGGTCGATAAAAGGACAGCCTGAGCTACAGGACCAGGAAGGGTAGACAGGGAATAATGAGCAGGGAGAACTGCAGACAGATCAGGACAAAGGCAGATCTGGATAGGAAGCTACTATATTCTCATCAAATTCATATGAGAGCAAGGGTGACTTCAGAGCTGAGGATGGATGTCTGAGAGGTAGCAAAAAGCACAACATCCATATGTCTGTGCTCCAGTTCCATGATTGTGCATACTCAGCCCACATCAAGCAGTATTGCCTCAAACTGATGCCACACATTTTTTATTACTGAAGACAGGCTGGGCCCAGAAATGGCACTGATATTAACACCATGCTTGTAGGTTGCATGACCACCACACTTACCACATTACAGCTGTTTTACCCAGTAGATCTGTCCTCTAACTCAAGTAATTTTACTGCTTCCAGGAACAAGATAGAGGTGTGGATGGATTTGGACGACATATGAAACAGTTTAGCAAATTCTCAATGAGTTCATGGATCCAAAGTACCTGAGGAGGCTGTGTTACTTGGCTTGAAAAAATGAAGCTGGAGATCTGGAAAGTGAAGACAAAATTTAGATATTATTGGAGATAGGTGACCTAGCATTAAAGGAAGAAGCGAGTAGGAAATTGTCAATCTGAGTTAAAAATGTAAAGTACAACTGTCTCTGATGTGAAATACAGGACAGGAAAGGCTAACAAATGGATGGAAAGCAAAATATAGGTTCCATAGGGATGCCTTTTAAAACAGTTTCCGTGTTTGCACTTCTGGGTTCAAAGCAGCCCACCCTAAGCAACAAGAGAGAGAGAGCACTGAGAAGTGCTGAACTGGAAAGGCTTTGAAAGCTTGCCTCTTTTCCCATCATTTTTAGACTTTCCCATATGTCAGAAGAGGGATGGAGAGCTACTAAACATGAGAAGATGCAGCCAAGTTCTCAACAGGAATTGTTATCAACATGTAATTTGCAATTAATTACTTCTTTTGTTTTTATCCAGAGAACCGTGTGTGATCTATTTGCTCAAATGCATAAGCATTCAAACGCAGAGCTTGCTCATTCTTTTTTGGGTAGCTTGCTCTACCGTTTTGACATATCACCAACCCCAACCACACAGAGGTTTACAACTGCTGAGGGGGTTTATTCCAAAGGGGAACACCTTTTTTCTTTTTTTTCTTTTTTCTTTTTTTAATTCATTTTATTTCTTATTTCCAACATACAAATAAAATGGTCTTTTCCCTTGCTGAGACAGTGTCTCTTCAAAAATTCAAGTGAAAGTAGGTGAACACTCAAAACAGATAAATGCCAGATAGAGTGCATGGACAGTTAAACCCAAATTATATGAATTATTTCTTTTCAAGGATAACACAAATATTGTACCTGCTCCCCTACTGCCTTGCTCTTTACGTAGCTTTTTCTACCTGCATTCTGAATGGTACATGCCTGCTTTTGTTTACGTATGTGTATTTTATAGTTCCTGTCCATGAATGTAAATGAATGCACAAAGGCAAAAAGCAGTAGTAAATCAGTCACTTCCTTCCCTCCGTGTTCTTTCTTTAATTGAATTAATAACAAAGCTGGTCAGCTCCTAATAAAGCAAACTTTCACTGCTGATAAGTTGATACTAATTATTTTGTAAAAACATGGTTATTTCTGCAAGCATTTTTGGGGTAAGGCCAATAAAGCATTTTTAAAAGATTTTGATTTTTGTTTTAAAATTTATTTTTCTTTTTATTTTATTTGTAGCATTGTAGAATGTTCTTTTACATCCTGTGGTACTGTAAAAATGAATATAAATATTCACTTGAAACATATCAACCCAGAGGGAACAAATGCTGAAAACTGTAGTGTTCCACAGGGACTTAAAATTTGGGATTTTTATTCTATTTCAAAATAGAAGGTAAATATCAGTAACAAAACTAGAAGCAAGACACACTGATTTAGAGCTAGATAAGTGTAATCACCAATCCATCAGAAACTATTAGGATCCCTCCAAAATAAGGATTATTTTGGCTCTCTAATATTTTGGGGTATTCAGCAGGTATTTCACTATCCCTGATGTGTTTCTGAAACATTAAATTTATTTTGGCTTTCTGATCTCTGGAATTTATGTTCTATTTCATTTCAGGCTTGCCAGCTTCTTATTCTGTTTTTTCCTTTCTTTCTCCATCCTTCTAATTTTCAGGTTTTGATAAATCCAGCTTGAATTTCTTTCATTTATTTTCTTTCCATTTTGGCCTGTCTGTCATCTTACTTCCATCTTAGCCCACAAGAACACTTAAGCTGCAGCCACAGCTATATCCTACCTACTTATGCTATAGCTGTATAGTCATACAGCAGCATACAGCTATAGTATGGCTGTGGGACTCCTGCCCTCCTCTTAACCCAGCCCTGTCACCCCCTACTATGACCTTACCCAGTAAAACAATGAAGGTGCAATGGAGGTGCTGAGCACCTGGGTGCATCCCCAACACGTAACTGGGAAGACTGCAAAGATTTAAAAGTGCCTGTTGCATCCAGACAGAGAAAGCCATAACACCAATTCCTAACATTTCAGTTCTTGGACCAGAGGCCAGACCCAACTGATGAGAATGTGTAGCAGGCAGAGGAGCTGTAGACACCATAAAAACACATACACTGACCCCAGTGAGATGATGTTTCTTTAGCAGTGTGATCATGCTCCTCTCTCCTTCCTCACCTTCTTCGGTACCAGGGTCTGATCCCTTGGGCATGCTGTCAGATGTGGCCTCCCAGGCCTGACAGGCAAAGGAGCACCTGGTTTCTGGATCTTAACAGGGGAAGTACCTGCTTCTTTGACACTGGCCCAAGAGGTGGCTTCAGAGCTTGGAGAAGTGCAGCAGTGTCTGTGAGGTGGCCTCTTGGAGAAAGCACTTGGGTACTCCGGGGCGAGGGTAGCAGATGAGCAAGGCATGAGCTGGAAGAGGAAGGGATCAGTTAGTTGCTTTTTTTAATGAGCAGCAACAGCCATAGCCCATTTCAGAGCCTTCTGCCTTTCTACAGATGGCTCCCTGAGGATGCATGTGAAAATTACAAAAAAAAACAAACAAAAAAAAATTCTTGAGTTTTACTAAAAGCAGGGATTTTGTATGATAGCGTAAGTGAGCAATGAATGTTGTAATTGAGGCTGAGGACTTCTTTGGATAATTTACAGGAATTTCTTGCATGGAGCTGTTTTTTGGAGCAAAATGGACAAAGCTTAATTACATTTTTATAACAGGTAAGGTCCCATTTATAAACAGTTAAGAAAGAATTAATAAATGATTAAGAGATGTCTTTGTGGATGTTCAAATAACGCTTAAGCCAGTAGGTCAATAGGGGTTAGATTTACATGATGGATAAGCCTGAAACCTCGAGCTACCTTCTACCTAAAACAGCTTTTATTTCAATTTCTCCAGATGCTTGCATCCCTACCCATAAAATTCCCCCGGTACATGATTTCTGCCAGCAGGCATGCCGACTGTCACGTACGCCTTGACAGAACCGATCATCTCAATGTAGCTCAGGTCTGCACACAAGCCAGAATGACAGTCTGCCAAATTTCAGCTGCAGCAGCAGCTCACCTGGAAAAAGTCCTCAAGCTCCTGCTAAGTCTCTGTCAAAGAGCAGACACTGCTCCTACCTCATTACCCAGTCAGCACAGTACAGCTTGGGAAGCAAGCAGAAAGGCTGACCTCCCACCCCTGTGGGAAGTAAACTAACTTGCAAAACCACATTCAAGCGACACTGGTGAAGGAAGAGCTGTCCTCTGCCTCAGAAGGAGAGGTCTGCAGGGTACAGAGGTGAACACCAGCCTCCAGATGACTGGGGAATCTGGAAAAGGGAGTCCAGCTCTGAGGTTCAGGGGAGGGCATAGCAGTACAAAAGGAAAAGCAAGCCTAGGAAAGAGTTTGATGTAAAGGCAGCAGCTAAAGGAGACAGTGACAGGATTGCAGCTGCAACTCTGTGCTGATTCAGTCCCAGCTAAACCCCATGTTAGCCGTAGAGTCATCCCACTTAGCTCTAGCCAGAGAAACTGCGGCACATCTTCAATCAATGAAGAGCAATGGTCCTCTTTGAAAGGACATTCCCCCCCTTCTTAACCTACATCTTTACTATTCTCCAGATTGAGCAGTTTATATTTACCGTGAAGTAGAATACAAGGCTTATTCCTGGCCTGATCTGTACTTCGTATTTAATCATCAGGCTGCTACACTGAGGAAAATGAACCACAGGATTTGCAGGCAGTGTCACTTTTTTAGACAGCAGTGCTAAGTTATACTTTGCAGAAGTATATCATTAGTAGCCTTCATATAATTATTTGCATCTTGCTAAGCAATCACCACATTAAATGCCTTTGATCAGATCTTCAGATGGTTTAATTAGCAGACTTCAGGAGCCCATGTCAGTTGTGAGATCTAAAATTCTGCCCTTTACTAATCATTAATAAGTACATCTTTCTGCATTCCTCCATCACGCCAGCATTACCCTTCACAGCACGGAAGGAAATGCAGATGAGCCATTCTAACCTACCCACATTTATTAATCAGCATCTTTTCTCTTGCATGATTTTTGTCTGTGTTGGGTGACATTTCCTATGTGAAGAAAGATGCCAGTGACATAATAAATATGATCTTCCACAGTCACAAGTCTATACTCATAAGCCTGACTCCCCTACCTCTATACTATCGCATAATGTGTTTTATCAGTTGAAAATGTGAATATTTTTGTTCTTGTTCTCTGGAAGCTGAGCTTTGTGTCTCTGGGTGACACCAGAAAGAATGTCGCTATATCAGATGCTAGCATTGCATCCCAAAGTTGCACAGAAGTGGGATTTGGAAGAAGACAGAACTGTTACACTGCTGTGGAAAGGTTCACTTCAGCTAATGGAAGTCTCTGATCTGTTTGACATTTGAACTCATAGAGGTTTAGTCTCCCTCCTTCCATAGGTTATTGAGAGAATTCAAGTGTTTGAACCTGATCCCTTCAGGTCACACCAAAGGCAGAGGGCCCTGGAGTGCCTGCCAGGGTGTGCTCACAATCAAGGCGAGCTGCACTGTGGCCACACAGTTATGCAGGAGACCCCAGAACAAATCAAATCCCTTCATCATCCATCCCCTGGGTTTGCAGTAAGATAGCTCAGACAGGCAGCAGGGGAGCTGCCATCCCTTCCTGCAAATCCCACGACCTTGCCAACAGGGCATTGGACCTCTAGAGAAGGCCCTTCCCAGAGATTAAGCTGAGTCACCCCTAAATTAAATCCCTGGCATTGTGCAACACAGACGTTTGAGAACTCCATCCTGTTTCCTGCCTATAGTTTCTTTTTATCCTAGTATTCCCCCTGGAATTGCACACTGTCACTGATATTTTTTTGTTTTGCTAAATAAGATTTAAATCAATAGGCCTATTATTCCCTTTGTGCTTGTTCATTAGACAGTGTGGGAAGTTACAGCACACTAGTGAAATCAGAGTCAGAAGCAGATTGTGCCTGTAGGTTTTATCAACGTGTATAAAACTGACATTCAAAAGTGTGTCTAACTCTTTTATTACAAAAATTTACTTACCTTCTCCCTTCCTCCCACATCCAACAACAACAGGGAAGAAGTTTTCTTAGTCAAACATTTGACACTCCAAAGTGCAAAATGAGTTTGTGAATGATGCTAATTTACCCAACAATCACTGCTCAGGTACTTTGACTTGCCAAGGGAGTGTGACAAAGAAAATGCAATTGCTCAGGGAATTGTGCAAGCAATAAAATGTTATTTTACTGTACTTAAAATTAACAAGAGCAGGCATAGCATAGTTACACTGATGTTTTTAAAATTACCTAAGTGCAATAAGTGAAAAGGATTGAACAAGGATTGAGACTCTTTAAAGCTGATTACTCTGATGAGCAATTTTGCTCTTCAGCCCATTTGTTTTGGATAAAATGTCTGTATCTGCTTCCCTCTGTATTTTGCTTTCCCTTATTACAGAGGTACAATAGCAATCTCTCTAGGCTCATTTGCCAGGACGATATGATTGGGCTGATGGAAGACATACCAGGGTCCTGCTTTTTAAAATGTATTCTCACCTCGACAGTGCGCTGCCAGACTTCAAATGCTGGGGTCCACTGCCTTACCAGAGTTTTCAGCCCCAAGACAGGCTTTTTGTTTCCCAATAGAGTTCATCAAGGAAAGGAAAATCCAGATGCTGAAGAAGATTCACAGCGTGAGCCAACCATGTATCAGTGAGAATAACTAAATCCTGCTCCCATTTAGTTCAACTGGCAAAGCCTCCCACATCACCTGGGCATACAGTTGAGCAACCCTCCTATACTTCCATGCCTTCTGACCCTGCCTATTTGTCACCCACCTCTACTGATGTCAGCTAACCATTAGATGTCCCAGATGTCCATGTTCTGGCACATGAAACCTGTGATCTACTAGCTGAAAACATTAATATGAGCACTTAGATTAAAAGAAAACAATATTTAATTTAGGTGAAGGTGTGCGAGACTGCACCAGGACCTGCTTTCAATGTATAATTTAAAAGTACATTCTCCTTCTCCTCCCCACCTCTGATATTGATATAAATAGCAAATATCTTCAAAAGTTGGACTGGTCAAAGGATAAGATTTAAAAGGTAAATCTAATTGACTACCTTTTCTTCCTTCCCTTCACTGGACATATCCTTATATCATTTCAGGTGGTCCATATCATTGGGTTTATTCTAAGTATTACTGAATTTTCTATTTGCAAAGCCAAAGCAATTTGTCAGCCTGTAATAACCAGTCTTTTGTGTAGAAAGCAGCCAGGAGTCGTTTTGGTGGGTGAAAGAAACAAAATGCTTTTGTAACTATGAAGGGCAAAACAAAAAAAGAGACATGATCTCTGTTTTGATTTTCCTAAGCCTGAAAAGCCACCTGCTGATTCCAGGTAGCAGCCAGATCTCACAGCTCCAGCAAATGCATGACTGTCTCTGAGAAAGGACAAAATGCTCCAACTCTTTAACAACACATATATATAATATAAATACATATATAAGTAACCTCCTGATAGATCAGAAATGTTAGATATTATTTTCCAGGTACCAGCACCTAAAATAATGCAGATACCTCCTCTCTTGCTGGGTACCTGCTCTCTTTCAGAAAAGACAGAGCAGTTCATTTAGTATTTTCAGAAGTGTCTTTACCTCTGCACTCTCTTTGTGGGCCCTTTGATATTGTAGATCTGTCTTGGTATAGTCACCTAAAACACACAGCTACACACACTATATCCCTGACAAGTTGCCTGGCTGCTGAATTCTGATTTGCCTCATGAATTACAATCAGCATTCAAGAATTTGCTGCTGATAATACAGAGCTCCTTGGGCTTTGTATTGATGATATAAGTGCTTCCCTTCTCAGGGACTTTCCCCATCCACCAAAGCCTCCGATTTCTACCCAAGAAAAAGATTCACATAGAGGTATAATTCAATTCCTCAGTTCTGTTCCCATGACTGTTCATATTGGAGCCACACTGGAACACATCTCTACCCACCAGGCCTAGTAACAGCTCAGCTGTTTTGGAAATGCATCAGAATAACTCCTCCTCATCGTAGTGTCTCTTCTTTCCTTTGGGAGCTGCTCTGGGGCTGGCTGTGGTGGAGTTCACAGCAGCCCATATGGTGATGTGCTCCACAGCTGCCACTCAAGGCACTGCACTGAGGTGGATGTGTCCCCAGGAGGCATGGGTTTGCATCCCATTCCTAAAATACATCTCTCTCTTGCCCTTTTTCCCATGTATCCAGGGTGCTAGGCTGTCAGATAAATACAGTGCTAAGCGCCTCTGGACACTGATGACAATGCACCCTAATGCTGTATGGGTGGGTAGCTTGGGAAAATCAAACCTAAAACTGACCTCAAAGACTTGCAGAAAGATTTCTTGATACTGAGTGATGGGGCAATAATGGCAGAAGAGATTCAATGTCAATAAATGCAAAGTAATGCACATGGCAAAATAACAATTGTAACTATACATATGCAATGATGGGGTCTACATTAACAATTCATGAAAGAGGTCTCAGAATAACTCTGGGTAATTTCCTGAAATGTCAGCTCAATGTTCAGTAGTCAGAAAGGCAAAAAGACAGTTAAGAATAGGAGGAAGAGAATGAAAACAAGCACAAAACATCACTACACCATAGCTCAAAACCACCATTCACCCACAGCTTTCCTGACCGCTCAAAACCACCTTCACCCACAGCTTTCCTGACCACTCCATCCCAAAAGGAAGGGGCAGACACAGGGGGCGCAGAGCTGTCGGGAGGCACAGACACTAAAGACCACCGGCTGCATCTTGAAGGAGAACAGGTCTTTGCTTGGTGCCTGGACCATCCCAGCTGAGCTTCTCCTTTCTGTTTCCTGTCACAAATAGACTCATCTGCTATGTTCAAAGCAAGGGCAAAACAGTTAAACTCCAAAGCCATTGCTCGTGGTTTTAGTGCCCTCAGGAGCTGCATTGTAGAAGATAAATCATCTACCAGAAATTTAAGTAATGAAGGGTTACTTCCACTTGGTGAACTTGATATTCTTGTTTTGTCTTTCATAATCTTTCATGCTAGGACTGAATTAAAAAAGAGACTAAGAAAAGTCCTAATATGAATTGCAAGCTAATGGGAGAGGGGGACAAGATAGGAATAACATTTGTATGCAGAATATTCTAGAAACTGTAAGGCCTTTCCTAATTTTAGCTTACATAATGTTTTAAATTGTATCCTGTCATCCTTGAAGCAATTCTGAAGTTATCTATCTGCAAGCTACGAGCTGGTCTTGTACCTTTACTCTGCCTTCATTCTACTGGAAATAGTTTCAAAATATTAGTGACTGAGTGAGAGAAAAGACTTACAACATAATCATAATCTGAAGTTGTTCTCTGATGAATAAATATGACAGTAGAATGCAAATCAGAAATCTGATCTAGAAAAAGATCTGGGCCAAAGAATCAGTATCTGGACACTCCATAAAAATACAAGACATACAACTAAACGAGGTGGACTAATAAGGAAAATACTTATTGCTGAGGTCAGTAAGACCTGTTACTGGAGATAGTGTTGGCAGGAATGGCCAACAGTACAATCATGGAAGTGCCTCCATCAGCATTTCAGGAAAGTAAAGCCTGAGGCAGAGAGGTAAAGGACTGATATTGTCTCCACATTAAATGACAAAAATAAATATATCTATCTACCTTGCTCATAAATGCATTTCTTTTCCACTTTCTTTCTCCTTCCTGGTCACACATGCATACCAGCCATTTTGATACTGAAAATAAGAGGAGTGGATCAGAAATAGTGTGGCCAGTAGGACAAGGGCAGTGATCACCCTTCTGTACTTGGCACTGGTGAGGCTGCATCTCAGATACTGTGTTCAGTTTTGGGCTTCTCACAAGAGAGACATTGAGGTGCTGGGGCATGTCCAAAGAACGACAACAAAGCTGGTGAAGGGTCTAGAGCAAAAGTCCTGCGTGGTGTCACTGAAGAAACTGGGGTTGTTTAGCCTGAAGAAAAGGAGGATCAGGGAAGACCATACTGCTTTCTACAACTACCTGGAAGGAGGTTGCAATGAGGTGGGTGTCAGTGTCTACTCCCAAGTAACATGTGATAGGACAAGAGAAAATGGCCTTAAACTGCACCACAGGAGGTTTAGACTGGATATCAGGAAAAAATTATTCACCAAAAAGGGTGATCAAGCGTTGGAACAGGCTGCCCAGTAAAGTCACTGTGTCACCATCACTGGAGGTACTTTAAAGATATGTAGATGTGGCACTTCGGGACTTGGTTTAGTGGTGGACTTGGCAGTGTTGGTTTAATTGTTGGACTTGATGATTTTAAATGTCTTTTCCAACCTAAACTGTCCTGTGACTGGAAACATTCATAATTTCTGCATAAATGTCAGCTTCATTTCTACAAATTAATGTTTGTGGATCCAAACGTCTTTGTCTGCTTGCAACTCAGGTAGCCCGCTACTGCTGCACGATTTCTATGTTTACCAAGTCCACAGGTTTGTCTGACCCCTCAAGAAAAAACATTAAAAATTACCTTCTGGAAACTGAGCAAATAACATCCCACTAAATATGAGAACATTAGCAGTGTATTCGTTTCCACATGACATTTAAGACTGTAATCCATGCTGTGCAGTGTCTGGGGGATCCTCCTTTCCCAGTAACTCATTTTACTTCCTGCTTGGCCTCTGAATCTAATTGACTCTTCTAGCTAATTTCATTTGGATTGTCATTATGATTATGACATTTAACAAGATTCCTTTTATGTATAATATATTTAAATAGTAAATTAAAATAAGAGATCGCCACCTCTGACATTTGCAGAATGTAGGCATTTGCAGTCATATTTTCAATGCACTATGAATTCAAATGGCTGGAGAAGAGGTTTTGCAGGGAGAAAGTAGGTTTGGTGAGTTTTTTGGTTTGTTTCTTATTTACTTTCTCTCTGTAAAGAACTTACAGGCAGGGCATGACTGCAAAGCTGAGATGACCCACATACAATTTGTTGATCTCATTAATCACTGAATTAAATGATTGAATCTATTTGATTGCAATTACAGACTCTCCCTCTCTCTCATTAATCATGGCAATACAACCCTGATTTTTCAAAGGTATGTGGGGGACTAACTTTTTCTGAAATTAGTGGCAAGAGTCTTCCCCTATGTAATTTATTCCAACAACTTTAAGTCATCCTTTTGTTTTCACACAAATCACATACAACCCAACAGACACAGGGTTTTAGCTGTGGCTTACTGACTCTACACAGTTCAAGAAATCTGAGGATTTATGGATGGTTATAGATGAGAGGCTGAAACAGAAAGAGAGAGAATAACTACATAAAATATAAGCCCAAAAATTGCTTCCTCTCAGGAATAACATTTTGACTGCTAGATAAATTACACTGTGTTTGCGCTTTTGTGGAGCAACCATGACATCCAGTGGGCATCGCCCTTACTGCAGGGCACCAGTACCTCGACTACACAACAGCAGGACAGGTGATGGGTCACAAATGGAATCTACAGAGAAAATCTCCAGGGAAATAACATTTTCATTTCTCCTTTTTATTTTTTGAACACTTTCCAGGTATTGCTTGGGTTCATTTCTAATTATTAGTCTTGCTGATTGTATTGAGTGTTAAACAGTATTTCAAGATCCTAGGATCACAGCACATAAAGCTGCCTGGCATGCTGAGCCCTACAGACTGGTAGTTTTACCACAAGATCAGAGTGAGGGCAGTCACCATTGCCCAGAAACAAAACCAGTACTCACAGGTGGTCCAAGATATTCTAGTCTGCTGTGAGTTGGAGGCAATAGCTGCTGACTTTGCACAGGGAATTTCTCGTCTTTCACTAAGTTACTTCAGTGAACTCACCAGCCTTGGTGCAAGGGCAGAAAAAGAGGATTTTGCCATCTACCTGGGACAGAGGATCTCTGTCTCTGTAGGCTCAAAGATTTGGAGCATCATGCACTTAATGAGGAATCCGCCACATCCTGTGGCTGGCATTGCTATAGCAGAGGGATAAATTAAACTGGCTGTGGGTAAGCTGAAGATTATAAAGGCCTTTAAGCATTAACTTTTCTTCTTCTGTGAGCTCAAGCACTTTTTAACATGTGAACACATTTGCCGGCCTGTAGACACTGCTACGTCCATCACTTCCTATTCTTTTCCTGCCCAGAAGTTCACAGTTGCTATGCTTGCGTTACTGTTGCCTATTCAGTAGCACACCCTATTCAGTAGCAAACGGGTGTCTGCAGTTACAGCCCAGAGACACACACACTCGCTCACACACACACTGCGTACATAAGGAGAATGATAGCGCTAACTAAAACATAAATTCAGGGTTGTCATTTTATTAGTAACCAAGCAGCAATGGCAAGAGACACCATCTCTCCTCTCCATTCACACCAGATTGAATTACTGTGCACCCTTCCAGCTCACAGTATTACTCTAAAGCCCTTAGAAGAAAATGAGAGTAACCTTTTCTTCAGCCTGCCAAGACACTATGTAACCTTGTAATTATCAGGCTTTAGATAGAGGAGATGCATTGTAATTGTGTACAAAAGAGGTCACAGGTTTATGCATCCTCTGACAGACTGTGGGAAGAGAACTATAGCAAAACTTCTCCAGCAGACCTTTTTAGTTTATTTCCCCCAACTGCATTAAATTTTAATGTCATCTTTCTGACCCATACTTATGAATATGTGATTAAGTGCTACCACCGCAGAAAGCCCAAAGTGTCAAAATTTGTTTGGTTTTAATTGATTTCATCTCTCTTTTCTAAAAAGTCAATATTGCACGAAGAAAAACAGATTACAGAGTTGAGAGGAAGTCAAACTTAGATGAACTCAGACCAGTGACTGAAATTTAATAAAACCAAAGCGTGGTTAAAAACATATTGGCTGCCCTGCAGCAAAAAAATGGGGGGGGGGGGGGGGGAGGGAAGGGGAAGCACTGTTATTTTTTGTTTAGAGATGCAAGTTGTACAGCACAAACACAGAGTAAAAAAGGTGTCTTCCCTGCCCCTTGGAGCAGACACTAGAACAACACAACAGAGAGACCACATTTGTCACGTGGTGAGTGGTATCATTCCAGAAAAAGCATCTGCTGTGTTAGCCCCCACCAAGTTTTGGCAGGAACCCAGCATGTGCAAGTGTTAGAGGGGACCTGGAGACACACAGTGTGATAGCCTGTAATGACTCATGAGAAGTCGATGTCTCTTGCAGGCTCACCACCTTCAGAGTAAGTTTCTGTTGGCATACCTGTCGCGGTTTAAGCCCAGCCAGCAACCCAGAACTGCACAGCCACTCACTCACTCTCCCCCACTCCCCCCCCCCCCCCCCCCCCCCCCCCCCCACTGCCAGAGGGATGGGGAGGAGAATCAAAAGAATGTAACTCCCACAGATTGAGATAAGAGTAGTCCAGTAACTAACGTATAACAGAAACCACTACTGCTACCACCAATCATAATGATGAGAAGGGAAATAACAAGGGAAGAGAATACAATCGCTCACCACCCGCCGACCGACACCCAGCCCTAACCGAGCAGTGATCTAGCCCGTCCGGGTAACTGACCCCAGTTTATATACTGGCCATGACGTGCTGTGGCATGGAATACCTCTTCGGCTAGTTTGGTTCAGGTGTGCTGTCTCTGCTTCCTTCTGTGTTATCAGCACTGTTCCCAGGCTGAAAGTCAAAAACACAGCACTGCACGAGCTACGAAGGAGAAAAAATGACTGCTACTGCTGAACCCAGGACAATGCCAAAGATCAATGCACTGTAAGCTCACAATTTAACCTTTGGCTGCACCACACTTGAAACGGGCTTTGGTGATTCCCTTCCAGTTCACAGTGAAGACTTGTCTTACCTGTTAAGACAGGGTATTTCTTATTCCCTCGTGAAAGAAGAAAAGCCTTCCTTTGTTAGGTGTGCCACTTGTAACTGCACAGTGAAAACACTTCTTCGGAATACCTGCTGAGATGGTCCTGCATGAGACTATATCCCAAAAGCATTCCTGTATCAGCCTTTAGGAGGCTTGGGAAAAGAAGACTTAGTCGTCCTGCTGCTGATGTTTGGACATTCATAACTACAGACAGACTCATAGAGCCACACAAAAGGAGAGCAACGGGGACCCAGTGGTTAAAGCTCTATGAACTGTGTGCTCATACAAAGCAGCCACTATTTAAAATAACCAAACAGGTATCAGAAGAGGTTCTCCCATTGCTTAACTATATTTATATGAAAAGACTTTACTGAGACAACAGCCTCATCTATCTCCTGACAGTTTTTAACAAAAAAAAAATGTATCATTTCAGGACAGATGTGACCACTGACAAAGCAAAATGATCCAGAGGCATCACAGTGACTTCAGTTTTAATGAGGTGTCTACTTGAGAATAAGAGCCACCCTGAAAGTCTAAATTCTTCTCCACAGTATGTTTGTCAGAGGTCCAATTCCATATGAAACCAACAAATGCTTGCAGGAATGTAAGGCTAAGGACCAACTCCAAACAATCTGAAGGGTAAAGTAAACTTTTACGGTCTTGTAAGTGCTGTGTAGGAAATGGACCTCTTCTGTCTTTGTGTAAACCTTTCTAGGCATTATTCTTAGTGGATACTGACAGCAAGGGAGAAATAGCTGAAGAACACTTAAAAGGCTGTTAAACGTGTGACTGGAGCACCGAACAGCTTTGACCAAAAAAGGCGTGCCACAGACAGGCACAGACATTTGTGCCACAAACATTTGTGCAGGGACAGAATTTCAGAAGAAAACTTTCCCTGCTCTTGGTGCAAATACTACGTATTGTACAATCAAGGTGCCGCTGTCGTTCTTCAGTCCTGTTTTAAACCCTCTCATGCCATCAATGCAATTGATGCATGTCTTGAAAAGAGGTTCTAAAAAAGACCTTGTTCTGTCACTTTTACTGGCAAACTAAGGCCTAAGGAGATGCTTCATTTAAGTTAACAGTCTGTTAATAGGAGCTACAAAAACTTTTGAACTATTCTTTTTCTTTTTCTAGAACTCAGAGTCTGAGATACTGCGCTTCAGTATTTGTCATCAGCTTAAATTAGGAGGAAAATCTGGAGTTTTAATTTTCGCTCAAGCAGAAATGTATTCATGTGTTAACTGTGGGGCAACGTCCTTCCCCATCCCCATCCTCTGCCCTCCATTTACCTCCTCCTCAGGCCTTCCCCATTCACCTCTTCTGCTGTGGGAAATACCAAGGGCCAGGTACTGTCCAGCACTCTCCATTTGCTGCCCTGCAACTCCCATGAGCACAGAAAGAATACATTCTTAATATACTTCCCTTTAATTTACCTTTAAACAGAACAAAGTGGCCATGGAGCTTAGTAAGCACATTAGAAGTCAGTCTTCACAGGCAGCCACTGGATGCTTGCAGTGTGGGACTGCTTCACCTCCTCCCACTTCGAAAGCCAGAGAGCAGTGTCAGCTCCTGGAGAGGAGCTGTTCAAGTTGGCTGGGTGAGATGATAAATACTGAGGCTACAGAGAGAGAAGGAGGGATGGACTAAAAAGAAAAGTGAGGCAAGGCCAGAAAAATCCTCTGTGGGAAAAGAAATATCTGATCATACGACATAGCCCAGGCTCACCGTGTCTCTCTCTTTTCTCCTCCCCCCATGCCACCCTTCCCCAACATGATTCCTTTAAGAGCTGTGTTTTCAATCACTTTTTTTTATGTGCCTGCAGCAACGTTTTCCTGCTGGGGAAGGTGAGGTAATGTGTGTATGCTAAACTGCATATACACAACTGCATCTCAGGTAAATGCCCTCTATACAAATAATCCGGAACAAAACAGCATCTTCTTTACCCTTCTTTTCTACTCTTTAAAAGTAAAAACCCTCAACATTAAATTCAATGGGTGTACGTCTTTCTTCTTGTAAAGGCTGTAAACGCCTTTCTGCCATGTTTGCTTTGTGTGTGGTATGGAGATGGGACAGCTACAGGGAGGTGAATATGTCCTGCCATTTAGCTCCAGGGAGAAGAGGCTAGAAGGTTTTAAACAGGTTTGCTTGCTTTTAAATTCCTTTGTATATCCTCTTACTCTTGACTGTCTAGCTGCCTCTTTTAAGCTTCAGAGGTCAATTAGGGTTTAAATACACTTGAAGAGGACAGTCTGGTATGCCCCCATGCTCTGACTTTTGTGTTCTGATTGTGGGCAGAAGCTCCTTGCTCCTTGGCAAGGTCTGTGCAGGGGGCATTATCAGATGTCCCTCAGCCAGCGGCAAGCATTTTCCACAGTGAAATGAGATTTAGAAAAGAAAAACAGACATCACATTACCAGCTCCAAAACACCCTTGGTCAAGGGGCAAATATCTGATTTCCGTGTTATTTGGGGAGTGTGAATGCAGCACACAAGAAAGAGCCTTCTCAGGAAAGTCTGGTGAAAAAGCCTAAGTGCTGGTAAAAGCCTAGCACAAAGGAAAAGGAATGAGTTGGGAAGACAGTCCAAATTTCCTTTTGTGCCTAATCACTAATCAGAAGAAAATCTCTCCAGTTCCATTTTCTCAGTGGTTAGAATAAACAAGAGAGAGAAGGGTAAGTAATCATGATAGAGAGAGGCGAAAAAAATGTATTATAGCTCAGATTGGTCTGGTTTTCAGCAAGAGAATTGGCCTTCTCCCTTCACTTCTGCCCCCAAAACAATTTGGTCGTTTCAGGGGAGACAATTTTGCATTCTATTATCCTCCTGAGCCAGGGAAAAAATCTAAAATTAATGCCTGAAAACGGAAGGTCTCACACAGGGTGTTTGAGGGAGTGGGAAGATGAAGGGCAGGAGAAACAGGGCAACATTGTACTGCGGCTGGGTCTCAGCCAAACTTCTCTGCTTGTTACTTTTTTCGGAGCCTCAGGGAGTTTGCTTTTCTGGCTTTATTGTCTAAATTGAATTGTAAAAAAATAGATTCTTTAAAGTTTTATCTCCTCCTTTAATGCTGCTCACTCTGAAGTCTCTTTCCCGCATATAAATTCCTAATTTTTTTCATGAGATCTCCTATTTAGAAATTAAAAAAAAAAAAAAAGTATGTGAAAAGCGTTTTTTTCTTTTGAGTTTAAGCCTTTAAAACACAAGCAAGTCTGATAAGGTCTTCTCTGTTAAAATATGGAAAGGGTTTCCACTTTTTTCCAACAATTTAAAAAAAAATCCTGTTCCCTGCTGGGTGCATTTGGAAGTAAAAAGAAATTATATAGAATATATTATTGATCATTCTTGGTGGAACACCAGCAGTGATAAATCATATGGAACTGCACAGTTCATTAGACATTGACAGGGTGAGGTACTGGCCTTCTGCAGAATGTGCTGCAAACAGCAAACAGATCATAAACCATAGAATCACAGAATAGTTAGGGCTGGAAAGGACCTTAAGATCATCAAGTTCCAATCCCTCTGCCATGGGCAGGGACACCTCACACTAAACCATCTCACCCAAGGCTCTGTTCAACCTGACCTTGAACACCGCCAGGGATGGAGCATTCACAACTTCCTTGGGCACCCATTCCAGTGCCTCACCACCCTCACGGTAAAGAACTTCCTCCTTATATCCAATCTAAACTTCCCCTGTTTAAGTTTTAACCCGTTACCCCTTGTCCTATCACTACAGTCCCTGATGAAGAGTCCCTCCCCAGCAACCTTCCAAGTCCTCTTCAGATACTGGCAGGCTGCTATGAGGTCTCCACGCAGCCTTCTCTTCTCCAGGCTGAACCGCCCCAACTTTCTCAGCCTGTCTTCATACACCATTATAAAACACAGTCTTTCTTATTTAACTCTTCAGAGACCCCTAAAACTCAAAAGTGTTGCTTTCAAAAGACTTTTCCTTTCTTTTAGTTTGATAAGGCAATTGTGGTACATACATTGAAGATGAGGAGGAGCTTTGCTTATGCAGGGAATCCACTAGAAAGCAAAGAGCTTACTTTTCTGGAAAAAAAGTGAATTGCTCTGTATCTGCCAGTATCATTCCTTTCCCATTTAAAGCCCGTCTATACCAAAGCATTCAAAGAAACAGTAGTGCAGTTTAGAACTTCAAAATCTGATGCTAGTGTTGAAAACAGACAGTCACTGTTGGCTGTGATTATTTATACATCTAATGATGCCATTGTCAGCATTACTGATGCCATTCACCAGTAATTGTTACTTGCTTTTCCTGCCACTACACAAACAGTAGAAGCAGGCACAGGCTCACATACATCACTGCAGCATGTGACACCCACAAACGGATTAATCAGCTCTCATTAGTTGCTAGGTAACAGCGCCTTGACCTTAGTGTCTCTTTAGCCAAGGAGGGACCAGGATGTGGGGATGCTTTGCTAGTGCACTGTGTAGCCGGATGCACATTGTCACCACATCTGCCACTGGGCAAGCTGCACGGCTCATCCCCCTGTGAGTTGCGTTACACTGCTAAATAAACTAGAAATGATATGACTGTTCACATCATCGTATTTCTCACAATGGCTTTCAACACGTATTACACTCCTCTGCACCAGTCAGTGTTACAGAGGCATGACTCAATAGGGCGATTTAAAGACTTCAGTGGCAGTAGGGTCACTCTTTCGTGGTTTTCCAATTTATAAGTTATTCTGTTTCCACTATATCTGGTACTACCTGGTTTTAATTACACAGTTGCCCTTACTGATTTGTGCCACACAGATCTTCAAGATCCTAACCAGCACTGTATATAGCATAAATACAGGTGAAAAAAGATGAAAGGAATTAATTGAAATCCCCATTTTACTTGGGTGAAGGACAGGCAGTAAAGCACAAGGAAACTGAAAGATTTGTGTGGACACCTAGGACAAGATGTAACGAAGCCAAGAACTCAGTTTCTGATATGTTACATTCCCCATCATTGAAAGAGAATGCTCATGGTAATCATCTCCTGGCCCCAGAAGCTTGCTTTTCACAGAGAGGCCTTTAGATGCATTGCATGTGGTCTTTGGAGTAGGACTTCCAGATAGAGTAATGGACTAAGAACAATGTAATGGACTCTGTTTGCTCTAGTAAAAAACACAAAACTTCTTGGGTAAATCAGTTGTTTGACTCAGGAATAAAGATGTTACATTAAAAAGATACAGCTTTCTATACTTCCATGAGTTTTATTAGAATGAATGAAGACACTAAATTTTAGCAAATAGATAACCACATCTAAAACTACTGCTCTCTTCTTTTTTAAAGAAAATAAAAAAAAATAAAACTGAACAGTCTTTAATTCAATAGTGACATCAAGATGTCATTAAAATTGCATCAGGAAATTAATGGAGGAGCATTAATAATAGGTTAAACCACCAATTAGTCAAATCACCAAATTAATGCAGCAGGAGATTGAATCATGAGATTAAAATAACAAAGAATCTTTGCTTACCAATTCTTCAGACTGAAGGGAAGTAGCATGTTTGCATTAGCTTAAACCCACAACTAGAAGATTTTGCCCAAAGCAATAAAAGTAATTAATATGGTCTTAAGGAGCTACAGAAAACAAATTGTGGTTTATTTTGAGTGATGGCTTAATGCTAACTTGACAGTTTTCCTTAAAGCTCACCACTGCAATGATGGCAAATATTTCCTTTTCCTATCCCCATCCTCAAGACATAGATTTACCAGATTATTTTAAAAGAGAAAGCTTGAAGAAAATAAAGAAATAATTTCAATCTTGTGTCCCTTTTGCTAACCCAGGAAAACACTTCAGTGAAGTATCCCATGCTAAATCCAAGATCTGTTCGTGAACACTTTCCTACATGCACTTTACAAAGAGCTATACAAGGATAGTCGATTCATGCCCTAACATGCAAAAGACACTTTTCTTTTGAAAACCAGTATAGAAAAGGAAGAGGGGGAAAAAGAGAAAATATGGTAGGTTGAAACTATCCTGTTTTCTGATACCAAGGGGAAACAAGCTACAGATATGACTTAAAAGGACCTAAAGAAGAAACATTTGGGCCTGATGCACTTTCAGAGAGGATCTTTTGGGACAGCAGGAGTCCAGTCAAACTGCTGACTGCTCGGGCTCTTCACCGGTTCCCTCCTACTCTACCTCTACAAGTGACTTGGATGCCCCTACATATACCTCCGCCAACTCAAAAGACTTTGTGGGCCTCGTACTTTGTCACTCTCTTTCTTGCTGCACTACCTCCATGTGCTGGGGACAGCCCACTGACTGCAAAGAGTGTGACCCAACCTAACTAAACGTGAACCAGCTTCAGCCCACAGTCCACCACAAAACGACTGTCCAAGGCACCTGCTGCCTGGAAATATCTGCCCTTGCAGCCCCAGGCAATAAATCGGTTTCCCAGATCACAAACTCAGAGGGACCCTCCCTGACACTTCTCTCAGGTAGCAGCAGGGAGATGCCATATGGCACCAGTGTCTGGTAACCATCCTACACGTGTCACACAAGCAGCTGGAGCATCCTGAAATGGCATAACCTGTCTGAGAGATTTCATCACATCATTGCTCAGCCCACAAAATAAGGGAGCTGGGAAATGTGACCATATCTGTACAGATGGTTATATCTGGCTTCTAGTGGCTTCCACAAAGAAGTGAAAGCATCTTCGATGTAAATACCCACCGAAAATTTCTGAAAAGCAAGTTTCACCAAACCATGCCAGGAGACCTCTAGATAAATTTGAGGTATTTGTTGAATTGGTTTCTCAGAACAGCCATTTCTGTAAGTTTACCCACCATCTGCAGCACTCATAAAGAGTTTCAGAAGGTACTATGAGGACAATTTCACATTCACCATTTTCATATAACTCATTTTTCTTTTTTTCTACAGGCAGGATCACTTCATGGTCTTCCTGAGGCTATTTTTAATCACCTTCCTGAGGCAGTTTTTAATCACCAGCACAAAGCGCAAGGAGCACACTTCCTCTAGAAAGAAGGAAGCTTTCAGGGTGGGTTTGTTTGTTTTCTTTCCATAAATCAGGTATACCTTGGATCTCTGTAATACATGGGCAAATGATCAAATGAATTAATAGGAAACAAATACTGCATTGCTGTACAGAACTGTTTACTAATGGGATTTTTAAGATGCTGGAAGACTTCACCTCAATGGACAAAGATAAGATTAAAGGGACTTGATTTAGAGATTTAGAGAAGGGAGTTAGAGAAAAACAGGTGGATAAAAGTTTAAATCTTTCTGGTGTGCTTAAAAATAAAGATAAAAGTCTAGTTCATTATCTCCTTAATATAAAAGTCTGGGAAAACAAGAAGCTAGATTGGGGAAACTAAATCCAGCTAGCTCTCTTTTTTGTTTTTGATGATGCCCTAACAATAATGCAGCAGGGTGAAAAGATCAGGACCCCTTTATACACATTGTGCTAATTATTGCAAGTACTTAAAGTTGTAATTAGCTTATTATACTGCAGAGAACCTAACATGGCATGTCTTTCAAAAAAATTTCTCTCCAGATCATTAGTGGGAAAGCTAACAACATCTGCTTCAAATAAAATCAACCAATTAGCGCAGGCAACTTCGCATAGTTTGCAATCAGAGAATTATATTGTGCCAAGTGCTAATTTCAATGTGAATTCTATCTCCTTCTTTTATCCCACGCTTATCTGCCAGCACAGCTGGTGTTTAACACCACTGACTTCAGTGAAGTCTCCAAAAACTTATGTTAATTTGAAGTAACCTAATCAGAAGTGTGCAATACAGACTGGGCTTGATCTCAGCTTAATTAAAACTGACCTTGTAATTTCACTGCATATAAAACACCAGAATCTCACCATTTATCACTCAGCTATGATAAATATGCAGTTTATGTGAGAATCAGGGAAGACAAGCTCCATACCAATGGAGCTATTTTCAGATATCAAGGCTTGATTTTAACATACTGTAAAATGCCACTCGCCTGTGGCTGCCAGCAAATAATTCAAATAGTTCAGAAAACCAAAAATAATCTCAAAAACCTCATTCCAAAATTCCCAAACAAGGCACCACTGCCAGGCTTTCTCTTTTGGGCCACTATCAGAATCACACATCAAAAGCTGGCTATTGTCACTGACAGTAGATGTGAAAGACAGCTTTCTTTTTTTAAATTAAGTTTGTCCTTGTTTAGTTCTGATGTTACAGTTTCCCTGGCAGATGAACCGAAAAAGATGAGTCTGAAAATGAAACCGAAGGTTTATACACAGCAAAACATAGCAATCAGAAACCAACTTGAAAATAATTAATTTTATTGCACTTTATGTTTTAAATCAAATAATTACAATTTAGTGTACTTGAATGTGTTTATCAGTTACAGTTGCTGTCAGGTGGATGTGGTTGACAGGTGGACTCTTAGATATCCAATGTTATGTTCCCTGTGGAGTTAACATTAGGGAACAAGTTTGCAATACGTGTTTTTATTCTTCTTCTCAAGACTCTTACCTTCATCCTTCACCCTTCAGATGTCTGTTGTTACTTTACTCTCCTGGTATCCCCCTAGCAGATTCCTGCAGCGATGCACCCATGGGCTCCGCATCAGAGTTTGCACAGAAGCATAACTATGGGGGCAACTCCTAGCATAATCTTACCTTGCGCCAGCAAAAAAGCTAAGCCACTTTGCCACTGGCTCATATTGACTTGCACAGCAGAAAAAGTACTAATGGAAGCACTTTTCCCGTCAGGGTAACTGCATCAGTGCTGGGGAGACACATGACAGCTTGCCTCAGTGGGACAGTAGTGACCAGTCATGCGTACAGGCAAAGCCTACTGCAAGTGAAAGGTAAATTACACTAATTCAAATCTTTCACTAAGACTGCAGGCAATATAGCTGACCTCATGTTTACTGAGGGCAAAAAATAAGCACAGTTAACTCCCAAAGCTCATCTGACAATCATTTGATCCAGTGTAGATGTCTTCAGTATGAGCTGGAGATGTCCGGAGGAACAAGGTGCTTGCCGCAGGGAGTGGAAAGGTGGGAGCAGGACCAGAGCACCACTCACCTTAAAATAGAGACCTAAAACAAGCAGATAAACTGAACTAAAAAAAATTGCCTTTAATGCAGGTGGACCTCAGTGTGACTGACTCCTGTACTTGCGGGAGTACATGAAAAGATACTAAAGACAGTCTCTTCTAGTGGTAGGTATTCAGCTTCTCATTTCAGGTGGGTTTTTTTTTTTTTACTTTTCTGCATGTCCAGAATCAGCCTTTCATCCTGCTTTCCCACATAGCATTGCTTTTGAAGTTGCTGGTTTAGCATTGAGAAAAGCAGACAGCCTAAGGGACTACGCAAGAAGGACAGAGACTTTGTGAACAAACTTGTCATATGCAGCAACAGGAATAAATAATGAATGATAACCATGACCAAAGATACTGTGCTTCCTTTTGGCAGTATTACATTTCCTTCTCATTCTTCTGTCTGCAGGCCCCTCTGATTGTTCATTGGTACTAATGCAAACGTATGCTTGTGTGTGAATATATGCATACATCGGAAACAGGTGTAATTTTATTACAGCATATATCTGTTCTCATAGATGTAAATTTATCATCCCAGGTATTCAATCTATAATAAAAGCTCCCTCTAGAACAATGAGTCACACAAAGCAATTGAAAATATATCCAACAGCTCTTTTGAGTGAGGCTGCATATTACACAGACAAGTCAAGTAGGTAACAGTTTATGACAAAACATAAATTAAATTGATCATCATAGACTCATTGTTAGGACTGGATCACTTAGAGAATAAAGCCAAGAACAATTCCTTCCCAAGTCAGACTTCACTGAATACTGTAGGTGGCAAGATTAAAGCAGAGAACCTGGAAACCTACTTCCAATAAAGACTCTGTAAATACTCTCAGAAGTTGAAAAAGCGATAAAAGAAGCTCTAAAACTTACTTAATGTGGCATGCTGCAATGTGAAAGCTACATCCTAGTCAAGCCTTTTTTATGAGGTAGGCCTGCTACAAGCCGTGTATGAAGGGGCTGTGAAGCTCAATGCTCCCAGATTTAGGGATTTTTTAAGAAAGCCTTATTGATTAGAAACATTTCTTAATTATGATTTAGTAGGTGCCTTCTTCTTCCTGGACATTACAGAGTAATGGGTTTGAGCTATAAAAGCCGAAAGGTGTTTGTTGTCATTTGCCTCCCTGCATGCAACCATACAAAACACAGTCCTACTCCTAGCCCAGAGGCAGTTGGTCAAAACTGAAATAAAATGTCTGTGACTGGGTTAGACATATGACTGAGGGAGTGAAATTCAGGCCAACCCTCCAAAACTAACATCACCACACTCATCTACCCCTTACACACCCTGTTCTTCCTCTCCCCATATTTGCAAAGTCCAGCAAGCCAATACACTTGTATGCACTCAGACAAAAAGAAAAATAAGCAGACTATTGGCACTGCCTCACCTTGTAGCTCTTTGGTGTCTTCCTTCCTATGGTGGATTGAAGAGAGAAATGATGTCTTGGTAAATGCAGTGATTTCTACTGACTTGAATGTATAATGGAAGAAAGAAATTACTGCTAATCATTGTAGACATATTAATCCACACATTTTAAATTATTAAAAAGCGTAAATCCTATTGCAAAGGAAAAAGTACTGCCCAGATCCAAATAAACCTATATTTATATTTTTATAAAAATGCATATAGATATTCAATATATTGTACTAAATATGTACTTCTGGCGGGCATGGGAATCCTTTTCCTGCCTTTTAAGCAAGTAATAAACCCACTATATCATGCATCCTGCTTCCTCCTTTCTTTTCACTTCTCCTCCATATAATCTAACTTCAAGGGAAAGAAATGGCACTGTCATCCTGCACCCTCTCAATGAGATTTTTGGAAAGCCTGATGCTAGGTCATGCATTCAGATAATATCTACAAGTCTGGAGCCACATAGAAGGTAAGAGTCAAGTGTCCTATTCTGTAGAACCTGTCAAAGCCCACAGCTGAATGACACAATAATAAAGCATTTGTCCATTTTACGGCTAAATATTTAAAAGCCTATTTCTTATCAGGTGAATAAATTTCCACTCTCTTTTGAGCATGCTACCTTCAAGTTTGTACAGCTGTTACTTTCGCCCCGAAAAGGAAATTACTTAGTTTTTTTATTTTAATGTCTGCAACAGACAGTGACTCAAACCGCTGTGTCTTTATGAACAAATGGTTTTTATTTCCTGTAAACTAGTATTGTAGTTAACTGTGTCACATAACAGACCATTATCAAATGCTCCATTCTAAAATCAAGTGCTACATTTACTTGAACTTATCTAGCCAGAAAATTAGGCCTATTACGCAGTTTTCAGAACAATATAATTAAGCTCTCTGTGAAATGTATATTGGCAAAACTGGCTACTTGCCAGTTAACCCCAGCTAATTAATTGGCAAGTAATATTGTTGTAGAGTATTAATGAGTTTGGGGAGGAAACTATGTGAAGTTAATCAGAGAGATAGCTGGTATCCCTACATTGAGGGACCTCACTAGGTCCACAATCCCCCCACAGGGTTAACCCTAAAGTGTGACAAATACCATAAACCAGAACTACCCCTGGCAATGTGTTCTGCTGATAGGAGAAAAAAGTGGGTTCATAACATGAGCCCATCTTGAACAGATACTGAAGATGTACAGGGACTATGACACTGAACCTGGCCCATGTACTGGGCATAGGCCTGAATTTTTGTTCCTACCGTCACACAGTTTGTGTAGGTGAACCCTTGTATCCTCATCAAGGATGAAAACCTGTGCACCAGGCAGCTTGGTCATTTGACATGGCTACCACATCCGTTTAAGTTGCACGCTTTTAAAAGAAAGGGCCCTGTCGCAAGTTTTGAGAAACACTGTTCTAGGATGGTAACCATCCTGAGAAACCAGACTCCTCTGCCAGCTGCAGGACCTTCTCCAGGGCTGTTGTAAGACTTTAACCTTAACAGCTGCCTGGGTACCCCTGGATCCCACTAACATCAGGGAAAACTGAGGGTCCACAGTACTAGGAAGCATTAAGCATCAACCAAACTATCAAGATTACTTTTATTGCTGTTTTCATTTATTTCTTAATTAATTAACTATAGCCATAATAAATGCACTTTAATAACAGCCACCAGGAGAAATAAAAAGAACCATGGCTTGACAAGACCAAACTGAATGGGGTCACACTTCAATTACTCAGGCTTTAAAATACATATACTTACTAGGGGGGAATTAAATTGTCAAGATCCTACTCCAGTTCTTTCCAGCTGCCAGTGAAAGTCATCATGTGAAAGCTGGCAGACACCAGAGCAGTTCAAATCCTTAGGTGATGGACTGATTCAGTGTGTCCAAACATCAGGTCTTAGAGGGAGATCACAGTTATTCCACAGCAATGGCTTTGCTCTTTCAAAACATAACCTTACTAAAAATCCACTTGGTTCACTTTCTAGAGCAAGTCTTCAAATACTCAAAAGCTTTTAAAACCATAAAAGGTAAAAATATTAAGCAATATTAATGTAAACATTGAGACATTGAGGCAGGAGGTGTCTGTTAATACTTCCATGCTGTTTCCTCTGGATTCACATCCGAAACACACTTTTGAGTAAAAAATTTAAGAACTTTTTTAGCTTTGACAGAAATGCAAAATGGTCACAGGCAAAGAATTAGCTTAAATTGTGAACACTAACAAGAGGCAGATTGAGTGTATGCGTTGCAGGGGAAGATGAATGGCTGAAACTGAACTTCTGGGTTGTCAAGCAGAAGCCTGCTATAAGTGCATGCTATGGCCAGCAGGGACTGATTGTAAACCTTGATAATATCTGAACTAAACAGAAATGGCATGTCCTATATCCTCCCATTAATAAAAGGAACATGAGGGATATCAACCAGTTAAAAGGATGACCACACATTCTGCTTCTGCATATAGACTGGGGGAAAACAGAGGCCTGGCTTTCTGGAAAGAAGAGGTGCCAAAAAAAGCAGAGTTAAGAAAAAGAAGACATGGTTTTAGAGAGAAGAAAGAGGTCCAAAAAGAAGGTAAAGAAGATCTTGAGTGGAGAAAAGACTCAGGGAGTGATTCTGGACATCAGAGGCGTGCAGGGAATTAATGTCTAGGATGTCCAGGGACCTTTTTGTACATGATACCTGTAATTGTGAGCAGCATCTCAGCATAAACCAGTAATACTTTCTGCCCAACCACCCTGGATCAGCAGTGACCTCCCTGCCAGGTGAACGCAGTGTGAGGAGAGGCAAGTGAGTGAATGTGTGAGAAAGCCAGGTGGCGTAAAAGTTCTGATCTCATTTATTCTTACGTAAACCTCAGGATCCAGATCCATCTCACATGTGGCAAAATATTAGCTAAAGTTTGCACTAAATGCATGCAATTCCATACAAATATAACGATGTTGGCTCTGCAGGTCTCTATATCACATCTTTGCAGAGTGCTGAAAACAAGGGTTTGATTTCTGAGCATCACTGTCATGCTATATAAAAAGCCAATGAACCACTATGTCTCCTCAGTAGCAAGGGGACCATAAGGCTCATAGTGTTGTTCAGCAGTTTAGCGTGCTGAATGCCTTGATTTCATCAGACTTCTTTATATGAACTCATTTTATATGCATTAGGCTTCAGCTTAGTCTTGTCATGTGCCTAACCATGTGTTTTAGTTGATACAGTTTAGCTTATATATAATACTTTATATTTTGTTTATACGCTTTCAGTTTCTACATCCAAACTTCATTTTTCAGCTGTGTGGAATCTAGGAAGTCTTGGTTCCCCAGAAAGTTCTTCACTGTCTTCCTCTTTTAGAGAGTTTCTTACTCCTTTTCACAACTGAATTCCAGTGGCTCTAGTATCTTGCTAAAACATGAGATTAAACTGGCAATGCTCACAGCTTTATAGATATGCATCACCGATATTCAAGTATAATGACAGTGAAAAGCTTGATGGAAATTATCAGACCTATCAGCTTTCAGTTCAATAACACAACATGAAGCCATTCTCCAATATGATATGGAGTATACGTGCAAAACTGACGGGAGAAGTCTAAACCCATAGAGTCTATTCATATAAATACACCTCAGTACAAGTTGAACTCTAATACATAACTGTTAAAATTGAGCTTCAGGCAGATGATGGCACATGCTCCAGGATCTTAAAAAGTACAAAGGCAATTCTCCAAATTATATACTGGCTGACAGTAGACTTTCTTGAATTATTCAAGAGCAAAAGCTTTTGGGAATCAATGCATCAAACTGAATAGAGTTTGAACACACAGTGCTAAAACTGTGTAAGTGAAACCATGTCAGAGTTGAGGGCATCTAGGTAACTTCCAGTGCCACAAGTGCTAGCCTGAGGGTGGGCAGGGTGGTAATGGGGAGCTGCATACAGCTTTTCCTCAACTTTAGTCTGACTTTCCACTGGCTACCTTTATTTTTGGTTTTAAGAAATCTTTTTCAGTATTATTATTTCTCATTCTACGTTCACAAACGCTTAGTTTTATCCATCAAGTTTTGACACAGGAGCTCTGTCTTATCAGAAGCCACAACCTTCTAAGACAAAAAACATATGCTCAATTAAAAGACATTCATACAGCTGAGCGCCTTGTGAAGGAATGCAACATCTTGGCTTCCAGCCATATCCCATGAGGAAAGCTACAAGGTTGTACTTCAGCAGCACAGAATGTTTCTTGTTACAATTTCATATTAAAAAATATAATAATAATTGTCATTGCCATATAATTATAGTAACACAGTTTTGAGTATGAAAAAATTTAGCATTTGGAAGGCATTTTTTTCCTTTTTTGGAAAGCGAACTTTTTTGGAGTTTCCTTTTTCTTTTCCTTTTTTGCCTCCAGGTTCAAAGCTTCTTCAGTGTTTCATGTGAAATTAATTCATGATGTTTTAACCAGTCTGTGCTGTTACTAAAACATAATCTCATTTGCAGCAAACATCTACAAATGACATGAAGAGTGTGGCCCTGCAGTGATTCAATTTGAAGTTTTACCCTCCTGGGACAGAAAACAATATGCAAAGAAGAAGCAGTGTCAACAGTATATGAACACCATACAGTGGGATTTACACCACAATTTTCTCTTAAAATATTGTTACTACCACAGTCATCAGGTAAATACATTCATTAATGAGCATATCATCATTGATCTCAAAATACTTAAAATATCTGTCATCATAAATGACTACAAATAAAAGCAGAACATAACTTTCTTAGGTTTGAAAAGCATCCACCCTAACCCTTTACTTTTTATCACAGAAATGGAATTGGAAATCCATGATATTGTCTCTCTTTTTTGTGTTCTCACAGTCCTATAAATCACTTGCTGCCTGTAACTGCAACAGGTAAAAGGAGAGCTGTATTAGAAGGATAAGGGAGTGCTCTAAGAGCCAGGACTTTCAGATTGAACAAGGCTTCTACAAGCAGGCAGCAGCCCTTAAAATGCTGTCTCTCTCTTAAGTGATATCCTGTATGGAGTGACAACTACTGCTGCTGAGACAAGATTTCCTTGTGTCCATTGTTGCTTAATGGGGACAAAAAATATTACGAAGGATCTGCCAACATAATAAAATGCTACAATTATCCTAATAGAGCAATATCTATAGGCATTTTAGCAAGGGAATGAAGGGAATCATTCTCCAGAAAAACTAACCTCAGTATCTTGCCTACATTTTTACTTTCTGTGGTGATTTTACCTACTAAAGAGATAAAGAAATATAAGAAGACTAGATTTCTCTAGAAAATAAGTGTATCACAGGGAAGACTAGCCTAAATATAATGTTTCCTATTTCTCCTTCCTTCTTTTGTTTTAGGACCTTCACCTCTGTCATGGTTTAAACCCAACCACAAACCTCGTCCACTCACTCCCCCCCCTTCTTGCCCTCCCCCTGCTTCTGGAGGGACGGAGAGGAGAATCAAAAAAGAATGCAACTCCCACGGGTTGAGATAAGAACAGCCCAGTAACTAAGGTATAACACAAATCACTACTGCTACCACCAATAATAATAGTGCTAAAGGAAATAACAAGAGGAAAGAATACAACACCTCAACACCAGCTGACCAATAACTCACCCCACTCCCCCCAGCCAAGCACCGACCGATACCTCCTCCAACCCTGCAGTCCCTCTACCCCTTCCGGGTCCCTCCAAGTTACATCCTGGGCATGACGTGCTGTGGTATGGAATACCTCTTTGGCTAGTTTGGGTCAGGTGTCCTGTCTCTGCTTCCTCCCAGCTTCCCCTCCTCCCTGGCAGAGCATGAGGCTCAGAAAGTCCTTGGCCAGACCAAACATTCGAGCAGCAACTGAAAACATCGGCGTTATCAGCACTGTTCCAAGGCCAAAAGATCAAAACACAGCACTGTACTAGCTCCTAAGAAGGAGAAAAATGACTGCTGCTGCTCAACCCAGGACAACCTCCAACAGGTTATTTTCCTCAGTTTCAAGAGATGGCATGTTTGGGAAAATATCCAAAGTTTGAGAATACCGACTTCAGGATTCTTTCTGCATTCATGATGGTTATGCATACTAAGTACTGCTAGGAGCTGCCAAACCAAATAACCCAGTAGAGGAAAGCCTGCTGCAGCTCCATACCCACAGTTCAGCCAGCAAGCAGCACGACCATGTATTCCCAGTAGGTACATGCACACACACATGTACACTGTACATATATATGTATACACTCAGCAAGCCACACAGAACAATGTAGACAGAAATACTCAGTGCACACTCAGAGTCAAACATCACCGGTGTCCTCTCTGCTTAATCATGATGAAGGTCCATTAATGGGGAATATATCCATATATACACAATACGGATCCCTCCAATAGCTGATCACTCAGTCTATCCAGCACACAGATGCTGACTCACAGGTCTCTCCAGCTGTGGTGTGCACACCCCACTCTGGTTGCTGGGACAGACCCCTCACATTGCAGACAGGCACATACACACATTCACATGCAGGCACAGCACCAACCCCACAGTAGCTGGCCACGCACACACACAAACAGGTCTCACAGGCCATGCTTAGACCACACAGTGTCTTTCCAGTAGCCAGCTCTCAGCCCTCTAGTCTCCCTAGTATCTGGCCCAGACTTATTTCTGCTTCAGTGCCTGGCTCCCAGGCCACTTACCCATCTCACCAGCTAGACTGGCTTGATGTTTGGTAGTGACCACACACTGACAAGTGCACCCTTACATGCCCCATGTGCTGGCACCTTAGAGCCTGTGGTACTACTTCAGTTGTGAGAGCAGAAATACATGCATATGCATGCATGCAAAATAGAGTCCCTCACCCAGGAAAACTGAGGTTGGTCAGCAGACAGGACAGACTTGCCTGACCAGGAGCCTCTTAAGCATCTATTTTTCCAATATTTTTCCACCCTAATCATCTAGACCCATCCCTTTCCCCACTTGTGGTTCCTCCCCAGAACATCTAATAAAAATCCTGTGCAGTCACAAAACACTCATCCTGGCTTCCCACAATAAGTTTCTTATCCCTATATCCTTATCCCTGCTGTCCAAACAGTAGTCCAGAGATCCCTTCCACAGAGTCATTGCAATGGTGTCACCTTCTGACCATGGGGCTGGTCACCCTCACATGACAGCCCTAGAAGGGGTTAAGAAGGGGTTAGAGAACGTTATTATTCAGGTTCCCATTGCCGCTGCTCCTCTGTGCTCCTGTGTGTATGGAGACAAGCTTTTTTTAACATTACCCCAAAAAAAACCATTAATGCCATGTCATCAGAACACATAAGGTGGTATAAGCAACAAAAGAGAGAATAAATGCTGTAGGCTGAGACAGAAAAGATGGTCAATACTGCCAGCTGTGTGATGAGTCTGTATTGATCCTACAGAAAGTACATCCATTATACAAGATGCAGTTGGCTACATGCTGATAAGTCATTGAGGAGAATGAAATTGTATGCAGGAATCAATGCATGCCCGCTCTATTTTTCCTGCATGGTAGCATGGTAGCACAACAGCATCATATTCTCCCACACCTACTCAGCTCTCCGTCAGCCCTTCACTTCCTAAGAACGATCTTCTCTTTTTCCTTACACACAATCCTTATCTTTTTTTTTACTATTTTGCATCTAAGACACATGTTCCACTTCGGCCTGCTCCAAATTCTCCTTGGAATGCTGTATTTTTAAAGCTCTTTCTCCACATTTGCCCCCTTTCTGAAATCAGAATTTACTTTCTAACCTAGTTTAAATCAAACAAACATTGATCAAGTCACAAGTTTAAAATTTCCTAAACCAGGTCTTCCATTGTCATCCTCAATCTCACTTTCAACTAGTCAGTGTTTCTCTCTCTCAATAGAACTTGAATTCTCATAAACAATATGTTTGGAGGGGCACAGAGCCAACATTCTGTTCCCAGAACAGGCAGGCACATAGACAGGCATATCTCTTTGGAGACTGAGAAATCCATTCCCCCTCCACACTCATTCTTTCATTAGTTTTCCTTCTGTGACTGCCAACAACATTGCCAATTAGTGCTAATCATGGTATGGACACCTGTCCACAAGAAAAAAGGCTGAGAACAATTACACGGTCATTTTAGAAAGCTCAAGGAGCAGCTGTCAAACTGTAATGACTTTCAATCATTGCTGGCTTGGGCTGTATTGCAACAGGTGGCCAAAAGGTGAAAGGACATTTATCCCATTATCTGTTTTCTTAGTTATTCTAGCCTGGGTTGTCATTCTTGCCTTCACATTCCACAACACTTTAGCTTGCAATGGGGATTGACAGCTGCTTTTCCATAGAGCGTAAGAACTTTGCAAATATGAAGAAATTTATATTTCCCAACACTTCAAGAAGATTAAATGGTAAAGATTTCAGCATAGTGAGTTTTACAATGGAAACTGGAAGTTGTAAACTTGAAGTCTATTTTAGTTTTACAGGAGATGATTTTTCATAATCCCTTCGGTTATATAGCACCTGACATGTACTTAGAATCCTCTTTTTTATGGATATGTTCCAGTGTGCCCAGGTGGTGTTGCTTGAGCCAAAACCACTGCAAATCAGGAATCATAATCATTTCAAATGTGGGATGAGAAAATGCAGACTGTATAAGTAGTAGTAAAATGTGAAAATCCTAGTTTAAGCTATTTTCCCATCATGGTAGGGGAACAGTTCTCAATGATAGCACATATTCACATCAGAAGGGCCCCATCTCTTTTTGCAGTCCCTTGCCTTAATTACTGCATCTTTTTTGACTTTGACATGTCCTACACACAACCACTTCCTAACATAGCTGATTCATTGCCAGGACAGCGCCATGCTATATTATATGAGCAGTGATCCCATGGAAATATAATGTGCAGAAACACTACAAAAATCTAAGCATGTGAAGAGAGACTTATTGTGGCCTATGACAACTACTCACTATTAATCTCATTGCTATCTATCATTAACCTACCATTATTAATCATTACCTATTTCAGTCTTTCAGTTCTTAAAAAGGGCCTTTAAGAAAGATGTTGTGAGACTTTTTAGCAGGGCCTGTTGTGATAGGATGAGGGGTAATGGTTTTAAACTCAAAGAGGGGAGATTCAGGCTGAACATGAGGAAAAATTTCTTTAAAATGAGCGTGGTGAAATCCTGACACAGGTTGCCCAGAGAGGTGGTGGATGTGCCATCCCTGGAGACATTCAAGGACAGGCTGGCTCTGATTCTGGGCAAACTGATCTAGTTCAAGATGTCCCTGCTCATTGCATGGGATTGGACTAGATGAAATTTGAAGGTCCTTCCAACACAAACTATTCTATGATTCTATGATTTGCCAAGTTAGCATTCTTTCCACAGAGTCTATGTGTGTGATTTCCCACATTTTTTTTAAAAAAAGTGAAATGCAAACCTCTCTCTGCAGAAATCTGCAGGCAGCCACAGAGTGATCATCAACAGGGCCAAAGCTATGAGCTGCACTGCATAGACCTGAAAATTTAGGTTGTGGGGTACTTCTCCTACAAATTATCTTCATGGAATGGAATCTCCACCAGAGAGGGGTGAAGCAGACCCTTTGTCAGGTAGTACTGGTTTCATTCTGGATTCTGAGGTCAGGTACCCAAAGCCTTGCTGCTGTACTCTCCGAGGCTGGACCTCTTTCAGCTCCATCTCATCCAGTTGGCCATATCCCAGGCCTGTCTCTGTCCTATAACACAGGCTTCATCAGTCAGTGCCTGCTCTCCAGCATGTTCTACCAGTGCTTTCTCCAAGGTCCATCCTAGCCACCTCCTCACAGGCGCAGGAAGACTCTTCCTTTCAGTCATGTCAGCACTAGCAGTTTACCGGTCTGAGCAATCTTCTTTTCGACAGACAAACAATAAACAGTTGCCGTCACACCGTGCCTTGTCACGACATTTCGCCTCCTGCCTGGTGACGCCGGCCTTGGTGCTGAAGCCCGAATTCCAGTGCGGAAAAGGGTGGGAGCTGGCTTTGGTGCTGAACCAAGCGCCCTCCCTTCTGCGCCGAGTGCCGGCACGCTGCGCTGTAAAGGCTGAGGTTCAAACGGCATGAAGCCGTACCCCTGCAGGAAAAACGTTCCTAAAGCACTTTCCTGACTCTATCTCTTTCGAGACCTCTCAGCCAAGAAGCTGCATGGTACGTTTTTGCTCCAGCAGGAGAATGAGAGCATTTAATATAAAATTACTTCATAAAAGCCTCGTCCATGTCCTTTCTCTCTAAGACTTGATGAACTTCCATAAGCCTCATTGAGTTGTCACTTCATAATCTTCAAGTAACCCATCTGTCAGTCAGCTTTGGCTTGGGTTTTTAGCTATCTCTACCCTAGTGAATATGGCAATTTCAGTCTTATTTGTTAGAGCTGGGCTGTTTGACTTCTTGACAACAGAATTCAAACTACATTACACCACCTTACTCAGGGGCATCTGTATTTTGTGTCAGAAAAGGAGGTGGGAGAGGTGGCAGGAGGAAGGACCAAAATTTTCATGAGGCAGATCTGATGCCTAGCTAATCCACAGGTAGCTCAGAATCTATGAATCACTGAGTAAGCCTATACAAAGCAAATGTGTTGAAAACATAAATTTTTAAACATCAGCATTAATGTTATTAGTTCTCATAAGTACAGAACAGTATTCAATAAATTTTATTTATTTATTTTGGAGTTTGGTAACTGTCCATTGTGGCCTGCTGGTAATCAATAAATCTCTAGCACTAGTTAAAAATGACTCTTCGAAATTTGTTTTCATTTCATCTTAGATGTACATCATGGTTGCCTATTTCTAAAACCACAGGTGGAGTGAGCATCATTATTCTTTCTGGAAAAGGATTGGAGAAAAACAGAATGCTCCTGACACATTAAAAACAGAAAGCAGATTCTTACCTCTCCAATTCCTTACTGGATTTCTGATCTTCAGAAACCACTGGGCAAATGCACATATCAGGAAGCTACTTACATAGAATACTACAAAAAATTAATTGATGCTCTTAGACTCCACCTCAGTCAAAGTCCCTAGGCATTTCAGGAGGCTTGTTATACTCAGAGATTCTGCTCAGAAACTGGATAGTACACTCAGGCCTAAGTACCAGTCAGGATCTTAGGCAGGTTTAATTGACAGAAATATAAATTCCATTACAATCAATGTCCCTTTTGTACTTTCAGCAAAAAGACCTCAAAATACAGATTGTACCTGAACTATCCTAGAGGTAGCTATGCAGGCATTGTTAAAGTAGAAAAGTATCCCTTCCTCTACCAAGCTAGCAAAAATGCAGGATTTTAGTTTCCAAGGTTGCTAGTCTAACTCAGTAATCATCAAACCCTAAATTCTCTTTTAAATATATGTTGAAAACAGCAGCTACTTTTACCATATAAAATATTTCAGTGTGCAAGCATGTTTTTAAATGAATGTCTCCCAATTTGGAAAAATAATAGTGACTGTTTTCCTTTAAAATTCAACCAGTTCAACTGAATTTTCCAGTGAACTGGGGGAAAATAAAAACAGCATGACAGTTAAGAAGATACCAAATCTAAAGCTTTAAAAAATGTGACTGTTGGCTGAAGACCAAAAGAAAAAGTTCTGACAAGCAGTCTGATTTGTCTTAAAAGTTCCGTTATTGCCTTTTCTCTAAATCCTGCTTTAAAACAAAACATTATCAAGCAGAAATAGTAATTTCACAGTTGGTAAGACTTGGCATACAGCAGCAGTTCTTATAGCACCACGGCAGTACATAATATGACTCATTACTCGTCCTTAGGTGGCACAGGCTCACACTCTTAAATCCAGCAGCTTCTCCTTTCTCTTGGTTGGGTAAGATCTCAGTTTTCCAATGTACTTCAGAGTGGCTTATCAGTAGCCTGAGTTTAGCAAAGGAAAGTTTCAACACTAAGACTGGGTGCACTCAGTCATTCCACAATGAATGGAAAACTGACCAGAGACAAGACAGTGATTCTTAAACTTGGTTGCTCGAACACTTCATCCCGTTCTTTCTCATACATTGATGTTAAGGAAGCAGGACACTTGTTTGCAGGATAAGAAAGGTCACTGGCATGTGTTCAGGTGACAGATTTATTTGCACTACACAGTTATATTCCAGAAGAAATCAGCCATGGAGTCAGCCAACAGAGCTTTGAACCACAGCCATATGTCTGTAAAAACAAGCAAACAAAACGAAAAAGGCTCTCTGAGATCTTCTGTTGTCACATCATTTCATGCTGACTGATTTTGTTTGTCCTGTTGAGAAAGATTGTCCGGATACTGGGTATTTTCACACACAAATATGGCTCTGAAATTATAATGGGAATATCCCTCTTCTGGGAAGGATGAGTTCATTTGATCTCATTTGATCTCATTTTATTAGGTCAGCTTTTAGAACTAATGCATAAAAGTGTGCATTTCTCACAAGTGACAACAGTAGTTGAGGAAAAGGTCAGATGAAGACTTGAGTGCTACAAGGCAAGGTAAAGCCAGACGGACAAATGCTATCCTGGGATCTTCAGACTGGAGACATATTGGTTTTCAACCAGATCTAAATCTGCAAAATGTAAAACACACTACCAAAAAGAAAAAAAAGTTTTAGATCACAAGAACACTACTGAAACGTCACTTGTAGTAGCAACTCCACTCTGTACAACCAAAGCATGAATATGACTATGCAAGGAAAGGCAGAAGCAATAGAACAGCTTCCGTGCTGCTTTCCTACACAGCACATTGAATGCTTAGTACAAAGTCACTCCTCCAAGTTGAAACTATTCAAAAAGGCCCATCATTCACACGAATTTAAGGGCAAAATTCCTGTTGTCAATAAAGGTCAGAAGATCTGAACATCCTGAATCTGCACAGTTGTTTAGGAAAAATTATCTTGCTCAGTGCATAACCAAGGAATATTTTAGTCATTAACAGCATTACCCTCGAAATACAAATGTGATTCTTCCATTTCGTGGCTTTCAGCACTGAGACAGCTTGCCCCTTTCCCCTTCCCCTTCCCCCCCACCCCCTACCCCCCCACCCCCCAAGCTGAGAAATTCTTTCTAGTTTCTCATGATGATGTGCTAAGCTCTTTAGTGTTAAAAAACTAAAATTGATGATATGAGCCAGAAGGACTGCTGTGAGCTTTCAGTTTGTACTGAAACTTAGCAGCTGAGCAGAGATCATTGGGACCATCAGCATGGCTTTAACAAAGTAAAACAGAACAAAATGAAGGTGGAAAGCTATCCAGATCTGAAAGTTTGCCTGCAGAGAGCCCTGAAATAAGAGTACACTGAAGCAAAGGATACCTTTCTTCTTGAAATTACTGCAAGCTGGCTTTATTCAGAATATGAGGAACACTTCAGAAAAAAATACAAAGATGGCACTCTGCAAAATAATAACACACAGCACAGAAAATTAGGGAGAAAAAAACAGTTACAATCACCTTCTAACCACATTTTTCTCTTTTATACAACAAATAACTTCCATTTTCAACAATGGGAGTTACTCACATACAACAAATGGAAAATAGGCCCCAGTCTGCTCAGAAATTGGTGTGAATGGAAAACATAGATTACAGGCAGCAGTAAAATATCTTTCTACTGATAGCTCACTTTTCTTCTGATGCTGTTGTGCAGAGTCAGGATGTCAGTCTTTGTATCTCTTCCTCTTCCCTCTTTCTTTAGGGGAAAAGCATATTTTCCAATTTTATTAAATTGAAATTCAAATTCAAAATACATACATTTGGCACTTGCGAAGTCTGACCTTTCAAAGTATTTGGACAGAAAACTGGAAAATCTCAGCTTTTTCACAATGGAGCACTAAAAAAGCATATAGGAAGAAATGGAAGTCATTGTCATAATACTTCAGCTTACTGTTTATACTTCCAGAATACAAACATATAAAATGAAAACAAAGTATGCTTTGATAATATGTAATACCTATTTCAACAAAACTGATAGTTTTCATCAAATACTTTAATTCCATTTAAAAATCCTAGCTCTAGATTCACAGTGTTACCATGCACTCAGTTCATAATGAATATTGTGATCTAAAGGGGTATAACTGAACTAAAAGTCCTCAGATCAAAAATCTGCAGATTATGAGTGGATCTCCCCTGTCCCAGAGAGAACCCTGCAGTCAAAAACATGTTAGCTTACTCCCCAGAGAGATGTCAAATTGTGGACAGAGGTACTGATCAGCAAAGGCAACTCACTATGGAAAGCAGGTGTATAAGCCAAGCCCTCTCTTGTGCTTGCTCAAGCTCTTACATTGTTTTTTTTTACCCCTGAGCATGGCTACCCCAAGAAGTTGCTTCACACCAAGGAGATATCTACTCCATATCATAGATATGCCCAGTTCATCTGCTCCAATGAAGATGCAGCTTTGTCACTGCACAGTGAATACCAGGTAGTGTAGCAGATGAGAAGTTCCACAGCCCATCTATTAGAGCTGAGACTTCTTTGTGACCTAAAAGGACATAATTTTTCCAATTTGAATACACTTTTCAATTTTAACTTTTTCATTAGTCCCCCGCCTGTTTCATCTTTGCATGTAACTAGCTATACTTCCTGAGATTAAAGGAAACATGTTGCAAAGTCTGTGGTGTCAACACAGCACAAGATATCCAGACTTCTGTAAAGAATAAAATCTTTTTCTATGTAAATAAATTAAATATTTATTTTTAAATAAAAAGCAACCTTAGGAAATATTCCAGTTAGCTTCAGGCATTAGAAATTCCTGAGAAGCAACCTGAAATGTTGAGCCTCAACTGAATATAATGGTTCCTTTGAGTGTGTCGTTTTTAATGATTTATAATTTAAAGGTCCTCACAATCTCACAAGATTTAACCTTATTTTGATTTTCATTAAGTCATTCAGACATTTCCTGCCATGTATGGTGTTAGACTAGATGGAACTGTCAAAGCTTTTCTGGTCACACTTTCCATCATGCTTTATTCCAAGAAATACTTAATCATGTTATGACATGCCTGTGACCACTAATGTGACAAGGAAAAAGGAAGAAAGAATTCATCTGCTAAGAGGGAAGACTAGCACAGAAGAATTGCTGAAAACTGAGTAAAGAAATCTGTAATAGAATAAACATAATTGAAAAGAAAGCTTTTTGGAAAGTTAGACATGAAGAACAATTTCTTACTCTGAAATTTTCCTGTTTCAACATTTCATTACTAGTCCCTTGTGGCTGTCCATACAGTTGCTTAGATACCTCACTTTGTTATGGATAACTTAGCTCTTAGCTCAATAAATCATAATAATTTCATTCTAGTCATAATCATTTAATATAACAGATTAAACTGTTACAAAATCATACTGATACGAATATAAAATTATTTGCTATTCATACTTTTGTCATCAACTTTAGAAGAACTACAAGGGCTTTTAAAAGTTTTATGGCTGTCTTCAAAAAGATGCCACCAGTAAGCCCATATATCATTAGTTGTGATCTCTATTCAGTCTTCTAAGGTGAAGTTTTCAATATAGGTCTCTACTAAGATTTAAAATTGTTAACAAAGTCTGCAGATTATAGCAATTAGTGGAGTAGCAAATAACGAGGAAAATACTCACCCTTACAGAAGGATTTCAATGACATGGCTAAGTTTGACAGCTCAAATGCATAGAAAAAATAACCTGAAATATGGCTAAGTGAAGGATGCAGATCCCACTTACATGATAGGAACATAGAATTTAGGGACGGTACATGCGAGTTGTCACACTGAGCAGCGTGAAGAGTGCTTCAGTCCTTGACAGTGTGAAAGGCAGGATATCAAACAATAGGGAAAGAATTTTGCTGCTGTACAGGGGGCTAGCCAGCTGGGAATACCAGACCTGGTTCTGTTGTTCACAGTGGTGTGCAGCATGTTCACAGGAAGACAGGAAAAAGAACCAAAGGCTTGAGAGCAAAGTTTGTTGTAAGCTTTACAAGCTCAAAACACACCTCTATGAAAGACAAAACAGAGAGGAGTAGGCCTAAAGGGGCAAACAAAGAATAAACCTGGTAGAGACCAACTCTTTAGTCTTGCCAACAAAAAAAAGCCTATTGACTAGAAGCAAGGTCAGATAAATTCCACTTTGAATGAAGATCAGACTTGCTGGCACTGAGAGGTAGTTAACTATCAGAACAGTTTATCTTTAAAATGAGATGTACTGGATTTCTATATTACATATTGAAACAAGGGGTATGCTGAATGTCCAAGGTGGTTCTTTCTAGTCATATTCATTCCAACATTTCAATGAGAAAAGCAGAACCAACTATAATAACTTTGTTGGGAAACACACACAAATGGCGTTGTTGGACATTTTTGAGTTGTCCAAGCAAGTCCAAGTACATAAGCTCACAGACAGAGAGGGAGAAGCAGAAAGATGCAACACTGTGATCCGAGCTAGAATATTTCCCAGAAAGTGTTGGGAGCTTGAACATAAACTTATAAATCACAGCCTGCAAGATGAGGTATTAGAGGACCATATTCCAAAACAAAGCAACAGGAAATTAGAAGGTCACCAGAGTAAAGGTCCAAGGATATGATAAAGTAATATTCCTGCTTTGTCCTCAGCATCTGCAGGACATTAAACCAATTGCTTCTAACCAAATCCTGGACAGAGCAGTCTTCTCAGGTTTTATCCTAGTCTTTTACACCTTCACAGGGACACTGAAGATAAATAACTGTTGCGATTTAAACCCAGCCAGCAACTAAGCCCCACACAGCTGCTCACTCACTCCCCCTCAGCCCTCACCCCCGGTGAGTTGAGGTAGAGAATCAGAAGGGTAAAAGTGAGAAAACTCACGGGTTGACATAAAGACATTTTAATAGGTAAAGCAAAAGCTCTGCACACAAGCAAAGCAAAAAATGAAATAATTCAGCACTTCCCATCAGCAGGCAGGTGTTCAGCCGTCTCCAGGAAAGCAGGGCTCCATCATGTGTAACGGTTACTTGGGAAGGAAACATCATAATTCCAAATGTCCCCCTCTTCCTTCTTCTTCCCCCAGCTCTGTATGCTGAGCATGACCCCATATGCTATGGGATATGCCTCTGGTCAGTTGGGGTCAGCTGTCCCAGCTGTGTCTCCTCCTAACTTCTTGTGCGTTCCCAGCCTACTCCCTATAGGGTGGGGAATGTGAGAGGCAGAAAAGGACCTGGCTCTGTGTATGCACTTCTCAGCAACAAGGAAAGCATCCCTGAATTATCAACACTGTTTCCATCACAAATCAATAACACTACTCCATACTAGCTACTGTGAAGAAAATTAACTCTACCCCAGTCAAAACTAGCACAATGACCTACAAACACTTCTGCACCGAGTAATCTCTGATGTAACATTCCGATGCCACTCAGAATTTCAGTGAAGTCATGAATATTAAATCCAGACTGAAACAGCATTTCTGGAGTTACAATACAAATTGATTTGGCCCAATTTTAGCTTCATTTTTATATATGGCATAAACAACCAGGGAAAGTCCCAGGAACATGATCCACGTTGAAGCTTATTGTAAGCTCTTTGGGACAAGGAGTTTCTTTTGCTAAAATTACACCCTGCAACCTGCTAGATGCCTTATTGCTGCCAGTCAGAAGACCAATAATGACATTGAGTCTCCCTTGCCAGTGATCAACTGTAAATGTTAGCATGGCAAACTCATCACTAAAAATACGATTAGAGAACTCTTATAAGCAGGTTTTCAGAACACTCAGGCACCTGAGATGATAGCTGCAGCACATATGTCCATCTCTGACCTGCTTGTCCTTTCTCTGCAGTCTTTCCAGGACAAGATTCCTCTGACCACATGAAACAGCTGCTTCACTCCCACTACAGAAGTCTTTACTTTCCATTGCTGCCTGCAAAGAGAGCTGATGGTGATGGTTAAACACCATGCATGTGTAGTATAAACAGCTGTATTTGATTAGATAAATCCCATGCCTTATGACCTTTAGGTTTATTCTTTTAGATTTGTCTTCAAACATTGTCTAAGGGCCAGGGAGTGCAAATGTCACCAACCCAACAAAACACAGGGAAGGCAGAGTAATTCTGAAACAGCCCTATATAAATAATTACCTCAGCCACACTTGCTTCTGGTTAGGAGTAGTATGACACATGACAAATTCTTCCCTGGTTCCTCTGTGCTAGCAAATTTGGCTTGCACTTAGATATCTCTGTTTCTACATCAAAAAATAATAATGATCTGTTTTTTCCTTAAGCAGGATTATGCAAACGAATGTTCACAGTCATGTGTAGCATGGGCCCGAGAAGCCAAGTATTTAGCACCCTCATCCTGTGACCTTCAGTGAAAATGAAAACGCTCAGCTCCTTGCAACAGATGCCAAGCAACTCAGCAATGCCCACAGCACTTTTATTGCATTATTACATTAAATCCAGAGTAGGGTTTAGTAAAAAATTTAATTTTGTTAAGAAATGTTTAAGCTGCAAGTGGGGTTTTATTTTTAAAATAAAAATATCGATGATTCAAGGATACAAAAAGGTATAAGGCACAATGCTCGTGTCTTAGCAAAGGGAACAAGAACAGATGATGATAAATATGCCATAGACTGTTAGAGGAGCATGCCAACAGTGCAGTGTGTTGCTGCACAGGAAGCCTAAGTTCAGAAGCAACAAGAGCTTGTTGAAACTGTTCAGCTGAAATGGTGTTTCACAGAAAACTGCTTTTTGACAAAACAGACCTTCTCTGGTGGGGGGAGAGGAGAAGAAAAAAGAAAACACTTTTCATCCTTTCATTTTAGATTTGAAATACATCAGGAATGAAAAACTGCTCTCTAAAGAGAAAAGAAACAAGTTTTGATGGGTTGCCAAAAATCACAGGGATGGGGGAGTGTTGCATTTATTTGTTTCCTGCTTGAAGGCTTTTCTTGTCAGCGATGATACAGAAATCCAAAATGTTATCATGTTTCACCTTTCTTTCTTTTCTTGGCAAGTTTCTGCCCTGATAGAGTGCTTTCATCACGCTGTTTCAACAGGAAGAGGTTAATTTCCAAATAGCTCTAGCAACATTCACAGGGCTTCCTCTTTTCTCTCGTTACTGGATACCACAGTACTACATAACACTTACAGCAGTAACAGCACCAAAGGAAAAATGCTGTGTATTGTTTTTCTTGAAACTACTTGCAATCATGGACAATTCCACAAGGAATTACAAACAAAGCAGTCTTTAATTAGCTACATTTGAAATATACCCTGCTCTCATGAGCTCCCCTCAGCATAAAAAAGACAAAAAAAGCCCCAGAACTGCATCTTCATGTTACTTTGTAAGCCTTTCTAAAGGAATGGTGCAGCTCCGGCTTTTCTGTATACATCATATTTTCTAGGTCTTACACTGCATTCTGCTATTCCCAATTCCTTCAGTGCAGTGGCAGCTTGCAGCACCTTTATAAAGGCTGGTAAGGATGAACTTAGCTCCCTGAAACCGCTTCCTGGGCTGGCTGGACCTTAGCTGCCTCTGAATGCAGAACAAGAGGCAATGCGCTCACACAACACACATAAGGTCAGCCATAGAATTGAGTCCCTGTGGTTTTTGCATGGGGGTTGCCAAGAACACAGGCATCTCAGTTCAAGCCTTTGAAGAAATCCCCAGAATCAAGGGGAGTGGATGGCTGAACACATCCCTACCCTGCTGCCATCCCATCCATGGGTCTCTGACTCCTGGGCCAGCTTTGGCAAGGGGGGGGCTGCTGTCTACTGACTATTTCACTGCTCATGATGCTCAGCCTGCTCCCCTGCGTGTCAGAGAAAGCCTGCTGCTTGGATAGAGATAATAACTGAGCATCAGTTGTAAAAACATGAGAAATGTGTTACTAACTATAGGTAAATAGCTATAACAATGGAGATCATGTCTGTGCATCACTGGGAGAGGGGGTATGCATGAATGTGTGTGCATGTTTTTTCCTGCGTTTTTTATTTCAAACCTGTTGTCTAAGAGTGCGTTTAATTGTATTGTAGCAGCTATCCTGCCTCCTGTGGAAGCAACAAAGACATATTCAGATGAAAAGGCAGTTTTTTCTGGAAAATATAATCCTGATTTCCTAATCTTTACAATGTGAAAAATGTTAAGCACTTAATGGCTTAAGTGCAGTGACAGAAAATAGATATGTACATAAAACAGGGGCCGTGCAACTAGACAATGTATCTAGTTAATACTCAAACCAAATCAGCAAAAGCAAGATACAAGAAAAGCATTCTGACCTTCTGCATTCCCAGAATTGTCATACTGCACCTGTAAGAAGATACTGCACCTTTTTTCCCCAGTGAGCAACAGTGTTCATTGTCTTAGAATTAAGAAAAAGCAGAGTCAATAAGAAAATGTTTCCTTTTTTTTTATCAGATAACTATGTTTTTGCAAAACCAAGAAAAATAACTTTTTCTGTTGAAGAAGTTGTAGAATGATTTGCGAGCATTTCCTCAAAGACAATTTAAAAAAAAATTAAAAATCAATCTGTTTGGAGGCTATGATTAAATTACTGTTTCCAGGTGCAGCATTTTCAAGGTTAAAATTAAAAATGCCATTTGGAGCCCCAGCCATTACAGAGATATGATCCCATTATTGTAGCTTGCCTGCCCCACTCAGGGCTCTTAATCACCAGTATGTAGATATCCCGCAGAACGTAAAATGATAAGAAGCATCATTCCTCATTTCATAAGGAGAAAGGCTGCCAGTTTGAAGTTAGTTCCCTGCTGTTCCAGGATGAGTCACTTGAACCTCTGCAGTATCCTTTTAACTGGGCCTAGGGCTTCCTTGCAATCCTTACACCAAGCAAGTATCCTTCCTTTGATCTGTTAAGCCTATGGGCTCTAAGATTGCTCTCATACTTAGGATACTTCCCCCGTGGTTGAGGAATGCTGGGCAGCAACAGCTACTCTATTATTCCTAAGAGAAGTGGCTTCCATGGAAGACTTTTCCAATATAATAGGATTATGGGAATGTTTTTTGTTGTCTTTTTGTGATTCTATCAGGCTTTAAGTAGAGATACAGCTAAAAATCAACTGAGCCTTTTACCTGGGAATGTAGAGGTCTGAATTCTCATAAATATGCTTACTGCATATTTAAAAGATAGCTTTAAAGAACTGAGTCAACAAAATCTGTCTCCAGCGTGCTTATTATGATGGGGATGATTTAAAAAAAAAAAAAAAAATCGGTTGAGCAATAACCTGAGGACTGGAAAACGTATTGTATAGAAATGAATAGGTCTGTTTAGACAAGTAGATACAAGGTGCATTTGCAGCGATTTCCTCCTATTTGGGCCCAGGAAGGTTTTCTTTCCACAAAGAGGCATATATTCTTTTATTCTCTGTTTCATTCAAGTAGTTATGAACCCAACTTGTCCTTAGTACTGTGTGACAGCCTGCTGAGGAAATGGCCTCAAAATAATGAGGGATGGGATTCAGCGGAATATTGTTCATATTTATACTGCCATACAGATCTACACAAAGGCTCCGCAATAGCAGCAGCGTTCTGCAGATCTACTGATTTTCTTCTATATAGACCCTGCAGAGGCACAATAACAAGAGAAAAATAATAAAGAAGCCATTTAAAGATTTGTGACCATGCTTGGTGTGAATGTTTCTTTAAATGAGGTAGACCATGAGAACATAATGTGTCCATACGGTGCTGCATTTCGTCCACTCAGAGAAAAATATTTCATGAAGAGAGTATTTCACAACTATTAAAATATTCCTACTTCCTCTGCCACCAGCTTCAGCTAAGAATAGCAAGAAAGGTTAAAGATTTAATGGATGTTGAGATTGAACTTGTTGTCCTTTTCAGACCCTCCTGAACAGAGCCGAGGGCTACCGCTCGTGCTGTGTATTGGTACTGTTTAAATGAGATTCCTATATTTTGCCTGACTTCAAGATAGACAAAGGCTTTGATTCCCAAAGACTTTGCACCCCTAAATATGAAAACATTGTGTTATTTTCTTGGTTTCAGTAGCAAAATATATACCCTGATTTATTCCCCTCTGCAGCCTGGGGAATCCAATTTTTAAAAGCTGCATTTCCAGATTTTGCAGAACAGGGAAAAACTCTCAGGAATAACACTGGTCTGAATGTAGGTGCTCTTCCATCTCCCACCAAGGCACGAGATTCACCTGGAATGCGAAATTTTCAAATTTCAAAAAAAAATAAAAATTTAACATCAGCATATTCAGGGCTCTGGAATATTCTGACCTGAAACTTATAAGCTGGATATCACCCATTGAGTTCTGGCTCCACAGGACTCAACAGATGTCTGTCACATTATCTGATGCCACTTCCACAGAATAAGGAGTATAGCCCCCCCTTGAGCCCCGTTTCTCAAGGCAGGCTTTGCTGGACTTTCAAATTTGTGGCAACTCAATCTGGAGCAAATCCCAAAAGCAGAAACCTTCCTGTAATTGTCTGAAATTCATCAAAGAAGAGATGCATCTGTAAAGCACTTAGATTTTACAAATTGGCATTTTTCAACAAAGGCATGCTTTGTCAGGAAATTCCCTGCCAGCTCTAATCAGGAATGCATCTGGGAACCAAACGTTTTGTCAGATCTATGAATAAGATGGATTTAGCCAAGGAACGAAAAGGACATGACACTCTGATAAGCGATCCAGAAGATCAAAGGACATGGCAAATCAGAAGAGGATGAAATCAACCAGAAAAATTCTCTATTTGCAATTAAACGAACTCAACATCACATCTGACAGGACTTTCTACAAAGCACAGTACTTACCAGTGATAAATACAGTTCTGGACGAAAGGGGCAGTAGTACTGGGAGCAGTGGAGACCTATGCAACCATAATCGCAGCATGCAATTTGGCGTATACCTTATGAGGGCCAGAGGTAGGGATTGTAATCCCTTCTTTTCCACTACCAATTCAGTGCTCAGTTACTAATGTGTGAGAACATTTACCCTCAGTAAATTTCAGTTTGCTTGCAAATACAGTTTCAAAGCCAAACCAAACAAACAAACAGGACCCTATGAGTTCTGGGAAGCAACCACAGTTAGGCTGGACATTAAATGTAATTTCTCAGAAATAGTGTTGTCTACATTAAGTCTCTAGAAAAACCAAAGAATAAAAACCTGAGGTCCCCAGGGTATTATTTACAGGAAAGCACAGTGTCAACAGTCGATAGTTCAATTATTCTTCCTAGCAAGAGGATTTAGATCTATATCCCCTATTTTTCCAGCCACTAAATGCTTGGTGCTTCTCCCATAAGACTGAAGATGTGGTTTCAAACCCCTGCAAGCACAGAAGGAACTAAATTTGGTTATGCAACTGCCTGGCTAGGTGACTTGCTGGGTGACTGCCCTGCTAGCCAAGCTACCATACAGCTGGGTGGATTTTGGCCCTTATTGCTGCAGTGGCACCCCAGCCCTAAGGCTTCAACCACCTTCTCAATAAGGCTCAAAAAGAACCATCTTCCCCAGCACTCCCCTTGCTTGCCCCTTGCTTGATGGTGTGCCATCATCTCTGTGCTACCTGCTTTTGTCCAGTGTCACCCAGCTCCACCTCCCTGAAGCCCAAACCACCTCCAAGCAGCTGTTTCCAATAGTTTCTCTATTTGGGCATTTCCACCCAGATGTTTTTTATTTGCCAGAAAACACCTGCCTCAAATCAATGACCCTGCTGAAAATCCACAGGCTGGAGAATACATGTCTGAAATTCTCCCCATCCCACTGGTGGTGCAAGACCCGGATTACACCAGTCACACATTAAGGCTAATAGCTTGGCAGGAGAGACACAAATAAACTTTCGTTTCAAAAGAAAATAGCCCTTGCTTAAAACACACATTTAAATGTTTTCCCACATGGAACATCCAATGCACCAGCATTGCTGACTCATCTGCAAATTAAAAATGGTTTCTTACCAACAGGAATTATGTAAAAGTGGCATTTTCTATTTAAATTGAGCATTCAACCAGTTATCAATTGTTATGAAGACTTGAGAGAACATACAGAGACAGTGAGCTTTTCTTGCTTTTTCTTTCCCAGCTTCAGAATGACACGTTGTCCTTCATTACATGTTCTGCAGCTGGGAAGTCCAGCACCTGAAATGCAAAGAACAGTCTATTTTTTAGCCATCTATTAAGCAATTCTGGCACTCTGAGGTCTTCTGGATCCCAGTGTTCACAGGTACGAAGTCTCTGGTTTGTCACCTCTAAAACAAAGAGAGCTTTGCACTGAACTGGATATGAATAATTGTAATATGTGTAGCAACTGGTAGCTGCAGCACCTGTGCCATCTGGAGAAGCAGCGATTTACACAAGCTTTTTCTGGAAACAAAAGGAAGAGAGAATTTCAGTGTAGGAATAAAGCTGAATCTGCATAGGCACGCAAGGTTCAGATGAGCCTCGCAAGAGAAATGCCTCATACGAATGTATGGGAGACTTCATGCAGCACAAGTCCTTGCAGATGCCAGTGTCAGATACCCTGAGCTGGACCCAATTTGAAGCAGCAAGTACATGCTCACCTGCTGGCTGATGGAAATGGCTGACACTGGGGGACAGACAGTAAAATCAATTATTCACATCCCGTGTGTTGCTGCTACTCACACAGCTACTGGCAGACTTGGAAACACAGGAAGGTTTGGGCTTGATTTTAACATGTTCTTATGGACTACCTTTATCCGTCACTGGGTAGAAGAACTTTAGCAAGAAAAATCACTGTTCCATTTTCAAAAGAGATTTACAAGTGATGTTTGAATCCTAACAGCATACCTTCTCTTGAAGGCCTGCTTTGATTTATTGTACCTCCTTTCACCAGCATTGCACTTCCTTTATCCCATACAAATGCTACATGGGCCAACAATAATTTGGGGAATCAATATGATAACAGTTTGTTAATTCTTTTTGATTCCTTATGCATATTTAATATCAAGTTACAGACCAAATTTTGACTCCAAAGGGGTTGGTACTCTCCTGTATATTTTACCTCTATGCTAGCCTAGCACTTGGCATTGACAGTGAGCTGAAAATGAAAGATTGATGAAGACTTGTATCTTTTGTTCCTGTTGGCTCTGTATCTATCCCTGTTATTTCTACTGTTATTAACACCCACCATCTAGCCACCTCCCAGAGGAGTGCAGCTCTCCAGAGGACTGATAAAAGTGAGGGAAGTTATGAAAGGGATAAGACTTCCTGGAGCAGATCTCTAACAGAAAGAACAGGCCAAGAACATGTATCAAGGCACCAAAGATGAACCCCCCCTACTCAAAATAATGTTCCTTGGTGCAAAGGAAAAGAGAATAAGGAAAGGGATGAGCAAGAATGGACAACGCAGTACAGGTAATTGCCAGCCACTGCTTTCACCACAGCCTCCCCTGGCTCCAAGGGAGCATGGGAGAAGCCACAAGGCAGGAATGCGCACACCACCAGCCCTGCATAGGGAAGGAAAACTGCAAGACAGCATCAAGCAGAAAAACAATCCCTCCCTGGAAAGCCTGTGCCTGAAAAAAGTGTACAGGTGTTTCTCAGTTCAACACAAAGCTGGGGGACTCTCCTGCTGTCTGCAGAGGGAGGCTATGTTGAGAAACACCAGAGAGAAATGGTGGCTGATTTCCTCATCTGTCACGGGTCACCAAAGAGCACCAAGCTGCGAACAAGCCAGCTCACATTGCACACGGTCTGGGAAGAGGCAAGCTTCAGCTCGTCACGGGGGATCACAGCACATACAGAGGGGATGAAGGACCGAGGGAACACATGCTTGGCGCTGCCTAGGTGGGGTAGCCCTTCCTGCAGTTGCACCTCTGATGGCTGCTGCGCAAGCCAGAGCTGCACCCAGGGACATGCCAGCAACGACTCAGTGAGAGCGGGTGGTGCAAGCTCCCAGGGCTATGGGGAGCTCAGGCGCAGGCAGCCAGAGAGGTGTCCAGCCCAAGGTTGCCCAGCAGGAGAGGCTCAACCAGGGCTGCTACCAGTGACTGCAAACGAACCTGCTGCCTCTGATCCAGGGAAGGCAATGCTGGTGTCATTTGCTGGTTCACATCTGGGGGAGCTTAACCAAAAGACAACAAGAAATGCTGTTCAGTTTGGTTTTTTATTCACTCCAGTGCCATTACACTTACTTTAAAAATAAATGTCATAGCAAAGATTTATATTTAATGCTCTGCTTGTCACAGAGGGAAGGAGAAATGAGCTGCTGAGCAGTAGGAAACTCTGGGAGCATGGGGGGGGAATTAACCAGGGATGAAGACTTTTGGGACTAGGTCCATCTGGAACTGAAGGCATTGCTCTGTGCTTGCTCAGCGCAGGGACTGTTCGACACACTAGATCTTTTTCTGCAAGACTGTGGGGAAGACTGAAATCAGTCTCTGAAGGAAAGCAGTTGAAGGGGAAAGAGGAGAGTGTCTAGTTGAATCTGTCTCTGGACAATTTTACCAGTGAAACCGTGTCAGTGTAAGGACATTAGGTATGTCTCCTACTAATAACTGAGAGCCATTATTTACCAGTGTCTTCCTGCTAAAGAAATGGACATAGCAGTGTTATTAAAGTAGCAGTGATGTTAAGCAATCTGTTAATAAATACAAACATGTTTAATTTCTGTTATGCCCCTGAAGACCCACTTTCTTTTGCTCTCCTTGAGACTAGTTATGGCAGTGCCCAAAACACAGTGCGTCCCATGCAGCAAAAGGCCTCAGGCACCCTGGTTTATATAGGCAAAGACCGTTGACATACTCTTGTTCACTTTCCTGTATTTCTTTCTTTCTATTTCTTTCCTCTTGCACCCATTTTTTGCAAACTTTTCTCCATTTTGGATCTCATCTGAGCTGCACACTGGTGAGAAAATTTCTCAGTCTCTCCTGTTCATTTTGGAAGTAATTTCCTTGCATTACCCCGCCAGTTCCATCCACATTTTTGAGAACATGTTGTGGAGCAGATTACCCAGAAATCTCCAGCTTTCGCCCCAGGCAAGACTGGTCGTGTTTGTCACAGCCTACCTGTGAAGTCCAGATAAGTCTCTCCTCGCTGCTCAGAACAGCACATTTCCCCAGGTACACTAATACCCCATGACAGTTCCCCTGTTGTTTATTTCAGACAATTCTGCCCTAAAATATATTTCCTATTGGCCTTGTTTTGACTCATACATGCAGGTTGCTACTGAGCCAGTGCTCTCTGCCAGCATAATACTCCAAAACAGATACTGCAAGCAATAAAGGAGTTATAGAAGGTTTCAAAATAGAAGCTTTGGGGAAAAGATCCACAGATAATACAGGCTTTACAGAACCCATGAAGGATATGTTTTTTAATGTGATACCCTAAAGTAAGATGCTGAGGCGGAAGCCTGAGGGCTCCCTGGTCTGGCTTCCATACCCATCATAAATACAGTATCTACCAAGCATATTGTGCTGTACTTTATTCTCTTGTTCTGTCTGCATGATTGTTGCTGATTTTATTTTAAATATGCTGGAATAGTTTAATAGACAACTTATATCTACAAAAATGTATGAAAGAGCTCAAAGCAGCTAGTCTTAGAATAGGAAAAAGCTATAGTGTTGTGGTTTCCTTCTGATCTTCAGGAGTAGCGCTTACTGAGACTAAAAAGACAAACAATTTAATGGGAGAATTGACCCTTACCTCTATTTGAAAAACAAACATCAGGCTCTCATGGGTCATACTGCCTTTTCTTATGGACTATTGTAACCAAGTTGCTGATTCCTGCCATCTGCTTGTTGTTTAAAAAAAAAGTTGCAATATGATATTAAAAACTACCACAAACTGGGTCACTTACTAAACAGCAAGGGAAAAAACTCACCTTGCTCCCTAAGGGTACTGTGCAGTTATATGATCTGCTTTGCTTGGCTAGCTTTCACAAACCACTGAATGACACCGCTTCTTTTCTCTGCACCATCCGAAGACTTTTATCTCCATACATCTCTCCTGCTGCAGTGGGAATAAAAGCAACTCAGAAGCACAAAGTCAGAATCCAAAGTTGATGCAGGCAAAGCACAGCCTGTAGCAGCTTCACCTCTGTTTCCCTTACGATTGTGAAGTACAGTCATCAAAGCAGCACTAATACGACCACCCAACTCAAGATGTATGGCATGCGGCTCCACTCATGTGAAGGATCTGTGCTCTGAGACTACACAAGGACATGTCATCCAAGGACCCGAATAGAATGAAAGGAAAAGAGGGAAAAGATCCCAGCTAGCTCTGCTTATCTTCTGGCAGACTTGCATCCACTGAGCACTCAGCTCCTTCCCTCTTGCATCAACAGGAGAGATTTAGCTTGGGGCCATGGTTTTCTGCTCTGGGCCTTTTTCCTTTGGAAAGGCAGCTCTAAACTGAAACACCAGTGTTGTGGGACAGGACTGCCTGCTGACTCAGCCCTGGCCTTCTTATCTCGAGTTCTCTCCTGCCAGCTTCTTAGCCCCTCCTGGTCTTATCCGTCCCCCTCACTCACCACCATCTCCTGGGCCAGGGCTTCTGCTGGGGAGAGAAAACCAGATGAATCTGAGTCCTAGCCAGCCAGGGCAAAGGAGCTGCTGCCAACAGAACATAGCAATGCAGGGGGCAAAGACACTCTCCACCACCAGTCTCTGTCCCTCACAGCACCCATCACCACAATCTCTGCCAGCTGACACACACACCCCCCTCTGGGCACGCTGCTCCTAGAGCATGAAAGAGCTTGAACTGTACAGTGCCAAGTACCTTGGGGCATGGGGAATAATTGGAAATTAAACTTATATTTAAAATGTAGCACTGTTCACACATAAAGGAAAAATGGACTTTCAGAGGAAGATGCAGCTACACCTGGTATGCCAGGAATGTGCACTCCACAGCAGTTCCCGTGGCAACACTGGTGGAGGACAGAGCAGAGTGGAGATTCTGCGATCACGCTCTGTCCTAACACCAGCAGAGCTGGGAACTAGGTGGTACTGGAAACTGATAAGCTGCCTAATTACTACCCTGAGCCAACAGTCTGTCACCTTTTGACAAACTGCTGTCCTCTGTGCGAACTTTGCTTTATTATAATGCATTTTAATGCATTATAATACAAAAACACACCTCCATCTCTAATGCTACCCGCTTCCAAAGCGAGATCACCCTTCTTTGAGCATGCCCTTTGAATTCTTTGTAGTATATACCTTTTAAAGTAAAACGAGAGAGTTTTACACCAATAATAATAAAGGCATGTATGGCTAGAGTCACTCAAGCTCCACCTTGAAGGTGAGAGATACTATAAAATGATCCAGCAAAGGGGGAATATTAGGGAAGACATCATCATGGATCAGTCGAGGAAAATTCCGTCAGCAGATTGCCCTTGACTCCTGGGACCAGTCAACAGGCTGGACCTTTCTTCCCCGCACCCCCCTACCCCCACCCCCCCCATAAGGACACCTTTGGGTAAGACTTGCACTATATTAAGTGCTTCCCCAGGAAGATCAGGAATATCTGTATAGAGTTAGTATAGAGTTTACCTTTTACTTTTATATTTTAAAGCCAGGCTGTGTTATTCATAACTGTATCACGCATTTGTATAACCTATTATTTGCACGTGCTTTTGCAGACAGTGTATTTATCACCAGCAATCCATAAGAACCTGTATCCGTTGCTTTAATAAACTGCACTGTTTAAGTAGCTAATTGTAATAGTTTTCTCATTCAACGCCACCAAATCCTTCAGTGTGGCCATGTTAGTTCGTGAGCACGATTAGACTGAAGGTTCTCTATAAGGCTCTATAAGTGCACCTGGGATCATGATTGTTCAATATATCGAACGCGATCGAACTGATAGTGGTAAATTGGGCATCACTCAGAATCTAAGCCTAGCCACACCCAGCCCCTCTAATATCTGAGGACCAGGTGGAACGCAAGGGGGTTTATTTCCTGACAAATCGTCTTGCCTTTTAACACAACAGGGCAGAAGAATCAAAACAACAAAAGACAGGAGGAATTTCCCCACTTCTGGGGAAAATTCAGCCTCTCACTGGAGAACTAAGGCCAAGAGTACGACTGGGCATGGGAGTAAGGAAAGGAGATTTGGACACAGCCTAGGAAACAAAGAAGCAAGTAAAACCATACCACCACTAGACCTTCCTTTAGCAAAAATTTTCTCCTGACCAGAAAATGCCCCCAAGCCCCACGGAATAGATGCAAGCAAATGGATCCTGGCCATTGTGCTGTCCTGCAGAGAGCAGGAAATCTCAATAATAATGTGCCTCTTGCCAAAGTGACAGTGCCCTGCACTAACAGGATGCCACTGCTACTTCTAATGGACACCCACTTCTAACTGCACCTGCCCTCTGCTTCTGGTGGGGTTAAGAGCTGTCTGATGGATTCTGTACCAACCTGAGCACATCAGAGCTCAGCTCGCAAAACTCCTGCTGAGCTGCCAAATCTTCATTGCCTTTCAAGATAAAACTCTGAGCTCACCGCTGGTCTTTCTCTGGGGATTTGGCTCAGCTCCAAGTCAGATTCTGATCCCTTATCAGCACCTCAGCCTCCAAGAATTTCATGGTTGTGACTAGTCTGAGGTTGCAGATTCAAAATCTCCATTTCCAACTTTTTTCTCCATTCTCATTGTTCTGTATTCATTTTTTTCAGGTGAAGTAAATAATCCTTCACATTTCCATAATGCAGATAAATAATTCTTCTCCATCAGCAAGCTGGACAGTATTTAATGCCCTGTGCTTCAAAATCAGTGACAACCAGAAATAAAGCTACCTCCTGACTATTTGGCTTGTGTGAAGACTTAGATACAGAAAATATTAGGCTGAGTCTTCTCCAGGTTTAAATCTTCTCCTCTGTATTTCTAGGAGCTTTTAATTGCCACTTCTTCACCATTTTTTTTTTTTTAATCTCTTCAGTGCTTTCTTTTTTATTTCCTTTCCAAATCCAGGAATTCCAAAATCTAATGGTAACCTGCATTAGTTGGCCTCGGGGCCTTACTTAATGTGGAAAGCAAGCACCACCACTGCCACATGCTACTGTACCTTAATGGTGAGTTTCCTAGAGCCTGCAAGCCCTGCACACCTGGGCTTTGGAGCCCAAGCACTTCAGATATGAATCATTCAGGCTACTGGCCAGCCCATCTGGAACGTAGACACACACACATGTCCCTGAAATCAGCATTTCAGATCTCAGAAGTGATTCAGCTTCAGACTTCCAGAAGCTTCCTCAGCGAAGCACAGAAGACTATAAAAGCTCCAGGGCACATAACAGTTCCCAGCTCTTAGCTCCCACTAGGGCACTAAGCACCAGTGGTCCAGGGACTGAGGCATTTCCAAACACTGCTTGCCAAAATCCAACAGGCTTCTACTAGAAGCTGCCCAGATTAAGTGACAGTTTCTTTCTGATGGAACCATCTCCCAGAGAAGTGCTAACATTGGTCTGTTGGGAAAACACTTCACTGAACAATTTGTTACTAGACCTTCTTCTAACAAGTAACTCTTCCTTTTGTGCTTTGTTCTCACTTCTTCCTCCTCTGACTCTGTCATATATACTTGCCTTTAGCATCCAAGGTCCACTCCAACAGTTGGCAAAGTAGGCTCTCAGTGGCCCAGAAAATTGCTGGACGTCACATCAGGCATGACCAAAACAGCCAACATCTGCTTTGTATTTCTATTGCATCCATATCCTTCCTGCTTCAGAGGGGAGGTCAGAGCCCATATGCTGGCAAGAGTCTGGGATAACACAGAGACTTCTCCTATCTACAGCTCTATCAGACCCAGCTGACTCCTCCAGGCCTCCTGAAACCTGTTGTGATGTTTCCACCCTTTATCGCCACTTACCTGGAATACCCATTCATGTCCCAAACCCTATATAGTGTCTTCAAATCCCCAGAGCTCCACAAAATCTATCTTTCTGTCACTGCAGGATTAGTTTTGCTAATCTCTTCTGTGAATCGAATGTAAATTGTTCCTTTTAAGTTTTCAGTGGCACAGCAATCACATGGATGTGTCATAGTGGATGGAGTATCTGTACACCTTTTATAAACTTTCATATAACACCCCAGATACCCCCCCTACAAAACGTTAGGGTAGGGTGTTCTCCAGGATGATATCTTAGCTGCAGTACTTAAATCAGATCTTTCTAATTTTCTGTTTTCAGATCCAGCTGTAAACATGGAACTGAATATAATAAAGATCATTTCAATGTCACTGAAATAGCCAAATACATGCTCTAACACAGAGCCTACACTCACAGCACACACAACAGAGCTACTCAGGGCGTACACACCAGGTTAGACCTGCAGCTCACATACAACGACAAACGTGCCTGACCTCAACCATAGTGCTCTCAGGATGGGAAACTCACAGCTTGGCCCCTTCAAGCCTGTACCAGTAGACACCGCTGAATAGAAAAAATTTTGAACAATTAAATATCCACAGTGTGTGATACCAAACAGCTCATACACATGTGGACCACCTTAAACTCAGAGTGACCCTTGCTCAGTTTGAAAAATGCATTTCCTTTCCCTCTTGACTTTCTTTTATTACTTTTAACTCAGAACTACAATAGTTACTAACCAGAAATCCTATGGGATATGTTCGGACTAAAATTCACCTGTTTTTGTGCTTCTTGTGCCACCCACTGGAACAGACTGAAAACCCAAGCAAAAAGAAAACATTCAGGAGATTTCACATCCAGCATATTTTTGCATGTTTCATGAATTAATATAACAACAGCTTGCAATATGCTTCAGCAGTTTTACTCAGTTCTCATTAATTCAAAATGTCTGAAAATAAGAACTCAAGTTTGCTAATCTCTTGATCAAATGCTTGCAAGTCACTGAAAGAGTTTGTCTTTCAGGAGAAAGGCAAACACAGTTCAGTGATGTGTTTGTATTGATGAATTCTCCAGACATTAATGACACTGTATGGGGCACAAAGAATACTTCATCTAACATAGTCCATCCACCTTCAGTCACTGGCAGGTGAGACAGATAAATTGAAATACGTGTCGAGAAGCTGTTAATCTTATGTGAGGAAGGAGGACCTTACTCAACTAAGGAACTACAAGAACCCTTCTTGATCAGTCAGGCAAAATGGAGGCTAAGTGAGAATATTCCTCTCTCCAAACACCTCATGGGCACATATTCCAAAGGAGTACAGTCACTAGGACAATATTCACAGTGATCAATAAGTGATTATAAAATTAATCAGGAATTAATTTAAACTGAATATCCAGGAAAGTTTAAGAACATTGGAACAGTGAGTAAAGCCCTCCAGTAGGATAGATAATGGCAGAAAACTTCACTTTTTTCACAAAAAGATCTTGAACCATTTCTGAAAGTCATTGCATTATGGGATTGTTTGCAAGCGCAAGGCGTCACACAGAAGTGACACAGCCTCACATTTCTCTACTTTAACTGAGAAGGCGTATCCGTCTTCTAGAAAGAGTGTAAACAACAGGAAGAGCTCAGTGTGATAGAGTCATTAAGAAAACAGCTTTAGGGCTTTGGTTATTTTTTTACCCTAAAAATTAATATGGCACAAAATACAACAAAACCTACACTTGAGACTCTCTTTCGTGCCACCCCCAAAAGGCCGTTTTGAGTAACTAGCCATTTAAAGTACCCACTAGGTTTCCAGCACAATTTTATTTGACCTTTTAATGAAAGAATAACATGTATAAGGCAAATTATTTCAGCCGATCACCTGCATGACTGCTTAAAGCAGCCTTCTATATAATCTAACCAGTCCATTATCCAAAGTGTAATGTAAAGCTTTGTCTTTCATAAATGTACACCTCAAGTGCATTTTCTGATTTTGATGTTTGTCTTTTTGCCCAGTTTGACTGCTTATGTTTTTCAGTGAACACAAAAGGTAAAATGTTTCAAATACCTAATAAGGAAAATAGGTACCCCCAGAGATTTAAAAAAAAAAAAAATCAAGGTTACTGATTATTGAATATATAATCAGTATATTATACATATTCTTCCATTTATAGAAAATGTAAGGAACTCCATCAATTTCCTCTGTTTCCAAAGATAACATATCAGATACTGCTGTAAACCATAGTTTTTCCCTCTTTGTGCAAAATCATTAAGGCTTTAGTAAATCTTTTTCCAGTTCTGACTGTAATACAGTCAAAGATGGCTTTATACCTGTGTGTGTTTATTATGGCACATGACCACTTCATAATACAAAAATATAACTGAAGAAGCTGCAACTTCCATTGTGCCAGAAAAAGTGCCACTCATTTTAACTGGACAAGGAGCAGGAAGCACATACCCAAGTTGCAGAAGACTGAAATGCAGAGGCCCCAGTGCCATCCTAGCCACTGCTGCCCTAACTCCAGCACAGAGGCCATGATCCAAAGGGCACTATGTGATGGATGCATTTAACCCCTTAACCAGATTAGCATTAGTTTGGTTCAGCTTCCAAAGGAAGTAAAGGCCTAAGCCATAAATGGACCAAGAACTGTTCTAGTTTCAATCTATCTGTCCTCTGAAAACCCACAAAGGACAGAGTGACATAGTGAGCATCAGTGCACATGGGCTTGGAACACCAATCATGCAATGAACACATGGCTTTTCAAAGGCTCATTATCAAGAAACAAAGTTAGTTTTGGGTATGAGACATCTCATGCCTACCTTTCCCATTGCACGTACAAGCCAACCACTTTATTCCATAAATACGACAGCATAAGTGAGCTGCCTTTGAGCTCCCCTGTTAAGCATCTCGTTGCCAGGCAACGATCTCCCCTTGAGCTGGGACACCTCTCAAGGTTGCTTCTTGAGGCAGAGACATCTCTTATCAACAGCAGATCTTTGGTAAGTGGCCGGTATTGTACAGAGCCTTGTAGAATAGTAACTTTGATTGGTGACCTGGTAACTTTGATTTGTGCCTTGTTACTTTTGAATCACTGTCCAAATGATTGTGCCATATAGTAATAGAGTGAACCTGGTCAGCAAACTTTGTTAAATTGTACTTTTAGGACATCGTACTAAAACCACGTTTCCTAATACATCTGACAGTAGTTCTTCAAGCAATCTAAATCTCCAATTCACAACAAATTGGTGTAGTTGGCAGGATATCATCCACCAGAGTCTTTCCCTTCATTTCTGGTCAAGCCAAACAGGAATGTGCTATGGAAATTACCGAGCTGCAGTGGGAGGCTCATGAGTGCAGCAGACAAAACTGCCACAGGAGCTGAACATACCTTTGAAATAGCAACTTTCCACATATTGCTTTCCAAATTAAAAATAAGATAGCTTTTTTTCACCTTCATTTTCCCTCAGGGACTTCTTTGGGTGTATTAGCATATCCACTGTCACACAGAGACACCACAGAAAGAGCCAATCTCTGGGGGCAGGAATTACCTCCACTTTGTAAATGTTTCACAACAACCATAAGCTGTAGTAAAAGGTATCATCTAGATTTACTGACCATAATTGAATACTAGGGCAAGGGCTCTGGCACAGTTGCCATGGTCCTCCCTCACCCAAACAAACGGTCATACTGGCTGAACAGCACTGAAGTTCTGTCTACTTTAGTCACACAGCATGCACTACATTTTACTGCATATTACTACAGCATGCCACAAAGATCTGAGGAGCAAACTGGTAGTACTGGGGATCTGATATCCACCCTACAGGTATTCATAAGAGGGTTCATCTGGACAAGAGTCATCATAGTCTTGTGGAGTGAGCACCCCTGAGTAGGTGGGGACCATCCCTATGGCAGCAGAAACTAGGAATCTGTGTCCTGGAACTGCTCCCAGGGGCAAACCACAGGAGAGCAAGGCACAAATGTGCAAGATTTGCTTCAGAAATGCTCTGCTGACCTAAAATTAAATGCAAACATAAGCCTATTCTGAAGTTCTTTCTCCCTGCTGTTGTGTTTTCACCCCCAAAGTAACTGAACTGCTCTTGTATAAATTTATTCATTACCAGCAGTAAATTTCACTGGCTGAACAGAAAACCTGATTGCATTCCCACCAATACATCTCTACACACATTTTTCTTCTGAGCCTGAGTGTTTTAAAGTAATGATCCCTAAAATAGAAAAATAGGGAAAACCTAGAAGGACCAGAATCTTAAAGTCCTTGTTGCACTGAGATTAACTCTGAGAGTTAATCTTAGCAGGATTAATTTCATTTAACACCTTGCTATGCCGCTGCTGACAAATTAAGTAAGTATGTATATGAATTCGACTGAAGAAGATGTGGGAGCACACTTTACATGTGACTCACTCATCATGCATAATTAGAGATATTAGGCTAATAAACGTTATTTTGAAATACGTAAAATAACTGTAAAAACATTTTTAAAGCCTTCAGCTGAGAATGGTTATAAAAAAAGGAAGAAGAAATAGAAGGAAGGGAAAAGACTCTATTGTTTATTTAAAGCTCCTGGGAAAGGAAAAAAATCAGTTAATTCACCTCAATCTGTTTTCAGTTTATTTGTTTCAGCACCTCAGGTCAGCAGCCTCCCTGCCTCAGAGGCAAGCCCAGAAGATTCCACAGGAGCTCTTCCAATAAAATGCTGTCCCATGCAATGGAGAAGCTCTGCCAGATCCCACATGCAATGGTGCAATCACACATATTCTGTTTTCTTTGTATGCACAAAATCTTGTGCTGTTGAGAACAGGTACACATGCCAGTACCTCAAGAGGAAGAAAAAGCACATAACACTTTGCCTCAAGCATCCTAGAATGTGGTTGTTTGTGTTTATGATGATGATGATTATTATGAAAGAATTCAACCCTAACTGACAATTAAAGGAATTGCAGAAAAATTCAGGTAATTATTTAAGGAATACAATTACATTGCTCATTCTGACGCTTAAGCTTTCTTTAGGAGGATCCAACAGGACCTTAGAAGGTGCTGTAAGGACCATGAAGAATAGTAGACTTAAAATTAATTTCTGCAGTGCTCATGGCCAGGGAACCGCAGGTTTATGTTGAGTGACTTGAAAAGAAAGAGCCTTTGCCAGGAGGGAGACCCTGAGTTCACCTACCAACGCATGCACCTGCCAAGAATAATAGAAATAATAATAAAAATAAAAATGCAAAAACGTGAAAGTTAGCACAGTGCTGACAGGGCTTCAGTAAAATTTCAAACAGAGGGGCTCTATCACTAAGTCTTCCCACTGAGCAACATTTACAGTTATTACTTTCTTGCTGCTGGCAGCAAGCCTTTATAGATGTTTTGAGAATACAACCAATACAGGAAGTGGCCTGTTGTTTTTTCTTTCTTCCAGCTACATTATTGATATTTCAGGAGAGTAATTGAACTTCTCAGCACCAACTTGTTTTCTCCATGAACTACTATCCCCTGTAGATACACATTTTTTCAGGGCATATGCTAAAGTAACTGTAAATCCTACTCCTAAATGGCACTTGTATTTTATCAGCCTTTGTAGGAGAAAAAATGGTATCCTAGCTGTAAAACACCTGACAGTGTATAAACTGTACTATGTTTCTTCTTTTTCTCACACAAATGCATGCTCTCACACACATTTTATTGCAGTCTTTTTTCAAAAAAAATGGTCAAAAGCCACATTATCATCACTGAACCTTTGTTCCACCCACCTAGGCCACCAGTTTTACTCATTTTGCTAACAATACATCATACTGCAAGCAATGTTAATATTGAAACACCTATTCATAGTAAATAAATTACGTTAAATAACACAAATAATCATGGTGGAAAGTACAGTCTGGAGGATCACAAAGAGACATTGCTCCACTCTCATCACACAGCCCCCAAAAAGTCTCTCCTGCTGTTTCAGGCTCCAGGGGGTATGGGACAGTATCAGCAAGCTCTCTGCAAGGACTGGGTAAATAGATAATGCCCACTCCCTGTCTTGGTTTTTGCAGGCACTCAGGCTGACACCACAGCTTCGTCCAGCATGGACCCAGACAGGACAAGTGAGGGACAAAGGTCCCACTAAGGAAGTATTGAAACATTCACAACCAGCTTTCTGCCCCAGCCACTATATATTTAAAGTAGAAAAGTCAAAAGAGTAGTTTCTCTATTGCTAGTTAGAGAACAGAAACCCTTCCCCTGGAAGCCCACATGGAAAATTAATGGAGGGGGTGGGATGCGTTGCTGGAAAGAAACTTCCCAATTAGGTCGATTTGTTGCATGCCATGGCTGAGGCACAGCAGGATGCAGTATCACTACATGGTGCCTTCATTTCAATCCTCTCTATGGACCCAGAGGCTCCTACCACAGATGTGGAGACAGGGAACCCTGCTTTGTAGAAAATTAGTAGACTACAGGTGGCAAAGGAATGAGACACTGTACCAGGAATGCATGCCATGGCTGGATTACCCCCACAAGGCACATTATAGTGGTACTGACACACACAGTGTCTTCAGCCTCCAAATCTCCAGAGTCCTGGTAGAAGATAGGCTATCAACAAAATGGAGCATCCACAGAGCAGAGTGTTTGGCATCTTCCAGGATATGTCACATTCTGTAATCTTATGTTTACACACTCTGCATTACACTCTGCATTGGTCCTGGTTTTCTAGATCTTTCAGAAAAGATAAGTGATATTAATGTGCGCTTAAGACTGCTGCCTGCCAATTGCGTTTTTTGACATAGGTCAATTTATTTAAGCTGTTGGGAAAAGGTTGTGGTTTTCTGAACCCAGGGTAACGGGAAATAAGAGAAATTTTCAGAGCTTATGATTGCTTCCCAAACCTTAAAGCTAGGAACTACGGCAGGACAGTTGAGGGTTTATCTGTTTAGCCTGCTGCTATCAAATGCGAGTGGTAAAGAAGGACTTCCACACAGTGGAATGAAAACAGTCTCACCCAGGAGCTGCAGAACAAGGATGTTTCTGAGTGGAAGTGTTTGAGCTGCCCTGAGCTAAAAAGAGCCTGAGTGGTTTGTGATCTAGATGGGGATGGATTCAGCAAGCAGACTGCAGTGTTGAAAAATTGAGGTGATTGCTGAAGGAGGCTTGCTGCTCCCTTGGGGGATGGAGAGATGGCACTCATGCACTTTGAGAGAAGGGAAAGGATGTTAGAGCCAAGTGGGGAAGAGAAATCTTTGGGAGAAACTGTGCATCTAGTAGAAAGAAGAAGAAGCTGACAAAGCAAGACAATACTAATTTGACTCCATCCTTTAAAAGGCCACAAATTTTCTAGCTACAAGAAGGACACACAAAAACTAAGAAAAACTGTCTTTATTTTTCAACACATCACTATCACTTCCTGTCTCCCTCGTAAGACCATGCCTTACTGCCAACCACAGAGCTGTGCTCATTCTGTTTAAAAATACAATTTATCTTCAGTGAAAAGACCACAGAACAGACCCTCATGTAGTCCAACCAGATATTTTAGGTCTACCCAGTGTCAAAGGGAAATTGTAGTATGGAATCATCTTACCATTTTGAGGATTGATTAAGCAATATTTTCATGTTAGTTAGTTTGAAAACAGGAATCTGTCATTAAGTTGATATGTCCAAATCTATATATTTAAATAAATGCCATGATTTTTAAAAATCAGAAAGTGCCCTGGTTTTGGCTGTGATAATTTTCTTCCTAGTAGCTGGTACAGTGCTGTGGTTTTGATTTAGGATGTGAACAATGTTGATAACACACTGATGTTTTAGTTGTTGCTAAGCAGTTTTTACACTAAGACAAGGACTTTTCTGCTTCTCACACCATCCCACCAGTGAGTAGGCTGGGGGTACACAAGAGCCTGGGAGGCAGCACAGCAAGGACAGCTGACCCCAAATTACCAAGGGATATTCCATACCATGGGGGCTATGCTCAGCACATAAACTAGGGGGAAAGCTGGCCAGAAGCCGCTGTGCAGGAACTGTCTGGGCATTGGTCAGCAGGCAGCGAGCAGCTGCATTGTGCATCACTTGCTTTGCATGTTATAATTCTATTGTTGTTATTGTTATTATTATCTTTATTATTATGATTATTATCCCATCCTTTTCTATCTCTTGTCTCAACCCACATATTTTACTTTTTTCCCCAGTTCTCTCCCCAGTCCCACTAAGAGGGGAGAGTGGGTGAGTGGCTGCTTGGTGTTTAGCTGGCTGTTGGGTTAAACCACGACAAAAATTGCCAGCTTCCATTGGACATTCCTACATCAATTTTTAGATGACTAATTAAAAATAAAAAATCCAAACCCAGGATGGTCCTTGCTCCTTTGCATTAACCATGGCACGTCAGCACAAGCCCTGCACATCCACGTAACTCAGCTGCAGGCTGTAACAGCCACCAGCAGCAGAATTGAGCCCTGCACGCTGGGTAGAACCTCAGGAATTATCAATGTGAGCAAAACTCAAAAATACCAAGCAGAAATTCTTAGTCAAGGCCAACGGCAAACTTTCATAACAAAAGTCATAATATCATTCTGAGTCATCGATCATCACTTTTTTGTATAGTCAAAACCAAGGTTGCTTGTAGCTCGATTGTAGCAGCCAGAAGTCCTACTTACTTTGGCTGACGGAATGGACACATATTTGTTAAGGAAATAAGTACTTAAACCACATTATGACAGCAGTTCCACGGATCAACATGCCTCAGCATCTGAAGCAGAAGTTTCCTTGTTTCTCTATAATGTCTTCAGATTAAATTTTAGAGGAAAGTCACTTTCCCTTTAAGGTGATCTGAAAGTTATTAAGGCCTATTCTGAGCTCTCTTCTATACTAAAAGAAAAAAAAAAAAAAAAAAGCATTGCTGTTTCATTAGGTTAAACAAGGTGTAAAGGAGAGCAGAGCCAACTTCTTTGCTTTGTGTCAGACAACTTCATGCTTGAGAGGCATGAAATTAATGATTGATTATTTCATTCACTCATTCCTTACACAGGAAAACAGGTACCCGTGTCCCTCTAGTGCATAGTGTAATGAAACAGATCCTGCACTAACTCAATGCAAGAGTACAATTCCAAGGACCACCCAAGGACTCATTGCCTGCATATCTCTCCAAGTACTCTTAAACTAAGCTGTCCTGTCAGTAGGTATGAGAGCTGCCAATACATATACTATCAAAATCTATGAGAGCTGCTACTCCATGTTGGCATCAGCTGGGACTTGAAAAAGAGAAAAAGCTGAAGAAAAGCCCTTCCACTTGGAAAGGATGGTTGTATCTATGCTGCACCTAACAAATATGCAAAGAAAATGCTGCTATTTGACTGTATTTCTATAAATCTTCCAAGGCTTCTGGGGAATGCCGTTGCCCATTTTTACACCCTGTCATACTGGGACAGCTGAGAACTGTGTTTCAGAGATGAACTGCAATCATTTCCAAACAGTGTTTTTTTAGATGCTGAAAAGTGTGAGCTTGCAAATTTTCAGGCTCTGATTTCGGGGACAATCTCTTCTGACAAACTGGTTTTATTCTTCTCCACAAAAGAAGGGAACCCTTTGCTGGGGTACTGATTCTCAATAATTTTCTAAACTTCTCTCACTCCTTCCCAATCAGCCTTTCTTCTTCTGAATTTTTTCTGTAAGTATATAGCATTCAATCTGAAAAATCTGTGTATGTGAAACAGGACCATTCAGGTAGGGCAGAATTTATCTGTTTTTAATTGCTGTTACTTGGAGTTTTTTCTTGAATTTCACCTTCAGGAGAATCAGGGGCATGTTAGGTGGCTTCCCCTTTAGGTAAAAAATGTGCTGCATACAGCCACAGACTTAAATGATGGTTTTCTTGTGATGCTTTAAGGTGGGTTACTTAAAATTTGTCTAGACCAATCCTTTTAGTGAATTTTAATACTTCCCACTATGTAGTGATGTCAGTGCCAGAATTCTGCTATCAAGCAACCTGCATAAAGTCACCAGCTGCAAGCCCTGGATGTAAGCTTCTGTTCATTTTTACTGATAGCTCTTCGGAGTTCCTGAGGCACTAACCTCATACTGACTCCTGTCACTATGTTCTATCCTGGGCTCAGAGTAAGTAGCAATACTTAAATTTCTGACTGTTTAGGAGAAGCCTGATGAGAAATAGCTACAAGGGCTCTCCAACATTTCCTTATTTTTATGAGTACATATTTAGTACAGATGTCCTTTTCCAACCCCCCTCCAACCATAGCTCTAGGCTCTGTCTTTTGCTGAACCCTGACTTTAACCCAAATTCTACTTTCCAGCTTAGACCATTTGTGGTACACGACCCACAGGAGTCTGGCTGACATTAAACAATTTACCCATTTAGTATTGAATTTATGTCTAGTAATTTGTCAATAAATATTCATTATCTCTCAGTTTTGGCTTCCCTTCCTGAGGGTCATGTTTATTCAGCTTCTGAGCTGAGAAAAATGTTTACTACTATCATTAATTATGAACAAATCTCTGGCTTAACTTGAACAATAAATAAAACTCAGGCTTGACCATCTGTGACATTCTGTTAATGGGCATCATGTCAAGCAAAGATCCTTTAGACTAGCTGTTCTTAGAGACTCCTGTTGTGGCTGCAGTTCTTAAAGAACTTTAAAATACCAGCAACATACTAACCACAGGCCAGAAGCTCTAGTGGAGGTGCATCAATTTATAATTGCACAACTTGCTCTAATTTTTCACAGGAGAAGCTACAGAGAAGCTTCAGAAACTCAAAGGCCTTGTAATAATTAAGGCACGGCAGTATTCACAGATCTCCGAGGGGAAATAAGAAACAATGAAGTGAGTCTATGAAAGACATTATTTAGCCTTGAAAAGCTGTCATTGTTTCTGAAGTTAGAAAGTGACTTCTGGTATCTATATTGCAGTAGAAGGGTCAAGGGAGAAAAGAAATACACATTAGTCAACTTAATGTACGTAAAAACCAACTTTGTTGAAAAGATATGAACTTCCAGTCCTGAGGGGGAGAGAAGGTGGCATATGAAATCTCCTATACAGGACACTCAGCCATGGCTGGGTAGCGGTAGAAGCCTCCATTGCAAAGGTCCCTACTGCAGCATTTTCAGTTGGATGAGAAAATACTCCCCAAAGCACTTCATTCTTGCTGATATACCCTAACTACACATAGACTGTTTCATAAGTATTGTAACTATGTACAAATACCGTCCTACATGACCATTTTCGCAGAAATTATTTCCATTGATTATTTATAAATGTCTTATCTAGATAGGATTTGATCACTTCTGCAGTGGGAACCACCTATATGAGTCTGTGGGACATTCTACCTAGGACGTTAATCAACAAATTCAAGCATAAAAATTGGACTACACACAGCAGGTGCTGCCTCAAGGAATTTCAAGAACTGTCTAAAATTCTCATGTGGCTGGGCTCATGTAACAGTCAATTACTCAGTTGTGAAGGTTTGCTGTTTTCAAGCTGGCCCTCTGCCTCAAGCCAGTCTGTATTTCACCTATGCAGAGACTAGCTGAGATGTTTCTGGACCATGAGAGGAATTAAGGAATTAAGTGTATCAGGTGTTCATACAAGCACAGCCTGACAGCCAGCTGCACTACAACTGTAACTGAAGAGCAAACTTGATTTTCATATTTATGATTCACCCATAACCTAAGTTCCATAGGTCTTGCCACTATAATTTCTTTGTTATTATCAAAGCCTTTTCCACAACTCTCCAAGTGAGGTTTCCTTTCAGTAACCTGAAGATGAAAGAATTATTTCGAATTCAAGTAAGTGCTGAATGTGCGTATCTCCATTTGTTAGTTTTCCATTTCCTCAAATGGGCTTAGTAGTCCAGTGTCCCAGATTGCTCTTTTCATTACTGAGTAGAATTCACCTTTTTTTTAATTATCACATAATACTATTTCATAATATCACAGAAGATTTTATGTCTTCATAGGCTATTTTATGTGGCATTATGTGTTCTTACAACTTTTAATTTTCTGTCTTTGTATCTCTGCAAATGGGACGACCAAGAATAGGAAGAGTTTGGAAATCATTATCTGAACGTTACAGTAAAAAAACTGTGTTTCTTTCCTGAATGAGGTTATGAAATTGCTGCAGCTGTTAAGAGAAACTTAAATTAGCATTGACATTATCTGATGCCAGCTCTAAGGTGGGCTAGATTAAATGAGCTCTTGAAATCTCCTTCAGCCCTGCATTTACATTTATTTGGAAAAAAAAAAAAAAAAAAGAAGAAAATCTAATTTAATTTAATTTATCATCAAAATCTTCACTGTAGCAAAGACAGAAAACAGTGCGACCACAACCCCTTTTGAGAATCCCCTTTGGAGAGACACAAATGACTTTTTAGCATGATACTAAATGTTACACTTTTTTGATAGACTGGAATACCTAACTCTCAAAATTAAAGCTCACTGTACATCAGTGGGTGTAGGCTCCCAAATAATTTCAGGGAAATTCCCAAAAGCCATAACAGAATGGCTTTTAAGTTGAAATGATGGTCCTAAGGACTTATGCTTTTAACTCCTTTGGATGCTTTTGGAAATCCTTGCCTTAATTTTCATTCCTGCAGTGTCGCAGTGACATCCAGTGGTCAGTAAAATTACTCTTCAACTGGGCTTCGACCCCACCAAGGACATCCTTACCTGTGTACACTATAAACTGATGCATGTGCTTCATGCCTATAAGTTTTCACAGAACTAGTGATTGATTAAGCATTGACTCAGCATTTTTAAGAGTCAGAAGGGCTGTCAGAGGCAAAAGGAAGGTTCACCATATTTCGGTATTACAGATTGCCCTCCAGGATTGCTGTTTGGGCTGCAAATTATGTGAAGTTGCTCCCAAATGTACATGCTCCCTAAATGCTAATAAACAGAACAATCTAACATTAGTACTGTGGTAGCAGCCTGGAGGTCTACCCTAGTAGATCTAGACCAAGATAAGGACACAGACCGTTACATTCTGCACCGAATGTCTGCGTGTAAAGAAACATGCAAACCAAGCCAGCAATATCAGGTCAACTACAAAACTATTAGTCTAGTTGTTCTAATAGTCACACACAAACAATTTAATCATTATCAGAAGAGAACTGTGAATTTAAAAGCAGAGACTGGTGAAGTAAATTTGTCCAGAAAGAAAGGGACAAAACCTCTAAGGAGACGCTATGGTGCAGCAGGCAAGTAATCAGTAACCAGTCACTGGAAGAAGGGGCGGAGAGTAGATAAAAGACTTTGGCACTGGTACCCAGAATATCTTCAAAATGCCAAGGGTCAGTCTGATTGGCAAGACTGAAAAGAGACAAGCTGGTCATTAGAGACAGGGTAGAGACATTAGAGAACACGGTAAGAAAAGGCAGCTGGAGACTCAGGAGCAGTAAGCAGAGGGAAAGGCTGAGAGCAAGAACTTGAGTAAAGAGTAGCTGACTGCACCGCTAAGGGGAAAAGAGGTGGGCTAATGCAGTGCTGCCCCAGGGAGGAGAAGGAGGGATCAGAAGGAGGGGTGGGAGAGAATGAGAAAGAATAATAAAAAGCCTAAACCCACACATGGCAGTATTCCCCAAGGGAATTTTCTTAGAACTGTCATGCATGAGGGTGGAAAATGCCTCGGTCTACACCCCTGAGAATTTAGCAGTGTGTCTTCAGAACAAGCAAACAGGGAAAAGTAACCTGTAGATGGGAAGGGGCTCTAAATATCAAAGATCTGATAAAATAGATTAATCTGCACAGTGTCATATCATCAGATGTCCTAAAGGATGAATGAAAGGGGCATTTAAACTTCAGCTTGCAAAGTCATACTGTCGTGTTAAAACCTACTCCTCCTCCCAGGCAGACAGTAGAAGCCAGAGGCACTACATAGCACAAAAAAAGACAGGAAGCTGCTAGCATGATATGGGAGAGATTGCAGCTACCAGACATGCTGACTACTGGAAAGGTTTCTTTTTCAGTGTAATCATAATAGCACAACCTTTCCTACAATCTATGCCTATGCTACTGTGGGAGCATATGCCTTTCATTATTTTTTTAATTATTTATTCTGACTGGGATAAGTGATTTTTTTTTTTAGAAGATAATACTCTACCATTACACATGAGGGGCAGGAGGAAAGATGAGTGGAAGATTAGGAAAAGCATCAAGGAGACTTAATAGCAGGGATGGAGAAAGTGGAATGAGATAGGGGAAGGGACAGGTTGGAGATCCCTGCTGTTGAAGGAAGAAAAGCAAGAACACAGTTGTGATGGTAGATGTGGGATTTGGAATTAAATGCAGGAGAGGAGTGAAAAAGAAAAGTGGAGTGGGAACCTTCAACAGCCTGAAAATATCAAGGTAAGAAAATTGTCTCCATTCAAATGAAGGAAGAAGGGAAGGAAAGAGGAAAACCAATGCAGAAGCAGAGAGTGCAAAGAAGAAATACATAACATTGAGATGAAAAAAAAAAAAAAGAACTTATTCAGAACATGGATAGAGTAAGAAACATGGAAACACAGAACAGAAAACATCTAAGTTCATATGGATCTTATTAAGTATATGATGTTATAAATTGGAAGATTAAGTAAGGAACCATAGTTAGAATCACAGAATCATTCAGGTTGGGAAGGACCCCTGGAGGTTCAACCCCCTGATCAAGCAAGTCCACTAGAGCCACTTGCCCAGGACCACAAACAGACAACTTTTAAATATCTCCAAGGAGGGAGATTCCACAGCTGGGCAACCTGTGCCAGTGCTCAGCCTCCTACACAGTAAAAAAAAATTTTCCTACTGTCCTGATGGAGCCTCCTTGTGTTTCAGTTTGCGCAAATTGCTCCTGGTCCTGTCACTGGGCTCCACTGAAAAGAGCCTGGCTCTGTCTTTTGCACCCTCCCTTCAGGTATTTACATACATTGATGAGATCCCCCATGACACTTTTCTTTAGGCTGAAAAGTCCCAGTTCTCTCAGCTTTTCATCATAGGAGAGATGCTTCTGTTCTTTAACCATCTTCATGGCAATTCATTAGATTCCCTGCAGTATGTCCATGTCTCTCTATTGGGGAGCCCAGAACTGGACACAGTACTTCATCTGCAGCCTGACCAGTGCTAATAAAGGGGAAGGATCACCTCCCTCAACCTGCTGGCAACATTCTGCCTAGTGCAGCCAAAGATACCATTCACTTCCCTTGCAGCAAGGACACACTGGTGCCTGATGTTCAACTTAGCGTCCACCAGGACCCACCATGTTCTTTCCTGACAAGCTGATTTCCATCTGAGCAGCCCCCATCACATACTGGTGCCTGTGCTTGTTCTGAGTAAATGTTCCTACTCTAGCTGTTTAAGAAAAAAACTGATTCTATTTTCAAATGCTCTTTATATCACTTGGCTTTATAAATCTTTTAAGTATTGAATCCCTAGAATAGCTATAAAGCAGATACATACATATAATAAGGATGTAAAACATACTTCCCAGACTTCTCTTAAATAAATGCACTTTTACTAAATAAACTGTGAAACTCAAGGTTTTATTATCACATCTTTCATTTTAGAATGTGATATTATCTATCCTTTCTCAAATGAATCTTAACTTTCTGCAAGAAGATTCCAAGGTATCAATACTGCCAGTATAATTATCAAGCATGTATCAACTCAAAGCAGAACAACACTAATCACTCAGCAAAGAGATATTCCTAGTGCATTTTAATGTTTGGCAATGATTCCCAAGTTGTTTGATGGTGTAATATCACAGAGAAAATAATTGCTTTCCACTGTAATCGCACTTAGCTTTGCAAAAGATTAATAATAAAACCAATATGCCTTTCCCTCCTCTTCCTTCACACAAATCTCTTGCTCTAAGACAGTCATATTGAAATATCAGGGAGAAGATCTTAGAAGAGAAAGATTGGGTAGTGGGTCATGTACTGGTTTGCTTTATAGATTCCTACAGATTTCACCAAGAGATCTTCTCATCAATTTTCAAGGACTGCACAAGCATTCAGTGTCAGAGCCAGGACTAAGACCACAGGAAGCCCTGGTGTTGAAGCTTCTACCCTGAACTAATAGATTAAAAAAACTCCTTTTGGGAAGCACAGTCAGTTTGGGTAATATAATGAGCTCTTACTGCAGCTCCTGGAAGGAACATTTCTATGAGTAACTTTATTGTCAGCCACTGTACTTAAACTCTTGCTCTTTTCTTCATGCAGTAAATTCATGCTACCTGCTTTCTCTTCCTGCCAGTTTTACTTACTGTCACATGAGGTCATTATAGGGGCAACTGGGTATGCTCTAGAAGGACAGCTGGTTCTGCTCTGCCTTGATAAACCATTTCCTTGGGAAATAACTACTTCTTACCACTCTGGATCCCAGTGAAAGGGGTTTATATCTATTGGGCTGAAGAAACATAGAGGTTAAACTACGATGTTGCTTTTCTGCTGCAGACACACTAGATATCTGCAGCAGTATACTTGTTTGATGAAACACATGAATAATTGTCATTGGTTTATACATCTTATTGCACCCTTTAAAACTGAAAAGGAGGAGATATTTTCATAAAAGGGGAAGGGGAGCTTTGATTGTGTACAGAGGATTGTCCAAAAGAGGTAATAGTCAGGCTAAATTACTTGCTGCCATCTATTGACCATGCTCCTTACAGAGTCCAAGATTTTCAATAAGATGATGAAAAAGCAGTAAAACCTTGTAGTACAATCAGTACAGGGAAACCTACCTTTAGGTGACAAAGTCAAAATAGTTTGTACATGCTCTATTTCTGTCTTAGCACATTCCTGAATTATCAGTAAAACCTAGTGCCAGCTGTTTGCACATTGTCTTTCTCAATGTTTTAGATTTAAAACAGCAATATCTCCTCCATATCAGAATAAGAGGTGAAGCAGTCTACTTTCAAGGACATTACACTGATGGCAGCTGAGCTTGACAAATGACTTTGTATAGATTTGTTGCTCATGCCAAATTCTGTCCCCTTTTGTAAAACAAAATTAAGTAAACTAGCATCATAGCTTCCTACCCAGAATTACTGCCATGTCTCCATACACCTTTTTTATGTGTTTATTTCCCAAGGCTTTAAAATAACAAATCACTTCTTTATAAAAAATTTGTCTCCTTGGAATAATAGGCTTAGCCATGATTTCTGATAGAGCAATAGCTCCTCTACATGATAGCAACAGCTTGCAGCAAGAAACAGAAGCCCATTCATTCTGGAGGCTTCCATGAGACAGACTAGCATTGATGTAAGAAATTAATTAATTTTTTGCATGACTGAGGTATTCAGTATAAACAATATTTTGTTGCCTTTACTGTATCAAAAATAACAAATGGAAAGATAACTATTTCCTTTAAGATTTGAGCAAGCAGATTTCTCAGGATACAGTTATGCATTAGGCAAGCTGTGTTTTATAAAGAGCAAGTTAAGGCCAGCAGCAACTTAAGGCACTAATTTATTTCCAGTAAACATTTATTCAGACACTGCCAGCTCCAGCAAGGGTGCTCACTAGCATTCCTGATTCATTTCACCTTATCTAGAGATGAACAGTCGCACAATGGACTAAACAGCACTGATCTGATATCAATAGCCAAAAAAGTAAGTCGCTATGGCTGTTTTCTTCACACTGTTATGTCAGAGATACAGCTACCTGGACCACATCTCGTTCTCAAGTGACACTCATTTTCATCCAAAGTAATACCAAGGTCCTTATCAAAACACAAACATGTTCAAAATCAGAATCTGTCCATTTAGGCAAAGCCTCTGAATCTGTACACTACTGAAATCAGTAGAGGCAAAGGGCAGGAAAAGCAGTATGAAGGAGCAGAAAATGAGGCTCAGAGCTCACCAACCAAGGCATATATTTCACCAACTGTAGTGATACAAAGAGGCTAATACACTGAATTTCCTACAGTGGAAAGATTCCAGAGGGAAATAGTAGTCGTGCATAGTGCAAAGGATAATTCAGCTTCTGAAAATCAAGTATTTTCACTGATGAGAATGGATGGATAGTGATGGATCAATTGTTTTGGAAACAAGGAAAACTGAGGGTTTATTACTACATGGCCTAGCAAGTGTTGTTATCCCCTGTACTTCATGTATGAGTGCTTGTATGAAGCACATATGAAGCAGTATGAATGTGTGAAACATGAGGGATTTCAATATTTGGCATTAGGTGTCATGGAGCCTAAGCACTAAGTCCATAAGTCACTCTCCCTCCTGCATTTACAATGCAGTTAAGAAAACAGAAACTCGCCTTCTCCCCTCCCACCTTTAAGCTTATTCAGAATACTCTAGAGCACATGGAGCAATTTAAACAATTTCTCTAAGAACAAATGTCTTGTTCTCCACCTGTCATCCTGTTTCATAAACTGGTTACTCCATACATTAGTGCCTTACAACATCTTTGAGTAAAACTGGTCTTTTCCACTAGTCAGTTGGAAATGTTGTCTTCCCTGGAGAAAGAAGGTGGAAATCTTCCTCTTTGTTGATGGAAGATGAAGTCCAAATTTCCAATTTCATAGCATTCGACTGATTCTCCTGGTTTTAGCAGACAGTGAAATAAGGAACTGAAAGTAGTTTTCATCCCGCTAAAACAGACAGTCAAAGATGAGCTTCCAGAGAGGCAGAAATGCCGTGGTAGCTATATACAAGCCTGCTTAAAGCATCCAATGGTCCCAGCTAGCAGCAACTTTAAAAAACAGCTGCATGCCTCTAAAACAAGCATACTGCTTCATATAGCCAAGATTATGGGTCACTCCTTGAGAGGAACACTAGGAAAATACTCTTTCTCAGCTGTCTCCTGCTCCTAGAAGGCACATACTTTTTTCTCTCAGCCACCTGAGTAGGCTCAAGGGAGTGAAGTGGGCAGAGAAATCTCCCAAAGTATTAGCTTTTCCTTAGAGACAAAATGATTCCTACCCAATGAACTGGACTAGACTTGATTATCCCATATTTAGGAGGCACCTCTCAAGGACAACAATACTGTTAATAAAATCACCTGCTTTGGTATACCAGCAGCTTCACCTAGAGAGTCATAAATCTCTCAGTGTTTATGCTACACACATTTGAGGTGATTTTCTTTTTAACCAGGAAGGCACAATGCACCCGCATGTATTGAGAAGCAGCATCAGTTTGGTCTCAGCTCACTCAATAGCATGGTCATCCTATGGCTCATGAAAAGTGCCAGTCCTTTCATTGGCTATCTTGAGAAGTCATAGGCACTATGGAGGTTTCACTGCTGTAACACAAAGTGAGTCCTGAATTCCCATAGTACCCGAGACCTGTAGGTACCTTTGTAGGAGAACAGCCTATGCTATATAACTGAGCAAAGGCATGCAACATAGAATATAAAGCAAACCAGTTTAGTTCATGCTTGAGAAAAACCTTAGTTTCTAAGTGACTGGGCTGAAAAACATCAACACTCACACTTGAATACCCTATACGTTTGCTTTGCTTAGATAATACTAAGCAGCACAGCTGTCAAAATGGTTATAATTTAAAGTGAGCATTCAGAATGTAATGTTCCATATTGGTAACATTGCTGAGGCTAAATTTTAGGTGATAATTATAATGTTGATCACCTGAGATGAAACTATCATAAAAACTACTCAAAAAAAAAAATGTGTAAAACCAAAATCCTCTGTAAAAATGTCATAAAGGAAACACAGTTATAAAAGATATAAACATGAAATCTGTACTTAGAACCAAGAAATTTAGCTTCTAAAATGTTTTTAAAAAAGGAACTCAGAAACTAATTGCTATTTAGGATAATATTTTTAATAATTCTTGAATTAATTTAATGAATCTGAAATTCTGCATCATAGGGGAAAAGAGCGGGGGAAATTAACATATTCCCCTTCTGAAAAAATTTTCTATGAGAGGTGAAAATCTGATTCAGAATGTTCAATATTTGGTAGTCCTTCACTTCCAAAAGGTAGAATATTGGCTATGTCAGAAAGTTATTCTGAAAACATTAGTACCCATGGCTTATGTACTGTTCAATTTCTCTTATCCTAGACTATCAAGCTATGGAAGAGGCCATCCTTCATTTTAAATACCCAGCAAAGACAACCAGACATAATAAGTGATAACGAGGAAAGTTTATGGGTCCCAGACTAGATGCCACTAGACTGGATGAGACTCCAATGCACAGCTAAACCTGGGGAATTTGGTGGCTCACATAGTAAAGGTCCTACTTGATATGAACAGTGGCCAAAGAAACTGACCCTGAGTGAATATTGCCATCATCCAGCAGTTAATTTATCCATTAAAACTCATCTTACCAGCCACAGAACTGGCTGAAAATTGCAAAGTAAAAATTGCCTATTGAATTAAATGCACCACAGCAATATTCACTCTGTAATGTATTTGACAAATGATATCTATCCAGATGCAACAGACACCCACAAGTTAGCTCCAAAGGGAGCAGTATCTAATTGAATTAAAAGCATCCACTTTTGAAAATGTTGAAAATGTTAAAGAAATCAAGACACAGCTTCAATGTCCATGTGTTCTGTTGACTACCATGGTATTGATACCAGCCTACTATGACTCACTGATAACAAGAAGGATTACTGAACCACACTGGATTTGCAGATACAGGTTAGAAGAGGTTAAATGCGTACTTGAACAAAATGGGCTTCATGAGCAGTTCCAGTGCAGCTCCCATCTTAGTGTCCTGCCACAAGGTTGTGCTGGTGCCAAGGTTCCTAGTAGTCCCAAGCCAATCCATTGTGCGGGAGAAGCAGGAGAACATAGAGGGATGTATCCATATCTTCCATCTATCAGCCGCTCCTGGAGATCTTCCTGCTTCCAGTTCAACTGAAAATAAGCCTTGTGCATCTTGTGAAGTTCTTGGCCAAAAGATTTTGGTAGGTATTTCACAGAGTGCAGCCTTAAGCAAGTGGGTATCAATCCCATGTATAAAAAAGATATTATTAACATACTATTAACAATGAAAGCCAAATACAGGCAGAAAGATCCTACTGCCCACTACATGAAATCTAAATCTAGGTATGCGATATACACACACCAGTTAAGGAAGTCAACTGGTCTTTCTGGGAGTTGGGCTGCATGAATCATATCCCCTGAGCCAGCAGATAAGCTTTCTCAAGGCACATTTTATCTTATCAGTCATCATGGTGCTAATGCATAATAAATCTTCCCCTCTGGTTCATAAGAACCGAAGAACTGAAGCTCTAATCCAAAGCTGACTTATCTCCACTGTCTGTGCAGTTGGAGGGACTGGCAGTTATGGTTGCTCCAGCAAAGCCTCACATGACTTTTATGTGCGAGACCTGCTTTACCATTACTGCTGAGAAAAACATTTCGCTCCAGGAAGCTGTAAGTATCTATTTATAGGCCCTGTTGTACCAAGCCAAGCTTGTGCTCCAGTTCTTGCCAAGAGGCCAAATGAGGTGCCAGCCAGGCAGTGGGTGAATGAGGCATAATCCAGGCGACAGTTATTAACTACTGGAATCCTCTGTTTACTTGGTAAACAGCATGTACAGTTGCAACAAAAACCTTTTACTGGGCAACAAACTGTGACTTCTTACAATGGAGCCTCAAAGTGTTTATAATTTTATTCCAGTATGTAGTATTTCTTTGGATTTATCTTGTTCTAATCTATAGAACAGAAATATAGAAGTCATCTTCTCATCTTGACCAGCAGGTGATTTTTACTAAAGAAACAGCTCATCCTGCTGGTTAATGGTTTCAAAAGCGTTCAAGTGATTTCATATGGCATTGAGTTTGAATCACTTTATTATTTCTGATGGAAGACCTTATTTATTTCAGAGCTAATGGGTAAGAGTTAACTCACGTTTCTCCATCTCTAGTGACAAAAAATAACTTACAGTTGGTTTATTTAAGGAATACATTGAAAACAAAAAATGGAATGAAGCACCAAAGTATAAATCATGAACAGAAATTATGGTACAGAAAAGTGATGTTCTTGCAAAAGAAAAATGAAAAAGAAACCACTTGCCTCCAGCAGCTAATATAGTGTGCTATTCAGAGAGCAGTTACTGCCTCTCTACCAGTACTAGAGCACCTCCATGCACAGTCTGAACCTGTATTCTACTGTAAGTGCCTCATTGATTAAAACCCCATTGTCCATAGAGTTGAACAGCAGGAGATGCTGCTTCTGAACATGCAGACAAGTCATCTGTTTGACAACAGCTTACAATGCATAGCACACACAAATTATTACTCCCTTGGCACTTACTGCCATAAGAGTTACTGCAAAGGCAAATTACTTGGTAACCCTGCACACATGATTATAGCATCATATTAGAAGCACTCTCATTAAAGAAAAAGTGCTTTCTTGATCATAATCTTTTATTTGTGACAGTTTTTGGGGAGGAGTGAACCACCTGATGGATTGAAAGTTACCATTCTTCACAGATTCATGGTAAACCCTTCTTTACAGGTAACACAGTGATCCTAGAGATACATGTACATAGGAAAATATTTTTTCAGCATTTTAGAAATAGCATGTTTTGTTACATTGGAACAGAATTCAAATCACATTGGGACTGTTTGTGACTGAACCAAGAATCAGACCTGGAACTTTTAAGCCTGTTTTTGTCTATTCAGGTGCCAAAGTGTCAGCTAAGGACTGCTTTGGCTTGCAGGGAGCAGGAGATGGAGAAACCCAAGGAAAACAAATACAAAAGAAAAAAAGGAAGAAAACAAACCAAACAGGTTGTATTTTACACTGGTGATAGCCTCCAGGCAGAGCTACGTTAGGGGCAAGACTGAGATGAAAACAAATGACATCTGCATCCTATGTGTCAGAAGATCAACATCAGCTCTGCCACACCTGAGAAAGGAACTTTCAGAATTGGACAGTACCGTTCAAGACTGGCTTCTCAGTTACATGCCAGGCACTGGTTTCACCTGTCATGCCATCATTTAGCTTTGAAACACTGTGTACATTCAAATACATATGCAAACAACACACATACTTACATCCCATTAATCTTTGCAGTACCCCCTGTCACCAGAGGCCTAAAATAGTGCAGGTAGATGGGACAGTAGCAAAGATTAAACACAATTTATTGCCTGCACTTAAAAGACTGCTGGATTTGACAGCAGCAGACTAGTAAAAAATTAGGACATGACCATTAGATTAGGATCATTGCTGAACATTACCTTTAGGTAATTAAGATAATTGCTAAAAGAGCAGAGTCTGATTTCAGATTTTGACTGGTGGGAAGATGAAGTCTCTGCTTTCAGTTTCAGTTCTCAAATGAATCTCCTTTTAAATCTGTAATACAATTTCTGCGCTTGATTTTGAAGCACTACAGGAAATCAGATTTTGTTTCCAAAGATCTCAGAGTACTTTACAAATTATATATTTACCATCATTATCTCCAACAATGGGGAAGCTGAGGCATAACAAGGGGACATGATTCACCCAAGATCCCAGATGCCTGGCAGTACCAAGACAAATTCTATCACAGTAGATGAGGTCAGACATTTAGCTTGCCTAGCCCAAACACAGACAGGAGGAAGAGGTGTTCATATGGCTCCAAAGAGTGTCAAAAAGTCCCTTTCTTCAGCAGGTTTCTAGACTAAATCCTTCCTTCCTTGTCATGCAGCTAAGAGTGAGTGCAGTTTACTCATCTACATGTCAAAAAGATCAAGACTTTCAACGTATGCAGATCATGTGCAGAATGTTTTTTAAAAACACAGTTTACTCTTAGAAAGCTTTCTTAAAAATAATAAAAATGTTGTCATTTTCTTGAAATGTCATCAGATGATAACAGCATGCATTTACCCATCCTTTTTAATCAGCCTTTCCAGCAGACAGATGCCATAAAACACTACAGGATGCAATGCCTGTTGCAGAGTTGAATACCAAAAGCCGGAACAGCATCTCACTCTCTCCCTCAGTTCATGGAAGGGAATCACTTGTTTTCTCAGCCCATTTTTTGAAGGGTTGCTTTTTCTCCCACTTTAATAAGAAACTCATATGAACCAAAGCTGAAAAGTGCACCAAGCTACTGAGCTTTAATCAGTGTTTGGGATGTGGAATATGGACAGATGGTTGGGCGGACAGAGAGATTTGAAGCATAGATCCAACCTGCACAACACAGCAGCAGCCAAAATTCTTTATTCTTATAATAAGAATACTCTTATTATAAGAACAACTTATATGCTTATAATTTCTGTGTAAAAATGGAAACAATGTCAGTCAGATGTTAGGGTTCCTGGTCCTAGGCTGATTTTGAATTGAACAAGTGATGCCAATTACGAGAGGTATCATGAAGTTTTAGGTTGGTTGCACAAAACAAACAAAAGCCAGGAGTCTGGGACTGGAGGAGTGTGATCTTTCAAGGCTTCTAAGAAAAAAAAAATGTTGCTATAATTTTGACAACATAATTTAGCAGCTTTTATATAGAGCAATCTACACCTCCGCCCCTCTCCACCTTGCCTCCCCCTCTGGTATTGTCTTGCCTGTCAATTATTGGAAGAAGAGCCTGTTCTTTAAAAGGCTTTTAAATTATTAGAAATTATTTGGAATATCATCTAAAAGCTCTTGAAAGAAAGAAGACTACCCCCACACATACACACAGCAGAAAGTATTTATTTGTGTTGTCAACTTAAATGTGCACGAATAATGTGAGAGAGAGTTTATCTGGCTAATGACATTAAGGATCATTAGTTGTGCTGACCCTGGGTTTGAGCTGTGGGGATGTTACAAAATAAACCTAATGCTCAAAATGCCTAATATGTGACATGGCAATGCCCATTTCCTTTGGTACCCATGATACTGTGAGGATTGTATAGAAAGACTGAGAGAGTCTGGGGCCATGACAATACAGTAAACAGTGTTGCTGCTAATATATGCATACGAGGAAGAAAAGCAAGGCAGCTAAACCATTTTGCCAAGTAAGCAACTTTGTTGTTAATGCAGGGTTTGTTTGCTCTGATACATAACACACACATTCAAGTTCCTTCAAACCATCACTCTGACTGGCATTGAAAGATATTGTATTATAAATTTTACATTATAATAGTGTTTACTGGCGGAATAAATTGCATACCTGTATTAAAGTGATGGAAAAAAGACATCACTCATTATCACATTCAGCAGCATGCTGAATACAGCAGTGAACAGTGATAATCATGCCAGCTAAAGCAATTTTACCATGAAAAGTTGTTCAGATGTAAGAGTGAGAGACTGCTAATGTCTTACATGAAGCACAGCTACTTCCTATTTGTTCCTGAGAAGAACTTTACAATTCATTGATAACTCACAAGTTTCTAAATGCAATATATGTTAAAGGTATACAAATTATTTCTCTGTTTTCTTCACAGCCCTTTTTTTATCTCCATAATACCTATCTTGCATTTTGGCAGCTGCTGTTATTCCACCTTTTAAGTGGCCTCACACAAATCAGAAATAAGCATTTAGTTCAAATGCTGCATACAATTCACTCACAGGTCCCTCTGACCTCCTCTGAAATGGTTTCCGATTCACTGCTCTTCTCCAGACAGATCTATGTATGCCCTAAAGAATTTTCCTCTCTGAATTTAGCCTTCAGAAGAGCTTGGGGATGGGGCAGGAAAAGACAATTTGCTTGTATTCTGGTTGTTAGTGTCTCCAGATTAATTTCATCTTGCTACCTTTGCCTACCAGTAGATACTTAGGATAGGCTTCACCATCAGCTAGAACACATTGTTTTAGGCACCAGCATGTAGGACTCTATAAGTGGGTGAGGTGTCTGAGCTCCCAGTACAGATCTAGTCAGTGGAGCTTAGATGCAGTTCACCCAAAGCATGTAACAGGGGTACCTTAGCATATGCTCCTTGGCCTCCAGCTGCTGAAGAAAATGTGTCTCTCTAGGGCCTCTGTCATATGTGTCAGCCTCATGCAGAAGTCTTCAACAACCTAGAGAGTTCTCAAGGCATATGTTTAGGCAACTGAATTAGGTCTGAGACCTCCAGTACCTACTGCGGAAGCTAAGCCACCTCACTCACTCACTCACTCACAGACACCGACATGCACATGTTTGAATCTCCCCCTGGAAGCTGAGTGATATGAAGCCAATTCACAGCCCTCGGTTTCACTACGTAGATATGTCTTTGAAGTATAATTACACAGCACCCCTCCTCCAAAGCTTTCGGGACCCAGTTCCAATTGTCAGTTGGACTTCATGCCTTTGAGGATCTGGTCCCTAAAAAACCTGGTCCCTAAAAGTTCTACTATGCCTGTGGCTACATTTAGTTAGCAAAGACTAGTAAAACAAACACAGCTGATCAAGTTACCTCTGTTTAACAAACTACCGAGCATCTGTGGACCCATAGGACTATTTCATATTCACCTTGCAACTGACTCAGGTGAAGTAGTGCTCACTGCAGAAAGGAAGGTCTGGATATCCAGGCTAGGTGCAGGATTTCTGTGGAAGCACTGCTGCTTCAGAGAGCAGAGGGACAGCAGGATGCAGTGAGGGGCACATGGTAGCTCAGGCTCCGCCATGCTGCTGTGCTGGTTGAGTGGAGTGGGTCCTGGAACTGGCAATCTCCTTTGCCAAGGGAAAGATTTTGTAGGCACAAATTAGGTAATAGGAACAAGGGAATGAAAGGGACTTCAAGGGTTTCATTCTAGAACTGAACGTGCACCTCTAAGTGTCAGCATCTCAGTGGGGGTGCTGTTGTAATTAAACAGATGGAAACATACATCATTTGAGGTAGAAAAATGTGTAAAGAAGGGGTCCTAATCTCCCCAACATTGCAGTTCTTCTAAATAATACTGTGGAAATATTAATTACCTCTCAGATTCTCTATATTCCAGCAGAGGACCCTGCTATGCACTGTTTTTAAAGACTGATGATCATTTCCTTCCCTCTGTTCAAAGGACACAGCCTTCATTAAAGAGTTCAGCTTCCCTAGAATAGGACTTCCATTTCTCAATTCAAATACTGCAATTCAAGTCAGTTGCTGGTCTTACTATCAAGTTTCTGTTGACAAACAATACAAAGCATGGCACTTCTGTGTGACTAAGTTGATGTTTAACATAGAAGCACTCCTCCACAGAATCACAAGACAGACTTGAAATTAATTTTCAAAGGAAATTGTAGGTGAAAAACAAAAGGAGATAGATTGAAAATTGGAAGTAATGGGAAAATAAAGATGAGATGTTAGCGTTACCTAATTGTTTTCCTTTTTTTCATAATAAAAATTATTATCTCTCTAAATGTATGTCACCCATGCATTATCTACACTTCTGTTCGTCTATCATTTACCTGTCTTCCACATGCCTGAAAGTAACTACCTATTTGGAAAAGCAAGTTAAATTGTCTTCCTCAGTGAAGGGAGGGGAGTGAGATGAAAAGGAGAGAGAAAAAATGATGAAAAATCCTGGTGTAATCTGAATAGCAATGAAGCAAAAGCTACTCCTTGATGTGCCTATGAATCCTGTAAATGAAGTGGCCCTTGAATTAAATTAATTTAAAATCTGGCAAATATTACTCGGCATGTTTGTCAATGTGCTGTATAATTATTAATTTGTTCATTGAGGCATCTATATAAATAAATAGAAAGCAGAATGCCATGATTAAACTAATACTAGAAATCCAGGGTCAAGAAGACTTGTTATAGAGGCATCTAAATAGCTTTCCCAGGTCCTATTTTTACATCTCCATACAGATCTGCAGGTCTGTAACTGCGAATTAATTGGCACACATTTAGATGCCAGCAGAGCTTTTGTATTCTCAGTGCACATTTTGTCTTCTCAGAGTGAGATGTTAGTAATGGAGGTTTTAATATTACCCCTAGGGGAGCACCAGAAAATCTTAACAATTTCCTTCACTAGAGTATTTTCATTAGAGCTAAATGCTGTGCAATTTACATTTGAAATCAGGTGTAGGGTAAGTATAATGTGACAAGACATGTTGCAATGTTAGGGGTTTTTTTTCTTCAAATGTTCCTTATTTACTGCAATATACCCTCAAAAGATAATCACGCAATTAAAATAAATATCTTGATTTTTAACCACTCCTAATTGAACTGTTATTCGGATAATGGCAGCACAAAATAGAATCAGGTTTAAAAGGACCCAAACCACAAGATTAAAATATTACTCTATTTAAACAAAAATGTTTCTGCAAAATAGGTTCTGTGCAGCAGAAATGAGTCCATCATAAATAAATAAGACACAAACCCCTTCCTTTGTAATACTAATTCAACCTCGTGGTGCTTAAAATGCCAAGACCTCTGCATGACTCACAGGAAAAACCATAAACCCTCCCTTTTCCAACACAAAAAAAAAAAAAGAAGAGAAAGCAAAAAAGGAAAAAAAAAAAAAAAGCATTCATTAATAAGGACCTGATGCAAGAAAGTACAGTAAAGAGCTAGAGGACTAGGGCCAAAACAGGACTCAAATGTAGCTGAGGCAGAATTTCAGCACTTGGTCTAATATGAAATTCTACTCTGCCATTGCCTGCATCTCAAGGCACCTCTATTCTGTTACTGACTTGCTTTTTCATAGCAAGAAAAGAAGAAACTGCACAACCACATCTTCAATCCAATCAGGGGTTCCTTCATGCCTAAACCTAATCACAGGATCCACTGTTTAAACGTTTCTCCACCAAAAAGCCCTAATAGTCTCAGTCAGACTAGGGTTATTGCTGAAGAAGGGACCTTCTACAGAAGGAAGAAAATTGCAGCACCTGCCTCTTAGCCACTATGGAGCATCTTAAAACTGAGGAAACCAAACCATTGCAGAAAATATCTGCCAGCAGCAGGAAGAGAGGAGGAAGCAACAATCCTAGCAACCTTCCATTCTGTAAAGTTACAGCCAGCCTCAAGTGCAGCAGCAAGCCACATTATGATGGAGGAGGTCTTAGCACAAGGGAGTCAGACCCAGAGGGCTGGAATGGTTACAGGAGTGTCCAGAGACTTCCTGCATGCCATACAGCACCCCTGGGCTGTGTAAAACATGAGTGTGAGGTAGCCTTCTCATTGTCCTCTTCCTTATATAGCCAGGCACAAAAATATGAAATTATTTTGGAGGTCAAAAATTGATCCCACCTTATGAACCTGTCTAGGTTAGGCACATGGACAGTATTGTCTCCATACCGTCAAATAAAGAAAAGAAGATCCTACAAAGGGTGCTTTAAATATCAGTGGGGTTAGCCACCCTTCATGTTATGTTGCCTCTCTCTTGTCATGGGAGAGAGAGGGAGTCTAAATCAAATCAGCGGCCTAACTGAGGGGACAGAAGCCAAGCCCAGAGGTTTACACCTTGACAGGACAGGACTAGGTTTCAAAGCTTGGCCAGTACTCATAAAAAAACCTAGCAACCACAGCAGTCTCTCATGTTTACACCAGAACTCATGAAAACCCAGCTCCCAGATTTTCTGGTATTACTGTAAATTGGAGCCTTCTGCTGTTAGGGGCTCTGTGAAAAACCCTTTATAATTTTTCATTAGAAAACTAACTGAATACAATAAAATACAATACAGAAATGATACAAATGTTGAAGACATTTCTTCCAACCTTCTGAGGAACAGTGACTGCAAAAGTTCAAGATACCTCAGAAGCTTAGGAAAAAAAGCAGAATTTATTCCATGGGTCTTTTAAAAACATTTGCCAAATATCATTATTTCTGAAACCAGCAATGCATGGTTATGAAGTATTCATGAGCCAATAGATGTTTATAAAGTTTTCATTGCCGTTTAAATGGCAATGAAATCTATGCAGAGCAAGAAGTAGGAAAGCTTTGCATATGACCTTGTCCTTGTACAACAAAAGGGTGGGCAAGAAACCAAAGAGTCTGGTGAGGTGCCAGATTAGCAATTGACATCATGTAATGGTAAGCTGAACAGGGTGAGCAGCTGAGAAGCAAAGCAGACCTTGAAAAGCTTGCAAATATTAAATAGCAGGGAGAAAACAGAGAAGAAAAGGGGGACTAAGAACAAAAATGTTCCCACTTCAAAGACAGGAGGTGACAAAATGAGGACTCAAGAGGTCCTATGCTTTGTAAAGGTCTCAGGTTGTTAGCATCTTGCCTCTGTAATACATAAACAAAGAACAAAACAACATTTCAAAGAAATTATCAGAAGTTTTTTGGATAGGGAACACAATGAAACTGTACCAAAAATAATTAAGCAAATGGTAGAGTTGAGACATAAAAATAATTAATATAAACTTAATTGAGATTTGTAAAATAGTAGGTGGCTGCATGTGAAATTGCATTTGTATACTGGTGAAATAATTCTAATTTTGCTTTCCACATACCTCTGCCCACACCTTAGCCACATGTTCACCATAATCTCAGCCATTTTTCAGGTTGTTGCAAATATTGACTACGTTTGAAATGCAAGGAAAAGTACAATCAAGTTTTTCAAGCCATCTGGAAGAACAGAAAGCATAGAAAGAAGTTTCTTACTCAGGAAGGAACAGCCATTAAAGGGAAACTGAGGTAGGGAACTGATAGGAAACTGGAAAATTATCTCAATGAATTTTAGAAGCCTACAATATAGATTTCCATTCTTATTTATTTTATGGTCAAAGGCAAAAATGCAACCTATTCCAACCTATTCTAGACTCTTATTTTTAGGCTGTGCACATAGAAAAGCATGTGCTAGGTCACAGATAGCTGGAATGAAGGAATAGGGTCTCTTTAAAGAACAAGAAGCCAAATCTCACTTCATGCTTTTCTTGCATGTGTCTATTGGCTGGGTCCTAAAACTGGTATTAAAATAACTTTGCAATGTTAAATTGTAAAGTTTTCAGGTCCAGGTTTTGAGCTTAGATACTGATACAATAAATGAGATTATTTTTTTCTGCTGTTTAACATTTAAACTAGTTAATCCTTAATGCTTGCCAATAGTACACAAAAGACAGAAATCCATGTTCAAATGAAATACCTGTCATGCATGACCTCATTTGAAAGATCTGTGAAACAGATGTGATCATAGAGGATCACACAAACAAGTGGCCTGAACTAAGGAAGTCTAAGGAGCAAATTATCCAGTAATACAAGCTTCTTATCCAGGTATCCTTCGCTTATCACTGCCTTCAGTGTCATCTGAGGGAGTTTCTACCCCTGTGACTGCTCTTTCAGGGTCATTCAGCCTTACAGACTGACAGAGGCCTCATGACATTTCTACCCAAGAGAAGCTCTAGCTTAAAGACATCAGCTGTCTCTGCATGAGCAGGAATCTGGAAGGAGAATCATTCTATCCCACCATCTATTTACCTTGTCCATACTTCATTGATTTGTCTTTGTTATGGCACACAGTGTTGAAAGCCTTGCTATAAACTCAAGACAAGCAATACCAACTACTACTTTTCTCCAAGTCATTTCATCACAGAAGGTTTCAGGTTGGTCAAGCATGACTTCCTCTCCATAAATCTATGCTGACTACTTCCAGTCACCTTCTTGTCCCTTATATACTTCAAAATGGCTTCTAGTATTATTTGCTCCATGACCTACCCAGCAACCAAAGTGAGCCTGACCAGTCTGTACTTCCTCAGATCCTTCTCCTTTCTCTTCTTGAAGATGAGAGCAACATCTGTTTTCTTCCAGACATAGAACATGAATACAGCAATGAAGAGATCTGAGCCATCTCATCACCTTCAGCATACTTACAGAACTATAGCAAAGAGGGAAGTGCAGATTAATGGCATGAGGATCAATTAAAGCAAAGCAGAATGTATAGTTTCCAATTTCAGACAGAATGTGTGGTTTGTTGTTATTTTTTACAGTTTCACAGAAAATTCAGATGATGTTTTGTTGACATACATTAGTAGTATTTAAAAGTGTTATCAAACATCCCTTCAGTTTAGCTTTAGGAAGTGCCATGTAAAAGTGTCCTAAACTTAAGGAGAACGTTATTAAAAGCTAAGCCCAGCTTAGCCTCAACCACTAAATAATATGGCATTTAGTTAAAAAAGAAATACTCCTGAGGATATAATCTCCCTTACGGAATGTCTTGTGCTATAGGCAGGCTTGCTGAGTTGTGAAATTCATTTTGTATTGGAAATTGACAATTTCAGTGTTGTCCATACTAAGGTTTGGCAATAATACCTAACTAATCTCAGTCTCATAAAATGACCAAAAGCCATTAATTAGGAATGCTGACTAGCAGAGCAAAGGAGGCAAACCAGTTGGGACTGGAGCAGAGACAGGGCTAAAATGCACCCAAAATTAAAATACAATTTGGGAGTACAGGAAGACAGGAAGAAAAAGTCGGCTGAAATTGCCCAGACACGACTATTACATTCACCCTGCCAGCTTTCCTCTCCAATTCCACAGCTCACAATCCATAGGAGACAGTAGCATTACAGGTCCAGAATATTTTGAAAGTTATGTATGTTTACAGATTAACACTGAATCTTACCACATCTAATCCTAGAATATACCCAGTTCCTACTTTAATTATTTATATTGCTATTTATTATCTTTTGTTTTGTTTTTCTATGTAGTTGTAATAAGAAAGTTTAATGGGAAGGAATGGAACATATTTTTTTTCCAATATTGAATATTTCATTAATTTTGAATATTAGTAATCTTTGGTTTTTAAAGACAAAACTATTTTTTTCCCTTTCAAAAGAAAGAGCAGGAAAGCATGAAAACTTCATACATTTGAAAGAGGAGCTAAATTTTTTCAACTGCCAATGAAAGCTTTGTTTCAGTCAGTACAGAAAATCTAGGAAATAAAGTTCTAGTTCAAATATTTTTCATTCTTAAAAAAAAAAAAAAAAAACAAATCAGCTCTCAATCCAACTTTTCCGCCAGCTGTTCCTTGTCTTCATGGCTGATTATTCCATTCACTTATAGAGCTCTGTATAGGAAGAGTTTAAGAAGATATTTTTTCCTGTGATAGTACTTTGTTCAAATAAAGGCAGTTCTTTTCTAAAGAGTTATGGGGATATTTTGCTTGTGATTAAGGCTCTGATCTTTAGTCTAGCTTTAACCATTTCTCATGGGCACAAAACATGCAGGCACATTTTGCAACGCAATTATTTGTGTCTGCAATCTAGTTACTTAGATCTCTGAGTCCCTGATTGCATCCATAAGTCAGGGACTTGGACATCTAAGTGATCTAAATTGCACCTGCAACAATCTGCACCTAAAATGTCAAAAAAAGGATGTAACAGATAGAAAAAGAGTTGAAATGGGTGATGAGAATAATTAGGGATGGAAAACCTCAGAAATGAAACAAAATGGAACAGAATTGGACTGTTTACTGAGGAGATGAATAAAAGAGGAAATGATCAAAAGGAGCACAACAGAAAAGATAGATGAGGCACTTTTACCCACACACACACACCTTTTTTATCATCATGCAAGAACAAAGAGACATTTCACAAAATTTAAGCATGGAAGATTCAAAATTTATACTAAAGGAGACACACTTTCTCACAATTAACGTATGAAAAACCCAACCACATGACGAAGTGAATCCAACAGGACTCAGCAGAGGGTTAGCCACCTCTTACCTTTAGAAATGCTCAAAAACAATTAAAAGGCAGCAATTTTGAAGAAAAGCTAACTATCTTCCTGCTTCAAGGCTTCGATTTTATTATTATTACCTTTTAATACTGAAGGGGAGAAAATCTTTCTTCAGGAGCAGATTACTTCAGACATGTCTGACACAGGTTGTACCTTTGTACCATTCCCCTGAGGCACTTAGGGCTGCCTCTGGTTTGTGACAGGTTGCTGGGCAAGGCAGAGCCTCCAGAGAGCTGAGCAGCTCCTCCTAGGAGCACACACAAATCCAGAAGACCTTTCAGAAATTGTCGCAGGAGAACTCTAAAGGGCTGTACACCAGAACATTGCATCTGTGCTACCTGAATAATAGTGAATGTGACTGAAAAGTTCACGGATCTTGTAACAGACTAGGGAGTGTCGTTACACTGTTTAAAGTATTAGAATGTGAAATAGTGCAGGGACATATTTTTACATGAAAATCTGCACAAGACAGATTATTGGAACATCCATCAAATAGGGTTGGCCAAAAATATGCACTGTATTCCACACCAAAGAGAAAATTGGTATTTTATTCTCACACTGTATTTTGTTTTGGGGTTTGTTCTTTTTTTTCTCAAAGAAAAAGAATTCAAGAACACTTGTAGAGAAAGACAGGTCACTAGGACATTCAGAGGTACACAAAAGAACACATTAGGTACTCCCTCAGTGCACATCACAAGTGTCTGAACCACTAACCACACCAAGTAGATCCTATTTTTCCAAGAAAACACATTAACAAAACAGTGCATTCTCATGGCAAAAACTACTTTGCTAAAAAAATTGCTCATCTGTCCTATTGAGTTTCTCTGACAGAGCTTACCTATGCTAGTATGTCCTTTCATACAGTTTAATTAGATGGTACAGCTGCGTTAGATCTTCAGGATAGACAGAGACCATGCACTAAAAAACAGATACAACTTGGGAGTTAGGACATTTTCTTAACTGTAAAAGATGTGAGTTGAAATCTTAGCTGGAAATCAGGCAGGATGCAAACTTGGAAAATGGTCTGTCACAGTCTTAGAAGGAGCTCCCCAGAGAGCTGTATGAGAAATTATTTATTGCCGCTCTTCAGACACCGTCCCTGAAGGCCTTTAAAAGACGTGCAGATGTGGCACTGAGAGACATGGTTTAGTGGTGGACTTGGCAGTGTTAGGTTAACAGTTGGACTTGACAACCTTAAAGGTCTTTTCCATCCTATATGATTCTATGATTCTATGACATAGTTCCAGGCTTGACCACCATAAAACACAAGACCTAAAGCTAGATTACTATTTTTAACACCTTGGCCCTACCTGGTTTTCCAGCTAGTCTGGCAGTTTTCAGCAATGCTTCTTGTGTGTACCTACTTTTCCCCTTCTATCACAGACAGGCTCCGCAGATTAGAATTGGGTCTATAAAATCCAGGGAGCCCTAGGGCACTACAAATGTCTTGCCTTGGAGAGAAATGGTATTCCACGTGCTGGTGCAAATGTAGAAAAAGACACAAAGATGAGCATTTAGGATGCCGGTGGGTAAAGGACTAACTCCAGACCTCAGCTAAATACAGTCAAAATCCTTCTATGGCCATATGTGACCCTGGAACAGTATCCAACAGAGCAATAAGGGGTTCAAGAGGTTGTGATAAAAGTAGAAGACAAAGATATCCTTTGGCTGAAGATGCAAGGGAAAGAATTACAAAATAGGAAATAAATAAAGCAAGAGGAATTAGAGAAGAGATTCAAAGAGCTGAACTATACAACCAGAGTAGTAGATAAAGTAAGTGATAAAGTAAGGTCCAGGGTCAAGGAACAAAAGAGGGAAGAAAGAAAGCAGATTAAAAGTCATTGCAGTGTTCAACTGCAGCTGAGACAATGGTGGCATGAATACACACTTTAGACTCTGGAATTAAGAGTTTAGACTGTATCTGAGATTTAGCATGTCTCAACAACCAGCATATTTTGGCAACTGTTTGGATTTCATAGACAAGGAGATTTAATATGCAATATTTACTTCTTCTGATTTCTTCCCCTTTGTGTGAGTGAATAGGTGCCGGATTGTTTGGTCAGCTTAAACTTCTTTGAAACTGAAGGGCCTAATTGACAACTCTTATTTAAAGGCAAGTGTAAAAAACCAAGATGGTCCTTTTGTCCGCTGAGTTGTTGAATCAATAACCACACACTGACAATATGTGCGACTGTCCAAACAAAGGGGTGCTTCCAAGGCTGAGGAATTTGTTCTGATTCTAGGGAGGTTTGAAACTCTATGAAACAGAAAAGAAAGCATAGTTGTTACAGCAACCTGCAAGGAAACACTAGACACAGCCTAGATACGTGGATCTCAGAAAAACTGGGAAAGTATTCTCAGCTGATTGATGGTTAAAGGGCACTTGGACCTGAAAGCAACGAAAGTGTCTAAAAATTGTTTGAGAGAATGTTAGTCGTCACAGGTCAAAACCATGCCAGAGACCACTTTGTAAATTCAACAGCACAATCAAGCTCCAGTCCCAGGAATGCTCTCAGTACTATCCCAAATCACTAGAGCAGATGCACCCACTCTGACCCTGAGTCTGGGGTTGCTCTGTACAGATAGGCAACGCTGCAGCTTCGAGCCAAATTTCAGGGAGGCTGGGAGAGGGGTTGTTTCCCTGCTGATATTTTGCTGTGTTGGAATGAAAGTGTCCAAAGCAGCCATCTCTTCTCATACTCTCCCTTTAGCTGTACAGAGACATAGGCTGTTTACCAGAGAAACGCAGGGTAAAGAGGAGTACATAGGGTACTGGATGCTATGACATAAATGCTTGTTACATTAAAGAATGTTTGGGCAGTACTATGGAAGGCACTCAGCTGAGCAAAAATGATGTCTTAAGAAGATTTCAACATTCACCAGTTACCAAGTTCTACCGCTGGGTTATATTCTGTTGAAAACAAGCTGTCCTTTTTCCTTTAACACAAATTCCCATACTTCTGCTTTGTAAGCATATGTCTTTATCAAGTATTTTTGGAAAATATTACCTCCTGTTCTCTCCTCCACTGATCTTTCATGTTTATTCCTAGTTAATGTTCAATGGCCAACACCAGGTAAATACAATGTGGACATTTATAGCTGAACTAGTAGTCTATAGTCCCTCGCAGAGAAATTTCTTTAAATTACAATTTTACATAATCCTGTTGTAGCAGCTGAAAATGGCCCGGCTAAGTCACAGCCAAGAAATACCAAGTTCTCTTTATGCCTCTCTTACTGTGGAAGAGTTCTGGAGAATGGACCTTCTCCAGTGTGAGCAGCCCAGACAATTTCTCACTGGAAATGTCTCCGAGAGGTACCTATTTTGTGCCAGGTCTTTTTAAACTAAGAAATCAAATCTTGAAAATCTCAATGGAAAGAAACATAGGAAACTGGGAATTTATTGCTTCTCCTCCGCCAAAACAGAAAGAGACAGCTCAAAAATTTCTACCTTTCCACAAGACATGATTCAGCTTAAGTCAGTTGAAGCCCTTCCTCAGGAATTATGGTTGAGAGAAGGCAAGTAAAAGATTTAAATGTGAGGCCTTGGCACCCTCTTTTTATAAAAAAAAAAATAAAATAGACTTTTCCAACTGCTATGAAATCAGCTTTTATTTCCATTCCTTTCTTTGACAACACTCATGGGGGAGAAAAAAAAAGGAAAAAAACAAACAAACAAACAAAACAAAACCAGTAAGCAACAAGGTGGTTCACAGTACAAATTCTGGGTTTGCTCACTTCTGTGTACATGCACTGCTTCAGTGGACATCTGTTATATGGAGTTAGCAGTTTAGGCATTCACACAGGAATTGTACTATCCCTATCCTCCATCTCCTGTTCACTTACAGGGATTTTTGAACATGCCAAACAAATACCAGGCCACAGGAGCCGTGTTTCCCTTGAAGTCAGGGTTAGCTCCCAGGACCACTGGGCCAGTACAGAGAGGTTGAAAGCCTGCTTTGAGTTCTGCAAGTCAGTTGTCTGAGAGGGTTAAATATAAACACTATTCATCTACCAAGAAAGGCACAGTCAATTACCTATTTAATCTTACCATGTCCGAAATGGGAGAATTTCTAAAAATCGAGTGACTCAAGTATAAGCAACAGCTGCAGAAAATTGTTCCTCCATAGAAAAAATGAGTGGCAAGCTAACAGGCACAGACAGACCTTTTACTGGGAGTCAGTTCCCTCACTTTTGACCTACATAAATTTTTCCTTAAGTTCCTCAGCTGTTGTTCTTAATGTGAAAATACAACTATACATTTGTGTTGCTTTCATTGAGAATGTGAAATAATGCAACTGAAGTTAAAGAGGAGCTTATGCTGCAAAAATATTTCTGTTATAGACTTAATTTCATATCATTTTATTCTTCTCAAACTTATAATTTTCTACTGCTCATACATTTTTATTGCCAGAAGTGATTGTTAGCATCATTTAGTCTGACATGCAGCATAGCAAGGGCCAGAGAAGTTCATCCAGTAATTCTTGCATTGATCCCAACAATTTACATTTGGATTAGAGTATATCTTCTACAAAGACATCCAGTCTTCATTTAACTTCAAAGCAATGGGGGAAAAAGTCTGTTACACCTCCTGGCAATCTGTCTGAATAGTTAATTAAATGTTAAAAATCCACAACTTATTTCTAATGTGAATTTAATTTTGCCTTACCTTTATCCATTTTATATCTTTGACACAGTCAAAAAGACTCCAGCAGTCCTCATGTTTCCCACCGCACAGGTGTTGATTCATTAGAGAACTACACACAGCTCATGGCCAGGTCCCATCCCCACAGTACCCCAAACTGACAGCTGACCCATGCCAGTCTCCATAGCAGAAAGTAAACCCAGCCTATGTATGTGGGAGCGTTCAGCAGAGAAGACACCAGCTCTGCTCCTTAAGCTGTGCTCACCTCTGGTAGGTAACCATTCCTCCAAGCTGAGCTGAGACCCCATCACACAGAAAAGCCTACCTGCCTCTCCTGGAGCAAGAGTAGAAGCAGCTTATATTTATGAGCTACTAAGCATAGCTGCAATGACAGCATAACGGATGCTAACCCCAAGGACAAAGGCCAAGGGGAACAGAAAAGGTGATCAGAGCAAGAGTGTACCCAAATCACCCATCTGTGCATTCAAAAGTCAGCAAACAGACCCAACAGTCTCCCTGAGAAAAAGGCTCAGATGTAAGCAGGAACCTGAAGCCACGTTTGCTATTTACAGCTGAAAAATAATCGAGTACTTGCAAGCTGGCCACTCAGAAAAGCACCTTTCACCCATTCCATCTTTGCAACCTTGCTTAATATATGGGTATTTCATCTGTAAAATTATTTTAGACACTCGCAAAGTGGCCCTAATGTAACAGTCATTGCTCAACCTCCTTCCCCGCCGCTCTTCCGTGGACCCTGCTGTGCTACTGTCATGCTATTAACATTCCTCCGAAGTCACGGAAATGCTAGGATGTACCTGATGCATTCAGAAACCCAGCAGGTACCTTCTGCAGGTACCGCGCGTCCAAGCAACACCAGGAAGCAGTCATAAAGTTAACACAGTAGTAAGCTATGTAATTTTTCGGTAACAGCTACTTACATAAGTACAGAAATTGCTACATTTTATGTGTACAGATTGCTCACATTCCAATTATGGACCAAGACCCAATGCATGCAAATAATTAGTATTTAGGAGCAAGACATTATTTTTCCTCCCTGTATGTCACTCTGTGATAGGAAAATGCTGGTCGGCTCCTAACTTTGCCTGTGTCAGTGCAATTTCCCCTCAGTCCCAGAAGCTTCTGGAGCCCCTAAGTAATATTACAATGCTACAAAGGCGTAGTAATCATGTTGGGGAAGCTTCCCATGTAATTTCTGTCTTTTATGCTATGCTTAATTATTTATACATCAGTATCATTTCGCAAATTGCATCTAGAATACACGGGGAGGCTGACACTTAAAAACACACTCCTGTTGCTCGTGGCAGCCCCAGGTGCAAGGTATTATTCTCTAATGCCGTGGAGAATCTCCAGCTACCTCACACGAAGACATGATGCAGTGACGCCGACTGAGTAATTTCACTTTTCAGCTTTTTTGAGTTCAGTGACACTTTAATACTCAAAACAGCTACGGGCGGCTGGTGCTGGAAAGGGTAAGGTCGTGCAGCTTACCCTCCCCGGCTCCCCGGTGGGAGGCTGGATGGGTGTGTTGGGGGTCCCTGGCCTTGCCTTGAGCCACGGCTCCCGTGGGAGCACGACCGACTCCCGGGCCAGGCGTGCGCCCTCTCGCCCCCAAGGCACCGGCCGCCCCTGCCCAAGGGTCGACGCGACCCGACCCGACCCGACCGGGGGTCGCCCCCCGCTACCGCCCAGCTCAGCGCCGCCACAGGGCCCGGAGGCTGCTCGGGGCCCGGGTGAGGCGGAGGCCCAGCCCTGAGCGAGGGCAGAGCCGGGGCGGCCGGAGCGGGGCGGCGGGCGGCAGCACGGCCTCTAACGGCCGCCGGGGGGCAGCGCGAGATCGCCCAACCGCCGCCGCCGCCTCGGCTGGCGCCGCAGCGCACGGTACCGCGCAGCGCAGCGTAGCGCGGCCCGGCCAGCGCGGCTCGCGGGCGGACGGTTACTTCCTGCCCTGTCCTCACGGCAGCGTGGGCCCGCCCGGGTGCCTGCCCCAGGCCGACGGCTGGTGCCGTGGAGGAAAGCGGCCCCGGCTCCCCTTCCCTCGGCCGCTCGGCGAGAAACCAGCGCTGCTCCGGGCGGGAGGCCGCGGGGTTTATTTACTTAAGGAGATTTCACCTAGGAGCCGCTGATCAAAGCTAATGCAAAATAAATGTCTCCCTTTAATAGGCTGACTCTTCTAAGCCCTTGACACTGGGAATTGGGATTTCCCAGCGCTATTAGCACTTAGCAGTAGGCGCTCCAGACCAGCCAAGAACAAGGGATTAAGAGGTATTTGTCTAAACTAATTTCTCTCTCTATACCAGGTCTATAGAGACTGGTGTTACTCTGCTGGAATTGCGCAACACGGCTAATTGGCTACAAATTTAACAGTGGCAGGGCTCCCACCGGAGGCTGCCATGTATTCATTACCCTGTGCTCCTCCCGAGCACACGCGGGACCAGCTGGGCACTGCCTTCGTGGGCTGCTTCGGGTCAGGATCCTGGCCCTGGGGAAGAAGAGAGTCCTGTTGTGCCTGCCTGTGGAGCCAGCAGGGCCTTGTGGAAAAACGAGTCAAGTGAAATCGTAACTGTCACAGAAATGTATGTAGCACAGGGCCCCCAAAATCTTATTTATGTAAACGACCACTCAGAATGGATATTGACTTATTTGACAGATACTATATTGCCACTCATATCCCTTTGAGAACAAGGGAGAAAAAAACTTGCAGTATTCCACAGAATCGTAGCATGGTTAGGGTTGGAAAGGGCCTTAAGATCATCTAGTTCCAACCCCCCTGCCATGAGCAGGGACACCTCCCACTAGACCAAGTTGCTCAAGGCCCCATCCAGCCTGGCCTTGAACACTGCCAGGGGTGGAGCATTCACTATTTCTTTCAGCAACCTGTTCCAGTGCTTCACCACCCTCACAGTAAATAATTTCTTTCTTATATTTGACCCAAATCTCCCCTGTTCAAGTTTGAACCCATTACCCTTTGTTCTGTCACTACAGATCCTGATGAAGAGTCCCTCTACAGCATCCTTGTGTGGTTTGTTGAAATCCCTCCCCTCACGTGGGTTTGCATCTTGACTCCACTGAGTGTTTGCTGCCTTACCAGTTGAGCACAGCCTAAAACTAAAAGTAGTTATGTTTGTATCATACATGCATCTGACAAATGGGGTGACTTAGGAGCCATTAAGCTCCACAGATGCTTTTTCATTTCAGTTACTAGAGTGGTCCAGGTCTAAGAAAAATGCCAGGAAAGACTGCAGCCTAGAGTCACTGCTGCTGGAGAATGATTCCATGACAGACGGGGATTTATTCCTCTGCCCTGAGCAGCACCCCATCAACCACCATAGCATCATTACACTATTACTTCCTTTTGGAGGGGAGGGAGGATTTTCCCAGCAAGACTGTTCAGTAGTGGACCAAGACTTCAGTTTCCAAGATGAACTTTTACACTCCCAAAGGCTCTGATGGAAATCTGAATAGCCATATGTGTTAGGCAGGACCTCAGTGTCCCAGTCTGAAAGACTTGTCTTCTCAAGATGCAGCACTGCATCACTATTGCCTTGAGCAGAAGGGTCATCCTGAAGTCATGATGTTTTCCTCCTTAGTTGCCTGGAAACCTGGAGTACTAGGAAATAAAAATCAGTAAAGCTGAAGTTCCCCACAGTTTAGATTGCTAGATCGTGTCACACTTGCTAACACTAGGTTCACCAAAGAGGTTGCTGTTCTACCAGAGTCGTTTTGGGGTTTCATCCTCCAAATCCAAGGACAAAACTCATGGTCTGTGATTTATCTGTTGAGCTCAGTGTCTTATAAAGCCTCGCCTGTAACATACCTGAGAAACTCAAGCAGTGTCTTACACAGCCAGGCCAAGCCATCAAGAATGACTTGTATCATTTGCAAGAGTGACTGTTTAAAAAGCTTTGCAATACTCTTTGTTGAATCTTGGCACATGCTGCTGGGCACAGGTATCCTCCTACACTGAGGAAAGCCCATGACAATTCACAGAATGAAATTCTGGTTTTAGCAAAGGGGATGGGAAATACTCAGAATTTCTGCAGTGCTAGATTTTTACTGAAAGAGGATACAAAGTCTGAATGCTCAGTGGGTTGGCCTAAACAGCTACAGGAACCAAAGCCAGGCTGGCAATGTCCCTTTCCCTTATGTGCACACTGATGAAAAGTTAACAAGTGGTGTCTGTTGCTGTGGAGTGCACTGCTGTCTTGCGATAACCCAAAGACAGCATCAGTTTTAATCTTAGTCTAGAAGATAACAGTAAAATGCTAGCCATCAAATTAACAGTCAGTCCATGAACAGACAGGATTAATTCTGTTAAAAATCAAAAAAACATCTAAGCTGTTGTTGATCAAACCTTTTAAACTAGAGATTACATGGCCTTACCCAGAGCACTGCTTGAGATGTGCATAGAGATTACGTCAAATTCAGTGGGAACATCTTCAATGTGGGGTAACACAGGAATACAGGAGAAGGTGGCAGAAAATAAGATGAAGATTAATCAAGGTGTTCCAGTTCTGTAGGATATATAACTAAAATATCATAAAGGCTTCCCAGGAGCAGAGGTTGTCTGCCAAGGCAGTCAGTATTCCTGCTAACTTCACAGCAGCCAGAGGCCAAGCTGCCTAGCCTGCTCATTAAGGGAAAAGTACCCCATTCATTGAAGCACTTCAACAGTTGTCTACCTTTGAACGTGCAATACCTCCATTAAATCTGGTGGATCAAGGCCAAAACTAATTAATTTAGTGATGCTTTGCATCAAAATCTCACTAGCAATAAATGGCACTCACAATCAGAAAGACAGGGGATTAATTAAACAAACTATTTAGAAAGCTGAGCAGGTTAGGACTGGGTTAGGACTAAAGAGCATAATGATGTCCTTAGTGGAAGCCAGAGAAGCAAATGACCTCTGTGAAACTGATAGGAATTTGCTGAGGATTTTTTTTCTGCTTGTGTTTTTTTTTTTTGGGGGGGGGGGGGTGTTGTAAGATAAATGATCTGGGACTGGCAAGCCCACCAATTTTGGGTCTAAGAGGCCATGCACTTTTATTTAGATTACTTCTTGTAACGTGTCTCTACCAACTAGGCTCAACCCAAACTGTATCATGAGCAGCAGCTTCATAGTACTTCCAGGTATCAAAAAAAAAAAAGAAAAAAACAAACCAAAAACAAAGAAAGGGACACACAAAGAAATAAAGAAAGTGAACCACTGTTGAATTTCAGACATTACTTAAATGTGAACCTAGATGCATTCAAAGCATGTTTTTACTGTGCCCAGCTTAGCGAGCAGGCTGGACAGAAAGGTAGGAACTTACTAATATGCTGTACTGCAGCAGGCAAAAACAGATTCTGATGTATTCCTCACTAACAGAACAAGAAACAAAAAAATTATCCAATGAAGTTACTGGAACAGTGAGAAAGTAAAACAGTAAATGCAGCATTTCACACCATCTGGTTCTCTAAGGTTCCTTGGGGTGTATCAGCAGCTCTGTCACCCAGCTGATGTCAATTGAAGGGTGCCAGTTTGTACCCGCTGAGGATCTGGCCCTTAAACTCACCCAGCTTGTGTCAGCAACAGAGTGGCCTCTTACAGCCTTTCTGCAACACTGCAACATCTTTAAAGGCTTGGCACTGCTCAGAATCATTCCATTTTGTAAGAGAAAAGTAAGTGGTGTTTCACCTGCCTGGGAGGACCCTTTTCTTCCAGCTGATTAAAGAGGAAACACTGTCATAACCTCAGTTCTTCTAATATGACAGGCAGTAACAAATCACTGAGATGCCTGTGATCTTTGCATCCTATGGCCAGTCTATTTCCTATATGTGTTTCCTGTGACTGTAGGAAATTATGGGCAAGGCAATGAAAGAAGCATGCCAGACAATGATAAATACTCCAGAGTCAGAGCACCATAAAACTGACATGCCCATATCTGCTGTTTATTAGCATGCAAGGTTCAGTCCTCTATCAAGTGGCAGTCAAGAACTGAATTGCTGTAGGCTTGGATTTTTTTTCCCATCAGGAAATGCATCTTGCATGTACATGAAGAACGTTTTACACAAATACATTGGCTGGATCCATTTGCCAAAAAAAAAAAAAAAACAACCCAAGAGACTTACGGGCACCTTTGCGAAAACAAGCTCGATGTCTTTTTAATTTTAGAGCATAATAAACATTCACTTGTTCACACAGGTGAGTCTCTCTGAAACAACTATACACAGTCCTATTTAGAAAGTTACACAGTTTGATAAACCTCTAGAACTATAGAAAACAATCCAGACAGAACACAGGTTCTTGATGTTACATTTGGGAAATGACTGCCTTTGCAAACAATAACATCTCCATGCCTAAGCCCTGAGTTCTAACAGTCATGTACATTCATGCATGGAAAAACCTGTAAGACTGCTGACATGCCAGAGTGTTTGCAGGATCACTGCCTGTGACAGGTTATTCAGAGACACAGTCTCAGGCAAAATCACGCCCTCAGAGGTGTTAGAGCCCTGCCAAAGTCATGGAAAACCAACAGTTTTCTACTGTGTAGGGAACAATAGAGCTATTCTGGACAAGATTTATTCTGAAAAGTAGAGGTTGAGGATAGTCATAATTTTCAGAGCACCAAAACCTGCTGTACCTGACCATGAAGGTTGACACAGGACATACCCTACCTCCTAGAAAAGCTAAAAGCACATAAATAAGAGGCTGAAGGGGAAAGCACAGCCTTTTCCTTCTGTATTCCCCACTGCACAAGTACACTCCCATGGCTTGTGTTTCCTTTGCCACAGGTGGCAAAAATAATTGGATTATCCTGAAATAATTGGATTTACAAGCCTGCAAAAATGCTTAATACTGCATTATAGTCACAGAGAAGTCCACAGCAGCCATGTGTTCCATATCCTGGGCAGCGACTGTGCCTCTGGGCTGCCAAGCACACTGCGAAAGTCTGTAGGGAGGGCACATACCCAGGTAGGCAGGTCACGCACCATTTGGCTATCACTGATTTTCCTCAGCAATGATGATAGCTCCACAGCACCTCCACAGCCTGTGACAAAGGCTTTGTTTTCTTTCTGGGTATTACTAGCCAACTTGTCAGCTGCATTTCAAGTTGTCAGAGACTCCATAGCAAGGACCAGGTCATCCCCGGGCAGGTTCTTGCCTTTTTGAGCTATTGCAGGCAGAATGAAAGTTCTTGGGTTCTTACCCTAGCTTACTCTCCAGGTGATATGGTGTAACCCTGTCCCTAACAGCCACATGTATATGTTCTCCAGCTCCCTGCCCACAGTGCTCTGTAAACCTTATTTAATCATCTGCCAGGCACTGCAAACCTATCACCTGGCTTCTCAGACAGCCCAGTGCAAGGAGCTCACTGCCCAGTGCCCAGTGAGCAAGACTAAAGAATAAAGAGTATTATGGACCTACATTAAAAATGCCTCTCTCATACAAGATATGCCAACTGGAAGTGCTAGTAATACCAGCACGGGGCAGGGGGTCACTGACAGGCTGGGAGCACACATCAGCCCACAGAATTAGAAACTGGCCTTGAATTGTCAAGGCATTGGAAAAATTATGCCATTTGGATCAGTTGTTAGTAAATAAATCAGTGCTGATTGAAGCTTTGGGCATAATCTAACCAACATAGCTACCTGGTTACCACTGAGAGGTCATCATGAGACATCAAAAATCTGGCTAAACATACTAGAATAAAGAGGAGTAGGAGCAGGTTGTGTAAGAGCCACTCTGAGCTCTAAAGCAGCTACAGAGAGCTACAAAGCCTCCTCTTAAACGTTATGGAAGACAACAATGAGGCAAAACTCAGGCTAGCTGCCTGCAAGCTGATAAAATCCCACCCAACTTAGCAGCAGCACTGCACTTTGCATTGGGAATTTCCATACCTGAGCAGTGGCTTCCAATTGCAGTGAGATTTTCACTGAAATCAGGACACTTCAAGCATGACTTTTCCAATGTTTTTATATTTTTAGGGTTTCTTGTGTTGTGGGTGAAAACCCAAACACAAATGACACAATAGTTGCAGGCACCTGCCTCCCAAGGTACCTGCCTGACACAAATATGTGTTGAGTCCTTTGAGAAGAAAGGGGTTGTATCCACTCCACATGCTAACATTATCAGGGACATCCAATATCATTCAAAAGTGTTTGCACTGTCAATAATAACCCTGGAAGAAAGAGGTTTTGAGCTGCTTTTATTGACACTCACCTCATTCCAGAGCTCAGCAAAATTGCAGTTGATACAGCCAGCTACAGAGAATTTTGTTTTCTCTAAATAAGTCTGAATAAACAATAAAAGGTTAAGTGCTATTTTTTTCAAAGACTGAAACACAGGCAAACAAATTGAGGGTAGAGAACTCAATTATATGAAGTAGAAGCTGTTGGCAGTTACACTCAGCAGAGCTGAATAATTTTCAATTACTCTGGGAGAAGAGGTCACCAAAATGTGTTCCCCAATCTGTACATTCCTAAACCCAGATCTCCTAACGTTACAAGTGCCCTTTGTCAGGGCAATTCTTTTTCCCAGCAAGCACTCTTTTTCCTAATTTGATCTATCAAGTCAAGTTCTTCCCTTAGTATACCTACATTAAACTTATCCTAAGTATGTGCCTACAACAGGGAATACACTTGAAACCCCGCTTCCCAAAAGCTAATCTTCACCACCTTCACAGCCAAGCACTCTTCCAGAGAGATGCTACAACATGACAGGTGCTGCTGTAAGGATCTCTCTGACCCAGGATGCTGAGGGTGTTGGTGACCTGTGCTGGTGTCAGAGCTTTCCAGCTCTCCTGGCACAGTCCCAATGCAGAGGCTCGTCAGGGCTGGCCAGCTGTTCCAATAGAGAAGAAAAATCTCTGGAACATGGTATAACTATGTGTCCTACCAAATCAAGGAGTTTTGAGAGCTGAATACCAATTTGTCATATCTTCCTGGCTCTGAGACTTCATCTCTGATACCATCATTTGCTATACCTCTAGATTGAGAGTTTCTTGCTGCCATTTTCCCTTGGCTTTTCTCTCAGCAGGTTGTTTGTGGGGTTTTACGTGAGTTTCTCTCTTTCCAAGAGGCAACAGGAATGGAGTTACATTTTATGTCACAAAGAATCTTCATCAGCACATAAAAAGAAACTTCTGCTTTGGTGCATATCACACACACACATGCATCAAAAAACACATGCAGGCAGGATGGTAAAATTTCCAGCATATGGAATGAACAAGGAAATTTTTCTACGTATTTCTGTTTTCACATACAGAGCACCTAAATGTGGCAATTACAGTATCAGGAAAGACACTCAAATGTTTATTCCTCCATTAGGACTTTACACTGCTATCTGGTCTAAATGGTGCAGTGAATCGCAACAGGAGCTTTTATGATGGTAGTGTCATTTTTACAGCAAATACAAGCTGATGATCTTCAGTGGAAGGAGAAAGCCATTAAAATAGACTAACCTACTTTTTAGTTAGAAAAGAAACGTTTTATTTAAAACCTTTGTGTGAGAGAGGCAATCCATTTATCTTCAAATATCTACCCATAAAGTTGCTAGTGTATGTGGAGAGAAAGTAAAAGAAGAAAAATAAACCCATTTCCTTATTTCCCACACAACATGCAAAAAACTGTTCAGTAGGTATAAAAGAGGTGGCTAGGAATGAAATGGATTCTGGACAGAAAAGCTCCCTCAGTCTTCAGTCCTTCCTTGGAGGTCTGCAATAGTTATTAGCTTCCAGTAGGTGAATTTTCTCTTTCTAAATCTGGCTTATACTTCATAGAAACATACAACAGTGAAGCTTGGAAGAGACCTTGAAAGATCACCTGGCCCAACCTTTCATGGGAAAGGGAGCCTAGATGAGATTATGTAGTACCCTGTCCAATCCCATCTTGAAAACCTCCAGCGAAGGGGAATCTACCATGTCCCTGGGGAGGTTATTGCAGTGATTGATTGTTCTCACTGTAAAAACATTTGGTGATCTTGGCGCTATCTAGGTATCCAGATCAATGGCTAGGCTCCAAGTACCATGCTAATAAAAAGAAGATGGTTCCCCAAGCTCTGTATGTATCATCCAATAGGGAAAAAAAAAAAAAAAAAATCAGGCCAAATTTAAGCAATTTCCTTTTATTTACTTCCATTTTATTGACAATGAACAGCTCTTAGCGGGTAAACCTCAAAATATACCTCCAATAACAATTGTTTTGCCTCAGGTATTTATGCAGCATTCTAACTACAGCATCTATATAGCATTTCTTTTCCCCCACACATACAAATACACACTCATACTTAATACATTAGCATTTCCACTATACATTTTTGCAGTGTATCCGGTTAAGCAAATTGCTCAATTAGCCGAATAGGGTTTTTTTCTTTTCATTGTGAAAAGACAGAGTCTTGCAGAATGGAATGGCATTCTCAGTAAGAGGTCAGTTGGGTGTGATTTTTGGAATAAAGGAGAGAGGATGAGTGGGTTGCAAAAGATTTTTTTAATTATTCACATTTTATTGCCTTAAAAAGTCAAGCAGTGAGGGCAAACCAACACACGTACTGGTTCATGCTGCTATGTAACAGTAGTGTGTTGGAGAGAAAGCCCACCATACCTACTGGAATTTTCCTATTATAGAACATGCCTCATGGACATAAAAAAGATTGTGCAACTGTCAAATACCGAGTGTCAGGGAATGGTATATCCACTCGTTGGTAAAATAAGTCAGTTAATTTGGCAGGTAAGTATTAAGTAATCATATTGTCAGAACAAGGCAAGTGGCTAAGAAAGGAAGACAAAGAAGAAAAGAAAAAATATAAAGATGAGGAATAAGGAAGAAACCAAACAGGAGAGGGGGAAGGGAAAAAATGCAGGAGTTAGCTGGCCAAGTGGTTAAGAGAGTAAAAAATGATAATCCCTCTGTTCTGGATGGTACCAGGTCACCTTGTCATGTCTCACATTGGACTCCATTTCTGACTTTCCACCTCCTGGCAGAATTTGATCATCATCCTACCTGTGTTTTGTTACATATGGAATGGAACAGCTAAGGAAAACTTAGGCAGGTTGGATATTTTCCCATCCACATTCTTAAAGGTTTTTTTTTTTTAATACTGTTTTCATGCTGTCTGTGAATTTTTCTAATTTACTTTTGCTTACTCAGATCTTAGCAAATGTTAGGTCTTTTTTTTTTTTTTTTTAAGTAAATATTGTTTCATCTTGATTTGGGTTTTTCCTTATTTGGTTTCAACAGAGCGAAATTTCAAATGAGCTGAATGAGGTTTTTTAATTTCATTACATTTTCCTGGGGTAAAAATGTCTATGATATTTGCCTAGGCAAAGTGTTGCATCACGTACTCTATTTATGTTTCAGCATTGCAGTGACTTTTAAAAGCTCACAGCAGGAAATTAAGAAAAGCCTGAACTCATAATTATTAAATAATAATAAAAAAATGTACTCCGCTAAGGTTGCATTTATTCAAAATTGTACAATTAATATATCCCCGTGTTTCCATTAATATACGTTCCGGTGGAGAAATTGATAGGAAATGTGGTCACGGCATGAACTTTACAGCAGATTTGTATAGTCTCTGCTGAGCAGAGTTTAATTGAGCAAAGCAGCTTGGATAAGAAGTACTGTACAGAAATGAGATTATCCATCATGCACCATCTAAATGATCAATATCCAAGTCCTTCTTATATTGAGAGTGGAAGGATGCCACTTAACGTGATCAGACATCACAGGCAACAGAGAATTTAAATGTCCCCCATCCAAAAGGGGGCAAACTATTCCTTTCGTAAGTTTCCTCCAGCCTTTACTCTCTCATCTGCTCCTTGCTGCCAAGATGAAAATACCTGCAGCTCCTAAGAGCCAGCCCAGAGCAAGGTCATGTAGGGTGTCTCCTCACCTGATTTCCCTCTTCATCCACTTTTATCCTCCCTTCACCTCCTCCCTGAAGCCCCTAGCGCTGCCTCCCTTCTGCATGTCTCAGGTATCACTGCCTCCCTGGTGCCTGGGGCTTTGCACCCTTCTCAGCTGATCACGCACACTTAACGCTGAAACAGGTACTTCTCAGCAGTTGCACCGCAGCCGGGATTTCACTTGTCACTCTGACCTACGCTCATGTATAAGCCATTACACAAGCAAAACCTTCATTCACAAAACATCAGTGCAGAGCCTCAGCCCTGATCAAGACATCAGGAACAACTTGACCTCTCTTGGTTTCTCATTACAAAGGTGAATTTGCAACATCTGTAAAATCTGTTGTCATCTGTCTTCGCTCATTGACCACAAGTTTTTAAACCTCAGCTATTTGGTGCTCTAGCACATAGCTCATCCTTCTGTGTAGCACCCGGTATCTTAATCTTATGATTAATTCCTGCTTTCAGTCTGCTAGCAATGCCACTTGAGGACATTCTCATCTTCAAAGAAAGTCCAACTTGTACTCCTTGCACATAAAGAGCTTTTCCATTGGCTTCTGCAGAGCAGCTGCTTGCTTTCTCTCTACATTCCCTACAAAAGCTAACTTTGCCAGAAGGGCCTGCAAAGCACAGCCCTTGGACAAGAGCTCGGTGCACCAGAAGCTACAACTGCTGATTACCATGCAACTCCTGTTTCTGTGATCACGTATCTATTTCAGATAATCCTGTTCTGATACTTTGACAAATTCCAAGTCAGTTGTTATGCTCTGAGGTCTTAATCCTTGGTAAACTCCTGGAGATACTACTGTAAAAGACATAGTAAATGTCTAGACCACAACTCTTTCTTTTGATGTATTTCCCATCATTTATTTCTCTCTGCTGAAGACCATGATGCAAGGAACATCCCTGGATCAGCTGGTGTTTAGATCCCAAAAAACATCAGAGCTGAAGAAATAAGTGCTCAGACTCATGTATTTGTGAGAAGCTGCTTTTCTGTTTTTTTCTAATTTAAAGAGCATACCCAACTGGCAAGAAGCAAGACCTAAAAGAAAAAAAAAAAAAAAAAAAAAAAGGTTTTGTTAAACTTATAACTTTAAATTGTGTTTCTGCATGGATACCAAATTCACATGGTGTTTATTTCTTGAAAGCACAGAAAAAAAACCCCATGTGTTGCTCTGTTGCAAACAAGGGATAAGGTGTGCAGAGCTTCCACAGCACCTGGCAGAAAAAGTGTCACTATGATTCTTTACATACCAGTGTACATCATAATTCAGCAAATGCAGTGGCTCTTCTGCCTTCTCTTAACAGGAGGCACAGCACAAAGTGCACCAATCCCCCACCCAGAGCTAAGAGCCTATTGCTAAATCTTCATCAAGATAGTGCCTGAAGACAAAATATTCAGGAGACAGGAAGCACAGCCCTGCTGCTATAGGGAAACATCCATTCTGGCTATTCAAGTACCTTCTTGAAGTGCAAGAGGAAAAGAAATTCTGATCATAATTTTATCTCTGTTATCATGAATATAACCAAAGGTTTCTTCTTTAAATTTACAAAAACCAGTAATATTTTTGTCGCACAAGGCTCTGCTGACAGACTCTCTTGTCTGTAGCAATTCAGAACTCTGGCTACTGAAGCTCATCACTTTTTTATTTGCCTCCTTCAATGCCGAGGAGATATTTATAACTGTTGCAGTCAGTCTTGAAGAAAGTATACAGCACAAGGGTGCTGCATGTTACCAGTCAAGCAGAAGAAGACAAAGACAAATAAAAAGACATGATACAGATATAGGGAAGGCTGTGACTGCCAAAGAGCTAATGGTTTTGTGATGATAAGAACTGAGCTTAGAAGAATACCTAGTATTAGTAATGGTTTTGTTGAAAAAACTCTTCAGACCATTAAAGTATTATGCTGTTCTTTATTGCACTGTCCCTACCTGTTCTTTTCTTTGCTAGTTGGCATTTTTTAATACTCTTTCTTTATATCTCTCCCACTGGATTGAATAGCATTGAGCTGCCTTTGCCACACAAAATCACAGTTCACTAGATTTTTGTTTCATTCTAGACACAATTTGAGACAATTGAATTTGAATAGCAATTTTGTGTTCACATCTTTTATTTATTAAGGGTCTTCGAAATACAGGGAAAAGAGAAAATACAAAACCCAGTATATACACGAAATGTCAAAGTGGGGAAAAAGCAGGCACTAAAAGGAAAAAAAAAAAGAGGAAATATTTTTCTCTTTGTTTCTTCTTCTAAAAGATGAAAAGCTGGTGCCTGAGATTCCACCCCCCAGCCCCCCCTTGCAAGGATATGCTCAGTGCAAGAGGCTGAAAGGATTACAGCAGGATGCCACTCACATAGCTCTCACTGTCTGTCCTGAGCAGCTCCAGTATAAATTACAGCTACCTCAGGGTCCCTGTATCTCTAACCAGCATCCAGGTGTCCAGCTGAGAGGCACTGGAGGATGCCCCATCTCCCTCATGGCTTGCATCCAAAGGGGGGGATGCTGGCACAGATTGGCCAGCTCAGCCCTGTGCCTGCAGCCCCTTCTCACCTCATTGCATCCTCCCATCAGACAGCTCAGGTGCTGGGATACAGGTATAGATAATGATACAGCATCTCTGCTATCTCAAAAGCACAGGAGAAGAGTATGGGGTGTGGCCTGAGCTGCTCTGGAGCCACATGTTTTAAGGCTGGGTGACTGTTTTCCACAGGTAATAGGACTGGGAGCTACCTCAGGCCCAGGGAAGGAAACACAACCTTACACTTCTGACTTTGCCTAAAGTTCTTATTTCAGTGTTGCAAGCTGTTTAAAAGGCAGATGCTCTGAATAAGGAACCAGGGCCTGGGAACCGTAAGAAGAGCAGATACATCTTCAAAAGTTAGACTATGCAGTGCCATCAGAATCTGCTGGGAAAAGGCACTGCATTTCATAACTGCTATTATTAGACCATCGGTACAGTCCTGGATTTAAAAATCACTTCAAATGAAGGAAAAGGGAAAATACATTCTTCTTTCTCTATGGCTGGATTCTCCTTGCCTCCTTTTAGGAAAAAAAAAAAAAAAAGTAAATTTAAATGTAAAACCAAGCTACAGGTATGGACCCCTGTGTTTCAAGAAATAAAAAGAAGTTTTGCTTGAAGTTTTAGGGGGATTCTCACTATGAAAATACAGTTCGGTAGTGTTAGATTATGTAATGGCAGCTCTGCAACCTGCATGCATGACTTGCTTAACTTGCTTTCTTCAGCTTCTTGGTAGCTGGGGTTAAGGGCTGCAGAAGAAGAAGAGGCTCCTAAATTACATTTCCCTTTCCCATATTTCAATATATACAAGTAAATGCCCAATTTCTACAAATTCTGAGCAATTTCTGGAGTTGCAGACCCCTGGGGCTGCATCATCCTTCAATTTGAAAATCAAGATCTAGGACTCAAAAAGAAAGCAGGCGCTGAAGGTTCCTTTTGGTGAGGGATTTATGCCTGAATCACTAACCTGCTCAGTAGGCTTGCCAGCTTTCTCCAGTAATAATGCTTCACATTAGTTATTTGAGCTCAAATGCAGCATTTGCAGAAGAAAAACATTCTGCAGTTTACCATTCTGGAAAGAACTGATCGTTGTGTTGTCAATAAAGAGGAGGATTACAGAGTAGGCGAATTTGTTACAGACACGTATGGCCCATGAAATACATCCCTCTATGAATCTTTAAATATTATCAGCCTACAGTAATTGTTACTTACACTCCACCCACTTCATCCTTCTTTCCTTCCTTTCCCCTGAAGAGTAGTTTGACAGTTGTTTTCTTTGAAATAGTTGAACTACAAAATGATTTCTGCATCTAACAGGGACACAAATATGCTACAGCAGGTACCACTAAGAAAATGTGGACAAATTTGAAACCTTCATCCATATGAAAGCAAATAACAGAGTATTTTCTAGAACTGAGATGGCTTGGAGAAACCTGAGGCTATGGTGGAAGGGGAAAGGCAGGAGGAATTAAACCCTCACCCCCCACCTCAGACCCAGGGCTATCTCCCTAGCATTGTAAAATGGAATTCAAAGCTAAAATCAGGAAAATAGACCCAGGCATTAGGATCACAGGTGCTAATTCAGGGGCAGCCTATTATAAAGCTCCAACTGTGTCCAAAGTTATAAAGCAATTTCACAGTTATATTTATCAGGATGAATAATGTGCAAATCCACTTCTCTGTCTGCTTTTTTTTTATTTGTCATTATTAAAAGATTCCTACTGCACCTAACAAGGCTTCCCCAGGTGTTCATCCAGTGCAGCAGTGAATGGCAAATGTAGCTCCTACACAAAGGGAGGAAGCAGACAAGCCCTGCAGCAACAGGAAGGAGAAAACTCCTGCCACCCAGTAAGAGGGAAACAAGGCAGAGCACCTCTGTTCTGTCCTCATCTGTATGACTCCCAATAGCCAATAGAGACTGAAGACATCCCAGCAAGTGAAGGTCATTAAAAAAACCTGCATAGAACAAGATGCAGAGGCCAAGAAAAAAGGCCATTTTCAGCAGATGCATTCTGAAAGCAAGGTGGGAAGAAGGATGCTTGGAACAGGTGAAAAAACAGCCATCCAGACCGACTGCCACAAAGCCAGCGTGAGATGCAGTCATTAACAATCTGAGAAACTGGAGAAGTCACAAAGTCTCAGCCTTATGGTATCAGTGTGTCAAGAGCAAAATTCAGCTGTTCCTGGGTACCTTCAAGGAAATTAGTCCGAGGCTATAAAAATGGTGTAATCAAAATCAGAAACCACACAATGCATCACAGAATCATAGAATAGTTAGGGTTGGAAAGGACCCCAAGATCATCAAGTTCCAAGCCCCGTCCCATGGGCAGGAACACCTCACACTAAACCATCTCACCCAAGGCTCTGTCCAACCTGGCCTTGAACACCAGCAGGGATGGAACATTCACAACTTCCTTGGGCAACCCATTCCAGTGCCTCACCACCACTTACAGTAAAAAACTTCCTCCTTATATCCAATTTAAACTTCCCCTGTTTAAGTTTTAACCCGTTACCCCTTGTCCTGTCACTACAGTCCCTGATGAAGAGTCCCTCCCCGGCATCCCTATAGCCCCCCTTCAGATACTGGAAGGCTGCTATGGGGTCTCCCCACGCAGCCTTCTCTTTTCCAGGCTGAACAGCCCCAACTTCCTCAGCCTATCTTCGTACAGGAGGTGCTCCAGTCTCCTGATCATCCTCATGGCCCTCCTCTGGACTTGTTCCAGCAGTTCCATTTCCTTTTTATGTTGACACCAGAACTGCACACAATACTCCAGGTGAGGTCTCACAAGAGCAGAGTAGAGGGGCAGGATCACCTCCTTCGACCTGCTGGTCACGCTCCTCTTGATGCAGCCCAGGATACAGTTGGCTTTCTGGGCTGCGAGCGTACACTGAAGCTGGCTTATGTTTCTCATCGACCAACACCCCCAAGTCCTTCTCCACAGGGCTGCTCTGAATCTCTTCTCTGCCCAACCTGTAGCTGTGCCCGGGATTGCTTCAACCCAGCTGTAGGACCTTGCACTTGGCATGGTTGAACTTCATAAGGTTGGCATCAGCCCACCTCACAAGCGTGTCGAGATCCCTCTGGATGGCATCCCTTCCCTCCAGCATATCAACCAAACCACACAGCTTGGTGGCATTGCAAACTTGCTGAGGGCGCACTCAATCCCACTGTCCCTGTCACAGAAAAGATGTTAAACAAGACCGGTCCCAACACCGATCCCTGAGGGACACCACTCGTTACTGGTCTCCAGCCGGACATCAAGCCATTGACCACAACTCTTTGTGTGCGGCCATCCAGCCAGTTCTTTACCCACCAAGTGGTCCATCCATCAAATTGATGTCTCTCCAATTTAGAGACAAGGATGCTGTGTGGGACAGTGTCGAATGCTTTGCACAAGTCCAGGTAGATGACATCAACTGCTCTACCCCTGTCCATCAGTTCCACAGCCCCATCATAGAAGGCCACCAAATTGGTCAGGCAGGATTTCCCCTTAGTGAAGCCATGCTGGCTGTCACCAAGCACCTTGTTGTTTTGCATGTGCCTTAGCATGCCTTCCAGGAGAATCTGCTCCAAGATTTTACCAGGCACAGAGGTGAGACTGACTGGTCTGTAGTTCCCTGGGTCAGCCATTTTCCCCTTCTTGAAAATGGGGGTTATATTTCCCTTTTTCCAGTTGTAGGGAACTTCACCGGACTGCCATGATTTTTCAAATATGATGGCCAGTGGCTTAGCAACTTCATTTGCCAGCTCCTTCAGGACCCGCGGATGGATTTCATCAGGTCCCATGGACTTGCGCACATTCAGGTTCTTAAGATGGTCTTGAACCAGATCCTCTCCTGCAGTGGGCCAAAGGTTTTCTTTCTCATAGTCCCTGTGTCTGCCTTCCAAGACTTGGGTGGTGCGGTCAGAGCATTTGCAAGTGAAGACTGAGACAAAGAAGTCATTCAGAACCTCAGCCTTCCCCAAATCCAGGGTAGCCAGTTCTCCTAATAGCTTCCGGAGAGGGCCCACATTGTCTCTTTTCTGTCTTTTTTTCACAATGTACCTATAGAATCCCTTCCTATTATCTTTCACATCCCTAGCCAAGTTTAATTCTAACTGGGCCTTAGCTTTCCTAATCTGGTCCCTAGCTTCCCGGACAACACCCCTGTATTCTTCCCAGGCTGCATGTTCTTACTTCCACCTTTTATAAGGCTCTGTTTTCCCTCAAAGTTTCCTCAGCAGCTCCTTATCCATCCAAGGAGGTCTCCTGGCCCTCCTGCTGCACTTCCTTCTAGTTGGGATGCAGCACTCCTGAGCTTGTAGCAGGTGATCCTTGAATATCAACCAAGAGTCTTGGGGCCCCCTGCCCTCCAGGGCTATATCCCATGGAACCTTACTAAGCAGGTTCCTGAGGAGGCCAAAGTCTGCTCTCTTGGAGTCCAGGGCAGTGAGCTTGCTGCACGCTCTTCTCACTGTCCTGAGGATACTTGAACTTGACCATCTCATGATCGCTGCAACTGAGGCTGCCCCGGAGCATCACATTTCCAACCAGCCCTTCCCTGCTGGTGAGCACGAGGTCAAGCATGGAACCTCTCCTAGTCGGCTCCTCTGTTACTTGCAGAAGGAAGTTGTCTTCCACACAATTGAGGAACCTCCTGGATTTCTTAAATCATGGGTGAAAAAGAAATTTGAATGTACTGCTCTACATCCAAACAGATAGGGGTGTTTTACTGATAGCTTACACATGCAGGAAAAAATAAAATAAAAGGGGTTTATTTGCTTATGGAAAACAGCCTTCTGTGGAAAACAGCTAGAAGCTCCTTACCAGTGACCAAACAGGCTTGACTTACCCCGTCTTGAGAATCCAGATATGATTTTTCTTCTAAATCACAAGTGAATCATTTTTAAATTGAATGCAAATCTAAACAGCCAAGGAGATGAAGGAACCTGCTTAAGAGCATCTGCCCAAAGCACAGTGGAGCAATTTCCAGAGAGAGAGGGAGGAACGTTCAGAAGAAGGGAATCGTGCTTCTCAATCCTACAAAAAAAAAAGAAAAATAAACAAAACAACAATAAAAAAAACCCCACCCAAATGAACAAAACCTAAACAAACAAAAACCCTTTAGTCAGCTGGCATGGCACATGAACAGGACAAACAGTTGGGGATGAAACTCAGGGCTGTGAAGGCAGGGCGTTACCAGGGCATAGCCAGGACAAGATACTCACATACTCTCCCCAGAGGCTGATGGGGGTCTGTTTCAGGGCACTATAATGGTGCTTTCAAAGAACTTACAAAAATACATGTATATCAGCCAGGACCCAGCAGGAGAGGGAAAATCTGCATGGGAATCAGAGCCTAAGGGAGCTCTGAAAAGATTGCTGCAGTCCATGAAGCCACTGAGGCACCTGGAAGTGGGCCTGAAAGCAAGGTCTCCCCTACAAGGATATTCTGGAAAATGGGAGATCAGTTTACAAAGCGGCTGAGTCAGCATCCCTGGAGGCGTTTAATTGTGTGTAGATGTGGCTCTTGAGGACATGGTTTAGTGGTGGACTTGGCAGTGCAAGGGTAACAGTTGGACTCAGTGATCTTAAAGGTCTTTTCCAACCTAAGTGATTCTATGATTTTATGATGGTGGCAAATGGTAGTGAAAAAATGGGGTGATGGAACTGACTTGGAGATGCTGGGGAGGAGTGAATGAATTGTGTACCAGAGGTAAGGGTAGAGGCTCTGCCTTGCAAAGAGATGTTCAAAGCACTCTGTGGAGAAAAAGCCACATCCAACCACAACTGTTCCATTCTGAGCACTAAGGCATGAATACATTTGGGCCCAGATTCTTTCCTGAGATAACTCTGCAATGATACCAGAAATTATGCAAGTTAAGATGCATGTCTCTTATGAAAATGATGCAATAATCAGTGTCTACAGTTCGATTATGAGATAATTAATTTTAATTGCATATTACATTCTCATTGAATTAAAAGATTTGAAGAGTTTGACTATTTTTATATTCCCCTTGCAATACATTTTGTAGTCTGTGCTATTTAGGGACAGAAAATTGCAACTATTTTAAAAACACGACAATGACTTTCACCTTCCCAAGGGAAACCCTGAATTATTACCTCTGGTGGCATCAGGGTTTCATCCTTATTCTTTTAGAGAAAACCATTCGAGATCCCTTCTTAGCTTTGCTTTTCACCTTTTGAAAGCCTTGAGATCCCAAGACTGAGGTGAGAACACTCACTATTTATTAGGTGGACAAGCAGATATTGTTTGGATTTTTTTTTTTTTTTTAATTCATCAGAAAATGAAATAAAAACTTCCTTTTTGTCACATCTGCTTGGTGGCACCCGTGAAGCGGGAGCATTGCTGGGCCTCTGGTCACGTACCTCCCAGGGGAATATGCTGGCACTCTGCTGCAGTGCAGCAAGGGGCAGCTGGCTGCTCGTCCCCACCATGAGATCCCACGCACAGGCTGCACCTCTCTGTGGCTGCAGCAGCTCCATTCCTGCCTTCAGCATCACTTTGCCAGCTGCAAGGGAGGGTGACTGAGGTCGGCCATTGCCCCATGTGGCAGAGGCGTGTTTTGCCTGTTCTGATTTTCCATTTTTCAGCTCCTGCCACAGCAGCGGAACGTTGAGCAAAATGTCCCTGCTATAGCCCTAGACAATTCATCCTAATAAATCACCGGCTGAATTGCACCTTGTGGTCCCACTGTGAGGGAACAAATCACCAACTTCTCCAATTGTTCAAATATCTTCTCACATAGTTGCTGAATAAGTCATGCCAGTAATCGGCAGTTTGTAACTTCCCATCCAGCAGTTTGCAGCAGATATTCAAGACCTAGCCTTTGAAGCTGACTGGGTTCCTAGGGATTTGGACACCTAGCCCGGAGACACAGCTTTTGCAAAGGAGACAGTCAGAGCTTTCTGAATTGGCCTTCAGCAGTGAAAAGATAGGAGCTTTTGTGCCACTAGCAGCTCTGAAGAGGAATGGTGAGGGAGAGCAGAGACCCATACTAGACCCTCACCTTCCCCTTTCAGGGTGTAATACATACTCCTTCTCCTGGTCTGATCGCAGCGTGCCCACCTTTCTCAGTCAGGTCTCAACATCCGTGCTCCCACAGCACCCATCTCCAAGTGTTCAGGAGACCAGCCCTCACTTAGTCAGGGACCCGTGCTGCCTGCAGGGGTATGGTGGTAGGACACATTCCCACAGGCAAGAAAGGACACATCCTGTGAGTCCCAAATGTCCAGCCGAGGGGGCTCTATGATTGCCTGACAGTAAATGCAAGATACCAAGGATGTAGAAAGCATATCCACAGTTTCATGCTTAAATACATAGCCTTGCCTATGCAGAATGCTTTTTTCCAGCATTAATATTCCCCTGTGCCCACCCTTTTGAGCCAGAGGTGAGCAAAACCGCAGAAATCTCACCAAACCCCGAGATTTATGCTTTATCTTTCCTCAGATCCCAACATTTAGGCTTAAAGAATATGTGGTGACAAGTTTTATACATATTTCTAAGATATTCCTACTTTATACCCCTTATGTCTCAACCTTTTCTTGCTCTTGCATGTTTTATTCTGACTGAAAGCCTGAAAGCATGAAGGTATTGATTCCAACACACCGCAAATTCTTCGCACTGATGACTGGCTTACATGGCAGGTTTCTTCTTTCTGTATAAAATACATCAAAATTGTAGTACATGCTGCTGTTGTTTTTAATAGAAATATTACTCAACTCACCCAAGTTTTCTTCAGGAGATTTTTTTCATTTCACTTAATGCCTAACCTTCTCTGGGTTTGACAGGCACACAGATCTTCCCCAGAGGCTGCTGTTCCTGAGCTCGCTGTGTTGTCTGCGTTCAGTCTTTTATCCTGAGATCAGCAGTCCCAGGGATGAGAGCAAGCGATTAAGTTCTGCAATGTACCTTGCAAGTAGGGGGACCAATCATGTATCACTTAGCTGTGTCTGGAGCCTCTAAACTAAGGCTTATCCAGTTCAATAAGTAGTGGAACAAAGGCTACTCTGGCATGAAGGCTGTTTATATTTCACAGGGGATTTTTTTGTTTGTTTTTAATCATTTTTCCTTAAACCATTGGAGGGCTTTGGAAGTCTGCTACTACAGTTCTGCCATGGGTCCATCTCACAGAGCTGCCCTAAAGCCACAGGGCACGCGTGTCTACATATCGTCACTCAGTACAGCCGAGCATGAAACCAGGCGCTTAAACAATAGCAAGGGGCTTTTTATGCAATACAAAAATATATTAAAAATACATAATGTAACTTGTCTTAATATACTTTTCTGAGTCTAAAAATATGCCAGACCAAAAGAAACATATTTACATAAAAAGCAGACAAGGTCAAATAACAAAGAAAGCCCTTAATTAGTTGTAATCAACTTTAATTTGCATACCGTATATAATTCCTAAATGATTGTTAATAATAACTTTATATAATGGACTTCCAATTTTCATGAAAATGGCACATTTTGATAAGCAGACACAAAACCCTAGTACTAATAAGGTTTAATTTGCATACATTAGACTGATTATCCAAACAAAAGGATTACAGTATTACTTCTCCATACCTTTATGTCCTTATTATGCACATTTATTAACTTCACAAAAGCTAGCTGTTAGTGACAAACAATAGCCGTAGCTAGAAGAGAAATCTACAGTATGAATAAAGTGCATTTTAATGCTAAGGAGCAAAGTTTATACTGCATAAATGTTTTGTTTAACTCTTTCTTTTGCAAAAGGCATTATGCTTTGTAAGGCAGGCACTATTAGATGGATAAATCACTTCTTCATTAGGAGACTTTTTTGGTAAAGAATAGATTTCCTGTAAAAATTATAACCTGCTCATGCTCTCAGTTTCCCAACGTGAAGTTAAAAAACATGGATGGTGCTTGAACATATCAGGAAATGTGTTTACAATCACAGGATTAAGCTGTTAACTCATGTGATTCCAGGGCACAGTGTTAATAAATACATTGCCACAAGCTTCGTTTTCACAGCATAAATAATAATACAGGTGGCAATAACTGTTCCTAAGGGCATTGCATATACCCCGCAATTAAAGTGTGAGCAAGGGGGAGGGAAAAAAAAATCATTAGTAGAGCTGGTATATGAAGCAAATGATGCTCACAAGCGGCTGAGAAGAAAGCCAATAGATGTGAAGCTTAAATTGAATGCCACCCTGGAGCTCTCTCCGAGCTGTGCCACAGGGCTGTGCTGATATGCAGCAGTGACAGTGATGTGAGAAGAGGATGCCGTCTCTGCCGCATTTCATGCCGTTCTGGTGCAACGCGCCACCTTCAAACAGAAACACTGCTTTTGGAGCTGTGTTGTCAGCCCACATGTTGTGATAATCCATGGACCAGCTGGCTCTTCAGGAAGGGTTGTCATGAACCTTGAGTGACTTCTCAGGGGTAATTTGTGTCTTGCACAAATTTTGACCAAGATCTCTGTGTGTACATGCAGCTAGTTGGCTTAACACATTGGAGTAACCCAAATCAGTTTTTAATGTGAGACAGAAGCCATCCAGATGATCCCTTGCATATAAGGTGAGCATCTGGCAAGGTTACCAAAGGGCTGTAGGAACTGCTGTGATTTTTTTTTCACCTACGCAGCTCACAGCCACTGACTTCTAGCTCAGTGCTGGTCAGTGCCACAGGCTCAAAAACCAGGGTCCTCCCCCCAGCAGGAGCACAAGGATTCCAAGCTGTGAATGAATAAGGGCCTTGTGGTACAGCGAAGTGTCTCTAGCTGTGAAACCACCACTAGCATTGCACAAAGACCATGTGCATTTGTTGGTCTGGAACAACAGGTGAGTGAAACGCATTTCAGAGAATATAATATATATATATAAGAACCTTTATATCCGCACAGAAGCTTAGGGATCAGCCTTTTGCCATAAATATTGACAGTATTTACCATGACATTTACTGTATTTGAGCTCTTCTATACTCTTGTTTCAAAAGGTACTTTCTTCCAAGGAGACCCCAGAGAGAATGGATGTCCAAGGAGAAATCTCTGGAGCTGTGTTCCTGGACCAGCAGTTTCTAAATCAACCCCAGTTTATTCTAAAATATTCAGAATAAACATGCTCAGAAGATTCAGCAGTGTCCATTCTGTGTCCGAAGTGACACAGCCACCAAATCCTACTGACATCCAGATGGACTTGGTTTCCTAAATACATTGTTGAAAATAAGGGTTGGTATCCTACATCATTTACACGTTCTTAAAGGTATCCCAGGTCATGAAGCACATTGAGTTTTGCATAGCTTTTAGGTTAGTCAAAAAGGTCACACTGACTGAACATAATTTTTTTTAACCAGAATGGGAATATAAACCTGACTTGTGTTTTCCTACGAAATCACAGACCTGTTTCCATTGAATCCTACTGAGCTTGATCTGGCCTCACTTCTCTGAGTGATAAATATTGATCTTTTGAAACACTGGGAACAGCCTATGAAATGCCTTCTGCCTGGCTCTGCTTCCTGATCTCCAGTCCATCTTTCTGCTGTGTACTGCAGAAAAACAGAGAGAGTACTTCATGTTGCAGGCATTTGGGTTTCTGTCTGCCATACTGCAAGTCAGAATTCACCTTCAGTTTTGAAGATCCCTTTGTCCATTGAATTTGTACAGCTTTGTACCAGGAAAAAACAAACAAACAAATAAAAACATATATAGTTATTTGTGTCTCTTTTACAGAATAAACAATTATAATAACTGTAAATGATTGTCCAGTTAGTCTCACTGTAAGTTTGCATGCAGCGAAGAAGGATATGTGCTAATGTTCCGAGTGACAGGTCCACAGAAAAGCCTCTGACACACAAGTTTTAAAAATCATAAGCCATGTTCAGTTTTAGAAATGCTGAGAACATCCAGAACCCTCCAGAGAGCTTGATAATATTAGAAAAAAAAGAAAAACAAAGCAAAAACTGAAACTATAATGAAGCCAAACCATCCCTTCTGGCTCTTCTTCAAAGGGAAGAAAAATGACATTCTTCTATGCAAAATGGGTGACAGCAGCACCTCTGCTGAAGGAAGCAAACAGGCTTCTCAAGTAGTCCCCAGCTCACCTGAAAACTCAGCCAAAGTCTTTACCAATTTGTGCTGCAATTGCCTGGGTAGCAACACAAAAAACATCATACAAATGTGCTTTCACTCATGGGAAAACCCTACTGACTTAAGAATGAAAGAATATGAGTAAGGGTTATGAAACAGGAACAATAATTTAGTTGAATCCAACGTCTTTTGTTTAAAATTAGTTTTTCTGTGGTTCCATAATATTATTTTTAGTTTTCAAGAATGGAAACAATACCTGAGCTCTGTAAGTGCCAAGTCTTTTTCAAGGTTTGATGAAAAGCTAAAAGACAAGAAGGTGCATTGATTCCAAATAATAACTTATACCCTGTGATTTCAAGATTTTACAATCTGTCCCCATGAAAATATCTGTCTATAGAGGTTTCTAAGAATTATGTATGAAGGAGAAATCTTAGAACACGCAATCTTTTTTTTTTTAATTATTATTTTATTTTTGAATGGATAACTTCATATCAAGAGTCCAACAAATTGCAGCTGTTGGAATTGCTAAGCCAATTTACAATCAAATTGAATTTTTTTCCATTAAGAAAAAAACCCTTTGAATTTGGAAGGAAGCATTCTGCTCTTTACCAGCCCACTCATACTTCTCTATAACGTCACACACACCCATGGTCCCAGCTATCATGTTCTTCAGGAGCATAACTAGTGTCAGCACAGTCACTTTGAAGAATACATCTCCATTCTTAATTATTTCAGAACATCAGATTTTCCTCACTTTTGTTTTTCCATTCTACTTTACAAGTCTAATTTATAGCTATGTGTGATTTGGGTACCTCAGAAGAAACTCTTCCATCTATTCACTTCTGCATGCTTGGCAGCTGCTACCTGTGTTACAAATGGATTGTCCTCAGCACAGTTTAGGAGATCTCTGCTCAGAATCTCTCTCAGTGGTCTTACACTTGGGAGACAGTGAGTTCATTCATATCTCACCATTTACAGAAGAGATCATATTTCCATAAAACATCCCTCTTCCTACAGAGCACAACAGAGTACTTTGGATCTTACGTTAAAAGAGATGCAGAATATTAAACAGATAGATAAACATGGGTGTTGCATCAGAATAGATCATTTGAGGATCTGACCAGCTTTCAGCCATGATTTATAGGAAGAATGCTTCATATAAAGGTTCCAACACCAAAGAAAAGCCGTGAGAAGCACTGACAGCTTCTTAATGTAAAACCATTGAAGATTTTTCTCCATGTGTCCATGAGCATCAGCCTACTCCAGGAAAAATGCCTGTTCCTTTATGTGAAATGAGGATTTTTCCTAACCAAACATTAAAAAAAGAAAACCATCTTTATGAGATAGCAGTGCTCCTTCAGTAACAACCAGAGGCAATGATGTCCATAGATGTAAAAAATACTACTAATAAACATGGGGTTTACGTTAGATTGGTTAAGGGGAATGGTACAACAGAGGTGCACATGCAGTTTACTGTCTGTTCCCTCTATTACCCTGCATCACTTCAGCCATGCTTCTGGATTAAACAACATGTTATCTCATGGACAACATCACCTGAGCAATGAAATGCAGGACTAGCTCCAACTCATGCACTTCTCTGGATCTTTGTGATTTCTGCTCTGTCCCTGCATGGCTGCGTTTGCTGAAATAGAACATAGCACCACATGAAGGTCACACCCGAGCTAGTCAAAGAGGGTGGAAAATGTCCTTTGCTCATCGAATGCTCATTTGAATTTTTAATGGCTTTGCTTCAGCTACGTTCGCACCCCTCTGCAGAGAGTGGAGCAATCGCATTTCGGTGGTACAACTGCTTGGAGAAAACCCACGTTGAGAGCTGCCACGGATGAACTGAGGAAACCCAGCTGTGACATTCACACACACACCCCTGCTTGCACCAGTGTGCTGCTGGCACAACAGATGGGTAATGCAATCGATTCCAGGACATTTATTTGGTCAACTACAGCTAAACATAGGGAGCCATTCACAGTCAAGCCCTTCTGTTATTAATTTAAAGGAACCATTGGAGCATTTCAGATAGCAAATACATTTGAGAAAACAATGCTCTTGCTCACGGGTATTCCATGAGCAGAAGAAGAGAATATATTTGACAAATAAATTATTTGTTATGAAGCCTTTGCTCAGTTCTAGTCAGCACGTACAAAAGAAAATAACACAGAAGATATAACATTAAATAAGCCTATGATCATCATTTTAATTTTTTTAGACCACTGCACCTTAATGCACTAATAATTTCACTGGGTTTCTAAGGTCTACTGCAAGAAAGCTAATGGGGATTTTACCCATGGGTTTTCTAGGGTCAGAAGAACCCTATCTCTGTCCATCACCCAACCTTCTGGAAGATGCAGCCATAGGGCTGGCTGTAGGATGCACAGCTCCACCATGTTCCTCTTATATTTAGCCAAGTTACATTAAGTGAAAAAATGTCTTCTAGAAAAGCACTATCTTGATTTGAAGCCACACAGTGCCAGGGAATCCACCACTTCCTTCCCGAAACTCCACTGCAGTCAGCAGGGGCAGCCAGAGCTTGCAGAGGTGTGGGGTAGCTGAGATACTTGGGAAAGAATATACATGGAAAGGGGATAGAGAGAAAAAATGGCAAAGTCAGGGGACTCCCAGGTAAATCTGAAAACCTAGGAAAAGCCTCTGAAGGGATCTAAGGACCCAAGGTGACAACATGGCAGGACAGGAAGCTGGCAAAAGGGACAGAGCTGGTACTGATGGCATCGAGCCTCAGCCAGCAAACTGCCAGCCCTGACAGGATTTCAGGAAGCCCAGCACATAGAGAAGAAAAAACAAGAGCTAGGGAGAATAAACAACGCAGAAATCAAGCTGTGAAGAACCAGTGAAGCTGGGGAGCTGGACAGGGTGACATGCCAGCAAAGGACCCACATGCCTCTGCCCAGCCAGCCTGATGCACGATGGGATAGTACATGGCATCCAAGAGGCTGCACCACCGAGCTGCATGCCCAGCTCCATTTTGCCAAATCATTTCCAGGAGTGTTGGCTTGGTGACAAGGCTCAAGGAACAAGTAAGTTAAATAAAGTAATTCAATCCAACTGAGCTATTGTCAGTGACTGAATTCCTCAGAGCCATCATTGCAGACATATTCTGGTGTCATGGTCATGCAAAAAAGGGCCAACCCAAAAGTGAGCTGGGGGTGCTTCTGGAGTGTGGACCAGAGAAGTTTTGAGTTACTACAAGTGGGGGAACGGCAGAAGAGAAATAAACATGAGACACATTCACCTAAACCTAACTGCTATCCACTCTCTGTAGTGAAAACGGTGTTGGCAGAAAAATAACTCACCAAGAAATTAAACTAATAATGACAACTGAATAAAAAAGGATTTAGAAAATGCTTTTTTAATTATTATTTTAATTAAATCTATGGAGCAAGGCCCAGATTCTGCCCATACATAGGCATGGGCTAAATATTAAGCATATGAATAATTATTCCAGAGTCACCACCACTGCTGATCAAGCCTCTGTCCAGATGAAAGTTAACAGAGAAATTGCTCCCTGAGCCATCAGAGAACCAAAGCGAGCAACAAGAGCTGGGGCCACTTCACAGACAGAAAAGCAGCAGCACTGCAAGCCCCTGTGTCCGAGCCAGACTGAGGCTGTGAAGTGAGAACACGGCTACACATGCTGCGGCTGACCTTCCTGCGACCTGCGCTGAAACCTGGCAGCCCCCCTTCCCCATGGGGCTCCCTCCCTTTACCCCTCAGGCAGGCGCTGCAGCCTTAGGCTGAAAACTGGTGAAAATGGCGATAGGAGTCCAAAAAAGGGCAACATTTGCAAAATGGGGTTTCCTCTAGATGTGAATTCAAAGGTGTGCAAGTCCAGCACCACTCCACAGTGCAATTTTGGTACAGTGCCCCAGTGATCACTGCTGGGTCTACCTTATTCATCACTTAAGACTCTGCAATAAGGGGATAATCGTTATCCTACCTAAAAAGAGAAGGCGGTTAAGCCATTGAACCCAGAGGTGTAATGCGTTGACCAGTGACTTGGCAGAGCCCCATGGGACACGCAGAGGTGCTGGTTCTCCCGCACCTGTCCCGCAGCGGGTTTGTGGGCTGCACAGCTGTGCTGTGATCCTTCACCAGCGCCTGTCGGGTTTTAGCCAATTATTTCTAAAGTGATTAACAAAACCCTTGAAGATTAAGGTTCTTAAAAGTATCCTAGGTCATCAGTAAGGTTGCTTCTGTAGTAGTGGTGGTGGTGGTGCAGTCGAGGGCAATCAGTCCTCTGCCCATTGCCACGGCGGAACCATGTGAAGTCAGGGCTGTGCCCAGAAGGGGGTTTAGGACAACATTCTCCATAAAGGTGAAAAATGCATATTAAATATGAATCGAGATAACGATGCCATGAGGCTCACGAGGGGAATCATGTGCCAGTTCATCACACCTAAACGGCACCAGGCATTTCTCCATCACCTGGTACCATGTGAGATGGGGCACCTCGCCTTCCCTGTGCCAGCTCTAGGGCTCTTGTGCACAGGACCATAACCCTGAACATTGTGGGGAGAGAAGGGGGGGCGGGGTTGGGGGGAAGCGAGACTAAATAGCACCTGTATAAGACCACTGGTCAGAGTTTCACTCTCCTGCGGACCCGGGTGTGTGGCGCTTCACACTGTGCCCTTCTCTGGCGCTGACGCTGGGCTACCCGGGGCCTGTGGCTCTTCTAAGCACAGAGCCAGGATCGGGCCGGGGCGCAAAACACGTCGAGGGAAGGGGGGGAAACCACGGAAAAACATGAGAGGACAAGTAGAGGAAACGCGGAGTTTCTGTACCTGCCTACAGCTTCTTTCTCCCCCCTTTTCCCTCTCCCTCCCCCCCGTAAAATAAATAGTAATAAATCAAGCACCGGAGGATTTTAAGTCATTGTTACCGTTTCCTTCTCCATCGCAAAAAGAGTGGAAAAAACCCCACCAACCCTAACAGCTCGTGTGAGAGCCCAGCTGTGGGCTGCTCCTGCCGCTGCAGCTCCACCCAGGGGCACGGCTCGCAGGGAGCGGGAACCCACCGGAGGGCTCCCCGTCTTCAGCAGCCCCAGCGGGGATTTTGGGGTGGCGACGGCCCGGTCCGGCCTTCGGGCTGTCCCTTGCTCGGTGGTGACAGTCCCGTCGCCGCAGTAGCGAGGGGAGCTCGTCTCCAGCCAAAGCAGCCACCGCTGCCTGCAAGGTTTAAACGGGCTCGCACCGAGCTGTGAACAGACCCCACAAGGTTTCGGCCGCTGTGGCTGAACCCAGTCTTAGCCCTGAGATCAAACATCTTTCCCCGGGCGTGAGAGCCTACTGCCGTTTAGCAGCCATGTGTCCTCGCAAGGACGGTTTCTGAGGGGAAGACGGGGCTCTGTGTAACGAGAAAGAAAGAGAAACAGGGGAAACCGATAAAAACTCAGAACAACAGGGCCCCGGGGCCGCCGGAGCGTGGGGCAGACCCAGGAGGGGGTGCGCTTCTGCGGGAGCCGTCGAGTGGCAGCCACGGGCAGTTCCGGGTAGCACTGCCTGGTGCCCCGCTGCGCGGCACGGCAGAGCGGCGCCGGGAGCCGCAGGTCTGGCCCCGCTCTTGGCGGCGGACCTAAGCGGGCGGCTCCCCCGATCCGGTGCCCGCTCGGAGGGGAGACGGCGAGGGGCAGCCCGGGCCGGGCCGCTGGGCTCCCGCGCCCACTCCTGCGGTGGAAAGCGGCCGTTTGCGAGAGGGCGGCCGGGTCGGCTGGCCGATAGCCGCCGGCCCCAGGCAGGGGCGGCAGCGCCGTTACCGGCGTGCCTGGGGTTCCCCGGCCACCCGTGCCCTGGCTGGGCCGGAGCGGAGCCGGGCGCGGGTGGGTGCGAAGGGCTGCGGCGGCCGGTCCCCGAGGAGAAACCCATCGCGGAGGCCCCGGGTGCGCGGAGCCCGAGCCGGTATTATTACGGCAGCGGCCGCCGAGGGTGTTGATCTGAGCTGGCTGGAGTGAAAGAGGCAAATATTTCCGTTTGTGCCCTCCTGCCTCTCCCAGCACCGGCTGTCAGTCCCCGGGCTTGTTATCCGTACGGGGCATCGGTTTGTTTGGCTGAGCTCAGCAAGGTTTTCTTCTCCGAGCAGAACTATAATTGCTATAATTCTACTGTATCATTTGGATCATTGCAGTATTGTTGTTTTCTCTCCCTCGTTCTCTCCCCCTAACACTGCAATAACGCGCTCCAGTGTTAAATTAGCAGGTTGCAGGGGAAGGGGAAAAAAATAGAGGGAAAGACCATAAATAAGTGAAAGTTTGTTTAAAAAAATTAAAAAACAACAAAGTGACTTGGCAAAGGCGAGGTCTCATCGCCGCCCCCCCCCCCCCCACGGGGGGGCCACGGGCCACGGGCCAGGGCCGCGGGGAAAGCGGAGACCCCGGAGCGGCCCGGGCACGGATGGGCGAGGCAGCGGGGCAGGGAGGGCTGAAGGCAAGGCGCGGAAGGCCGCGCAGCACTCCCTTGCTGCCCGTGCACCGCAGTCCCGGCTAGCACCGCCCGCGGCACCGGCAGGGCCCGGCGCTGGAGGAGCTACCGCAGCTGCCGCGCCGAGGGTCCCCAGTCCCACCCGGCTACTCCCCCGTCCCGGGCGGGCGGCGCGGGAGTCCGGCCCAGCCCCGCTCTCCGACGCGCCGTGACCGGTGCTCGCCGGCAGCGGCTCGGCCGACTCGCGGCCAGGCGGAGGAGAGGCAGGAGCGGGCTGGGTTGCCCTCCCGCCGCAGCGCCGCTTAACTCGGGCAAACCCCGGAGCAGCTGCCCCAGCGGAGCCCCCCGGCACAGCAGGAAGCAGGTTCCAAGAGAACCTTTGGGTCTTCTCCTTGGCTTTGTGTTGGTTGGTTTGTCGGGGTGGGGTGAGGGTGTTTTTAGTTACTGAGTTAATGAATTAATTGCCACTCGTCCTGGGGATGGCAAAAGCTCCCGAGAACTCAGCAGCTGCGGTAAAGCGCAGGCTGGCACCCCCCTCAAAGCCGGGCCAGGCTGTGCTCACCCCGCCGGGGAGCGCAAGGCCCGCGGGCGTCACGTCGGGGCGTCCCCCGCAGGCATCGCCGCTGCCCTCGGGGGCAGGGCGAGAGGAACGGCGGGCAGGAGCCCCGCGGGTCCCGCTGGAGGGGAGGGGAAGGCACGGGAGTAACTCGTGTCCCCGCGTAGCACTGACGGACGCACACCTATAGAAGCTGGGAGCGTGTGCGAGTAAGGGCACAGCCAGAGCGGCATTGTGCCCACACCCGCACGGACACACCCAGGCATTTGCCCATCCTTTCTTTTAATTCCCGCTGGTCAAGTAATTATGAGACACGGGATTAGTACGGGAATTCATTGCGGCACTAGAGAGTACGTGATTAGCACGGGCTGCCTTCCCGCCGGAGCTCTTGGCAGGGAATCACCCAGGCGAGCGGATGGGCTATTTGGGCTGGCCGGTTCCTCCGCCCTGCCGGTGCGGGCGGAAGCCCGGGACCAGGCGCGCACAGGTAAGCGGGTGACAGTCCCAGCTTGCCAGTCCCAACAGAGCCCAAAATGCCCAGAAGCGGAGCCCGGACCTGCTTGAACCGTTTAACGGGGAAGGCAGAACAGGGGGGAGAGGGCAGAAAAATCCTGGGAGGAGGTTTCCACCCCCGAAGCGACGTCGAAAGCCCCGGGGAGGGGGAAGATGTGAGCGCGGAGAAAGGCAGCGGCGGTCGGGGCAAGGAGCGGGGTGCGGGCCAGCACCGCGGCAGGCTGCGCGCCCAGCCCTCCCCGAAGGCTCTCCGCCAGCTCCGGCCGCCGCGGCCTCACCCCGGAGACGCCGCCCAGCGCTGGTTACGGTGAAGCCCTAGCAGCGGTCCCCGCTGTTTTTAAGCACCGGCTGCGAGCGCTGCCACTGCGCGCTCTTGCCCGGCGCAGCAATCCGCCGGGCTGCCGAGGGGAAAACCTGGAGTGGATCCCCCGGCGGGGCCCACCCCGTCTTGCTCGGGCATCGACCGGGAGTCAGGCCGGGGCGGGCGGAGAGCGGGGCCGCCGTCGGGGAGGAGGATACAGAGCAAGGCCACCCGGGGGCTCTGCCGCTGCCCATCCCGGTCATCCCCGACGGCTCCCGCCACCACGGAGCGGGGCGGGGCTGGGCGGGGCGCGGCGTGCAGGGTCGGGCGGTAGGGTTTGGGGGTGGGTGGCAGCGTGTCCGCTCGGGGCGGGCGCCGATCCGGAGTGATCCGATCCGGGGTTTGCTGGGCGCCGTCTGTCGGCGGCCGCCCGGCCTCCGGCGAGAGCCAATCAGGGTGCGGCTGGCCGCACGTGGAGCCGAGGGGACTCAAGAGCGCCGCGGCCGCCGCTCACTCCCCCCGTGACGGGCGTCCCGGCGGCACAGGGCAGCGCCGGGGGCCTCCGCGCCGCCGCAGCCCGCCCGGCCCTCGGCACGGCCCCGCCACCGCCATGAGTGGGCCGTACCCGGAGGAGAGCTGCCCCGAGCGCCCCGAGTGCAAAAGTAAATCGCCAACTTTGCTGTCCTCCTACTGCATCGACAGCATCCTGGGCCGGCGGAGCCCCTGCAAGGTGCGGCTGCTCGGCGCCGCGCCCAGCCTGCCCGCCATCGCCGCCCGGCCCGAAGCCGATAAGGCCGCGCAAGGTAAGACCCGACGACGACGCTCTGTCCTGCTCGCTCCGCTCTTTCTCCCCGGTGTCGGGCAGGGCCGGCTGTCCCCTTCATCCCCCGCCCCACTCCCCAGTGCCCTGGCAGCCCGGTCTGGCTCCCTGCCCGGCTGGGACCGTAGCCGCCGTTATCTCTTTACTGTGCTCGTTTGCGGCTGCCTCGCTGCCCGGGAGAGCGGCCAGAGCCGTGCCCGAAATCCATCTCGGTTAATCCCGCGCAGGTCGGGTACCGCCGCTTTAGGCTGCTCTCGCTTTCGACATAACTGCAATTAAACTAAACCAAAAGGATGCGAGCTGTGATCCGCGCAGGGAAGGGCTCGCCGCTTCGCCTTAAGCCTGTAACGGATCCTGGCGAGTGGGCAGGGCGGGAATAACGGGGCTCCGGCAGCCGCCGCCCCCGGCCCGCAGCTGGGAGCAGCCACTCTGGGCTGGCGGGGGACCGGCCGGGCGCTCCCACGGATGGCCTCTCTCCCTTCGCTTTCCCTGTGTCCCCGGCTTTCGCATCCGGGAGGGTTCCTTTCCTTCAAAACCAAAAGGAAACTTGGGGGCGGGGGGAGGTGGTAGGAGGGGGAACAAAAGGGAGAAAAAAGAGAGAAAAAATGTCCCCTACAACCAAACCAAAACCAACCGGAGGAGCCCCATGCCGGGGGGACGGCGCTGCCCCGCCTAGCGGGAGCGGGGTCCGGCGGTCGCTGTTGCTGGGGAGGTGCCGGCGCAGGCCCCGGTCCGCCTGAGCCTTCGCCGCCTGTTCCAGTGCCGAATGGGCGCTGGGCCGGACCTTGTACCAAGGGGAATGTTTCCCCAGGCCGAGAGCAGCGGCGCGGGCGGGAGCCGGTCTGAGGGTGCGGGATGTGTGTGGAAGTCTTAGCTCGGTGCGGGGCGGAAAGCGATGCCCGAAGGGTGGCTGCGGGTCTGTAGTCTTGTCCTGGGCTCTTCGCGCTGATCCCACTGACCGTGTCTCTTTCTCTCTCTCCCGCTCTTCTCTCTTCCTTCTGTACCCTTCTCCCCCACACCTACCCGGCCCGTCCGCCTGCTGCGGCCGCTTATCCCCTTCCCACCTCATTCTCGGCGCAGGGTCCCCCAAGGGCAGCCCCCCCTTCGAGCCGGCTGAGCTGCACCTTCCCCCAAAACTGCGTCGGCTCTACGGGCCGGGCGGGGGCCGGCTGCTGCCGCCGCGGGCGGCGGGGCCGCGAGGGGACCGTCCGGAGGGGCGGCCGGAGGGGGGCGCCGGCCCCGTGCCCGCCGCCGCCCCGTGGGACACGCTGAAGATCAGCCAGGCCCCCCAGGTCAGCATCAGCCGCAGCAAAAGCTACCGAGAAAACGCTTCTTTCGTGTCGCCGCCGCCTGCCCGGGACGAGCTGGGCAGCCCCGCCACGCACGTCGAGGAGCGGCCGGGCCCCGCCGCCCCGGCCGCCGAGGAGGAAGAAGAGGAGGAAGAGGACGAAGAGATGCTAGAGGAGGAGGACGAGGAAGAAGAAGAGCTGGAGGACGACGAGGAGGAGGAGCTGCTGGGAGAGGACGGCGGGGGGCTGCTGAAGGAGGCCCGCCGGGGCACCGCCGCTGCCCCCGGAGCCGAGGGCGGGGATCTGTCCCCCAAGGAGGAGCTGCTGCTGCACCCCGAGGACGGCGAGGGCAAGGACGGCGAGGAGAGCGTCTGCCTCTCGGCTGGCAGCGACTCCGAGGAGGGGCTGCTCAAGAGAAAGCAGCGTCGCTACCGTACCACCTTCACCAGCTACCAGCTGGAGGAGCTGGAGAGGGCCTTCCAGAAAACCCACTACCCCGACGTCTTCACCAGGTACCGGCGCCGAGATCGCGGGCGAGCCCCGGGGGGACGGGTCGGGTCCGCGGTGTACTGCACCGCCGCCTGCATACTGACCCCGGCATGAATTCTGCCGCAGACACCCCCGGGCTGGGAGGGGACGGGGAGCAGAGCCGGTCTGTCCGCGGGGGCCCAGGATCCGCAGCGCCCGGGCAGGCCGCCGCTGTGGTCTATTTTTACCCGCTCCCCTGCCGCCGGCGGGATCGGTTACTCTCTCTCTGAGGGGCTGGAGCCCGGCCCGGCCTGGGGAAGCCCCGGCAGGGGCAGAGATAAAAGTACCGCTGCCTAAAAATACCGGCCCGGCACGTCGGGGCCCCTCGCTGCCCGGAGCCGCTTCGGGGGCGCGGTGGAGCACGGCCCGGCTCTTTAGGGGACCTTCTGGGGACATTTTCCCGTTTAAAACGGGAGCCCCGCGGCTGCGTATCTGGCTGGCAGCTCCTCAGCAGGGAACGCAGGCAGGGGAAGGTGAGAGAGCCCGCTGCCCGCAAATACACACACACACACACCCCCCCGCCTTTAGCCTAGAGGAGGGCAGAGCCCCCAGACCCGCATTTTTCGATCAAATGCACCCTCTGGTTTCTCGTTCTCTTTGCCCGGGGGGTGTCCGCAGGAGCGTTTTGTCCCCCTGCGTTCGGTACTGCACGGGGCCCACCTCGGAGTCCCGGCCTCGGGAGAAGCTCTCTGGTGGGGGGACTGTGCGTGTGAACATACCGCGCTTCTTTTTGTGTTTGTTTTGGTGGTTTTGGTTTGGGTTGGGCTCTCTTTTCTTTTGGGGAGAAGAGGGATTTTTTGTGTGTGTGTTTTTACATCTTCGGCTTTTCTGCCGGGGCAGCGGGGTCCCGGTTACGCCGGGAGCGCTGCTCTGTTGGGCACGGGGCCGACGAGCGGGTTTTGTAACGCCTTAATGGTTTCCAATCCGCCTTAACGGCGGCACTGCGCACCGCAGTGCAGGGCGGCTCCGCGGCCGCCCCCCCTCGCCACCGCTGCTGCGGCGGGGACAGGCTGAATTTGGGGAACGGCGGGAAGGGGTGGGGGGGAGGTTGTGCCCAGGACGTGGGAGTCCTGACGGGCGCCCGGTCTGGCTTCACAGAGCCTGGCCGAAAGTCCGCGGGCGGGCACCGCCTGCCGTCACTTTCAGCCCGGCTTCCTCCGGGTACCGGGATACCGGGGCCCGTCCGGTGCGCGGAGTTGCGGGCGGGGAGCATCTCGGGGTGCACCGGGCTGACGGCGCCGTATGTGTCTTCCTCCAGGGAAGAGCTGGCCATGAGGCTCGATCTGACCGAAGCCCGAGTGCAGGTGAGTAGTGGTGACGGCGGGACCGGGACCGGGTGTCCCTCGGCGGCACCCGAGGACGGGGTGGCCTCGGGCCGCCCCGACGGGCCGAGCCACCGGCTGGCGAAGCCCGGTGCGGTTAAAACACGGGTACCCCGCGGAGCTTGGGTTGTTAGAGACCCGCTCGGCCGCAAGCCGGGTATTTGGCTGCCATCAAATCTCCAATCGGGCTTCATAAAAGCCCACTTAGTGCTAGAACAAACAGGGCCATTTGAAGGCGAAATGTTGTTTGATTTCCTCTCCGCCCGCCCAAGGAGCTGGCTAATGCTATTTGATTTCCCATTTTTGATAGCAATAAGCCTGCATTGATCTAATAGCGAGTGAGTGCAATGCTATTAAAGGTGTTTGCCGCCCCATACCAGAGTGCATTTCCCAACCCGGGTCTCATAACCAAAGAGACGATAAACACTGGGATGCCCTGATTGCCAACAGAAAACAGATGTCTCTGGGTTTGAAGCTGAGCAAATCACTTTACAGTTAAAATCGGGCGCTGATAAAGCATAATAAATTCCATATGGCTCATTTAATACACAACAGCTTCTTGCATTAGAGGGGCTAATGATGAGATTTGTCCCCTCCTTTCTGTTGACACATTTCTCCATTGTCAAACAGAGATGTGACAGCAAATCAGTATTTTCAGCTCAGGGGAACGAGTCGTGGGAAAGTTAAATAACTTTTAAAAACGAAAGACACCCCCTTTCTCTCCCCTCTATTCACAGCAGAAGAGGTAATTAAGGGAATATGAATTATGAGAGTCCCTTCGTTTACCTCAGGCTTATTAATTCGAGGAGGGGGAATTGCGGCGAGGACAGCTTCCTAATTGAGTTTTAGCTGGGAAAGACGCTTCCCTCTGTGCCACGCTACTGCCTGGTGCGGCGCCGTGTCCCGCGTGGGAAGCGGTGCTCACAGTCCTGCCGTGCAGGAGCCCCACCGCACCGCCCGTTTCCCTTCCCTCTGGATTGCCGTGGCCTCAGCGTCGGGCTCGCAGCACGATCTCGGCCCCCACCACCCGAAACAGCTGAGAAATGCGTGTGTCTGCCCAGGTCCCGCCCCGCAGTGGGCAACGATGCCTCCCGCTCGTTACTGAGCGGATCTTTCCCGTGCCTTTGAAACGCGGCGTTTATTCTTTCCTCTATCTCTCCCCTGTGTTAAGCCCGTGTTAGGTCACAATTTCTGCTGTGCGGGAGGGGGGCAAGAGGCTGGGGTCGGCAGCCCCGCGGCTTCCTGAGCGTCTTCGGGAAAATAGAGCCTAAAGGGCCGCGAGGAAACGTGTACTTGGTGCTTTGGTGGCCTCGCGAATTATTTTCTTCGTTTCAGACATTACTGAAATCACGATTATTTTCTTCCCTCGCTCTAAATCTAAAAGGGAAAAATAAAACCCAAACCGAAGTGAGCGCTCCCCAAACGAAATCATTTGTAAAACATTCCCTCCAGCAAACAGAGCCGCGCAGCTCCCTGTCTGGCTTCGCGCGTGGAATGCAAACACTCGCGTTCCGCCGGGAAAAGGGTGGTTTTGCCGCTGTCCCAGCGCAACGGGAGCGCAGGGCCGCGGTCTGCTCCCCCCGCACTGCCTGCCGCGCTGACCCCCGCAGCGGCGGCGAGGCTGACACCGCTCTGGGGGGGGGGCCACACCGGAACCCGCGCGGGGCTGCCCGCAGCGCTGACACGCGTGGGCCCCGTTAGAGGTGGCGGCGGAAGAGCGAGCGCCGTCGGGCCGGAGCGGGGCTGCCTCGGGCTCGCCCAGGCGCGGTGTCGGGCAGGCACATTAAAACCGGTTTTTCTTTTGGCTTTCAGGTATGGTTCCAGAACCGTAGGGCTAAGTGGCGGAAGAGGGAAAAGGCTGGGGCTCAGACACACCCCCCAGGTTTGCCTTTCCCTGGTCCCCTGTCAGCAACTCACCCCCTCAGTCCATACCTTGATGCTAGTCCTTTCCCTCCTCATCACCCAGCTCTAGACTCCGCCTGGACCGCCGCAGCCGCCGCGGCCGCCGCCTTCCCCAGCCTGCCGCCGCCGCCCCCCGGCTCCGCGGCGCTGCCCCCCGGCGGGACCCCGCTCGGCCTCGGCACCTTCCTGGGCGCGGCCGTGTTCCGCCACCCGGCCTTCATCAGCCCCGCTTTCGGCAGGTACCGGACACCGCGGCGCGCTCGGGCCGGGCCGCCGTCGCCCGCGCACTTCCCGCGCGTCGCGTGGGGGACCGGTCTCGCGCGGGCATCCCCGCCGTTCGAAATCGGAGCGCTGGCGGCCGCCGCCGATTGGGCGCCGCGAGGGTCACGTGCTTCCGCCCCCGGCATCTCATTGGGCGACGGGGGGGGGGGGAAGGGGGGGCTTTACGTGCCCCCTTCCCTCAGCGCCGTGGGTGCCCGGTCCGCGGGCACCGCTGTGGCGGCGGCGGTCGCGGGGGTCCCGGGGCAGGGCCCGGTGCCCGCGCTCAGCACGGGATAGGCGCGGGGGCCCGCGCGGGCAGGTGTCCGCCCGCGGGTGAGGGCGGGTTGCGGTGGCGCCGCCGGGCTGAGCCCGAGCCGCGCTCGTGTCCAGCAGAGCCGGAGCCGTCCCGTCGGGGCAGACGGAGAGGGGCGAGGGCCTGCTGATGGACGGGGCGAGGTACTCCTCGTGGGGCCCGGTGTCCCCCCGGTATTTTTAAAGCCATCCGGGCAGCAGCCACCCCGAGCCTCTGCCCACCCCCCAAAAAAACACCGTTTTGCCTTCAGCGTCGGGTTTTTGGAGCGGGGCCGTGAGTCGAGCGCTGCCGGGCAGAAGCATAGGGCCCCGGCTCCGCAGTGACAGCCGTCTCTGCTTCCCTTGCAGGCTCTTTTCCACCATGGCCCCCTTGGGCAGCGCCTCCAGCGCTGCCACGCTCCTGCGGCAGCCAGCGCCGACCCCTGAGGGCGCGGTGGGCTCGGCGGGGCTGGGGGACCCGGCCAGCGCCGCCGCCGACCGGCGGGCCTCCAGCATCGCCGCCCTGCGGCTGAAGGCCAAGGAGCACGCCGCGCAGCTCACCCAGCTCAACATCCTCCCCGGGAACAGCACCGGGAAAGAGGTGTGCTAAGGCCCGGCTGCGTCCCGGGGCGCGGCTGGGCTGCGGGGGGAGAGGGGAGAGAGAGGGAGAAGGGAGAGTAAATACACGGATAAAGAAAGGTCACCTCAGACAGCACGAATCAAGACCAAACAGGGTGGGGTGGGGTGGGGGAATAACAGTAATTTGGGGGGGGGGGGGGAGAACCAAACACATGAGGACCAGCAGCTGAGTCTGCGGTGGGTTCTCGAGGTGGGAACGCGGAGCCAGCGAGCGCCTCTCGCATCAGCCCTCACACGAGTGAGCCGACGCTTGGCGGCTCCTCGGAAAGTAACTCCTTGGCTGGTACATTTCCTAAATGTACGGCGTGTTCAGTTCCTCTCCGAGCAGTCAGACGAGAAAAAAGGAAAAAGAAAATCCCAATAAACGTTATTCCATGTTAGCGTCACCGACACGGAACAGTTTTCCTTCTGTTTATCTGGCAAGAAAAAAAATACTGAAGGGAAAAAAATTGAAATTAAGAAGGGGGGGAAAAAAGCAAAAAGCAAAGCAAAGGGAGGGGGGAAAGGTGCCCAAATCTTACTAAAACCGCATCTGGGACGATGTGAGGTTGGTCTGGCAGGAGCACTGGAGAACTTGTTACGTGTGGCTGCGGCGAGCTGCGTGCGCTCCCCGAGGGGGCTGAGAGTCCGTCTGATGCTGTGGGATGAACCAGTGCACTTACGGGGAAGGGTCCGTCTTTTTTTTCTCGTTATATTCTTTATCACTACACCAACCAAGGGTTTTATATCAAACCAAAGGGAAATACTCTGCTAGAATATGGACTGTTGAAGTCACTAAACTGTGATTATTGATTCTGTACATACCGTTGTTATAAAAAAAAGAAAAAAAAAACCCAGAGCTTTGTATATTTGAAATGTTATAAAACGATTGCACTCAGTGTAGTGTTGTAAAAGTTTGTCATTCTGTAGATCTTTACTGTGTTGTAGATATCCTATAGGGCTCCTAGACAAATATTTATGTACAAACCCTTTATTTAACTTATTAACTGTAGAGGTTTCTGAAACCCTCAAGAGGCGATGGTACAGTACCTTTTTCCGTGTAATGTCGTTATTGTTAACACTTTTCCTTGCTACCCGGTGGAGGAGTGCCACGTTCGGAAAATAAACAAAAATATATGTTTAACAAAAAAAGAAAGAAAGAAAGAAAGAAAAACAAAGAAGGAACCACAGCCCGAGAGGGGAGCCCGGTCCCTGCAGGGCCGCCCGGGGCTAAACCCCGCCGGAGAGGCCAAGGGTTACCAATCGCCCCCCCATCCTCACCGCCGCCGGGACCCCGCCGCGTTCGGGGGGCGCGGGTGGCCCATGGGCCGGGGGCGATTGCCAGAGCTGGGGGCCGCGGGGTGCCGGCGGTCCCGTTGCGGGGAGCATTCGCTGCTCGGGGGGCCCGGGGGTCCCACAGCGGTACCTGCCCGCGCTCTGCCGTGCGGGTCGGAGACCCCGCGCCGCTGGAAGCCGCCCCACGCACCCCCCAGGTGGGGATGGGGCAGCCCCCGGTCCCGCCGCTGCCGAGAGACGGGAGGGGACACGGCACACCAGGGATCTGGGGGAGCGCTTGGCTTGGCTCACTCTCCCCTCCTGGGGGGCAGGAAAGTTTCTCCGCGCCTGTTCCTTGTGTCTGCCCGCCCCGTTCTCCCCGAGGTGAATTTCATTTTTCTCCCCACTTTCCGTTATCCCGTTTGTTCCTTTCATTTTAATTTTGATTTCAATTTTTTCTTCTTTTTCCTTTATTTTCCTTTCTTTGGGGGGTGTGTGCATCTCTCTCCCCTGCCTCTTCCCCCGAGCAGGAGCAGAAACGTATGAAACCCCGCGGAAGGCAGCGGCAAAACCCGCTCCCCTTCCCCGGGATGCCTCTATGGGCCCCGGATTCCCCCCACCAAGCCCCGGTCCCCCATGGGCGGCGAGCGTGGGGCCGGGCCCCTCGGAGCGGAGGCTTGTCGGGGGATTTTGGTTTAACCGCGGCACCGCTCCACAACGGCAGTCGGGGGCCGGTACCGGGGAAGAGCCCGGCCCCATCCCGGCCACTTGAGCGCAGCGAGTTGGCCCGGCCCGGCCCAGCCCGGTCCCTCCCGTCTCTCCGGGTCGCTCCGGGAGCCGTCGGCCGGGAAGCGCCGCCGGAGCCGGTACCTCCCGTGGGAGCCCAGCCGACCCTCCGCCGCGGCGGCCCCATCACCCACGGCGGTCCGCACCCCACACCCCCAGAGGTGTTTCTGAGTTGTAAAACCCACCCTAGGCTTGGGGAAAATCATACACAGATAGGGGGAAATCAGGCTCGTTCCCGGGCCCCGATGAAAGGCGCCGGCTGAAATATACATTTTTTCCTTAAAGGAAAGGGAATCATTATCAAGCCATTACGCATTAAGAAATGTCATTCAGTCATTTTTATTCTTTCCGCTGAAATCTTCGTAAAAGCCCGAATCATACTTCTGCAAGCGGCAATTTTGTTAATCCAGGGGGTTATTACTCTGGTCCCTTATTAGGATCTCTACCGCTGCCAAGCAATCCTATAACCCTCTCAAAAGAAGTTTACCTCCGTGTTATAAACCCAGTCGTGGTATTTATACTGCACAATAATTAGTGTATTACCTGAAGGCGCTAACAGGTTCATTTTATCTCCGCGCAGCCCCCCCCTTCCCCCCCCCCCCCCCCCCCCCCGCCTGCCCATAGAAAGCTTGTGCCTCCTCCGGCGCTGCTGGAGTGCCGAAGGGGGGCTGAAGGCAGGCTCGGAGCACTCTCCCCTTTCGCCGGGCCTTAATTCCCATCTCTTTCTGCTCTCATCCAATTAGTGCGGTGTATTAAGCGGTTTATCATCTCATAGTCAGCTATTGAGAGAAACAAGGCGAACACTTTGCAATAGAGCCTGCTCTCCTTTGACACCCTCAGGTACTTACATATTCCACTGTGCTATGAATAATAGAGGGAGAATAGAGCGCTAATTCCCTCATCAAAGAATGCCTTGTCTGCTGCTTTGCTCAACAACACCATTCGGATCAAAAGAAAAGCAATAAAGCTTAGCATAACAAAACGAAACCTACTTATTAGCTTAGTGGTTAAATTAATGCAGAGCCGCTGCTATTCAAACCCAAGGTTTGAAAACAGCCTCCAACCACCTGATAATGCCGCCTTCGGGATGGAGGAATTTTAATCGGAAATTTGAGGCTGGCGCAGATGAGTTAATCTATTAAACTGCTATAAGGGAGGCTGCGGGAGGACGGGTCCGGGAAGGGGCTCTGCAGAAGCCAGGGGAGGATGGAAAAGGGAAGACGAAGTAAAGAAGAAGGTGGTGATGATGGGCTCCACTCCGGCAGCAGCAAAAAGTCTTCTTTCTCTATTGCCTCCGACAGGGGAAAGGGGGAGTTGGCAGAGCAACAGCCGTATTTGCGGGTGGGAACTGGTTTTCCTATCACATATGGCATCATCGGAACCTGGCTACAGGCTCCATACATCAACACTCCTCTTCCCCAACTGCAAATAAATACAAATAAACACAAACCTTAATTTTAACAGCCTTGCGGGGAGGCAGGAAGGAGGGACAGGAGGGCAGGGCAGGGAAGGCGCTTCGGGCTGCATCAGCCTCAAGCCGCAGATCTGCACACTCCGTTTCTCCCCCCCCCCCAAATCATTTACAGCTCCCGCATTTACCAGCTCCGTTTAAATGCTGTAAAGATGATTTTGCGTTTCCCAGCCTTTCTCCCTGGCCAAGATGAGGCATCGTGCCCGGAGCTGATTAGGGGTGGAAGGAGGGAATCCACTTTCTCCCTTGCCAGGACTCAGGCTCTGCTCTGACCAACTCTGCTGAGAGGAATCAAAACTGGCCTTAATTCGGGGTACAAAGCCCCCAGGACTGCGGTGCCCCCCCCCCCCCCCGCCCTTGCCCCCCGCTGGAGAACGGGGCTCCTCTGCGGCTGTGCGGGGGGAGCAGACCCTTGCAGGGCCACTATATACTGCTGCACCCTACACAATCATTCCACAACACTCTCATTTAATCTAAACATCCCTAAACTTGCAAATTAACAGGCTCTTCAGCTGTAATTATACAGATACATACAAGTGCCACAGGGTCAGGTTATGCCGTATCTATCCATTTTATTTGTATACCTAAGGTTTGGAGGAGAAGGTCACACTTTCTGCAGGCATTCTACCCGGTGATATCAGTAATATCTCCATAATCCTATTTGGCTCGGACATGGAGAATCTGAAAAACCCCGTGTGAAATCACAGGAAGCCAGAATCTTTCAAAGAGCTGCAACATCAACATGCCATCCAGGCAGCAACACCGTCTCCCCAGGACAAGCCTCCAAATAAAAGTCTCTTGTACAATAACCCAACTGAACATGTTGGGAAGGAGTGAAAGCCTGCCAGGGGTGTGGGCTAGCACCAACACAAAGCCAGGGACTGAGCAGGTCCGATTTCTCATGTAATGTGACTCAGCGTGACTAAAAATGAACTAAGCCCCAAAAGTTGCTCAAAAGACGACTGTGTATTTAGGCATTACTTGTACTGACACACAGCGTCTTCTGATGTAACTGTAGGGACAAATGAACATCATAAAATACTTCAACACAGACACATATATCCCTCTGGTGAGCAACATGTTTGTGCTGATCTCTCACTTTTTCTTCTTCAAGCTCCCTTTGCTAACAGCCGACCATCAATGGACACACGAGCACTTCTGTAAAAGCAGGAAAAGTCTGGAGCAACCCGACGCAGCCTGGTGTCCTTTCAGCAGTCAGATGATAGAGACAGAGGCTCTTTTACTAGAAAACTTTATTATTTTTTCCTTCAAGTATTAAGAAAATTTTACATGTTATACTGTAGAAGATAGAAAAGTTTTTATAACCTTACAAGAATATATCACATTGCAAACTTAACAGCAAGCACAACAATATTCTGCATACAAAGGCACGGACCCAAATTTATGCTCCTTTCTTGTCAGATCTGCTTGTCATGTCATTAAAAGTGAAAAATACAAGTTGTTTATAAAAACCTTAGAAACTCCAATACAGTATTACAGAACAGCAACAATGATTCTCTGTTCTCCTTTCCCCCATTACTGGTTACAATGCCATCACAAACATGTTTTTCCCTATGGGTTGCTTACTTTCAAATCCTTTGCATGGAAGGAAATTAAATACAGTTATATCCTGCATATGTATGAAAAGGGGTTTGTACATGTGCATGTCTTTACACACAGACAGAAGGTTCCAACGCAGCAAAATACAACACTTAAAGACTTGGAAAGATGGTCCCTATTTTTAGCACCTCCAGGTTTCAGTCATTACTTTTAATAAATTTGAAAGCAAACTGTCCCTACCTCTGTTCAGAAGGTGTTAGGACATCTAAAGGCATGTAGGTTTGGTATTGTTTTTAATTGGTATGTTTATGATCAGGAAGAAGATAAACTGTGAAAAGGCAAAACATTAGTGCTCCTACTGAGACCTCAACTAACCTCTCTTCCTGAGAGCACCTCTACTAAATACCCTGGAGCAAAGTCTAGGATCACTTACATTCCAGCAACTCTCACTGGGAATTATCCAATTAAAGCAGCAATTCCCCCACCCCTTTTCCCTCACAGGTCTACATACACAACAAAATATACTGCCAAACTCAACTGCTCCCTTTTTAATAACCCTGGCTTCTCAATGAAGAGGAAAACAGAAGGTAAAACCACCTCGAGTATTTTGTGTCCACATGACTCACAAGTCCCACTCTCATCTTCCATTTTTCCTCCTCTGAAGAGACAAGATTATTAAAACATCATTGTGCACACTGAAATAGACTATTGCTTTACAGATCACGACTGTTAAACAGGAACTAGCCTCTTGCTTCCCTCCATTTTTAATCAATCACTGTCTTTCATTATTGGACTCTCCCACAGATCTTCCTATGCTGATGGTGAAGAGTTTGCCGAGGTTCACTTCTGAGTAGCCACTCGTGGACAGACATTTGTCTATGGTACTCTTCAGTTTTTTGTAGGCCTCAAGGACTTCCCTCCTGAGTGGCTTCTTCTTCAAATACTCTGATAGAACAAAGAGAAAAAGCAGAGAAGGATTAAATGACCACAGAAAGTCAGTACTTTTCTATTCACTGCTACTACAAGTCATGGTATTTTAAAATACAAGGTGAGTGCTGAGGCTAGCAAAAATGACATTCACAAGCAAGCTCTTCCAAATTCTGGTGCCTTCCCCCTGCTTCTCCCTGTACTGCACCGTACCAGCCAGTGAGAGGCCATGGTGAACCTGCCCCCTCAGCCCCAACAGTATGGGTGCAGCGGCTCCTGCCTGCAGCTGGCAAGAAGCACCACTTGCCCAGCCATGTCACCCAGCTAGAATGAAATGGGGGTTCACTAAGTCACAGCAGGGAAAATAAGCGATGGCAGGGTTGGCTCTGAAAGGATCTCATTTATAATGTGCCTTAACTTGGTGAGACCTATGCAGAGATTGTGGGGGTCTGAAGTAGGGAAAGATGCCGCCCAAGTTTGGCTTCAGAAGTGAAGGAAACCATGCTTCACTTCTCTCATTCCCACTGCTGCAAATACTGGCACAACTTGGGACAAACTTACTACACGTCTTGTGTGTTCTCACATGCATTTTGTGTGCAGGATGGAAATCGTGATGTTCAGCACTATAGAGTCATTGGAAGGAACAGGGCAGTAGAACAAACAGGGCAATTCCATGCTATCCTACCCTAAACCAGAGAGGATGCCTGGTATCTCAACCAGAAGACATCACGTTCACCTGATGCATGAATGAAGAGAGCCATTCCCAAATGCTTCACCAATAATACCTGTGAAGAAATGTCTGGAATGCAATACATTTATTCGCCTGCATGTCTGTGTGTGTGCAAACTCACGCTCGTGTGTCCTGCAGTGACACCCAAACTGTTCTATTTTTGTTGTTAAATTTTACGCCATCAAAAAAAAAAAAAATCCACGGATTTTGTTTGGGTGGTTGTCTGGCTTTTGCTTTACAAAGGCTGTGGACAAAGACCAAAAGGGTGAAATACTGATATACATCAATGCCAGCTTGATGCAGATCTGGTGAAATTGTGCTCCTCCTTTCCAACCAGCTCCATGTTCTAGAAACACGAGTTCCTACCCAAAAGCCTGTGTCTGCAGTTACACCTTGGAACATGCACCGCTGGACAGTGCACTACTGAGCACACAAGAAGAATATGCTGCAAAAGGAGGTGCCCTCCCAGAGAGTTTCCTCCCTGTTAGGCTGGAGGGACTCCAGGTCAAGCAGAATTACAAGAAGATGGCACAGGTACCTAAAGGTCAAGCTTTCAAGCCATTTAGGCACAACGCAAGCGTGTGTCTTGTGAGCAACCAACACAATCCTTCTGCTGCTCATCAGCTGTGCCTAAAAGCTGTTGTCTCATTTCTTCCTGTCACCTTCACAACATTGGTACTGCCCTCCTCACGCTTTGAACTTGTAACAAAGGAGCCTCCATCCCCTCTTGAACGGCTTTTCCTACACAGCACAAGTTGAGATGAAAAAACAGTTGTCTCTAAAGAAGCGGAGTGTCTTTAAGAGAAGGGTCTGGAGGAGAAGGGCATGCTGGTTTTTTGAGCCCACCTGTGTGAGGGAAGAAGTGACTCTTTTGCAGTGACTCCTGCAACATGACCGAGATAAAGACGTCCCATGGGACACACCTTTGTCTCAGCAGCCATGGCAAGGACATGAGAAGATTACAGGGAAGGGGGGCACAGGAACACAGACAGCTATTACAATTTTGGTGTTTCTGAATTCCTCCTCCCTGAGGATTTATAGCTATTTTTTGTTGAGCTTCAGATGTTTAAAGATGAGCTCAAAAGATCAGCTACTGGATACAATACAAACAGCAACATTTTTCTGAGCAGTTGCCACCTGCTTAGGTTTTCCATGTTCTTCACAAAGTTCCACTGAACTCAATTGCTCTGCATGATGCTATCAAATCTTCAAAAATTAAATTAAAATTTAAATTAATGATGCCGGTTTGAGTAACTGAATATGTTGATTAAAAGCACTTTGGTAAGCACCTTTCATGCATCCTTGTGATGAAGGTAGGTATTGTGCTGTCATATTCAGATTCAGGTATTTATGTTGCCAACTTTGGGCAGTAAGCACACAGCGGAAGATGCATAATTAAAGATACCACACTCTCACCATTACTCAGACAGTAATGGACTCAGGTCTTTTGACAAAATTCAGATTTCCTTAAGCTACGCCGCCAATACAATAAAAACTTTGATTACAAGAATCTGTTCATTAACAGACTGAAGTCACTACAGCATAAACACGTTTAATGATCCTGAAATTATTTAAATGTGGGGTTTAATTAGACAAACATTGAAAACTGCAATAACCAGATCCATAAAACCACCAAACCTACTTTGCCACAAATTCAGCACTAACTAGTTTATGCATTTCCAAGATAAATGATGTATGTCAGTGGGTTCACTTGCCACTGCTCACGTTAGCAACACCACACTCTTTATACCAAGGAACGGTGGAATATACCATCTTTGTAGTTCCAAACTAGGCTAAAATAGTTTAAAGCTTCCTGGAGCTCAGGAAGGACCAAGGTGAAATGTATCAATGGGGAGAAACAGCTGGCACATGTGAACAGAACAGGCATGCACATTAATCATGAGAACGATCAGGCAAACAATAAACCGGGACTGAAAAATTAGAACAAGAACAGAGGCCCGTGTACAGCTCCAATGCAGGCTCCAGCCATCCCGCTAATGGAGCGCCTAGCTCCCCCCCGCCATTAAATCTTAACTTCAATTATGTGCGATAACCTTTCTGACAGTACGCTTCAAACATTTCTTAGATGCAATTACCCTCGTAGAGGCAAGCAGGAAAGGGTGGGATGAAAAAAAAAAGGAGAAATATGAGGGGCCTCGTTGAAGTAATGAGGCCAATTTTAAGTTTCAATTATAAGAGAATGGGAGCCGGGAGCTCCGGGAGGAGAGGCAGGCAGCGGCTGTGTCTGCAGCACAGCCACACCATGCATTTGAATGACACAAGTGCATCTGATGACTGGGGAGAAGAGATTTAAAGAACTGTAGTAATACAGAGCAGGGGAAGATGAGAGAGGACACAGCTCCTGATGTGTTTACCTCCTTTGCTGATGGGATATTGACTTTTCCCACCAGGTTGGTTAGAAAGGGGACTATTTACGCTGCCACACAGCAGAGTAAGAATGACAACCAGCATCACTCTGCTCCTCTGAGTAAAAGACATCTGTGACCGTCGTATATCACACTGCCAGTCAATACCTTCGAGTTACCATACCATCCAACTTAGAGATGCATGTAAAAGCTCCTACTTTCTTCCTAAATGAGAATTTAATCAATAATGCACCTAAGGCCTTCTGGAAACGAAGCTATACAAACTGAAATTGCCTTTCAGTACTCAGTCACATTCCAAAATAGTTCTACACCTATTATCACCCATCATTGTTTCAATAATATCCGAGTTCAGTAGCAAGCAAATCTTTTAAGGCTATCACTGTTGCAGAATGCATACACGGCTATACCTAAAGAGGTATACTTATACGCATGCACAGCATACAAAAGATACTACCAAAACAAATATACAAATGAAAAATAAAATTATTTTAACAGAAATCGAACAAAAAAAACCCCAAAACAAAAAAAAAAAAAGGGGGGGGGGGGGGAGAAAGGGAGGATGTGCTTCTGACTGTACAGAATCAAAATTCAGGTACTATATTCTCCAAAGTTAATAAATCACTGACTCTCATAAAGATTTTAGAAACATATCACCAAGACTGCCCCCCCAACATAACTGCTCCCTTGTTCCCTTCACAAACCAGGCTGAACTTCTGGATGTCCCTGTGTCCCTGTCAAATTCAGCACCCCATCCAAGTCTGTTTAGCTACTTAGGTATATTTTTATATTCTTGGAGGGGAAAAAAAATAAATTAAGAGATAACCTGAAATCCATTTACCCCATACTGTTGTACTGATAGCTGGAAGCAAGGATGGAAATATTTGGAGGTTATCTATACCTGGTCATATGTTTCCCATTTTTCCATTTACTGCAATTGCCCTTCTTTCCTATTAAAATGACACTAAATAACATGATGGTCAGGATCAAGAACTTTTGTTCCTGGATTCCCAAAGACATGATTCCATGAAAGTCTTGTGGTTCTTATCCTACTGATTGTACCATCAAATTGTGTCATATTATTAAATGCTCTCCCCTGATTATCCTGTTGATAGCCTGCTCTTCAGAGTGAGAAGTAAAAATATATTCACATTTTTTTGTATTTGTGTCCGTGTACCTGCACCGGGTACGTGAGAAACAACGTAGGTGCCTATGAACATAGTGCCAAAATGGCTTGGTTGGTTTGTCTAGGAAGGCACGAAAAAGGCTGTGGAATACCCTTTATGTGTCTCTCTCACACTTTTAAAGAGTTAAAGAACATACCAAATTAGCTACTGAATTTTTTACATCGCCTACTGGTTATTGTATTTTAATTACAGCGAACTTAGACACACAGGCAGCAGTCTCTGTTCCAAATATCTGTGTTTCATTTATTTCTGCGCAAAGGTAGCAAACAACAGTCAGTCATAATTGGTTCTGTCAGATGTTTTACAGTCAGTCATAATTGTCTCTGTCTAGAGGTGTGTCAATTTACTGCAAGTTAAATAAATATTCTGTCTATTATGGTATCAGGTTCTGTAAGCCATTTTTTTTAATTGCATGGGTTCCCCTTTCATAATCCTCAGCACCCCTATTTATATTGTTAACCTTAACTTTGCCATTTATGGAATGTCAATGAAAAAAGT